>NC_081354.1:106418089-107653089 GCF_030684315.1 Stegostoma tigrinum | reverse complement strand
CATACTTATCTGGGGCATACAGGAGCTTTTCCTTGAATATGGTCCACATTTCTAATGGGTCCATCCCCTGCAGTTTCCTTCCCCATCCTCTGCTCCCTAAATCTTGCCTAATCTCATCGTAATTGTCTTTCCCCCAGCTATAACTCTTGCCCAGTGGTATACACCTATCCCTTTCCATCACTAAAGTAAACATAATAGAATTGTGATTGCGATCACCAAAGTGCTCACCTACTTCCAAATCTAACACCTGGCCAGGCTTATTACCCAGTACCAAATCTAATGTGGCTTCGCCCCTTGTTGGCCTGTCCACATACTGTGTCAGGAAGCCCTCCTGCACACACTGGACAAAAACTGACCCATCTATAGTACTCAAACTATAGTGCTCCCAGTCAACATTTGGAAAGTTGAAGACCCCCATGACAACTACCCTGTCTTTCTCACTCCTATCAAGAATCATCTTTGTTATCCTTTCCTCTACATATCTGGAACTATTTGGAGGCCTATAGAAAACACCTAACAGGGTGACCTCTCCTTTCCTGTTTCTAACCTCAGACCAAACTACCTCAATTGACGAGTCCCCAAACATCCTTTCTGCAACTGTAATACTGTCCTTGACCAACAATGCCACACCACCCCCCCCGTCTTTTACCATCTTCTCTGTTCTTACTGAAACATCTAAATCCCAGAACCTGCAACAACCATTCCTATCCCTGCTCTATCCATGTCTCCGAAGCGGCCACAACATCAAAGTCCCAGGTACCAACTCATGCTGCTTGTTCACACACCTTATTTCGGATGCTCCTGGCGTTGAAGTAGACACACTTCAAATCAACTTCTTTCTTGCCGGTGCCATCTTGCATCCCTGAAACTTTATTTCGGACCTCCCTACTCTCAACCTTTTCTATACTCGAACTACAATTTTGGCGCCCATCCCCCTGCTGAATTAGTTTAAATCCACCCGAATAGCCTTTATGTGTATTTGTGGGAGGGCGGGTTTGTGAGAAAGAGTGGGTGTGCATGTGAGAGAGAGAGACAGAGTGAGAGTGTGTGTGTGTGTGTGTGTGTGTGTGTGTGTGTGTGTGTGTGTGTGTGTGTGTGTGTGTGTGTGTGTGTGTGAGAGAGAGAGAGAGAGCGCAAGTGTGTCTGTGTGAGATCAGGTGTGCCTGTCTCAGAGTAGGGGGGCATTTGTCTTATATTTCAGGGATCTCCTATTTCAATGATCATAACCTCTCCTGTCCAGTGATCAAAATGCCCTCAACAGCATCACTTGTGTTTCCTGCACTTCTGCCCTCACATCCCCTGCCCCCAACAAAAGTAAAGACAGAATCCCTGTTGTCCTCACATACCATCCCACCAACCTCCACATCCAACGTATCATTCTCCACCACTTCCACCAGCTACAATCTGACCCCACAACCGAAGATATATTTCTGACCTTACCCCTATCTGCCTTCTGTAGGGACTGCTCTCTCCACAGCCTCATCATCCGCCCCATACCCCGCACTGGCCCCACCACCCCTACACCTTTCCCTGCAACCACAGGAAGTGCTAGACCTGCCTCTATACCTCCCCCCTCACCCCTATCCAAGGCACAAAACAAACCTTCCATATCTGACAGGGGTTCAACTGCACATCGTCAGCTTGGTCCACTGCATCCACCTGCCTACCAATGTGGCCTCCTCTACATTGATGAGACCAAGCAGAGGCTCGGAGACCGCTTTGTGGAACACCTACGCACTGTTCGCGAGAAACGACAACACCTCCTAGTCGTGCACCACTTCAACTCCTCCTCCCACTCCCTACGTCCATCCTGGGCCTCCTACAGTGTAAAAATAATGCCATCTGCAAACTGAATGAGCAACACCTCATGTTCCACCCTGGGAGCCTACAGTCCAATGGTGTTAACCTAGAATTCACCCGTTTTAAATCTCCCCACACCTGGTCTCACCCCATGTCTACCCCTCCCTCTCATCCCCACCTCGTTGGCCTGACACAACCTGTCCATCTTCTCTTCCAGCTCACTGACCAATCCCCACCACTGCCTACCTGCATTCACCTGTCAAGATGACCCCTACCTTCCCCACCTTCTCTATTAATTTCTGAGCTCCCTTCCCCTCCCCCATTTCTGAAGAAGGGTCCCAACTCAAAACGTCAGCTTTCCTGCTCCTCTGATGTTGCCTGGCCTGCTGTGTTCATCCAGCTCCACACTGTGCTGTCTCTGACTCCAGCATCTGTAGTTCTTGCTCTCTGGGGGCACTGAGCAGCATCTTAGGTTTGTTTAGTACACCTTCAGCAGTGGTCTGACCCTTTGATGTTTTACTTATAAATTCTGTGTCTGATACTACCTCTCTCACCAACACCTGAATGAGGAGTAAGACTCTGAAAGCTTGTGTTTTCAAACAAACGTGTTGAAGTACTCAGGATGCTCCAGTAGGCAGAATTGGAGTCCAGAGATCACAAAGGATTGGAGGACAAAAGGAGATCCCAAAGATAGTGCGGTGCTTGGCCATGAGAGGAGTGGAAAGCAAGCTGAGTATTTTAAAATCAAGGCTGGTGCCACAGCCAATGAAGGTGAGCAAATGTAGGTATGTATAATGTATTGTGTTCGGGCTGCATGACTAAATTACTTGAGCACCTTAATGGGAAAACATTACAACTGATTGCTATCTCTATTACTCTATACAAGACCACATAAAATACAGATTGTTCTTAATCAACCCCTTGAATAACCTTAAGAGTAATTTGTGGTATTTAGTTTGAGCTAGCTAAATATTCATTTCAAGCATTGGAAGACCCCAGCACATTTACAAGTTTAGATATGGAATGGAATATTCCTGTTGCTGATTGAAGCCATACATTGCAATTCAAATTACGTCAGAAACCACATGAACAAAACTTGTGCAATTAATAGGCAAAAACATCAGACAGATCCCAAGAGGGGTTGTTAGCTTTGAGCACATTCTGGGACATTTGCATACTTTATATTGTGCATATTTTATCATGTTTCCATCAGTGAGCTTTTCCATTCCATGTTTTGCTGTGCAGGATTGCATGTTCCATTATATCTGCCAGATATTCTCTTACAATCTCTAACTGCCACTGGTACAGCTGCTAAGGCTTTCCATATGGCTTAACATTACAGGACAGAAAGTTTTTTAGAAAAGTAGGATGATCACGTTGGCAGGAAGAGAATGTTTTTGTATCCTTTTTGCTGTGTGGAGATTATTACCAGATGTGAAAGATAAATGGAGTAAAAGGGTTTCAATGGCTAAATCTACAATGAAAAATATATCAGATTTTGTACTTGGACAGGGCTTAATGGGAGTTATACATAAGGAGGTAAGGTTCAGCCAATAGCATCGAACAGCATCGATTTTCTTTCTCAATCTATATCTGCATAGAGAACCACTGATGTTTACAGCATGAAAAGTGTCCATTTAGCCCTTTGGTCTAAAAGTCGGACTGGTTACTCCATCTGCCACTTCTTAGAAGCCTGGGACCTAGATTTTTCTGAATCACACTGAGGCCAGCTGCTGCTAACTCATTGAGTGGATGATAATCTTGCTGGCTCTCTTGCAAGCCAGCTCGCAAGTCAGGATGAGGGGAACAGCAAAGTAACTCCAGTGAAAGGCTGGCAGCAGACTTGGGAGCATTCCTACAAATAAGGACAAATATTTTGACCTTGTGCACATAGAGATCAAAATGCAGTAGATATTTGTGATCTGAAACAGAAACAGCAAGTGCTGGGAGACACCCTGCTTTTATTTCTTTAGTGATCAGTGGATAGGTCACTCAATACCAGGACAACAGGGAGTGTCAACAGCTGAAATACTGTACTTTTGTATGAAAATTTCAATCTCCGTCTTGCACCCGGAGTAGGATAAAATAACATCCTCGAGTGCTCCTGTTTCAAAGTGAAACTGCTGACTATTTATGAATCCACCTGATTATCACAACACCCACCTCTCCATTGCTGATTTTCAACACCTTCTATCGTTCAAGCACAGAGCAGAAGGTGGTGTGTTGAATTGCTAAGCTACTGCATCGGTTAAGCTTTTTCTAAGACAACCAAAGCCTTAAGCCTACATCTAATATATATCTACACATCAATGAGGCAATGGTGTTTGCCTCAAATCCTCATTGCAATACAGTGCTATGCTCTATGTTGCCATGCCTCGGCAGTTCTAAATATTAATAACTTTCTTCCTACCTGCCATCAGTAATAATTTTTAATTGTTTGACTATTTCATTGTTGTCTGACTAGGTTTTATCATCAATTTTTTCCCTCTCCTTAACTAAAAGAACTGACACATGCTGCGCTTCCATGGGCAGCAGGAAGCCTCGGATACCTCACTATCCATCATTTGTTGCTCTGAAAAGTGAGTGGTCAGTCATTTGAAAATGTTTCTGTCCTCAGCTGATATTTGCACGTGGCTACTTGTCAAAGTGGGTCGGTCAGAAGTGCCATAAAATAATTTAATCCAGGGTCAAATGCTTGCTTGTTATGGTATTCCTGTGAAGTTGTGTATCGACACAATTATAAGTGCAGATGTGTGCCAGTAAAAGGTATACTCACCGAAATATATTAGGGTTCTCGTTTCCAAGGAATGTCATCAGACTTGACTGCCTGCTGAAACTGTGAGGATTGAGAGGAAAGGGGAGAGGACAAATGCCCATGTTGAGGCAGTGCCAATCATATCACCATCTCGTGCCACCTCTGCCAATTTAATTCTTTCCAGGCCCATCTGGAAGACACATTGAGCAGTAGTGGGTCTTCCTGTAAAAACGTTGCCTTGTTTTCTGTTCAAAGCCTCTTTGACTTGCAGACACATTGTCAGAACTTTTATTACGAAAGAAAGAAAAGAATTCTTGAGCTTATGTAGTGATTTGCACAATTTCAAGAAATTCCGAAATGCTTTCCAGCCAATGATGTTCATCATCACAAATTCAATGGCAAAATTTAGGTCTAATCAATTATATTCAAACACTGATATTCATTATATTCGAGACATATTCTAGCTCTAGATTTATGTGTGATAAATAAAAGAAGTGCTAATGGAGCAAGTTTAATCTATTTTTAGCATGTTTTTGTTTTGTCTGCTTTGGGTGTCATAGCAAGACAACATTGGAAAAGGAGCTTCCAATCAGATCATGCGGTATGAACTCGAATCATATTTTACCATGTGACTTAAAGTGTAGTGGTATTGGCTTGATTTTACTCGGTGCCAGAAGGGAATAGAAAAACGCTCATACATTTCAAATTAGTAACAGATGTTATACAATGCTTCAAACTTTTATGAACTGCTTTGTATTGTTTTACAGCTTCGCTGAGATGTTAACTATTAAATTTTGAAGTGATATAACAACATTTCTATCAGGTATTTGTTAACTATTTGTTACAAAGTTATTATAACATCTTGCTGATATTAAGTAAAGTGGAGTTTTCTTGTTTGATAAAGGGTGAAATCATTTTGTAGTTATTTCCACAGGCTTATACAATTAATAACCTCAACATCATTCAATCCATTTTCTGTTCTTTGAAACATAACTTTTCTGTTTAAGTATTTGGTGAAATCATCATCTGGGAGATGTTGTGGCCATTGTGGTGAGCTAACATCTGCGTTAAAAGAAAATAGATGCTTAAGCTCCCTTAACAGAATTGATAAATCCATCACCTACTGTGTAAACCTACACCACACAATGGATAGAATCACAGACCTGATTCTTCTGTGTTCAGTTAACTGCTCTCAACCAGTGCGATAGTTTGTATGTCAACATTCCTGGGCTAGAGAAGCTGAAACCGAACTGAATCCCAATTATGGCACTTCTGACCGACACAATTTGACAAATAGCCATGTGTGAATATCAGCTGAGGACAGAAACATTTTCAAATGACTGACCATTCACTTTTTAGAGCAACAAGTGATGGATGGTGAGGTGTGTGAGGCTTCCTGCTGCCCATGGAAGTGCAGCATGTGTCAGTTCCTTTAGTCGAGGAGACGGAAAAGGTTGAGGATAAAATAAATGCATTAGGCTAATGGCTTGTACCTCTGATAATCTAATCCATTGGAAGTCCATGGCGCAAACCTCAGGAAAACCAAGGATGGGAGAAAAGATAGTCAGACAGACAGCAAGAATGCAGTTACTAATTCAGATCCCTGAAACTATCAAGCTCACATAAAAATAGCTGTTTTGTTACCAGCACTCGCAGATTAAAAGTAAATATACAATAAAAACAGTGCAGAATAAAATAAAGGAATTTTGATGATAATATGAACTCTTTGTAAGGAATTTGTTTTAAGAAGACCAAATACTGCCAGCACCTCCTTAATTTATAGTTTATAGTTTATAGTAGATATGCAAAGTGGAATTCTCAGTAACCATTATTGTATGCTGCTCTTTTTCGTGTGTATTGAGGATTGATTGCCAGAGCAATTCTATGTTATTTCATTGTCATTTCTTTCTCTCATGTTACCGTACTTTCTTGCACAGTTGATATCTGTGGGTGTGGGTAAATGTTTTTTTTCCAACTTTTCTTTGGCTAAGGAGCATTTATGATCCCTGTCACCCTTAGCAACAGAATGCTTCAAGCTGGTTTGTTGAATTTGACATTTAAAGCTGAACAGCAACATTTCTGCACTGCATCAGCAAAATATTCCTAACATTATCAATATATAAATTGTCAGATAAGTTGGAAGAACATTTTTTTTGTATTTCTGGCTGCAAAGCAGCTAAACTGGTTTGCCTGGGATATGAGCAGATTTAATATTTGCATCTATTGTAAACTGTTACTGATAGAAAAAAATCTTTGAATCGATTGGGTGGATTTTGAAACAGTATTATGAAAGCTGAAAGCTGGAATTTCCACTGACCTGTATAATTATTGCATCTGGATCCATAAAATACTATTTTTCACATCGGAACTTTGCCAGTGCTAATAGCCAAAGTTATTCACTCTCAATTTTCATTAACATTTCAGGGCCGAATCACAATGGCATTTTGGCAATCAGTAATTTCTGATGATTTTCACCCTGAAATGAATGAAAAATGAACACCCCAAAATGGTCTTCCACAGATAAATGATTAGTGATGGAACTTCATTTTAAGCAAATGCTGAACTGATCTGTTACCATAGCGTGCACATTAAGTTATGAGGTCATTTGGGATAGGCAGTTCAGTCAATTGAGTTTTTCTTTGCGTCAGAGAAACATGAGAAGAGATAATTTGTTCCAAATGACAAGCATAATAATGCCAAATATGATGATTTTGCAAAACTGAACTATTAAATCCTCCCCATAAATTGTCAGGGAAAGAAAATTGTAAGCTAGCATACAATTGTATTATATGTCGTTGGCGATCTACCAGATTTGGATTTGAGTGTTCCCATGGCTGCCTGGGCCAGATTCATGCCTTCAAGACCCACAATCCCACATATGTTAAAACAAATTTGATCATTTTGAATAAAATACATGAATAGGCTTATTGTTTCCTTTAGATAGTTCAGGGGAGTCCAAAGGTGGAGTTAGTTCACCTAAACTGTTCCATAACATTTCCTGTACACATGCTGGAATAAAAATAATATTCTTTCGCACTGAATTTGTATTCATTTCCAAGCTAATTTTCAACCAGGTTAAAATTTGTAATGGGTCAAGTTTAAATTGATTAATCCATGTGCTCAGACAAAGTTACTAAAATAGTAAGGTTTCATGATCATTCCAAACATTTTACTGAATTCAAATTCCATCATCTCCCATGGTGGGATTCAAACCCAGGTCCCCAGAATATTACGTGAATCCCTGGGTTAACAATCTTGCAACAATATCACCAGGTTATTACTTCCCCAGTATGTACTTTTTGTTCTGGATGTGAGTTTGCTCGCTGAGCTGGAAGGTTAGTTTTCAGATGTTTCGTCACCTTTTTTTTATTTGAAAAAATATACTTTGTTCATAAGATGTACAAAAAATAAAACATATTTATACACCTACCCAGTCATGCAAGCCGCTCCGGGTTACCCAGGGGGTACATACACCAACTAAAGGGAAAAAAAAGAAGAAAAAAAAACGAAGCAAAGAAAATACCCCGGCAGTCGTCACCCCGCACAGTCCCCGTTGGCCCCCTGACCAGTTGGGGAAGGCGCCAGCTGGGCCCAGGTACCAGATAGGGCCCTTGTTTCTATTCTGGATGAGGGGGTTCATACGGTGGTCTTTCCCCACAGTGCCTTGGCGGCAGCTGCACCAAGCTTTAGCGCGTCCCTCAGCACGTAGTCCTGGACCTTGCAGTGCGCCAGTCTGCAACATTCGGTCGGGGTCAGTTCTTTCAGCTGGCAGACCAGCAAGTTGCGGGCAGACCAAAGACCGTCTTTCACCGCATTGATGGTCCTCCAGGCGCAGTTGATGTTGGTCTTGGTGTGCGTCCCAGGAAACAGCCCGTAGAGCACGGAGTCCTGCGTCACAGAGCTGCTCGGGACAAACCTCGACAAATACCACTGCATCCCCCTCCAGGCCTCCTGCGCATAGGCACTCTCCAGAAGGAGGTGATCGACAGTCTCGTCCCCCCCGCAGCCACCTCGAGGGCAGCGTGCGGTGGTGCAGAGATTCCGGGCATGCATAAAAGATCTCACTGGCAGAGCCCCTCTCACCGCCAGCCAAGCAATGTCCTTGTGCTTGTTTGAAAGTTCTGGTGATGAGGCATTCTTCCAAACGAATTTGGCAGTCTGCATGGGGAACCACACGGCAGGATCCACCCTCTCCTTTTCCCGGAGGGTCTCAAGGATACTACATGCTGACCACTGCCTGACGGCCCTGTGGTCAAAGGTGTTTCCCTTCAAAAATTTCTCCACGAAGGACAGGTGGTACGGGACGGTCCAACTACTTGGAGTGTTCCGCGGCAACGAGGCCAGGCCCATCCTTCGCAACACCGGGGACAGGTAGAACCTCAGTGAGTAGTGACACTTGGTGTTTGTGTACTGAGGATCTACGCACAGCTTGATGCAGCCGCACACAAAGGTAGCCGTCAGGGCGAGGGTGGCGTTTGGTACGCCCTTTCCCCCATTTTCCAGGTCTTTGTACATGGTGTTCCTGCGGACCCGGTCCATCCTCGACCCCCAAATGAAGTGGAAGAAGGCCCGGGTGACCGCAGCGACGCAGGTCCAGGGAATAGGCCAGGCCTGCACCACATACAACAGTACCGAAAGCCCCTCGCACCTGACAACCAGGTTCTTACCCACGATGGAGAGGGACCGGAGCGTCCAACCTGCCCAGCTTCTGCTTCAGTTTGGTGATACGCTCCTCCCAAGTCTTAGTGCACGCCCCAGCTCCACCAAACCAAACACCCAGCACCTTCAGGTAGTCTGTCCTGACGATGAAGGGGATGAAGGAGTGGTCGTCCCAGTTCCCGAAGAACATGACCTCGCTCTTACCCCTATTGACTTTGGCACCCGAGGCCAGTTCAAACTGGCCGCAGATGTCCAACAGCCTATTCACCGACTGACGATCGGTGCAGAAGACGGCGACATCATCCATGTACAGGGAGGTCTTGACCTGAAGGCCTCCACTGCCTGGGATAGTCACGCCCTTCAGGCTCACGTCCTTCCTGATGGATGCGGCGAAGGGCTCCGCACAGCACACAAACAAGGCAGGAGAGAGCGGGCAGCCCTGCCTGACTCCAGATCTGACGGGAAAACTGTCCTATTCCCACCCGTTGATCGAGACTGCGCTCACGATGTTGGCGTAGAGCAGCCGTATCCAATTGCGGATGCCCTCCCCGAACCCCAATTTGGAGAGGACGTCCCTCATGTAAGCATGAGAGACCCTGTCGAAGGCCTTCTCCTGGTCCAGGCTGACGAGGCAGGTGTCCACCCGCCTGTCCTGCACGTAGGCGATCGTATCCCTGATGAGCGCGAGGCTCTCAGCGATCTTCCTGCCCGGCACAGCACAGGTTTGGTCAGGGTGAATCACCGACTCCAGGACAAACCTGACCCGGTTGGCTATGACCTTGGGCAGGATTTTGTAGTCCACGTTCAACAGTGAAATGGGACGCCAATTCTTAATTTCTTCCCTCTCCCCCTTTCCCTTGTAAATGAGGGTGATGATGCCCTTCCTCATGGACTTGCACATTTCCCCTGCCCGAAGCGCACTATCGTACACCTCCAGCAGGTCCTGGCCGACCAGGCCCCACAGAGCGGAATACAGCTCGACCGGTAAGCCGTTGCTCCCCGGAGTCTTATTCCTCTCCAAGGACTTGAGGGCTCTGATCAGCTTGCCCAGGGATATCGGCCGGTCCAGCCACTCCCTCGTGCCATCGTCTAAGACCTCCGTGATAGACAACAGGAACGACTCGGAGGCCGTGCTGTCCGTGGGCTTCGTGACGTACAGTCCGGCATAGAAGGATCTGCTGATTCTCAAAATGTCGGGCCGAGACGATGTCACCGAGCCGTCGTCCTCCTTCAGCCGGCTAAGCACAGAGTTCTCTTTGTGCACTTTCTGAAAGAAGAAACGTGAGCACGTCTCGTCCTGCTCCACGGAGCGGACCCTGGACCGGAAGATTATCCTGGAGGCCTCTGCGGCAAAGAGCGAGGCTTGCTGGCCCCTCACCTCACGGAGGTCCTCCGTGACATCGACCCCCATCAACTGCAGAAGGAGCAGGTTCTGCACCCTTTTCTGGAGTCGCGACAGCTTTCCCCGCCTCTCTCTTGCCTTCTGAACACCCTTGAAGACAAAGAGCCTCTTGATGTTCTCCTTCACCGTCTCCCACCAGTCGCCCGGAGACTCAAAGAGGGGTTTCACGGTTCTCCAACCGGCATACTCCCTCTTAATCTCCTCGACGTTCTCTGGGGTCAACAGAGTCGTGTTGAGCTTCCACGTCCCCTTGCTGGCCAGCTGGTCGTCCTGTAAGTGACAGTCGGCCAGCAGGAGGCAGTGGTCAGAGAAGAACACCGGCTCGACACCGGTGGACCTGACCGAGAACGCCCGTGACACAAACAGAAAGTCTATCCTTGAGCGAATAGACCCGTCTGGCCGCGACCAGGTGTACCTCCGCTGCGCTCTGTTTGCAGGGGTGCTGAAGACGTCAAGCAGCTTGGCGTCCTTCACCGTGCCCATCAGGAATCTGGATGTGACGTCCAGTTGACTCCCCCCACCCGCTGTCCCCACGCCAGATCTTCCATCTGCATAGATGATGCAGTTGAAGTCTCCGCCTAGGATGACCAGCCTGGACGTAGCCAGCAGGGGTGGAAGCCGCTGCAGGACGGCCAACCGCTCACTCCGTACCGCTGGGGCGTACACGTTGATCAGCCTCAGGGGAGCGTTCCTGTAGGTGATGTCAGCCACTAGGAGGCGCCCCCCCCCACCACCTCCTGAACTTGAGAGATGGTGAAGTCGCGCCCCCGCAGCAGAATAGCCAGGCCCGAGGAGCGACAGTCGTTACCCCCCGACCAGATCGAAAGCCCACGGGTCCAGGCGCCAGACCATTTCCCGTACCTGCCGAGGTGCGGTATCCCGCACTCCTGCAGAAACAGGAGGTCCGCCTTGATGGTGGTCAGGTAGGCCAACGTGGATACACATCTTGCAGTGGACTTGACACTGCGCACATTAATGCTCGCAACCCGTATCCCCATTGTGGGCAGTGACCGCAGTACCCTCCCAAGTCCAAGATCCAGCCCCTCCATCTGTCCCTTCATGCCCATTGCCCGGGCTAACTGCTGGACGCTCTCCGGGCTCAGAAAACCGTCCGTGCTGCCTTCCGGGTGGCATCCCCCCGTCGGGGGTGCGGAGGCAGGAGGGTCCGGCTCTGGGTCAGGCTGGGGACGTGCTGTTTCCTCCTTCCCGCCTGGAAGTTCTGGGGGGCCCTCCAGTGCACCAGCGTCACTTGACTGGGTGTCGGAGGGAGCCTCAGGATGCCTCCCGTCACCTGGAAGCAGGATGCTGCTTTCCTTCTCCCTCGAGATCTTTAACTTCTGCTTCAGGCGGGCCGTTTCCAAATCCCACTCGTCAGAGGAGCTCTTATAGCCCCCCTGTAGCTGCCTCTTCCCGCCTGATGGTTGCGGTTCCTGGGCCCGTCGACGCACCTTCCTCCTCACTTTCCGGACCGTCATCCACTCCCCTGGGTCGCCTGTCGCCGCCTCCATCGACTCCGGGTTGTCGGTGGGGAGCGGAGCCTGCAGGGGCGCTTTGCTGGCCTCGGGCCCATCCTGCGGGGCTGGGCCCTCCTGCACGACCTGGCTCTCCTGCACATTAGTGGGGTCCTTGCTGGGCCCTGGTGCCTTCCTCTCCGCCGGGGGTGGCTGGCCCTGCATTGCCCCTGCCGGCGACCTGGGCGTAGGTGGTCCCCCGCTGCGGGCATGCCCGATAGAGGTGGCCCGCTTCCCCGCAAAGGTTGCAGCTTTTCTCTCGTGGGCAATCCTTTGCAAGGTGTCCCTCCTCCCTGTAGTTCCTGCAGATGGTGGTTTTGCAGTCGGCCGCCACGTGGCGTGTCCCAATCAACACATCCATCCTAGGACAAGCCAAACAGAGATACGCATGAGAATTCCTAGAAGCGTGGCATTCCAACCGGAACTCCATCAACAAACACATTGATTTGGAGCCAATCTACCACCCTCTGAGAAAAAGAACAGGAAATGACATCACCAACGCAGGAAATGACACCACCAACCCAAGGAAACCTAACCAGATAAATAGAAAGCGGGACATAACACCAGCACTTCACTGGAGGCTCACTGATGTTACCTAGAATGGTGATGAAACGTCTGAAAACTAACCTTCCCGCTCAGCGAGCAAACTCACATCCAGAACCTCAACCTGAGTTACAAATCTTCTCAAAACTCGCTATGTACTTTTTTGTTTTCTGACAGCATCACGTTGACCTGCTGGAAAGGATCTATATTACTTTTATATCATTACACAAAGTTAAGGTATATCACACAAACTAGGTGAAACCAATCATATTTTATGTACTTTTTTTTGTGTAACAAAAATTACCTTAATTCTAATTTAGCCTGTCTTTAGAAAGATTGAAGGAATACATACCAAGACTTCAGCAATAAATAACCATACATTCAAAGTACATTAGATAAACACGAAACATGAAAAATACACACGGTTAGATATTTTTTATTCAACCTATTCCAAGATGTTGCAACACACTGATGCAGTAGGTGGAACTTGAACATAGACCTCCTGGCTTGAAGATAGAGACACTACCGGTTGGATAGAGTGTGAAGGATGATCTCCTAGCGCAAAAGCACTGGCATAGACCAGTTGGAAGAAGTAGCCTGTTTCTGACCTGCACATTCAATGTAACGTAGAGTAGAGGTCAAACATATCTTGCACAAATCAGAACATCTTTACCTACTGGGAAATTTCAACACAAGAACAAATGCAGGGTCATCCTGCCTCGAGATATCCCAGCCTGAGAAAGAAAAATGAGGAGAAACAGTGAATGCTTGAGCTTTGCTATTGTCATGAGCTTTTTGTATCTAACACTCTCTTGTCTGTCCCTTAAAAAATTCTTATGTTTTGCAATGCAATTATTCTGCATTTTCTGGAATATTACCTTGAATGTTTACCATTACATCTCTTTTGATCTTTCCCATAACTGAATTAACAGTTCACTTTTGCTAGCTCTGTCTTCGTGTTCTCATTATTGTCCTTGTTAAATTCAATTTACTAATCTTAGGCATACACTTCTCTCCCTTGAATTGTATGCAAAATTCAATCATATTATGGTGACTGTTATTCAGGGGTGCTTTCACTATGAGGTCTACTGTGCTCTGGAGATCTGCATTCTCTGTATCTTCCTATTATTGTTTGGTTATCATTTCCCAAATTAATTCCTTCCTCTGTTGCAATTTCCCCATTCTTTGATATACCATAACTTCCCACATGTAGTATTATCACTTGATTATTAATCCAGAGACCTAGGTAATGTTCCGAAGATCCAGGTTCAAATCTCACCATTGCATAGGGTGGAATTTGAATTCACTTAAAAAATTTCAAAATTAAGAATCTACTGATGAACCATGAAATCATTGTTGGAAAGATCCATCTGGTTCACTAACCTTCTTCAGGGAAGGAAATGTGCCTTCCTCAACTGGGCTGACTTACAGGTAACTGCAGGCCCACAGCAATGTGGCTCATTCTCGACTGCCCTCTGAAATGGCCTAGCAAGGCATTCAGTTGTACCAATCAGTACAGAGTCTCAAACAATTGAAACTGGACAGATTATGTGGCATCGAACTAGGCACCAGAAAAGACAACAAACCGCAGAAAGAGTCCTGTCGACCCTGTGAAGTCCTCCTCACTAACATTTGGGAACTCATGCCAAAATTGGGAGAGTTGTCTGACAGGCACATCAGGTGACAGCCTTACATCTATAAGGTAAAATGCCATGAGTATGACTATATGCCAGACACCACCATCACCATCCCTGGATATGTCCTGTCCCATCGGCAGGACAGACCCAACAGAGGGGGCGGCACAGTGGTATACAGTCGAGGGGGTGTTGTTCTTGGATTCCTCAACATTGACTCCAGATCCTCTTGCATACTTGCACGCCAAATTGCAAAAGCAGCAAGTGATAGACAGAGCTAAGCAATCCCACAGCAAATGGATTAGATCTAAACTCTACAGATTATCACATACCGTCCTCCCTCAATTAATGACTCAGCACGCCTCCATGTTAAACAACACTTAGAGGAAGCACTGACAATGGCAAGGCCATAAAATGTTCTCTGGGTGGGGTATTTCAATGTCCTCCACCAAGAGTGGCTCAGCAGCAGTACTACTGATCGAGCTGGTCAGGTGCTAAAAGTCATAGCTGCTAGACTGGGACTGCAGCAGGTGGTGAGGGAACCAACATGAGAAAAACAAACTTGACCTCATCCTTACCAATCTGTCAGCTGCAGATACATCTGTCCATGACAGTATTGGTAAGAGTGACCATCACACAGTCCTTGTGGAGATGAAGTCCCGCCTTCACATTGGGAACCACTTCCATCATGTCATGTGGCACTATCACCATGCTAAATGGGACAGACTTTGCACAGATCTAGCAGCTCAAGACTGGGCATCCATGAGGTGTTGTGAGCCATCAATAGCAGCCGAATAGTACTCCAAAGCAATCTGTAACCTCATGGCCCAGTGTATTCCCCACTCAATTATTACCATCAAGCCAAGGGATCAACCCTGGTTCAATGAAGTCTGCAGGAGGTCATGCCGAGAGCAGCACCATGCATACCTGAAGATGAGGTATCAACCTGGTGAAGTCATCAAACAGGACAACTTACAAGCCAAACAGCAAAAGCAGCAAGTGACAGACAGAGCAAAGCAATACCACAACCATCGGGTCACCTCTAAGCTCTGCAGTCCTGCCACATCCAGTTGTGAATGGTGGTTGCCAATTAAACAACTCACTGGTGGAGAAGGCTCCACAAATATCCCCATCCTCAATGATGGAAGTGCCCAGCACATTAGAGCAAAAGATAAGACTGAAGCATACAAATTAGCCAGGAAGGATCTAAAGAGAGAGCTAAGAAGAGCCAGGAGGGGACATGAGAAGTCTTTGGCAGGTAGGGTCAAGGAAAATCCTAAAGCTTTCTATAGGTATGTCAAGAATAAAAGAATAACTAGAGTAAGATTAGGGCCAGTCAAGGACAGTAGGGGCAAGTTGTGCGTAGAGTCCGAAGCGATAGGAGAGGCACAAAATGAATATTTTTCATCAGTATTCACACAGGAAAAAGACAATGTTATTGAGGACAATACTGAGATACAGGCTATGGGGTTCATAAGGAGGAGGTGTTAGAAATTCTGGGAAGTGTGAAAATAGATAAGCCCCCTGGCCTGATGGGATTTATCCTAAGATTCTCTGGGAAGCTAGGGAGGAGATTGCAGAGTTTTTGGCATTGATCTTTATGTAGTCATTGTTTACAGGACTAGTGCCAGAAGACTGGAAGATAGCAAATGTTGTCACTTTGTTCAAGAAGGGGAGTAGAGACAACCCTGGTAATTATAGACCAGTGAGCCTTGCTTCGGTTGTGGGTAAAGTGTTGGAGAGGATTATAAGAGAGAGGATTTATAACCATTTAGAAAGGAATAATTTGATTGGGGATAGTTAACATGGTTTTGTGAAGGGTAGGTCATGCCTCACAAACCTTATTGAGTTCTTTGAGAAGGTGAACAAACAGGTGGATGAGGGTAAAGTGGTTGATGTGGTGTAAATGGATTTCAGTAAAGCGTTTGATAAGGTTCTCCATGGTAGGCTATTGCAGAAAATATGGAAACATGAGATTGAGGGTGATTTAGCCGTTTGGATCAGAAATTAGCTCGCTGTAAGAAGGCAGAGGGTGGTGGTTGATGGGAAATGTTCATCCTGGAGTTCAGTTTCTAGTGGTGTACCGCAAGGGTCGGTGTTGGGGCCATTGCTGTTTGTCATTTTTATAAATGACCTGGATGAGGGCATAGAAGGATGGGTTAGTAAATTTGCAGATGACACTAAAATCGATGGAGTTGTGAATAATGCGGAAGGATGTTGCAGGTTACAGAGGGACAAAGATAAGCTGCAGAGCTGGCCTGAGAGGTGGCAAATGGAGTTTAGTGCGGAAAAGTGTGAGGTGATTCACTTTGGAAGGAGTAACAGGAGTACGGAGTACTGGGCTAATGGTAACATTCTTGGTAGTGTGGATGAGCAGAGAGATCTCAGTGTCCATGTGCATAGATCCCTGAAAGTTGCCACGCAGGTTGATAGGGTTGTTAAGAAGTCGTACGGTGTGTTAGGTTTTATAGGTAGGCGGATTGCGTTTCAGAGCCATGAGGTCATGTGGCAGCTGTAGAAAACTCTGGTGCAGCCGCACTTGGACTTTTGTGTACAGTTCTAGTTGCCGCATTATAGGAAGGATGTGGAAGCATTAGAAAGGATGCAGTGGAAATTTACCAGCATGTTGCCTGGTATGGAGGGAAGGTATTATGAGGAAAAGCTGAGGGATTTGAGGCTGTTTTCGTTGGAGAGAAGAAGGTTAAGAGGTGACTTAATAGAGACATACAAGATGATCAGAGGAGTAGATAGGGTAGACAGTGAGAATCTTTATCCTCGGATGGCGATGGCTAGCACGAGGGAACATAGCTTTAAATTGAGGGGTGATAGATATAGGACAGATTCAGAGGCAGGTTTTTACTCAGAGAGTAGTAAGGGAATGGAATGCGCTGCCTGCAACAGTAGTAGACTCACCAACTTTAAGGGCAGTTAAATGGTGAGTAGATAAACATATGGATGATAATGGAATAGTGTAGGTGAGATGGGCTTCAGATTGGTTTCTCAGGTCAGCACAACATCGAGGGCTGAAGGCCCTGTGCTGCACTGTAATGTTCTATGTTCTATGTTCTATAATCTTCAGCCAGAAGTGTCGAGTGGATGATCCATCTCAGCCTTCTCCAGTGGTCTCCAGCATTACCAATACCAATCTTCAGCCAATTCAGTTCAGTCCATGTGATATCAAGAAACAGTTGAAGACACTGGACACTGCGAAGACTATGGGTCCTGACAGCATTCTGGCAATAGTACTGAAGACTTGTGCTCCAGAACTTGCCGCTCCCCTAGCCAAGCCATTCCAATGCAGTTACAATGCTGGCATCTACCTGACAATGTGGAAAATTGCCCAAGTATGTCTTATACATAAAAGGCAGGACAACCCAACCCGGCCAATTACCACCCCATCATTCCACTCTCCATCATCAGTAGAGTGATGGATAGTGTCATCAACAGTGCTATCAAGCAGTACCTGCCCAGTGATGCCCAGTTTGGGTTCCGCCAGGACCACTCAGCTCCTGATGACACTACAGCCTTGGTTCAAACATGAACAAAAGGGCTGAATTCCAAAGGTGAAGTGAGAGTGACAGCCCTTGACATCAAGTCTGCATTTGATCAAGTATGGCATCAAGGAGCACTAGCAAAGCTGGAATCAATGGGAACTGGGGGCAAACCCTCTGGTGGTTGGAGTCATACCTGACACATAGGGAGATTGTTGTGGTTGTTGGAGATCAATCACCTCAGCTCCAGGACATCTCAGGGTAGTGTCCTGGGCCTAACCATCTTCAGCTTTTTCATCAATGACCTTCCCTCCATCATAAGGTCAGAAGTGGGAATGTTCACTGATGTTTGCACAATGTTCAGCACCATTCGTGACTCCTCAGATTCTGAAGCAGTCCATGTTCAAATGCAACAAGGTCTGGACAATATCCAGGCTTGGGCTTGACAAGTGGCAAGTGACATTCATGCCACACAAGTGCCAGGCAATGACCATCACCAATAAGAGAAAGGCTAACCACTGCCCTTTGATATTCAATGGTGTTACCATCACTGAATCCCCCACTATCAACATCCTGTGTGTTATCTTTGCCTGGAAACTCAACTGGACTCACCACATTAACACAATGTCTATAAGAGCAGGTCAGAGGCTAGGAATACTGCAATGAATAACACCTCCTGACTCCCCAGAGCCTAACACCACCTACAAAGCACAAGTCAGGAGTGTGATGGAATACTACCTCTGCCTGGATGGGTGCAGCTCCAACAACATTCAAGAAGTTTGACACCATCCAGGACAAAGCAGCCTGCTGCGCTTGCTGCTCAGTCACAGCAGTGTGTACTATGTACAAGATGCACTGCAGAAATTAATCCAAGATGTTCAGACAGCCCCTTGCAAACCCACAACCACTTCCATTTAGAAGGACAGGGCAGCAGATACATGTGAACACCACCACCTTCAAGTTAACACAGTGTGGAGATGGAGGGACACAGCAGGTCAAGCAGCATCAGAGGAGCAGGAAACTTGTCATTTTGGATCGGGACCCTTCTTCATTTTCTTGATCCACTTAGGGATCTGATATGGTGTAACCCAGAATTCTGTGGGATGTGACGGGAGAGATTGCTGGGCTCCTTGCTGAGCTGCCAGAAGATTGGAGGTTGGCTAACGTCATGCCTCTATTTCAGAAAAGTCAATAGACAATAGACAAAAGGTGCTGGAGTAGGCCATTCGGCTCTTCGAGCCAGCACCACCATTCATTATGATCATGGTTGATCATCCACAATCAGTATCCTGTTCCTGCCTTATCCCCATAACCCTTGATTCCACTATCTTTAAGAGCTCTGTCTATCTCTTTCTTGAAAGCATCCAGAGAGTTGGCCTCCACTGCCTTCTGGGGCAGAGCATTCCATATGTCCACCACTCTCTGGGTGAAGTCAGGGAACTATAGACCAGTGAGCCTGACATCGGTGATAATGGGAACTGCAGATGCTGGACAATCCATGATAACAAAGTGTGAAGCTGGATGAACACAGCAGGCCAAGCAGCATCTCAGGAGCACAAAAACTGACATTTCGGGCCTAGACCCTTCATCAGATGAAGGGTGATGAAGGGTCTAGGCCCGAAACATCAGCATTTGTGCTCCTGAGATGCTGGTTGGCCTGCTGTGTTCATCCAGCTCCACACTTTGTTAGCCTGACATCAGTGGTGGGTAAGTTGTTGGAGTGAATCCTGAGAGACAGGATTTACATGTGCCTGGAAAGGCAAAGACTGATTAGGGATAGTCAACATGGCTTTGTCTGGAGGAAATTGTGTCTTAATAACATAAATGAGTTTTTTTGAAGCAGTAACAAAGAGGATTGATGAGGGCGGAGCAATGGATGTTTTCTATATGGACTTTCATGAGGCATTCAACAAGATTCCTCTTGGTAGACAGGTTACCAAGGTTAGATCACACAGAATATAGGGACAACTAGCCATTTGGACACAGAAGTGGCTCAAAGGTAGAAGACAGAGAGTGGTGGTGGAGAGTTGCTTTTCAGACTGGAGTCCTATGTCCAGCAGTGTGCCACAAGGATCGGTGCTGCTACGTCCACTGCTATTTGTCGCTAACATAAATGATTTGGATGTGAAGAGAGGAAGTATGATTAGTAAGTTTGCAGATGACACCAAAATTGGAGGTGCAGTAGACAGCAAAGATGGTTACCTCACAGAACAACGATCAAATCAGTGAAAGGGTCGTGGAGTGGCAGATGGAGTTTAATTTAGATAAATGTAAGGTGCTGCAGATTGGAAAGACAAATCAGGGAAGGACTTATACACTTCATGGTAAGGTCCTGAGGAGTGTTGCTCAACAAAGAGACCTTAGAGTGCAGGTTCATAAATCCTTGAAAGTGGAGGTGCAGGTAGTAGGGGTAGTGAAGAAGGCATTTGGTATGCTTGCCTTTATTGGTCAGTGCATTGGGAGGTCATGTTGTGGCTGTACCGGACATTGGTTCAGCCTTTTATGGAATGTTGTGTGTAATTCTAGTCTCCCTTCTATGGGAATGATGTTGTGAAACTTGAATGGGTTCAGAGAAAACTTACGAGGGTGTTGACAGATAAAAGGGTTTGAGTTGTGGGGAGAGGCTGAATCGACTGGGGTTACTTCCCCTGGAGCATCGGAGGCTGAGGGAGTGACCTTATAGGGGTTTATAAAATCATGAGGAGCATGGATAGGGTAAATAGGCAAGGCCTTTTCCCCAGGATGGGGGAGTGTAGAACTAGAGGGCCTGGGTTTATTGTAAGAGGGGAAAGATATGGAGATCTAAAGGGCAACTTTTCACACAGAGGGTGGTGGATAAATGGAAAGAAGTGCCAGAGGAAGTGGTGGAGGCTGGTACAATTATGACATTTAAAAGGATGGGTGTGTGAATAGGAAAGGTTTAGACATATATGGGCTAAATGCTGGCAAATTAGATTTATCCAGGGAATCTGTTCAGCATGGACGAGTTGGACTGAAGGGTCTGTTGCTGTGCTGTACACCTCTATGACTCTATGACTGTAATGTCTTTTCTCATCTTGCACCAGTGCTTCCCAAACCTTTTGGCCCAACGTGATTCAATTTTCAGTTTTGAAGATTGTCGCAACACCTCAGTAAAAGCACAGAGGAAGGAATTGGGAACTGTAAGAACTGAGGCCAATTTGAGTCAGACAACCATTATGACTCAATCAAAGCTCCACAGATCCCACTGCTGCCTCAGAACTTACAGCTCCAAAATTGCAGCTCGTGATCCACTTGGGACCCCACCTTCCCGCTAACTGTAAGATGATTCACCAGAACACCCATATCACTCTGCATCTTCAAACTCTGTAACTTTTTGTCACGTAGGTAACATGTTTATTTTTATTTTTCCTGCCTAAATAGATAATTTCACATTTTCCCACCTTATATTCCATTTGCCAGCTCTTTGCCCAATACTAAACTATGCTCAGCAATCTGTAGCCCTTTCATTTCACCTTCAAAACTTAGTTTGTCAATAATTGAAACAAGTCTCCCAATATAATTTACAGCAGTTAAATCAGTCAAATGTTGGATCTGAAAGGCCCCCAGTTCAGCCACAAGAAGCCCACAGAAACATTTCTAGCAGTGACAGGGAGCGTTCACAGGTAGTGAGCTCCAGAGACAATGAATGTCCTTCTGTCTGACAAGATCCATGGACACTAGCAGAACTGAAGGAACAGCAGCTGACACCAGATAAGTTACAGAGAGGGGTTATTTTTTGGGCCTTGACACTAAGATCAGATGCTTTCTGAAGCTTAAGACAGAAAAATGTTCTTTTCTCCTCATTGAATTCTTAGTGTAGGAGTCACAATGGAATGTAATCAAAAGAAGGATGTAAACAAAATGAAAGGGGCTCACAGAAGCTGCAGTAAAGGTGATGTAGACCATCCAGGAGATACCCTTCGATTAGATTCGAGGGACCATGCCACTCCATTCAATAGAAACAAGAAATGTCCAGTGTAGACAGGCTACAGCTCTGAGGAAATCCAAGGCAAGAATTCTGCTCCATTCCTCAAAATAGGCAGGAGTATCTGCCTTTTTCTCCGCCTGCTCCTGCCCCACTGAACTTATGTCCGCCTATCTCAACTCCATTTTCTCCCCCTTGGTGCAGGAACTCTCCACCTACATCTGTGACACCACTCACACCCTCCACCTCCTCCAAAACTTCTGATTTCCTGGTCCCCAACTCCTCACCTTCACCATGGACGTCCAGTCCCTATATGCTTGTCACCCTCATCCACATAGCCGAACTCACCCTCACCCTCAACAACTTCTCTTTCAATTCCTCCCGCTTCCTACAGACAAATGGTGTGGCCATGGGTACCTGCATGGACTCAAACTGTGCCTGCCTTTTGTAGGTTACATGGAACAGTCCATCTTCTGAAGCTACACTGGCCCTAAACCCCACCTCTTCACCGTTACATCGAGGCCTGTATGGGCGCTGCCTCATGCTCCCGCAAAGAGCTTGAACAGTTCATCCACTTTACTAGCACCTCCCACCCCAACCTTAAGTTCACTTGGACCATCTCTAATACCTCTCTCTCCTTCCTGAAACTCTCTCTTTCCATCTCTGGCAACCACCTGGAAACCAATATCTATTTCAAGCCTATCGACTCCCACAGCTACCTAGAATACACCTCCTCCCACCCACCTTCCTGTAAAAATGCCATCCCCTATTCCCAATTCTTTGCCTCAGCTGCACCTGCTCTCGAGATGAGGTATTCCACTTCCCGACATCCCAGAATTCAAGGACCACAAATTCCCCTCCACAGTGGTCAAAAATGCCTTCGACCGCATCTCTCACGTTTCTTGCAATTCATCCCTCACATCCCCTCCCCACAATAACAACCAAAACAGAATCCCCCTCGTCCTCACGTACCACCCCATCAACCTCTGGATTCAACGCATCATCCTCCGACACTTCCGCCATCTGCAATCTGACCCCACCACCAAAGATATCTTTCACTGCCCACCTTTATCTGCTTTCAAGAGGGACCACTCTCTCAGTGACTCCCTTGTCTGCTCCACGCTCGCCTCCAACCCCACCAAACCCGGCACTTTCCCCTGCAACCGCAGGAAGTGCTACACCTGCCCTTACCCGTCCCTCCTCACCCCCACCCCAGGCCCTAAGAAAACCTTCCACATCAAACAGATGTTCACCTGCACATCTGTTAATGTGATATACTGTATCTGCTGTTCCCGTTGTGGCCTCCTCTCCATTTGGGAAACAAAGTGGAGGCTTGGGGGCCACTTTGTGAAACACACCTACGTTTGGTTCGTGACAAACAACTGCACCTCCCGGTCTTGAAGCACTTCAACTCCCCCTCCCTCTCCTTGGATGACATGTCCCTCCTGGGCTTCCTCCAGTGCCACAACGATCCACCTGAAGGTTGCAGGAACAGCACCGCATATTCTGTTTGGGAACCCTGCAGCCTAATGGTATCAATATGGATTTCGCAACCTTCAAAATCTCCCCTTCCCCAACCGTATGCCAAAACCAGCCCAGCTCGTCCCAGCATCCCTAACCTGTCCTTCCTCCCACCTATCCCCTCCTCCCACCTTAAGCCCAACCCCCATCTCCTACCCACTAACCTCATCCCACCCCCTTGACCTGTCCGTCCTTCCTGGACTGACCTTTCTCCTCCCTAACTCCCCACCTGCACTCACCTTTACTGGCTCCAACCCTGCTCCCTTGACCTGTCCTCTCCTCTCCACCTATCTGCTCGTTTATCAATTTTCCATCCGCCTCCCCCTCTCTCCCTATTTATTTCAGAACTCCCCCCTTCCCCTTCCCCACTTCTGAAGAAGGGTCCAGACCCAAAACGTCAGCTTTCCTGCTCCTCTGATGCTGCTTGGCCTGCTGTGCTCATCCAGTTCTACACCTAGTTATCTCAGGAGTGTTATCTGGCAGATTTTGTCCTTCTCCTGCAGGCATCGATAATCACAACAAATGGTTCCTTTACTTATTGTGTCTCCTTTGATGGCTTTCTCCCTTCACCTGAAATGCCAGTGGTCTGTCACTCCATATCCTAGGCACTAACTAGTTTGAAAGTCTCCAATTGGGGAAAATGGACAAGAGGGAGGGAATGGGAAAGTGTGAGCCAGAGGAAATGCCAGTTGCTTCGGCAAATGCTGAATTATTTCAAATCCATTTTGAAACTTGGCTATAATGTTGATGCTGAAAATTTATTTGGAATTTGTGTTTCAACAGGTTATACAGACATAGTGTCAGGTACCACGGAAACAGACCCTTCTGCTTAACTCATCCTTGCCGACCAGCTTTCACAAACTGAACTAGTCCCATATGTCTGTGTTTATCCTTCTAAACCTTTCCTATTCGTGTATTTGTCCAAATGTCTTTTAAATGTTATAGTTGTAGTTGCCTCTACCACTTCCTCTGTCACTTCATTCCAAATATGCACCACCCTCTGTGTGAAAAAAATGCCCCTCAGGTCCCTTTTAAATCTTACCCCCTCACTTTAATCCGGTGCACTCTAGTTTTGACTTCCCCCCCCATGGGAAAAGACCTCAGCTATTCACCTTATCTATGCCCCTCGTGAGTTTATAAACAACTAAAGGTCATCCCTCAGCCTCTTATGCTCCAGGGAAAAATATCCCAGCCTGTCCAGCTTTTCCTTACAAGTCGCATCCTCCGGTTCCAGCAATATCCTTGTAAATCCTTTCCACAACCCCTCCAGTTTAATAACACCCTTCCTGTATCAGGGTGACCATAATTGTACACAGTCCAAATGTGGCCTCACCAGTGTCTTGTACAGCCACGATATGATGTCCAAACTCCTGTACTCAATGTTCTGATCAATGAGTTTGTGTTCTTTCAATGTATATTGTCCCAGATCTTCCAATAGCAAGATAGCTGTTGCTGAAGCACAGGCTGGTTTTACACATCCAGAGATACGGAAGTCCTGACGGGAGAGATAATGGGAGCTGCAGCTGCTGGAGGATCCGAGATAACAAAGTGTGGAGCTGGATGCACACAGCAGGCCAAGCAGCATCTTAGGAGCACAAAAGCTGACGTTTCGGGCCTAGACCCTTCATCAGAAAAGGGGGACAACTCTCTTGTCCTCTATCCATCTTCGATCCACTTCCCCCTCTCTCCCTATTTATTTCAGAACCCTCTCCCCATCCCCTTTTTCTGATGAAGGGTCTAGGACTGAAATGTCAGCTTTTGTGTTCCTAAGATGCTGCTTGGAAGTCCTGATGGAGCTGTTTCCATGGGAATTGTCTGGAAAGTTGGAAGTTCTCACAAGAGAGTTGTGAGAGCATGGAATGCGTTGCCAGCAGCAGTTGTGGAAGCAAGGTCATTGGGGTCATTTAAGAGACTGCTGGACATGCATACGGTCACAGAAATTTGAGGGTGCATACATGAGGATCAATGGTTGGCACAACATCGTGGTCTGAAGGGCCTGTTCTGTGCTGTACTGTTCTATGTTCTATGTTCTATGTTCCAATGAACAATTACTGACTTCTGGAACCTTTGAATTAGTCCCCAGCTCTGACTTAGAGTCAAAGACCTTGGAGGGCACTTACCTTAAAAGTTGCCCAGGAAACATTTGAAATTAAAGTCTCCTAGCTGTAAAACTATCACCCCCCCACCCAACCCCAAACCCAAGTCAACACTGACCCTGCCAAAACCCAGATACCATCATAAACCTGGACTAACCCCCTGACCAGAACCATCCCAGCAGTCACTGACATGCCCCCCCATTCCACCCCATGATATACCCAAAGCCCTCAGCCACATACCTGTCACTGTAACAGCCCTTACCCACCTGACACCTGTACCATAAACACTTTTGTCACCATACCCTCCCCTCAACTCACTTAGCTCCCTACCACATCATCCACCCGACTCCATAACAACCCAACCCGTCACCCATGTGGCATCTTAGCCAGTGACCCATCTTTCACCCTGTCCCACATTTACCTTGCAACCCTTCCTTTTCGCAACATCTGCCAAAGTGGTTTAAGAGCCTTTAAACCACAGAATGTGGCACTTTGGTTTGAAAGCAGGGTTGCAGCACTGATGCTCTCTGCTGTCAGCTGCAAGGATTCTTGGACTTGCTGACACTGCAACTGTTGGCCTGGATGCTCATCCAGAAAGCTGCACTAAAGGTAACGGTGCATCCTTTAGCCTGAACAGGGCCAAAAATAGGTATGGGAAGGTTCAGGCTTATGACTAACATTTTCTGTATTGCATTTCAGACTTCACCATTTCCAAAAACAATGGGAATCATATAAAATGCAATGGCAAACTCCATTTTCAGATCATTTTCTTTATAAAATGTTACCTTTTTGTTTTATAGGATATTTCCTCAAGGAGTCTTTTTATTTACATTGCGGCATAAGGCACTTATGCGATAGTGCATGAACTGTAGTCACATACAGATGTGTGCAATCCACCATGATAGTTGATTGGAAATTCAAGGCGAAAGTTGTTTCTTCCTTATCCGTTCCCCACCCTATAATACAAATTTGTAGTGTCATCATAAAAGGCCGTTTATGTATTGCTGCATTCCTAAATAATTCAGAGAGAATATTCTGCAGCTGAACTATTTACACCAATGGCTGTGCACACATAATGACTCAGAAATGGTGCAAAACATGTTTATTAAAATGATATGAAGCCAGACAAATATTTTAATAGGACCACATGACTTCTATTACTCAATTTAGATTGACCCAGATTTTGTGTCATTAATAAAGGTATGGCTATCAATGCACATTGTTATTGTGGACTGAATCACGCACCAACCTTTTCGTGTTCACACATATATACATGAACATGGAAATCCAAAAGTTGTTATACAGTTTCTCCTGGTGGTTTATTGCTCTTCCCTTTGGGATACCATCCAGTAATTTGCTTAGTACAGTCCCGGAGTTATCATTACAACCTTCTCAGAAAACACTGGTGTTTGTTTGGCTTTTGTTCAATCCTTAGGCACTATTTCAAATTCCAATGCATTGCTAATATCACTCCCTTAAGTACCTGGTACACAGTCAGCATGGGTCATGATGTTGTATCCATTTTTGTTCTGTTAGTCTGTTAATTCCCTGCCAATTCATAGAGCAGAAGATGAGATGAATTTAAAAAATGGTTAGGTGTTGCCCATAGTAAATTCTAACAATTCTTAAATTAACTATGTGGGCAAACCTCCAAGCCATGTTCTCCCTTTCCATGAATTTTCATTACCACAACCATTGGCACGTGGACCTGGTCTCCACCTCCAATTGTCTGGGGTCCCGTAGAACAGCAGTGTTGCTACATCACACATACTTAAAAACAGATGTTGAAACACTTAGTAATTGCTTACAGATTCTTTATTTGTAGAAATGTAAGTCAAAGTGTACCGGAGAGCAGAGGAAATAAAAGGACAGTTTTGATCTATAAGAATAATGTTGGAGAAAGAGAAGAAACAAGCAGAATAAACTGTAAAAGTGCAAGAAAAGATTGAAAGCTAGCAAGTGCAAGAAGTCCTTCCTAGAAATCACGCAGCTACTTTGTTCTTTACCTGTTTCTGCTTACACCAATAATTAACAAAATAGGAGATGCAAAACATACTACAGCGTAGACAGAATGAAGTGTATATGTTTATGATAACAAAGTGTGAAGCTGGATGAACACAGCAGGCCAAGCAGCATCTCAGAAGCACAATATATATATGTATATATTTGTGAATCTTTTATCCTGACAAAAGTAACATAAATAAAATAGGAAACCACAAAAGATTTGTTTTATTGTGATTTTCTTTTTTGGGCCATTTAAGGTATGTCGAGGCTTTACCAGCTCCCCTCCCCCCCACTAGTCAGTACAAGAGCTAACTGTTCGTGTAGAGTCCCTTGACAATACTTCACTTGTTTTCCATTAGGTGATTACTGCTCCTACAGGAACCATAGCCATGGTTGTTGCACTCAGCTCAGAGAATCAACAGAATCACGTCTTTTTTTAAACAAATACATGAAAATATGTTTTTTGCGAATTATAATGTTATTTTTTCGTCACGTGTGAAAGCTGCAATTCTCAGTTATTAAGGTATGTTTAATAATCTGGTGAATTCAATCTCTAAACTCTGTCACACATCTCAGGCTCTGGCTTCATCGGCTGCCAATCACATCTTGCATTCCTGGTTTTAGGTAATAAAAACAGTGGGCCAATCAGAATTCAGGTGGGGGGAAGGACCAAGAAAGTTAGACTTGACTCTGTTGCATGTCACCTCAGTGTGAACTGACTGTGCAGTGAGCTAGGATGTGGCTTGACACTGACCGCTCTCAGATGGAGTCCTGGCCGCATGTGGTATGCTTCAAGGGAACGAGAGTTAGTTAAGCTGTAGCACAGCGTGCAGTGCTCAACTATGGTCACCTCTTGTTCTTGAACTGAATCACCCCGTTGTTGTTAGAAGTTTGGTGTATGTCGAAGTTAGAGTAAAATTCCTGTTATTGTTTCTTCCCAACTTCCTGAAAATAACCGTGTTTGTTTACAATGTCTCCGTGAACTGATGACTCGCTGCTCCTGGAAGCCTTGATCTTTTAAACTCTCGACCACTTAGCCATACAATGGACTGGTTTACTGCAAGAATGCTGCTTTAGTGATACAGCAATTGTATGACTTTTTAAATGTAGGATTTCACGTAGGATTACTGCTTCGCTGCAAATGATTCGCTAATTTATTTGATATGTCCCCGACAGTTGTGTTCATTGCCGGCCTTTCCTGAGAGTTCAGATCCCTTAAGCTGTCTGCAGGCACCGGGTCAGCGGTGTTGAGCAAGAGGATTTGCGGCGTTGTAAATGATGTGGCTGTTTGAGTGTGTGTGTGTGAGAGAGAGAGAAGGAGAGAGAGAAACAGGAAGAGCACCACCTGCAGTCACCACCCGACTGGCCCCAGGGCTTATTCAAAAAGAAATTAACAAGCAAGGAAAGCGATTTAATATATAGCAAGGGCAAAGGCAACAAACATTACAATGCTGTAACTGCCTATTTGAAAGGCACGTTAACCGTTCCACACAGTTTTGTATGATGGGTTTGCCCAACAATAAATTCCAGAAGTGATCCTGTTAATTATAAGGACCAACTATCATATTAAAATCCTGAAAGTAAAAGAAGCCGGTGAATTTAAAGAGGCATGCATTGGAATGTCGTCTATGATTAAACGTATTGCTGAAAGTTTCACCATTTGGCATGACATTAGTCACAAAACCCAAATCAACCTTGCAGCTGACAGTGTTCCCCAGATTTTTTGCGCACAAAATATCCCATTACCCAATTTGAATGATGCTTGACAGTCAACCAAACGAGATAGTGGGAACTACTAATCTCATCCTGCTTCTTCCCCCCTCCCCCCGACCTGTCCATCCTACCCGGGACTGACCTATCCCCTCCCTAACTCCCCACCTACACTCACCTTTACTGTCTCCATCCCTGCCTCTTTGACCAGTCTGTCTCCTCTCCACCTATCTTCTCCTCTAACCATCTTCTATCTGCCTCCCCCTCTCCCTATTTATTTCAGAACCCCTTTCTCTAGGATCTAGGCCCGAAATGTCAGCTTTCCTGCTCCTAAGATGCTGCTTGGCCTGCTGTGTTCATCCAGCTCTCCACCTTGTTATCCCAGTCAACTAAACAAACCTTGTTCTTCCAATTTCAAAATTCTTAACTCCAGATAGAGATCTATTGAAAAAGAAAAAAAATAAGGATTTTGTTTTAGTGTAGTGAAGATTCATTTTCATCAGGACCGTACACAACAGTGTCTTGGAGATTCGTCTTCAATTTGAGGAGAGTCCAGGCCAGTCCTGGAGAGGTGGCAAGCCTCAGCATGCACAGAACTGGGTGGTGAACTCTGGGAGTCTAGAAACATGAAGGCATAGTGATCTTGAACATGCAAGCCTCATATCCATTCATTGTTTAGACTCGAACCTGAACTCTGGCAGATCCATGAGCTGACCTGCCATAAGGACAGTTTTTCAGGGTTGTGAGTAATGGGCACCTTCTATTTACAAGAGGGAGCATGTTTTCTTAAGAGACCAAAGGGAGCATTTCCATCCTGACCACAATGAAAAGTCAAATATAAATCATTTCTGCCTGGGCCTTTTCTGGCTTACAGGCTGGTTCCGGGCATGGTTAGCCCCTTGGGGAAGCAGTCACTGCTCCTCTACTCAGTTCTGACAACAGTTGCAGATCAGGCCCTAATATCCTCTGGTGTGGGGGTTGGGGAGGAGGAGCTTAGCCATTTTAACTGACTCACTCAGTTTCCACCATGTAGGGAGGAGTTAAATTCTGGACATTAAATTTGAAAACATTTAGTCTGCAGCCTTATTGGTGAAATTTGTTCAAAATGACACTTGTGTGAAATAGAGCAGAAAAGGCAAACACAAGCGCAAAGGCCCAGAGAGGGGCCTGAGCCAAATCAAACTTCATTTGAATCGAATTAGCAAGCTCTGGATGCCACTTGGTTGGAACGGAGGAAGCAATGTGTTCTCACTCGCCACATCACAAACAGCACTCCAAAATTACAAAATATACAAGGGGCAAAAGGAAGAGGAGAAATAAATACAAGAACCAGGTGCTCCGGTTTCCTCCCACAGTCCAAAGATGTGCAGGCTAGGTGGATCGGCCATGCTAAATTGCCTGTAGTGTTCAGGGGTGTGTGGGTTATAAGGGGATGGGCCTGGGGGGATGCTGCAAGGGGAAATGTAGACTTGTTGGGCCGAAGGGCCTGTCTCCACACTGTAGGGAATCTAATCTAACAGTAGAGAAAAAGGGCTATTGAAGCAAATGGGGCTAAAGCCTACCAAGTCCCCTGGATCTGCAGTGACATTAAAAGGAAGTAGCTACATAGATAGTGGATGCACTGGTAGGAATCTTCCAGGGATCCTTAGATTCTGGAAAAGTCTCAGAGGATAGGAAAATTGCCATTGTAACACCTTTAGTTACAAAGGGAAAGTGGCAAAAAACAAGCAACTAAGTCTAATTAAAGATAACAAAGTGTGGAGCTGGATGAACACAGCAGGCCAAGCAGCATCTCAGGAGCACAAAAGCTGACGTTTTGGGTCTAGCCCCAGAGAGTGCGTGCTCCTGAGATGCTGCTTGGCCTGCTGTGTTCATCCAGCTTCACACTTTGTTATCTTGGATTCTCCAGCATCTGCAGTTCCCATTATCTCTAAGTCTAATTAGCAGTTATTGGAAAAATGTTAGAGTTTATTCTAAAGGTTGTAATTGCACATTTATTATAAAGGTTGTAATATGATTAAGCAAAGACTTTATGAAAAGGACAATTTTACCAGAATCTTTGAAGAGATTAAAAAGCAGGATAGATAAAGGGGAAGCATTGGATGTAATATATTTGTATTTTCACAAAGTGTTTGATAAAATATCACATTTTAGGCTATTGATAAGTTAAGAGCCCATGGTGTAGAGGTAGTATGAATAGAGGATTCACTAATGAGTAAAAGAGAATTAGAGTAAGGGAGAAATGTTCAGGATGGCAAACTGTAACTCGTGGTGTGCCATGTAGATCAGTTCTGGGGCCACAGTTATTTACAATATATATTATTGACTTGGATGAAGAAAGTGTGTGTACTACTGCCAAGTTTGTGGATGACAAAAATAAATGGGAAGGCATGTAATTAGAATGAAATGAAGAGTCTAAAGAGACATGTAGACACATTAAATAAGTGGTCACAGACTTTGCAGATGGATTTTAATGTGGGCAAATGTGAGGTTATGAACTTTGGTAGTAAGAATACAGGAGTTGAATATTACTGAAATTGAGAAAGATTGCAGAAAGCTATAGAACAGAGGGATTTGGGAGTCCTTGTGTATGGATCACAAAAAGGCTTGCATCCAAAGTTCAGTGGATAATAGGGAAGGCAAATGAAAATAATTCAATAAGTGATTCAATTCAAATGTGGCCTTTATTTCAAAGGGAATGGAGTTCAAATTAGGAAGGTTTTGCTAAAATTATACAAGGCATTAGTGAGACCACAGGTGGAATACTGTGAACAATTTTAGACTCCTTATCTGAGGAAAGCAATTCTAGCATTGGAGGCAGTCCACAGAATGTTCACTAGATTGATACCAGGTATGTTTTATGGGGAGATGTTGAGTAGACAGGGCCTGTACTCTTTGGAGAAGTGACCTTATTGAAGCATACAAGATTCTGAGGAGACTTTTCAGAGTAGATGTGGAAAGGCAGTTTCCCCTTCTGGGAGAGTCAAGAATCAGAGGTCATTTTCTCAAAATAAGGGGTCACACATTTAAGATAGAAATGAGGAGAGTCCAGTGAACCTATGGAATCGTTTACCACAGATGGCTGTTGAGGTTAGAGTACAATCAAGATTGAAGTAGACAAATATTTTAAAATCAGCAAAGGAGTCAAGGGTAAAGACAGGACACTGAAGTGAGGATTATCATATCAGCCATGGTCTCAATGAATGGAGAATCGGCTCAGCCATGACCTCAATGAATGATGGAGCAAACTGAATGGGCTGAATGGCCTACGTCTGCTCATATTTCATATGGTCTTATCCAACAGACAGGTCTGCAACCTGGTGGCACTGCAGTCCTCCCATAAATTCAATTTATGAAACTCTTTCTTACCTTTTATTAGAGATCCCCAACAAGACAACCCATATATGTTGCTCAAGAACCTGAACAAGTGGGGATGTATCAGTTATGTAATCTTTGCCCATTTGCTGACTAGTTTCAATCAACAAGGATTCCGATTTGCTTTAAAAACTTATTTCAGGCAGTACAGTGCACATCAGGAAATTGTCAGCTACCATCTGTGGGAGAAATTGGACACAGAAGATCCCAAGCCTAAATTTATTCCAGATTGTCACCAACAAAACAGGCACAATGATGCCTATAACACCAAGGGAAAGAACATCTTCAAAAATATTGTATTACAGTGAAAGCAGAGCAAGGCAATGAATCAAAGAGCATTAAACACTCCTTGAAATAGATCTGGCAAAGATTTTTGAATTGAAAGTGAGAGAAAATTACATTTATTTGGATTAATTTTGTTTTGTTTGGTTTCAGTTATTTTCATTTATTGTCTTCAAGATGTAATAATATAATATGAATACTTGACACTGTATGTTTCTATGTCCTGGTGGCCATGATTTCCTCAATGTATTTGAAAGTAGGGGATCTTCTCAGCACTTTCCCATCCATCCCCAACCTGCCCTCCACAATAAGACGGGGAGGGAAGGCAGCCTGTCTACCCTTAGGCCTATTGATGCCCACATGTGACCAATTAATGGTCACTTGAGGGTTTCACGCCACCTCCATCACTGTTTTACATGGAGCAGAAGTAGAAGTGATATAGGCCAGGGAGGTAGCCTGGCATCTTCTGTTACACTGGCTGCTGCCGAGCAAGAAGGGTGGCATGGTAGCAGTCTACCTCTTTTCAGGGGACCCCTGCATCAGAGGCACTGCCACTCTTCACATAATGAATGTTATTAACCATCCCCTCCCCACCCCCCGCCAATCCCTCAAACCTGACTGCCCACCCCCACTCCCGAGAGTCTGCCAGTAAAGCCCATCCAGGTTTACCTTTGTGTCCGGGTTCCATCGCTTCTGCTCAGGAACTGCCCATAGTCTAGGAACGGCCTTCACTTGCAACAGCAGCTGTTCGGACTAAAGAACTTCTGGCAATCTCAAGGCCAGACTTCCTTCCAGATTGCAATGGAAATCCACTCTGGAACAGTTTTATTAATTGCCTATCCCAATCCCCATAATGTACTAGTGATAATGGGAACTGCAGATGCTGGAGAATCCAAGATAATAAAATGTGAGGCTGGATGAATACAGCAGGCCCAGCAGCATCTCAAGAGCACAAAAGCTGACGTTTCGGGCCTAAACCCTTCATCAGATGAAGGGTCTAGGCCCGAAACGTCAGCTTTTGTGCTCCTGAGATGCTGCTGGGCCTGCTGTGTTCATCCAGCCTCACATTTTATTACCCATAATGTACTGGTCTTTTACTGGTCCAGTACTACTGGGAATTAGGCAGCTCCCAAATTATCACAGGACTGTTTTTTGGAGGGTGGGTGGGGTGATGACCAATAATTCACAGTCGGTCGGGGCAGGGAATGTGGCACCCCATAAAATCCAGCCCCAGGGAATATTATGCAAATAGAAAGAAAAGTGATCAGAGAAACATAGAAAAAGTGGAATTAGAAGCTAGAGTAGGGCATTTAGCCCTTCACACCTTATCCTCCATTGGGCCTCAACTCCACTTCCTCTCTGACCCTCGTAACCTTTGGCTCCCTTGGTGATCAAAAATCTGTTAAATCAGCTTTGAAGAAATCCAATGACGCAGCCTCCAGTGCTGTCTGAAGAGGAGTAATGCTAGTCTGAGAGAAATTATTTCCATCTTAAAAGGGAAATCTCTTATTCTTAAACTGTGTCCTCAACTACTAGTGTCTCTTTAAGAAGAGCCATCCTCCTGGTATTCAAACTATCACAGCCTGTCAGGATCTTTTGTGTTTCCATCAGATTACCTCACATTCTTCTAAACTCCAATAGGGATAAGTCAAATCTGCTCAATCTTTCATCGTAAACTAAGGCCTTTCCCAGGAATGAGTTGAGTGAACCTTCTTTGAACTGCTTTGAGTAAGTTTACATCCTGTTTCAAATAGGTGGACCAAAGTATACACAGTACTCTAGATGTGTTCTCAGATGTCCTGGACAGCTGCTGTAAAATTTACAAACTTTAATGTTCCATTCCCCTTGCAGTAATCATTAACCTTCAATTTGCCTTTCTAATCACTTGCTATATCTGCCATAATTGTTAACATTTTCACCTTTAGCTTGATTGGTGACCTTGATTAAGGGGATCAGGCTGGAGAACGGGGGTTGAGAAACCCAGCAGCTATGATGGAATGGCAGAGCAGACTCGATGGGCCAAATGACCTAACTCTGCTCCTATATATCAGTACACCCAGATCGCGAATTACCACCACATTCTTCAACTGCTTTCCCTTTAAATAATGTACTGCTTTTCTAACTTGCCTGTCAAAAGTGGACAAGTTCATATTTGTCCACATTAATCTTCCATCTACCAAATGTTTACCCAATTACTTAGTGAATTCATGTCTATTTGCAGGCCCTTTATATCTGTGATGAACCCTGTTTTCTAGTCTGCAATTTGTGCTGTAGAAGCCAACGCTCGGTAATACATGAATGGAATCTCCTCAGGCCCTGAACAACGTGGCCATGGCAAGAACTTTGGGAAAAATTAGGTGAGATGGTGAGGAAGGCTTTCTTGATATCAAAACCAAAAAGTCACAATTTCTAAGTCCAAGATCTCAAAAATGAGATTCTTGTTAATGAGAGGCAAGTGACTTATCAACAGGGATTATCATTCATTACAACACCCATTACTACCTAATCTCATATCATTCATGTGCAGACTCTCATTCTTTCACCCATTGGATAGAAACTAGATGGTGAGAATTTCTAACATGAACGTCTGGGTGCGTACTGGGTGACTCAAGCTGGCCTATTGCTCCTCTGAGCAAGTGGGGGAAATCAAACTAGCATCGAATGCAAAGAGCACTGTAGGGGCATGGTACGGGGTTAATGGGCTCGGTTTGGGATGATAATGCAAGGAATCTCACTGGGTCTTCTGGAAAGAAAGCTTCCATGGAAATCAGTGATAATGATATACAGCCCACTTCTGATAATGTTCAGTCCATTGTAACATTTGTGCTATCCATATCTGAATCATCCTACATTTGAAATGTTGGAGTTGAGGTCAGATCTATCTTCACATAGTCTAACCTCTATTTGTAAATACTTTTTGCGTGGTTAAATGCATTTTATTTGCAATAACCTTGTATTCTTTGTTGACTGAAGAAACCTTACTGATTCATTACTAATATGAAACCAGATTCAGTCTGAGACCTGTTATTGGCCATATCATTAATATAGTTCAATTTAGAATTTGTTGTGAAGAGTGGAGGAATGGATCATTGTACCGTTCCAACCTTGGTCAGAACTGTCATCACAAATTTAATTACTGTACAGTTAGTCCCTTTGTCTACACCATTAATATAGATTGTAAACAGTTTATCCCTGCTCTGATCCCCATGATTCTCCAGAAAGTTTCATTATAGTCAGTAAAAATGTTTGAAAATTTTTTCCTGACAGTACTGTGGACGTAATAATCAGGATTTATTAAATACATTCCCAATTTTAACATCCTCAAACTAAAATCAACTTAATAATAAAATAACACTCATTCTTCAACCTTATGGGTTTACTTATTCAACAAGTAATAAGAATTACAAGAGCCAGAACAGAAAGTCCGATGACAGATGAGACAAGGGAATCTTTCATCTTTTGGAGAACTTACAGTAACTTCATCCCGAGGGTTAGTGTGGAAGGAAATATTTAATGGCTAATCAAGCCCAACAACTCACACTGTTTCAGAAAGAACACACACATTTTCCAGACTGGACAGCTTAATCTCTGAGCAATGTGACTAACTTCACGAAACCTCAATTCTAGATAGTTTGAACTAACCAAAGCAAAAAAGTCTGATTAACTTCAGTGCACCTTAAATATGAACTTGATGTCTAGTCAAGAATCAACATAATCAGAATAGTTTCAGAGATAGTAGGAACTGCAGATGCTGGAAATTCTGAGAAAACAAGGTGTAGAGCTCGTCCCTGCCTCCCTAACCTATCCTTCCTCGTATCTATTCCCTTCCTCCCACCTCAAGCCCCAGCCCCATCACCCACCTACTAACCTCATCCTGCCCCCCTTGACCTGTCCGTCCTCCCTGGACTGACCTATGCCCTCCCTAACTCCCCACCTAGACTCACCTTTACTGGCTCCATCCCCACCTCCTTGACCCGTATGTCTCCTCTATCCAGCTTCTATCCGCCTCCCCCGCTCTCCCTATTTATTTCAGAACAACCTTCCCCTCCCCATTTCTGAAGAAGGGTCTAGGCCCAAAACGTCAGCTTTCCTGCTCCTCTGATGCTTCTTGGCCTGCTGTGTTCATCCAGCTTCATATTTTGTTACTTTAAGTTATAATTGATGTTGAGTTATATTTATGGAGGGAGTATTTTGTCATGTGAAGGCAGAATTTACAGTAGACCTGGCAACCACTTGAATAATAATAAGAAATGAGTAACAGATATTAGCATATATTTTCCGCCGCCAGGGTCAATGTCCAGTGTGGAATGTTTGAACAGGTACTGGAAAGTGGGTTAAGAATCACTTCCTCAAGAGCATTGATGACAGGCCATTGACCTGAAACATTAACTGTTTCTACCTCCGCAGGTGCTGCCTAACTCCTAGCATTTTCTGTTTTTGCTACCACGAGATCTCTGCCCAATTAGCCCAGCACGTGGTCACTGACCAGCATCATATATTGGATTGAAGCAGGTTCTCAAAATAGGCACATGTTCAAGTTAAGTTTTAAAATAACTGTCAGTGGCATGATAAGAAATGGCTTGTGGGCAATTAACTGCTAGCTCAATGATAGAACATAGAACAATACAACGCAGAACAGGCCCTTCGGCCTCAATGTTGCGCCAACCTGTGAACTAATCTAAGCCCATCCCCCTACACTACCCACACAAAAAGAGTGCTGAAGGTCAACATCAACATATTTGCATAGAGGTTTTAAAGTAATAAAATATCCCAAGGCATTTTACGGGACCGATGTGGAGCAAAATGAGATACCAAGCCACATAAGGCAAGAGCTATAACTGAAAAAGCTATACCTAGGGATGTTTGTACCTAGGATGGTGCTGTAAGTGGCAACTTGTACACTTACACTGTACTCATGTAAATATCATAGAATAATGATGTGACAATAAAGCTAATTCTAATTGTTTTACAGCAGCTAACCAAAGACCTAGGTTTTAAGAAGTGTCTTTGAGGAAGAAAGACAGGTAGAGGCAGAAAGGATTATGGAGGGAACTCCTGTGCTTGACAGCTTTGGAACGACTAGGTCTCAAGGTAATAAAGGCATTAATGAGAACTGCAGCCACAGATGAGCTGAGGCAGGGATAAAGTTGGTGATAATAAAGATGTGGAATAAACAGTCTTAGTCATGTCTGTGATAATAGTAACAATCTGTGTTCAGAAGCTCATGTTAGGGTCAAATTAAAACATCAAACAGAAACTGATCTGAAAGCCTCCTCCATACTTACAACATCACCTTCTTTCCCTTACTGTTGCTAATTACCTTATTTACATCTTTGTTACCTCCAGAATCGATTGTTCCAATGATCTCCTTACATTCCTTTCAAACTCTATATTAAGAAAAAAAAGTCAATTTTTCACTGCTGACGTTCTATGCTATTGTATTTCCTTCTTACCCTATTATTTACATCAGTCTTCACAGGATCCCCTATCCTCATGTATTGATATTGGAATCATTTTTAACACCCCTGTGACATTTTTTTGACCATACCTCCAGTTGTTACCTTCTTTGTAAACTTTCTTCTCTTCTGTCCCCCTTCAGCTAGAGAGTGTTGTTTGCCATTTCAGATGTGGACTCTGAGGTATACTCGGCAAATTTCTCCAATTTGTTGTAATAAAAGCAAAATACCGTAGACAAGGGAGATCAGAAATAAAAATTTGAAGTAATGGAGAAAGTCAACAGTTCTGGCAGCATCTATGGAGAGAGAAACAGAATTAACATTCTGAGTCAATTAACTCTTTTTTTGGAGGTGTTCTATTTCATTAACAGCACATTTACTATCTTCAACATTTACTTCCTCTACTAGCAGCAGTGTGCACTATCTGCAGGATGCAATATAGAAACTGACAAAGGCTTTTACAACAACATCTTGCAAAGCAGCAACTTCTGTCATCGAGAAGGACAAGGCAGCAGATGCTCAAAAAAATACCATTACCTCCAATTTACCCTTAAAAGCCATAATGCCTTTCCTGACATTCACTGCCCAAAGCTGAACGCAGCGTGCGAGATGATGTCTGGAGAAAGGAGCCTGCTTCCCCTCAGACTGTTTGATTTATTTTGAACCTGATGCTACAGGTCAGAAAAAAAAACTGGAGATACTAGAGAAACTCAGCAGGCCAAGGAGCATCTGTGGAGAGAGAAACAAAATTAATGTTTCAAGTCCCATACAATTCTTCGTCAAAGCTGCTTCTCTTTGTAGTTAGCTGTCTCCCATGATGCCTATAATTCCTTTTCCTTCACTTTGGGATAAGTTGGGTAGAATCTACTGCCTTTCACCACGATGAATTTGATGGTAAGAGGCATTTAAAAACATTAAAGAGTGGCAAATGAGGACTCTATCACCTTCCCATCTTCACTCTATTTAAGTGGCTAGTAGAAAACGCCATAAATTTTTATTTTAGCTTTGTTGCTTAAATTAGTTCCTTAAATGAGAAATTATAATCCAATGAAGGGCTTCATTCCCCTGGTATTAACCCAGTAGCAGCTGCCTTTAAGAGAACACAGCAATCAAACCCCTTGATGAGCCTTTTTTACCTTGTGATGATATGTTGTAGCATTAGTCCTTTAATCTGTAAATCAAATTAACCTGACTGCATTTTGTTCAAATCTAACTGCAGCTTTGATTCCCAGGAAAGAGGTGGAGATCACTATAGTTCTGGAAAGAATAAACTGAAAAGCACAACAGCAAGAATATGTGGTAACAGTCATTGACCTCATTGAGTCTGTCTTCTTCATCACATGAAAATGTTTGCTGGCCCACAGAAGAGCAAAGGTACTCATCACCATTGAAGCTCATGGTCCTTTTCCCAGGCAGAGGTGGACTGGGCAGAACTAAATAGTTGTGAATGAGACAAGAAAAACATTGCAACTATTGAAACAGTTAAAACAAGGAGATTGCTTATGTTCTAATTGTAGCAAGACTCAAAGCCAATAACCTTGGGCCATCTCCATTAAAGAAAAACATTAGATTTTTACTTTAATTGCAGATTTGTCTCATGAATGACATGGGGACATTGCCTGAGGTAAATCAAACTAAGTTTAAATCCAAATTGACCTACTTTTATCATCTGCTGCTGATGAAGATATATTTCTGCAAAACAAACCCTTCACCTAGAGATGATAAATATAACTGCAAGCTGCCCAGGTGCAAACATTGTGTTTGTATTTCTCAATCAGACCCTTATTAATCTGTTATTGTCTATTTACTTTCTGTTTTCATAGTCTGTTCCTGGCAGTTTAGTATCTCCTGGTGTGTCCTGTTGCAATAAGCAGCTGCCCTGTCAACATCAGTGAAAAATGAGGTAATAAGGCAGACAAGTTAACCCGTTGGCTTTTGAATTTCTTTTATTTACAGCACAATAATTTTTGCAATGGAATAATGTGAGTGTTTGAAAATGGTGAAGTAGTGAAAAACAAGAATAAGGAGAAAGGTTGATCCAGGATTGTGTTAAATTTCTGAGGTTCATTCCCCACATGTAGGAAAATAATGACAAAAAGCAGGCCTTAATCTTTTAATTAGAAACATTTGGGACAAGAATGTTTAATTTTCTTTCTTCTGCCATAGTTAACTATCAATTTGTTGTTTTTAAAAAAACTGAAACTCAGAATGGTTACTTCAGACATCGGAGAATTACTTCCCACTTAAAAAGGTAAAGCGGACACAGTAGGCAACTGTCTATCTTGTGTTGACAGATTGATTTCACTGTAATTATAATGTGACTGAATCCTTTTGGAAAATCACGAGAATGAATTGTGAAATGAATTTTGTTTTATTTGGTAGTGTGCCAGTACTTCAGATTCATTGGGAACATACTATCCATCTTCATCCAAGCTCCCTTTGGGAGGAACTATTAACCAGCGGGAAGGGACAGTATGTGACAGCATCATTCGTCATGACTTAGGAAGCCTGGCCAATTTCTCCTGGGAAATATTAACACGTTGTCAGGGGTCACTAAATCAAGTGGCATCTTACAGCAATTGCCCATCCTCTGAGGATTGCCATATCTCCTATTACATAGATTTCTTCAAGAAGCTTAAGCACTGCATAATTGATGTTGTCTTAAGACAGCTAAAGTTTACCGAAAATCACATGATCCGTTGTTGACAAGATACGTATTAAATGGTTATGAAATGACATTGCTGAAGGTTTCCAGATATTCTCAGTCTGTACTGTCTGTTCCTCCGAGTCAATTGTCACCTGTAGCCTCATCCACATCAGTCCATGTAACATTCCATCAGACTACAGTCAGCATATGATAGAATTTCAGTTTCTACTGAATAATGGTCACTACCATTGTGCTAAGTGCAGCACAATAAAGAGTACATCTCAAAGGCAGCAACATTATTATTTATGGTTTGATGCTGCTGGCTGTCTTTTGTGAGATATTATTGCAAGGTATTCTGTATCATCACAAGGGGTGTGACATTTTGCTCCCCAGGATTTCATCGGGATCTGTTACATAGCAGGGGTTCCTGGAACAATCACTAGGAAAAGAATTAGCAAACTGTTGCAGTTTTGCTTTAAAGTCTCAATGGTCATTATCTAAAAATTTTCAAAGAGGTAAGTTCAGAATATTGAGGTAAATCAAATTTGAATTCCCAGTTCCTGTAATTCCCAGTATCAAGAGCAAATATAGGAAAGTAAGTTCAATGAAATTAAGGAAACATAAATTCAATGAAATTAAGGAAACATTTACCCAGAAATGATGATGTTATAATTTGCAAATTTCCCCATGGAATTGACTAGCAAGCCAAAGTTATTCAGAGGTTTGCTGGGGGACTGTACCAACTTACAAAATTGGAAGTGTGGTGAAAATGTTAAAAGAAACAAATGGTAAGGATGTTCATGCAATTTTTTTTTCTTGAGATAATGGAGTGTTTTTAATTTATTTCAGAAAAAATCAGTCATGTTATCATCCATTTCAAAAAGTTAAGACCAAATTAACATGAATGTCAGCTTATCCTCCAGTGAGCTGCTGAAGGTACCAGACAGGGTTTATGTACCTGGGCTATAATTGTGCCCTCAAGTCTGCAAGTCTGAGTGATTGGGACATCTGTTGAACGACTGAAGGATCCATCACCTTTGGGGTTCCTACCATTGGCCCATCCACTGCTACCTAGAACCACATCCCAATTCTGCACCCCTTTACCTACCCCCCCCCCCCCAACCCTAACCTGCGTGGTCAGAACCTAGCTTACATTTTTCCTTCACTAATTTATGTATCCCACCGCAGTTTGGAGAATCTTATTCAGGCCAAAGGGGCAGCTGAATTTGCCTGATATCTATGACTGTGATATCTGTGACTTTGAATTTTGGTGTCAGTTCAAAACCCATCCTCTGCAAAAGTAATAAGTCCCAGAATTGTTTACTTCCCCTGTCTCCCTTAAAAGCCACTAGCCAACTTTACACCATTTTTTATTCCGGAATTTGGCAGGAAATTCAGAGAGCCCACAGGCCACCTGCCAAGACAAGTGTTGGGATCAGTTTCTAAATCTTCATGTTTGAATAGCAATTGAGTACCAGAAGATTTTCTGATTCGCGCACATACTGTCATGTTTTCGATAAATATGCTGTGGTTTTTCCTCTCCTTTACAAGAGTTGGTATCTCTCATTTCTTTGAATAGAACACATTGAGCACAGGTTCAATGCATTCAAGAGTCTGGATCTTTATAGGTTTCCCATGGACTTTTATAAAATTCAGCCCAGAACTGGAATCCAAGGATGTGTGCTGAAATACGATTGATGTTCACACATAAAGGATTACACACCCAGAGGCAAGTATGTGTCTTTTCCCTATCTTATCGCAATTCCTGCTCATTCAGTCTTCAGTGTAAGTTTGAAATGCCCAACAGGAATTTAGCATCTTCCCAGTGTGTGTAGACACTAACAGCTAAACTTTTAACAAAATTTTGTAGACCGACTTTGGTGCATTGAAGTGATTTTATCATAGCCCAAAATACAGGTATTCTCATGAGAAATTGTTTGCATTGCCATTACTTACAAGTTTGGATTTCATTGTCTAATAGAGGTGTCAGTCTCAGATCCCTGCTCTAAACTGTTTGAAATTGGAAAGCTTCAGTGATAATTATTACGTGACTTGGTAATACAAACCAAACTTAACAGGCAAATTCACCAAATCAATTTGTGTCAGCGTCATTATGGGTATGAATTTTTTCTGGACCTTTTATAAATTGAATCACAGTGAAATCATCAAAGTGAAATGACTGGAGTCAACAGCGAGTGTGTGAATCTCATTGAAGATGAATGCCCTGGGACGGTTGAAAATAGCTACATGTAGACTCAACACCCAGAGGATGAATCTCTGAGTGATAAAACTTGAACAGAGCTCTGATGGTGGGTGGAGAATCTTGTGACATCTGTGACCTTCCTGGAATACAATATCACATTGTGGAGTACACTTTTAGGCTTATAGTGCACAGAAGATATATCGGAACCTCAATGTATTGGGCATGTATTATTGCCTTTTTGTGAAGGAAGTGGAGCAGAGAGGAGAACGCGCAGGGCATTGGGAAGGTTGCTTGTATTTTGAGCTGTTAGTTTGAGTCTGAAAAAATATTTTCCTAAAGCATCTGCACCTATAAACTATTCATCCTATCACGTTGTCAAAACTCTTGAGCTGAGTATGATATAGTTGAGACATTATTTTATGCATTATTTATAAACCCCTGATAATGTGATGTTTCAATAAGGTTGCCCTCATTCTTCTAAATTCCAACAAGTATAGGCCCAACTTACTCAACTGCTCCTCATAAGAAAATCTCTCCAGAATTGGAATGCTCCAATGCAAGTATCCTTAGATAAGAGTCTCAAAACTGTCTACAGTATTCCAGCTGTGATCTGAATAGTGTTTTGTATAGTTTTAACAAAACCTCCCTGTTTATGCACTCTATTCCCTTTGAAACAAAGGCCAACATTCTATTTGCCTTCCTTATTGCCTGCTAACCTTGAAGGTTTGCAATTCGTGCCTGAGGACAGATTTGTATTATCAAAAACCACAAGGGAGATGCCAGCAGACTGGAGGTTGGATAATGTGGTGCCATTATTTAAGAAAGGTGGTAAGGAAAAGCCAGGGAATTAAATACTGGTGAGCCTGACATCGGTGGTGAGTAGGTTGTTGGGGGGATATTCAACATGAGCTAGTGCATGGGAAATCATAACTCACTAACTTGATTGAGTATTGGAAGAAGGGACGAAGATGATTGATGAAGGCAAAGTGGTGGACATTGTTTATATGGACTTCAATAAGGAATTCCACAAGGTTCCACATTGTAGACTGGTTAGCAAAGTTAGATCACATCGAATACAGGGAGAACTGGTGATTTGGATACAACACTGGCTCAAAGGTAGGAGACAGGAGTTGGTGGTGGAGAATTGCTTTTCAGACTGGAGGCCTGTGACCAGCGGTGTGCCTTAAGATCGGTGCTGTGTCCACTGCTTCAGCCATTTATATAAATGATTTTGATGTGAACATAGGAGGTATGGTTAGTAAGTTTGCAGATAACACCAAAATTAGAGATGCAGTGGACAGCAAAGAAGGTTACCTCAGAGTACAATGGGACCTTGATCACATGGGCTAATGAGGAGTGGCACATGGAGGTTAATTTAGATAAATGTGAAGCATTGCATTTTCATAGGGCAAGTCAAGGCAGGAATTATACACTTAATGGTAAGGTCTTGGTGAGAGTTACCAAACAAGGAGATCTGGGGATACAGGCTCATAGTTGGTTGAACGCAGAGTTACAGGTAGACAGGACAGTGAAGAAGGCCTTTGGTATGCTTGCCTCTATTGGTCAGTGCATTGAGTATGGGAGTTGAGAGGTTATATTGCGGTTGTACAGGACATTGGTTAGGCCACTTTTGGAAGACTGATGTTGTGAAACTTGATAAGGTTCAGAAAAGAATTAAAAATATATTGCCAGGATTGAACTGTTTGAGCTATAGGGAGAGGCTGAATAGGCTTGGGCTATTTTCTCTGGAGTTTCAGAGGCTAAGGGGTAACCTTATAGAAGTTTCTTATAAATTTGTGAGGGGCATAGGCTGGCTGAATATTAATAGTCAAGGTCTTTTCCCCAGGGTAGGGGGAATCCAAATCTAGACGGCATAAGTTTAAGGTGAGAGGGGAAAGATTCAAAAGGGCCTTAAGTAGAAACTTCTTCACGCAGGGAGCAGTGCGTGAATGGAATGACCTACCAGAGGAGGTGGAGAAAGCTGGTACAAGCACAGTATTTAAAAGGCATCTGGGTGGGTACATGAATATGAAGGGATATGTGACAAATGCTCGTAAATGAGACTTGGTCAGTTTAGAATATGTGGTCAGGATGGACAAGTTGAACCAAAAGTTCTATTTCCATGCTGACAACTGTATGACTGTATGACCACATGACTCCAAATTCCTCTGTGCTGCCACAGTTGGTCCCCATTTACATAATATTCAGCTTTTCTATTCATCCTGCCAAAGTGCATAACCTCACATTTCCCCACATTACATTCCATCTGCCAAGTTTTAACCCACTCACTTAATTTGTCTGTATCCCTCTGTAGGCTCTTTGTGTCATCCTCACCACTTGCCTTCTCACCTACTTTTGTGTCAGCCGCAAACTTGGCTACAGTGCATTCATTTTCCTTATCCAACACATTAATACGTATTGTAAATAGCTGTGGCCCCAGCTTTGGTCCCTGTGGCGCTCCACTAATTACAGATTGGTCTATCCTGGAAATGCCCTCTTTATCACAACACTCTGTCTTCTATTACTTAGCCAATCCTCAATCCATGCTGATATACCACCCCCAACAGCACAGGCTCTTATCTTTTAAGTAGCTCATAGTGCAGTCATTTATTGAACACCTTTTGGAAAATGTTATATTGTAAGTTTTGACTCAGTTGGTGGTTTCAATGGTCCCTCTCAGTCATAAGATCCTGAGTTTGAGTACCACACTAAAGAAAACCAAGTCAGACACTGCTATGTGGCATTGACGGATTGGTACCCATTGGATTAGGATATACTAAGGGCCCACCTGTCCTCTTGAGTGGTTGTATCCTGTGGCTCTATTTTAAATAGGAGCAAGGAAAGTATACCTCACACCTTGGTCAGTATTCAGGACCTCATACAACACAAAGTATCGTCACATTGCTGTTAGTGGGAACATACATTATACAAATTGACAGTGGCATTTCCTACATTACCACAGACATTACACTGCTACAGTCATTGGCTATAAAGTACTTTCGGATGGTTTGATGTTATGGAAGGTTTTGTTCTTGAAAACATCTTGTTTTCTGGCATATAATCCATTAAGCATTTTGCCAAAATAAAAAAAATCCCTCTTTTTCCACTAGCCTGTTTTAGTTTATGATTTAAGAACTGCACTTTCTACTTGTTTGTTTTACTTGAGGACAGATGTAGTTGTGTTGGAGGCAGTTCAGAGGCGCTTCACTAAATTGATCCCTAATGAGGGAATTGTCTTCTGAGGAATGATTGAGTAGTTTAGGCTTTTAGCGTCTGGAGTTTAGGAGATTGAGAGGATCTCTAACTCAGGTACATAAGATGCTAAAGGAGATTGACAAAGTAAATGTAGAAGGGGTTATTCCATATGTGGGACAAACTTGAATGAGAGTTCATAGTTTTGGGATAAGGTCTGGCAGATTTAAAAGAGATGAGGAGAAATTGTCGATACAGTATGGAGCTGGAGTACCACAGCAGGTCAGACAGCATCAGAGGTGATAGGAAAGTCAGTGTTTCAGGTTTACACCTTTCATCAGGAATGGTCATGAATTTGTGAAATTTAATTGCCCAAAATGAGTGGATGCTGTAACACTGAGTAAGTTTAAGAAAGAGATAAATAGATTTTTAAATGCGCATTGAAGCTTCATGGAGAGCAAACTGGAAAGTGGAGTTGATGCTGAGTAGAGATTGGCCATGACAGTAATAAATGGTGCAGCAGGCTAGAGGGGCTGAATTGCCTACTCCTGCTCCTAGTTCTTATGTCCACACCATTCACTTTTGTTTTCTGTTCATACTCCTGTTACCAGTTATTGCTTTGTAACAGTGCCAAGGAAATGCTGAGATATCCCCACATAGAAATGAAATGAGCAGCATCAGTTCAATCAGCTGAAGGATGACATTGTTCACCTTGTGTTTGTGACCAGCTTACTGTCAATACAAGAGCCACACCATGTACCATGGGGTATTCTATCTTTAAGTACTTTGGTAATGTTCAGATTGTGAGAATTGAAAGAGATAAACCACAAACATTGGAGAACAATATAAAACAAAATGCAGCTTTATGTTTCAGTGAGTGAATCCACATTTTGTTGCAGTTAAAATTCCACTTAATGCAACCCAGGAAGGATCCGGGATGCTGACGTGGAGGAGTTGAGTTGTGGTTTGAATGTGAATGTAGACTATTGTGTCCCAGTATTAGAACTCTCTTTTCCCATTCCTTACAATGAACAGAATGAAGAGACAGCGCCCCCTATTGTTTTCATAAATACTAACTGGCAGGAAGGCAAAGTGTAGCTGTTGCTGTGTACTGTCACATAGATTGCCTAGATTTCAAGACTTCTATCTAAATGCAGTACTGCAGGGACATACAAATCAAATAATAATCTATTTTGCTGTTGAATTTGTATTTGTGCAGGTTGTATTTTTTTCAATTTTCTAACTCTAAACTAATTAATAATATTTCATCTTTCCTCATTCTGGAGCCTTCCCAGCTTCAGTTTACTACTGTACTTGTAGGAAAGCCCTTCACTTTTCTCAGGCCTTCTTTGATCCTCCTCCAAGACCAATAACTTGGAATGTGTGGAATTAATGATATGATCCCTATAGGACTACTTGGAGAAGCAGCACATCTATATACCTCCAAAAGCAATTAAATTTAAAGTGCAGCATAACATTCCAGGTTTATATCATCAAATATATCACTTGATGAAGCCATGTGGTGAGAATAAGCAACAAATACATTAAAATATACTGCTTTTACAATATTAGAAACAATAGTTCCTACAATACAATACATAAGGCAACACAACATAAATGGGTATGAACTGTTTATTTTCTTTCAGCACCAGCTATAGAAAGTCTTTGGGAAAATACTTGTTCTTCAGTGTTTGCTTTTTTCAATGTTTATTTGCATTGACATTATCTCATCTGGTGAGGCTGGGCAACAGGTCGATCTGTCATTCTAAACATGGATTAATAAGAGATTGGGGACTGGTAAGGTCAGCTTTGAAGGGCTAGTTCACTGCAAACCTTTTGAAACAGGATAAATACTACACTTGTCAGCTGTTACCTTTCTCTAAACAATATGTCAGCATAAAAAGGCTTATGTCCTTTGGGAACAAACTTTGCAAGTGCAATTTCATCCCCCTTAGTAGTACAGTAACCCCTCTTTGTAAAGCAAACATGGGAGTTATGCTACATTCCTAGAAAAGTATAATGTAGATTGGAGCAAATGGGATATTATATGTCTTGATTTCTTACATGGAGCCAATGACCTATCTACAAAGCATCTACAACAGTAACAGTGTGGTATGCTGTCCAGAGCCTGGAGGGAAATTGTCCTTGGGTTGCTCCCTGCTGTGCTGTGTGTTATGCAGGGGCAGGGTGGGGTTGTAGGTGGTGGTGAGGGAGCAAATACACAGCAGTGTGGGATTCCATTTAACAATATAACCTTTCCTGACCCCTTTCTAATATCTGGAGTCAGGTGTATTTACACATTTTAAGCAGCTGCTTCTATTGCCTGATATGGCCCAGCTGTCTGTTTGTGAACAGATATATTATGTGTTCATCCTTCAAATACAGCACAGATTTGGTCAGGCAGAGAAGAAGTGGGGATCCTGTGTATGTGGCCTCTGCTGCAAATTTCCACTCTCATCTTCAGGAGGTTTCAGTGAATAAAATTTATAAAATCTAGAGGGACACGGAGTGAGTAAATAGGATCCAAAACTGGAGGACCTAGGTTTTAAGGTGACAGGGGAAAGATTTAATTGACACCTGAGGGGCAATGTTTTCATGCAGGGATTGATGCATGTATTGAACAAGCTGCCAGAGGAAGTGGTGGATGTTGGTACATTTAAAAAGGCATCTGGATGGTGAATGAATAGGATTAGTTTAGAGGGATATTGGCCTGCAAATCAGACTGGATCAGTTTAGGATAACTGGTTGGCATGGATGAGTTGGATCAAAGGATCAGTTTCTGTGTAGTATAACTCTATGGCTCGTGCCCAGGAACAATTACAGGATTTAAAACCATACCTAACTCCTGAGTGAATAATAAACTGAAATCCTTGGCTTCTCATTGAACCAGTGAGTCCTCAAACCCCCATAAATAACTGTTACACTCAGTGCCAATCTTCACCATGCCTGCCATCTGATACCCCCCACCCACCTATTACTCTGCCCCCTTCTGGTACCCTACCTACCATCTATATGGTACGTTAACCTCCATCCACCTGTCATCCTTTCATCTACTTTGTACCCCACTGCCTCACCCACCTGTCACTCACCCCCATCATCTAACTGGCACCATATCCCCTACCCACATGGCATCATGCCCTCAATCATTTGTCACTCAGTCCACCTCACGTGGCACCTCACCCCTCATCCACCTACTATCTTACATCCTCATTCACCTTGCACCCTTTCCATTGCCAACGTGCTACCCTATTCCCTCACCTGCTAGCCTCACACACACCATCTTTCATGGATAACACGGTGTTTCGGGTCGAAACATCAAACTTTCCTGCTCCTCTGCTGCTTGGCCTGCCGTGTTCATCCAGGTTCACACCGTGTTATCTCAGATTCTTCAGCATCAGCAGTTCCTATTACCTTAATTCCATCTTTCAGCATCCATGAGAATCCCCTTAGCACCTTTAAATCTCAGAATACTAAAGTTTTTATTGAACCAGCTACATTTATCCACTCCACTGCTTGTTGAGTGGATTCCTGACCTAGACTAGTCTGCTTCAGTAGCAAAGGACCATGGTCTGGAAGAACTCCTCTTAAGGTAAGTGTGTATTTCTTTGTTGAAAAGGTCTGGGCCCACATATGTAAAAGGGCCTAGCATCAAACAGGTAACAACATGTCTGTTTAAAAACAAAACCACCTTTCTGGTCATTTACTTCCTCAATTTGCTAAAGTGTAACCACAAAATAAATCATCGATGAAGATATTCATGAGCAAATTATTCTGATAGGGATTGTTGAGATGTTTGCTGCTGTTGTGAGTCAGGACCCTGAGGAAGCTCCACCATGTTCATTTGACATTTACCCAGGAACATTAAACTTCTAATGAGCAGAACTGCGTGGCCCAAGCCACATCAAGATCTTCTCAAACACTGACCTCAGTGTTGGAGATTTGGGTTTGATTGTCCCTATTTGCTCAAATGTTCACTCCATCTTTCTGCCTGTGTTAAACCATAAGATCATGAAATGTAAGTGCTGAAATAGGCCATTTAGCCTATCAAATCTGCTCTGTCTTGAATGAGATCATTACTGATCTGATGATCTTCAGCTCCACTTTCCTTTTTTCACCTTACCCCTTGATTCCCTTTGCTGATTAAATATTTGTCTATCTCAGCTTTGAATATACATAATGATCCTGTCTCTATGGCCCTCTGCAGTTAAGAATTCCACAGATTCATAGCCCTCCAGGAGGAAAAAGAACGCTCTTCTTTCTTAAGTGGGTGGTCTCTTACTCGGAGGTTATGCCCTCTGGCTCTAGATTTTCCAATAAGAGAATCAACCTCTCTAATGTCTCGCAGCTGGGAATGCTAAAAGTATCAATGAAGACTCTGCTTATTCTTCTAAACTCTGAGTACAAGTCCAACCTACTCAGCCTTTCCTCAGAAGCAAATCAAGCCTCCAATGCAAGTATACATTTACTTAGATAAGGGGAACTAAACTGTTCAGTATTCTACATGTAGTCCAGCCTTGCATAGTTTCAGCAAAACCTACCTATTTTTATATTCCATTCCTTTCAAAATTAAGGCCAATGTTCTATTTGCCTTCCCAATTACCTGCTGAATTTATATTCTAAATTTTTTTAAGACACCCAAGTCCCTCTAACCTGCAGCTTTCTGCAATATTTCTCCATTTAAATCAAATTCAGTTCCTCTATTCTTTATGCTAAAATGCATAACCCTATATCTTCCCAAATTTTATTCCATTTACCACGTTTTTTTCCACTCACTGAGCCTGTCTTTATACCTCTCCAGACTCTGTGTGTCAGCCTCACCATTTTCTTGCCCACCTTTTTTAGTAGAATCTACAAACTTAACTATTATACATTCACTTTCCTCATCCAAGTCATTAATATATAGTATTGTAATTAATTACTGCCCAAGCATTGATCCCTGTGGCACACCACTAGTTACAGCTTGCCATCCTCAACCAGCACTCCACCCCATCCCAACTGACTTTTATTGGTTAATACTAAATCCATGCTAACGTAGTATCTCCAACAGCGTGGACTCTTTTATCTCATTAAGTAGCCTAATATGTGCTAACTCATTACATGTGTTTTGGATACCTAATTATGTTACAGCTACAGCGATTGGTTCCTCTTCAATAATCCTGCTTGTTAACCTTGTAAAGAATTCTAATAACTTTCATAGGCATGATTTCCCTGTTGTGAGGAAGGGTCAACAGACTTGTAATGTTAACTCTGATTTTTTTTTCTTCCCAGATGCTGCCAGACCTACTGAACTTTTCCAGCAACTTCTGTTTTTGTTGCTGATTTACAACATCTGCAGTTCTTTTAGTTTTTACTTCTCTGTTGTCACTGCTTAATTATGTTATGTATTTTAAATGTGCTGCAATTACATTCTTTATAATACAATCTAAATCTTTCCCAATAACTCCCTTATGGCTGCCTGTTTTATTTATTTCCCCTCCCTTTTTGAATAAGTGTTACTAAGATGCAACCCATTAGGTCCTTATCAGCTTTTAGTCCCATCAGTTTCATTAGCACAATTTTTCTAATGATAGATATTGTACTTCTTTCTTTTATGTAATTTTTTTAATTTAACATTTTTGGAATGCTGTAAGTGTTATTAGTCTTCTATTGTGAAGACCAATCCAAAGTTTTTTTTATTGCATTCCTATGCAATTTCCTGGTTCCCATAATTATTTACCTGGTCTCCTTCTCTTAGAGGCCTATGTCTGCTCTAACTTCTCTCTTCCTTCACATATATTTAAAGAAGGTCTTACCATCTATTTTTACATTACTTGCTCATTTATCCTCAAAGTTTATTTTTTCACTGTTCATTTCATTCTGCTAATCTTTTGTTTGCCATCTCTCCCACTGACAAGTGAAGAAGGAGCAAGACCACTTTTCTCTCCAGAAGGACAAGAGCAGCAGATGCATGGGATCACCATCACCTGCAAGTTCCTCTCCAAGCCACTCACCATCTTGATTGGACATAACGTGCTCTTCCTTCACTTTCATGGCATCAAAGCCCCGGTGCTCCCTGTCTAATGGCTTTGTGGGGATATCTACTCAAAAGTATTACAGCATTTTGCCACCACCTTCCCATGAGCAATCAGGGTAAGGCAATAATGCTGTCCAAGCCAACAATGTCCACATTCCATAACTTAGTAAAAACAATGCTTCACCAACCTCTCTCCAAACCCTACATCCCTCCCTCTCCTTCAGGTTAGTGTCTGGAATCATGACCTCTTTGTCTAGCAGATACTCAGTCATGTTGGTGGAGGCGATTAATATCAAGGGGAGCAGAGCATTGCTGGGGGTTGTGAGGGGAGCATTGACAGTAGCTTGAATATTGTTTGTTGGCGGAAAGAAGTAAGGTCAGATTCAGGGTTTGGAAAACCTGACAAAGACAGGCGCATTTCAAAACACTGAAATCAAATAAATTGAGACAAGCCTCAAATTTCACGATGAGTAAACATCATCGATTTGCTGCAGTTGCACTTTGCAAATAGTGCTTCCTGACTCGCTGCCCTCCTCAATCCAAGCTGGAGCCCAGAACAGTAGGTCCGAAGACGATATTATAAAATTGTTCACCACAGTTGTAAATGGGCTCAGCAGCGTATGCTCCCACTCGGGCCTAAACATATCTCTCTAATCTCTGCTTCTCTCCATAGATGCTGTTTTGCCTGCTGAGTATCTCCAGGTTTATTTCAGTAATGATATTTAATGCACATTGGAATTTTAGAAAAATGGGAAACAATGAGAGAGTGAATTAAAACAAACATATTATGCTGGTGTGATGATACTGGGCCTTTAAGAGATGAGTTCTATCCCATTTGCTCGCTGGGGCATGTTGTCACAGTGGTGTTGAAATGTCTCCTTCAGACAGGTAGTGATAAACAGCTTTGAGCTCTCCCGAGACTTCTTTGTAATAAAAGAATCATGAGTGAGTGGAATCAGGCTCCCTCAGACTGAAAGGATTTTGATTTTGCTTTCAGTTAGTTGGTGGTTTTTACTGAGTGCTGGAGCTTAAAACTTAAGTTTTCTGCTGCTAGTGTGAAGTCTCAAACAGAGAAGCTTCTTCTTAAAAAATACCAAAAGAGGAGATTGTTTGTTTTGGTTATCTTTTTACTGGACTGGACAGAGACAGCACGTGAGACTAAGCTGCCTTTGCCAAAGATGTGTTTATGGGAAGCTGCCTGTATTGAAACAATTGATGATTTACGTTAAGTAATGTATTATCTTGTTAAGAATTTTAATAGACCAAAGTTATTGCCAATTCTTCTTTTTGTCATATTTTAACTGCATTGTAAGAATAAAGTGGGTTTTGGTTAAAGCTTAGTGATGGACCAATCAAATCACATCTGAGACACAGCACCTTCCACTCACTTTTAAACAAATATAAAAGTTATGGCCTAGTCTATCCCCACAATGTACTTTGGAGGACCTGGTCTGGTCCACAACACTGGAAACCTGCATTTAAAATATAAATGTAGCAGCAATCTATGTGAAGAGAGAGAATGTTACAGGACAATGATCTTTCATTGGAACTAGAATAAGCTAATTTTGATGCAGGAGGTTTGGAAAAAAGTTCAGGAGAAGGAACGGAGAGGAAAGGGTAAGAGGTAAAGTCTGTAACAGGATGGAATGCAGGAGGAATTAAAAGACGGTAATGGTGGGGATGAACAGAAATGGCCACAGGTCAAGGAAACGCAAATGAAGAAGTATAAGTGACAACATCAGAGTTATTACCATAGTATTATCAAAAAAATGGCGGTGACTTGAAATAATTGCACTTAATGTTAAGGCGAGAAAGTTGTAAAGTAACTGATCAAAAGGCGAGATGGCATTCCTTGATATTCCACTGGTCTTTATTAGAATGATGTAGGAGATGGGAGAGAGAGAGAGAGAGAGAGAGAGAGAGAGATCAGAGTGGGAGTGCAGCTGACAACAGTGACCCAAAGCTCAGGGTCAAACTTATGGTCAGAATGGGACGGTTCTACCTAATAGCAATCAAAACTGTGTTTGCACGCCTGCTCCCCACAATGCATAGGACAGCACATTGTGAGCAGCAAGCATAGTATACAAAATTCTAAGAATTATAAATTGGTTACAATTTCACCTGGAAGGAGTTCTTGAAACAAAGTTGCATGAAGAGTGAATCACACTGGGCTGAAGTGCGACAAAGACCAGGAAACAGCCTTCAGCTGGTTTTAAGTGACACAGGACAGACCAAGAGAGTGAGGGTGCAAATAAAAATTAGCAGTAACTGAGAGGAGATTTTTTTCCCCCAAGATGAAACAAAGGAGGTTAATTCGGGAATCTGATGCCCAGTTGAAAGAACAAAGGCAGTCTGTTCCAGCAGAGTGAAACTAACTTAGGCCTGTGAATAACTCCTCAAAGTGCAACATTCCAGGTTGCAGCAGGAAGTACAACAAATGGCCAGATTTATCTTGTAACTAACTTCTGTGTAAAATAAATCACACTGCAAAACAGATACTTCTTTGAAATCAATTCTGATCAGCTTAACATGATTATTTTAGCCTGCAACAGTTTTGTGTTTACACGTGTGCTCCAAACCATCCAAGTACTGAAAATCTGATCCTTTTAAGGGCATACTTTTGAAAGCAACAATAACCAAATACTAGATAACAAAGTGTGAAGCTGGATGAACACAGCAGGCCAAGCAGCATCTCAGGAGCACAAAAGCTGACGTTTCGGGCCTAGACCCTTCATCAGAGAGGCGGATGGGGAGAGGACCATGGGGGATGACCATCTTTGGTCCACCTCCCCCTCTCTCCCTATTTATTCCAGTTCCCTCTCCCCATCCCCCTCTCTGATGAAGGGTCTAGACCTGAAACGTCAGCTTTTGTGCTCCTAAGATGCTGCTTGGCCTGCTGTGTTCATCCAGCTTCATACTTTGTTATCTTGGATTCTCCAGCATCTGCAGTTCCCATTATCACCAACAACAAAATACTAGTAGGTATAAAGTTGAATCAAATAGCAAGGTTACTGACATGTGGAGCAGACATTTATTTGCCAATTTTTTAAAATTAGCTGTTGATGTTAGATGGAGAGGCAATGGCCTAGAGGTATTATCGCTGGACTGATAATCCAGTGGCTAGATAAAGTTCTGGGGACGGGGTTCTAATCCCATCACTGCAGATGGTGGAATTTGAATTCAATACATATCTGGAATTAAGAGTCTAATGATTATCGTGAATCCATTACCAATTGTCGGGAATAAAACCATCTGGTTCACTAATATCCTTTAGGGAAGGAAACTACCATCCTTACCTGATCCAGCCTACATGTGACTCCAGACCCGCAGCAATGAGGCTGACTCAACACCCCTCTGGACAATAAGGGATGGGCAATAAATGTTGCCTAGTCAGCAATGCCCCTCATCCTGTGAATGATTAAAGAAAAAAAATAGAAAAACACTAGCCACCATGAGAATGCAATGGACAATGAATATAAGAATAGTGCCCTCTAATGCATAGTTTATCAATTTTCAATACTATCAAGAAAGGGTTGCATTTACAACGCTTTTATATGTCTACTAGAATGCAGTTTCTTTGGGAAAGGAAAATGTATAATTACAGTAAACCATACATCAGTAGAGCAACGATGTTTTTGTGAATGAAGATGGTTGTTTGATTGAACACAGAATAGTTGTTCAGTTTATCTTACATTTTGAACTTGCTGTCATCTTTCCTGCCACCCACACAACACCCTCAGCCTTACCTGCCCCCTTGGTCAGTTTCAAAAGCAGATAAGATATGTGTGGGGCTTATCAATTTATCATACCCATTCTGTCCTTCTGTCTGGCTGCCTGTAGTCCGTGCTCATCATTTTATTGTATAATTTCACTAACTCTCTTGTGGCCTCTTTTCTTGCACTCTCTCCCTTCCCTGAATAAAGTCTGAGAGACAGGAAAACCTCCAGAGATTGACAACTAAGAGTGAGCTGAGTCATTAATGCCTTAGGGCTGTAACCTGGGATACCTTGCATTGCCGGCAATACCATGGTCTAGTTTTCAAAACTGTATCAATTCACTACTTGCTTTTGAAAGTGGTGGCACGTTACCTCATTGATATACAAAGTATTTGTGGCAAAGTTGTTAGGTAGGGAATTCCAGGATTTTGACCTAGAGACAATGAAGGAACAGAATATCATTTGAAGTTAGAATGGTGTGTGACTTGGAGCAGGGTGTGAAGAAGATGATATGCCTGTGCGAGTGTTCACCTCACCTTCCAGACGATAAAGATTGTAGGTTTGGAAGAAGCAGTCAAAGAGTATTTGGAAAACTGCTGCAGTGAATCTTGTAAATGCTGCCTCTGTGTGTTAGTGGTGGAGGGAGTGGTATTTAAGGTGGTAGATGGAGTCTTTACAGAGAGCTGCTTTGCACATGATAATGAACAAGGCCATCAGAGAGTTTTCCATGAAACTTCTGATTTGTGCCGCCTAGATAGTAGACAGGCTTTGGAAAAACAGGAGGTGAGTTACTTGTCACAGAATTCCCAGTTTTTGCTTTACCTTTTTAGCAAAATATTTATGTATCTAAATTTCTGATCAATGGTGATCCTCAGGGATGTTGCTCCTGGGGTTTTCAATGATGGTCATTCCATGGAATAGCAGGGTGATGTGGTTAAATTCTCACTTGTGGAGATCACCAGTGCCTGGAACCGTGTGGTGGAATGAAACTTGTCAGTTATCTGGCTCAGACTGGTTATTGCCCCAATCTTGCTGATTGTGGGGACAGGTAGCTTTGGTATCTGAGGAAATTCAGATAGAACTTAAAATTGTGCAGTCATTAGGAACATCACCACTTATGACTTTATGATGAAGGGAATGTCATTGATAAAGCAGAATGAAAATTATAGGGCCCAACATACTACTCTGAGCAACTGCAGGAAATGTCCTTGGGATGAGATAACTAACTTCCATTAATTACAACCCATCCTCATTTGTGCTAAGTATGCCTCCAGTCAATGGAGAGATCTCCCCCTCACTTTTTATCCTTGTTGATTTTAATTTTGCTGGGGCTTCTTAGTACTGTCCTCAGTCAATGGCTGCCTTGATGTCAATGGAAGTTGCTCTCATCCTACCTTTTCACGCTTACATCCATGTTTGTACCAAAATTTTAATGAGGTGGTGAGACAAGTGGGACAAGTAAAGCCTAAACTGAGCATTGTTGAATAGATTGTCGCTGCATAGGAATCACTTCAACCCAATCAACACAACTTCCTTCATAAAGCCAATCATTAGGGAACAGACTGGCAATAACTGGACAGTTTTGATTTGTCCAGTCTTAAGAGCCATAGGGTCATACTGCACGGGAACAGAGCTTTCGGTCCAACCAGTTCATGCCAAACATAATCCTAAACTAAACTAGCCCCACCTGCCTGCTCCTGGCCTATATTCCTCCAAACCTTCCCTATTCATGTATTCATCCAAATGTCATTTAAACATTGTAATAGTATCCGCATCCACCACTTCCTCAGGAAGTTCATCCTCTGTGTAAAAAATTTTCCTCTCATATCTTTTTTTAAACCTCCCTCCACTCATCTTGAAAATTTGACCCCTAGTCTTGAAATCCTCCATCCTAGGAAAAAAGACAATTACCATTAACCCTAGCTAAACTTCTCATTATTTTATAAACTTCTAAAAGGTCACCTCTCAACCTCCTACACTGCAATGAAGAAAGTCCCAGCTTACCCAGCCTTTCTTTATAATTCAAACCTTCTGTACCTGGCAACATCCTTGTAAATCTCTTCTGAACCCTCCCCAGCTTAGTAATATCCTTCCTATAACTGGGTGACCAGAACTGGACACAGCACTCCAGAAGAGGCCTTCTTTTGTAGATCAGACATAACACTCAATGTTCTACAAAGTATTTCAAAAATCTGAACAGTATCTTAAGGAAGACATTACATGCTGGCAGCATGCAGTGGCATTTAGCACTAACTAGAAGCTGCTCTCAGTACAAAAAGAAGTTTTGGATACTACACAATCGAGCAATATTGCATATGAACTTTAGTGCTTCTATGGTACCAGGTTCACAGCCCGGACTTTCTGTGATTGGCTAATCGAATCAAATTGTATGTTCCTTCAGTTATTCATAAGAGATAGAATACAGAACATGTTTGACCTGTCTGCGCTGCTAAACCCAAAATAATACTTATAATGTAAGATGTAATTCTATGATTTGCAGGACTTGCTGAACAATTCTGTGTGCGCTAATAGCCATACAAAGAATCAATTTTAGATGTTCAATTAATCCCATAATGGGCTTGTTAGGAATGACAAAGTTCATTTACAGGATCTATTCTTTCCAAAGAAAGAGAACATGTTCATGACTTGTCCCTTGCTTGAATTACTGAGAGCTTGGGTAATGTATAGTTTCCCCTTCCTTTCACATGGCAATACCTCAACCAGAGTTAACTTTCCAATTGATCCATATCCTTTCTTCCTGTAGTATAAGTTGTTGTGGTCATTTGAATTTGGCACTCCTGTATCTGTTCTTATAATGCAAAATGAAAAGCTTCTGCAATATGTCTCTCTTTTCAGCAACAAGCCTCTTATTATTAATCATAAATCATTGAAGGATTGTTATTTTTTTCTGTTCCTGTTTGTTGATCTGAAATGGGCTCATGATGAAATAACTCCACCAGCAGCATACTGCTGTGTTGAACAATTGACCCAATGTGAGATTTGTTGGTTGAGACCCGTGTTAGATTTGGCCTTGTTCCCAGCTGTCTGGCTGATGGATCTTTGACATTTCAGTTTGAAATTATAGAAAGGATCAAAGGTGTCTAACTTAGCCTTGAAGTGTGTCAGCCCTTATAAAAATGATCCTTGGTGAATTACTAATGACCTGTTAACCAGATATCACTGGCATATTTGAGTATAGTAAATGACATTCTATTCTTACAATGACAGTTTATGTCATTTAGAGGCAAAATGTTAGTGGTCCATCTGTTTTAAGCACAAGCATTGTTGTTTCAAGGAAATGCCAGCTCTAATACCTCACATAGTGTTAAACAGCAGAATACTAAAATTATAGCAGCACATTTCGCAAAGTGTTCATATATAAAACAGCTAGGTGCATTGTCTAGAGCAAGGAAGGGAATGGGTGACAATGTGATGTTACTCGTGGTAAATGGCTGCTATTGTGGATTTACTACCAATACCTTGGCATTTAAAAATAAAAGCAAAGTATTAATTACTATTAAACAAAATAACCCCAAACTGAACTACCAAATTAAATGCAAGCAAGATAAGCAGCAAAATGACTATAAGCACCTGAAACTAGAATGCATGCATCAAAATGTTAACTTTTATATATATGCGTGTATCCATCCACCCTTTACACATAAAAATATATCGAAGGCAAATGTCTTTTTAAAGGAGCCTATCTGTTAAAAGGAAATCATTTTAAAATGCAATTAAAATATTTATTATGAATATTGCTGGCCCCAGTTCTGATGGTAATATGTGCCTATATCTGTAGCATCCCCAAGCTCTACAACCTTTCAGTCGCCTTACTTGAGAAAGGATTTACTGACACTGGAGGCGGTGCAGAGGAGGGTCACTAGGTTGATTCTGGAGTTGAGAGGGTTCACTTATGAGGACAGATTGAGCAGACAGGGCCTATACTCATTGGAATTTAGAAGAATGAGAGGGGATCTTATAAAAACGTAAACTCACTAAGGGAATAGATAAGATGGAAGCAGTGAGATAATTTCCACTGGCAGATGAAACTCAAATTAGAGGGCATAGCATCAAAATAAGGGGGGGTGGGGGGCGGCATTGGGGAGGCAGACTTAGGACTGAGTTAAAGTGGAACCTCTTCGCTCAAAGAGTTGTGAATCTGTAGATTTCCCTGCCCACTGAAGTAGTTGAGGTTACCTCATTGAATGTTTGGGAGACAAGATAGATAGATGTTTGAACAGTAAAGGAACTAAGGGTCAGTAAAGGAACTAATGGTGAGAGGGTGGGAAAGTGGAGCTGAGTCCATGAAAGATGATTTTCATCTTTCTACCATTGATGTTTGTGTACTACTTTTAAAATTTCATTCATGGGATATGGGCATCACTAACATGGCCACGTTTTTGGTCATCTCTAATTGGCTCTGAGAAGGTGGTAATAAGCTGCCTTCTTGAATTACTAGAGACTGTAAAGTTGTTCTTACAGTGCTGTTAGGGAGGATGATCTAACAACATTAATGGGATGGCGATATCATTGTACTCTGATAGTATAGACTTTGATTGTACTAGGACTACCTCAGCAAGTCACATGCTGCCTTGATGTCAAGGGCAATGATTAACCTTTGGAAGACAGCTGTTTAAATTCTAAATTACAAAGTGTGGAGCTGGATGAACACAGCAGGCTAAGCAGCATCTTAGGAGCACAAAAGCTGACGTTTCGGGCCTAGACCCTAGCCAATTAGAGATGACCAAAAATGTGGCCGTGTTAGTGATGCCCATACCCCATGAATGAAATTTTAAAACTAGCACACAAACATCAATGGAAGAAAGATGAAAATCATGGATGTGTAAGAATCCAGAACTAGGGATATAGTGAGGTCTTGGAGGATTACATACGAATGTAAGAAATAGGAGTAGGAATAGGCCTCTGGCCCATTGAGCCTGATCCACCATTCAATAACATCATGGGTGATGTTTTCATGGACTCAGCTCCACTTACCCACCCTCTCCATGACCCGTGTTTCCTTTACTGTTCAAAAATCTATCTATCTTTGTCTCACAAACATTCAATGAGGTAAGAATTCTAAAAGAAAATGACAATTTTCCTCACTCCCCACTTGTAGGGTTCTCCTGTGGTTCACATCTGCTCTAAATACTCACTGAAGGGACTAATCCCATGGGTATTAAAAAGCCTATTGCCACAATGGAGTTGACAAGCTTGTGAGGGCTGTGTGCAGGCGGGTTCCCTGTATCTTTATCAGCATTCTGAAATACCATGCTGATTTCTTCTTGTATGCAGTAAAGAGTGAAATGTTGGTGCTAGGAAATGAAATTCTCTCTTTTGAAAGTGAAAAAAAAGGAAGGCTCTAGGCCCGAATCATCAGCTTTTATGCTCCTAAGATGCTGCTTGGCCTGCTGTGTTCATCCAGCTCCACACTTTGTTATCTCGGATTCTCCAGCATCTGCAGTTCCCATTATCTCTGTTTAAACTCTAAACTTTGAAATTTCCCCCAAACCCCCTTTCTCCATTAATACGACTCTTTCATTCTTCCTAATACTTCCAAAACCTAGATCTTTGGTCTTTAACCAATCTTTTGGTCATCTATCCTAATATATCCTAATTGGACTTTGTATTACATCTTGTTTGATAATGTTTCTTAACAATCATTAAAGTCACAGTTTTTGCCCTGAAATAAACAGCAAATTGAGTGAAGCTCATGCATCTCCAGTTCGCATTCACAAAAGCCTGTTCATTCCTGTGATCAATCCACAACCTTAGGTTCCCACATGTCAACAAACTATCTTATCTTTTGTAATAGTTTTGTTAGTTGGTAGATTTCGGCTGGTGTCTCACCAGTCACATGCTGACAAAGGTGTAAACAAGGGCTCTAGGTAACTCTCACTAAAACAAGAAAGAATTCATGACACAAGAGACTATAATTGATACAAAGTGTCAATAATGATGGAAAGCAGGGGCCTGGGCCTCACACAACAGACCCCATCTGGCAAAAAGAGCCCAGCGTGTCGCAAATATCACTCAACTGATAAGTACTACTTTCAAGCTGCTCACATCTTGGAGTCTGCATGAAATATATCCAACAGTGTTATCTTCACAGAGGCTGAATTATCAGCATGGGTTGAAATGTTAAAACACATTTCTCAATTTTTCAACGTATCATCAGTGTTTTGTCAATTATGTAGACTAATTTTTGAATTACATTTTATCATTTTACAAGGGCCTTACGATCATGCACAATCCTCCAGTCATGTTGTTTAGCAAAAGTAGAATAAAGGACTGAAAACATAGATATCGATGTGCCTCATCTGTAAGCTATTAAAAGGAGAGGATGCCTTGATCATTAATGTCACAGTTTTTGCCCTGAAATAAACAGCAAATTGAGTGAAGCTCATGCATCTCCAGTTCACATTCACAAAAGTGAAAATGTCAATGCACATTCAAAATCTTGCTCTGTATTACTTTGGCATTTGGCTAAAATTATCTGCATGAGAAATTTAGATGTTACAAACGTTCCTTTTTCATCTTATTAATTTTCTTCCATCTCCTCTCTCCTCCTTTTTTTCCAGCAGATGTGTCAACACTTCAGTGTACAATGCCATTAATCCAGAGCCCTTTTTGAGAAGCTGTTGTTTGTCTGTGTCACAATTGTCCCTGGGTGAGGGTAATCATTACCATTCTATCAGGTATTCCCAAATGATTATGCTCCTGGTTAAGGGTGTATGAATGGCTCTCCTTCTTCATTCAGCCTCTCCCTCTCAAGTGGTTGCAACAAAACTCATTTTGAAGAGGATCCTTTTCCTCATGGATTCCTTTCCAAATCCAAATGCGTATTTTAAAAGGAGCCAAATTAATCAGGCCTTCTACAGCGGTGAGGAAAGGGAGTTTATTGGATGTTAAATGTGATAAAGATGATACATGACATACATACACACAGATTAGAAATGTAAATGAAGTATAAAGATAACAATTTTAAAAAATAAGCCTTTGAGTTCTGTAAATGGATTAGTGTAGACCATTGCAGCTATTAAGTTGGATGACACTAGTGAAACTAACATTGATAGAGAAGCAATTAATTTGGAGATGCTTTCTGCTGCAGTTAGCTGACAGTCTTTTGTTCTGCTTCCTTCTCAGCAGTGACTTTAGTACCTTACCTGGCTTCCAGCACTCAGATTGAGAAAATGCCTTTCTTTACCTACAGAGCAAGGCTGTCTTCAATCTGGGACCTTGACAACATACCAGTCCACACTTACACATCAGCCCACTAGTATGTAGACAAAGGGTTGAAATAATTTTTAACCTTTTTTTGCATTTCTCTCCAAGGATGAAACATGACTGTTACTATGGCTAGCAACATAAGCAAAAGGAGATGGCTTTCTGATGAAAAGGATAACCAACACATTGTTATCTCTTCATTATAAGTCGCACTGTTTGAATTTGCCATGACGCTATACAGGTATGAGATTCCATGAGTTCACATATGGCTTTGTCAGACAATCACTGAATTTACTTTTGCAGTCATCCTTTCAGTGTATGCTCTCTTTTAAGTTCAGGATGTCCTTCCTGGGGTTATGACCCATTGTTATGATAGTACATAATTTGTTGTAATTTAAAAATTCCTACATTAAACAACTATTTGCAAACATTTACTTGTTGAAAAGAAGAAAACAGGGAAATTATTTGCAGCATTGTCATATTAGCTTAAAGCAGTTGTGCCATCTTAAAGTGACTCTCATAAATCAGACATTGGAGTAGTGGGATAAAATCTGAGAGTTATGATTTCTAATACTTAAGCCATTCTCAGGCAAGAGTGTAGATAAGATAATTGAGTTCAACATTGCCATGTCTAAAAAGCAACCTACCCAATTTTTAATTTGAAGGATCGAATTATCTTATGGGTCACGAACAGAAGAATTCTAAACCCTGTTATACAATCACTTACGTCATTAGAAGCATTATTTTGTAAAATTTATCCTATAGCTTTTTTTTGTAGAATCTATAGAATCTAGTTCTAAAATAGTTTTACATTTGCTATATTGTTTTGCAGCAGCATCTTCCTTTGAAATTGTATTTTTTTTTGAGAAAAAAATCTGAAGATGGTGCCTTTATATTTGAAGTGGGGAGTCAGACTTTGGAAATGCATGGCGCTGTACTTTTACACAAAACTCAGCAGACACAATGCACAGGACTTCATCTTTGTGCTTACATTGATAACTCTAGCTCCCTTATCTTAACAACAGACACACATTTTTGTGAGTCAATGATGCTGCAGGGATAAAAGAGCCAGGATTGTGAAGAGCGGCTGCTGGAAAAATCCAGCAGACAGGATATTGCACAGATATGTTTGATGGAGTGGAGTGGAACTTTAATCTGTCTCTATTCCTAGCTGATGGCTCAATCCCAAATGCTAAATGTGAAACAAAGAGATTCAGTTAGTTATTAATTTATGCCATGAAGAAACAAATGGAGGAAAGCTGCACAATTCATTCCAAAAATATAAATGCTCCTTTCATTTACAGTACCATTCTGGCATTTTTAAGTGACTTCCTGTGTTTCCCATTCCTTGATACAAAATTCATGATATATTCAAGACTGGTTACTTGGCACAGTTTTAAAAATATGGTTGAAAATATTCTTATCACAAAATATACCTGTAGAGGGCTGTTGTAGGCTGCAGCGGGACATTGACAGGATGCAGAGATGGGCTGAGAGGTGGCAGATGGAGTTCAACCTGGATAAATGCGAGGTGATGCATTTTGGAAGGTCGAATTTGAAAGCTGAGTACAGGATTAAGGATAGGATTCTTGGCAGCGTGGAGGAACAGAGGGATCTTGGTGTGCAGATACATAGATCCCTTAAAATGGCCACCCAAGTGGACAGGGTTGTTAAGAAAGCATATGGTGTTTTGGCTTTCATTAACAGGGGGATTGAGTTTAAGAGTCGTGAGATCTTGTTGCAGCTCTATAAAACTTTGGTTAGACCGCACTTGGAATACTGCGTCCAGTTCTGGGCGCCCTATTATAGGAAAGATGTGGATGCTTTGGAGAGGGTTCAGAGGAGGTTTACCAGGATGCTGCCTGGACTGGAGGGCTTATCTTATGAAGAGAGGTTGACTGAGCTCGGTCTCTTTTCATTGGAGAAAAGGAGGAGGAGAGGGGACCTAATTGAGGTATACAAGATAATGAGAGGCATAGATAGAGTCGATAGCCAGAGACTATTTCCCAGGCCAGAAATGGCTAGCACGAGGGGTCATAGTTTTAAGCTGGTTGGTGGAAAGTATAGAGGGGATGTCAGAGGCAGGTTCTTTACGCAGAGAGTTGTGAGAGCATGGAATGCGTTGCCAGCAGCAGTTGTGGAAGCAAGGTCATTGGGGTCATTTAAGAGACTGCTGGACATGCATATGGTCACAGAAATTTGAGGGTGCATCCATGAGGATCAATGGTCGGCACAACATTGTGGGCTGAAGGGCCTGTTCTGTGCTGTACTGTTCTATGTTCTATGTTCTATGTAATTAGTTTCGGTTCAGCCCAATTGATTTACATAATTTTAACTGACTGAGAATGACTTTTAAGACACTTGCAGAAATGTTATGTAATTGTATTTGTTACATTAGCAGGTATCGTTTGGTGAGAAAGTCACGTGATCAAACCTCCAAGGGTGTCTCCATTCATATATGTCATCTAGTTATCAACGCACTCAATCTGGAATATAAAGCTAGCCTCAGTAATGGTGAACATGAAAACTTTTACTCATGTCCAAAGGGAGGGGAATCTGCCATCCTTATCTGATCTGACCTACATGTGGCTTCAGAGACAAGGCAATATGATTGACTCTTAACTACTCCCTGAAATGACTTAGCAAGTCACTCAGACCAAGAACATCAAATATCAGCATCATCAGTGGTACTCACATCCTACAAAGGAATAAAAAGAAATCTCTCAGTGAAGCCCCAGCTTTAACATTAGAGCCAGGGAGATTGTTGACAGTGTAACAGTACAGAATCCCATCTGACTCAGAATGAATGATTCATTACTGCTTCTCTTCATAGTAAAGGATATTAAGTTACCATGGGCCAACCAATAAATCCACAAATATTACTCGCACTGAATGGAACTGAAAATAACACATGACAATATTTTTTCTCGACCTGTTCATTACATATCGATGCCATAAACCTCTGCTTCATCCTCTGCACAGAATTAGTAGCAGACCCAATAAAAGCTGCACCTTCTCCAGAAGATTTAATTCCTAAGTTATTTGTTCTGACTTTGCTCTTCATGTAGGAGTCAATGGATATTCTTCATCCACAAACTGTGGACTACAGGTGCTGTGCACTCACTGATCTTTCACCTACTGAAATTTCTGAGAAATCAGCTATTCACTTAGTAAAGAATTTAAAACGTTTTTAGTAAGTTTGCTAACAGATCTAAACAGCAATTTTGAAAATTTGCACCTAAATAAAGTTGCTGGAAAAGCTCAGCAGGCCTGGTAGCACCTGTGGAGGAGAAAACAGAGTTAACGTTTTGGGTCCGGTGACCCTTCCTCAGAACATTGGTGCAAACTTCATCCAAGGACCAACACATTGATAAATAGTCAGCGATGCTCCCATGCAGGTAGCAGGTGAGAAAACTTGTTGGTCGTGCAAAATTACAAAATTACTTCCTTCATCCAATTTTGCTGTGTTTTTGCTAATGACAATTGGCAAATGTAATGTGCTGAATTTGCCCAGGCATTGAATGATGCAAACAATGGTGACAAAGTTGGCAAAATAAAGCAAGAGTGATTCTCAATGGCAATGAAGAGTCAAATTTCTACTGAAGCTTTTAATGGCTAGGTGAGAGTCTCAGTAGTGAACAGCAAGGGTCCTACTTGTATACGTTAATATCTCATTATTAACTAACCTCGCCTCATTTAGTGGCCGGTTGTAATTGTCCCAAGCAGGGCAGAAAAGCTAGTCAGTGCCAAGTCAACGCACTTACCTCTGCAACTCATGGCTTACTCCTCTGGGCCAGCATTCCACAGCATCTCAGGGCATGGTCCTTGGACAGCAACTGCCTGCATTCTTCGTCAATAGATATTCATATCAACAAATCACCAGACTCTCCATATCATTATGGCACATGTCAGGCTAATTTATAATGCAGTTCACCACATTACATTGCACTTAGGAGCTCACTGGCAGCCTAGATTGCAATGCTGCTGCCAGGCCCTGTGTATGCAGGAATAGACTCCCACCTCTTACAACATAAAAGGGTGTATCTCAGGGCTCTTATCTTGCTTTCTTATCACTCAGTCATTTTGTGCTCACTTGGAGATGCATAGCATCTCTGCCCTGTCCTTTTGCACCTGACCACTTTATTGACAACTTGGACTCTCAGTATCCCGATCCGAAATGTCAGCTTTCCTGCTCCTCTGATGCTGCCTGGCCTACTGTGTTTCTCCAGCTCCGCACTGTGTTATCTCTGACTCCAGCATCGTCAGTTCTTACTGTCTCTTAGGGTCACAGTTGTTCAGCCTTGCCTTGCCTTTTAGCTCAAACATAAATCTAGATATGAGCAATGACCAGTCAAGGGCACGGATAGTTTGTTTAGGGCACCATGCTGTGTCAACGTCACACCTACAGCATGTGCTTTTGCAGCAAAGACATTGTGTGCGTTTTGACAAAATCATCGTGTGCGAATGTCTAAACGGAAAAATCCTTAATCTAATCAAGAAGGACCTACAGTCAGTCAGCAGGTTCCAGCAAGATCAGCTAAGGGCATTGTCTAATCTCAGACTTGCCATCAGTTTGGACCAGTTTGGACCAGTCAGTTGGTTTGTTGGTGTGATCAGGGTCTGCAGAATGGGAACAGTAAGTCCTGCAGGTCAAGTCCAAATATTCCAGGGATTAATGGCAAGTCAAGTATTGAGAAGCTGCTCATAAATCTGGTAGAGTCCTCGTCTGTCATCAGTCAGACTTGTCATTCCAATTTGGCCAGGGGTGGGGTGAGCCACGGAGGGATTTGGACTTGGGTGCCCAGAACTTTAGCTGAGTTTCTGAATTAATAGTTTAGCGATGATACCACCAGGCCTCCCCTGAAATGTATTGAACTGTAAGTATGTGCCAACCTGTTCTTATATGCAACGCGGATTTTTTGGGTGAGGTGGGGATGCGGAGACAAACTTTCACTGATCCAGTCACATTTACAAACTCTTAATGTATTTGTGTGACATGGTTTGTGTTGTATACATGAGAATAAGTTTCATGTAGAGACATTCCATGGCCCTCCTTGTCAGAATCCTCCATATCCCACTGTATGGAGGATTAAGAATCATTCTCATTTGTGTGTGAGGTTAATGTCGGCTGCTCAAATTACCAAGGAGCTATTTTGTTTCTGATATCTCCCAAATAGACTCATCAGAAAGCTGACCAATGGATCCAGCTACAGGAGGGATCACTGTTGGTATAGCCATTATACAAAAAAAGAACAGAGAAATTGAAGAGGAACAAATGTGGCTTCAAGACCAGCACTGACCTCCAGTAGCTGCCAAACAGCCTCCAAATGAAGACATTGTAGCTGAATGTCCCCTCAGGATGAGGTGGAGGTTCAGCAAGCTGCAGTCTGTCATCCTCCATGCCAATTCCTCCAAATGAGGAAGGCACAGTGCAGCCACAGGCTGAGGATATCCTGGGACAATATCTCAGAGTGGTGTCATCTGCTGGAGCACGACTTGTGAGCTAAAGGGATGGCAGTCACCTAATTCCAGCGCTTACCAAGGTGACAGCTCAACTTCACTTTTCTTCAAATAGCTGCTTCCAAGAGTTTATTGGGGGCCTGTGTGGGATCTCTAATCGATAATCCATAAATGTATCAGGATATTACCAATGCAATTTATACCAGATCACACTGCTTCATCTCATTTGCTTGTAAGGCCTGTACTGCAGCCTGAGCTTTGCCAATATAGCTGGCATCCTCAGGTACTACAGACTGTACACATACTGCACTAAGAGCACTATTTCATAATGCTGTTAACTTAATTAATAGGGTTAACAGCAAAGGGTTTCATTTGTTCAATGACCAAGTCATTTGCGATCATCACTACTACAACTTGGTAGTCTGAGAACACTGTCTGAGAAGCCTGTGTCAAGTTCCCTAGAAATTTTAGTCGTGGAAGCGGAGTCATTAGTGACATTTCAGCGGCTGCTGGACATGGACATGAACAGCAGTGAATTGAGGGGAATGTAGGTTAGGTTATTTTATTTTTGGATTAGGATTATTCCACGGCACAACATCGTGGGCCGAAGGGCCTGTACTGTGCTGTACTTTTCTATGTTCTAAATTGCCAAGATACCTATAGCTTTGATATCACTGGCTTCAGTTTAATTTTGAGGGCTGGAAGCTGTACAGACTCAGCTGCTGGGAAATAAGGGCTACCCTCTCCAACAATGGCTGATGACAGCACTACACAATCTCCTGACAGAGACTGAGTGGAGAAACAATGCAGCTCAATCTTCCACAATCATGAAGAAGACAATCGGCCACCTGAAGAGAGAGAAGGGGGATTCTGATATTTGGATTAATGGAGGGAAAGGGCTGCAGTGCAATCTAAACAGAGTGTGCTGCATAGTTCTTGCATGCTGGGCTGCTCACAGTGAGAGAAGGCAAAGTGGGGATGTGTTGGATGCTTCAGGAGCAGCAGCGGTCTTCCAAAGAGGCAGAAGAAAACATTGAACAGAAGGAAGATGATAGAATAGTGCAGTATCAGGTACAACAAGCTATACAGGCCTGAGTTAACATTCCATTTCAGTGGATTTGAACTGGATGAAGAGGTCATTCATTAACTGTAAATGTTGTTCAAAAGACAAACAGCCCCTGCTAATACCAAAAGCAAGTGCAGCTTCATTTGTTTGTTCTTACCCTACATTCCTGTTGTTCAATAAACATCAACAACTCTGAAGACTTCACAACTTCTGATGCTACCACATTCAATAATTACAAGATACTACAATAGACATTAGGGAAAGAGTAACACCCACTAATTCATCTTTGAGATGAGGATAGAATGAATGTCACAGTGCTTCTGACCACCATACACCCTGTACTCAACCCTGTAAGAGGTACACATTTTACCAGTTAATAAACTCACTCACAACCCAGCTGTCTCAATACTAAAATATTTCTCACTCTAACAGCCCTATTATAAATTCACCTCTGCTAAATTTACCTACTCAGATTCATTGTTGTGCTTTGGATCCAGTTTCCTGATTTTGAAGGAAGTTGACCCCTAGTGCCTTGAAAATGCTTGTGTCATAGTGAGAACTGGGAGAATGATCGTTAACATCCTTGTAATCTGCACAAACCTTTTTGACTTGGTCTTTTCTGAAACTGTGACATCTCTTCTAATGATTGCACCTTCCACACCAATACTTTGGACTAGGTTTTGTTTCTCATCAACTGAGGATCTACTTCAGCCATCTCCTCAAAGCGGGGACCGTCCATAAATTGCTAGTCATTTCTCAACCACCCCCAACACTTCAGCCCACTTTTCCACGGGCATGTAAAATCTAACAGCCACCATTTAAGCTTATCTCCCCTCACCATTGAAGGTCCCAAAATTTATGAGTATTTCTTTCAATTTAGCACAGTACCTTCTATTTGCTACTTTCAGTATGGCCAGCTGTATATTAATGTAACAAAATGCAGATTGGCGACTGCCCATGGAACACCTTCATTCTGTCTGCAAGCACAATTTCAAACTTCTGGGGTGACCTATCATTTTCATTCTGCACATCTCTGTCCTTGCCTTTCCACACCGCTCCAATTAACAACAGAGATAATGGGGACTGCAGATCATTATCTCTGATCACAATTTTAACCTCACTGCGAAGCCTCTTCCAGGGATGCCTAACCTGAAGAAGTTACCCTCCTCCCTATGGACCAACCTCAGGGAATCTCTCTCCCACTGCAACTCTCTTGTAATCTCCTCTCCACCTATCTTCTACTCTATCCATCTTCGGTCTGCCTCCCCCTCTCTCCCTATTTATTTCAGAGCCCTCTCCCCATCCCCCTCTCTGATGAAGGGTCTAGGCCCGAAACATCAGCTTTTGTGCTCCTGAGTTGCTGCTTGGCCTGCTATGTTCATCCAGCTTCACTCTTTGTTGTCTCCAATTAACAACGCCTCATTTTTCAATCAGCACTTTGCAGCCTTCCAGCCTCAACATTGAGTTCCACAAGTTCAGATTAAAATCTCTTACCCTTTTTTATCTCTTTTTTGCAGGGTTTTGATTAGTTCTCAAATTTCTCACTTGTTTTACATTCAGACATCATATCCTCATCAATCAGCCACTCATACCTTCTCTAGACCAACGGCTCTGAATCTTTTCTTCCATAGCCCATGTGGTTAGGGCCAGAGGTCCCACAAAGCATGCAGCCTACCCCTGTTCTTTCTCATCCAATCACACCTGGAAGGGAAGTTGTTTCTTTCCTGTAGTCTTTCTTGGCTTCCAATGTTTCTGTTGGCCTTTCAGGGAGCCTTTCCTCAAGGGCTAGCAAATGTGATAGAAACTGATTTTTTTCTTGGCTGCTAGTTGTTTCCTGATTTCTTAAACATAGTTAATGAATAAATCATTATTCAGGGGGCTCTTGAAAGCACCGGCTGCTTCATCACTCAAAACAGCCCCTAGTTGGCATTGGATTGGTGATATCAGCAGAGACTAGCCGAAGCAAAGGATTTTTTAGGCATGTTCCTGCCCCAAATGCATTTTAAGATCCCTTGGAGGAAATTTTCAATTCGTCCTCGAGGTAGTCTCCTGCTGAGTCTAATTACCAGCCATTTGTAGAATCCTAAATCAATGGGATAAAAATTGCATCGCTCCTCGAGTAGAAACCTTTATTGCAGTCCTCCCACACCCATCAATCTCTTCTGAACTCACTTCACCTACCAGCAGACTAATCTCCAAACTGTGCACCAGTACTTTCAAATATATCAGCTTTGTCCCAATTATTTCCATATGCTGGCATTGCCTGCATCATATGGCTCAATGTTCACCAGTTTCTCAGAGGTAAGGTGATGCAGGTATTAACCTTTCATAAGCCCACAGTGAAAGATATACTTCAGATATTCTGTGGGTGCAGAACTTGCCTCCATGAAATTAATCATTTTGCCCTTACTGTATGCTCAAAACAGGCAAAACAGGATCTAATTTCTCCCCGTAGCACCACCTCTTGCTCTAATTGAAATTCACAAGCATATTATTGACAAGGGATCAAACCAGAGGCTTTAATGGTCTGCATTGCTTCATGCCACATTGCATTATACATATTTATCCCAGAAACCTCAGGGTATTTAATCAAACCAGCTTGTTCCCAGAACAGTCAGTGAGTCTTGCATTGCGATTCAACACAGGGGCTGTGTTGTACTATAGGCACAAAACCAACAAGCATTTGAATGTATACAAGTCTGATTTATGGCTAATTTGAAGCAGCTACATGAAGGTGGTCATGTTTACTCAATAATCAGATAAACAGGTTTATACAATTTACATTTTCCTGTTTATATCCAATTCTATTACGTTATAACTTACACACTTTCAGCTGAAAGGTCAGTGTAGTTTGTATCATGTCTTTTACTTTATTGGTCTGCAGTAGATACATTTTTAAAAAAGAGATAGCCCATCCCCCACTATCGGCATTTCTTCCCCTGAAATGGGGCACACTACAACTCCCAACGCTCACAATCTCGTGAGCCAAGAATCAGCAAAAGACGCCTGCTGAGGATAGTTAAGTTTGGATGGCAGTCAAGGCTGAGATTTCAAACTTAGGTCTCCTATACAGGAGTCCAATCCTCCACTGCAAGAGCTGCCAGACCACCCCTGCACACTGCACTTTAATCAGAACCAGCTGCAAACCCGATCCCGTCCTGAATTAGTAGCTGTTGTACAGATGAAGTATTAGTTTGCAAGCTCTGCAAACCAGCCATCATTGTGAGATCAATGTTTCCACAGTAATCATCAATTAAGCGCAGAATGTAGGGGAGCAGATAATTATATGTCAGAGCCTATGGGGTTTAGGGGCTTTGTGGGCGACTCCCGAACAGAAAACTGGCAAACCTCTGGCCAGTTTACACCTCTACGTAGCTTTGTTTCCATTTACATCAATCAATAGGATTTATCAGGGATGGTATATTCTTTACAGTGCCCCTTGTAAAAGGTTAGTTGAGCCGTCTACATTTTATTGATCAAGGAGCAAAAGAGACACTGACTCAACGAAGCAACATTGCCATTGTTGGTTAGGGGGCCATGGTGTGTAGCCCTTGGCATCAGATTCCTTTACATGACATTTTAACCTACTTAAAAAATAACTAAAAATAAAAAAAATGAAATAATTAAAAATACTCATCCAATTAAAAGCAGCATTTTTAATGTTATTTATACATGGGATGTGGGTGTCAATAAGAATATGCATAGTCCTGATTGTGCTTGACAAACTGGTGGTGAGTCTCCTTTTAAAGCTTTTGTTGTCCATATTGTGCAGGCACAGTTCTGTTAGGGATGTTGCCTCAGTACCAGTGAAGGATTCATAATATTTTGCTAAGTGAGGCCACTGTGTGACTTGGATGGAAAGTCATTCCATGTAGCTGTTGTCAATGCCTCTCTAGGTGTTAGAGGTTACAGTTTGTAAGATGCTGTCAAAAGAAGCCTGAGTAACTTGTCACGTGTAAATTGTAAATATTAAACATTTGCTGTGGTTGGTGGGGTACCAGTGAAACAGACTTGCAGACTGCTTTGACCTGGAAGATGTCAAGCTTTTTGAATGTCATTTGAGATCAGGTCAAGTAGGCAAGTGGGAAATAATCCATCACACCCTTGACTTGTGCCTTTCAGGTCATGGAAAGACTTTGAGGAATTATGAGTTGAACTACTTGTTGCAGAGTTCCCAGCTTTGTAGCCACATTATTTAGAAATCTGGTTCAGTTAAGTTTCTTGTCAATGGTAATCTTCAGGGTGTGGATGGTGCTGGAATTCAATAATGATAATACCACTGTGTGTCAAAGGGAAGTAGGTCAACTCTTCTTTGTTGAAGATGGTCATAGGTTAGTACTTGTGTGGGATGCATGAATGTTACTTGCCACTTAACAGTCCAAGATGAAATGTTACCCAAGTTTTGTACATACTGAAGTCACCACTGCCCATATTTGATCTGTTGCTATGATATCTCAAGGGGTTCAATGTCAAAGTTGAGAGTAAAGTAATGGGTTAATGGTTATGGCAAAGAGGCTATGATGTGTTCGTGTTGTAACAGTGGCATCAGCATTAAGATCCAAGAGCCTGAGAAGAGAGATAGAATAATTTGTGCAAGAGAGAGATGTACATACCTAGATGAATGGAATGTGCTCTGGCACCTCTGGCTCCAGTCTGAAATAACTCCACAGAGGTTAATATCCTGTCATTAAGTCACTTTTCATTTACAATTGGACAGTTCTTGACACTGACCCAGCTCCCTCAGAACTGGCTGTCAGAGACAACAGAACCCCTGACATCAAAATGTGGGGTTGGATGAACACAGCAGGCCAAGCAGCATCTCAGGAGCACAAAAGCTGACGTTTCGGGCCTAAAGGGTCTAGGCCCGAAAAGTCAGCCTTTGTGCTCCTGAGATGCTGCTTGGCCTGCTGTGTTCATCCAGCCTCACATTTTGTTGTCTTGGATTCTCCAGCATCTGCAGTTCCCATTATCTCAGAACCCCTGACATCCCTGTTTATATCTGTCAGCCTGGGCTCCCTGATTCATACGGACTTACAGCTCAAGTCCGGGAACTTGTATTCCACTTGACTGACCTTGTTCCAATCACTATACAGACCAAGTCACTTTCTCAAATACAGCCCAGGAAAGTCCACAGCTTCTCTGATACTAATGCTGCCATCTCACTGTACATCCTGGCTCTGCACACAGTCTCTACTTTGTCGATCCTTATCTGGCTCAAGGCTCCAGTTCTACACCAACAAGAGAAATATCCAACAGTAGCTTAGAAGCAGTGTTGCCTCTGGGTTTCCCCATGGATTCCATTTGTCTAATTCTTCCCAACAATTAATCAACTGGGGTACTCGACCATCCACGAACATTCAGCACTACACTCATCTATACTTTGCTTTCTGTTCAGTTCGGCACCACTGACTCTAAATTGATGATTCTTTCTGTATATGGGCACAATGAATAGGTTGTTTCAAATGCTATATTTGGAATTAAACTAGAGTTACCAAGTTGATTACTTTCAGTAAATAAATGTACTTGAAATGAATATTCATTATATTGACAAGCAGTTACAACAAATGCGTTTCATGGAGCACCAGATGAAAGGTCCAGGACACAGGCTGAAAACTGGCTACTGGGCAGCAGACTTGTTTCTCCGCTGTCTGTGCAATGTGTCTGTAACATCCCCACATCTAAACACTGGTAGACCAGCTTTTGTGGGCTATACATGAAAGTCAGGTTATATCATGTAAATGTGCTACATCGTGATGGCAGTACAAAGAGAAGTGTTTTTTTTTCACTTGACCCATACAACATAAAAAAAGCTCAAGGTCATGTTGTCAAAACAAGCTTCAAATGTTTCTAACATTTACTGTCGCCCCTCTCCAAACATGCCCAGGATAAAAGCAGTCTTCATCCAGCCCCCAGCTATGACCATGAACCAAGTTAACTCCTGCATTGACACTTGGTGGTCTGCCACTTCACTTAGCTAGTTGCAGCTGTTTGACAGGACCCCTATGGTCAGCTGTGTGCACACAGCACATTGATGCCTATAGCAGTCAGATAACATAGATGACCAGGACACCCCTTGGTGAGTAAAATTAAACACTGCAGTTTAAATGAATATCAATTAAAATGTGAAACCTGTGCAAAACCATTAGGTTGCCATCCGGAAGTTACAATGTGTTGATTCTGGATCAAAGTGATTTGGAAGCCAAATCCTCTAGGATAGTCTTTCTCATTTTGCAGGCAACACTGGATCATTGTATCTCCAAAGTGAATGAAATACAAAGTAATTCAGCTGACAGTGTATGATTGTTTTCCTCTGAGCTGATATTCACTTAAGGACTTAAGGAGGAGCATGATTCACTACGAAATGATCATTAGTAAGGACATTTTCATTTTTCCAGAAAATCCAGTAGGAACAAGGCTACATTTTATAGATAGAAAACAGAATTCAGCTTCAATTCCTTTGTATAGGAATGTTAATTAAATAGTAATAATTCCCTTGCCCCCATCCTCTCTCACTTTAACCACATATGGGGCAGGTAATTCAGGGTAGAACAGTGGTTAGCACTGCTACCTCATAGTACAACGGACATGGGTTCAATTCCACCCTCAGGTGACTGTCTGTGTAGAGCTTGCACATTCTCCCTTTCTCTGCATCAATTTGCTCCAGTTTCATCCCACAGCCCCAAGATGTGCAGGTTAGGTGCATTGGCCATGCTAAATTGCCCATAGCATTCCAGGATGTGTAGGTTAGCTGCATTAGCTGTGGTAAATATGGAGTTACAGGGAAAGAGTAGGGTGATGGTCTTCAGAGGGTCAGTATGGACTTGTTGGGCTGAATGGCCTGTTTCCACAGTGTAGGTATTTTAAGTAAAGGTTCCTTAACTTTATAAACAATGTAGATGTTGTTTAATTCCACCCATAACAGACTCATAGAAACTCAGGAATAGATAGCTGTAGCGCCAATATCCATGAATAAAAGTCAGTAGAAAAAGGAACAGAGCCAGAAGACCGGTGAACATCAAACTTAATCTCTAATGTACACTGGCCATTGCTAAAATATCAAAAATATATATATTTAGGGATAGAGATAAAATTGAATTTGTTCCTGAAAACAATCAAATGTACAATTATTTCAGCCCCATTCAAAATACTACAGGCAGTTCATAACTTCCTCAGTTGTTCTTTAAGACTCTAGGCTTAAAGGGCTCCTGTTGAGTGCCTTTCCAAATCCCCCCACCTCCTGCAGTGAGCAGCTTGCCCATATATTTGCCGCCTCTGCACCATATCACTCTCCTTCTGCAGCTCAGGGAGACTGCAACTATAGAGCCCATGACTGGGGAGCACATGGCCTGACCAGAATCTATATAATAAAATAACCAGAGACTTCCCCACGTACAGGACCACTCCCTGCAGGATTTGCTGAGGGAGTCAATGCCTCAAAACACACAGCCTTTCCATAAACTCAAACAAAAAGCCAGTAGAAAGTAATGAGGAACTTGTGTGCAAGTTGTTAATAAGTGATCCGTTTAAATTGGGTGGAGTGGGTATTCTACTGATTGTGAGTTCAGCTGTCTGTAGAAGAGAGAGTTTGAGTGAGGAGTTTGAAAAGTGCTGTCAAATCTGAGCGGTATCATACACATTCATGTATTCATTGGGTTGTAATTAAACTGGATGACCAAAGGATTCTCTTCTCTTATGATTACCATCGACATTTTTTGTTCCACTGTCTTAGCGTTCCCTCTGTAAAAGGTGGAAAATCATAATCGAGGTAATCCTAATTCCCCATCATTCATCAATCATTCCCTTTTGCTCTTTGGTCAATGCTGCAAAACATATTGTCCTTGAGGAAATGATCTGACTGATAGTGATTGTCATTTGAAATGATAAAAATAATTACCAGAGGAGCATTTTCTGTGCTTCATTGTAGTCCTGACAATTTGCATTGGTTGCCGCAAGTAGCCACCTCAGAACTGCTGGTAAGAAAAACAGCATTTGAATACATTCCAATCTCCAGCACTTTAAAAACCATCAAATCCTGTGAGCTGCTTCTCAGATGACACTGAAATAAACATCTCTGGCACAAAACTTTCAAACCCTGCTTCCTGCTCTCAGAAACCCATGACAACCGATAATCAAAGGCAATCCCACAGGGAATTGTCACCATACAAGACAAGAAGATCAGATCAGGACGCTGGAGACTAATGGCCGTGTTAATGTAGCGTTGTTTAACAGACTCAAAAAGGGCACTAAAGAGAATGGAAACATTGATGGAAATATAGAGCCTCGAGCACTCCAACATGGAAACCTTCAGACACAATGCAAAGGGTCTTGAGCATCCTAGTAGGGAAGCTTGAGTGTCTGTCAAAGATGTAAGAGGCCTTGAATGTCAAACTGAGAATGTCTGTTGGTCCCAGTTACATCGAGTACTTTTCCGAACTCTGTTCTATTGAGAACAAATCATTTTGAAGACATTCCTTCAGCGGGATCATGTAGAATTATACAGTGTGATAGAATTTGAACATGGCAACATAATCATTTTTAATAAATGTGTCCAACTTTTGATCAATGCATTAATCTGAAATAATGTTATGCCTTTGTTAAAATAGCAAGGAGAGGAAATCCATATGAATATATAAAAAATACTTTTGTACGAAAGTGGCCCAGTTCGCCTTCATCCCATCAAGATTGACGCTGATCAGCCCTAAATTCCAAGCTAATTTATTCATTCTAGTTTAGCGAAGGAGAACTTCTGTTATAAACATTTATCTAAAATCACGCAGTACGAGCCAGACAAGCACATGCGCAGTAAATGTAACTGGCTCCTGAAACTTGTGCTCTAGGTTTTGAGGCTCAAATGGCAGCTGGAGTCATTGTGTTGCATCCTTGAGGTAGAAGACGATGTGTATAGTGTGTTTAGGGAGGTACTTAGACCAGGGCACGCAAGCAGGTAGGGAATGGGTGACCGCCAGTCATTCCAAGTGAACCTGGCAGGTGGTGCAGCAGATCCTGAGGGAGTTTTGCTGACTAATTTTTTTTCCATTCTCGATACTGGTGAAAGCAATGGTCTCTCAGGGAAGTGCAGAAAATGACATATTGTAGCACCCAGATAGGAAGGAAAAAGATTGGAGGAGCGGGACTGATAAAGGATTCATTATTTTGGGGACGCAGCAGGCACATTTTTGGCCATAGACTTGACTCCAGGTTGGTATGTTGCTGCCAGGGAACCCAATATTTGGAGTATTCGACACTCCAGAAAAATAGGTAAAAAAGAAATGGAGATGGGGTAGCGATGTTAATAGTCAAAGAGGTCAACACCATGGTGAGTAGTGATATGGGTGCAATAAAGCATGATATGCAATTAGTTTGGCTGAAAATAAAGATTAACAAGGGAAAGAAGTCATAGGTTGGAGTTGTCTATAGGTCTTCAAAGACGTGCCTTACTTTAGGACAAAGGATAAATTAGGAAATAATGGGGGAGTATAAGAAGGGCATTACAGTTGGCATGGGTGATTTTAATCTGTATATTGATTAGACAAATCAGATGGGCAAGAACTACATGGAAGACAAATCTGTACAGTGCATCAGGGATTGGTTCTCAGAGCAGTCTGTTGCAGAACCGAACCAGGAACAGTTTATTTTACATCTGGTAATGTGTAATGTGGTAAGATTAGTAAGAGACCTCATAGTTAAGGATCCTCTGGGAGTAGCGATCAGAACAATTTCAAATTCAGTTTGAGGGAAGGCAATTTAGGGTTCAAACCAGTGTTGTCGACTTAAAAAAAGGCAAATACAAGATATAAAGAAAGAATTGTCTAAAGTAGGCTATGAACATAGACTAATGGGAGGGTCAGTAGATGAGCAGTGGCAGATGTTTAAATGGATATTTCATAATGCTCAGCAAAAATTTATTTTGGCCAAGAAAACATCAATATGAAGGATGAACCACCCATGGGTACCATGGCAGCCAAGGAGCATACCCAATTTAGGAGCCAGCAGCAAGTTATGATAAAGCTAATAAAAAGGAAGAAAATTGATTGTAAATTGGCCAGAAATATAAAAATAAACAGCAAGAGCTTCTAAGCATATATTAAAAGAAAGTAAGTAAGTGTTGAATCCATATAGGATGTGACCAGGAATTGATAACAGGGAACAGGGAGGTGGCAGATAATTTAAAAATATTTTGTGTTTGAGTGGAGGACAGTGTATAACACCCCAATAATATCAAATAGTAAGGTGCTAATGGGAGGAAAAATCTTACGATAGTCTCTATCATGAAGGACAAAATATTTGACAAACAAATGGGCCTGAGGCAGGCAGGTTGCCAAGACGTGATGGCCTGCATCCAAAGGTAATAAAGAAAGTTGCTGCAAGATAATGGAGGCTTTGTTCAAGAGATTCCAAAACTCATTGGTTTTTGGATGAGTTCCAAAGGAATAGAAAACCATGAATATGACACCACTGTTCATGAAGAGATGGAGACAGAAAGTAAAAAACAATAGGTCAGTTAGCCTAATGCCTGTCTTTGGGAAAATCCCAAATTATTATAAAAGAAGTAGCATGACATTTAGAGAAGTTTAACACAATCAAACAGAGCCAGTTTTGTGAAAAGGAAATCATGTTTAACACATTTGCTAGAGTTCTTTAAGGATATAACAAGCAGGATGGATAAACAGAACCTGCTAGATGAATTATATTTGACTTTCTAGAAGGCATTCCATAAGGTACCACATAAATGGTCATCGTACAAGCTAGGAGCTCGTGGCATTGGGATGAAGTATTAGAATGGATTGAGGATTCTTTAACAGACAAAAAACAGATAATTGGGATTAATTGGTCTTTTTCAGGTGGGAAAGATTCAAGGAATACCACAGGGATCAGTTCAAAGGCAGGTATGAGACATTGTCTGATGAGGACAAAGGAATTTCAAGGGAATATTGATAGGGTCAAGTGAGTAGAAAAAGTCTTAGTAGATGGAGTTTACTTTAAGAAAGTGTGAGGTCACTCACTTTGGTGAAAAGAATCAAAAGACACACTTTTAGTTAAATGGAGAGAGGTTTCAAAAAAGTGCAACACTAAGGAATTGGAGAGTTCTTGTGCTTGAAATATATGTTAGCACACAGGTGCAGCAAATAATTGATAAGGTAAATAGAAATTTGACTTTTATTGCTCAACACCTGAAGTTTAATAAAAGGGAAAGTTTTTTTACAAATGCACATGATGTTGCTGAGTCTCCACCTGGCGTGCTGTGTACAGTTTCAGTCCCTGTGTTGAGGAAAAGATATATTAGTATTGGAGGTAGTTCAAAAGAGATTCACTAGGCTGATTCCTGGGTTGGAAGGGTTGATTTATCAGGAACAGTTGCACACACTAAAATTTTGAAGAATGAAAATAGATCTGATTGAAACATGCAAGGTTCTGCAAGGATGTGATAAAGCAGATTTTGAGAAGAGATTTCAGGTAGTGGTTGAACTTCGAACCATTACAGAATAAGGGACAGTCATTTAAAACTGAGGTACAAAGGCACTTCTTCTCCCAGAGGCTCTGAAAAGTTTGGAACTCCCAAACCCAGAGGGGATAGATCATGGACAGGTGATTTAAAGATGAGATAGATAGCTTTTTGAAGTATCGAGGAGTTATGGGTAGTGAGAAGCTGGCATGAAAGTGGAGTTGTGGCCTACGGCTGATCAGCCATGATCTTACAGAATGATGGAGCAGGCTTGAAGGGCTGAATAGCCTACTCCTGTTCCTATTTCTTATGTCCTTATGACAGTAATTAGACCTTCACTAGAGTATTGTGTACAATTCTGAGCATCACACTACAGAAAGAGTGTGACAAGATTGAAGAGAGTGTGGTGAGGTTTTTGAGAATAGTTCTAGGTAAGAAACATCTGTTATGAAAATAGATTGGAGAAGTTGGGACTGTCCTTTTCTTGGAAAGGAGAAGACTAAGAGGGGATTTACGTGAAGTTTTCAAAATCAAGAGCATGTTGAACGGTGTAGACATTAAAAAAAACTGTTCTCACTCACTGAAGGAACAAGAAGGCACAGATTTAAAGCAGTTTGGTTAAGGAGCAAATGCAAGTTGAGATAAAGAACTTTTTCACACAGCGAGTGGTTCAGGTCTGTGATGGAAGTGTGTTGGAGGCAGGTCTAATTGACGTACTCAAAAAGGCATTAGATGATTATTTAAACAGAGACAAATGGGCAGCATTACAATGAAAAGGCAGAGGAATGGCACTAAATCATATTGCTCATTTAGCAGGCTAGTGCAGATGTGATTGACTGACTGGCCTCCTTTTGCACCAGGATAATCCAATGATTTAATGATTTTGTGACATTGTTGCATCTCAGGTAGAGCACATTTGATGTGCGCAATGCTTGACATGACTTGAAGCTTCTACCTCCAATCACTATCTCAATCTCAATGTTCCCGTGGAGCTGATTAGCCTTGGAGGCCTTCAGAAATAGTGCTGGCTACTGGCTACTGGCTGTGGAGCCATCTGGATTTTTTCAGAAAATCACAAATAATACGTTACCATCTCTACCATTAAGGCCTAATGACTGACTGAATGTAAAGGCTCTATTGCACACAGTCTTGAGCTCACCTTACCTGACTAGGTACACAACCTAAGCCTTCTGAGTGTCTAACCAATTTGCAAAATGGAGGATAAGGCAGCTAATTCAGTTAAATGCAATTTCAATGATTTTATCAAGTCTAGATATGAGGGCTATATCTCCAGCTCACTTTCTCTCTTGGGGAAGCCCCCAAGGGGTGTAGTCCAGTTAGGGGGTTGCTCCTTTTATCCCTGGATTCCCACATGGGAAATGAGAATTTCCTTGGGGCAGAACAGCTGAAAATTGCCCTCTATTATAACCTCAAATACGATAATATATCTTATGAATTTTTAAAAAAATATTTTTACATTAAAAACACATGTTGCTCAGAAAAGTGTTGCACAATAATAAACATTTCTCCCTAATTATTTTCTTTGTATGAATATTCATTTTTCATAAATTCAAAGTGAGGTAGCAAATCTGCTTATCATTAAGTGTTGGAACACTTACTAACCTGGCATTCCTCATGTGAGAAATACTCACTTTGAAATGTACTGTTATGCAAGGTGACAGCCAGCGATAAGGCACTTGGTCCCAGTCAGAGTGCACATAAAACATCCTGCCTGTAGGCTGCTCTTGTACTGGTTAGAGCACTAACAAAGATTTATTAGGTTTCCAACCTACACTGCAAAAGAAGCTCTTGCCGTCTATCTTGAAATTACTTGCATGTTTACGTCAAAGTTGATTTTCACCCTTTTTCGTTGTTTCTTAAAACTTTCCCAATCCTTTGGTTAATCACTAATTTTTGACACATTGTATTTTTTTTCTTTCAAGTTGATGCTATCTTTGACTCCCGTCGTTAACCAGGGTTTATTCATCCATTTCCTGGAATCCTTCTTTCTCTTGGAATATAATTTATTATGAGTCATGAACAGTTTTCTTTAATGTGTACCATTATTTCTCAATCATCTTTCTACTGAACTCTTTTCCCAGTCCATTCCAGACAACTCTATCCTCATTCCTTTGTAATTATTCCTCTTTAGATTTAGCATAGTTGTTTCCAGTCCAAGTTTTTCACTATCAAGCTGAATACTAAATTGCACTATGTTATAATCACTGTTTCTGAGGGGAATCTTTTACTCTGACATCATTCACTAAATCTGCCTCATTACACAGCGCCAGGTCGAAAATAGCCCGATCTTTTGTTGGATTCACAATATATTGTTTTAGGAGCGTCAAACATAATAAATGTACCAGCTTTTTTACATGCCGTTACCATCTGTTAACATATTATTTTTTCCATAGAACAGTAACATAGACTCCTCCCATCTCTATTCTTCCCCTTGTTATTTCTCGATTCCAGACCTGTGAATTCTACACTTTTCATCCAAGATCAAGATCATTACTTGCAACCATGCTTATTCCAACCTGAACAAAAACAATGCTACCCCACCACTCCTTCATGCCCTTTTGCAAAGTCACATTGCCCTCAATATGTATTTCCCATTTTGATCTCCTTGTAGCCATGCCTTAATAATGGCTAGGAGGTCATACACATTAACCTCTATTGGGCTGTTAATTACTTATTTGGTTATTGAACAAAGTGAAACTTGTAAATTGAAACCCAGAGACTATGAGATAGTAGAAACTGCAGATGCTGGAGAATTTGAGATAACAAAGTATAGATCTGGATGAATACAGCAGGCCAAGCAGCATCAGAGGAGCAGGAAAACTGACATTTCAGGTCTGGACCCTTCTTCAGAAGAGGGTCCAGATCCGAAACATTAGCTTTCCTGCTCCTCTGATGCTGCTTGGCCTGCTGTGTTCATCCAGATCTACACCTTGTTATCTCAGAGACTATGCTTTTAGCCGATGTTTTGAATTTCACAGATAATCTAACCAAAACGTGGGTATTGGCCAAAATGCATTCTAAAAATGCTGAACAAACAATGGGAACTAAAGCAAATAAGAAGATCCACGTTGAGAATTTTTTTGGCTGGAATCGAGTTGTTAGTATTATCACGTGTCCCAAACGAGCAATTAAAATCAAGGCTCTCTGGACCTGAAACTAAACTCAATTATGTGGACTATGGAGATCTGAATAGCTGATATGAGTACTCCAGGCTCACATGAGGGAACATTGGGGATGTGACTTGTTGAAGTGATTTTATGACAGTGAGAATAGGCAGAATAGGAGTGTACTTACACTGGTGTAAGACATAGGGAATGAAAATATAATATCAGAGCAATGGGAGAATGAATCAGAAATTCCAAGTTCTATAGATGAAGCTCCAGCATTTAGATTAAATAATATAAAGATGCTTAAAATGCTAGGTGGAATATGATTAAGCAAAAGCAGAGATTGCTGATGAATCTCTGCAGGTCTGGCAGTATCTGTGTGAAGAAAGCAGTGCTAATGTTTTTAGTCTGGTGACCTTTCATCAGAATGGTTTTTTTCTTTAACTTCACAGATATACCTGGGATATGGAATGGATTCAAGACACAAAGGATGAAAGTCGAAGTCTACATGGGTGAGTGTGAGCTGGAGGCAGGCACTCAGAAATGAGGCGTGTCTGTGGAAAAGAGTAAAGACTTTATCAAATGCTAGTGGAGTAGGCAAAAGTAATGATGGAGAGGAAGAAAAAAGGTTAGAATGGCGATCCTGTTGAAGAAAGGAGCAGAACTTCAAAGTGGGCACACCTGGAAGACAGTGAGTTTAAACATTAAAATAAAACAAGTAACTACACATGTTGGAGAGCTGAAACAAGAACAAAAATTGCTGGCAAAGTTCAGCAGATCTGGCAGCTTCCATGGGAAGGAAGCAGAGTTAACATTTTAAATCTGGTGACTCTCCATCAGATGGGATATTATGATATCTTCCAGAAAACTATTAAAGTGGCTGGCAGAAGCTATTACAGCTTCAATCGTTTGTGTGAATAGGCCAGAAAAAAATACTTTGCCTATATGGGGATATGACATTTACATTTCTAATAATTCTGCAGAGACTTCTTTTTTAAAATAAAACACTGAGGATGCTAGGATTCTGAAACAAAAATACAAATTTCTAGGGTAGCTCAGCAGGTCTGACAACTTGTATGGAGAGAAAGTGGAATTAATATTTTGGGGCCAGTTTGGAAAAAGGTTAATTCTGATTTCTCTCTACAAATGCTGCTGGCCTTGCTGAATTTGTCTAGCAATTTTTGTTTTTGTTTCTTTTTTAAAAATATGCTGGCTATAGTCTTATGAGAGATTTTATCCTAAAATTTATAAAATTATTTAAGATGTTATAATGAAAATTGATGTAATATAAATATATTGTTACAATTGATGTACCATAGAAATAGAGTTTCAAAGAACCCTTTGATAGAAAATGAAAATGTCTCTTGAGAGCGTATTGTCCTTCTTTCCTTGGGAGATGGAGGTGCAGTGAAGGATATATGGGACATTATAGTTCTGGATGTGGATATCAGCACAGAGGCAGGTGGATGTGGTTTAGTTTCATGAAAGTTTTCTCTTTAAAGGTTAAGGAGTAAGTTTGTAACACTGACCTAAATGCATCAGGTCCCAAGATTGCAATTGAATGTATTGGAGAACCCATTCAATGTTAGTGGACAAAATATTTATATTATTGGATTTATGACAGGCAGAATAAAGAACAATGATTTTAGTTTTATTTCAGTTCAAAAAGTTAAACGTTTCAGTTCAGAAGAGCTGAGAGTTCAATTCAAAGGAGGACAATGATTCTCCTTGGAGAACCATATTATTTCCAGTTCAGTTCAGGGTAACCAGTCAGCTCAGCAAATTGATTTCCAGTCTGTGATGCTTCCAGGCCAGGAGAGTTTGGATAGAAATCTTCAAATTGTTAGAACTGAGAAAGTTTTAGTCAGCAGAATTATGTAAAATGCTCTGTCACATTTCTAGCAGTGCACTAGCACAAAGAGCCCTACACGACATTACCTTCAAGACAGTATTAGAATATTACAATATATACATGAGCCTTTTCAAAAAAATATCTCTATGGATAAGACCAGCATTTCCTGCCCACCCCCACTTACTCTGAGAACTTATAAAATCTATGCTAGTGCAGAGAAAAGAATATATAGGCTAAGAGATAACAAAGTGTGGAGCTGGAGGAACACAGCACAGAATTTCTGAAGAAGGGTCCTGACCCAAAATATCAGCTTTCCTGTTCCTCTGATGCTGCCTTATCTGCTGTATTCCTCCAGCTCCACATTTTGCTATTTCTGACTCCAGCATCAGCAGTTCTTACTGTCTCAGAATGGATTGGCTACTTGTTTTTCGGCTGGATTCTGTATTTAGGTAGTAGTTGCTCCTGTGCCATTCAGAAAACTGATGATATTATTTCCAGAATGAACTCCTCAACATAGCTGCTCCTTTACATTAGACTGAAAGTAAATCTGAAGTAGTTTGAATTGTGCCAGAAATTCTTTGGCATCGATGTGTCAGAATTGTTGAAGTGTTAAGAAAACTTTTCCCAGTATTTTGGGCCAAATCCTTTTGGCTTTGTGAGAAATACTGAACACATGTTCTCACAAATGACACCATATATAGGGTCCACTATAATTATATAAAAACAGAAAATGGAAATACCCACTCGGTCCAGCAGAGAGAGAAAGACCATACCAGGATTTACTGCTGAAGTAGCAACTTGGTCTTGGGAGCCATGTATGAAAAGGATATTATGTGGCTCAGGGCTTCCACTTGCCTGTAGAATCAAACCTCAAGGCCTGGCTGTCAATCATAGACCCTCAGTTCCCAGCAACCCACCGGGAGCAGTGGCAATGGGCTTGCATTATGCCTGGGACCCAGAAGAGAAATGAGCAAGGTAGCTTCCCAGAGGAGAAAAAAATCCATCAGATGAAAAGAATAGAATAGAATAGAAAATCCTTTTATTGTCAAATGTACTTTGTTGTAGGGGTACAGGGAGAAGATTTTACAATGTCTGCATGCTTACGGCTACATCTTAGGTATAGGCACCTAGATGCAATTCCTGGAATGCAGCAGAGGAATAAAAGTTGTTGCATTATTTGCAGAATTGAGAAATAAGTTTAAAATAGGATATTATTAAAGGGTTAACATTGCAGTAAGGTAGGACATTTCAAATAGACATTACAGTGTAGTAGCTTAGTGCAGGGCTTCCGCAAGTGGTCTGACCGCCCGTACCAGACCTCAGTCCAACGGCGAGCCCTGCTTCTCTCCAAGACCCAGTCCGCTCCTCACTAGCATTCAGCTGCTCCAAGGTAAGTGCCAGAACTGATGCCCCTGCACCAGCCTTTGTCGGGAACTTGCTGCCTACGCGCTGCTCTGGGGCTCAGAGCTCACATGCTGTCCTAGTGCTGATTGGCCGTGCTCTTCCGGGGCTCACAACCCACTCGCCATTTGTCTTTTAAATCTATTGTTTTCCATTGGATCACTGGGGTCAGTCAGTCAGCCTCCAGCAAGTGGGAAAGGGAAATCAGGAGACCCTGATTTGGGATGGGCTGACGGTCGGATAAGGTGCAAGCAGCAGAGACCCCTATGGGGCAATGGGACCTAAGGGACAGCAATCCCCGTCACAAGGCCACCAGCAGCTGCCTTGCTAAATAAAAGCAGGGGCTTGTAGAATTCCCTTATAGCCTCAGTTGGCATCAGGGCAGCCGACTGCCCATGTATATTCCAACAACAATAAAATGCCAGAAGAGAATGGCAGCTCGACAGGAAGATGGCAACCTGGGAATGTCAACCAACGTCATGTCAACAAATGTTGCAAATGTTGCCCCAATCCGGACACAGGGGTAAAACTCCACTGGAGTGAGTACGGCCTTTCAGCAGAATTACTAATCATGGTCTTACAAAAGCAAACATAAAGTGTCCTCAACTAGTTAACCGTGGATGTCCAGTCTCACCATTTGTTATTGATGATAGGAGGCTCAGGGAGAATCTAGGCGTGGAGGAGTCTGATGGGGGAAGGGGGCAAGGATTCTTCACGAGAAATACATTCCTGTGCAGACAACACGTGTTCACATCAGATCCACAATAACTCCTGCAGGAAGGGGAATCAACGCCATTGAACACACAATGTCCCATATTGGATAACATTATTAACACTTTTAGTGTTGGAAGCCTTTTCACATTCCTGAGAAATAGCAGTGTTGACTTCGTCTTGTGTTTCAACATACTCTGCTCATGTGCTTCCTAACAGGTTTGTGTCCAGCAGCTTTAAGTTGTGCTCAGTGGTCGTATGGATGTATTTATGTTGCTGACCTGTGAAAAGTTCATGTCCTAAGGGATAGATGGTCCTTTCCCCAGAGTGGCAGCATGATTAATGGTTTATTTACTACTGACATTGAACAGCAACGATATCTCAGCAGCTTTTTGATAGGAAACACACTTATTTGCAGACAGCATTGTTTTGTTCCCCTAACATATTAACAAACCTAAACAATAATAAACTGATTCATCTCATAAAACACTGTGCACACTTTAAAGTTGCTCTATTATGCTTTAGAGCTGAGGCTCAACGTCCAGTTTATTATTTTTTTTCTACACCATCTGAAGGCCTGTACTCTTTACTGGAGCACAGCTGTCTAGGCACCACACACCCTCTGCTACCTCACTGAAGTGGTCGTTATGTGTCATAGAGTCATAGAGCTGTCCAGCACAAAAACAGATCCTTTGGTCCAATGTGTTCATATTAACCAGATATCCTAAATGAATCTAGTCCCATTTATCAGCATTTGTCCTATTTCCCTCTAAATACTTTTATATAGAATTCGCACAGTGTGGAAACAGGCCTTTCAGACCAACAAGTCCTCGCTGACCGTCTGAACAGCATCCCACCCAGACCCCCCCCCCTACCCTATCCCTGTAACCCTGCATTTCCCATGGCTAATGCATTTAATCTACACATCCCCGATTACTAAGGGCAATTTAGCATGGCCAATCCATCTAACTTGAATATCTTTGGACTTCCTATTCGTATACCCATCCAGATGCCTCTTAAATGTTGTAATTGCACAAAATTCCAACACCTCCTCTGGCTGCTCATTCCATACACACACCACCCTATATGTGAAATCATTGCCCCTTAGGTCCCTTCTAAATCGTTCGGCTCTCACTTTAAAGTCATGCCCTCTAGCTTTGGACATGCCCCACCCTGGAAAAAGAACTTGCCTATTTACCCTATCCATGTCCCTCATGATTGTATAAACCTTTATTAGGTCACTCCTCAGCCTCCGACCCTGGACCCGATACCAACACTTTTAGCAACATTTCCAGCTGTAATTTTACTGGCCTGTAAGTGGGAAGTAGGAAATCTCCCAGCTTTGTTCAGTGGCGATAGATGAAGGTACAAGTTCAGCCCACTGCCCACAGAAAGAGTTTGGAAATAGCGACAAGACTTTGAAACAAAAACAAATTATCCCTCTTGCCCACACCCCTCACCTCACACATACACTCCCGATGCCCCAGACATACCACCTTGGGGCTGTGGGGATGGGAGATTGGACAAAGGGTGTCAATGGGGTGTGGTGAAGACCTTTCCCTCATCTAAACTGCGATTCATGACTCCCGATGAGGGTCTGTCAACCACACCTCTATGAAAAGCTAGTGCATAGCCATAGAGGTTGCAAGAGATGTGGAGGAGCCCAGATCAGGAGCTCACAGTGTGGCCTTGTGATTCAAACCAATTCGCACTCTTATTCCAGATTGGTGAACTATGTGGGTGCCGGAAATTGGCAAGGAAATCCCGGAAGCAGGTCCTGTCTTAAGATTGTATTCCCTGGAGTACCCCTAACTCTGCCAAAGTCTACAGGCTTTTAGCTCTGTAGTATAGTATTGGATTGCTTTGTTAAGGCATGTTTAATATTTGTAAAAGTGCATTTTGCTGGCTTGTAAACAAGCATGCAATTTTTTATTTAAATTACTGTCATTCCTTTTCTTCAACCACTTTAAGTCTGCGGAGAAAAGACATTTGTTTTGCAGTCTATCCATTCTGTTCTTCTGTTAAGCTATAATAATTGATGTGCAGATGTGCTACAGGCCACTGTTAAAGGTACAGAAGCCATTTCAAAGTGAATCCAAGTTTTCCTGTGGACCTTTGTGTTGTCTAAAAGGGATTTGTGACAGCAGGTTAAATAATCCAGATATGCCCTTCGATTGCCTGGGTCTGGTAATGCCAGACAAACTGAACTTTAACCCACCACTGACCACAACCTCTGATTACAGTGCAGAAAGTCTTCTGGAAACAGTTCCTTTTCCAGCTGCACAATGCCCAGACCGACAGCAGATTAACACCTGTAAGCCTTTTTTTAAAACAAGGGTCAAAGGGAGACAGGGAGAATCTTGAGGCAGTAAATAGATCTTTGTTTGCATGGACATGGTTGACACAAAAGCCTTCTGTGTGACTACACTGAATCTCAAACCAAACTTGCCAGTAATCAGTATCCAGTCAAAATAAACCAACAGGGCACATTAGTCTGTGAGATTTACTACCTCTGAGTTGTTCAGGACCACATATTTCATTGCTCCAGATTAAAGAAATTGTTCTGATTTCCCCAATTATTAGTCACTTTCTTGCCCTAGGTTCATAATTCCTAAGCTTGGCTTAGTTACTTTAAAGTCAGCACTGAGAACATTAAGTAACTTTATATCCCCTCCAGATTTTTTAAATGTGGTTTCTTCAGCAGGATTCAGACCACTTAGAGATAATCAAAAACAGGGTCCCCCAGATGCAGTAGAAATATTATTCATAAACACTAACGGTAGTCAGACTGTCTGAAAGAAGTACCAGTCTGCTCTGTTCTTAGTAATCCATGTAACGAATGATTGGGCTGACAAATATTTGTGTTAAATCACCCATCAGATGTTATTGCAAAATGAAGACATTTTGTTTGATTATTAGTGGGAATTACATTCTACACAAAGGCAAGTACAAGGGAGATTGATAACTCGTTGATTTTCCATACACCAGAATAGCAAGAGCCCGTTATTGTTATTAGATATTAATCTGAAAATATTTTCTCACTTACTGCACTGCAATATCTCTGTACTCAGAATGTTAACTTGCTCAACATATTGAGATATTAAGTTGTGGTTTATTAATTCACCAGATGTGGATGTAACTACTGCTCTTGCTCTTTTAGGGAGTAGAGATTGTGGGATTGGATTGGAAGGTGCTATCGGGAAAGGCATGTACAGTGAATCTTCGATGGTATATATGGCAGCCAAGGCAATGGGAGTGAATGTTAAAGGTCGAGTTTGAGGAGTCTGTCTGCAGAAAACCTCGCCACGGAGCTGTTGTTGTAACCACAGTATATCTGGAGCTTGTCTAATTAGGCTTCTAGTCAATGATAACCCCAGGATATTATTGCTGGTGGCTTCAATAAATGTCATGGGTGATAGTTAGGCTCTGGCTTCTTTGAGATGCACCATTGTGACACAAACATTACTTGTCAATTATTTGAGCAGAGCCATCTTGGGTTCAAATGGAGGTGAGCACTACATTGCAATAAGCTAAGTTGCTTGAACAATTTCACAGATTCCGATTGGTATCGGGTCATTGCATGCAAATAACCCAGGAATTCAAATTGCCAGGTCACACACTCGGTAGTGGGGACAAGCCCTCCATTTGGTCCATTGGCTCCATGCTGACTCGTTGTCGTAGGTTAAATTTGGGGCTTACAGCTTTAACTCAAATTCAGCCTAAGCCCAGTTTTGGCAAAGAGATCCTTGAAAAATCTGTTCAGCTTTCTCTCTTGGCTGTTTATGAAAGTTATGGAAATGCTTCTCGAATGGACACTACAGTAAGGATAAGAGTTGTGCACCAATAGTCACTGAATTGCAAATAACAAAGATCAGTACAGCATAGAAGTGGCTCTTCATTACACGAAGCCTACACCAACGCACACAATTCCTTTCTAAACTAAAAACATTTTGCCTCTACATGATCTGTAGCCCTCTATTTCCTGCCTCTTAAACATTGCGATTGTATCTGCTTCCACAACTTGTTCTGGCAGCATATTCCTGGCACCTACTCTCCTTTTGTTTGAAAAAGTGCCTCTCCTATCTCCTTTAAACTTCCCTACTTTTGTCTTAAACCTATGTCTCCTAGTAATTGACATCTCTACCCTAGGGAAAAGACCCTGGCTATCCATTCTTTCTATGCCTCTCATGACTGTCAGGTTGACCCTCAGCCTCTGACCTAAGTGATAACTAGTTGGGGTGGTGGTGGTTTTATTGGTAATGTCACTTTTCCAGTAAGCTAGAACCCCAAGCTAATATGTTCAAATCCCGTTAGCACATATGATGAAATTTGAATTTAATTAAAAACCTGCAAATTAAAATTAGCCTAATGTTGACCAAGTTGCCGTTGATAATTTTTGTAAAATTCCATCAGGTTCCGCTTCAAATGTACACAAACTAAGTTTGTCCAATCTGCTCTCATAGCTAATACCCTCCAAACCAGGCAACCTCCTTGTAAACCTTTTCTGTACCCTCACTAATGCCTCCACATCCACCTGGTAGTGCAGCGGCAAAATCTGTATGCAGATTTCCAAATGTGACCCAACTGAAATTCTACACAGCTCGTGGAATCCCTACAGTGTAGATGCAGGCCATTCAGCCCACTGAGTCTACACCAACCTTCAAAACAGGATCGCAGCCAGACCCACCCCTCCTACCGTATCCCTGTAACCCTGCGTTTCCCACAGCTAACCTACCTAGTCTGCACATCCCTGAACACAATGGGCAATTTAGCATGGCCAAGCCACCTGACCTGCATGTCTTTGAACCGTAGAAGGAAACTAGAGCACCCAGAGGAAACCCATACAAACAAGGGGAGAATGTGCAAACTCTACACAGACTGCTATCCAAGGATGGAATTGAACTTACTGTGAGGCAGCAGTATTATTAACTGAGCCACCGTGCCACCCTATGCAACCTGACTTGCCAATTTTTATATTCTATGCCCCAAATACCCTCCAAAACAGGCAACATCCTTGTAAACCATTTCTGTACCCTCTCCAATGCCTCCGCAAGAAGGCAAGCATACCATATGCCTTCTTGGCCACTTTATCAACTTGAGCTGCCACTTTCAGGGAACTTTGGATATGAGCATCTCTACATATTAATGCTTCTAAGAGTTCTGCCATTTACTGTATACTTCCCTCCTGCATTAGACTTTCCAAAATATATCACTTCATATTCGTCCAGATTAAATTCCATCTGCCATTTCTTCACCCAAGTTTCCAGACTGACTACATCCTTCTGTGTCCTTTGGCATCCTCCTCACTATCCATGGCTCCTCCAATTTTTGCGTCTTTCACAAACTAAATAATCAGGCTACCTACATTCTCCTCCAGATCATTTATATACATTGCAAACAACAGGGATCCCAGCACTGATCCCTGCAGAATACCACTGGTCAGTTGGGGAGGTGATGGCCTAATGGTATTATCACTGGACTGTTAATCCAGAGACCCAGATAATCTTCTGTGGACCTGGGTTCGAATCCCGCCAGGGTAGATGGTGAAATTTGAATTCAATAAATATCTGGAATTAAGAATCTAATGATGACTATGAATCTATTGTCAACTGACTGGAAAACACATCTGGTTCACGGATGCCCTTTAAAGAAGGAAACTGCTGTCCTTCCCTGGTCTGGCTGACGTGTGATCCAGACCCACAGCAATGTGATTGACTCTTAATTGCTCTCTGGGCAATTAGGGATGGGCAATAAATGCTGCCTAGCCAGTGACGCCCCTTATCCTACCAAGCAATAAAGGGAAAAAAAACAGATCTCAGTCAGTAAAACACCCTCCCACCACTAATCACTATCTGTTATCACTAAACCAATTCTGTGTCTGACTTTCCAGATCACTGGCAGATCCCATGTGACTTCACTTCTGTATCAGCCTAGCATGAGGGACCATGTCAAAGGCCATGTAGGCAACATCCCAATTACTTTTGTCACCTTTCCTGAAAAAATTCAATCACGCTTGTGAAACACAACCTCTTCTGCACCAAGCCATGCTGCCTATCACTAATAAGTCTATATTCTTCCAAATGGAAATAAATCCTGTCCCTAAGAATCTTCCCCAACTTCCCTACCACAGATGTAAAGCTTACTGGCCTGTAATTTCCCAGATTACCCCTGTTGCCCTTCTTAAACAAAGGAACAACTTTGGCTTTACTCCAGACCTCTGGAACCTCTCCTGTGAGGAGACACACATTTTATTCAAGGCCCCAGCAATTTCATCACCTGCCTCCCTCATTATTCTGGCATAGATCCCATCAGGTCCTGGAACTTGTTTAGCTTAATGTTTTTCAAAGCATGCAAAACACCTGTTTCTCGCATAAATTCACATTGCTTTTCCTTACTAAACCCATCAGCAGTTTTCTATGACGTGAAGAGACGATGATCCTTATTGCAACTGCAGGAGGTCACTCACATCATTGCTGAGGAATAATCTAATTTTTTTTTTGTGTGGAAGTGCCAGAAGGAATAGGAGAGCTCCTATTGGCATCACAAAAGAATTTAGGCCACTGTCACACCACCCAAGGAATTGCTGAGATTGAACCAGCTCTGTGTCACCCCAGATTGGCCGGATTGTCTGCTGCCCTTGCGAATAAACCAAGTGAAACAGGACACCAGTTTAGTGGCTGCAGCTCGCAGGCACAATGGAAATGGGGCATTGCATCAAAATTCCTCAGGTCTTCTACTGGAAACAATGGATAAATGCTTTCTGTCTGCTCACCTTCTGATATTTTGACTGGCCTTAAAGTCTTGTTTAGAATCACTTGGGAAATCTATACATGATGTGAGTTGCTTCAAACATTCTGTTTACATGGATAAACTCAATCGTCTTTGATCCTGAATTGCATTTGTGACCATTTTCATTTCATGTAATTACTTCTTTCAGGAACCAACAATGACCATTTGGTCCATGACCATACTCTGAAAAGTGCCCTTTAACTTCTCTTTTCAACTGTGACAATTATCTGCTTTTGGCTACACTGATAATGAATAACCTCATGATGCAACTCTCAAATATAGTCTCCATGATTAGTGCTTAAAAAGCCTTAGATTTGAGCACTCACAAACATCATGAAAAAGATTTGAAAAACAATTCTGTCAATGAGCCTTTTAATTTAGGCTGATATTGAAATTCCAGTCACCAATCACTCGACTTAGGTCTAATTTCCAAGAGCTTCTGCTGGGCAAGTTGTTGTGAGTGGGGAATGGAAGCAGCCTGGCACCCTCTACAGGGCATTTGGGACCTGTGTAAGAAGCAAAAGCAGCAGTTTATACTTTAACAATTCTGATTGAAGAATTGTGAATGAACAGGGTGGAGACTGAATCACAAATTATATGCAAAAATAGCAATTGCAAATCTACAAAGACCATAGAATCTAGCCTTAGGATTGTCTCCCACACAATCTGACTTTACTCACCCACCAACTCCTCATGATATCATCTCAGTGTGTGCTGCCTATTGCATGTAATCAGGTATTAATGCTTCCAAATTCTTTCAGCCCGATGTACAACCTTTATAATGATCTCTAACTCCTGATAAACCACTTCAGCATACATTATTAGTCACATGCAGTGCCCTTTAATCTATGTATGCCACACTGACCAGTGGACTTGCTTCCTGGCCACTGAGGGACCCTATGGTTACACGTGTATTTTACGAATTCTGCATGTGTGTCCATTTTTATTTAAACAAAAGCAATTATCTCATGTTATTCAGATCCCTGGGTGATGCAGCTGGCCTGCCATCATGACTCATTGGGATAGTGTGCTGGAAATCGAATCCCACTATTCCCAGAGTCACCACAAAGATTAAAATCCCAGTTTGTCTCTAACTGATTGCTAGCCAAGATAAAAGCAAACCACAACAGTTTCCTTCAGTAACAAATAAAACTAACACTGTTTTTTCAACGGTCTTTGCTTTAGCAAGAACAGTAAAAGAACAGGAATTCAAATTTATGTAATTTAAAGTTTTCTCCTTTCAAAACTCTCACACACATACACACAAAGGAAATCAAACAAACAGAAATAATTCGATTTGAAGGGGGAAGACAGCCAGAGGAACAGTTTCATACCAGCAGTCCAAAATTACTAAATTAGCTGAGTTGGTTTCACAATTCTCAATCACTCAATGATGTCTCAAGATTATCTATATAGTCATGATCAATCTGTAGTTCATTAGTTGCTCGGTTGGATTCGGAGTCTTTCTGATTGACTTCAGACTTCAGAATTGTCTCTTTCAGTGTCTCTGAATGTAGTTTTGTTTTCAACAGACAGTTGGAGGAAGCAACTTTACAGTGAAAGAGGAGAGAGAAAGATGAACGCAGGTATCTTCTGGAGGTCCCCGTGCTTCTATTTCTGTTTCACTCCCTCACAGGATATGTGCTAAACTGCCGCATGACCAAACAGAGTTTTGTTGTTGTGCTGAGCTTTCCTGAATCCAAACAAATGGTGCCAGTTTGAATGGATTTAATCTTCTCAAAAAGTAATATCCTTTCAAATGCGCCAGTTCCCTTTACTTGCTTTTGCAATGCTACAATCAGTTTGTGCATTCCCCACTTCTTTACAGCACAGTCTATTTTTCTCATTTCCAGTCCATAATCCAAAAATTAAGAGTTTTACATGCTACACACACTTGCCCAATGTAACTATTAAACTGTTTGGTAAGGATGTGACTGAGTGAAGCCACTGATTTTCCCTCCTGGTGTGGAAACTATTTTCCTGTATCAATGACTGAAGGGTCTCACATGACTGGCACGAACCTGCTTCACTCCAGTCCATGACACTACTTGTTGAAGTTATGACAAACTGAGACTGTCTCCCATCTCATCGCATTTAAGTTTACATATTTTGGTTTCTTTATTCACTTCTTGCATTCCTTCTTTGTCTCTTCACATCAGTTTCCAAAGCGCCCCCAAACTGCAGCAGCTGAGGGTTTGCTGTGAAGAATGGAAGTGTCTAATGTTGTACGTTTGATAGGTATGTTCTCAGAGGCAGGTCAAAATGAGGACCAGAGACTGCAGTCCTGCACAATGAGGGGTGTGCTGGTCAATGTGCCTGGGTTAGACGTGCCCTGATGATAAAATCATCTTGGTGCGAGCTTCGATACCCGAACAAACCAGGAGTACTCCTAAGTTCTGCATCCTCAACATCCTTTTTTTCCCTTCACTGAACTGTGTTAGCTGAAAGCCTCACTTTTTTCAAGGAAGGCAAACTTCTGGAGCATGCAGCAATACCACTACAATGCTGAAAACCCTTGTGCAAGTTTACTGTAGGGTTTCGTTGACTGCTCCAGGTAACAGTATCATATCTTGAGAAACCTGATGACCGGCTTGATAAATGAATGAATGAATGATTTAATCATCATGTGTATTTTACAGTGAGGAAAACATTGAAATACAGTGAAAGGCTTTTCCACTGTCAGCACAATCTGGCACCATTTTGTATAGTTTTAAGAAAAAGAAAATAATAGAAAGATGTAGCTTAAAGAGAGTCCATCAGTCCTGAGCCAGCTCATTATCAATGCTGCCTGAGCCGCCATTCCTGCTCCACTTCCTCGCTGCTTTTTACACCGGGCCCAACTAACACTGATGTCACTACTATTCGTGTGCCATCTTTCACCATCGGGCCAATTCTCCTCCTCCACTGCCTTGCTGTGACCTGGACTGGACTCACCAACATCAGAGTTGGATCTCTCACAGCTGGGCCTGTGTCATTGACGTTGCTGTGATATGCTTCCTCACGATGTGATCCCCATGAGTAGATTACATCAGTTGTAGCTCTTGTGTGTCTCTGCTTTGGTGTCACATAAAGCAATGTGCACCCATTGTCATGAAGGTATTTACTGCAAATCTCCCGCTGCTGAAAACCTTTGATAACTCCTGCTGGAAATTCACCCTTCATTTCCTCAGTATTCTTGGATCCACTTTATCCAGTTCCAGTACCTGAACTTTCAGCCCAGCCGATAGCTCATATCTCCTTATCATTTATAAAGCACCTAGAGCCTGAAATAAGAATAAAACTCAATTGCTGTGGCAAATTGTAAATTTATTGCTCTCTCAGCAGGTGAGATAACTGAGTGAATTCCTTCACACATTGTGATCAGGTGAATGCCCTCTCCCCAGTGAAATGGTCTGCAATGAGTTGAGGTGATTGCCTGAACCTAGTCGCAGAGAGCATCTGAACAGTCTCTTGTCAGGGGTATAGATCCGATGAATGGCATGTTTCTTTCCCCTGGGATGTGAAAGATTCTTCAGTGAAGATTCAAATATCGTACCATCTACCGACTCAAGTGCAATCTCCTGCTGTATTGATTCCCTGCTTGTTCTCAGCGGGTGATTTTTTTTTGCAGGATGCTGAGGGCATGGCCTCTATTTGCCCCTATTCCTCATTCCTCTCCTCTGCCCTCTTCAGGCCCAGGACTCTGCAGTTTCTCCTGAAGCTATTGCTTTTCATCATGAGTTACCTGTGGGTATCCTAACCTCATGTACAGTTATTGCCTCGCTCGCAGCCGGCTGCATTCACAATGTACCACCTTCTCAAGGCCATGCAGAATAATAACCTCCCCATCCAACTCCAGAGCGCACAGACCATTCATTTGGCTAATGTTGCTCACCTGATGGTGTCTGTGTACAATTGTGCCAGCTGATGAATACCCCTTTTGGCTGTATATCTTTTTACAAGCCTATCTCATTGAATCGCATGGCAATGACTAGCTCCCCACATTGGGCTACCATCTTCTTTAGATCCATCACAGAGATATTTTCTGATCAACCTGTTCAGACCCATTATGACAGATGTCTGGAGCGGCTGGGACTGGAACCAGACCCTCCTGACTCAGAGGTGAGGGCATTACCACTGTGCCACAAGGGACCTCAAAAACAAAATTAATCTTTGAATGTGGGCACGGCCAGCATTTGTCGCTTGAGAGCACTTCAATGTCACCAATCTTGCTATGGATCTGGAGACACATGGAAACATTACCAGGCCAGGATTACCATCCCTGAAGGAAGAGAATTGAACCAGATGTTATTTTACAACACTCGCTTATAGATGTCACTGTTACTGTCACTGAGACTGAATGCCAGATTTTAGATATTTTTCTCATTAACGCATCAAAAGGTGTTAGTACACGCCACTAAACTACATGGAGCTTGAACACAGCCCTCTTAACCCAGTGGCAGTAGCATTATTACTGAACCACAAAAGCCATGCATTTATATCCCTTGCTTTGCTTTAATCCTTAATGAACAGACAACATGTGCTCAAACAGACTTCAGAGTGATTGCCCCTCATTGTGTGGGTTGCTGGGTCCCACATACGCCCTTTCAGAACAAAGTCACTGTCCATTGGAAACTTGCACAACAGCCGATATTGGGGTGTTAAGCATGTGCACACTTCAGTTCCTGCCCCTAGTTAGTCTCAAAATTCCTGTCCCTAGTAGTTTTGCCATGTTACCATTCTACATGGTTCGTTTATCCATGGAAATGCTTACAAACAGCCTGTTATACAAACGATAATTGTGAAGTATCAGAAAAGCTTGTGCTAGGAAACCTTTGAACTGCTCTTACTTTCAGATGAATTTGGCATATTTCCTACTTTTAAAATTAATATTTAGCATTCGTTTAGACCTTAGCACAGCCTTCAGTTATTATTCTTAGAAAGAAAATTGCATTATACATTATTTAATTAAACAATGAGAGCCTTTTTATTAACATGGGTTATGTGCAAGTGGCAAATAAATTGTAACAATTTTATTGCGATGATTAAACTCAAAACAGTTGTCCTTTTTAGTAAGTTTCACAACAGGTGGTATTATAACTAATATTTATGCAATAATAAGCACACTGCAAGACTTCATGTATGAATGTGTGGCTGAGTTCTGGGCAATTAGCCCTTCAGCATTAGACGCAAATAAGAACAAACGGTATGTGCCATGCTTACTCCATGAATACTGTTGAAATACCCACAGTTTTCTCCAGTTAAGCAGCCTATTTGACTGATCGTTTCAGCAAAATAAACAGAATGTTAAGTTGTGTAATTAAAACCTGGTTTGGCCAGAATGAAGCTTTTCAATGGCTTCCATCTTTGGTCAGTGAAACACAACAATAACAGATCTACTGGAGGCTCTCCAATGAGCATCTCACCTAATGCCATGGTCTGCCTTTGCCCTGTAATCCTGCGCATGTTTCTTTTTCAACTAGCAGTCGATTTCCTTTTGAATATCTTAATGGAACCCGCCTCCATCACACTCTCAGGAAGAGCACTCCAGACTCTAGCTATTTACTACAGATGAAAGGTTTTCCGTTATCACTTTTGATTCTTTTGCTATTCACTTAAATCTGTGTTATCTTGTTCTCAACCCTTTCATAAATGGGAAAATTTTCTCCACAATGCAGACCTCTTTGAATACTTCAATCAGATCACCTGTCAGCCTTCTTTTCACTAAGGAGAACAGCCCTGGCTTCTCCAATCTATCTTCAATGCTGAGATTCCTCATCCCTAGGCCCATTCTCATCAAGCTTTTCTCTCCATTGCATTCACATCCGTCCTAAAATCTGGCACAATACGCCAGCTGAGGCCAACTGAGTGTCTTAAATAATTTCTACATGACATCTTTGCTGTTGCATTCTATTCCCCAGTAAATAAAGCTGAGGATCTTTCAACTGCTCTCTCAACCTTTCCTGTCATTTGTAATGACTTATGCTCTTTTCCAGGTTCCTCTGCTCTCTCACTTTATTAAGGATATTTATTTTAAAATGTCTCTCCATGTTTTTCCTACAAAAATATACCATTATGCATTTTTCAACTGTAAATATCATCAGCCAACTGTCCACCAATCCAGCACCTTGTCCTGTTCAACACTTTCTACCTTACAGCTTGTAATACTTCCAAGTTTTGTATCATCTGCAAACTTTGAAATTGTCCCCTTACTTGTGATCCAACATCTAGACGGAAAGGAATTATCCCAAAACTGACCCCTGGGGGAGCTCCACTACAAACTCCAAGAATGAAGATAATGAAATGTGAGGCTGGATGAACATAGCAGGCCCAGCAGCATCTCAGGAGCACAAAAGCTGACGTTTTGGGCCTAGACCCTTCATCAGAGAGCTCTCTGATGAAGGGTCTAGGCCCGAAACGTCAGCTTTTGTGCTCCTGATGTGCTGCTGGGCCTGCTGTGTTCATCCAGCCTCACATTTCATTATCTTGGATTCTCCAGCATCTGCAGTTCCCATTATCACTTATCCAAGAATGAAGAGTATGCTTTCGCCATTATTTCCAATTTACTGTCACTCAGTTAATCTGGATCCATGCTGTTGCTGTTCATTTTATTACACAAGCTGTAACTTTGCTGACAGGTCTGTTGTGCATTATGGAATCAAATGGCTTTTGGAAATCCTTGTACAGTGTATAAACGGCATTACCCTCATCAGTGTTCTCTGTTATGTCTTCAAAAACTCCAACAAATTAGTTAAACATGATTTTCCCTGAAGAATTCCATGCTAGTTATCTTTAATTAACTAACATTTGTCCATGTGACTAAGATAATAAAATGTGAGGCTGGATAAACACAGCAGGCCCAGCAGCATCTCAGGAGCACAAAAGCTGACGTTTTGGGCCTAGACCCTTCATCAGAGAGGGGGATGGGGTGAGGGTTCTGGAATAAATAGGGAGAGAGGGGGAGGCAGACCAAAGAGGCAGAGAAAAGAAGATAGGAGGAGACGAGAGTATAGGTGGGGAGGTGGTGAGGGGATAGGTCAGTCCAGGGAAGACGGACAGGTCAAGGAGTTGGGATGAGGTTAGTAGGTAGGAGATGGAGGTGCGGCTTGGGGTGGGAGGAAGGGATGGGTGAGAGGAAGAACAGGTTAGGGAGGCAGAGACAGGTTGGACTGGTTTTGGGATGCAGTGGGTGGAGGGGAAGAGCTGAGCTGGTTGTGTGGTGCAGTGGGGGGAGGGGACGAACTGGGCTGGTTTTGGGATGCGGTGGGGGAAGGGGAGATTTTGAAGCTGGTGAAGTCCACATTGATACCATTGGGCTGCAGGGTTCCCAAGCGGAATATGAGTTGCTGTTCCTGCAATCTTCGGGTGGCATCATTGTGGCACTGCAGGAGGCCCATCCCAAAACCAGTCCAACCTGTCTCTGCTTCCCTAACCCTTTCTTCCTCTCACCCATCCCTTCCTCCCACCCCAAGCCACACCTCCATCTCCTACCTACTAATCTCGTCCCACCTCCTTGACCTGTCTGTCTTCCCTGGACTGACCTATCCCCTCCCCACCTATACTCTCCTCTCCACCTATCTTCTTTTCTCTCCATCTTTGGTCCGCCTCCCCCTCTCTCCCTATTTATTCCAGAACCCTCACCCCATCCCCCCTCTGATGAAGGGTCTAGACCCGAAACGTCAGCTTTTGTGCTCCTGAGATGCTGCTTGGCCTGCTGTGTTCATCCAGCCTCACATTTTATTATCTTGGATTCTCCAGCATTGGCAGTTCCCATTATCGCTGATACAATTTTGTCCATGTGACTATTGATTTTCTCCCAAGATATGGTTGGTAGAAATTTCCCCACCACTGAAGTTAAACAGACAGCAGTTGCTTAGCGTCTCCTTACATTCTTTTTTTTTGAACAAGAGTTTGCAATACTTCAGTCCTCTGACATCATTCCTGAGTATAAGGAAGACTGAATGATTATGGCCAATGCCTCTGCAATCTCCATTCTAACTTCCTGGGATGCATCTCATCTCACCCTGGTGCTTTGTTGACACTAACTACAGACATCCTGTCCAATACCTTCCTCTTCATCATCAATTTTAAATACTTTAATAAGTGAATATACTTCTCTTTCACTACTGCCTGTTCATCATCTCTCTTCTTGGTAAAAGTTGGTGCAAAGTTATTTTTAATGCTATACCCTCTGTCTCTACCTATAAATCCCTAATGCTCCCCATTCAGGCCCGTTCCTCCTTTTACCTCTCTTTCACCATATATATGCCAAGATGGTGACAAGAGCAAAATGTTCCAGTCAGACCTCATCCACTCCATGTGATCTTCCTCTTTTTCTCTTCCCTTTTATTCCCTCTTAGTGTTTTTTCCTTCACTCCCAGTCTCTGGCAATGATTCCCAGCCTCTGACAATGACTCCCTACCTCCAGCTACTGGCGACCTCCTGGCCTTGCCCAGCGGCCTCCCATAGCAGAATCCTGGTGCAGTGTGGCAACATACCAGCCAGGTGTAGCGACGCCCCAGTGTGGTGTCCTCCTGGCCCAGTGTGGCATCCTCAGCCCAGCGTGGTGCTCTGAAGTGATCTCTCAGCCTCAAGATCCTCAAGCAAAACCCAGCCTAGGCTGGATCCAGTGCCCAGTGCAGACTGGAGGCTAGGTGCCAGTGTGGCCTGGATTAGAAAACCCAATGCTCTGAACTTTAATTTCTGCAACATTGGACATTTCATTTCTCTATTCTCAAAGATCTGTAACTAAAGAAGCTGTACCTAAGTACCTTTGTATCTAAGATGGTGCTGTAAGTGGTGAGATATAAACTTTCCACTGCACTCATTGAGTATGTGTGACAATAATAATCCTAATTCTAATTCTATATGCCTATACAAAACTGGGATTACATTTTACATTGGCTCCCAGTCTTTTTTTGTTCTCTTTTTGTTCCTCTCACTTAGTTCTCCACCATCTCTCCGAACCTTCTATATTCAGTCTGGTTCTCAATTGTACTGACAACACAACATCTAACATAAGGAGAGCTAACACGGTGTAGAGCTGATGTGATAATGGGAACTGCAGATGCTGGAGAATCCAAGATAATAAAATGTGAGGCTGGATGAACACAGCAGGCCAAGCAGCATCTCAGGAGCACAAAAGCTGACATTTCGGGCCTAGACCCTTCATCAGAGAGGGGGATGGGGTGAGGGTTAGTACGGTGTAGAGCTGGATGAACACAGCAGGACAAGCAGCATCAGAGGAGCAGGAAAGCTGACGTTTCAGGTCTAGACCCCTCTTCAGAAATGAGGAGGGGAAGGGGATTCTGAAAGAAATAGGGAGAGCGGGGGAGGCGGATAGAAGATGGATAAAGGAGAGGATAGGTGGAGAGGAGACAGACAGGTCAAGAAGGTGGGGTTGGAGCCACTAAAGGCGAGTGTAGGTGGGGAGTTAGGGAGGGGGTAGGTCAGTCCAGGGAGGGCGGACAGGTCAAGGAGGCGGGATGAGGCTGGTAGGTAGGAGATGGGGATGGGGCTTGAGGTGGGAGGAGGGAATAGGTGCCAGGACAGGTTAGGGAGGCAGGTTCGTGCTGGGCTGGTTTTGGGATGCGGTTGGGGGAGGGGAGATTTTGAAGCTTGTAAAGTCTGCAACTCATCCCTCACAACCCCTCCCCGCAATAACAAGCAAAACAGAATCTCCCCCATCCTCACATACCACCCCACCAACCTCCAGATCCAATACATCATCCTCCGACACTTCCACCATCTGCAATCCGACCCCACCATCAAAGACACTTTTCCCTCCCCACCCTTGTCTGTCTTCCAGAGGGATGACTCTCTCTGGGACTCCCTTGTCTGCTCCACACTGCCCTCCAACCCCACCACCCCTGGTACTTCCCCCTGCAACCGCAGGAATTGCTACACCTGCCCCCACACCTCTTCCCTCACGCCCATCCCGTGCCCCAAGAAGACCTTCCATATCAAGCAGATGTTCACCTGCACATCTGCCAATGTGGTATACTGTATCCACTGTACCCGTTGTGGCTTCATCTACTTTGGGGAAACCAAACGGCGGCTTGGGGACTCCTTTGCAGAACAACTACGCTCGGTTCGCACTAAACAGCTGTACCTCCCAGCCACGAGCCATTTCAACTTCCCCTCCGATTCCTTGGACGACATATCCATCCTGGGCCTCGTGCAGTGCTACCTGAAGATTGCAGGAACAGCATCTCATATCCCGCTTGGGAGCCCTGCAGCCCAATGGTATCAATGTGGACTTCACAAGCATCAAAATCTCCCCTCCCCCACCGCATCCCAAAACCAGCCCAGCTCGTGCCTGCCTCCCTAACCTGTCCTTCCTGTCATCTATCCCTCCTCCCCTTTCAAGCCGCACCTCCATTTCCTACCTACTAACCTCATCCCGCCTCCTTGACCTGTTCATCCTCCCTGGACCGACCTATCCCATCCCTACCTCCCCACCTACACTCACCTTTAGTGGCTCCAACCCCACCTCCTTGACCTGTCAGTTTCCTCTCCACCTACCTTCTCCTCTGTCCATTTCCTATCCACCTCCCCCTTTCTCCCTATTTGTTTCAGAATCCCGTCCCCCTCCCCCATTTCTGAAGAAGAGTCTAGACCTGAAACACCAGCTTTCCTGCTCCTCTGACGCTGCTTGGCCTGCTGGGCTCTTCCAGCTGTACACCTTGTTATCTCACATTCTCCAGCATCAGCAGTTCCTACTATATCTACCATAAGCAGATTTCTTCTTCTTTATCATGATTGCCATAGTCTTTGTCATATAGGCACACTGAATATGTGAGCAGCCAGATTTTGGGTTTGCTACAGGAACATTAGAAATTTTATATCTATTGCCACGTCACTTTGTGTGGGATTGAGCACTGTCCATTTTCATAGCATGCATCATCATTTCTCCCCACAATGTTCCAGTTCCTGAATTTCTAAGGAACTACCTTCTCCAATCCCCAAAGAAGTAGCAGGTCCTAACGGGGCTGCTATCTATTCTCGAATCTGCTCCTAGGCAGTCAGCCCATGCCTCCTGGCAGTGCTGGTGTGCCAAGTTTATTTCATTCTCAGTTTGCATGTTTACATTTAAAAATTTCATTACAAGACCACCGCAGTTGAGATGCAAGGTCAGGACCCTGAATTTACCTGGATGTCAGATTCCTCAACTCTTATTGAAAATCCAGCCCCTAATATCAAAGGCAAAATCCCAAACAATTTTGCCGTAGCAGAGTTTAACTTTTGTGCAAAGTTTAGTTTTACAATGGCAGGACATTCACCACCTGATCTCTTTCCCTCCCTCTAAGAAGAACTGTGGTTCATGCTAGAATTCTGCTCCTTCTGTGCCAGCCAGCTTTTGGCTTCTCACTGAGGTACTGTTCACTATGTATGAGCAAGACCACCAATGCTAATCGTCTCTGATTTATGCCTTTAAACGTGAAATGTAGGCAAGATTACTGCACCCCATCTGTTGTGTTAAAGAGAGGGGAGATGAGGGGGTAATTATCACTTGTTGTGTATGGGGTAGCAAGGGCCAGGCAGTTCCGGATTGAGTTCAGGAGAACTTCCTGCAGCAGTAAGTGCCCGAGCTATTGGAAATTAAATGGACCAAATAGATCAAGTGTCAGTTAAGGAGATCATTTAATGATCATTAAAGTGATCATTGTGTCATAACATTATATGATACATTATAACATTATAATGAAATTTGAAAATGCAAACATTTGATTTGAGAATGAGGCAAGCTTGACACCTACGCGCCTCAAGAAGGCACGAGCTGACTGCCTCATGCAGTGTCCAAAGTGGATGGCAGCCATCATAGGACATGATTGACATTAATGCTGCAAGCGTTCACTCCCAAGACTCAGTTACATGTCCCACAATTTCCACATTCACATATGTAGTCTCCTCAGCAAGGGAGAATGAATCAAACAGGTTTGAAAGTAGGAACACTTGCAATTTGGAGATAGCAAGAACTGTAGATGCTGGAGTCTGAGATAACACAGTGCAGAGATGGAGGAACACAGCAGGTCAGGCAGTATCAGAGGAGCAGGAAAGTCGACATTTCAATGATAATGGGAACTGCAGATGCTGGAGAATCCAAGATAACAAAGTGTGGAGCTGGATGAACACAGCAGGCCAAGCAGCATCTCAGGAGCACAAAAGCTGACATTTTGGGCCTAGACCCTTCATCAGAGAGGGGGATGGGGTGAGGGTTAGTACGGTGTAGAGCTGGATGAACACAGCAGGCCAAGCAGCATCTCAGGAGCACAAAAGCTGACGTTTCGGGCTTAGACCCTTCATCAGACTCTCTGATGAAGGGTCTAGGCCCGAAACGTCAGCTTTTGTGCTCCTGAGATGCTGCTTGGCCTGCTGTGTTCATCCAGCTCCACACTTTGTTAAGTCGACGTTTCAGGTTTGGACCCTTCTTGCTGCCTGGCCTGCTGTGTTCCTCCCGACCCTGGCAATTTGTTTCTTTTTCAGGTTTAAAAGACTGAAACCATTTGAACAATGCTCATGAATGTGAAAGTCAGTGATCTGAACCCATTGACCGTGGGACGTTAGCTGCTCATCTCATTAATTTCCACTGTTGGACACTGAATTTACAACTCTGCCGTCAGCAGTGTCTAAACAATTTATTTTTCATAACATTTTCAGCAGCAATAAATGAAAGTGCAAAAAAATTTAACCCAGGTGATGGAAAATATCACATTGAATGTCACAGAATATTTTCATTGTCATGAATGAGGAAAATATAAATAAGCTATAATTACTTGTTATGTATACAAGCAGAAAATATTTTTAGGTAAAATCGTTCAAAAGAACTTCCCCTGTCATTTGAGTTTCCCAAGAAATTGATACAAGAAATGAATAACCTATATATGTATATTCTATCTTCAAACAGGCAATTTGATTCACAGTTCTATATACTGTAGCTGAAATAATTTGACCATAAAGAAACGGAGATAAGAAGATGCTAATACAGAATATTGCTTTGAGGCAAAGCTACTTAAAATAGTTACATCTCTTTGACAATACATATTAGACATAAGCAGTTGTACAAATATTTTGACTCTTGCTGATACAACTAATAAAACTGTTTAGAAAATGTTCACAATGTTTACTCATAGAGGAAAGATATGAGCCTGATCTTACAATAATGTTTAGCAGATGAGATGCTGCTTATTAGCACTCACTATAAATATTTGCATAATGGTAAATTCCAGATAAGCTGTGTCTTGTGTTTCAGGTATTTGCTACTTCCTGAAGACTGCACTTAAAGATGTTTTAGGCATTACCACAAAAATGTGATTTTGGGCAGTGTCAATATGATCCAGGGTTCAAGTCCAAAAGCTGATTATCCCCAGGCCTCTGACGGAACTGAATGTTTTTCTGAGCAGTTAGATAAAGTGCCAGAGTGGGGAGGCTGATTCCTGATCACCTAAAGGCAGTTGTCTAAATCTCAAGCTGTATGTTGACAATGGGAGTAGTCACTGAACTTAAAAAATAATGAATTGCACAAGGTGCTTTATCAAGATGGGCATCATTATCACGGTATATTTTTTGAAATTTATCAAGAGATGGATCATTCCAGAGTGAATTGGAAATGTCAAGCATTCAAGTTAAAATTGTTGCCATATAAAACTGAGAAATCTGCTTTCAAAATTCCCTTATACTGCACGACAAGGCAAAGGTCTGGTAATCAACAGCCACTATGAAGATTGTTGTACATCCTTCTGAAAGGGTCTGAAAGGGTTAATATTGGGGTATGCCTCGATCACCATGCACTATGATGATTTAGTGTCAACTGGTAGGCAGAACAGTTTAGCATCCTGAAGGAGTGAAGCCTAACATTTGGTCCTTTTCAAAGTTGTTGCAACAATGTCTATCAGATCAATGTAACTTGTAATGAATTGCTAACATGCAATAAACTCTATCTTGTCAACTACTAGAGACCTTTTCTTATTAGACCAGGAAGTGGATTCCCTCTGCCACTTGAGACAGAGCAGGTACTTCCATACCTTTAAAGACAATGGTAGCAGAAAGCTTCATTGTTAGGGATAGCTCATTCAGACGAGTTGGCTGGTATGCTCATACAGCGAGGTGGCCAGCAGTGTAGATTTCATTTGCCTGTTCAAACTACATGGTGAGCATTAGAGTGAGATCCAGACTCAAATAGACCAAAATTAAACACAGAATTAGACATCTTGGAGAAAACAATTTCTGAAATATAGATTAGCTTCCAAATTCAATGATAAATCAGAAGCTGAAGAAGCAAATATATTTCTATACAAAATTTGGAGTACTGCTGATGTTGGTTGGACATTGCTACAGGGTACAAAAATCAACAGATACTTTTGAAGAGTTACCGAAAGCCATTATCAATTACTTCAACATCATAACTACAAGGTTTAATAAAAACATTCATCACATTTATTACAGTTCAAAGAAGACCTGACTCTGAAGAAAGCCAATCTGACAGCAAGTGAAGCAGAATTCTGGAAGGAACACAGGTCAGTCATATGAGGAAAGTATCTTGACACGGGAAATCAGCACAGACACATCAATTCTACAAAACCATAAATAGCACACGTGAGACACCAGACCTCAGTACTAATATGGCAATTGGCTGTGCCAGCATTTATTGCATGCCCCTGGTTACTCTTGGGCAGTGGTGACTTGCCTTCTTGAACTGCTATAATCCCTATTCCATTGGTAGACTGAAAAAGTCATTAGGGAGGAAAATCTGGGATTTTGACTTTACAAGATCAATAATGGTGAGTGTGATGCTGTCATTTCTGGTGCCTAGGTCAATGTTATCTGATATCAGTTCTTTCTGCTGTTGTCAGCAATGGCTGTGATTTTATTTTAAAATAATGGCTTACTATCTAATAATGTTTAATGACACTCGTCCCAGTGTCAAACTTCAAATTTGAGAGATGACCACTGACAACGTATCCCTTTGACAAAATGTAAACTTCCCAAGATTACCCGACAAACACTTTAAGTTTTACTTCTGTTGTAGACTGTCCTTACTCTCTTTATGTGAGTTGCTCTTTGACCTCTTGCTTTTCTGAAATTGTAACCTATTGTTTCACAGATAAAGAGTTCACTTTTAATAGCTGGTTACTGTCTATGCCTGTGAATTTTTTTTTATTCCACTGTGCTGACAAGGAATTCCACTCTTACAGGGCAGTGAACCTGTGTAATTCTTTATTGCAGAGGGCCATAGAGTCTGTGTCACTATGTATGGTCAAGGCTGAGAGAGACAGATTTTACTGATTATTGGATTCAAGGGTAATAGGGAGACAGCAGGATAGTGGAGCTGAGGATTATCGGAGCAACTATCTCATTGAATGGCAGAGCAGACTCAATGGGCTGAATCATCCACTTCCGGTTGAGCAGCAGCGCGAGCAGGCGCTTGGAGCAGGAGCCTGTCGGGAAGCTGGTGAGTCATTGTTTCTGAATCTACAAAAAGCTTACCTCGTGAATAGGCAGAGGTACGCTGAGCAGGAGCGGACACGGGACTGGTGAGTAAGTGAGGTAATATATTTGTGTGGTTGCGTTACCCGAAACACTACTTGGGCAGTGTCTCCCACCCATCATCCTAGTATAACCAAAAAAAAGGTTCTGTGTGCCTGATTGGTAAGGTAACAAGTTTATTTTTTATTCTTTATTTTTTAACAGTCTTGGGAATTTAGAATAATGGGAACGGAGGTCAGGGCAGTTGAATGTTCCTCCGGCAGAATGTGGGAGGTAAGGGTTACCACTAGTGTCCCTGCTGACTACATCTGCGGGAAGTGCACCCAACTCCAGCTCCTTGAAAACCGCGTTAGGGAACTGGAGCTGGAGCTGGATGAACTTCGGATCATTCGGGAGGCAGAGGGGGTTATTGAGAGGAGTTACAGGGAGGTAGTCACTCCTCAGGTACAAGAAAAAGGCAGATGGGTTACAGTCAGGGGACAGAAAGGGAGCTGGTAGGCAGTGCAGGGATCCCCTGTGGCCATTCCCTCAACAATAAGTATACTGTTTTGGATACTGTTGGGGGGGATGACTTACCAGGGGAAAGCAATGGGGCACAGGTCTCTGGCACAGAGTCTGTCCCTGCTGCTCAGAAGGGAAGGGGGAAGAGGAGCAGAGAAGTAGTCATTGGGGACTCCATAGTTAGAGGGACAGATAGGAGGCTCTGTGGGGACGAGAGAGACTCACGGTTGGTGTGTTGCCTCCCAGGTGCCAGGGTGCGTGATGTCTCTGATCGTGTTTTTGGGATCCTTAACAGGGAGGGGGAGCAGCCCCAAGTCGTGGTCCACATTGACACCAACAACATAGGTAGGAAGAGAGATGGGGATTTAAGGCAGAAATTCAGCGAGCTAGGATGGAAGCTGAGAGCGAGGACGAACAGAGTTGTTGTCTCTGGTTTGTTGCCCATGCCACATGCTAGTGAGGCGAGGAATAGGGAGAGAGAGGAGTTGAACACGTGGCTACAGGGATGGTGCAGGAGGGAGGGTTTTGGATTCTTGGATAATTGGGGCTCTTTCTGGGGTAGGTGGGACCTCTACAAGCAAGATAGTCTTCACCTGAACCAGAGGGGTACCGATATCCTGGGGGGGAAATTTGCTAAGGCTATTCGGGCAGGTTTAAACTAACTCAGCACGGGGATGGGAACCAAAATTGTAGTTCGGGTATAGAAAGGGTTGAGAGTAGGGCGGTCCGAAATGAAGTTTCAGGGTCGCAAAATGGCACCGGCAAGAAAGAAGTTGGTTTGAAGTGTGTCTACTTCAATGCCAGGAGCGTCCGGAATAAGGTGGGCGAACTTGCAGCGTGGGTTAGTACATGGGACTTTGATGTTGTGGCCATTTCGGAGACATGGATAGAGCAGGGACAGGAACGGATGTTGCAGGTTCCGGGATTTAGATGTTTCAGTAAGAACAGAGAAGATGATAAAAGGGGGGGAGGTTTGGCATTGTTGGTCAAGGACAGTATTACAGTTGCAGAAAGGATGTTTGGGTACTCATCAACTGAGGTAGTATGGGCTGAGGTTAGAAACAGGAAATGAGAGGTCACCCTGTTGGGAGTTTTCTATAGGCCTCCAAATAGTTCCAGATATGTGGAGGAAAGGATACCAAAGATGATTCTCGATAGGAGTGAGAAAGACAGGGTAGTTGTCATGGGGCACTTCAACTTTCCAAATATTGACTGGGAACACGATAGTTTGAGTACTATAGATGGGTCAGTTTTTGTCCAGTGTGTGCAGGAGGGCTTCCTGACACAGTATGTAGATAGGCCAACAAGGGGCGAAGCCACATTAGATTTGGTACTGGATAATGAGCCCAGCCAGGTGTTAGATTTGGAAGTAGGTGAGCACTTTGGTGATAGCGATCACAATTCTGTTATGTTTACTTTAGTGATGGAAAGGGATAGGTGTATACCACTGGGCAAGAGTTATAGCTGGGGGAAAGGCAATTACGATGAGATGAGGCAAGATTTAGGGAGCATAGGATGGGGAAGGAAACTGCAGGGGATGGGCACATTAGAAATGTGGAGCTTATTCAAGGAAAAGCTCCTGTGTGTCCTAGATAAGTATGTACCTGTCAGGCAGGGAGGAAGCTGTAGAGCGCGGGAGCCGTGGTTTACGAAGGAGGTGGAATCTCTGGTCAAGAGGAAGAAGAAGACTTGTGTTAGGATGAGATGTGAAGGCTCAGTTAGAGTGCTTGAGGGCTACGAGGTAGCCAGGAAAGACCTAAAGAGAGAACTCAGAAGAGCGAGGAGGAGACATGAGAATTTGTTGGTGGATAGGATCAGGGTAAACCCAAAGGCTTTCTACAGGTATTTAACAAATAAAAGAATGACGAAAGTAAGATTCGGGCCAATCAAGGATAGTAGCGGTAAGTTGTGTGTGGAGTCAGATGAGATAGGGGAAGCGCTAACTGAATATTTTTCAACAGTATTCACTCTAGAAAACGACAATGTTGTCGAGGAGAATAGTGAGATACAGGCTACTAGACTAGGTGGGATTGAGGTTCACAAGGAAGAGGTATTAGAAATCCTTCAGAAGGTGAAGATAGATAAGTCCCCTGGGCCGGATGGGATTTATCCTCGGATCCTCTGGGAAGCCAGGGAGGAGGTTGCCGAGCCTTTGCCATTGATCTTTAACTCATCATTGTCTACAGGAATAGTGCCAGACGACTGGAGGATAGCGCATGTGGTTCCCCTGTTCAAGAAGGGGAGTAGAGACAATCCTGGTAATTATAGGCCAGTGAGCCTTACCTCAGTTGTTGGTAAAGTGTTGGAAAAGGTTATAAGGGATAGGATTTATAATCATCTAGAAAAGAATAAATTGATTAGGGATAGTCAGCATGGTTTTGTGAAGGGAAGGTCATGCCTCACAAACGTTATTGAGTTCTTTGAGAAGATGACCAAACAGGTGGATGAGAGTAAACCGGTTGATGTGGTGTATATGGATTTCAGCAAGGCATTCGATAAGGTTCCCCACAGTAGGCTATTGTGCAAAATGTGAAGGAATGGAATTGTGGGAGATGTAGCAGTTTGGATCGGAAATTGGCTTGCTGAAAGAAGACAGAGGGTGGTAGTTGATGGGAAATGTTCATCCTGGAGAGCAGTTACTATTGGTGCACCGCAAGGGTCGGTGTTGGGTCCACTGCTGTTTGTCATTTTTATAAATGACCTGGATGAGGGCGTAGAAAGATGGGTTAGTAAATTTGCAGACGACACTAAGGTCGGTGGAGTTGTGGATAGTGACGAAGGATGCTGTAGGTTGCAGAGAGACATAAATAAGCTGCAGAGCTGGGCTGAGAGGTGGCAAATGGAGTTTAATGCAGACAAGTGTCAGGTGATGCACTTTGGTTGGAGTAACCGGAAGGTAAAGTACAGGGCTAATGGTAAGATTCTTAGTCTTGTAGATGAGCAGAGAGATCTCGGTGTCCATGTACACAGATCCTTGAAAGTTGCCACCCAGGTTGACAGGGCTGTTAAGAAGGCATACAGTGTTTTAGCTTTTATTAATAGAGGGATCAAGTTCCGGAACCAAGAGGTTATGGTGAAGCTGTACAAAACTCTGGTGCGGCCGCACTTGGACTATTGTGTACATTTCTGGTCACCGCATTATAAGAAGGATGTGGAAGCTTTGGAAAGGGTGAAGAGGAGATTTACGAGGATGTTGCCTGGTATGGAGGGAAGGTCTTACGAGGAAAGGCTAAGGGACTTGAGGCTGTTTTCATTAGAGAGAAGAAGGTTGAGAGGTGACTTAATTGAGACATATAAAATAATCAGAGGGTTAAATAGGGTGGATAGGGAGAGCCTTTTTCCTAGGATGGTGACAGCGTGCACGAGGGGGCATAGCTTTAAATTGAGGGGTGAAAGATATAGGACAGATGTCAGAGGTGGTTTCTTTACTCAGAGAGTAGTAAGGAAATGGAACGCTTTGCCTGCAACGGTAGTAGATTCGCCAACTTTAGGTACATTTAAGTCGTCATTGGACAAGCATATGGATGTACATGGAATAGTGTAGGTTAGATGGGCTTGAGATCGGTATGACAGGTCGGCACAACATCGAGGGCTGAAGGGCGTGTACTGTGCTGTAATGTTCTATGTTCTATGCTAAAGATCCCAGGTAAATATTTGTGGCGCACCACTAGCAATGTAAAATGCAATGGTATGCTTCTCACTGCAACAGAGAGATTGCATTTCTCTCTTTAGTTCAAGGTGCAGGTTTATGCCAATAAATTAATGCATATAGAGATTTTAAATTGGTCCTAAAGACTTTTACAATTTTTTGTGGATGCACCACAGAAAGCATCCTATCTGGATGCATCACAGTGTGGTCTGGCAACAGCTCATGCCAAGAGTGAAAGAAACTATAAGGTGTTGTGAACACAGCCCAGTCTATCGCACAAACCAGCCTCCCATCCCTTGACAATAAAGTGTGTAGCTGGATGAACACAGCAGGCCAAGCAGCATCTCAGGAGCAATCTGATGAAGGGTCTAGGCCCGAAACGTCAGCTTTTGTGCTCCTGAGATGCTGCTTGGCCTGCTGTGTTCATCCAGTTCCACACACTTTGCTATCTCGGATTCTCCAGCGTCTGCAGTTCCCGTTATCTCCCATCCTTTGACTCCATCCATACTTCCTGCTGCATCAGGAAAACAACCAACATAATCAAAGACTCCGCCACCCTCTTCCGTCAGGCAGAAGTTATAAAAGTACCAACAGCTTCTTCCCCGCTGTTATAAGACTTTTGAATGGACCTCTTTACTGTTAATATTGATCTCTCTCTGCACTTTCTCAGCAGCTGTAACAGTCTCCTGCACTCTGTCCTCAACAACAACAACACTGCACTCTGTTCTGTTATCTTGATGCACTTATATAGTACAATCTGCCTGTAAATCATGTACGACAGCACTTTTCACTGTACCTTGGTACATGTGACGGCAATAAATGAAAGCAAATGAAATCAATCAAAAAATTTCCATGAAACATCTTAGTTTATGTAGTGTTTTTAGAATTATGCTTCTGGTAAGAGACTGTGCACAATGCCTGTGTTCCTACAAAATTCTCAGCAAGTACATACAGCCATTGATTTTGCATTGCGAAAGCAGCAGAATGATACAGTCATATATGGTGCAATGCACTGACATTGGAGAAAATTGGCAGGAAAATCAACATCAAAAGATCTTACATTGTGCAACTAGCTTCAGTATTAAAATTAAAGTAATGATGTTTCACATTCCTATCGTACTACCTGATCAACTGAATCCAATTCAGCAACAATGTTAGTATATGAAAAATCATTTTTTTCAATCCTCTCATGGGACGGGGGCATCGCTGATAAGGTCATTATTTGTTTCCTATTCCTAATTGTCCTTGACCTGAGTGGCTTGCTCGGCCATTTTAGAAAGTAATTAAGAGTCATCCACGTTGCTATGAATCTGAAAGCATTATTAAGCCAGGCTGGCTAAGGATAGCAGATTTCTTTCCCTAAAAAAATTAGGGAGTCAGAGAGTTATTTTATGACAAACCATGATGCTCTCATAGTCATCATTACTGAGACTAGATTTTCATGTCAGTTTTTTTGTTAATGTTGCCATGGTGAGTCTTAAATCCATGTCCCCAGAGATTGTTTTGGGCCCTTGGAATATTAGTCTAGTGATATTATCACGATATAATTATCTCCACTAATTAGCATGCAAAACATCTCAACATTATTTGAATATATTAGTGTAATTTTCAGAACATAAGCCAGGAGTTGGTCATTTTACCCTTTGAGCCTGCTCTCCTGTTCAACAGGATCATGGCTGATTTGGTTATGGTCTCAACCCCACATTCCTCCCTTGATCCCTTGTCAAACAAAAATCTAATCAGAAGACAGGAACATCAAACAATATCAGTTAATACTTTGTGGTCATTGTTGTGAAAGCCAATACACTTGTCTTTCATTGCTAGCTGTCCTGATGAAGTGGTTATATATTTTCTTGAACTCCTGGCCATGATGTAATCTGATATAACAGCTTGCTAAAACATCTCTAAGGCAGTCATAGAGTCATACAGCATGGAAACAGACCCTTCGGTCCCATTCATCCAAGCCGACCAGACACCCCAATCTGATCTAGTCCTATTTGCCAGCATTTGGTCCATATTGCCCTAAACCTTGACTATTCATGTACCCATACAGATGTCTTTTAAATGTTGTAGTTGTACCCGCCTCCACCACTTCCTCTGTCAGGCAAGTCAACTCAATTGATGTTTGAGTCACACCTTGATCACACCACAAAGTATAACAGGTTTCTTTCCTTAAATGGCATTAGTGAGCCTAGTGTGTTTTTGTGACAATTCAGGAACATGATGGTTGGTGTTGTTGTGAACAGCTTTATTTTTATTTCCAGCATTTGTAAACAAAATTCAAATTCTCAAGTTGTACAGGACTGGAAGCAGGAGGCAGGGCTAGCCATTGCTTGGGATTGAAAGGAATGGATCCAGTATAAACCAAGTGGTGCGCGAATCCGGGAAGATGTGTGGAAGCTCAAAGGTGCCAATATGGCAAGCACCAGAACAAGCAACATAGAAAATTTCTCTGTGCTGATGTGACTAAGCAGAGGCTATTCTAACCATTGAGTTCCATCCCATGTAGATTCCCTATGGGAATGACTTTCCTCTAAGACTGAGTACATCATTCATCATGATATCTACGTTTAAATAATGCCCAAACACAAATGCTCACACAACAGGAAGGTCAAACAAGTTGATGAACACAAGATTTGACCAGTCAAGAACAGTGTTTACTCAGGCCAGTATGTGAATCTGGACTGAATTTAACTCTTCCAAGGATCATACTCACTGGCCAGTAAGGGGTTAAAATTAATCCCACAGTCTCAATTAAACAGCTCATTATCACAATTTCTGACAATGTTAAATTATAAATCTGTTGCCAAGTAGTACTGGAAATATTTTCAAACCTATTCACTTGGAGGCGAGGAGGATGTTCGAATTTGATTGATAACTTAGGTATCAGCTCTATCAGCAGCATTTTTCACCGTTATTTAGAATATAAAACAAGCACACTGAAGTCAGCTGTAACAAAGAAATAGCCATGATTTATCACTTCAACTGAGCAAAGCTTTCATTCCAGTCCTGAGCATAAATATTTATTGGTGTATCAAAAACTAAGGAGTGAAAAAAAAACCATTAGGCTTTTTGTAACACACATCTCTATATTGGATTGCAGAAGTTGAGGGAATAATCTTTAGCCTAGCATGTGGAAAAATAGATAGTGCCTTGTTTTAACAGTGAATAAGAACATTAAAAAAATTATTCTTTGGATGTCAACATACTTGCAAGGCAAGCATTTATTGTCAATTGCCATTTGCTTTTGAGGAGGTGATTGTGAGCTCTTCTGATAATACGACAAGTCTATAGATCTTAGTGAGGAGTCCTTCTCATCAGGAAGCACAGAGAAATCTTCAATATGGTTTGTTCTGGTGTTTGCCATATTGGTGTCTTTGAGCTTCCACACATCTTCCCCCATTCCCGTACTACTTGATTTATACTGGCCCATTCCCCTCAATCCCAAGCTTTTGCCATGTTTGCTGACTTGATTAATGTCATTTGGAGCAGCTAGTTATATTTTTATTAGACATTTTCATTGTGTGTTTCCCTGGGCTGCTGTAGTGGGAATTTAAGGGTCAATCAGAATTCTATGGATCTGAATTCACATATCAGGCCATACAGGGTAAGGAAATCTAAAAGACATTAGTGAACATAGTAGGTTTTGTAACAATCCAATAGTTTCATGGTCATATTTAACAATATTAGTTCTTTTTACTCCAGATTCACTTAATTAGCAGTATTTCAATTCACCAGCTACAGTTTCCCACTGCACTTTCCAAACCCTCTACCTAGCATTGAAGGACAAAAGAAGCAGGCACATGGAACACCATGAGCGGCAGGTTTTTGTTCTCTATCCTGACTTAGAAGTACATGATTGTTCTTCAATCATCGCTTGGTCAGAGTCCTTGAATTTCCATTCTAGCTGTACCTATAGGCAGACTGCAAATAATCAATTGATAATACAAGCATTTTATTGAGGCTTATCATTTTGCACTCAACAGGACAATTTGCAAGAATACCATTCAAAGAGGAAACCAGCATGTAACCTGTGTGAAAGGGGAATGCTGACAAGTGGACTTGGATTAGTAGAGACATTGCCATGAAGAATGAACCAGTTAGTGATGACTGACAGTTTACTGCCAGGCTTTATGTACATTTTAAACCTGGCAGGTTGATTTCTGATGAAGGGTCTAGGCCCTACATGTCAGCTTTTGTGCTCCTAAGATGCTGCTTTTCCTGCTGTGTTCATCCAGCCCCACACTTTGTTATCTGAGGTTGATTTCTGATTGGTCAAAGCATTGCTCCTGAGAAATGAACCAGTGAATGGCTGTCAGAGTGCATGCACATGTAAAGTAAAGTGGATGCTGAATATCTGAAATAAAAAAAAGGAAGGTTTGGAGAAACTCAGCAGGTCTGGCAGCATCTGTGAAGACCAGAAAACAGAGCTCAATATTTCTAGTCAGCTATGAATCTGACTAATAATCCTCAATTGGTTGTCAGCATAATTGTTTGATGCGGCTTAATTTTATTTATCATTGTCACATGTAACTAGGTACAGTGAACAATTTTGCTTTGCATACATTACAGGCAGATCATACCTATCCTGAATGGTGCACGAAGGTAACTCACCATACCTTTCTTATGGAAAATTAAAGAAGGCTGAACTATGACAAAATATTCCATCCATGAGCAATTAAAAAGTTTGAATCAGATCTCAATTGCTTTTCTATCTTGGTTGAGAATAGAATAATCAATTAGAATTCAGAAAGAAAGCATTATATTTTTCCTGCTGAGGATGTTATAGAGATTTATTGGGAATGAAATAGCTCTTAGGCTGTTGTGTTTATTTAAAGGATATGAAATCCTCAAATGTAGGTTTTATAGACAGCAAAATTACTGATTCAGACACCAACATTTACCAAACAAGAGCAAGAATTAACATCAAATTGGAGGAGCATTCAAAATATAATGCATCATTTTGAATGTGGGCAAGCTATAAATACCTGTTGATTCCAACCAGTAGTACCTTTGTCACTTTTCCAGAGACAGACTTCATCTCCAACTGCTATCGTGACATCAATCGACTCAACCTCTTCACCCCTCCCTCACCCACTCCAACCTCCCCCCTGCAGAACATGCAGCCCTCCGCTCCCTCTGCTCCAATCCCAACCTCACCATAAAACCTGCAGACAAGGGAGGCACAGTTGTAGTATCGGAGATAATGGGAACTTCAGTCGCTGGAGGATCCGAGATAACAAAGTGTGAAGCTGGATGAGCACAGCAGGCCAAGCAGCATCTTAGGAGCACAAAAGCTGACATTTTGGGCCTAGACTCTCCAACATCTCCTCCTACCGCCGCCTTGATCATGATCCCATCCCCGACCACCAAACCATCATCTCACAAACCATCCACAACATCATCACCTCAGGTGACCTCCCACCCTAAGCCTCCAACCTCATCATCCCCAATCCCACACTGCCCGCTTCTATCTCCTTCCCAAAATCCACAAACCTGCCTGCCGTGGTCGACCTATTGTCTCCATCTGTTCCTGCCCCAGCGAACTCATCTCCACCTATCTGGACTCCATTTTCTCCCCCTTGGTCCAGGAACTCCCTACCTACGTCCATGACACCACCCACGCCCTCCACCTCCTCCAAAACTTCCAATTCCCCTGTCTCCAACACCTTATTTTCACCATGGACGTCCAGTCCCGATACACCTGCATTCCCCGTACAGATGGCCTAAAGGCCCTCCGCTTATTCCTGTCCCACAGCCCCAACCAGTCGCCCTCCACCGACACCCTCATCCACCTAGCCAAACTTGTCCTCATGCTCAACAACTTATCGTTCAATTCCTCCCACTTCCTACAGACAAAGGGGGTGGCCATGGGCACCCACATGGGCCCAAGCTATGCCTGCCTCTTTGTAGGTTACGTGGAACAGTCCCTCTTCGACACATATACAGGCCCCAAACCCCACCTCTTCCGCCATTACATTGATGACTGTGTCGCCGCCGCCTCATGCTCCCACAAGGAGCTTGACCAGTTCATCCACTTCACCAACACCTTCCACCCCAACCTTAAGTTCACCCGGACCATCTCTAATAACTCTCTCTCCTTCCCAGACCTCTCTGTCTCTATCTCCAGCAACCACCCAGAAACCGATATCCATTTCAAGCCCACCAACTCCCACAGCTACCTAGAATACACCTCCTCCCACCCACCCTCCTGCAAAAATTCCATCCCCTATTCCCAATTCCTTCGCCTCTGCCGCATCTGCTCCCAGGATGAGGCATTCCACTCCATACTCTCAGATGCCCTCGTTTTTCAAGGACCGCAACATCCCCCCCTCATTGGTCGAGAACGCCCTCGACCGTGTCTCCCGCATTTCCCACAACTTATCCCTCACTCCCCCTCCCCGCAATAACAACCAAAACAGAATCACCCTCATCCTCATGTACCACCCCACCAAACTCTGAATCCAACGCATCATCCTCCGACATTTCCACCATCTGCAATCCGATCCCACCAAAGACATTTTTCCATCCCCATCCTTGTCTGCTTTCCGGAGAGACCACACTCTCCGTGACTCCCTTGTTCGCTCCACACTCCCCTCCAGCCCCGACTCACTCTGTATTTTTACCTGCAACCGCAGGAATTGCTACGTTAGCCCCTACACCTCCCCCCTCACCCCCATCCCAGGCCCCAAGGAGACTCTCCACATCAAACAGATGTTCACCTGCACATCTGCTAATGTGGTATACTGCATTCGCTGTTCCTGTTGTGGCCTCCTCTCCATCGGGGAAACAAAGCAGAGTCTTGGGGATCGCTTTGCAGAACACCTACGCTTGGTTTGCACTAAACAACTGCACCTCCCAGTCACGAACCATTTCAACTCCCCCTCCCATTCCTTAGACGTACATCCTGGGCCTCCTCCAGTGCCATAATGATGCCACCCGAAGGTTGCAGGAACAGCAACTCATATTCCGCTTGGGAACCCTGCAGCCCAATGGTATCAATGTAGATTTCACCAGCTTCAAAATCTCCCCTCCCCCTACTGCATCCCAAAACCAGCCCAGCTCATCACCAGAGATAATGGGAACTGCAGATGCTGGAGAATCCAAGATAACAAAGTGTGGGGCTGGATGAACACAGCAGGCCAAGCAGCATCTTAGGAGTACACCGCCTCCCTAACCTGTCCTTCCTCCCACCTATCCCCTCCTCCCACGTCAAGCTCCACCCCCATCTCCTACCTACTAACCTCATCCTGCCCCCTTGGCCTGTCCAACCTCCCCGGACTGACCTATCCCCTCTCTACCTCCCCACTTACACTCACCTTTACTGGCTCCAACCGCACCTCTTTGACCGGTCTGACTCCTCTCCACCTATCTTCTCCTCTATCCATCTTCTATATGTTCTATCCACCTCCGCCTCTCTCTCTGTTTATTTCAGAACCCCCTTCCCCTCCTCCATTTCACCCGAAAAGTCAGCCTTTCTGCTCCTCTGATGCTGCTTAACCTGCTTGTTCATCCAGCTCTACACCTTGTTATCTCAGTGACAGTTCAAACAGGTTAATTGTGCTGCTGCTGAAGCACAGAGAGAAAGTTACAGCTGACAAGCTTAACGGGGCTGAATAAATAAAAGCAATATGCTCAAAGCAAGATGATGATACTTCATTATTGACATTGAAAAGACAAAATATAACTCCTTTCATATTTCATTTTTATTTATCTAAAAATTGCATGTACCAAGAATGCAGAGCAGTTCTGTATACTGAAAGGCATTAATTATTCAAGAATAAAAAGAAACTTAATTAAAGTTTCGGCAACCATTAACTTAGTTTGTCACTCGTAATAAGCCACACAGATTGAAATGTAATAATGAGTAAAGAACAGAGGCAATGTAATCAAGTGTTACAGAAACAGCCATGTAATTAGTTATAATAACCAGTGTTTTACAAGACATTAATTACTGCTGATGAGTAGAAAAGACTTTTTGATGTCTTAAAATATATTTTCACTTCCAGTGCCAGTCACCATCTGAAGTCTTAAACTAGATTGTTCATGAGATGTTTGGAGATGTCAAATTTGCAAATGTTTTGGTCTCTAAATGAGAAATTATGATAATGATCTCATGAAGTGTGCAGATCCTGGTAATACCGCTTTGAGGATAAAAAGCTATTTTGAAATAATAATGAACTCTTTACATTATGACATAAGAATGCTCATGTCCAGAATAGTCTTGCCTTGTTTGTTCAATCAAATGGATTTCCAGCTTTGGTGCTAATGCAGTGTGAAATGGAATGAATGAATTTGTACCATGTCTATGTAAATCCACTTTTATTATGATTCTGAAAAAGGTTTTAAACTCTGTTTAAACTGCTTTGCAAATAGTTCCAATGAAAATTGCTCCATTAAAATGTTGCCTATTAGGGGTTTCTGTGATTTTGGTCATTCTATTAAGAGTTTCAAAGTTAAAATTATGATTTTCTGGACAGTTCCCTGACACACCGTCAAGTAATGTCTACAAATCACTGAAAATAGTTTCCATAGATAAAAATATCCACCTTTTTTTGAGCAACTGTAAGTTTGAAGATCCAACATTATGCTTTAAATGGAGGAACTAATTACAGATTGCATAAAAACTTGATTACATTCAACCAATCAAATTATCTTTATTTTACTAGCTTCAATAAGTTTCTCAATCAACATCAAAGTCTCTCCCAAAAGTCTGAGCTTGATGGTCCACAGATTTTTTTTTGTTAATTTTTAGATATATAACAAATGATGCATTCGGAGCATGTATACCTTCATTTGGGGTTCACAGTTGTTTTGTGGCAATGTCCCCACCTCTTAGTCAAGAGAGCTGGCTTCAAGTTTCAACCTGCTCCAGAGGTTTGTAATAATATCACTGAACAGATTAATTAGAAAATATTGATCCCCATTTGGAATGACAGGCTGACCTAAGATCCAGCCTCAACAACATTAATTGAGAGAGCAGCCAATACCTGAGAAGCTTGCCATTTTAAAAAGGCTAATTTTAAGCCTCTTCCCTAGATTATGACACTTTAAGTTCTGCTATTTAGATTATCCCTTCATTTCTGAAATTCCCTTTATGTTCACTAGTCCTACCATGAGCCACAACTTCTCCTAATACTTAGGTGTTAATCATGACTGGGAGGGTTAAACTCTTCATTCTAAAAAGGTAATTGTGGATATGCACTTCTCACAAACGTAGGCATGAATGAATTCTTTTGGAAAGTTTAGGTTTTCCATTGAAGACATTCTCAGTAGATAATTTGCTTCTACTTACACACTGCGAATTATATTACTATGCATGGTGCAGTGGCACAATCTACGAAGCTATTCAGGGCTAAGCCAATATTATAATAGAGAATGGAGTATCATTGCTGTCAATTCCCTGACTATCCTCAGTTAATCTTTAAAAGTCAATTATCTTCTTTTACAGAAGGCTTCTAGACACCACAGGAGTCATTTTTGCTGCTATTTCTGTCCAGTTACTTATTTTTACTTTTTTTTATCTCTGCTCACAATCTACTATCCCAAATTGCTGATCACAAACAAACGCTGCTGTTCCACATACTTTCTAAAGAAATCAGTAACTATTAGCCTTATGTTTATATTGGAACTATAGTCCGATCAGTTGGCCCGAAACCTAAAATTCTAACGGGATACTTGAAAGAAAGATGTTCTATTGGTGAGGGAGTCCAGAACCAGGGGTAACAGACTAAGGATATGGGTTCAACCATTCAGGACTAAAATGTAAATAAATTTCTTCACCCAGAGAGGGATGAGCCTGTGGAAATTGCTGGCACAGAAAGCAGTTGAGGGCAGTACATTGTCTGATATCCAGGAAGAGTTACAATCATAGAATCCCTACAGTGCAGAAAGAGGCCATCCAGCCCATTGAGTCTGCACCCACCTTCTGAACACCGTCTCCCACCCCTGTAACCCATGAGTTTCCCATGGATAATCCATCTAGCCTGCACATTCCTGGACACTGTAAGGCAATTTTAGCATGCCCAATCCACCCAACTTACACATCTTTGGATTCTGGGAGGAAACCCACGCAGACACAGGGAGAATGTGCAAACTCCACACAGACAGTCACCTAAGTCTGGAATTAAACCCGAGTCCCTGGTGATGTGAGGCAGCAGTACTGTGTCATTTGGAGCTAAACGGATCAAAGGATATGGTGCGAAAGCAAGATGGGTGGTCAGCCATTACCATAATGACGGGTAGAGCAGGGTCAAAGGGCCAAATGGCCTACTCCTGCTTCTATTTTCTATGTTATGGCAAATGTGTTAATGCACAGACCACGATCAGTAGTCCCAAATCTCGAACTATATCTAATAAAACTCACAAACTACGAATTATGGAAAATAATTCCTATTTGGGATATAAATTAGGGATCACCACCCTTAATTGTGGCTATTAATAACAGCATAGACAAGATAAAGAAATAGAAACATGAAAAGATTGGTGCAAACAGGCTGAGTGGTCTTTTTCTGCATGGTAACACTTTTGTGGTTGAAGCGCATGGAGGCTACAGAAGGAACTCCTGGGGGAAATACTAGAGAACCAAGTTCGTAACACCTGAAGAGTGTATATCTGAAAGCTAGCTATCTGAAGGGTTATACCTAAAGAGTTTGTTCTTGAGTAGCGTGTTCGTGGCAGGCAACCATATCTGAAACTGTGCGTATCGGAGGAGTGTATATCTCGGAGTGCAAATACCTGACGTCTTCAAGAGCTGCAGAAATTCACCAAGAATCTTTAGACAATACCTTCCAAACCTATGGCCATGCCCACCCAGAAGGTCAATTGCAGCAGATAATCAGAACAGCACCATCTTCAAGTTTCTCTCCAAGCCACCATCCTAACTTGGAAATATTATCATCGTTCCATCAATGTTCCTGAATGATCCTGGAACTCCCTCCCCAATGATTCTGTGAGTCTATCTACACTTAATGGACCGCAGCTTCAAGAAGGCAGCACACCAGCACCTTCTCTGGGCAGGTAGGGGTGGGCAATAAATGCTGACTAACCACTGACACCTAGATCCCGTAATGATTATTTTAAAGTGTGGGCTGGATGAACGCAGCAGGCCAAGCAGCATCTTAGGAGCACAAAAGCTGATGTTTTGGGCCTAGACCCTTCATCAGAAAAGATTAGATTCCCGACAGTGTGGAAACAGGGCCTTCAGCCCAACAAGTCCACACGGCCTCTTGGAGCATCCCAACCAGACCCATCCCCCTATGACCCCCATGTTGTGGGCAATGCGGGAGACATGGTCGAGGGTGTTCTTGATCAGTGCGGGGGCGGAAGTTGCGGTCCTTGAAGAACGAGGACATCTGGGATGTGCGGGAGTGGAATGCCTCATCGTGAGAGCAGATGCAGTGGAGGCAAAGGAATTGGGAATAGGGGATGGAATTTTTGCAGGAAGGTTGGTGGGAGGAGATGTATTCTAGGCAGCTGTGGGAGTTGGTGGGCTTGAAATGGATATTGGTTTTTAGATGGTTGCCTAAGATGGAGACAGAGAGATCCAGGAAGGAGAGGGATATGTTGGAGATGGTCCAGGTGAATTTGAGGTTGGGGTGGAAGGTGTTGGTGAAGTGGATGAACTGTTCAAGCTCCTCTTGGGAGCACGAGGCGGCGCCAATACAGTCATCAATGTAACGGAGGAAGAGGTGGGGGCCACAACGATGCCACACGAAGGTTGCAGGAACAGCAACTCATATTCCGCTTGGGAACGCTGCAGCCCAATAGGATCAATGTGGATTTCACATGCTTCAAAATCTTCCCTCCCGCCAATGCATCCCAAAACCAGCCCAGCTCATCCCCGCCTTCCTAGCCTGTCCTTCCTCTTACCTATCCCCTCCTCAAGCCACACCTCCATTTCCTACCAAGAAAACAAAGTGTGGAGCTGGATGAGCACAGCAGGCTAAGCAGCATCTTAGGAGCACAAAAGCTGACAGAAAATCTGATGAAGGGTCGAGGCCCGAAACGTCAGCTTTTGTGCTCCTAAAATGCTGCTTAGCCTGCTGTGTTCATCCAGCTACACACATTGTTATCTCAGATCCTCCAGCATTTGCAGTTCCAATTATGTCCATTTCCTACCTACTAGCCTCATCCAGCCCCCTTGAACTGTCTGTCCTCCCTGTACTGACCTATCTCCTCCCTACCTCCACACCTACACTCACCTTCACTGGCTCCATCCCCGCCTCTTTGATCTGTCTGTCTCCTCTCCACCTATCTTCTCCTCTCTCCATCTTCTATCCGCCTCACCCTTTCCTTATTTATTTCAGAACCCTCTCCCCATCCCCCTCTCTGATGAAGGGTCTCAGCCCTACACGTCAGCTTTTGTGCTCCTAAAATGCTGCTTGGCCTGCTGTGTTCATCCAGCCCCACACTTTGTTATCTTGGTTTCTCCAGCATCTGCAGTTCCCATTATCTATGATTATTTTAAAACCCGTGATCTGTGTATCTGGGCTGTATATGCTCAATGAATGTGTACCGTGGACCGTGGGTACCTGTGAGGTGTAAGTCTGAGGGGTGTATGCCTGGAGAGTGTGTAATTGGCAGTGAAGAGTCGAGGGGCGGGGACTGTGTGGGGTGGATACCTGAGCTGTGTTCTGTATTATGGCTGTAGGCAAGTTACCGCATTTCAGTTTTACTTTATTTATCAAGCAATTGCTTACTTTCTGATGCTTTTCTCTCTCTTTTTGGTGAAAAGTGAGTAAGTAGTTAATTGTATGTGACGGAAATATTCGCTGGTGTGAAATCATTCCACGATAGTTTGTAAAGGTGAACTGGATAAAATAGTGAACACTGCTTTCTCTTTCAAGTTTTATATCCGCTCTCTGTTGGATGTGATCACCTTTGTCTCATTATTCCGCGCTCGGAATTATCGGAGCTACTTGTGTCCAACTTGATAGGCCGTGGCAGTTCCCAACAGAGCCGGTAATGTTCACGTGTGTTTACTGTAAACTTCACCAGAGCTCGTGGAAAGTATATTTTCTTTTGGTACCGGGTTACTGAGCTGACAAATCTGCAGTTTAAGCCGCTTTTTAAAAACAAAAGTAAACATTTAGATCAAAGTAAATTTTAAGAGGCTCAGTGGATGAGCTGTGAATTTGAATATTTCTCTCCAGTTATCAAAGTGGCTAGTTTTTTTTAAAAGACCGATTTCTGTTGTGTTTACAATAATGTAACCCCTTTTAGTACGTTCTATTTGATTTTTTTTACTGAATTTTATCATTTGTGTTGGTCCAATTTATTCATGCAAACTAACTTGTACCTTTATCCAGGTGAGTTGGTGTAGACAATGGATTGTGCACAATTCAAGCAGCTTTTGAGGTAGTAAATATTTTACGATTTCAGTGGAATGGAGGGCTGTTGGTTCGATTTATTCACAGGTTGGAAATCTCTTTCTGCATCAAAATGGTTGAATGTTTTAAGAAGCTTTGCAGTCGAGAATATTGGCATCTGTAGGATGAAAAACTGCTCTGTTGAAATCCTACTATGCACGGTGGAAAGATCAGTAGTTTCTGCACTTTGCATAGTTTCCTGTCAGTGTGCCAAAATAGATATGAAGCTTATCAAGAGGTGATTTTTTTTAATTGCAGCGTCAGGAATATGTTGCATTAGTTGGAGTGCAAAGGGTGGAATATATTGTACTGTAAGTGGTATATTCTAGATAATACAGTTGGTAAGGATCAACTTCTGTTTTTTGGTACTACACGATCAAAGCTCAGTAACACAATTTTAACCTCAGAACCTGTTTAATGTCCCTCCCTAATGGCATTATGGGTCTACCTGCACCAAATGGACATGGGCAGTCCAGCAAGGTAGCTGTTCACCACATTCTCAACACTTTGAGCCTGCTCTGCTGTTCAATAAGATCATGGCTGATCTGCTTTTAACCTCAACTCGAGATTCCTGCATATCCCCGCTAGTCCTTCACTCCCTTCATAATCAAGAATCTATCTACTTCTGATATTAAAGTATTTCAATTTTCTGCATCCACTGCCTTTCTGAGAAGGGAATTACAAAGATACTCAACCCTCTGAGAGAAAAACATTTCATCATCTCATTCCCGATAACTTGCAGTACCTTCATACTAACCTTTTGTGATACATGCACTAAGACACCCAAGTTTTTCTGCATCACCAAGCTGTGCCACATCTCAGGTAATAGGCTTCTCTTTTTCCTTCTGCCAAAATGGACAATTTCACATTTTCCCACAATATGCTCTATCTGCCAGATACTTGCCCCTCACTTAACTTATCTATAATTCTTATGTTCATTCCTCTCAAAAAACGATAGATTTCTATTAGGATTCTTAATTACTTGCTGTATCTGCATACTAAATTCATGCACTACAAAAAATAAATCCCTCTGCACCTTGGAATTTTGCAGTCATTCTTTGTTCAAGTACCAGTCTGCTTTAATTTATTCCTTCTGCTAAAATGAATGACATTTTTTTCCCACACACTCCACCTGCCAGATGTTTGTCCATTTCTTTAACCTATTTAAATCCCTTTTGTAGGCTACTTAGGTCCTCTTCGCAACTAACACAAAGGTACAGACCGATTTATAGAACAGTTAGATGTTGAGAACTTGGACAGCAAGGAGAGAGGGCAACAGTTTCATCACTTATTTGGAAGTTGCAGTTGGATGGCTTGTGTCTGATTTTGCCTAACTATAAACAAAGAATGCCATTTAAAGTCACAATTGATTTCCATGATTTACAAGCAGCCAGTTAATAAATTTCTAATAACCAGACTTTGAATTTGATAAATTTCCTGATGTGCATGACTGATTAAACTCACTTTTTTTGCTCGTGCATTATGTTATTTGTTAGTTATAGGAAGGAAGTGTGGTCGGATTTGAACTTGTTACCTCTCTGCTGTATAAATAGTAATTACATAATTAAGACTCAAGTGAGTTCATTGTTGTAGCCTATGGAATGTTAACAGTTGCTTTCTCATCTGCAAATGTGGGAAAGAAAATGAGGTGGGAGAGCAGTAGTGATAGGGGTCTGATTAGTTTGGAGACAGACATGTTTTTAAATATGACTGTAGGATGGTATGTTTCCTAGAGATAATGGGAACTGCAGATGCTGGAGAATCCGACATAACAAGGTGTAGAGCTGGATGAACACAGCAGGCCAAGCAGCATCAGAGGAGCACAAAAGCTGATGTTTCGGGCCTAGACCCTTTCCTGTCTGGTGTGAGGTCAAGGATGTCTCAGAGCAACTCAGGATATGATTCAGGGAGTTTGGGTGGGGGTGGTGTTTCATGATGGGTTCAATGTGTTGGGTAGGAGGGGGAATCCTGCAGTCAGTATTTAGGGAACTTGGTCGGAGTTTAGCAAGCAGGGCCTCAAAAGAAGAAGTAATCCCTGGATTACTCCCAGAGCCACACAAAAATGAGAATGGAAATAGAAGAATAAAGCAGATTAATGCATGGCTGGAAATATGATCTAGGAGGGTGGATTGCAGAAATTTTAAGGAAAGAAATGGAGTCTGAATCAGAGTTATACTGCATGTATGTGAATGCACAGAGTAAAGCCAATAAAATAGGGAGATGATTGCAGAGTGGTAAAGTCGTTGAAATGATGACTAGAATCCAGGGTAATGGTATAGTGACATGGGTTCGAATCCTGCGGTGCCAAAATTTGAATTTGATAAAGTCTGACCTAATGCCAACCATGTAGCCATTGTCATAACACTCTACCTGATTTACTGATGTCCTTTAGGGAAGCGAACCTGCCATCCTTGCCCAGTCCATCCTACATGATATTCCAAACTCTTAACTGCCTAATAGAGATGGGCAATAAACACTCACCTAACCTGTGAGGCCTATGTCCCATGAGCACAGGTTTAAAAAGGTGCAGCTTGCTGTTTGGAATTGTAACATTGCGGCTGTAACAAAGACATGGCTCAACAAAACATATGATTGGGTGTTAAATATTTTCAGAAAAGATGGGAAAGGAGGCTGATTGAAATATTAGTTAGGGATAACATTGTAGCACTGCTAAAAGAGCACGCCCTAGAGAGTTCAAGGACAGAACTCACTGGCTGAAACAAGGGACATTGCTTGGTGCAACCTCTAGACCACCAACTGATGGGAAGGATGTAGAGGAATGAATCTGCAAGGAAATTGTAAAGAAGTTTCTGCAGCACAATGTTGATATGGGGAACTTTAATTAGCTGAATATAGACTGTGATATTGGTATTTTGAAGAGAATTGAGGGGCAAGCATTCCTAGATTGTGTTCCGGAGAACTTTTCGCTACAGAACATGTTCAGTTCAACAAAAAAAAGGCACTACCTTGATAACAAAGTGGGCCATGTAGAGCAAGTGTTAATGAAGATGATTGTTTTATCATAAGATTTAGGATGATGGTAGAAAAGAGGTTAAGAACAAACCAGAGTAAGAATCATTAACAGGGCTGAGCCAAATAGATTGGAATTGAAGGTTGGTGGGATAAACTATAGCTGAACAATGGACTACTTTCAAAACGTCTTTTTCCAGGCGTGGGGGAGTCCAAAACTAGAAGGTGTAGGTTTAAGGTGAGAGGGGAAAGATTTAAAAGAGACCCAAGGGGCAACATTTTCATGCAGAGGGTGGTGTGTGTATGGAATGAGGTGCCAGAGGAAGTGGTGGTCACTAGTATAATTACAACATTTAAAAGGCGTCTGGATGGTTATATGAATAGTAGGTGTTTAGAGGGATATTGACCAAATGATAGCAAATGGTTTAGATTTATTTAGAGTTTCTGTCGACATGGACAAGTTGGCCCGCAGGGTCTGTTTCCATGCTGTACAATCCTATAACTCTACAACTTTAAGAAATGTTTCAGACCGAGTTGAGGTATGTTCCTTCTAATGGGAAAGTAGAACAAGTAAACTCAAACCGCCGAAGATGAAAAAGAAGATCAGAAAGAAAATGTATGCTTCTGACAGCTGTTACTTTGAAAATGCAATTGATAACCAAGAAGAATATAGTTCTTTTCAGAAGGGAAATGGAATGCAAGTAAGAGAAGCAAAGTAGGATTACAGTGGGGAGAAACAAACTAGAAGTTATCATGAAGCAGAAACCCAAAGCTTTCCAATGGCACTGTGTAAAAGAAGTAGTAAAGCTGATTCAGGACCAATAAGGGAGATTCGCACATGGGCGCAGAGGGCATGATTTAGGGCAAAATGAATAATTTGTCTCAGCCTTTATGAAGAAAGGAACCTGGCCAGGCCATGGTGACGGAGGGAGAAATTCCGTTACTGAAAGGATATAAAATGGATGATGAGTTAGTGAATGGGCTCTCAGTATTCAAAATTGTTAAGGAACCAGGAGTGGTTGAGATGCATCCAAGAATATTAAAGTAAGCGAGGGGGAAATTGCAGAAGTACTGACGAAAATCTTTTGGTCTTCCCTAGACTCAGGAGTTGTACCAGAGACCTTGAGGAATTCCACATGTAGCATCTTTGTCAGGATAAGACTAGTCAATTTAATGTCAAAGAAGCAAAAACATTTTGAAATATTAATTCTACCCTGAATTATTGGTGATGTAGAAAAATGTGGGTTGACTAGGAATGGTTACATAGATTCGTAGAATCCCTAGGGTGTGGAAAGAGGCCATTCAGCCTTTCGAGTCATTGGCACAGCAGCTCAGTGGTTAGTACTGGTGCCTCACAGCACCAGTGACCCAGTTCAATTCCAGTCTAGGGTAATTATGTGGAGTTTGCACATTCTCTTCGTATTTATGTGGGGTTCCTCTGGGTGCTCCAGTTTCTTCCCTCAGTCCAGAAATGTGAAGGTTAGGTGGATTAGCCAAGGTAAATGTGGGATTGAGTTCTGGGGTGGGGAGCCTGGATCTGGGTGGTATGTTCTTTGGAGGTTTGTGGTCCTGATGGGCCGATTGGCCTCTTTCTGCACTGTAGGGATTCTATGATCTATAGTATGGGTAGAGAACCATTTTTAATATAAATATGAGAATTCTGTCATTAACAGAAGTAAAGTCAAGATATTTCCCCAATCATTCACCAGTTTTTCTGCTTCTACTTTTAAAACATGAAGAACTGAATGGCATTGAAGTAAGGTACGTTGGCTGTGGTTACCGTCAACAGCAATTACATGAAATTGTTTCGAGATTACAGCTCCAAACAGGCCTAAACCAGTCCATGCTGGTATTTTTCCTCCACAAATGAGGCAGTTCTCTTCCTCTCTGGTTCCCCTGTTTCGTGGATACTATGTCGTTGATTCTGTCAATAAACTTGTCTAACCTGGTCTTAAATGACAACATTGTCTCTGCTCCTACTTCAGTCATTAATTCTAGTAATATGTTCCACAGCCTCACAACTCTGTCTTTAAAATAGATTCTTCTGCTTGCTGTCCTTTTTACTTATAGTATATTAATGTCTCTCATTCTGGATGCTTTGATCACTGGGAACAGTCTGTTTCTATCACACCATCCCTTCATAATTTCAAATATCGCTACCAAATCACAGTTCAATCTCTTCAATTCTAATGTAAACATTTCCAGTTTGAAAAGACTGTCTTTGTATTTGTTCATAACAGATATAATCCCAGTGAATCTGTGATATGCAGCGTCTACAGCATAAAGTGTAAAATTAACAATGCACGTTAAAAATATCTTTAAATTAAAACTTTCCAAAGATTGAGGGTAGCCTTGCAATTCCAATCAAAGTTTTGAAAATGCATAACTATCAAGATTGCCAAGGTACACATTCCGCACAGACTCGAAACTGAAACTTGAAAATGACCAACAAAAACAGAAAAAAATGAACGCACTTTTAATATCCTTGAAATAGGCATTCAGATAACACTCAAAATTAGTTCACAAACAATGAAACTGGATAAAACTATTATGTAAAAATAATAAAGTTTGAACGAACATGTTTATTCTGAAAAAGAAAAGTCTTTTTGTTCCACCACACAGTATTCTCTAAAATGACGGGCGGGGTAACCTGTTTACACAATGCTGATGTTGAATCACAGATTATAATGCTAATAATCAGAGTAATTGAATGATTAGCTGAAAGTGTTCTTCCCTTAGACAAAAGACCTTTGGTTTCATCAAATCCCGACATTATCAAGCATTTGCCGTCTGAAAATTGATCTTGTCAAACCAGTTCATGATGTTGGATAATAAAGTGTGAAGCTGAATGAATACAGCAGGCCAAGCAGCATCTCAGGGGCACAAAAGCTGACGTTTCGGGCCTAGGCCCTTCATCAGAGAGCTAGCTCTCTGATGAAGGGCCTAGGCCCGAAACGTCAGCTTTTGTGCCCCTGAGATGCTGCTTGGCCTGCTGTGTTCATCCAGCCCCATACTTTGTTATCTTGGATTCTCCAGCATCTGCAGTTCCCATTATCTCAGTTCATGACGTTGACCCATTTTAAAAACAAGCTGATAGATTCGTTTTTCAATTAGCTAGCGTAGCTTGCAAAAATTTAAAAGTTGTTAATGCACCCGCATTCTGGATAATGGATATAACAGAATAGATGTAATCTGATATTTTCCATGCATGCTGTATCATTTGCGAAGCACACCTACTTCATACAAGTTCATCTCAGCTGAGTCAAGTATTTATAAATTGGTTTGGCCTAGACAGATTTTAAAACGTTCAGTTTGAAACTTGTCAGGTTATTTCACTATGGTAAGGAATATTCACAATGGGACTATAGAGGTAGCTTAAAGTACTGAAACAAAGCAGAGAATATGAACGTTTTGGCTGGGTTGCTGCTATTGTAGAATATTGTTAAAGAACTTAAATAAATCCGGCAGATGTTAACAAAACTGAAGTTAATGGGAATTTGAAGGAAAGCTCTCCACTAGTTAGATTCATGCCTAGTGCAAAGTCGGTGTTTTTGCTTGTTGGAAGTCAGTCTTGTCAGCTCCAGGATATTTCTGCAGGACAAAAAACAACAATCTGTGGATTCTGGAGATCAGAAACAAAAACAATAATAGCTGGAGCAACTCAGCTGGTCTGGCGTCATAGGTAGACAGAAAGCGGAGCCAATGTTCCACGGCCTAGTGATGCCGGCTCAGAACTTCTGAAAAAAGATCACTGGACTCCACTTTTTCTTCCCAAAATGCCGCTAGACCAGCTGAGTTTCTCCAGCAATTTCTGTTTTTCTTTCATCTCTGCACGAGTTCCTCAGGGTAGTGCCCTAGGGCAACCATCTTCAGCTGTTTCCGTGTATCCCTCCATCTCTCCATCCCTCCTGTATCAATATTCCGTCTCTTTAGTTACCATTGACCGGAAACTGAATTAGATTAGCCACAACAGCAGGTCGGAGGCTAGCAGTTCTACAGCAAGTAACTTGGCACCTGACTGTGCAAAACCAGTCTGCCATCCTCAAAGCTTAAGTCAGGAGAGTAGAGTAGTGTCAAAAGTGGGAGTACTTTCTACTACCTGGATGAGTGCAGCTCCAACAACAGTCGAGAAGCTTGACACCATCCAGGACAAAGCAATTTGCTTTGATTGGTATGACACCCACAAACGTTTACCCCCTCCACCATTACCATGGTAGCATTAGTGCATATAACCAAGATGTACTGCAGAAATTCACCCAAGACTCCCAAGCCAGCACCTTCCAAACCCACCATCACTAGACCCACAATGTCATTTGGGATGGAATTCCAAGGCTTTGATCCAGTGACACTGAACGAACGGCAATACTATTTCCAGTAAGAATGGTGAGTGGCTTTGGAGGGATGCTTTAGTGGAGGTGATGGCCTAGTGGTATGAGTGCTAGACTGTCAATTCAGAAACTCACCTACTGTTCTGGGTACCCAGGTTCAAAACCCACCATGGCAGATAGTGGAACTTGAATTCTATATGGGGGGAAAGAATCTGGAATTAAGAAACTATTGCTGACCATGAAACTATTGTCAATTGTCAGAAAAAAACACTAACGTCCTTCAGGGAAGGAAATCTGCCATCCTCACCTGATATGGCCTACATGCCTGACACGGGCTACGGGGAGAGTGCAGGGAGGTGGAGTTGACATGCCCATCAGCCATGATTTAAATGGCGGAGTAGACTTGATGGGCCAAATGGCCTTACTTCCATTCCTATGTCTTATGGTCTTATGGACTTCAAACCTGCAGCAATGTGATCAACTTTGTCTTTCCAGGTGGTGATGGCCATTGATTTTAGACTAATGGTCATCTTGGTGAATTTCTTCAGTGCATCTTGCGGATAATTGCGGCAGTATGTGCCAAAAGTTAATAGTGGAGGGAGTGTATTTTTGAACGTGGTAGCCAATCAAGTGGGCTGCTTTATCCTGGGTGGTGTCAAGCATCTTGGACATCATTAGAACTGCATTCATATAAGTGAGTGGGGAATATTCCATTATAGTCTTAACTCGTGTCTTGTTGATGGTTTGAAGAGTCAGAGGAGGTAAGTTACTTGTCGCAGGATTCCTAGCTTATGACCTCTTCTTGTAGTCAGTGTTATGTGGCTAGTCCAGTTCAGATTTTGGTCAGTAATAAACAGCAAGAGGTTGATAGTAGTGAATTCAGTAATGGTAATGCCGTTGAGTTGAAAGGGTGATGGTTAGATTCCCTTTGTTAGAGGTAGTCATTGCTTGTGTGGAATGAATTTTATTTGCCATTTGTCAGCATATGACTAGATATTGCCCAGGTCTTTCAGCGTTTGGGTGTGAACTGCATCTGCGTCTGAGGAGTCACAGTTGGTTCTTTCTACTGCTTCCAATTTAGCATCACTAAGCTGACTGGTTCCAAACCGTGTTTCCTTATCAATCCTCAGCAAAAAGGCAGTTGGCACTGCTTTGTCAAGGACAGGTCGTATCTGACAAATTTACTTAAGTTCTTTGACGGCTTGATAGAAACAGTAGATGAGGATAGTGCTGTGGTTGTTGTATATTTGGACTTTTAGGAACTATCTGATATGGTGCCTCATGGCAGGTTGGTTATCCAATCTTTAGGATCAATGGGTACTAGGCAGCATGGATTAGAAGTTGACTAGAAGATAGAAAAGAGACCGGAGGTATAGATGGGCATTTTTCAGACAGGGGATGGGTTGAAAGTGATGTTCACCAGGGATCAGTGTTGGGATCCTTGCTTTTCCTGAGTTTTTTAAAAGATTTGAAGATGGTTTTGCAGAGGACACTAAACATGGGAGAAAAGTAAATTGTGAGGCCGACACTGAGTAGCCTCAGTGATTAACAAGTTAGCCAAATGGACAGAAACCTGGCAGATGAATTTCAATGCAGAGAAGTGTAAAGTAATGCATTCTGGTAGAAAACCATGGAGAGACAATACAGGCTCAATGGTACAACAGTAAGGGGAGGACAGACGCAGAGGGTCCTTGGGGTTCTAGTGTATAATTCTCCGAAGGTGGCCAGGAAAGTTGAAACAGTTGTATAGGCTTATAGGATTTTTGGGTGTATAAACTGAGACATAGAATATACAAGCAAGGAAGAGATGCTACTCATCTACAAATCATTGGTGACATCACATTTCGGATTATTGTGTTCAGCTCTGAACACCTTGTTTAAGGAAGGATGTCAAAGCCCTGGAGACAGTTACAAAAGAAATTTTACCAAAATGATACCAAGAATGAGGGATTTTAGATGCAGGGAGAGATAAGAGAAACTGGACTTATACGCGTTGGAGCAGAGAAGACTAAGAGGTGACCTTACTAAGGTGTTCAAAATTATGAACAATTTTGACAGGTAAAGAAGGACATCTTGTTTTCACTAGTTGGAATGACTGTAATTAGAGGTAAAAATTTCAAGATTGTTTAGCAAGAGACCTACAAGTGAGATGAAGAGAAACTTCTTTCCTCAAAGAATTGTTAGGATTTGAAATGCACTGCCTGAGCGAATGATGGAGTCGGACTCCATAGGAGATTTCGGAAGACAGGTGGGCATATATTTGAAAGTGATAATTTGCAGGGCTATGGAGATGGGGATGGAGAATGTGACTAGCTGGGTGTCTCTTTCAAAAGCCAGTACAGATATGTTGGGCCAAACGGCCCCCTTCAGTACTGCCCCTTATCAGTTACTCCATTTTCCTTTCCTTCCTTACCCCATCAATTCTGGTACCATCTTTACACTTGCAATAGCACATCAATGTCCTTCTTTTAGACTTGAACCCAAACTGTACTGTATGTAAGGCATGGTGGTCCAAGCAGGTTCAGTATAAATTTGGCATTACTTCCTACTTTATTTTCAATTACCTTAGAAATAAACTCCAGCATAAGCTTTATTTCAGTCTTTCATTTGGAAAAATATGTGAATTTACTTAATCCATATTTAATATATTTTTGTTCTATAATTATCTGCGATGCATATTTGAAAAGGTAAATAAGCAACAACAATGTGATTTGCCAAAATCAGCAATGCGCCTGGTTTCAAGTGCAAATCAATAACAAAGGACTTGTGCTTAAGTGGAAAATAGGTGTGCCTTAATTTTCTTCAAGGTCATAATGAGGTAATCCATTTTGGTCAGAAGTATAAAAAGGCAACTTATTGTCTAAAGAGACAAAAGCTTCAAAATGCTTTATTGCAGAGAGATCTGGGTGTCCTTGTGCATAAGTTGCAGAAACCCAGTATACAGGTACAGCAGGTAATTGGGAAGGCAAATGGAATTTTGGCATTTATTGTTAAAGGAATGGAGTATAAAAGTAGAGAATGGCCTTGCAACTGTCCAAGGCACTGGTGAAGCAGCATCTGGAATATTGCCTACAGTTTGGTTCTCTTTCAGAGGTTCATTAGATTAATCAGTTCCTCGTTGAACCAGGATTGATCTGACTAGATTCCAATTCAGTGAGAGATATGTGAAGCCATGAAATTACAGTCTGCAGATCTACTATTATCAACTAGCCTCGAGTCCAGGACAAAATCCATTCAGGGTTGCAAGTTTCTGCCCTGTAATCATCATCTGACTAGACAGACTGATTCCCAACTTTTTGGGTACATGGGGTAGACTATCCCACAGGAAGTTGGATCTGGAGTGCAGGAGTTGCTTTCCTCTCTCCTACTAACTTATCATTTGGATTGTAGGTATGATGTGGTTTGATTGACAAGTTGCCAATACTTAAAATGATTGCTAGTAAGCTCCTTGTCGTTAATGCCTTGCTTCAAGGAAAGATTCATTGTGTCTTTGTTATATTCTGTCTGTCCTCTCCTGGAAGGTTCACGATTATAGATGTGAAAAACTAAACCCTGGCACAGATTCACCTTTTACAGCCACCAGGTAGATTCCACTTATTCAGTAGTTGATTTTTGAAGGCATTTTAGACAAGTATTTTAGACTTTTAAAAAGAGGGGCAATAATGGGGACACGAGCAAAGGAGGACTGGCAACTTAGGTTGCGAGATATATTAATATTAATGCAGTAGCAGGCACTTGGGGGGATATTTCAGAATATATGGCATAGATACATTTCAATGAGAGAGAAAACTTTTGAGGTGAGGATCCACCAACCACAGCAAATAAAGTTTAAAAATATTATCAAACTTCAAAATGAAAAAAAACCCATAATTATCCAAAGCCCAATGACTTAAAGATTAATAGGAGGAGCAATCAAATGTACATGAGAAAATGTTGACTAAAAATATAAAAACAATGTAATAACGTAAGAGTTACTGTAAAGTTGCAAATAAATTGGAATGAATGGCTTGTCTCATGAAAAAATGTTGGACAAGCCTATGCTTGTAAGAGGTGACTAAGTTGAAACATGTTGGATCCATCCAGTTGGATCTTGACCAAGTAGACATGGGAAGGTTGTTTTCTTTCTGTGGGAGAATCTAAAACTAGGGGTCACTGTTTAAAACCACGTAGTCAACTATTTTAGTTAGATGAGAAGATTTTTTTAAGCTGGGTACTGAGTCTTAGGTTAAAATAGTATCAGAGATAATGGGAACTGCAGATGCTGGAGATTCCAAGATAATAAAATGTGAGGCTGGATGAACACAGCAGGCCAAGCAGCATCTCAGGAGCACAAAAGCTGACGTTTCGGGCCTAGACCCTTCATCAGAGCTCTCTGATGAAGGGTCTAGGCCCGAAACGTCAGCTTTTGTGCTCCTGAGATGCTGCTTGGCCTGCTGTGTTCATCCAGCCTCACATTTTATTATCTATTACTGAGTCTTAGGTGTCTTTTCTCAAAACCAGTTAGAATCAGTCTTGATATTTGTAAGTTAGGTGTAGATTGATTCTTGATAAGCAACAAAATGAAAGGTATTAGGCTGGGTGAGAATGTAGAATAATCAGATGAGAAGTGAATTTATTAAATGTGGCCTACCTCAGCTCCTACATTTATATTAGTTTTACCTGAATTCTTGTAGAGCTCATTTCAAGAAGGACAATAGTCGTTGTCTTTCCAGTGAAGCTGAAGATTCTTGCAGAGGCATTGCTAGTGGAATTTCACTCATGCTCATATGTGTTGCTAATACACTGTCCAGTTCCCAAGAGTAATACATATACTGTAAGAATTAGATTGGTGGGGACAAGGTTAAATAGATTTCTCCCACTGCCTGAAACAGGTTGCCTCTGGCAGATCTGTTCTTTGCTATTGATTGAGTTGGTGAATTCCTGATGTTAGTGAGCCAGGCTTGGTAATGGACGCTGTGTACTCTGTTCCTTTGCTACCCTCAGAGCTTCTTTCAAGTGGTTTTCTCGATGTACTGATTCATTAGCTGAGGTAGAGGCTGTTGGCAATGATCCTCGAGGTTGCTTTGTCCATGTTTGACGTGTTAAAGAGTCTGCCTATGGTCCTGAGTCAGTATTCAGGTGCCCCGTGGCCACACCCTCTATTTACAGACATGACAGGTGAATTGAATCCTTTTATTCCTTCCCTTCTGACCTTGAGCAGAGGTGATTTTGTTTTAAATTTTCCTAGTTTCCGTCCCAAGGTAGGTTGTGTTGTGTTTCCCCAAAACTGTAAATGACTTGTAACAAATTTTGAGGTAAAATAGTGGTTGACCTGTATTTGTGCATTGAAACCTGTGGAGTGATTATTGTGGCCTAGCGGTCTAAGGCACTGGATTCATGTTCCAGTCTCTGTGGAGGTGTGGTTTCGGACCCCACCGCTGCCAGCTGTTACTCCAAAGCTTGGTAGTGATGAGCTGCCAAATAAAAACAGGCAGCGCAGTGGCACAGCGGTTAGCACTGCTGCCTCACAGCACTAGGGACCCGGGTTCGCTTCCACCCTCGGGCAACTGTCAGTGTGGAGTTTGCACATTCTCCCTGTGCCTGCTTGGGTTTCCTTCAGGTGCTCCAGTTTTCTCCCTCAGTCCAAACACGTGCAGGCTAGGTGGACTGGCCATGCTAAATTGCCTGTAGTCCTCAGGGAGGTGTAGATTAGGTGAGTTATAGGGGGATGGGTCTGGGTCGGATGCTGTGTCGATTGGTGTGGACTTGTTGGGCTGAAGGGCCTGTTTCCACACTGTAGGGATTCTATGAAATTCCATATATAAAAATGATTACATCTTGGCATACCTGCACAGGCATACAAAGAGGAGAACGACAATAATTTCAAACGCCAAAATATGGAAATTAGTTCACATGATATTTGTCTGAGCCCACAAGGTCACTGTTCAATGAATGTTTTTGCAGTTGGCTGAACTTGCAGAATCCTTTTCTCCAGTTGTTGAATGTATTAGAATTTGTTTTTCATTCATTCACGAGACGAGGGTGTCGCTAGCTAGACAACATTTTATTGCCCATCCCTAATCCCCAGAGGACAGCTAAGAATCAACCACATTGTTGTAGGCCTGGTGTCACATGTAGGCCAGACCAGGTAAGGATGATAGTTTCCTTCCCTAAAGTACATTAGTGAACCAGATGGGTTTTTCCAACTATCAACCCCCAATGGATTCGTTGTCATCATTAGACTCTTAATTCCAGATACTTGTTGAATTCAAATTCCACCATCTGCCATGGTGGGATTCAAACGTGGTCCCCAGAACATTACCTGGATCTTGGGAGTAACAGTCCAGCAGTAATACCACTAGGCTATTGCCTTCCCAAATTGTGATTCACAATTTCAGGTGAATACAAGATTTATTCCAGAAACTAGGAGCTGAATTGTACCGAAACTCAATTTTGGGGAGTTTCTTGAGGGGGCTCACTTTGTGGACATAATAATGAATTATGTGATGCAATGCTGTGCTGCTCACTTCATTATGTTGGCACCATGCATATTTACAGCACAAAGATTGCAACAGTTCAAGAGGCAATTCACCACCACCATCTCAAGGGCAATTAGGGATGGGCAGCCAACAATGCCCATGTTCCATGAGAGAATTTAAAAACAACTCTATAGATTTCCCCTCACCCTATCATGCCACTCACAATGGTAGAATTGTGTTTAAACTTCTCAGATGTCTCACATCATTGTGACCCCCCTGTGGAGTTTTGTATAATAGAGAGACCTGGGGGGGGAGCACGTACATAGCTCATTGAAGCTTGCATCACAAGTAGTGGGAAAGAAAGTGAAAATGGGGAATTACAGGCTGGTCAGCCTGATATCATTGGTGGGGAAAATCCTGGAGTCAATCTTTAAAGATGTAATAACTGAGCAGTGACAGAATCAGTCCTAGTCAGCATGGATTCACTAAAGGGAAATCATACTTGACAAATCTGCTAGAATTTTTTGAGGATGTGACCAGTAAAGTGGACAATGGTGAATCAGTGGATGTTGTGCATCTGGACATTCAAAAGGCTTTTGACAAGGTTCCACAGAAGAGATTAGTAAAGAAAATTTAAAGCTCATGGTATCAGAGATAATGGATTGACATGGAGAGAGAACTGGTTAACAGACAGTTGGAATAAACTTTTCAGAGTGGCAGGCAGTATTGAGTCAGGTACCATGAGATTCGATTATATATAAATGATTTGGGCGAAGGAATTGGATGCCATAATCTCCAAATTTGCAGAAGACAGTAAGCTGGGTGGCAGTGTGTGCTGTGTGGAGGATGCTGAGAGGCTGCAGGGTGACTTGGACAGACTGGCTGAATGGGCAAATACTTGACAAAAGCAATACAATGTGGATAACTGTGAGGCTATCCACTTTGGTCGCAAAAACAGGAAGGCAAATTATTATCTGAATGGTGTAGGTTGAGGAAGGGGTGAGATGCAATGAGAACTGGTGGAACAGTCGCTGAAGGTTGGTACGCAGGTTCAGCAGTTGGGGTAAAACTGAAGGCATGCTGGCCTTTGTAGTGAGAGGATTTAAGTATCAGAGTAAGGATGTCTTAGTACAGTTATACAGAGCCTTGGTGAGGCCACACATTGTGTATTGTGTGCTCTATTTATTGGTCTCCTGGTCTGAGGAAGGACATTTTTGTTATGGAGTGAGTCCAGAGAACATTCACCAGACTGATTCCTGGGATGGTAGGACTGACACATGAGGAAAGACTGGATCAGCCGGGCTTGTATTCACTGGAATTTAGAAGCGGGGGTGGGATCTCATAGAAACAAGTAAAATCCTGATGAGACTGGACAGACTAGATTTGGGAAGAATGTTCCCAATGTGGTTAAAGTCCAGAACAAGGGATAACAGTCTAAGAACAAGGGGTAGGCCATTCAGGACTGAGATGAGGAAGGATTTTGTCACTCGGAGGGTTGTGAACCTGTGTCATTCTCTCCTTTTAGGAAATTTTTTGGGGCCAGTTCATTAGGTATATTCAAGAGGGAGCTGGATGTGACCCTTGTAGCTAAAGGGATCAAGGGTATGGGGAGAAGGTGGGAATGGGATACTGAAACTGCATGATAAGCCGTGATCATATTGAATGGCTCAGAGGGCCGAATGGCCTACTCCACATATTTTCTGTGTTTCTAAGATATGGGTCAATTAGTTTAATTTGGGAAACGTGGTTGGCATAGACAAGTTGAAGCAAAGGGTCTGGTTTCATGCTATATAACTCTGACTCTAAGTACTCACCACTACGGGACCTTCCAGGATTCATACCAGCAGTGCCATCCCTAAAGGCAGGCTCTGCAACAAGTCAGTCTGTTGGCTATAATTAACCCTTCACACTACATGTCATGGAAGGGAAAACAAAAGGAGCAGCTTCTGAGGGAAAACGGTTAGCACTGATGACCCTCCATTAGAGAAACAACATCATATTTGCAAATGTATTACTACTTTACATCGCACCTGTCTGATCAAGTGTCAATGTAACTGCAGCTATAAGAATGAAGCTACAGAGATTACCCGTGCTCAATGTTCTCCTCCTCCTCCTTCTGAAGACTGCTGCTGAATTCTGAGTTCTTCAAAGTCCATCACACCCCTCTTTGCTTTGCTCTAACAATGCTGTTCCCCTGTACAAATTGCTAACATTACTATGGACTGAATTACAATTCCCTCCCCGAGATGGATCCAAGCAAGAGACCATCCTATTGAGGGAGATCATTGGAACTGCAGATGCTGAAGAATCTGAGATAACAAAGTGTGGAGCTGGATGAACAAAGCAGGCCAAGCAACATCTTGATGCTGCTTGGCCTGCTGTGTTCATCCAGTTCCACACTTTGTTATCCTATTGAGCGGTCTGTGTTCTGTTCCGCTTCTCCAAAACAGCTCGGCCTGATAACAACCACGGCCCCCTGCACTCTCTCCACCCCCCCCCCCCCCCCCCCCACCCCCGGACTGATTGTGGCCAATTAGCCTGACCAACTTGGAACGCCAGCCCTGACTAAGTGACTAGAACCCTGACCGTTCTATGTGCAGCTCCCTCCATTGCTGTTTCTGCACAAACTTGGCTACATGTCACCATCTATTTTCCCTTCACTGTACAGAAGAATAGAAAATTCTCTAACCTTATCTCAGTTAGGTGTACTAAATGTAAGCAAGTAAGCCTCTGTAGGTCACTGGTAAGATTCCTGTCTCGTCATTCAATCTATGGGTGGAAAATGGCAATTTATTTCCTCCAGGTCCGGAATATTTTCCCAACTGACTCACCATTGTCCACATTATTCATGATTGGGGAAAATTCAGCCCCAGGATTCAGGGGTGATTTAGGCTAGAGACATGCTTGTCTAAGCCTGTATCCATTCTGTACAATGATGGTAGGTCTGTGCTGCAATTGGGGTTGGATATACTGAGGACTGGTTTGAGGCATTAACTGTAAGATGTTGTTAGATGCTTGGCAGCTTCAGAACTAGTTTGTGGGGCCACCTGTCCCTGTTGTGGCCTTTATCTCCAGAATGTTTGTTGGAACGCCATTTCAGGGTCAGCTGGGCATGTGGCCTTGTTAGTTCTGCTGTTGTGGTTGATGCTGGGTGGTCTGACCGGTCTAATTTCTCGTCATCGTGTTTTTAGTGATTTAACCCAACTGTATGGTTTGCTAGGACATTTCAGAGTGCAGCAAAGAGTCAATCATTTCGCTGTAGATCTGGAGCCACCTGTAGGTCTGACTGGGTTAAGGATGGCAGATTTTCTTTCCTGGAGGCTTATCGTGACCCAGGTGGAGTTTTTACAACAGTCTGGTAGTTTCATGATCATCATCCATCATCATTACTGAGGCTGGACCTCTTAATTGTAATAGTATTAATCAAACTTAAATTGTCACAGCTAACATGTTGGATTTGAACTCTGGTCACTGGTATATTAATCTGTCCTCTGTCTTACTAACCCAGTAAGATTGCCACAATGCTACTGTACATAGTGTAGTAAGAACTCACTTAAGTAACATATATACATGGCTGACAAAACAGCATGTATCTAAAGGACAGCCTCAAATTCCCGAGAGTTTTGGGCATCAGCTCGACTGGATTTGTCTTTCTGCTGCAAAGAATTGTCATTCATGTTCTTTCTGATATCTCCAAAGTTTCTGTCTAATTCTGAGGATCAGTTCCTACAAAGCGCAGCCTGGCACCCCTTCCCGATCCCCATAATTTTACTTCCAAAATATGCAATTATTTCCCAAGGTAATTAACATTGAACCAAAGTGAGTTGACATGGCGTGGGTTTGTGATCAATCAAGATAATACGGGCTCCCTTTAGAAATGCCTGCCAAGTCCTGACTCCAGGATACCTGACCCCATTCCGAGGGTTTCCGATTCTCAGGAGCACCTATTAATTTGCCAGGTCACGAGCCTGCGTCTGGTACACCCAACCTGACTGATTTCTTGATGACTTCAATATGTCCTATTTGAAAGTTGACACTGTTATTGAACGTTTTAGTTTACATAGTAAAAGTTTTCAATGAATTACTTTCTAGTTTTTTTTAAAACGTGTGCAGTACTTCTCTACAATGTATGGTTGATGAATGTGCAAAGACAGGACAGCCTGACTTAAGACCATAGTTGGAGGGGCAGGGTCTGACATGGGGAGACCATCAGGGTGGGGCTACAAAGAGTCAGGATTGGAGGTTCTTTTCTGTTTATTCTAGGTGGGACAAAATCCCACATTACTGAGAAGGCCATTTTTAAACAGCTGTTCCGATGGTTCGCTTCAAACATTTTCCCTTGTCATCTGAGCAGACTGCATTTGAAAGTGCGGTCCTGTCCCTTAACCCCCAATTCCACAATGGAAATGCCCTCCTTGTGGGTACTTGTTCCTGAGGAAGGTAGGCCCAGCTGAAAGTTTCCCTCTTCTGTTATCCACTTTGAGGGTGAAAATCCAGGCTTTTGCGTTCACCTTTGGAAGCTCTGGGTATACGGGAATTCCCACATCACTCATTTTTCGCCAATAGAAATCAGGACATTCAAGTTACTCGGTGTTGATTCTGGCCAACTGTACTTCAGTACCAAATTTCCTGTGCACTCATAGTTGCTTTCTTACTCCTTGACCTTGCAACGTCATTACCTCTTGCCTGTAAAATCTGCTTAAATCCTCTCAACACAGTGTCAGCAAAAGCAGCCAATCCTAACAGAGGCCACATCAAAAACAGCAATCATCGAGCAATCATACTGGGCCACCAGTACTTTCATATTTGTTTAATGCATGGCTTGTCAGTCAAACTAAGCCAACTCAGTATTTATAGAGAAAATACCACAGTTAATTACTAATAAATCAAAAAATATAATTTAGTGCCTGACCACTCAGTCGAGATCAGGCCTAACATCCTGTACCTTCTTTAATATGAAATGACTCGCTTGAGGTTTTAATAAATCTCTGCTGTTTGTAACGAGTGGTGAGAGCAGAGCAAAACACCATTTGTTCTCCTATGTAATGGTTACTTTATTTCAATTAATCCTTTTAATATACGAATGCGGAAGGCTACAACTTTTGTAAGTAAGGCACGTTACATTTCTGAAAGAGTTGTTTTAACGGTTCTTTTATTCTGAACTTTTCTCCTGTGAATCATAGCAGTATGTAGCAAAAGTTTTTAGTACCAAATATTTTGATTAACATTGCTTTCACTGTATCTTATTCGCACCTGTTTCATTCTTCATTTGCCAGTTTTGAGGACTTTTGTGCAATTGTGGACAAAGTGCTTGGCTGTTTTGTAATTGTCACCAAATGGGAACTAAACATTGCTAATGTTAAATAGTAATATAAATAGTACTAAATCTATTTTTTTAAGAAGTCTCCTGACAGGAGATCCCCTCTTTAAAATTCCAGTCGCAGCTGTCAAAACACCGGAGGCCAGAGTGAGTGTTTATTACGTCTTATTGATTGTGGTGAACTCAAACTTGTGATATTATGCTGCACACAGGATTTGCACAGAAGTGGTCAGTGCCTGTTCTGATAGTCTCTTCAAAGATATTAGCTTGGATTTCCATGCTAAGATGCTGCATGATTCGAATGGACATTTTCTCATGAAAAAAGAATAGCAACGCAGTACTTCCGCTTCCAAGATCATACCATCATTTGACCATGTCTCTCTTTTAAATGAGTGTATTGGTTTAAGGAGGAAGTATCCTCTGTCTATTTTCCAATGTTGCTAATGGCCGCAAAGCTCTGTAGCAGAGTCCATTGCCCCACCCCTACCTTGACTTTCTGTTGTGTATACATACCTTGCCTTTAAGAGGATTTGCCTTTTCTTGACAGCCCTGTTACTGGCAGTTAGCCTTCTGAGAGTCTGAGAGCATCCCCAGAAATGGATTGGTTGCTGTAACATTGTTATGTTGTAGTTAACAGTCTGTAATGTGTTTTGCTGTTTACTAAGCAACCTCCCAAATTTGCTAATGCAGGTGAAGCAGCAGTCGTATAGATTCAGGAAATTGGAAATAGAAACATACGGATTGGAAATGCAGAAAGCTTCAAAGAGAGCAGTTCTGCATCCGTGGAAGGAGATTTGTCAAGGATATAAGTGCATCTCACAATGCCACAGTTTCTCCTTGTCGAGAGAAGCTTCATGTCCTTAATGAATACAACAAATGGGAGTCATCCTTTTAAGAATGAATTGGATTTAGCACAACAGCTGCTGATCACTTCACATTCTGTTAATGTGCTTGTATTTCTCAGCATTAAAACAGTGTTCTTCTTCATCTATCCAACTTTCACCTGTAGGTGTTAATTTATTCTGACCTGTATGCCACCTCTTAAAGGAGAACCCTATTTGGAAGCTAACTGCATGGGACAGGCAAGTGTCTTAGCTTTTGTCTATGTTGAAGAAGCTTTTCAATTTTTAATTTCATTTCAACATAAAAAGCAGAAAAATGGTAATATGATAATATAGACATTGTCAGCTATACCACTTCTCCTAATATTCATTAATTAGCAATAAGCCCTACAACAACATTCCTATGACTTGTTAATGCTAGGAAGCCTGGTTAGGTTGACTCCTTTTAACATAAGTTCATTTGGGTCTGGAAGAAAAGTTATCCATCAGGAAATTAGCCTTTTTAAAAATCCACCTTGTGGAGACCAACCAAGGGCAGGCTAGGAAAATGCAGGATTACGAGATTGGGTGAGTCTGGGTGGGATGTTCTTGGGAGGGTCAGGGTGGGCTCAATGGGCCAAATGGCTTGCTTCCATGTAGTAAAGATTCCACGAGAGTGAGTGAATAACCAAGGGGAGCCACTGTATCCTCCCTCACCCAGGAGCTTAATGATTTGAGGTAACCTATATGTAAATGTATCAAATTGAGGCTCCTCATTAGGGGATGGATTGTAAAACAGGAATGTTCAAATCCATAATATTTGTCCTTAATGCATAAAATGTAGCAAACTGTGCATTTTAGCCCATGCATGCCTCGTGCTACGCTCCAGTCTAAATTCCTTAAAAGAACTGATCCAAGGGCAAAGTCTCCAAAGAATGTAATGTTTGTGAAAACTAACATATTGCATTTAAAGAGCCCTAATTTTTGTAATAGGACCTTAACTTATTCCAATACTATATGATTATAAGTGGTGCCTGAAAGTTGTATCAGAGATAATGGGAACTGCACATTCTGGAGAATCCACGATAATAAAGTGTGAAGCTGGATGAACACAGCAGGCCAAGCAGCATCTCAGGAGCACAGAAGCTGACGTTTCGGGCCTAGACCCTTCCTCAGAGTGGGGGATGGGGTGAGGGTTCTGGAATAAATAGGGAGAGAGGGGAAGGCGGACCGAAGATGGAGAGAAAAGAAGATAGGTGGAGAGGAGATTATAGATCAGTCCAGGGAAGACGGACAGGTCAAGGAGGTGAGATGAGGTTAGTAGGTAGGAGATGGAGGTGTGGCTTGGGGTGGGAGGAAGGGATGGGTGAGAGGAAGAACAGGTTAGGGAGGCAGAGACAGGCTGGACTGGTTTTGGGATGCAGTGGGTGGAGGGGAAGAGCTGGGGTGGTTGTGTGGTGCAGTGGGGGGAGGGGACGAACTGGGCTGGTTTTGGGTTGCGGTGGGGGAAGGGGAGATTTTGAAGCTGGTGAAGTCCACAGTGATGCCATCCGAAGGTTGCAGGAGCAGCAACTCATATTCCGCTTGGGAACCCTGCAGCCCAATGATATCAACGTGGACTTCACCAGCTTCAAAATCTCCCCTCCCCCCACCGCATCCCAAAACCAGCCCAGTTCGTCCCCTCCCCCCACTGCATCCCAAAATCAGCCCAGCCTGTCTCTGCCTCCCTAACCTATTCTCCCTCTCACCCATCCCCTCCTCCCACCTCAAGCCGCACCTCCATTTCCTACCTACTAACCTCACCCACCTCCTTGACCTGTCCGTCTTCCCTGGACTGACCTATCCCCTCCCTACCTCCTCACCTATACTCTCGTCTCCACCTATCTTCTTTTCTCTCCATCTTCGGTCCGCCTCCCCCTCGCTCCCTATTTATTTCAGAACCCTCTCCCCATCCCCCTCTCTGATGAAGGGTCTAGGCCCGAAACGTCAGCTTTTGTGCTCCTGAGATGCTGCTTGGCCTGCTGTGTTCATCCAGCCTCACATTTTGGTATCTTGGTGTCTGAAAGTTGTTGTCTTTTCTAAAACAGCTATGAGAGTAGCAAGTCTTCTGAAATATTGTGCTGTAGACCACACTGTGATAAACATGAACAATGTATGATAGCTCTCAAGGAGCAGCAGTTTGAGGATCTCAAATATAGTTTTTTTTGTACCTCTTGTGTATCTTTGTATACATGGTTTAAAAAGCATTGTGCAAACTGAGTGGAATAAATCTATCAAGGTGCAATCCTGCACCACTTATAAACAATGCAGGGTAATAAGATTTTTGCTGTTGCCTAATAATTTTCTGCTCAGAAGCAGCCTTGGGATCTGTGGAATTCTACATACTTCAGTGTGCATTCCAGATGATTGATTCCATAGCTTTGGAAAAGTTGAGTTGGACGTGGAAAACGGAATTTTTGGTTGATACCCAAGGAATTTGTAAAGGCGACTATGGTGATCTGGCACCCTAATTAGAATAAAGATCATCTAGTTTGTGTAGTCTTTCTTTTATTAAAAAGAAACACAGGATAGTCGATACCGTTCACCTCCAATATAGTCGAACCTGGAGCTGTTGTCATCTTCTTTCTAACAGGTGAAGCTAATAGTACTGCACAATCTGTTTCTAAATCGGACCTTATCCAGGTCAAAAGTTGTTTACTTTTTCAGTCAAGGTCTGCAGAGATTTTTCACTAAGAACACATAATTGAAGCTAATAGACCCACAGGAGAACATTTCTTCCTCTGCTTCCTTTCTAATACTTACTTTGCCAAAACCTAACTGAAACATCCTGGACTACTACTTTTTCTGTTCTGAATTGGAATACATTTAGTTTACACTCAAGATACAGCAAGCTTCAATTCCATAAACACAATTATCTCACATCAATTTCCAGAAATGGAAGCAAATTCTTAATCATTAATTAACTTTAATTAAGACAGCAAAGTTTAAAAGTACATTACAAATTATTGTTTGATAGTACTGAACTGGAGCATTGTTGGTGAGAGAAAAGCTTTTTGTCAAAGCTTTTTAACCTGTATTCATCATGGGAATTTGTAACAAATATCAATGCAAAATGAAAGCATCATTTTATACTGAGTGACAGCAAGAGTGAAGAATGAGTTGCTGTTCCTCCAGGCTTGTGTTGGGCTTGAGGACATGTGTTTAGGTTGACGTTTTAGTAACAAGGGATCCAAATTAGCAGTCTCAAAGAGTACTGGCGAGGAACATTAACTTAAAAAATGTACAGAGTAATTGCACAGAAATTTGTGGAAAGGAAACTGATTACAGCTGTGTGCTCTAAGATTTCATTTTTATGCTTACTGCATTGTTCTAGTGAAACCTAACCCAGCTTGAAGGAAGATAACACGGTGTGAAGCTGGATGAACACAGCAGGCCAAGCAGCATCAGAGGAGCAGGAAAGCTGACATTTTGGGTCGAGATTTCTGAAGAAGGGTCCAGACCCGAAACGTCAGCTTTCCTGCTCCTCTGATGCTGCTTGGCCCGCTGTGTTCATCCAGCTTCATACCGTGTTATCTGAGATTCTCCAGCATCGGCAGTTCCTACTATCTCTGTACCAACTTGAAGGACCATCATTTTAGTGCCCACTTGGGCACCCTACAGCTTTCAGGAATCAGCATTGAGTTCAATAACTTTGTACTGTTATTACTGCCTAAAGTTTTCCAGAAGGTTTGTAGCTCGGTTTTTGGATGAGGTTGTAGGCATGGTCGCCGAGCCGGTGGGTTTGGTTGCCAAGGTTTTGTCACCCTGCTCGGTAACATCGTCAGCGTGCCTTTGGTGAAGTGTTGGTGTTCTGTCCTGCTTGTTATTTATATGCCTCGGTTTGCTGGGGTGGTTGGTATTACTTCTGGTTCTGTTTCTCAGTGGTTTGTATACAGGATCTAAGTCCAATATCTTTGTTGATGGAGTTCCAGTTGGAATGCCAGGCCTCCAGGAATTCCCTGGCATGTCTCTGTTTGGCTTGTGCGATTATCCAAGTGTTGTCTCAGTTGAAGTCGTGTCTCTCTTTGACTATGTGTAGTGAGACAAGTGAGAATTAGTCATGTCTCGGTGGCTGTTTGGTGTTCATGTACCCGTATTGTCAGTTTTCTTCTAGTTTGGCCTGTGTCCCCTCCCCCCACTGCACCACACAACCAGCCCAGTTCTTCCCCTCCACCCACTGCATCCCAAAACCAGTCCAGCCTGTCTCTGCCTCCCTGACCTGTTCTTCCTCTCACCCATCCCTTCCTCCTACCCCCAGCCGCACCTCCATCTACCTACTAACCTCATCCCACCTCCTTGACCTGTCCGTCTTCCCTGGACTGACCTATCCCCTCCCTACCTCCCCACCTATACTCTCCTCTCCACCTATCTTCTTTACTCCCCATCTTCGGTCCGCCTCCCCCTCTCTCCCTATTTATTCCATTTCCCTCTCCCCATCTCCCTCTCTGATGAAGGGTCTAGGCCCAAAACGTCAGCTTTTGTGCTCCTGAGATGCTGCTTGGCCTGCTGTGTTCATCCAGCCTCACATTTTATTATCTTGGAGCTCAGTTAGCAGTTTGTTTTGAGAAAACAACATTCACCTTATATACAGTTTTTCTTTTCCCAGTTATTGTGTAGAAATCCATAGAAAGAAAACCAACTTCAGCTGTAGCAGCCAAATAAGAATTGTTGGTATGAAGATAGAGGTATCTGTTCTGAGGCGTGAGTGCCTGTAAGTATAATGCTGGGATACAAACGATAATTCTTACAAACATTCAGAATGAGATTATTCCAATAACTCTTATGCAAAGTGTTATAGTTCTTTTTTTTTCCCTTTGTCTAATAAATGTATTATGTTTCTTTTTGTTAAATGTACATCAATAGCCTCTTACAAATATGTTTAGTGTCATCAGAGAAAATGAAGAGAAAGGTAAAACTTATTATCTACCAAATCAGGTTTCACTGTGAAACATGCTATGTCTAGTATAAACATGACCTGGAATTATAACAACTATATGTAGCTTCCAGTATATGCAAGTGTGCCACACTGTGAGCCCAACTGATAATCCAGAATTGATTGTCAGTATAATTTTTAGTACACTGGACTGTTTCATGTAGTGTTAGACGTTGTGTTTCCCGATACATTGATATTTCTCACAAATTGTCTTGATGAGTGCAGATGGAAAGCTTAGACAAAATGTGGCTTTCTACCCCAGTAATATTAAACATAGATTGTTGAACTTAAAGCATTCAGCCCTAAGAATGTAGAATTTTTGATTTAAATTAGAACCATGACAGTCAGTGAATGGTGAAACCATAGGAAAATGATCTATGGAATTCACAGAATTCCTTGAGGTTTCTTTGCATAATAACAGTTAATAGTGTAGGGATTTCAGCTGTGAGCAGTCCAGAAGCCAAGATCATTTTAAGTTGCCATGGTGCACAGGATGGAATGATTATAGTATTAGCATGTTTTGAATTTATTTTAAAGAAAAAGACAACTTTGTGCAGTCGAACAAGCTAAGGATGATGTTGCAATGTTCCGGAGTAGTCGAGAATTCATGCTTCAATCGATCACAGTGATGACTTCAGATTGAATTAAGAATGTTCCGGTTTAAAAATGTTTTTTTGAGAGAAATATTATTAGTTCAGTTGCGTCTAACCTATAGACCAGATGTAGGTGCAGGGAGAGTGATATTGGGGTCTGTACAAGGGTTGCACAAGAGTCTGCAGGTTGCACAAGAAAGCAGTCTGCTCCTACTTCATATTTTCCTGTTAGGTTGGGTTACAGATAGGAAGGTGAAACATCGTGACACCCACTGGTTGTAATGTCCCAAAGTGGACTTTTCAATTTTAGCTGTACTTTTGACAGAGTATGACAGGAGCACAACACTCAGTAACTGTTCTTGTCACCACCTCAAAAAATTCAATTGATTTAGACAAATAAACACCTTATTGTAACAATGCAGTGCTGACTGATCTTGATTTATCCGTGACTTCCTAAATGATGTTTTACACCTTGCCTCAGAATGTTTGTTCACTATCAAGCTTAGACTGGCTGCCCTGTAATTACTCTCCCCATCACTTCCTCCTTTTAACCAATTGTACATTGTTTAACTGTTGCCTAGGACCATGCTTATAATCAGAAATGATTGGAAAACGATGGTTGAAATCTCTACTGCCGATTTCCTTCCGTCTCTAGGCTCAATTGTCTCTATTTTGTTAATGATTTTATCAACTTTTTAAAATACTAACCCCCATAATACTTCCTGTCTGAAATATTGGGCAGAACAATCGTATTTAATCTCCACTTTAAATACAATATCTACATCAGAAGCTCACTCTTTCTCAAAGGTAGATTGTAGCCCGAATTAATATTCAGAACCATGTACATGTGTCCCTCCTTCACATACATGTTCCGTTTTCAGTGTGAAAAGTTTAATCCACCATAGGGTATGGATATCAGAGCTTTCAAAGAACAGATGCAATTCCTGCCAGATACAAAAAGATATCAGGAATAGCTGGGCATGAGCATCAGCCCGTGATCTGAATGCTCTGGAAGTATTTCTGGTGTGTGTGCAGTAGGAGTTTGAAATATTTTTCAGCAGCAATTCAAAAATTAAAGAATAAGGGCTGCACATACCTCAGGATAGATAGCATGCACTTTAATTAGTCTGTATCAAGCCAACTTGTCTGGCACAAATGTTGAACAATGGAGAGGCACTCCAACATGACAAAATTGGCCAAAATGATCAGAAATTCTAAGTCTTGACTCAAGCTTAGAATTTCCTATTTTTATAGGGGTAGATTAAGATTCCCACAAGCCTAGTTTGCAGATGTAGTTAGGTACTTAAACCATTAGCTATCTCCACTTTGTTTGAAGTGTGTGTGTGTGTGTGTGTGTGTGTGTGTGTGTGTGTGTGTATATATAGACCTGTATAGAACAGTTCTGAAATTTGTGGATTTCTTTGGTTAGCCAGGGAACCCCTTAGAAGAACTAAGGGATCACTTTGGATATTGTCCTAGAACACCTTTGGTCGACATTTATAATGAAGGAAGGTGCACTTGGTGGAGGTACGGTATCCTTTGAAATTGTTCAACACATCATAATGATGCGTAAAATGCACATAAACCTATTACTGCCAAGCACTTTGGTATGTCAACAGACCTATCAAAGCGACTGTCAAAACTGTCAGAAGAACCTGTCAAAAGAACTTATAAATGTTTTTTAACAATCCAGAATTTGTTTTCAAAATAACTGTTTTTTTATGACACTTTGACATGAGCCTGACAGTTTCCAGTGATGGATTACTGCTGCATGACAAAATTTATAATCATCCATCATTTTGTTGATAGCAGCAAGTGATTTTTGACTTCTAAATGTGGAGCTATGAATTCTAATGCTTGTTGCACTTGAATGAAAAGTTTGTTGTAAGGATGTACCTTTATTGATAAGAATTTACCTTATTAATGGACTGTAAATATAGTAAGATGCCTTTTTATGAATCAGTGTTTTCTTGATAGTGACACCTGCAATACACACTTAGAACTTTGTATTGTCTCCACATAGAATCTGAAATTTGCCCATGATGGATACAGGGTGATTGATGATAGGTGGAAGAGCAAGGGTTGGCATGAGTTGGCACTGTTAGCATAGGGCCTACAAACGACCAGAGGTTCATGGATGGGCATAACTTGTCATGGGGACTAAAAGGGCAATGGAAGTGGGTAAAAGGGCATAGTATCAGGGCCAAGGAGAGTAGGCAAATGGCATAAAGAGGCATGGAGTTAGAATGGATGTGGCACGGTGGAAGGATAAGTGTTTGTGAGAGGTGAGGGTTAGAAGCATTCTGCACATTTTATTTTTAAATGTTAGACAATATGCTGGATCCCAAGGCAGGCGTTTGAAATTGGAGCTTCCAGAGTATTTGCGGCACCACTCACACCCTGATCAAATCTGGCCTGCTCCCCATTCTCCTGCCCATCCCTCTCTCCAGACCACAGAGCAAAAGTTGGACCACTATTCTTAAAGACCAGATTCAAGAAACCAGGAGCTCTCCCACTGCTCCATGCCAACCATTTGAGCCGGAAATCCGGGACACTAACACTGTGAGCTCAATTGACCATGTGCAAGAAGTACTTCCTCCTAGTGGCACAATAAATATAATCTTGATCTGTAAAACTTGGAGAATGGGAAGCCAGTTGGGCAGATCATTGTCAAAGCTAAATCTAGAGATGATTAAAGCTTACATAACGACTTCAGTGGAAGATGAGTAACAGTATGGGTGTGGCAGGAACTTCTGGAATTGGAAGCCAGCCCTTAAATGGACAGGACACCGAGACAGCAGTATCATTCAGCTTGGCAGAGTGGTCAGGGAATTGCAAGAGTCAGTGATACAGCGTTTGTTGCTTGGGGCGGAGGTAATGTCTTTGGTCCTGCCAATGTGTTAACGGAGGTAACAACACCTTGTCGAACAAAACCAAAAACAGAAATTGCTGGAAAAACTCATCAAGACTGGCAGCATTTGTGGAGAGAAATCAGAGTGAATGTTTTGAATCCAGTGACCCATCTTTGGAATTGGTGGTAGCTAGAAAACGGTTGGTATTTACACAGAAGATGGAGTGGGAGGATCGGGGAAGGGGAAGTGATAGGTGGAAATAGAGCCCAATGTGAGAGGAAAAACAGAGATAATAGGAACTGCAGATGCTGGAGAATCCAAGATTACAAGGTGTAGAGCTGGATGAACACAACAGCCAAGCAGCATCATAGGAGCAGGAAAGCTGACGTTTTGGGCCTAGACCTTTCATCAGAAATGGGGGAGGGGAAGGGGTTTCTGAAATAAATAGGGAGAGAGGGGGAGGCGGACAGAAGATGGATAGAGGAGAAGGTAGGTGGACAGGAGACAGACAAGCCAAAGAGGCGGGGATGGAGCCTGTAAAGGTGAATGTAGGTGGGGAGGTAGGGAGGACGGACAGGTCAAGGAGGTGGGATGAGGTTTGTCGGTAAGAAATGGGGGTGAGGCTTCAGGTGGGAGGAGGGGATAGTTGAGAGGAAGAACAGGTTAGGGAGGTGGGGACGAGCTGGGCTGGTTTGGGATGCAGTGGGGGGAGGGGACAAGCTGGGCTGGTTTTGGGATGCAGTGGGGGAAGGGGAGATTTTGAAGCTTGTGAAGTCCACATTGATACCATTGGGCTGCAGGGTTCCCAAGCAGAATATGAGTAGCAGTTTCTGCAATCTGTGGGTGGCATAGTTGTGACACTACAGGAGGCCCATGATGGACATGTCACCTGAGGAATGGGAGGGGGAGTTAAAATGGTTCGCGACTGGGAGGTGCGCTTGTCTGTTGCGAACCCAGCGGAGGTGTTCTGCAAAGCGGTCCCCAAGCCTCTGCTTGGTTTCCCCAATGTAGATGAAGCCATAACGGGTACGGTGGATGCAGTATACCACATTGGCAGATGTGCAGGTGAACATCTGCTTAATATGAAAAGTCATCTTGGGGCCTGGGATGGGGGTGAGGGAGGAGGTGTGGGGGCAAGTGTAGCACTTCCTGCGGTTGCTGGGAAAAGTGCCGGGTGTGGTGGGGCTGGAGGGGAGTGTGGAGCGGACAAGGGAGTCACGGAGAGAGTGATCCCTTCGGAAGGCAGATACGGGTGGGGATGGAAAAATGTCTTTGGTGGTGGGGTCGGATTGCAGATGGCAGAAGTGTCGGAGGATGATGCGTTGTATCCGGAGGTTGGTGGGGTGGTATGTGAGGATGAGGGGGATTCTCTTTTGGCGGTGATTGCGGGGGGGAGGTGTGAGGGATGTGTTGCGGGAAATGCAGGAGACACAGTCGAGGGCATTCTAGACCGTTGCGGTCCTGAAAAACGAGGACATCTGAGATGTACGGGAGTGAAATGCCTCATCCTAGGAGCAGATGCGGCAGAGGTGAAAGAATTAGGAATAGGGGATGGCATTTTTGCCGGAAGATGGGTGGGACGAGGTGTATTCTAGGTAGCTGTGGGAGTTGGTGGGCTTGGAATGGACATCAGTTTCTAGGTGGTTGGCTGAGATGGAGGCAGCACATCTGCTAATGTGGTACACTGCATCTGCTGTACCCGTTGTGGCCTCCTCTACATCAGGGAAACCAAGTGGAGGCTTGGGAACTGCTTTGCAGAACACCTCCGCTTGGTTCACAATAAACAGCTGCACCTCCCAGTCGCGAACCATTTCAACTCCCCCTCCCATTCCGTAGACGACATGTCCATCATGGGCCTCCTGCAGTGCCACAATGATGCCACCCGCAGGTTGCAGGAACAGCAACTCATATTCCGCTTGGGAGCCCTGCAGCCCAATGGTATCAATGTGGGTTTCACAAGCTTCAAAATCTCCCCTCCCTCCACTGCATCTCAAAACCAGCCCAGCTCGTCCCTGCCTCCCTAACCTGTTCTTCCTCTCACCTACCCCCGCCTCCCACCTCAAGCTGCACCCCCATTTCCTACCTACTAACCTCATCCTGCCTCCTTGACCTGTCCATGCTCCCTGTACTGACCTGTCCCCTCCCTACCTCCCCACCTACACTCACCTTTAGTGGCTCCATCCCTGCCTCTTTGACTTGTCTGTCTCCTCTCCATGTATCTTCTCCTCTATGCATCTTCTATCTGCCTCCTCCTCTCTCCCTATCTATTCCAGTTCCCTCTCCCCATTCCCCTCTCTGATGAAGGGTCTAGGCCTGAAATGTCAGCTTTTGTGCTCCTGAGAGAGAAAAACAGTTGGACAGGCAAAGGACTGGGTAAAGTTGAGACTTGGAGAATGAATAGCTGCTAATGGGGACTATTGGTAGCTGACAATGGGTCTTGTGGGGTGGCAAATCATGTGATGACAAGGCCTCGTGTGCGGGGGCCAGGGCGGGTGGTGTTGGGGAAAGGATATGGCCTAAAATTGTTGAACTCGATATTAAGTCCAAAGGCCGATGGGTTACAAGGTGGGAAACGAGATGCTTGCGCTGAACTTTGCTGGGGCACTGCAGCAAGCCTGAGACAGAGATGTTGGCCAGGGAACATGGTTGTATGTTGAAGTGGCAGGAAACTGGATGCTTGGTCTTATTGCAAGCAGAGTGTAGATGTCTGTGCTTCCTTTTCCCCCGATGTAGGGGAGTCCACACTGTGAGCAGCGATTTCAGTAGACTAGGTTGAGTGAAGTGCAGATAAAATGCTGCTTCATGTGGAAGGTGTGTCTAGGACCTAGGATAGTGAGGAGGGAGGAAGTAAATGGGCAGGTATTACACCTTCTGCAATTGCAGGGTAAGCTGTCGTGGAGATGTGTTGGGACTGAAGATGGACCAGAGTGTCCCAGTGGGTAAGGTCCCTGTGGAAGGCTGACTATGCTGCTATCAGATTAACAGTCCGATGGCATTGCGGAAATCGAGAGGCAGAAAGGAATACTCATTAGCATACATCTGGTACCTGATCTCAAATTCAAATAACGCCAGCAGGGGAAGTACACAGGTGAGGAATACAGGGTGGTTTTGGTACAATTCAGGGATAGGGAGAGAAGCTATTGTCCCCATTTCTGATGAAGGGCTCAGGCCCAAAACGTCAGCCTTCCTGCTTCTATGATGCTCCTTGACCTGCTGTGTTCATCCAGCTCTACACCTTGTCATCTCTCATTGTTATCATTCCCCTAGTTCTGATCAAATAAGAGTGAGACAATCAATGGTGTTCACACCAAGTTTAAGGTGGGAGGAGAGGAATTGTCAAGGAATGAGTGATTACGTTGGAGAAAGAATAATGCATCATGCTTTGAGAACTTAGTTTGAGCCGTTTGTGACATTTCATCGCTGTGGAAAGATGGCTGCAATTTATAATATACTTAATTGTCTTGCTTGTATCAATGTATTAGACTAATTTTGACTCCTGTCATTTATTAAATAGCTGTGAAAATTTTGGCTGGAAATTTCCTTTACAGTGGATCATTTGGATGTGTGCGTTTAAAGTAATTGCTTCAAGCAGTGGATACATAGAGAAGGGCAGGGATTTGTGTTTCATCTTGGAACACCACTTCCATAGATTGAAGAAAGCTGTGACCTTGAAAGCTCTCAGACACTTCGAGAACAGGATGATAATAGCTCAGCTCAGTTGAAACACTAGAGCTGTTCACATGTCATTCATCTGGCCCTTTTGATGCTAATAAGTCCTCCTTATTATACATTAAGAAAGCTCACCACTCGTGGTAATTTGCTTTAGCCTTCACACTAAAGTTCTCTACAGTGATGTAGTAATTAACTTCATTTAGGTAATAATCAGGAAAATGCCAGTGTTCAAAAGTAGGAAGGAATATGCCCTTTCCCTTTTTGGGGGCATAGTATATTCGGAAGGCAAAATGTTTAAGCTATGGCCTGCTGCTTTAATTTACGTGAAAAAAACGACTTGCAAGTCTTAACAAGCATGCTATAAAGAGCAGCTTTCCAGACAGAGTTGTGATAACATTCAGTGTTAAATAGCCCTGGGGGGGTTAAAAAAAACTCACATGGGTCCTAGGTGTTCATGCCTGGGAATATTAAATGCTCTTGTTGCATATAATCTCAAATGGATTGTTCATGGGCTAAGACTTTCTGTTTACAATACTTGTTGGCTTTGTTGACCAGTGAGATTTTAAGATGTTTCAAGTGCAAAGTCTATTGCCGCGTAGGGTATATTGCATTGCCCATTGAGAATGTGAGACAGGCCAGTCATTTTTTGAAAATTGAGCCTATTTTGTGAGGAAAGGTTAATTGTGTGTGTGTGTGTGTGTAACAGTTCTGAAATGTAAAATAATTACTTATTTGAAATGAGATAATGGGAACTGCAGATGCTGGAGATTCCAAGATAATAAAATGTGAGGCTGGATGAACACAGCAGGCCAAGCAGCATCTCAGGAGCACAAAAGCTGACGTTTCGGTTTCATCTCTCTGATGAAGGGTCTAGGCCCGAAACGTCAGCTTTTGTGCTCCTGAGATGCTGCTTGGCCTGCTGTGTTCATCCAGCCTCACATTTTATTACTTATTTGAAATATTAGGCTCGCATCTATTCAGTAGCTTAATCAGTAGATCACTTGTCTTTGAGCTCCAAGGTTTGAGGTGCAAGTTTCATTCCAGGATTTGAAGTCAAATATCAAGACTGACACTGAGGGAGTGCTAAAGGTGCTGCCTTCTGGACACAGTGTTAAACTGATGCCCTGCCTGCCTCCTCAGGTGATGTAAAAGCTCATTATTTTGAAAAGGGGGAGAGGACTGTCTCAGAGATAGTAGGAACTACAGATGCTGGAGAATCTGAGATAACAAGGTGTAGAGCTGTGTAGAACACAGCACGCCAAGCAGCATCAGAGGAGCAGGAAAGCTGACCTTTCTGAAGAAAGATCGAGGCCTGAAACATCAGCCTTCCTGCTCCTCTGCTGCTTGGCCTGCTGTGTTCATCCAGCTCTACACCTTCTTATCTCAGAGGACTGTCTTTCCTGTTCAGGCCAATATATATCCCCCAATCAACATCAGAAAAATAGATCAGGTGGTTAATATTACATTATTGTTTATGGAATTTGCTGAGGGCACAGTGCCTGCACCTTTCCTACAATACAACAGTGACTTCAAGAGGAATTCACTGGTAGTAAAGCATTTTGAAGTTTCCAGTAGTCGTGAAGCACAGTATAATGGCAAGCCTTTCATAAGGAGTCAGCCTAATTTTAAACCTGTAAGATATTGAATCTACTTTATGCTGTAAGTCAGAAGGCCATTTAAGATGAAAGTTTTCATAACAAGTCGATATGATCAGTAATCTGCTTGTGAGGCTGTTGTATGCATTGCAAACCTAGCAGATGATTCGAGGCTTGTAAAGGGTAGGGCCTGCATTCTTCAGACAAACATACAAACAAGGGACAAGAATAGGCTGTTGCCCCTTTGAGCCTGCTCCACCATTCAGTAAGGTCATGGCTGATCTCGTTTTAACCTCCACTCTACATTCCTGCATATCCCTCATAATCTTTCATCCCGTTGTCATCTAGAATCTAAGTACTGCCTTAAAAATATTTAAGAATTCTACATTTGATGCCTTTTGAGGAAGGGAATTCGAAAGACCCTGAACCGTCTGAGAGAAAAATAAATCTTTTATTTTTAAACTATGAACTTCTAATTCTAGCTGCTTGTACCAGAAATTGCATCCTTTCTATGCCCACCTGGTCAAATCCCCTCAGGATCTTGTATGTTTCAATTAAATCATCTCTGTTCTAAACTCCAGAGGATGCAGGCCTGGCTGTCTAGTCTTTCCTTATAACGCAATCTCCCCATCCTAGGTCTTTGACACGTAAACCTACTCTGAACTGTTTCCAATGCATTAATATCCCTCCATAAGTACAGTCACCAGTACTGAACATAGTACTCCAGATATGGTCTTCCCAATGCACTGTATAACTGAAGCATAACCTCCCTGTTCTCTCATTCAATTCCGCTCACAATATCACAATGTTCTGTTAGCTTCCCTGGTTACTTGATGTACCCATAAGCTAAATTTCTGCGATTCATTCACTAGGACATCCAGATTTCTCTACATTTCCGGTTTGTGCAACCTCTGACGGTTTAGATAATACTTTTTTTATATATCTTTCTGCCACATGGAAAATGTCACACTTTGCCACAATTTATCACGTTTGTTAGATCTTTACCAACTCACTTGACCTCTCTATATCCCTTTGTAGTTCCTTACGTCCTCTTCACAATCACTTTCCTATCCTTGTGACAGCAGCAAATTTGGCTGCTATTTCATTGGTCCCTTCATCAAATCATTTTATAAGTTGTAAACCCTTCATCAATAACGTGATGTCCAAATTCTCTGGCTGGAAAGCATTTTATTTATCAAACTAATTCATTTATTATACCAGTCAGTATGTTTTTTCTGGATAAGGCACTTTGTTATTCTACTACATTTCTTTCATCTTGTACAAATCTTTAAGGAATCAGCAATATATTTTCTTCAGACTGCTTTTGGTTCATTTTCATTCTGAGTCTATAGTATTGGTTCAGTAGGTTTAAACAGCAAGTCGATATTCTAATGCTGAAAATTATTGAACATGTTAGGATCCCAGCTGATGTTGTTATTCATGGACAAGTCTGATCCCAGACTGAAATCTGGCTTGATAGGTCATATTTTGTTGATTTCATTTAATGAGATAGTCTTTCAGTAAGACAGATATGCAATGTTGCAGATTTGATTTTTAACAAACCAGAAATTTATTATGCAAAAAAAAATGAATAAAACAAACAACTTGCCTGTATCGCAATTTGAAAGGTGCATGGTTAAAATACAATCTGACCCAGTACCATCACTTTATTTTACTCAAACTTGAGAGAATTCCCTTCTCCAAGCTTAAACGTTGGCCCTCTTAACCAACCCTGGGAACCAAGAATAGACTGTTCAGGTTGTAAATAATTGCTCAATTCATTTTGTTTTTTCTCCCCGATGGGTACCACAGTTGGCAAGATGAATGTTGTTGTTCATCCCTAATTATCCTAAAGGAGATGCTGGTGAACTTATCCTTGAATCACTGCAGTGCATGTGCCCATAGATACACCTTACAATGCTGTCAGGAAGGGAGTACTGGAATTTTGACAAAGTAACTCCGTATGGTTTGTGATGTGGAGGATAACATGATGGTGTTCCAATCTCTCTGCTTCTAGCTGGTAGAGGTTACAGGCTTGGAAGGTACTATTGCATAAGGCATCGTGAGTAAATGTACATACTGATGCTACCTTGTGAATGGTAATGCCCAGAGTGGTGTTGGTGGATATCTTAACAATTGCCATTGATTAAAACATCAGAAGTATATCCTTGTTGGCTGTGCCTTTTGTCCTGAATAAGAGGTTGTGTGCTCCACTGTCAGTGCAGATACTTGAATGCCTGACACTTCAGTGTTGTAGTGAAGGAGTGCTGCAAGTTACTATCCTTTTGAATAGAACAGAAAACACATGATTGTGAAAGACTATTGACAGGGTAGTTCATTGCCTCCTCCCTGGTTTAGTGACCTTGTCAATATATATCGTTCAACAATAGAATAATACAGAACAGAAGGATGCCGTTCCATCCATCATTCCTGATCAGCTCTTCAAATGAATTATCCAAATAATCACATCCTCCTGTGAATCTGCTTCTACCAACCAACCTTTCAGACAAGGCATTCCAAAATGTCCTGCTTTCCCTTTGAGAAACATTCTTCTCATCTTGTTGTGAATTCTTTTTACCTATACCTTGGTTAGTGTCCTTTCATTACTGAGCAATCTGCTGCTAGAAGTAGACCCTCCTTTATTCCTGTGTTTATTTATGTAATGTCCTTTATTTTTGAGGCATTCCATTGATGACTTGCACCATTATATCACTTTTAGGGGCAAAATGAGGCAGGTTGCATGAACTTGCTCAGTCAGAACATGAAATGAACCCATACTGTTGGTGTAATTCCACACAACACTCTGGCCAACTGAGTGAACCCATCTCCTCTTTATTTGATCTATCAAAATAATTAATCAGAATCATATCTCTCTTAAATTTCCACCTAACGTGCCTGATCTAAAGAGGACAAATCCTGGTTTCTCGAGTTGCTTCATATCCCTTGTACCATGCTGGTAAATCCAGCCCATGCTGCTCCACCCTCACTAATGTCTTGATGTTTTTATATTAGAGTAGTGCCCAAAGTTAGCTACCATACTCCAATCAAGGTCTTGCTATGATTTATAATAACGTAGCATGTTTAAAGGTTTTGTATACATTACCACTTTATAAAACCAAGATCGTGTTTACTTTAACAGCCTTCTGAACTCGCCCTGCCACGTTGTGAGATTTATACGTGAACTCATAGATGACTCCTTTTGATATCGTCTCCTCTCATTCTTCCCACCAAAATGCTCACTTCATACCTCCCCACATTAAATTGTACCTACCACATGCTGCCTACTTTCCAAGCAATCCATTTCCTCCTGAATATATCCTTCTTAATGTTTATTATATATTTGAGTTTCCTGTGATCTGCAAACCTTGAAGATATGCCAAGTGCATTCAAGTCCAGGTCCTTAAATATATCAAAGGGCAGTTACCCTCATACTGCATTCTTTGCCTGGGCTGAAGAGCAATTGTTTGATGTTACCTTCTGCTTTCTGTCTCTTAGCAAATTTCACATCATATTGCAACTGTTCCTTTAGTTCCATGGGCTTTAATTTGGCAACAGGTTTATGATGTGGTACCTTTATCAGAAGTTGTTCTGAATTCAGAATATCAGTTTCATCACATCTCTCCTTTACTACTTAAAAGGACTAATAAAAGGTTAAAAATCGACCCAAAACATTAACTGTTCTTTACTCTACATTTCCAGTATTTTTCCATTGTTACTGCATTGTTGAAAATGTAATTTGTTCGGTGCACATGCAAAGGGTGAGGATTTGGAAAAAGAACCAAAGGAGAAATTCTGTGATCAGGTGGAAGACTAGAGATATTCAATGACAAGAGTTAATGTCCGAGTTAATGAGATAAGTGAAGAAACAAAAGATGTGAATGTGAGAATACTGAATACAAAGAACAAAGAAAATTACAGCACAGGAACAGGCCCTTCAGCCCTTCAAGCCTGCGCCGATCGAGATCCTCTGTCTAACCTGTCATCTATTTTCTGAGGGTCTGTGTCCATTTGTTCCCTGCCCATCCATGTACCTGTCCAAATATATCTTAAAAGACGCTAACGTGTCTGCGTCTACCACCTCCGCTTGCAATGCGCTCCAGGCACCCACCACCCTCCTGTGTAAAGAACTTTCCACACATATCTCCCTTAAACTTTCCTCCTCTCACTTTGAACTCGTGACCCCTAGTAATTGAGTTCCCCACTCAGGGAAAAAGCTTCTTGCTATCCACCCTGTCTATACCCCTCATGATTTTGTAGACGTCAATCAGATCCCCCCTCAATCTCCGTCTTTCTAATGAAAATAATCCTAATCTACTCAACCCCTCTTCATAGCTAGCACCCTCCATACCAGGCAACATCCTGGTGAACCTCCTCTGCACCCTCTCCAAAGCATCCACATCCTTTTGGTAATGTGGCGACCAGAAGTGTACACAGTACTCCAAATGTGGCCGAACCAAAGTCTTATACAACTGCAACATGACCTGCCAACTCTTGTACTCAATACCCTGCCCAATGAAGGAAAGCATGCCATATGCCTTCTTGACCACCCTATTGACCTGCGTTGCCACCTTCAGGGAACAATGGACCTGAACACCCAGATCTCTCTGTTCATCAATTTTCCCTAGGACTTTCCCATTTACTGTATAGTTCGCCCTTGAATTTGTTCTTCCAAAATGCATCACCTCGCATTTGCCTGGATTGAACTCCATCTGCCCAACTCTCCAGTCTATCTAGATTCTGCTGTAATCTCTGACAGTCCCCTTCCCTATCTGCTACTCCATCAATCTTAGTGTCATCTGCAAACTTGCTGATCAGACCACCTATACCTTCCTCCAAATCATTTACATATATCACAAACAACAGTGGTCCCAGCACAGATCCCTGTGGAACACCACTAGTCACAGGTCTCCAATTTGAGAAACTCCCTTCTACTACTACTTTCTGTCTCCTGTTGCCCAGCCAGCTTTTTATCCATCTAGCTAGCACACCCTGGACCCCATGTGACTTCACTTTCTCCATCAGCCTGCCATGGGGAACCTTATCAAATGCCTTACTGAAGTCCATGTATATGACATCTACAGCCTTTCCCTCATCAATCAACTTTGTCACGTCCTCAAAGAATTCTATTAAGTTGGTAAGACATGACCTTTCCTGCACAAAACCATGTTGCCTATCACTGATAAGCCCATTTTCTTCCAAATGGGAATAGATCCTATCCCTCAGTATCTTCTCCAGTAGCTTCCCTACCACTGACGTCAGGCTCTCTGGTCGATAATTACCTGGATTATCTTTGTTGCCCTTCCTAAACAAGGGGACAACATTAGCAAGTCTCCAGTCCTTCGGGACCTCACCCGTGTCTAAGGATGCTGCAAAAATATCTGTTAAAGCCCCAGCTATTTCCTCTCTCGCTTCCCTCAGTAACCTGGGATAGATCTCATCCGGACCTGGGGACTTGTCCACCTTAATGTCTTTTAGGATACCCAACACTTCCTCCTTCCTTATGTCAACTTGACCTAGAGTAAGCAAACATCGATCCCTAACCTCAACATCCGTCATGTCCCTCTCCTTGGTGAATACCGATGCAAAGTACTCGTTAAGAATGTCACCCATTTTCTCTGACTCAGCGCATAACTTTCCTTCATTGTCCTTACGTGGGCCAATCCTTTCTCTGGTTACCCTCTTGCTCTTTATATATGAATAAAAGGCTTTGGGATTTTCCTTAACCATGTTTGCCAGCAATATCTCATGTCCTCTCTTGGCCCTCTTAATGCCTCATTTCAGATTTGCTCTACATTCCCGATATTCTTGCAAAGCTTTGTCTGTCTTCAGTCGCCTAAACCTCATGCATGCTTCCTTTTTCCTCTTAGCTAGTCTCACAATTTCACCTGTCATCCATGGTTCCTTAATCTTGCCATTTCTATTCCTCATTTTCACAGGAACATGTCTCTCCTGCACACTAATCAACCTCTCCTTAAAAACCTCCCACATATCAAATGTGGATTTATCTTCAAACAGTTTCTCCCAATCTACATTCCTCAGATCCTGCCGAATCTTGGTATAGTTGGCCTTCCCCCAGTTTAGAACTCCTCCTTTAGGACCACTCCCATCCTTGTCCATGAGTATTGTAAAACTTACGGAATTGTGGTCACTATTTCCAAAGTAGTCCCCTGCTGTAATATCAACCACTTGGCCGGGTTCATTCCCCAACACCAGCTCGAGTATGGCCCCTTCCCAAGTCGGACTACATACATACTGCTCTAGAAAACCCTCCTGGACACACCTAACAAATTCTGCTCCGTCTTGACCCTTAACACTAAGTGAATCCCAATCAATGTTGGGAAAATTAAAATCTCCCATCACCACCACCCTGTTTCTCCTACACCTTTCCGTTATCTGTTTACATATTTGTACCTCTATCTCACGCTCGCTGTTGGGAGGCCTGTAGTACAGCCCCAACATTGTTACTGCGTCCTTCCTATTTCTGAGTTCTACCCATATTGCCTCACTGCTTGAGTCCTCCATGGGGCCCTCCTTCACTGCGGCTGTGATATCGTCTTTGACCATTACTGCAACTCCTCCACCCCTTTTACCTCCCTCTCTATCCTGCCCGAAGCATTGATATCCTGGGACAACTAGTTGTCAATCATGCCCTTCCCTCAACCAAGTCTCAGTAATAGCAATAACGTCATACTTCCAGGTACCGATCCAAGCCCTAAGCTCATCTGCCTTATCTACTACACTTCTCGCATTAAAACAAATGCACCTCAGACCACCTGTCCCTTTGTGTTCAGTATCTGCTCCCCAACTTCTATTCCCTTTAGTCACACTGACTCCATTATCTAGTTCCCTACAGGGTCTCGTTTCTACCTCTTTTCTGTCCAATATTTGGTTCCCATCCCCCGCCACATTAGTTTAAACCCTCCCCCACAGCATTCGCAAAAGCACCCCCAAGGACATTGGTTCCACTCCGGTTCAGGTGTAGACCGTCCAATTTGTAATAGTCCCACCTCCCTCAGAACTGGTTCCAATGTCCCAAAAATCTGAACCCTTCCCTCCTACACTATCTCTCAAGCCACCATTCATCCTGGCTATTCTTTCATTTCTGCACTGACGAGCACGTGGCACTAGTAGCAATCCTGAGATTACTACCTTTTGAGGTCCTACTTTTTAACTTGGCTCCTAACTCCCTAGATTCTGCTTGTAGGACTTCATCCTGTTTTCTGCCTATATCATTGGTGCCCAGACGCACCACCGCAACTGGCTGTTCACCCTGCCCCTTCAGAATGTTCTGCAGCCAATTTGGAGTCATCCCTGACCCGTGCACCTGGGAGGCAACATACCATTCGGGAGCCCCGTTTTTGACCGCAGAACCCCCTATCTACTCCCCTTACACTTGAATCCCCAATGACTATCGCCCTTCCACTCTTTCTCCCGCCCTTTTGTACAGCAGAGCCAGCCACAGTGCCATGAACCTGGCTACTGCTGCCTTCCTCTGGTGAGCCATCTCCCCCAACAGTATCCAAAACGGAATACCTGTTTTGGAGGGAGATGACCGCAGGGGACACCTGCACTGCCTTCCTGCTCTTCCTCTGCCTTTTGGTCACCCATTCCCTTTCTCCCTCAGCAATCCTAATCTGCGGTGTGACCAATTCGCTAAATGTGCGATCCACGATCCCATCAGCATCGCGTATGCTCCAAAGTGAGTCCATCCGCAGCTCCAGAACCGTCATGCGGACTAACAAGAGCTGCAGCTGGACACACTTCCTGCATGTGAAGGAGTCAGGGACATCAGCCCTGTCCCTGAGCTAACACATTGAGCAAGAGGAGCACAACACGGGTGTGAGATCTCCTAACACTATTAAACTTAACTTAGATAAATGAAAAAGGAACGAGAAAAGTTATTGGCAATCACAGGATATGTATCAAGAAACGTGAAATAGAAAAAGCCTTACCTTATCTACACACCACCGAGTCTGATTCACTGTTCAATCACTGCTTTTTGATTGCATCTTCTTGTGTGACAGCAGAGGTAAAAACGTTTTTTTTAGTTTTTTTCACACTGTCCAAGGCCTGCTTTCCATGTGGAACGGTGACTTAATTCTACTTCATTCAATTCCGTATCCTAGGTTCACTCATTGCATTCCAGTATACTCCACATTGGAGAAACCAAACCAGTAGACAATAGGTGCTGGAGAAGGCCATTCAACCCTTCAAGCCAGCACCACCATTAATTATGATCATGGCTGATCATCCACAATCAGTATCCTGTTCCCCTTATCCCCAACCCTTGATTCCACTATCTTTAGGAGCTCTGTCCATCTCTTTCTTGAAGGTATCCAGAGAGTTGGTCTCCACTGTCTTCTGGGGCAGAGCATTCCATATGTCCACCACTCTCTGGGTGAAGAAGTTTTTCCTCAACTCTATTCTAAATGGCCTACCCCTTATTTTTAAACTGTGCCCTCTGGTTCTGGATTCACCCATCAGCGGAAACATGCTTCCTGCCTCCAGAGTCTCCAATCCCTTAATAATCTTATATGTCTCAATCAGATCCCCTCTCACCCTCCTAAACTCAAGTGTATACATCCCAGTTGCTCCAATCTTTCAACGTATGATAGTCCTGCCATTACGGGAATAGACCTCATGAACCTACGCTGCACTCCCTCAATAGCAAGAATGTCCTTCCTCAAATTTGGAGACCAAAACTGCACACAATACTCCAGGTGCGGTCTCACCAGCGCCCTGTATAGCTGCAGAAGGACCTCTTTGCTCCTATACTCAATTCCTCTTGTTATGAAGGCCATCATGCTATTAGCTTTCTTCACTGCCTGCTGTACCTGCATGCTTGCTTTCATTGACTGATGTACAAGAACACCTAGATCTCGTTGTACTTCCCCTTTACCTAACTTGACTCCATTGAGACAGTAATCGGCCTTTCTGTTCTTGCCACCAAAGTGTATAACCACACATTTATCCACATTAAACTGTATCTGCCATGCATCCGTCCACTCACCTAGCCTGTCCAAGTCACCCTGTATTCTCATAACATCCTCCTCACATTTCACACTGCCACCCAGCTTTGTGTCATCAGCAAATTTGCTAATATTACTTTTAATGCCTTCATCTATATCATTGATGTATATTATAAACTGCTGCGATCCCAGCACCGAACTTTGTGGTACCCCACTGGTCACTGCCTGCCATTCCGAAAGGGACCCGTTTATCACTACTCTTTGCTTCCTGTCAGCCAGCCAATTTTCAATCCAAGTCAGTATTTTCCCCCAATACCATGTGCCCTAATTTTATTCACCAATCTCCTATGCGGGACTTTATCAAAAGCTTTCTGAAAGTCCAGGTACACTACATCCACTGGCTCTCCCTTGTCCATCTTCACAGTTACATCCTCAAAAAATTCCAGAAGATTAGTCAAGCACGATTTCCCCTTCGTAAATCCATGCTGACTCTGACCTATCCTGTTACTGCTATCCAAATGAGTTATAATTTCATCTTTTATAATTGACTCCAGCATCTTTCCCACCACTGACGTCAGGCTAACCGGTCTGTAATTTCCTGTTTTCTCTCTCCCTCCTTTCTTGAAAAGTGGGACTAACTTGCGCCATCTTTCCAATTTCATTCCTGAGCTGCCTACAGTGTTCTAGCGAAACTCAGTGTAAACTTGAAAACCAACTCTGTTCAGTTTGGCTGTTTATGACCTTCCAGATTCAACATAGAGTTTGATTATAATATTTGCCCGTGTTTTGCTTCCTTCATTTTTGCAGGTTTTAGTTTGTCTTTGCCTTCCTTTTACATTTGTTTTTAACTGACAGTTGTTTATATCTCTCTGGCTAGATCATTTATTTCATCTTTTAAAAATTCCCTCACCACTCCACTTGACCTTGAACTACCAACTTGTTTGTTGTTTATCTCTCATGTCTTCCATCTTATTACAGAACATTCTCTTCTCCACCAAGCATGCACAGCCAGGTGTTTCTGATTTTATTTCAAGTCTCTCTCTCTTCATCTTTCTTGCTCTTTTTTTTTCTTTCTTTCTCTCTCTCTCTGAACTTTCAAAGAGTATGCTGCACTGCTACCCACTCATTACTACTCTGACCCATGTGATTATAGGAGCAGAATTAGGCCATTTGACCCATCAGGTCTGCTTCACCATTCTGTCGTGGCTGTTAGGTTTCTTAACCCAGTTCCCCTGCCTTCTCCCCTTAACTCTTGATCCCCCTTACTAATGAAGAACCTGCCTATCTCTGTCTTAAATGCACTCAATAACTTGGTCTCCATAGCCTTCTGCAGCAATGGGTTCCACAGAGTCACCATCATCTAGTTGAAGAAATTCTTCCTCATGTCAGTCCTAAAGTATCGTGCCTTCACTTGAAGGCTGTGCCCTTGAGTCCTAGTCTCTTCTAATAGTGTAAATTCTTTTCCATGCCCATTCTATCAAGGCTTCTTACTATTCTGTAAGTTTTAATCAGATTCCCCCTCATCCTTCTAAACTTCATCGAGTACAGACCTGGAGGCCTCAACTGATCCTCATATGAAAATTCCTTCATCCCCAGGATCGTTCTTGTAAATCTCTTCTAAGCCCCCTCCTAGGCCAGCACATGCATCCTTCAATATGGGACTCAAAACTGCTCACAATATTCCAACTGTTGTATACAAGCTGTCTTGAAATGAATGCCAACATGTCATTTGTCTTTCTAACTGCCGACTGAACTTCCATGATAACCTTATGAAAATCCTGAAGTAGAACACCCAAGACCTTTCCTGTCACCCTATCTATGCCCTTCATGATTTTATAAATTTCTGGAAGATCACCCCTCATCCTCCAACACTCCAGGGGAATATAGCCCCAGCCAATACAGCCTCCCCCGATTGCTCAAACCTTCCAACCCTGGCAATATCCTTGTAAATCTTTTCCAGACCCTTTCAAGTCACACAACATCCTTTCTATAGCTGAGAGACCAGAACTGGATGAAAAATGGCCTAGCCAATTGGCATGCTGGATCTCAGGAGCACAAAAGCTGACGTTTCGGGTCTTGACCCTTCCGAAACGTCAGCTTTTGTGCTCCTAAGATGCTGCTTGGCCTGCTGTGTTCATCCAGCTACACACTTTGTTATCTTGGATTCTCCAGCATCTGCAGTTCCCATTATCTCTAGCCAATTGTCATGTCCAGCCACAATGTGGCTTCTCCACTCCTAAGCTCAAGGCACTGACCAATGCCGCCTTCACTATCCCGCCTAATTGTGACCCTATTTTCAAGGAACTACCATACGTATGTTTGTAAAGTCAAATTTTTTGACTTTTTAAAGGTTAAATTTGTGGGGCTGACTATTACATGGATTCTACTTCAAAGGGTTTGAAATTCATGCTACAGTCCAACATACTGTAACATTAGCATAAACCCATATGATCTCTAAACGAATACAAAAACACAATGAATTACAGTAATTACAGGATAAAGACAACAAAAACAAAAATGAATCAGTAAGCTTTTATTTATACTTAGAAAAAGTGAAGTAGAAATATAATAAAATGTGAGGCTGGATGAACACAGCTGGCCAAGCAGCATCTCAGGAGCACAAAAGCTCTCTGATGAAGGGTCTAGGCCTGAAACGTCAGCTTTTGTGCTCCTGAGATGCTGCTGGGCCTGCTGTGTTCATCCAGCCTCACATTTTATTATCTTGGAATTCTCCAGCATCTGCAGTTCCCATTATCTCAAGTAGAAATATAATATGGTTTTAAATTACAATTACATGGAGTCCCTGTAGAATGGAAACAGGCCATTCAGCCCAACAAGTCCACATTGACCCTCCAAAGAGCATCCCACCCAAATACATTCCCCTACCCTTTCCCTGTAATCCTGAATTTCAAATGGCTAACACACCTAATGTACACATCCCTGAACACTCCGGCAATTTAGCATGGCCAATTCACCTAACCTGCACATCTTCGGACTGTGGGAGGAACCCGGAGCACCCGGATGAAACCCACACAGACATGGGGAGAATGTGCAAACGCCACACAGACAGTGACCCAATGGCGAAATTGAACCTGAGCTTCTGGCGCTGTCATGTACCAGTGCTAACCACTGAGCCACTGTGCCACCCCTTTTCCTGTCATTGGTCCTTGTTTCCTGGTCAGTGTACTACCCCTACAGATTAGAAGCCAAAAAAAAGTTCTATAAGTGATAGAAGTTGGAACAACGTATGTTCCTTATCCCCTGCTGACATCTTAAATTCAACATGTCAAATATAAAAGTTCATTAAATTTCTACAAAATTACACTCTTCAACATCTTCAGCCAAGAATAAAGCTTCATAATGATCAATAACTTTCAGTTTAGATGCTGCTGTATGTTTTCTGCCTCTCCTAAAGGGCATTTTTACACAAACTGATGAAGAAATTTCAAAACCTCAACTGGGCATATGACTGTATTCCACAAATTTCTTCCATTTCCTTCTGTTTTCTCTCGTCTACTGTTGGTTTATTTTATCAAACTAATGTTTTCTGATAAAAATGTTATCAGACATTTGACTCTCATACGATCTCACCGATCATTTCCTCATCGTAACATTCATGTACAGAGTAATACCTTGACTCTCAGATGTTGATCAGTTATCTGTGAATAATTAAGGTCAACTTATGTGTGAGAAGTACGGAAAATTCAAGATTTTTTTGACCAAAAATAGTGGCGTCAACTTTTACACGAGATCAACTTTTACTTGAGTATATATAATATGAACCTGCACTTCAATGTCTCTTTTATCAGCAACACTGTCCAGGACCTTGCCATTAAGTGTATAAGTCCTGCCCTGAATTGCCTTTCCAAACTGCAGCCCCTCACTTTTATCTAAATTAAACCCCTCTGCCACTCCTCGGCCCACTGGCCCATCTGATCAAGATCCTGTTGTACTCTAAGGTAACCTTCTTTGCTGTCCACTACACCATTAATTTTATTGTCATCTGCAAACTTACAAACCATACCTCCTATATTCACATGCAAATCATTTATATAAATGACAAAAAGCAGTGGACCCAGCACTGATCCTTGGGGCACAACACTGGTCATAGGCGTCCAGTCTGAAAAGCAACCCCTCCACCACCACCCTCTGCCTCCTACTTCTGAGCCAGTTCTGTATCCAAATGGCACGTTCTTCCTGTGTTCCATGTGATCTAACCTTGCCTACCCTGTGGAACCTTGCAGAACCAGTCTATCCTGTGGAATGCCTTACTGAAGTCCATGAAGTTCATGTCCACCACTGTGTCCTCGTCAATCCTCTTCATTACTTCTTCAAAAAACTCAGTTAAGTTAGTGAGACACGATTTTCCATGCTCAAAATCATGTTGACTATCCTTAATCAATCCTTGCCTTTCCAAGTACTAATGAACTCTGCTGCTTTATGATATCTCCCTCCAAACTCATCAGTGCAGAAGCTGACATTTGTGCTATATGATTTTTAGGAAGTTCAGCACTTTGCTACTGAAGTACAAATTGGTACTTAATCCTGATCTAGAATATTACAAAAGTTTCAAAAGATGCTTGAGGTATTTATGTTGCCAGATCTTCTTCCACTAAATCGTTCCATTTTAAGCTGACTCTTTAGAATTATAGATTTATAGTACAGTTATCTATTTCGGTGGCTTCATGTTAACTTGTGTACTTTTCACTTTGTTCTATAGCGTGTGACCTACAGGTTAACAACTGCCTGTACAAGCTTATGGGATTAAGTAAAATTTGCTGCAACACTATTCTACTGACTTTGGCATGGAGGGTACTGAACTTGGACATATTGCAATAACAAATACATTTATTTATATTACATGCAGAGATAATGCTTAAAGCTTTGAACAGAATAATAACACAATGTAAGAAGCAGAAATGTTGGATTTTTTAAAGACAAAGTACAATACATGTTCATTTTTCATTTATGAAATTGCTGTAAAATATTTAAAATTGGTAGGTCAAGCTAATCTGTTTTTGTTTCTGGAAAATCATTTACATGTGATTATATTTTGTAAGCAGCATTGAGGTGAACCTTAAAATAAAACAGAGAACTGCAGATGCTGGAAATAGGAAACAAAAACAGAAATTGCTGGAGGAAGATAACAAAGTGTGAAGCTGGATGAGCACAGCTCCTGAGATGCTGCTTGGCCTGCTGTGTTCATCCAGCTACACACTTTGTTATCTTGGGAACTGCAGATGCTGGAGAATCCATTATTGCTGGAGGAACACTACTTTCTCACCACAGATGCTGCTAGAAAAGCAGAGTTAATCTTACAAGCCCAGTAGCCCCTCTTCAGGTGTCTTATAACAGTAATAGACTGTTTTAGTTGGAGAATAAAATAACTTGGTAAGTTTTTAATATTCGTACTAAAGTTCCAATTAAAATTTCTTGTATTCCATGGCTCTCATTCTCATGGAAGAATGTTGGTGGATTTCTAATGATGAAATAACTAAATTGAAGTATTTTCAGTCGAGAGATTGTCAGTCGAGAAAATCGTGTCAGTAAGGGTGTCAGCCTCCTTCCTTCTGAAACCTGATTTTGCAATTGAAGAGAAAGTTTTGAGTGTAAATCAAATAAGGGTTTCCGACCTTCATTTGTTTTTGGGATATGGGCATTGCTGATAAGGCAAGCATTTATTGCCGATGTCTAATTGCTCTTGAGTGGGTGAAGCTGACTGAGCCTATAACCAAACAGCTTATTTCAGAGAAATCTCAAACACATTGGTGTGGGTATGGAATCACATGTGGGTTAGACCTGCTAAGGTTAGCAAATTTCCTTCTCTGAAGGATGTGAGTGCACCAGAAGTTCTGCAGTTCCAATGATTTTTGAAGGCACCAGGACAGTTCATGATTGAGAAAGTCATTAGAATCACAAAATTAGACAAGAATAGTACCGATGATTATCCAGTTGCTTCATAATCAGTATTAATGAGAATAACATTTGTCGGCCAAATATATCATTAACTGAATTTAAGTTCCTCGGCTGCCTTGACAGGATTTGGACTTGCGCATCTGTGACATTGTTTGAAGCCTTCAGATTAATCATTAACATTTTTATTCTGCCGTCATCATAAGCATTCAGCATGCTTCATCATGTATGTCTTCATTATTAGTTTTTTCTCATTAATCTCAGAATACATTAATAAATTTGAGTATAAACATCTTGCCATTATTTGATATAAAACCCTGATTCTGTTAAAATTTCTGGTGAAGTTAGTACTCCAGTTGTTATTATACTGTAAATTGGAGAACAGCTTATTGCATCCACGTGTCTGCAGTTAATAGAAGTTGAGTTCTGAGGAAGGGTCACCAGACCCGAAACATTAACTGTGTTTTCTCCTCCACAGATGCTGCCAGACCTGCTGAGCTTTTCCAACAACTTTGTTTTTGTTCCACATATTCAGAAGGTTTGGTGCCTCAGTTTTGAATTGTGCCCCAAATTTTATCTTGTCTCTATGTTATTCTGACCGTATTACACCATCTCACACTCCTCTGCCCTCACTTACACCTGAAACATTGACTGCTCCTTTCCTCCAGATGCTGGCTGGCATGCTGTGTTCTTCCAGCCTCCTGTTTGTCTGACTTGGATTCCAGCATCTGCAGTTTCTTTTGTCTCTGATTCCCATCAGTTCTGCTCAGCCCTATTCTTGTCCCGTCAACTGATATTCCTTACTCTGGATTGTTGCAGTAGTTCTTCAACATCATCCTGAAGCTTATGATACAATGATCACAGTCTCCTAAGGGTTCTGCCACTGAAACGTGTTACATTCGGGCCCACCTCATTTCCAAGAACCAAGTCCAACAGTGTATCTTTTCTTGTTGGACTAGTCACATATATCTGTAGGAAACTCTCCAGGAGCACTTCCCTCCTCGTTTTACCTTACATTACCAATATCCAACTTATATTTGGATAATTAAAGTTCCCTCATTATATCTACTCTACAATGTTGACATTTCTCTGTAATTTTGCTGCAGATTTGAACCTCTGTATTCTGTCCACTAGTTGGTAATCTGTAAACTACACTGAACAATGTAATTGTATGGTTTTTTTTCCCCATTAGCTCTAACCAAATTGGGTCTGTCCTTGAAAATTCTGAGGCACCCACTTTCAGCATAGCAATGCACTCCTTAACTTCACCTCCTTCCTTCTTTTTCTATCTTTCCTGACCAAATTATACCTGGGAATACTTAACACCCAGTCTTGCCCATCCTTGATCCAGGACTGTGTTATTGCCACAACAATATACTTCCACATGGTAATGTGTGTCATCAATTGTCCATTCTTACTTATTCTATGCATTTTAGTGTTTTGAGAGGAGATGCTTTGTGGTCAAAGTGCTGCTGGTAGGTTTGCAAGATGGCAGCAGAGTAACAGCGCTGCGTGCAGGCTCTTTTCTGGTGCCCACCCATTCCCATCAGCTCTCCTTCTTTATTTTGCTTTTGTTTGAGCACTTTTCCTTTGTTTTATTTTCCTTTTCTTTTGGCCTTTCGTTTCTTCTTTTCTGTGGAAGGTCTGTCCCAGCGGAGTAGCAGGAGCAGGCCGCATTGAGGAGTGGCTGATATGTCTCCTCCTGGCGATAGGAGGAGGCGGTAGTGACAGTGAGGTTGTCCTCCTGGCATTCGGGCCACTGGCGGCAAAGCTCCTCCACTGACTGGGGACAGTGGCGGGGGGGCAGCTGAGGACTCCTCAAGATGGTGGCGCCAGCAAGGGGGCATCTGCTGCTGAAGAGGGACTCGTGGTGCAGCAACAGCCAGGCCTGACAGCAGAGTCACATATTCTCGGTTGCAGGGCAAGCATGGATTCAGTGGTGTCAGCAAACTGGGCCCAGCCATGAAGAGATGGTGCCTACATTAGCCGGGGTGGACGGTGCGACCAGCACCGAGGAGGCAGTTGGAGGTCTCCCTTAAGGCTGGTGCTGGCATGGACCCTGTCCGGAAGACTGGTATTCTGAACTTTGTATTTCATTATTTTACTAATTTATTGCAATGACCTATAATGTTGGACTATTTCTTCACATTTCTTCTTTTTTTTCGGCTTCTTAACAATTTGACCTTAAGTATCCATACCTAGGTACAGATACCTTGGTTCTGAGGAAGGGTCACCTGACCCAAAACGTTAACTCTGTTTTCTCCTCCACAGATGCTGCCAGACCTGCTGAGCTTTTCCAGCAACTTTGTTTTTGTACCTTTGTACCTAAAATGGTGCGATCATGCGACAGTAGTAAACTTTTCACTGTGCTTATTTGAGTGTACATGTGACAAAGCTAATTCAATTCAATGAGCGTTAACTGTTTTGAACTTCATTTCTTTCTCCCTTCCTTGGACTTCACCAATTAACTTACTGTTCTCTATACTGCAGCCAGTTATATCCCCACGTATTTTGTGAATCCTGGTACTGAGAAGACTGGAAAGATGACAGTGCAAAAGGCTTGGGATCTCTGGTTTCAGGGTGTGGATTAATTCATCGTGAAGAGGGAGACTATGGGCGGCTGGCTTGGAGGTGGGACCTGGCCATTTAAATGGAGCTGCAAACAAACAGAACATTTGCTTGAGGGACTGGGTGGAACTCTGCTGCTCTTGGCACACAGGTTACTTGTTTGATCAGACAGTTCTGAACCCTGTGAAATCTGGCCTGCAGCCATTAAATTTAAATCTGTTTCCTAACTTGCGCTGCAGAAGTTCACGTTAAAGGAGCCACAGTTTCTTTTTGTTTAAATATTATAACACATCAAGCGAGCAGGAATTTATCCAGGAATTAAGCTAATTTACATAAACTTCACTCCTCGTTATTCTTAACCTCTCTGCAGCATTTTGCATGGTTGCCTGCACCGTCCTCCTCCAAATTGGCTACGCTGTAGTCGAGCTGATTGGGACTGCATTTGCACGGTTCAATTCTTATCTATTTAATTACAGGCAGGGAATCACTGGAAGTGGTTTCTCTTCCTGCTGCTACACCATTATCTCTAGTGATACGCAAGGATCTGCTTTTGGGTGTGTCCAGTTTGTCATGTATATGCTGCCACTCTGCAACATCATCAGCCAGCCACACATGCACACACCTGACACCCAGTTCTAGCTTACCATTTATGAAGAAGGATCCCGACCCAAAACATCAACTTTCCTGCTCCTCTAATGCTGCCTGGTCCGCTGTGTTCCTCCAGCTCCACGCCGTGTTATTTCTGACTCCAGCATCGGCAGTTCTTATCATCCCTAGCTTACCACCACCTCTTTGACCTGTTATTGCCTTCACATTGTCAGACTAGTCTGGCATTCAATGCTGGATAAACAGAAGCTTATTTCAGCAGAATATTAGTGGGACAGAATGCCATTGCTGCATGCGGCCATTACAGATTCCTAGCACCAATACCATCCCTCTTTCTGGTCATTATCGAAGGACAAATCAGACGCTTGACTCCTTAGCTTGACTCAGATGATCTTCCAGTTACACATCTGCTCCATCACCACAAGCATCTATCAAATGCCTGACTTCGACCTTAGAACATAGAACATAGAACATAGAAAAGTACAGCACAGTACAGGCCCTTCAGCCCACGATGTTGTGGCGTGGAATAATCCTAATCCAAAAATAAAATAACCTAACCTACATTCCCCTCAATTCACTGCTGTCCATGTGCATGTCCAGCAGTCGCTTAAATGTCACTAATGACTCTGCTTCCACGACTACAACTGGCAAACTATTCCATGCGCTCACAACTCTCTGGGTGAAGAACCTCCCTCTGACATCTCCTCTATACCTTCCTCCTAACACCTTAAAACTATGACCCCTCGTGGCAGTCAATCCTGCCCTGGGGAAAAGCCTCTGGCTAAAGACTCTATCCATGCCTCACCTTGCCTCAGCTCTTTTGATCTTGAAACCTCATCTATGTTTTTGGCATCTGTAAATATGACTGTTACCACACATTGCTGGCCAACCTTTCAGATTCAACCTTTGCAGATACGAAGTTCATCCCAGACTCTGCTGTTGAGTCTTACTGTCTCCATTCACCTTCTGTACTGTTCATGTTGACCTACACGGACTCCTGCAAAATTGTCGGCTCACCCCGAAGAAAGTCAGCAAATGTCATGCTTTTCTCAAACGAATATTGTTAATTTAGTACTCAGTCCAGAAAATATATACTCAACCAGAGATTGCTCGTACAGCTAAGAGAGATGAGCACTTGTGTACGTTTGTCTGACATTGCCCTGCTGGCTATTTTAATAGAGATGTTAATGTATCTAGACTGGAAATATATCTTGCACAATTTATTGCTTAAGGAGCTTTCTCAGGCAAGACGAGTTAGTCTTTTATGTGAAGTTACTTTTTTGTAATATGTTGCAGTCACTCTTTTTGAGGTTAAAATGACAGGGAGGTACAAAATATAAATGTCAGCTTGACAATATTGGGAATGTGCTAGTTCTGACTGTGAAAGTTACAGTTGCAAACCTCACTCCAGACACTTAAGTATGTAATTCAAGCTGAGATTTAATGCAGTGCCATGGGAATATTTTGTACTGCTGGAAATTTCTCCATTTGAATGAGACATAAACCAGGTCTGACCTGTTTGGTGGATATAAAAGATGTCAAGGCATCATACAAAGATCGTTAATGAAGTTGAGTCTCCTGGTTAACCTCTACTTCCAAGTTAACAGATTATTTTTGGAGAATTCTCTTGTACAAATTGTGCTTGTTTTATGAATAAAACCAAAATTGACTCAATTTCAGAAAATAATAATTGATTGAGAAGAGCTTTGAGATTTCTTGAAGATGTAAAGGATACAATATTATATGTAAGTGCAGGGCCTGTCCTCTGGAATTAGTATATTGGCTTTACTTCATTACTCATTGCAATTCCAAAAATTGGCAACCTGCTCCACCATTTAGTCAGATCATGCCTGATCTGATTCTGGCTTTGCCTCCATTTTCTAACCTGCGACTCCCTTGTTGATCAAAAATTTGTTAAACCAAGTCTCGAATATGATGCAATGACCCAACCTCCATTCCTCTCTCTGGAATTCCAAAGACTAATTACCCTGTAAGCAAAGACAATTTCTGCTCATCTCAGTCTTAAATGAAAGATTATTTATTTATTTTTAACTGGTGGTCTGTGTTATACCATAAGATATCAGAGCAGAATTAGGCCTTTAGCCCATCAAGTCTGCTCCACCATTGAATCATGGCTAATAAGTTTCTCAACCCCATTCCCCTGCCTTCATCCCATAACCCTTGATCCCCTTACAATAAAGGCCTTTCTATTTCTGCCTTTAATACACTCAGCGACTTGGCCTGTACAAGCCTCTGCAGCAATACGTTCCACAGATTCACCACCCTCAGGCTGAAGAAATTCCTCCTCAACTCAGTTCCAAGGGTCGTCCTTCTCTCAAAGGCTGTGTCCTTGGGTCCCAGTCTCTCCTACTATTGGCAACACCTTCTCCAAGTCCCCTTTATCCAGGACTCTCAACATTCTGTATGTTTCAATCAGATCCCCTCCTCCCATCCATCTAAACTCCATCAAATACAGACCCAGGGTCCTCAACTGCTCCTTGTATGACAAACCCCTCATCTGCGGGATCATTCTTGTTAACCTCCTCTGGATCCCTTCCATAGCCAGCACATCCTTCCTTAGACAAGGGGCCCAAAACTGTTCACAATATTCTAAGTGTAGTCTGATCAGAGCGTTAAAGAGCCTCAGCAGTACATCCCTGCTCTTGTATTCTCGCCCTGATAAAATGAATGTTAACATTGTAATTGTCTTCCTAACTGCCAACTGAACCTACTTGTTAACATTGAGAGTCTTGAACTAGGACTCACCAGTCCCTTAATGCTTCAGATTTCCAAAGCCTTTCCCCTTTTTAGAAAATAGTCTATCCCTCTGTTTTCGTACCAAAATGAGTAACCTTACTCTTGGCCACGTTGTATTTCATTTACCACTTTTTTGCCTATTTCCCTCACCTGTCCAAGTATCTCTGCAGCCTCTCCGCTCCCTCCATGCTACCTGTCCCTTCACCTATCTTTCTGTCATCTGCAAGCTTGGCAAGGATGCCTTCAATCCCTTCATTCAAATTGTTAAAGTATCATGTGAAATAAATGAACTCATGGAACAAAAAATGATGATAGTATAGATCTAATCTATGGTGCAATTACAAGTGACCAAAATTAGGAAACAAATGATCTGTCTTGCACAACATTTCAAAAAGAGATGGGGTTAGCGCTAATTTAAAAAAAAATGACATATGGGAATTAGTGAAAAAGACTCCTGGTTCAGAAAATCAGGCTGTAGGGTCACTGTGGTGGAGATTAGGAATGTCCAAGATTAGAAAATGCTGGTGGATGTAGTATGTAGGCTCACTAACAATAGTTTTGCCATTCGAAAGGGCACTAGGCAAGAAATTACTCGAGCTTGTGGTGAACACAATGTATTTGTCATGTGAAATTTTTATCTTTATTTAGGTTGGACCAATCCAAATGACAAAAGCAGTCTGGAAGATTAGTTTGTAGAATGTTTTCATGATCAGTTTCCTGGAACAGTCCGTAGTAGCACCAGCTAGGGTTGAAGCTATTTTAGATCCAATATTGCACAATGAGAGTAGATTAATTTGTAGAAGACGCATTGGAAAAGGGTGATAATACAATTCTAATCTACGGTAAATTTGAAATCAATAGCTGTAATTACAAACATGAATCTTAAACCATTGGCTTCTATCAGTTGTCCAGATACTGATAGTTTTGCATTTATAATCACACTTTGCTATCATGGATTCGTCAAGGGCAGGTCGTGTCTCACAAACCTCATTCAGTTTTTTGAGAAGGTGACCAAGCATGTTGTTGAAGGTAGGGCAGTTGACGTGGTGCACTTTGACTTCAGTAAAGCCTTGATAAGGTTCCACATGGTAAGCTATTGGAGAACGTACGGAGGCACGGGATTGAGGGAGATTTAGCAGTTTGGATTAGAAACAAGCTTTCTGTAAGAAGGCAAAAAGTGGTGGTTGATGGAAAATATTCAGCCTAGAGCCCGGCTACTAGTGGTGTGCCTCAAGGATCTGTTCTGGGACCACTGCTGTTTGTCATTTTTATAAATGACTTGGACATGGGCATAGGTGGATGGGTTAGTAAGTTTGCAGATTCCACTAAAGTCAGTGGAGTGGTGGACAGTGTGAAAGAATGTTGCAGGTTACAGGGAGACTTGGATAAGCTGCAGAATTGGGCTGAAAGGTGGCAAATGGAGTTCAATGCGGATAAATATGAGGTGATTCACTTTGGGAAGAATAATAGGAAGGCAGAATACTGAGTCAATGGAAAGATTCTTGGAAGTGTGGATGTGCAGAGGGATCTTGGTATCCATGTACATCGATCCCTGAAAGTTGCCACCCAAGTTGATAGTGTTGTTAAGAAGGCCAATGGTGTGTTAGGTTTTATTGGTAGAGGGATTGAGTTCCAGAGCCGTGATGTCATGCTGCAACTGTACACAACGCTTTTGCGGCCTCACTTGGAATATTGCGTGCAGTTCTGGTTGCCCCATTACGGGAAGGATGTGGAAGCATTGGAAAAGGTGCAGAGGACATTTACCAGGATGTTGCATCGTCTGGAACGAAGGCCCTATGAAGAAAGGCTGAGGGGCTTGGGTCTGTTCTCATTGGAGAGAAGAAGGCTAAGAGGGTATTTAATAGAGACATACAAGATGATCAGAGGATTAGATAGGGTGGACGGTGAGAGTCTTTTTCCGAGGATGATAACGTCGGCTTGTACAAGGGGGCATTGCTACAAATTGAGGGGTGATAGATTTAAGACAGATGTCAGAGGCAGGTTCTTTACTCAGAGACTGGTAAGGGAGTGGAACGCCCTGCCTGCCACTGTAGTTAACTCAGCCACATTAGGGGCATTTAAACAGTCCTTGGATAAGCATATGGATGATGATGGGATAGTGTCGGGGGATGGGCTTAGATTAGCTCACAGGTCGGCGCAACATCGAGGGCTGAAGGGCCTGTTCTGCGCTGTATTGTTCTATGTTCTATCATTCTCAATTAACTGAGTTGCATGTACCTTATTAGTTTGACCGCCACATTGGAGATCTGTCATCTTCTCATCACACCTTACCCAGATCTTCCCGCCCTTTCTGATCTTTTCTTTTCTAGTATACTGAATCTTTAGCATAATATTGATCTTTGATTGTCTTGTGTCATTTTCTGAGAGTTTTGCCTTGACAAATGCCCTTCTCCCTGCATGTAGCATATTGAAATCTATGGAAGCAAGTGAGCTAACTGTAGTCCCTCCGAGGACTGAAGGGCCATCACAAAGCACAGAAAGTGCTTGGAATTCCTTTCCATGAACAATTAATGAGGACTATAGCATTCAACCATTTGAAGAAAATTCTTTGAGTGGACTGCTGTGTCAGGAAGTTAAGCTAGCAGCTTAGTTGACCAGCCGAGAATATTACAGAGCACCTCAGCAGTCATTCTCAAATTGTTTCAGAGTCCATTGTTAAAAAGACTGGCGTTTGTGAGCACAATATTGACATTTTAGAAAGTTCACATCTCTTAACTCATTGACCCCTCTAGTAAGGGGAATTGTGTCTGCATATCTACCCTTTGTATGACCCTCAGAACTTTGTACACTGCAATCAGGTATTCCCCCAACAAGCCTTCCCTGCTTTAAGGAGAACAACCCCAGCCTGTCTAGTCTGTCTGAAGAGCTGAATCGCTCCAGTCCAGGCAACATCGTCAGCACACCGATCCAGCTTTCTCAGAGTGAACAGAACTCCTGACACTACTGTTTATATCTGTCTGCCAAGTCTCCCTGATTGGACCAGGTTAACAGTTCCAATCAGAGAACTAATATTCTGAAGTCCACTTGGCTGCCCTCATTTCAATCACTATACTCTTATGGGGAAGCATTTGTGTACTGGAATATTAAAATTGCTGTTGTATTCTTTGTAGTTTTTTTTCTGTGCTCAATTATTAGTTGTCTACGCTTCACTTCTTCTTCTGTCTTTCTGCCTGTCAATCAGCTTTTCTCTGATTCTAATTCTGTAAGGTAACTGAAAATCCACATGCATGAACTCTGTCTACAGATGAGCACACATTATCAAGAGTATGTTTTTGCAATGTGAAAGGTACTTAAATACAGCTCTCCAGCTATTACAGCCATCAATTGTTACCAGCATAGTGCGATCCACATTTAAATATATTTCGTCATTTTGCTCAACTTCTTCCTCACCATTTTTTATTGATTGCTGTAGGACAGAGCTTGGTAGAATTCAAGTCACTGAACTAATTGAATGGAATGGTTGTCATTCCCCACAAAACAACTTGTGTCCCTAATTCAAAACAAATCTATACAGTTACAAATTTATGCCATTTTCATTGCTATAGCCAGATCATGTGCAAAACTTATTGAAGCTCTTTTAATTGTGCTGATCTGTTTTTCTGCACTGAAACAGTGCTGTGATTGTGGAAAGCCTGGAGCATGTTCTGTTTCTCTATCCCACGCAGCAGTGTAGCTCTTTAGCAAGTGGAAGGTGGGAAACAATGACTCTGCCGTGGGTTTATGAAAGTTCCAGCTCCTAATAGTTCCTTAAATATTTGAATGCCAGCTGATTGGGCAATCCCCTCCCACCATTTAAATCTGATTGTTAACAATTTCATGATGTGTTTATATTACTAGCTAACAATTGGTTAATAGAATATACATAGTAAAATTAATGATGGATGAGAGTGAATATCTGTAGAGATTCCATTGAAGGTGGAAGTTTACTTCTGTGCTTTTGGAAAGATTTGATATTATGGCTCCTTCAAAGAAAAACTATTTCTTGGCTGCATTGAGCTTGTGACTGTTACCAGCAGTAATGCCACAAGATAAAGCAACAGAAGTGTTCTGTATCATCTATTTTGGATTAGAGTTGAAAACAAGGGTAAGTTGTAAGAAAAACCATTCAGTGCTTGTATGAGAAAATCTGAATTAAGCTGTATGGATGGTTTTAATTTTCTACTCCTGTAATTTACTCCCGTAGATTTGGCTTTCAGCAACTCGTTGATAACTCAAGTGAACTGACGCATATTTTAAAATGAAAAATTGTATTCTGCAGAGGCAATATTTTCAGCAGAGGAGTAGGAAGCCTGTTTTGAAAACAGACTTCACAATCTGAAGAAGTGGTGAAGGAAAAGTGGCTTCAATGAAGAAGTGGGTGCAAGAGCAAGGAGGCCAAGGCTGAGCAGTAAACTGTTTGGTAGTTTGGAGGTTACTGAGTGCTTACTGGACATGCATGAGCAATTAGGGCCAGTGCTTTTCTAAACACAAAGGCACCTTCATAGCTCCCTGCATATTTGTGAGAGGAGAAAAAGGAAGTGTTTGTGTTGCTTTCAGGAGGGGCCTGAGGTACTTTACATCACTAAAGAATATTAGCTTTTCAGACAAAAAAAACTTCGATATACTTTGTACAGTGAGCTGAGAAATCACCAAGCAGATGGGAAGATTCGAAGTATTTGACAATATCCTTTTTTGCCTTGGCTAACTCTCTAAAGTTCTGTTTGTCATTGATAGGGTTGTTTATCTTCTTAAAGTATGACTGCATCATGTGTAATGTCTGCTCTACATTTAAAATCAGCTGTCGATATCTGTTGCACTTATAAATTTATAGATTATCTTAGCTATTTGTTGGATCCTGGTGACTCTGAATGTCTCCACTTATGAGCCTCCAGAGATTTGCTAGTGAAGATTTATTTTTTATTTGTAAGAAAAGAATTATAGTAAAGTAGCTGCTGTCAGGTTATTTGAGCCAAATACACTGTTTAATCAGCTTTGCTGCATAACAATTAGAAGAGATTCAAAGCCTATTAAATTAAACTTTGCAAAAGTACCTTAGGAAATATATTTGTGCATAAAATTTATATCATAATTTTAATTGTTCCTTGACATACGTTTCTGCAATATCTTGATTTATACACCATGCTTTTTTTTAAAACCAGAGTTAATGGTATTCTGTGGCTGGTAGATTGGTAATGACAGCACTAAATAGGCTCTTCCATTTCTTGGTTCCCCAATGAAGCACTTGGACTGCAGCTGTTGAAGAGGGCAACTAGGGACAGGCAATAAATGGTTGTCCGCCAACTATGCCCACATCCCTTGAGAGAACATTTAAAAACTACTCACCATAAGCCTAGTATGCCAAATATGTCAGTAAGGATCCTGTCCATTGTAAAGCAACTATTCTACATTTGGACATTGAAGGCCCACCCAGAGTAGATTTGGGCTCTTACTAACTTTATGAAGGCTTCCAAGCTGTGTCCAACATGGAGGAGTACCGTGTCATCAGCTGCAGAAAGGCAATAGTTGTAATCAGCGAGAGGCTCCCATGACCATTTGTTGTCATGACACTGGGCTACAGTCAGCCCAATCAATAAGCCAGCACTTGTCACCCATCCCTAATCATTCAGAGGGAAGTTAAAATTTAACCACAATGCTGTGGGCCTGGAGTCACACATAGGCCAGACCAGATAAGAATGAAAGATTTCCTTCCCTAAGTGATGTTGGTGAATTACTCGGGTTTTTACTACAACTGATATGGGTTACATAATCACCAACAAACTAGCCATCTATTCTAAATTGTCAGTGAATTCAATTCATATTTCCCATCTACCATGCTGGAGTTTAAGCCCATGTGCCCTGGAGTTCAGGATTACTAGTCCAATGACATTACCAGGACACCATCACCTCTCCTGGGTGTACCCTCCCAATGGAATAGGACATAAGCCAAGATGGTGGCTGAGGTATCAGGGATACCGTGTATGAATGACAGTGTCAGGTTGCTTACTTTTCCTACAGTTTTGGGATGTGTACCCAGATATTAGTGAGGAGGACTTTGAGGGTTGACTGGCTGGGTGTGCCATTATCGTTTTCTACTGTTGATGTTCATGCTGGATCCTGCATTTAGCTTTATCCTTATTTAATTTTTCTGTTTTTGGTTTGAAACAATCGGGTGACTTCCTAGGCTATTTCATAGGCACTTGTGTGTAAATGATATTACTGTGAGTCTTGAGTTATATCTAGGTCAACTGGATAAGGATAATAGATTTAAATTCCAGCTGACATTAGTGATCTAGAGTTTTTTGTTTAAATAGTCCAAGTCAGGTTTGTAAGTAACTTGGAGGGCACCTTAGATGGGAGATAGCCTTTTCTTAAATTTACTAATATTTTTAAATTGCTCCAGTCGGTGTGGTAAAGAATAAACTTTTGTCCCCAAAGCATTAATCCAAGCATCTGGATCATTAGCCCAATTACATTGCTGTTGTGTTATCATTCTGTTTAGTGGCCATTGCGGAGGCAGATTCAGACTGCAAGGGCCTTTGGCCAGTAAAGAAGACTCCCAAAACACATGGAGACATTGGGATGGAGAAGAAACCCTTCCATAGGCCCAGTCACCGGTAGCTGTGCAGGATGTCATTGTGAGCCTCCACAGGGTTGCCTTTCCAGGTGAAACACTGGCAGCAGCGCAGAATAGTTCCTATATGTGCTTTTATCCTGGCTGATTACCTGCCAGTTCAGTGGTGAAGGTGGCCAGCCCCAGTTCCCAGCCCACCTCTGGCAAACAAAGTCGCAGGCAGGAATGCAGCAGGAAGCGATGGGTCTATCCCCACTCTGCTGCATCCTTATCCATTCTCAGTATCCAATTCAGTTTCCACAAGGCTAAAAAATTTTAATTTCTAAATGAACATATTTTTAAATTTATCATCATTATTTGTCATAAAAATGGGAATAAAAGCATTCAAATGTGAGATGTGATTATGGTAATTGAGTCTGGAACCGGCAAAGACATGAAAAGAATGAGGGTTTTGTCATCAATCAGATGAAAGCTTGGCAAATGACCTTGTTGAAATACTGACAGGAACTTTGTGATGAAGTGAGTTGAGCAGGGGAGGTTGGTTATCAATAAAAAATACTAACTTGTAACTTTTTATCACAAAATGCCCCAGGACCTAGAGGATGCCTTGCCTGCATAGCAGCTAGTCTCATCTAATGAGAATAACCAAGAAATTGATTGGAATTGGTTGTTCAAGTACATTATTTGTGATGGGTCTGAAAGGCAAGAACTTCTATCTTAACATTTGGTAGACTGTCATTAAAACTGAATGAATGCCAAAGAATCAAACTGATATCACCTAACTAGTGGAGTAGTCAAGGGAAGCAGTGCAAATTAAAGTTAGTAGTCATCAACATAATGTGGAAAGTAACTCCTTGCCATTGGAAATCAGACCGGGAGGTAAAGATGTACAAGTTGTGATTGTAACTGGGTGGCCTGTTAACACTTTACCTCTCATTATTGTAAATCTATCTACCTCTGCCTTTTAAAATATCCGTGAGACTCTACTTCCATCACTCTTGAGGGGGAGTTACAAAAACTCATGACCTTCTGTGAGGGGGGAAAAAAAATTCTCATCTCTGTCTGAAATGGGTGACACTTTATTTTTAAACACTTTATTTTATTTCGAGATGGAATGTATCTTTTGCAATATTTGGTCCCAGTCTATGCCAGCCTGAAGCTTCATCTCTGTAATAGTTATTAGTTCATGCTGCTTTAATTCTGTTTATGCTAACATCTCCCCTGTTCTGTTTTCATTACGATGTACGTTCAGATATGGAGCTTTTATTTTTTTGTAATCGCCTGTCCCATCTGTTATTGCCTCTTATATTTCTACTTTCTCCCTTCATGTGGTTATTTCGTCTTGTTTGCCTCGTTTCTACAGTTTTGATTTACAGCAGCCTCCCAAATTTAATCCCTTGCCCTAACTTTTTAGTTTAAAACTCACTCCACTTCCCTAATTACACAACTGAATAGAGTTTGGCTACAGAATGGTTCCCATTGTGGATAACAACTTGAAATACAGGTAATACAAAAGAAAAAGTTTGGAAGTGACTCATAAATCTATCGTAACAGGAAAAGTCTTAAAAGGCAAAAGTCCTGTTTTGGGACATGCTCCTGTTATCTGAAAGGAAAGAAGAACTCGAAGAGATATGTGTTGTTTGTGTCGAAACAATGTGATCTGCATTTCCACATGGCTTATAAAATGGAGAGATTTTCCAAACATTTCCTTTTGTACATGGTGCCCTTGAGGTTTTTATTAAAAGAGCCTCTCATCGCTGCTAGAGAGTCTCCAGGGTGCAAAAGTCTTCTGAGGTGAGTGTTACATATTAGGGTGGGATCAAAATCCGTGAAAACCTGCAATTATGTTTGAAAGGAAACGTTTGAATTGGCTGATACCCAGGCAACTTCATTTTTAACCAATGGCATTCTTACGTAAAAAGAGTGTAGCAACAGTGAATTCACAATTTGCTTTAGTGGATTCAAACATTTGAACAGGCTTTTTGTTATTTTTTCCACCAAGGACTGTGCTTCTGACACTGGGCATAGGTAAGTTACGATGATTGAGTTTGTTTCAACTTGCAACTTCATCACAGCAAACTCTCTCCGTATGACAACTTGCTCGAAAGGCTATCATTCCTGACATCTGTTACTTTGTCCAGGATTAGTAGAACTTAAATTAGCTGACTTAAATTTGATTTTTGAGTTTAATTTCTGTTAATTCTACCTACTTCATGATGTCATGACTGTTTGCAGTAGCGAATGAACTCCCAGAGCTCTTATTAATTCAACAATTTTATGCTTTTTCTGAACAAGTTAATAATCACATTGAAGATGCTGGTTTAAATGAGGGAATACAATGCTAAAAGAAAAAGAAAACACCCTTCTAAATATTCAAAGCCATATAAATATAAGAATTATGATGACTGTTCGAACTTGAAGTCACTCTAAACTTATACAGATGTTATATCACTTAGAGAATGTGGAAAGGTAAAAAACTTGCTTGAACTTGTATTTATACAGTGCTTCACCAGACTGGAATGTTCTAAATTACTTCAGACAATGAAGAACCTTTGAATGCAATCAGTGTCATAATGCAGAAAATAGTGAAGCTAAGTTGTGCACAGCAAGGTCCTGGAAATATAACAACCTAAACAACCAGATAATTTGCTTTATTTTGTGTGATGTGGTTGAATGACAAATATTGGTCCCAGGATTACAAGAGCTGCCTTGCTGTAATTCCAATAATGACATAAGATGATTTGCATCCACCTAAGAGAGTGTTCTACCTGCCTCTGACAGCTCAGTGCTCCAAGATGCTGGTCCTCTGATAATGCACTGTGCTGGCACTGGGGATTGCCACCCTGGATTATGGGACTCAACTATCTCGAGTTGGTCTCAAACCTACAACCATCTGCCTTGGAGGTGAAATGAATCATTGATTCACATATGGCATTGAAGACTAGTAAACAACATAGGTACCTTGGAAACATAACTTCAGGATATTTCAAAGGATTGTACACCCAATGAATTACATTTGAAGTACACACACTGGTGTTATATTGGAACAATGCATCAAGCTTTCATGCACCCAGTCACACAGATATCAAAAGGGGTAAATGACCAGTTAGCCATTTCTGGTGTTTTCACTCAGGGGAGGAATATTTGGCAAGATCAAGGCCAGACCTCCATGCTGTTCCGTGAATTGAGTAATAAGATAGATGCCTAGCTCGACAGAAGGATGAAACCTTGATTAACATCCAAAAAACACAGCAAACGTAGCAATCATCAGAAGAAAAACATTTTAGGGGCCAGCCTAGGCTATGTGTTCTAGCTCTGAATTTGAATTTAAACCCACTGACTCAAAGTCAAAAGCTTTAAAAGTGAATTTATGGGATACCAAGATCTTTGTCTATGCTAGTGTTTGTTGTTCAATTTTTCCTGCCCTTGAGGATATGGTAGTGAGCTGCCAACTTGAACTGTTGCACTCCTTTGGGTGTAGTTGTGCCCCTAGTGCTGTAAGGAAGGGAATTCCACGATTTTAACTCTTCAGTAGTGAAGGGATGGCAATATATTTTCATGTCAGGGTGGTGAGTGGGTTGGAGAAGGTCATGCAGTCGGTGGTGTTCCCATGCACCTATTCCCTATATCCTTCTGGATTATAGACACTAGGTTTGGAAAATATTGTCTCAGAAAACTTGGCAAGTAGGTGTAGTAGCATCTATTAAATGCACAAGCTTTGCCACTATTTGATGCTTGGCACTTGTGTGACACAAATGTTATTTGCCACTTGGTAGTCCAAACCAGAATATTGTCCAGGATAAGTTGTTTTTGATTGTGAACCTCTTCAGTATCTGAGGATTTGGAGGTGTTGCTAAACATTGTGCAATCATCAACAAACATCCATACTTCTGACTTTACGGTAAAAGAAGGGTCAGTGATGAAAGAGCTGAAGATGGTTGGACCTAAGACACCACCCTGAGGAACTCCTGCAGAGATGCCCTGGAGCTGAGATGACTGACCTCCAACAAGCAACTTCCTTTGTTAGAGATATGACTCCAACCAGCAGAGAATTTCTCCATGATTTCCATCAACTCTAGTTTTGTGAAGGTTCATTGATACCACCTTTGGTAAAATGCACCTTTGATGTCAAAGGCAGTCACTCATGCCATCTCTTGAATTTGGCTCCTTTACCCGTGTTTGGACCAAGTCTGTAGTGAGGTCAGGAGCTGAGTGACCTTTGTAGAATGTAAACTGAGCATCACTGAATATTATTGTTGAGTAAGTGCCACTTGATGGCACTGTTCATGGTACCTTCCATCACTTTACCGATGATTGATTGAGAATAGGTGCAGACTTGATGGGCGAAATGGCCTATTTCTACTGCTCTACTCTTTGATCTTATGGTGTTATGGTTGTAATTGACTGTACAGGATTTGTCGTCCTTTTTGTGGACATGACATACCTTGGCAGTTTTCTACATTAATGGGGTTCACAATTAAACCAGTCTAGATCCAGATGGGATGTGGAAAGCTAACTTCCACTTGGTGAGTAGCCATCACCTCTCAGATACCACATCCCTGAGATGGGACCAGAGACAGGAACACGTTGCCAGATGGTCATGCCAGGCAATGGGGTGAAGTTGCAAGATCACCTGCCTGACAACCAGCCTGCACCTCAGAGTAGAAACCCTGCCCAGCATTTCAGCTGGGGGATAAGAAACCAGTGAAAGTAGATGATGAAAACAAATAGCAAATCCTGTCGAAAAGGAAACAAGAAAATACCTTTGAGGAAGGTATTCCTGGAAGAACAATGGCAGTAAATTATATACCACTCCAAAGGCAAAATACTGCATGCTGGAAGTCTGACATAAAAAGAGAAACTAGTACCATCTGTGAAGCTACTATTTCAGGCCATTCAGAACTGAGATCCACATATTCATGAGTCAATTTCTTTTAGTTTGCAAATTGTAGAAACCATGTTGGTTTACCACATAACCATGTCAAGAAATTATAAGGGTAAGCTTGATTTTGTTTTGAAGTCCCATGAACAATGCATACAGAAAAAGATTCGTGGTTTTGTGTATAGTACATACTGAAACATTGTTCACTGGGATTCTGCTTTCTTGTATCAAATGATGAGTAAAAGTTTCAACTCCTGTGCAGGCAGGCCTGAGGAAGATTTCCAATTGGAATTGAAATAAACAACATATTTTAGTTTCACCTTGACAGGTTGAGACAGATTTCAAGAGCTCTTTCAGGGAGGATCACAATACCAGCATAAAAGCAAAATCCAGGTTTACATACAGCAAATGTTTATTGAAAAGTCATTAAAACAAGACATTTCTGGGCGCTATCTGGTAGCAAGTTTTTCAGGCAGGCCCTGTTCTTATCTACATTTGGACAAGGTGGTTGCCTCCACTCTGTCAATATGGCATGGTGGTTATTGGTAAAGATTCAAACTGCAATGTATTATGTACTTAACCAAACTGTAAAAGATAACTTTGGTTTTCTTTTCTGATTCTCACTATTATGATTCTGGCTTTGTTATCCCACTAGTGGTATTGCTGATCCCCTTTCTATATACTGATCTTGGGAATTGTTCTATGAAACAATGTAGCAAAGAGTCAATATCACTTTATTGATATCGTGCCCTTGTAATCTGTTTCTCATCCCGCGTATCTGTATGCAAAGATTTTGCTTCATAAACTGATCACATGCAAACTTGTAAATGAAATCCGTTGGAAATTGAGCATTTGGTCGTCTTTTTAATGTACCCCTTCTTTTATCTAAAATTGGTCAGTCTTTGTTGGTGCCAAGAGCTCACCAGTAACCTCTCATAAACATCATCAGTCCATGTTTGGACATTCATGGTTTAGGAGTGGGTTCCATGTGCTTGCTCTTACAAACAAATCTAATTTTGCTGAGGGCCTTCCCAGACAGAGCACTATTACCTTGTACTGTTGGTGGCGCCATGGCTCAGTGGTTAGTACTGCTGCCTCACCGCACCAGGGACCCGGGTTCGATTTCAGGCTTGGGCAACTCTCTGCATGGAGTTTGTAAATTCCTCCCATGTCTGTGTGGCTTTCCTCCGGGTACTTTAGTTTCTAGTCCAAAGATGTGCAGTTTAGGTCATTCTGAATTGCCCATAGTGTTCAGCTAGCCTGAACATCCCTGAAGTAGCCATGGGAAATGTATGGTTACTGGGATATGGTGGGGAAGGTGGTTCTGGGTGGGGTGCTCTTCTGAGGGTTGGTGTGGACTCAATGGGCTGAATGGCCTCTTTCCAGACTGTGAGGATTCTACATAGCTATTACTTGTGGAAAGATCTGCATACTTTGTGCAGGAATTCTCAAGGGATTAGCTAGTCTTGTCTGCAATGTGCAGCATTATCACCGTAGCATCCAGATGCACAAGCCTCAGTTGTGTGCTGGAGAATGAGGGAGAAGCTGAATTAACTGTGAGTTAGGGAAAGAGCAGGAGCAGTGACAGTGTTAACTGAGGACCTGAAAGGAAAATACCAGCATGAATTGGCTAGTGATCGTACAGAGTGCAGGTTGTAGAGTGTGAGCACATAGAGTGCCAACTTTAAAAAGAAACTGAGTAAACTTTCTACCCTGAAACAGGTTGCCAGCTGCTACTGAGAAAATGCTACATTGTAAGCAAGAATAATTTGATTCTGATGTTAAAAAGCAGGGTAATTTTTTTCCCTGTAGGTTTAGGAGAATTTTTTTTGTTAGAGGGGTAAGAATCAGTTGTTGTCTTTAATGGAGATTCAAAACTACTCAAAATGCATCAAATGAAGTGTGAAAATTTCCAGAGATGTATATCCACAGTCTTCAGCATATCCTCATTTAAACTATTCCTCCCCCAACAATTCTGGAGGAATTACATTTTGAAATGCAATTGCTTGATAATGTAGACAAAAGTGCCATGCTGCATGCAGCAAAAAAAGAATAGGCCAATTTTTGGCACATTTGTGTATTGGTCAAGGCAATGAGATGATACCTACCTTTCTTCAGATGTTGCAGATGAAATTTACATTCATATAAATAGTGGGGTAGGGCAAGACATCAGTTTAATATCTCAACAGAAAAATATATTGTTCAAATAGTGTAGTACTGCCTCAAATCTTCTGAATTGTCAGCCAAAACACTGCAGTCCAGCCATTGAATGTGGCTGAAAACCGAAACCTCAGGCACCTGAGAGTGCCAACAAATATGAACCTGTTTGAACTGTATTCTTGCCTCCAAACTAACAGCCTTACTATATCGTTGAGTGCACATCCTCTTTTATTCTCATTGGCCCATTGATGTGCAGCGGTTTGACCTATTATTTTTCTGTAGCTAAATTTGACTTCGTAAGATTTTAATCATTTGCTGAAAGAAGAATTTCAGTTGTTTAATTGTCTCTATCTGTGTTTCTTTCAGTTGTGGGATTTAACCAGAAAACCCCAGTGATCTACATAATTGGCTGACGTTTATTTGAAGCTTGCTGTCCCTGAGTATTGCTGGATGAAGTGATTTCTGGAGTCAATATGGATTCTGATGTGCTGACGCTTTGTATTTGCTGTGGACAGCCGCACCTTCCTCAGGAAAATCATTCATATGATTACCAGGATGAAATCGACGATGATCTCATATGTCACATCTGCCTCCAACCTTTGGTGCAACCACAGGATACACCATGTGGTCACACTTATTGTACGTTATGCCTTACTAATTTCCTATTGGCCAAAGACTTCTGTCCCATGGATAGGAAGCCCTTGTGTATGAAGGTGTGCAAGAAATCAAGCTTCCTAGTGCAGAAGCTGCTGGATAAATTAATGGTTGCCTGTCCATTTAAAGAACACTGCACTGAAGTAATGCAGCGCTGCGAAGTAGAACTTCATCTTCGTCGCAAGTAAGTACGCTTGGCTTTTGCAGAAATATAACTCAGAAAAATTAATGAAGAAATTAATCTAGTGTTGAGATTACAACCAATTTGTCAATTGAGTTGCAAAACTACTGGTTGACCAAGAAAATCTCACTTTTTTTTTCTTATTCATGTGATGTGTCTGTGGCTGGCTGGGTCAGCCATTATTGTCTGTTCCTATTCTTAACTGCCCTGTGGTAATCGCACATTCATGATACTGGAGATAGTAAGAACTGCCGATGCTGGAGTCAGAGATAACACAGCGTGGAACTGGAGGAACTTCCATGGTACTGAAGTCACATATAAGCCATACCAGGGAAGATCGGTGGAATTCTTTCCCTAAGCGACCAGATGGGTTTTCACAAGAATTGGCGGTCATTAGATGGTTGTCTCTAGGCTGTCTTTTGATTCCAGACTTCCATTTAATTTAAATTTCATGATCTTCCATTGTGGAATCCTATGTCACAATATTCTACAACAAAGACTTGTTGAAGTTATGTTAGTATTGTCTGAAATAAAATGAGCCACAACCCTTTTAATAAGATTGTACATATGTTTATTTTCTTATTTATTCCCCCTCATCAAAATTAGCCTTTCAAAAGTGCACGAGACAATCTAGCTTCTACTTATTGCAGTCAATAGCATTGATTGGATTTGTTTTGTTTTTGTCCAGTTTAATGTAGGGTGCTCTCTGACTTCGATCTCTCAGAAGGATTCAGTAACATTTAACTAACTCCTGTTAAGTACCTAAAGAACAGTCAATCAAATATTTCTTTGATCAGTCCCACAAGATGTTAGTATTTAGACTGAATTCAATGCCTTGGTTTATCCCCTAGGCTGTTGGCTCCACTGCAACTATTTCATTGAAATATATCCTGGTATATTTTGAAGAATCAAGCTGGTTTTTGGCCGCTTGAGTATTGTAACTAAACTAAAGGAGCCTACCATGTTGAAAGATTCATTTTATTACAACTACATCCAGCTCTCGAGGTGTCAACATTTCTTTTTGTTTTACACTGTCAGTCCTGTGTTCTGTTTCCAAAATGGACCTACACTTAAATTAGTGGCAGCTGCTTTTTCATCTTAACACAACCACAGAGGTCAGCAGACTCTGAAATTCTTTCAACCAGTTAAACATTGAAGGCAGTTTTATATTTCAGTTTTATTCTTCACATTTTATGTGAACACCTTTTGGTGTAAATCCAGTGACCATCCTAAAAGGAAACAAAATGCTCATCAGAGATAAGTGGATGTGGGAAATAATTTAGTTAGCTGGACTATGACAATGATTGTAACTCCCAAATTCCCAGACTGCCTTTCAATATTAAAGGCTAGGCAGTGGCAAAATCGTGCAATTCTGTGGCTTCTATGTCAGACATCAGAGACCACACTGCAGACATGGTGCTAGCCAGTGGGAGACACTTTAATTATTTATTGCCATCTAGAGTTTAATTTTCTCTTTGCAATGCACTAGTTAACACATATGCAGAAATTATTTTTATGGGCTATTTAGTACAGTCATTAGCTTTTCAAAATACATAGCTTAATTGCAACATATTACGCAGGGATTTCTAGAACAACCAGAGGGAATCAGAAACCAGTTAAAATTCTTTTGTTTTGACTTGCTTTTTGCAGTTAGACTTTGTTAGGTAGACAAATGTGACAATCAACCAGGTCCCACTGCTGATTAGTGACTATATCTATTTGCTGATACAGGTTGAACTCTCCAGCTCCTGCTTTTCTCCACATATTGTCAAAACAGGCTTATGAGTCTTCAATTTAATAGATTTCCTCCGAAAGATATACTTTAAAATATTACACCCTCTCAGTACTTTAATGATGTGTTTCTCTACATATTTAAATTGTGCATGTTGTTTGAAACCCAAATCTTGTGATTCACAGACAAAAATTATTTTTTATTCAGTCATGGGATGAGGACATCACTGGCTAGGCAGCATTTATTCTTGATCCCTAATTTCCCAGAGGGCAATTCAGAGACAACCACACTGCTGAGAGTCTGGAGTCATATGTAGGCCAGACCAGGTAAGGAAGGCAGTTTCCTTCCCTAAAGGACATTAGTGAACTAGGTGGATTTTTCCCCAACAATCAACAATGGATTCATAACCATCATTAGACTCTAAATATTTATTGAATTTGAATTCCACCATCTGCCTTGGCGGGGTTCGAACCCATGTCCCCAGAACTTTATCTGGGTCAATAGTCCAACAATGATGCCATTAGACCATCACCTCCCAAATGCATTGAATTAAACTGACAGAATAGCAGGCCTGTTAAAATGTTATAGGGCCATACTAGTTTCTGTTTGTTGACTCCTATGGTATCTGTACCATGGGAATATTGAGTACAATAGAACAAACCCACAATCTTGAATGGCGCAATGGTACAGGAGTTAGCAATGCTGCCTCACAGTGCCAGTATGAGTTTGATTTCTGCCTTGGGCAACTATCTGTATGTTGTTTGCATACCCACGCTGTGACCTAACGGGTTTCCTCCTGATACTCTAGTTTCCTCCCACAGTCCAAAGATGTGTGCCTTAGGTGGATTAACTGTGTTAAAAATTGCCCCATAGTCTCCAGGGATATGCAGGTTAGGTGGTCTAGCCGTGGGAAAAGACCCCATGAGGAGTGGGGCTGGATGGGATGCTCTTTGGAAGGTCGATTCAGGTTCAATGGGCCAAATGGCCTCTCTTCTGTACTGTCGGGATTCAATGATTCTGTGAACTGGGGCAGCGTAAAGGAGCAAGCTGTCAACGTGAGGGAGGGAGGGACTGGGGCTTGAAGATTGGGGGTGTGGTGGTCAGATAACAACTAGTAATCTGGGGATAGAAGTGGGGAATTCTGGCAATGGAGGGCAGGAAGTCAGCAGCTTCCTGGAGGGGCCAAATAGTGCATTCCTGTTCCTGTGGGCCCACAAGGGTTCTGTAAAGAGTATTTATCTTCTTGAACTATCATCTCCCAACTTTTTCACTTCTAGCTGTACTGAACCCTGGGAAAACCAAGTAACTATTATAGTTAAATTGGGCTGTCAATAATACCGTGGGAACCTGATTTAAAATGATGAATTAATTGTTTTCACCACAATGGGACACATCACATGGTGAATCCTGTCACCTTTGTGTACATACCCTTTGCCTTTTCTAGAGTTGAGGCGTGACTCAGATTTTGCACTTTCTCTTTAATTGTCTCCTGACCCCGTCCTACTTGCGATGAGGGTGTTAATATTAAGGCTGTAATCATTGACAGTACAAGCAGGGATAAAAGCACTGTTGTGTTCGTGAAGTATGGTAGCTCATTATTTCTAAGTATGACCTAACTTAAATATATAAGACTTGGTGACTTGAGCACTGCTATTTACCTCGTTACCTTGTTGAATTGTGCAGAATTGTCAGAACCCAAACAGATTTTCTACATGATCACCGCCTCCAACCAACCAGCAGACGATCAAACTCAGTAATCTTCTTACATTTCAATGATGTTTTGCCCAGCTTAGTTTTGAAGAGATTTAAGTCAAGAGGACCAGTCTTCAGGCAGACATGATGTTGAGCTGTAAAACAGGAAGTGATTTGTGCTACAGTCGGACTGGACTATGTGAGCCCTTTTTGGAGAGGCAAAGTATATTACAGAGCATAATATCAGCATTGATCCTTTGAGAATGAAAGCTCTCTTGCTGCTGGCTTTGCCCTGGCTAAATCCTGCTAACTGCATTGGCAGTGTTGACAGCGTACACTTTCTGTACATGGAGCAGTAAGTACTACAAAATAGTCCCATAACTTGTGTTATAGTGAAAAGTGAGTTTACTCAGCATTTTTACAGCATGAAGTAATTTGCTGTTAAGTAGTAATACAACCAAGAATGGTATTTGGATGTTGATAATTATTTAAATCTCATACGGGGCGCATGATGGCTCAGTGATTAGTTCTGCTGCCTTACAGCGCCAGGGTTCCAGGTTTGATTCACGACACTGTGGGGAGTTTTGCACATTCTTCCTGTGTCTGCGTGGGTTCCCTCCAGGTGCTCCGGTTTCCTCCCACAGCCCAAAGATGTACAGGTTAGGTGAAATGGCCATGCTAAGTTTCCCATAGTGTCCAGGGATGTGCAGGATAGGTGGATTAGCTGTGGGAAGTGCAGGGTTACTGGAGTAGGATGGAGGTTGATGGGTCTGGGTGAGATGCACTTCAGAGGATCATTGTGGACTCGATGGACTGAATGGCCTGCTTTCCACACTGCAGGGATTCTATGGCAATGTCAAGGAAACAGAAAATACAGGAAATACTCAGGTGCAGCAGTGTATTTTGAAGAGAGAAATATCTAAAAGCAAGGATCTTTTTCGAAGAGAAAGTCCCAATGTCAGCACTACATTGTGGGTCTGAGCCCATAGAACGGGTTATGGGAGTGTATCTGTTTCTGATTGCACAGATGCTGCCTGAACTACTGAGTATTTCAATGCCAGAAACAAAAGTAGAAATGCTGGAAAAGCTCAGCAGGTCTGGTGGCATCTATGGAGAGAAATCAGAGTTAATGTTTTGGGTTGAGTGACCCTTCCTCAGAAATTCTTGATCTGCAGTTCTTCGGAATGTTTCAATGTCTCTGCTTCTCGTCTGACATTCTTTCACCTTCTCACATTTGTCCTGCTTATACTCAATATATGTGTAAGGTACAGCACTGTTGTACATTTATTTGTATTTATGCTTGAAGCTGAAAGATTTCCAATTTTTATAAAGTAGTAAATGGAATGCGTCAATTCTTCACTGCATTTAACGTGTTGGGGCTATCAGGTTTTTCAATGTTGCTGCATAGAAAAGTCATTACCCACACAGCCTTCTGAGCTAATGTAGCCAAGTGTTTAAGTGTGTAGGAGGGTATTATCTGAAAAATTATCCATGAATTGAGTAGGCCACCAAAAGAGGTCCAGAATTGGAGAAATGAAAGAAATGTAAGGTGAGGATGATACCAGTCACTGAGGTTTACGTAGGAACAAGACTGCTGAGGTTTTAAAGAATTATTATTTTGAAGTATCCTTGTTGAGATATGGTGGCAGTGATGGGAGTGTAAGAACGCCTGAGATTTGGCAAAGGCCTGGTTTGAGTGGAGGCAGGTTGTTGAGGAAAAGGAGGTCCATGTGTTTGCATTGGGACGGGAGGTACTTGCTGCACTCAGGAGGGGCTCCTGACTCATGGCACTGATGAGAAAACGGGAGAATAAATGCAGTGGATGGGATCTGGCACAGAGCAAGGGGCCAGAATGATAGGCAAAGAGAGACGTGGCAACCGGCAAAGAGGGGGAGAAATGCAGATTAAAGCAGCCATTGTCTAACAGGACAAGAGAAGTCTGTACTGTTGCCACAGCTTACACTCCTTCAACATCCTATTCTTGATTCTCCAATACCTCCAATGGAAGTGCTACTTAAAGTATTTATCCAGCTATCAGGCAGCTTCGTTGACCGGTTCTCAACAATAGCTGAGAGCAGTGGTAAATATTTTTCTTCAGCAATCAGACAACGTTGGCCCAGTTGCTTTCCTGCTGCACAGTATTTGTGTTGTTTGGTGATTGTGGTTTTGTCTTACTCTATTGTGTCTGTTCTCCTTTTTAGTCTTTTCTCAAACATCTTTTCCTTTGCCTGTCTCCTGATCATAATTACTCCTGTCATATTCTCCTTTGATCTTTACCGCAAATATTCTGAATGTACTAACATTACAGCTGAAGATTTTGTTCTGAAACGTTCAGATTTCTCTCAATTGACACTTCTACGATGCACTCATCAGCACAAGCATTACTGCACAGCCACTGTTTTAACTTCATTTGCCCATGCAGCATCACTCAAGACTGTTTCTCCAAAGAATATCGGTCCACAAAACTAACGCATGCATGCTGTGTTAGCCGTTGTCTGAAGTAAAGCCATTGCTTTTCCTGTTGTACATGAATAGTGTTGACCTTGATTTAAGGAAAATAATTGCCAAATTTGTGTTTAATGCAAAGCTTGGCAATGTAGGAAGTAGAGATGTGCACAGTCAAAGGCTTGAAGAGGACTGCTGGAAGGGACCGATGCCATTCAAAATGCAAATATGAGGTGATGAACTTTGGGATGAGCAACAGAGAAACAAAGTAATTTAAATATCATTATTTTCAGGTGGTTGTAAAAGGAGAGAGAAATGACACAGAGCAGACTAGTAAGGGAGTCAAACAGTAAAGCACAGGAATAGGTCTTTTGGCCCATCATGTCTGTGCCAACCATGATGCCATTCTAAACTAATTCCACCTGGTTGCAGAGATAATGGGAACTGCAGATGCTGGAGAATCCGAGATAACAAAGTGTGAAGCTGGATGAACACAGCAGGCCAAGCAGCATCTCAGGAGCATAAAAGCTGATGTTTTGTTTAGACCCTTCATCAGAGAGGGGGATGGGGAGAGGGTTCTGAAATAAATAGGGAGAGAGGGGGAGGCGGACCGAAGATGGATAGAGGAGAAGATAGATGGAGAGGAGAGTATAGGTGGGGAGGTAGGGAGGGGATAGGTCAGTCCAGGGAGGATGGGCAGGTCAAGGAGGCGGGATGAGGTTAGTAGGTAGGAAATGGAGGTGCGACTTGAGGTGGGAGGAGGGGATAGGTGAGAAGAACAACAGGCGAGGGAGGAGGGGACGAGCTGGGCTGGTTTTGGGATGCAGTGGGGAAAGGGGAGATTTTGAAGCTTGTGAAGTTGTGAAGCTTGATACCATTGGTCCCCAAGGTTCCCAAGCGGAATATGAGTTGCTGTTTCTGCAACCTTCGGGTGGCATCATTATGGCACTGCAGGAGGCTCATGATGGACATGTCGTTTTAGGAACGGGAGGGGGAGTTAAAATGATTCGTGACTGGGAGGTGCAGTTGTTTATTGCGAACCGAGTGGAGGTGTTCTGCAAAGCGGTCCCCAAGCCTTCCCAATGTAGAGGAAGCCACAACAGGCACAGCGGATACAGTATACCACATTGGCAGATGTGCAGGTGAACATTTGCTTGATATGGAAAGTCGTCTTGGGGCCTGGGATGGGGGTGACGGAGGAGGTGTGGTGGCAAGTGTAGCACTTCCTGTGGTTGCAGGGTAAGGTGCCGGGTTAGGTTGGAGGGTAGTGTGGTGCAGACAAGGGAGTCCCGGAGAGAGTGGAAAAATGTCTTGGGTGGTGGGATCAGATTGTAGATGGCGGAAGTGTCGGAGGATGATGTGTTGTATCCGGAGGTTGGTGGGGTGGTATGTGTGGACTAGGGAGATTCTCTTTGGGCGGTTACTGCGGGGGCGGGGTGTGAAGGATGTGTTGTGGGAAATGCAGGAGACATGGTCGAGGGCGTTCTCGACCACTGCAGGGGGGAAGTTGCAGTCCTTGAAGAACGCGGCCATCTGGGATGTGCGGGAGTGGAATGCCTCATTCTGGGAGCAGATACAGTGGAGACAAAGGAATTGGGAATAGGGGATGGAATTTTTGCAGGAGGGTGGGTGGGAGGAGGTGTATTCTAGGTAGCTATGGGAGGCAGTGGGCTTGAAATGGACATCAGTTTCCAGCTGGTTGCCTGCGATAGAGACAGAGGGGTTCAGGAAGGTGAGGGATGTGTTGGAGATGTCCCAGGTGAACTTGAGGTTGGGGTAGAAGGTGTTGGTGAAGTGGATGAACTGTTCGAGCTCCTGTTGGGAGCAAGAGGCGGCGCCGATACAGTCAGCAATGTAACGGAGGAAGAGGTGGGGTTTGGGGCCTGTGTGGGTGCAGAAGAGGGACTGTTCCACATAACCTACAAAGAGGCAGGCATGGCTTGGGCCCGTGCGGGTACACATGGCCACCCCCTTTGTCTGTAGGAAGTGGGAGGAATCGAAAGAGAAGTTGTTGAGGGTGACGACGAGTTCGGCCAGGCGGATGATGGCGTTGGTGGAGGGGGACTGGTTGGGCCTGCGGGACAGGAAGAAGCCTAGGGCCTTGAGGCCATCTGCATGCGGAATACAGGTGTATAGGGACTGGACGTCCATGGTGAAAATGAGGTGTTGTGGACTGGGGAATTGGAAGTTCTGAATGAGGTGGAGGACGTGGGTGGTGGCATGGACATAGGTGGGGACTTCCTGGACCAAGGCGGAGAAAATGGAGTCCAGAAGGGTGGAGATGAGTTCAGTGGGCCAGGAGCAGGCAGAGACAATGGGTCGACCAGCGCAGGCAGGTTTGTGGATTTTGGGAAGGAGATAGTGGGCAGTGCGCTGTTGGGGAACAAGAAGGTTGGAGGCTGTGGGTGGGAGGTCACCTGAGGTGATGAGGTTGTGAATGGTTTGGGAGATGATGGTTTGGTGCTCAGGGGTGGGGTTGTGATCCGGGGGCGGTAGGAGGAGGTATCAGAGAGTTGGCGTTTGGCCTTGGCGAAGTAGACGTCAGTGAGCACATGGTCCATATCCCTGTATTACTTGCCTGTTCATGTGCGTACATTTGGTAAACATTTATGATGCATTACTCTAGTAATGTGTGCAGGCCTGGGTGCTGCATGTTTGCAACTATGCTGGGACCTTGGATGCAATGTTTCATGATGACACTCAGGATGAGAAACTCAACTATCATTGGCAGGGTTACTGAAATTGGAATTGTGCTCAGAGTAGAGAAGGTTAAAAGGAAATTTAACAGGTGTTCAGAATTGTCAAGTTTTTGTGAAAAATCAGGAGAAATAGATCAGTGAGCAAAGTGGTAATGTAAGCTAATTGGTAAGTGAACTGGAGAGAAGTGAAGAGACATGTTTTTATCCTCCATCATAATGACTGGAATACTTTACCTCACAGAAACATGGAAATAAATTCCACAGGACTTTCAAAACGCAATTGAATCAGTATTGACAAGGAGTAATCTATAGGATTATCAGGAGAAAGCTGGGGTATGGGACTAAATTGAACAGCTCTTCCGAAGAAACAACAGTGACACAATGGGCTGAACCTTCCATTTTTCTTTTGGCCAAGTCCAAGTTGCACTGATTTTTTTGGAGGGTTTTTTTTGCCCTGAGGCCTAGCAAGTGTTCTCACTGTTTTACCAAGTCCACCTCATTATCTACTGACCCCATCTCTGTCATGTCTCTCAGGTCAAATTTCCACCCCATCTTGCCATGCGCCATTCTCCACTCAGCAGGTATCTGAAAGGCTTGAGTCTGTGCCATCTTTAGAACCCAGACAAGCACTGCCCATCCAGTGTGGGCATGCACCATCACTGACACCTGCCCTGAATATGACAGATGGCAAAATCAGCTCCCTGGTTTTTGGGCAGGAACCGGGAGGTCCAGCTGGATGGGGTGGTTCCAAAGTGGTACCTCCTGTTTCCCCAGGGCCAGTAGAGGAGACCACAACACCAAGTCATGTCAACCTGATCCAAAGCTGCAACGCAAAGTAAAGAAGCCTTGGCCATCTGGAGGAATATTCATTGCTGGAGGAGAAAGGTCAATGACCTCCACTCTGCCAGTGTAAATGGCACTATCTTCTCTTTGTTGCATTCCCCACTGTCTGTCTCCAGTACCTACCCCCTACCAAGGTCATTCTCCACCACCCTCAATACTGCCTACAACATTTTCCTCACTCACTGTTACCCACCTCAACCTTCAGTGCCATTAACCCAGCAGACCCTCCGAGCTGTCTACTCACTCACTTGGGGCCACTCCCCAGCTACACCAACCGTCCCAACCCACTTTCATCTCCCACAATACCTGCCTGTCTTTCGGTCCAGAAGGAAAACAGCCCACAATGTGGTAGAAAGCGTGTGTTGCTCATCATTTGACTCCTCACTTCTGATGAGGAGAGATCCTGACTCCACCCCTTCTGAGGAGGCATAGGAGTGGTATCAGAGGCTCTTCTTTACTGAGTTTTGGGATCCCCTGAATGAAGACTATTCCCTTTGACTTGACAGACACTTGCTGATGACTGTGACCAGCTTCCTGTTTTTCCCATGCTGTTTAGCTTTGAGACGAGACGGGAGTCATAGGAGCGTGGTGGCTCTGGTGTACTGTGTGTCTAGGCTCAGTGAGTGAATGCTATGACAGCAAGCGAGGACCTTGGAGATATAGCCTGGTCCAATGCATAAACTGGGTGCATGTCCCTGAGCACAGTATCCTTGCTGCAGCACTATCAATTTAGGAGGCATGGTTAGGAAGTTTGCAGATGATCCAATCAAATCTGCAGTGGTATAGTGGGCAACAAAGAAGGTTATCTAAGATTAAAAAGAGACAGTGGGCTGAGGAGTGGCAGATGCAGTTTAATTTGGATAAACGTGAGGCCTTGCATTTTGGTAAAACAAACAAGGGCAGGACTTATACTGTTAATGGTAGGACCCTGCAGAGTATTGTACAACAGAGAGACCAAAGGGTCAGGTACATAATTCTCTTGAATTTGTATCATATATGGACAGGGTGGATAAGAAGGCATTTAACACACTTGCCTTCTTTGCTCCGACCTTTGGGTATAGGAGTTGGGATGTCATGTTCAGGTTGTACAGGACATTGGTGAATCCTCTTCTGGAGTACTCTGTGCAGTTCTGGTCATCATGTAATATTATTATTAAATTAGAGCGGGTTCAGAAAAGATTTTAGTTAAACTGAAGGGTCTGTTTCAGTGCTGTATGAGTCTGTGACTTTTTGCTGGTGAGCCAAAGGTGCACAGTTGAAGTGCAGTAGCAGTGTGTAAGTGGATCAGAGATGTGCTGTGAGATTTATGGGAGGCTGACACATGACAATGTCAGTACCTGTGGCTTTGGGGTAAATGTGGCTCGTGCCAATACAATGTGTTTGAGATGGATGCTGATACCCAGTGTCCAACAATGAGGTTGTTCAGAGCAAGCAGCGAGCTGAGTTTGCAGGTCCTCACTCCGATTTCCTTCTGAGCTTTCCTGCCATCGAGCTTGTTTGGCAAGTTTGACAGAAGGGAGGCTGAATGTTAACAAAGCACGTTGTGCTGTTTGCAAGGTGTTTAACAATATTGACTGTCAATTATCATCCTGCCTCTGTCTACAGAGCATCTCATCATCCCCCATTGTGAAATGCACAAAGATGGAGCAGGATGATCTTGACATTGACATGGGTCCAACTGCACTGGTCACTTGATTCACCCACACATCTTGCTTTATCCCACTTTGCTCAGTCCCCTATGAGATCACCCCTCTTGAATTTAAAGGCTTCCTACTATGTTGTAAGATTCTGAAATAAATTAATTCTTGCAAAGCATGCTCAGTGCCTTATGTGCTTTATAGACATTTGTACTCAACCTGTTAAGAACTGTTATTACACCCCAGTGGAGCAGATAGAACTTGAACCCAAGCTTCTTAGCTCAGAGATAATGGGAACTGCAGATGCTGGAGAATCCAACTTAATAAAGTGTGAAGCTGGATGAACACAGCAGGCCAAGCAGCATCTCAGGAGCACAAAAGCTGATGTTTCGGGCCTAGACCCTTCATCGGAGAGGGGGATGGGGTGAGGGTTCTGGAATAAATAGGGAGAGAAGGGGAGGCGGACCGAAGATGGAGAAAAGAAGATAGGTGGAGAGGAGAGTATAGGTGGGGAGGTAGGGAGGCAAAGTGGTCCCCAAGCCTCCGCTTGGTTTCCCCAATGTAGAGGAAGCCACACCGGGTACAATGGATACAGTATACCACATTGGCAGATGTGCAGGTGAACCTCTGCTTAATATGGAAAGTCATCTTGGGGCCTCGGATAGGGGTGAGGGAGGAGATGTGGGGGCAAGTGTAGCACTTCCTGTGGTTGCAGGGGAAGGTGCCAGGTGTGGTGGGTTTAGAGGGCAGTGTGGAGTGAACAAGGGAGTCACAGAGAGAGTGGTCTCTCCAGAAAGCAGACAACGGTGGGGATGGAAAATTGTCTCGGGTGGTGGGGTCGGATTGTAGATGGCGGAAGTGTCGGAGGATGATGCGTTGTATCCGGAGGTTGGTGGGGTGGTATGTGAGAACGAGGGGGATCCTCTTTGGGCGGTTGTGGCGGGGGCGGGGTGTGAGGTATGTGTTGCGGGAAATGCAGGAGACGCGGTCAAGGGTGTTTTCGACTACTGTGGGGGGAAGGTTGCGGTCCTTGAAGAACTTGGACATCTGGGATGTGCGGGAGTGGAATGCCTAATCCTGGGAGCAGATGTGGCGGAGGTGGGGGAGTTGGAAATAGGGGATGGAATTTTTGCAGGAGGGTGGGTGGGAGGAGGTGTATTCTAGGTAGCTGTAGGAGTCGATGGGCTTGAAATGGACATCAGTTACGAGCTTTTTGCCTGAGATGGAGACAGAGAGGTCCAGGAAGGTGAGGGATGTGCTGGAGATGGCCCAGGTGAACTTGAGTTGGGGTGGAAGGTGTTGGCGAAGTGGATGAACTGTTCGAGCTCCTCTGGGGAGCAAGAGGTGGTGCCGATACAGTCATCAATGTAACAGAGGAAGAGGTGGGGTTTGGGGCCTGTGTAGGTGCGGAAGAGGGACTGTTCCACGTAACCTACAAAGAGGCAGGCATAGCTGGGGCCCATGCGGGTGTCCATGGCCACCCCCTTTTTCTGTAGGAAGTAGGAGGAATCGAAGTAGAATTTGTTGAGGGTGAGGACGAGTTTGGCTAGGCGGATGAGGATGTCGGTGGAGGTGGACTGGTCGGGCCTGCGGGACGGGAAGAAGTGGAGGGCCTTGAGGCCATCTGCATGCAGAATACAGGTGTATAGGGACTGGACGTCCATGGTGAAAATGAGGTGTTGGGGGCCAGGGAATTGGAAGTTCTGGAGGAGGTGGATGGCGTGGGTGGTGCCACGGACGTAGGTGGGGAGTTCCTGGACCAAAGGGGAGAAAATGGAGTCCAGATAGGTGGAGATGAGTCGGTGGGGCAGGAACAGGCTGAGACAATGGGTCGACCAGCGCAGGCAGGTTTGTGGATTTTGGGAAGGAGATAGAAACGGGCCGTGCGGGATTGGGGAATAATAAGGTTGGAGGCTGTGGGTGGGAGGTCACCTGAGGTGATGAGGTCATGAATGGTGTTGGAGATGATGGTTTGGTGCTCAGCGGGGGGTGGGGGGGGTCATGATCAAGGGGGCGGTAGGAGGACGTGTCGGAGAGTTGGCGTTTGGCCTCGGCAATGTAGTGGTCAGAGTGCTGTACTACCACTGCGCCACCCTTGTCTGCGGGTTTGATGGTCTTAGCTCAGAGGTAGGACTGTGTCACAAGAGCTCCTTGTGCACCTTCTGTACATGTTATTTTTACTGCACATGGTGAAAAAAATCTTTCATATGGTGTGCACTTTCAACATTATTTCTTCAGAATGCTGAATAATGTTTTTATGCCAATATTTGTAATTGAAGAACCAAAATTCTGGGGATTTCTACCATTTCTCAAGTAATACAGTAAGGACTTTACTTTCTGAGATTTAAAGTTAAAGTTAAATGTTGTTTCCAATACATTTCACCCCAGTGCAGCTGGGCTGTAGTTTTCTTTGTCACCTGAGAGCTTTGTGTCTTATCCGCTGTGAGGGAGTAGTTTTTCTCCCCGCTGTTACTGTGGTGACAGTCAGACTAACAACAATAGCTCCACTCATGATTCTAGTCTTGAGCGGTTCTTGCACAAGATTTAAAATTTGAATGTTAGCTATCTGCCGTATTGTGCAGCTGACATGCAAATAATGCAACCTGGTCTCCAGGCTCCAGCTGTCTTGAACAGGCCTGTTTCCCAGGCCTAGAGCAACCAGCTCAAGCTGTCCAAGATTTTTTGTGTTTGACTACCTCAATAATGATTTGCTTTGGGAATAAATAGTTCTGTTCTTACTCCGTAATGGAACCTTGTCTTGTGGTTGTATGTTTAGCTGATGCGATATTTTTACTTGTTTACCCAGCTTCTAAACTTTTCAGTCTTTGGCTGTATTCTACGAGGCCTAATTACTTTCTCTCAATACATAGGACATAGCTCCAGTCTTTTTCTTTTGCTAAGCTGTGGGACAAAGACCCCAGATGCATGTGATTAACACCCACAGGGACTGTCAAATGCTACAGGGGACTAGTTAACAGGGCCCTCAGTTCATTTGGAGTTCTCTCTTCTCTGTCCTTTATCCTGTCACTGAATCATCACCAATGATCATTCATCACTCTCTCTCAATCTATATCCCTGCATCCACCCCGTGGCTATCATAACCCTGCACGTCAACGCATGTGTCTCCATCCACCCATAATGGTCCCTCATATCCTCACGCTCTGGTTACTGTGGTGTAATGGTTAGCATGCTGGTTCCTCAGCTCTGAGATCCAAGTTCGAATCTGGACTCAGCGTATTTCTTTGGCTGGTATGATGGCTCAGTGGTTAGCACTGCAGCCTCACAGCACCAGGGACCCGGGTTCGATTCCAGCCTGGGGTAACTGCCTGTGTGGAGTTTGCACATTCTCCCCATGTCTGCCTGGGTTTCCTCCAGGTGCTCCGGTTTCCTCCCACAGTCCAAAGATGTGCAGACTAGGTGGATCGGCCATGCGAAATTGCCCATAGTGTTCAGGGGTGTGTGGGTTATAGGGGGATGGGTCTCGGTGGGATGCTCCAAGGGGCGGTGTGGACTTGTTGGGCTGAAGGACCTGTTTCCACACTGTAGGGAATCTAATCTAATTACAGGGGACAGAAGGGGTAAAGTGTAGAAAGATTTGAAAACAAGGGAAAGAATGTTAAAGTGAAGTTGTTTGACTGAGGAGCTAAAGTCAAGTGATGTTATGGAGGTAGAACTAGGTGGTTTTAGTGGTGGCACAAAAACGACATCAAAAACTTGACCACCTCTCTGATGAAGGGTCTAGGCCCGAAACGTCAGCTTTTGTGCTCCTGAGATGCTGCTTGGCCTGCTGTGTTCATCCAGCCTCACATTTTATTATCAAAAACTTGTCTCTGGGTCACGTGACCACAACAGACTGGTTTTATCAGATTGTAGCTGGACAGGGTTTGTATAGTTGGGGGGGGGTCTGTTGGTGGTGGAGAGAGACAGAGAGAGAGACAGAGAGAGAGAGAGAGAGAGAGAGAGAGAGAGAGAGCGCGCGCAAAAGTAGCCATTGAAAACAATGACTTCAACATTTCCGTTATTCAGTTGGAGGACATTTCTGTTCAATCAGTACTGGGTTTTAGATAAGCAGTGTGATCATTCAGCAACAGTGGACAACTGGTTGTCATTGGTGTGAAAACTAATACTGCGCTTACAGATGATCTCCCCAAAGGCTGCATGGAGGAGATAAATTGGGGATGCTGGGCACACAGGATAGATCTTTCGAGGGCACGAGATGTAGTAGTGTGGGAGCAGGAGGATTACAAGAGCCTCTGTGGCTATGTTCAGTTGGATAAGAATGGAACCAGATGAGAACAGTTGTACGGAGCATCATGACAGTAGAGAAAAACGATATGGTCCACCATGTCAAGAAGGATAAAGGGAGAAAATTTAGGATGTCATTTGTTGAACAGCCTCTGGTAAAGGCACACTTGTCTTTGTTTATTTATCATTATTTTGTCTTACTATTTAAGTCTGCTGTTCAGACAGAAATCTTAGTGCTTTTGAAGGTGAGCACATCTAGACAGTTCAAATATGCCAGTTTATTCTTTATCGAAACTTTCCATTCTTGATTTCAAATTCATACTCAAGCCAACAATATGTCAATTTGTAAAGATTAGGGCTAGGCAAAAATAAAAACTAAGAATAAAATCTGGGACTACCACAATCCTTTCCCACAAAAAAAGAGTGGTAAAACAAATCATCTTTGTTGCAAATATATTATGAATATTCCTTTTCTAAAAGGCTAGCAAAAAGGAAGCAGACTCATTATGTTATTCATACTGAACCTAATTGCATTGCTTTAGAGATGGTGCAAATCCTGGAAGGAAGGAAAATCAGAATTGGAAATTTAAGTTTGAGTGAAACTGGCAGAAGCCTATGAGCAGTTCAGTACCTGTTACCTGTGCTACGGCATGATGCTTACAGCATGGAAAAAGCCAGAGTAAACATCCGGCACTTTAGTTTCATTGAAGAATTGAGTGACAAGCGCTGTGGAATAGGCTATTTTGCCTGTTGACTTTATTTATACATTGGGAATGGGATGTGGGAGAATTGTGGATGAGGAAGAGGCCTGAATCTTGTAGCCATCATTAGCCAAAAGCACCAAGTGGATGATCCTATCCTTGTACCATCACAGGTGCCATTCTTCAGTCACCTCAATGTGTTCCCCGTGATTTCAAGGAGTGGCTTTTCCACCAAAGGATTTCGGCCCTGTCAATGTTGCAACTACAATGCAGAGGTTTTGTGTTCCAGGGCTTGTTGCTCCCCTATACATATTGTCCTAGTACAGCTACAAAACAACATTGGTCAGACCAATGTGAAAATTGTCAAGGTTTACCCTGTCCATAAAGGAAAGGAGTTACTAACAGTGTTATCAAGTGGCACTTGCTCAGCAATAAGCAGCGCACGAGTGCTCGGTTTGGATTCCAAATTTGGAACACACCACTGCATTGGTCCAAATGTGGATAAGAAATGAATTTCAAGCGTGAAGTGAGAGGACTGCCTTTGATATCAAGCCAGCGTTTGACCAAATATAACATCTGGAAACCCTGGTAAAATGAGTCAACAGGAATTCAATTCATTGGGTGGAGTCATGCCTCGCTCAAAGCTAGAAGTTTGTGGTCGTTGGAGGCCAGTCATTCTCAACTCCAGGACATCTCTGCAAGAGTTCCTCAGGTTGGTGTCCTAGGCTCAGCCATCTACAGCTGCTTCATCAGGGATCATTTCCCACCCCCACCCACCCCGTACCCACCATTGAGCCAAAAGAGTGGATCTTTGCTGATGATTGCACAATGTTTCGCTTCATTTTCAGTAGCTGGACAGCATTCAAACCAAGCTTGACAAGTGCCAAGTAACACTCATGCCATGCAAGAGTCAAGCAATGCCTATCTTCAACAAGATGGTGGCATGGCGGCTCAGTGGTTAGCACTGCTGCCTCACAGCGCCAGGGACCTAGGCTCAGTCCCACCCTCAGGTGACTGTCTGTGTGGAGTTTGTATGTGTTCTCCCCGTGCGTGGGTTTCCTCCAGGTGCACCAGTTTCCTCCCACAGCCCAAAGATGTGCAGATTAGGTTGATTGGCTGTGCTAAATTGCTAATAGTGTCTAGGGTGGGAAGTGCAGAAATAGGGTAGGGTGTGGGCCTGGATGCGATGGTCTTTGGAGGGTCAGTGTCGACTTGAGGGGCTGAATGGCCTGCTTCTGCACTGTAGGGATTCTATGATGAAGAGGGCCTCTATCTGTTTCTTTGATGTTCAGTGGCATTTCCATACTGGACCTTTCACCATTAATATCAAAGTTATTGACCAGCAACCCAACTCGACCACCTAAATAAATACTGAGGCTTGAAGATCCAAGTCCTAGAATAGGAATTGAGATAACCAATTCATCTACTGCAAGTTAGGAATATGATAGAATGTTCTTCACCTGTTGCGATGGGTGCAGCTCCAACCTGAAAGTTGAAACTTGAAGCTATCCATAACAAAGCATTCACCGCCATTAAAGATGTGCTCCCTCCTCTGTTGACGTACAGTAGCATCAATGTGTACCACATGCAAAATGCATTGCAGCATTCACCCAAGACTTCTCAGCAGCACCCTACAGCCCAATGCTCTTTATCAGTTAGAAGCAAATGGGAACACGAGCACCAGCAAGTTTCTGGCTGGGTCACAGAGTTGGGAGTAATGCATTGCCATTTCTTCTTTTTGCTGTGTCAAAAACCTGGAACTCCCTCCCTGTGACACGTCTGTATTATGTGGACTATAGTACCTCAAAAACACCAGAGCCTCAATGGAATTAGTGATGTGCAATATATGCTAGTCTTGCTGCTGACATCCTACATGAACTAATATAAGTTTGTGTTTGGCAATATGAGACAACACTTGTGGAGCTGGAGGAACACTGCAGGCCAAGCAGCGTCAGAGGAGCAGGAAGGTTGACTTTTCGGGTCAGGACCCGTCTTCAACTTTCCTGCTCCTCTGCTGCCTGGGCTGCTATGTTCCTCCATCTCCATGCTGTATTGTCTCTGGCCCCAGCAGCTGCAGTGTTTGACGTGATGTTTTGTAAACTCTCGGGCAGTACCTGTTTTGCCTGCTTCTTCATGATTCAGCATGCACGTCTGTACAAGAAGGGTGGGTGTTTCTGACTGTAGCAAATAATAAGCAGCAGTTTCTGCCTGTTCCTTTACTGGAAGGAACAATCTTGCTCTATCGGGCATTAAGAATTAGCTTGAACTTTGAGAAGCAATTACTTTTTTTTGTAAAAAAAAAACACCCAGATATGAACCAGCCAGACCAGATGCACACCAGAACTGCAACATAATTTGCTTGTGGCAAGTACCATATGGGTTAGTTCCCAGACTGATGACTTGTCTAATGCTTAACAGGTCTTTGCTAATTTATACATTTATTTAAATCTTAGTAGGAAAAGGGTGAAAAATGCAAGGGAAGTTGAAATGTAAAATGTTTTTTTGTCTTGCATTATGTGGCAGTTTGGATTCAAAGCTGAAAATAGATTTGCTCATTGGGTATTGGTCATTAAACAGAGAATAATAGGTTCCTGGAAGTCATTACAAGGTAGATTCAGCCTTTCAGTGTGAAAACAATGAAAGTAAAGCATCAGGATTTCATAGCTACCTTTTGAAATCCCAGTGCAGTTTTTAAAATTTACCTCTTCAAAAATAATTAAGTATAGTCATCTCCAATTCAGCAATTTTACTGGCATTGAATTGAGAGTGTAGCTAGTGTTACTTTAACGAATACCTAACTGAGTTACACACAACTTGGCTTAATACTGACGCTGTCTGAAATCAAAGTGTTAGATTCCCCACAGCAAGCATCTTTTATCTTGACCATTCATTTAAAAAAAACCTTCACACCATTTTTTTCCCCCGAAATGTGTGGTGAGAAGATCACAGGCCATCTTTTATTGTGTTCTGGTTAACTGGCTTTACTAGCAGCACACAATGTGCAGTCTAGGTTAGTGGGTGTTCCTTGGTGAATTCTGATGAAATCAGTACAAATTTATACAACAAATGTTGTATCTCATTATTGGGAAATAATACAGCCGTGCTTTACTTGTGTTTGTATGCATCGTTAGCAAAAAATTAAATCAAATGGGTTTTATTGGATAGCTTCACCTGTGAAAATATTTTGAAGATATATTTATTCTGTCCTGTGGCCAGGGAGACCAGCTTTAGCTGACAAAGTACAAATGTTGTAGCAGGGCTTCTTACTCTAAGATTGACTCTTTCAGGACAGATCTCCAACCTCTTGCTGTGTCAAGTTCAGATAGAGTTTACTGAGGCACAGAGATTGTTCTCCCAATCATGGAATCATGAAATAGAGCAGGTCAGTGACTATAATTGGCTTTGTTTACAAGTGCATGCTACTTAGACAGGCAAATTGATTGAAATTTGTGCTTTTGTTTTAAAATAGTATCTAATGGCTACAAAAACACAGCTGCTGGAAAAGCTCAGCAGGTCCAGTAGCATCTGTGGAGGGGAAAACAGAGTTAACGTTTCAGGTCCGGTGACCTTTCTTCAGAACCCGAAACATTAACTCTGTTTTCTCCTCCACAGATGTTGCCAGACCTGCTGAGCTTTTTCCAGCAACTTTGTTTTGTTCCTGATTTACAGCATCCACAATTCTCTTTTGTTTTTATTTAGCACCTAATGGCTTATTGGGTTGCACATTATTTTCTCAGCAAACACATTACTGAATCTAATATCAGTAAATAAATTCAGAAAATCCCATTTTCTCAATATTCCCTACAGCTAAAAGTTGTGAGGTAGTTCGAACGCAGGATCTTGACGTAAGGCTGAGATGATGCATGTCAGGTGCACTTTCCAACAACGTCAAATTTTGCAGCAACATCCGCAGCAAGAGTTGTTATGTTTAGAGTTTTCTCTTTTCCCAAAAAGACTGAGGATCATGATGTAGAGATACCAATGTTTGGTTAGGGTGGACAAAGTGAGAAGTCACATGACACCAGGTTATAGTGCAAAAGGTTTATTAGAAATCACAGCTTTTAGAACACTGCCTTCACCTGATGAAGGAGCAGCGTTCCAAAAGCTTGTGATTTCAAATAAACCTGTTGGGCTATAACCTGGTGTCATGTGACTTCTGACACCAAGGATGAGTCCGTAATATAAGCAAAATACAGTCGATGCTGGAAATCTGAAAAAAACCTGGAGACATCTGTGGACAGAGAAACAAGTTTCCAGTCTGGTATTCCTCAGAATTCGTCAAATGTGGAAAAAATTCTGAAAAAGCCTTTGACTGGATATGGAACATTAATTCTGTTTCTCTGTTCTCAAATGCTGCCAGACCTTGCTGAGTTTGTTGCTCTGTCAGTGCTTAGCTCAGTTGCAGAAGGTGACAGATCTTTACATTTTGTTACATTTCATTGAGATTATGAACAATGGATGGTTCATTAATTTCTGTGTGCATCTGGAATTAATGACTTCTTTCTCCCATGTACTCAAGAAATGTGCTTTACTCTTTGCTGCCTCTTTCAGTTCACAGTCTTAAGTTTGTGATAGCCTCTTCCTCAAGATTTCACACAACTGAGCTGAAACTCTCTCATTTTCAAACAACCCGTTCAGAGCTCTAACCAACTAATTTTTTTTTGGCTCGAATTTTCAAAACTGCCCTTACACCGAGGTAACCCATTTCCTAACTTTTTCAGACTAATTCCTTTCTCTAGGAGTAACTGTCTAATACGTTTTACTTCAACCAGGGCTTCAACAAACTGAAAAACCAGAAGTTTCCCAAAGTGTGAGATTTTATCCCCAAGTAAAGAAAAGTAAATTCCTGATCTTTCTAACTGAAAGCAAGCTAATGCTCTTCAATGTTTATTCTGTCACACTACCAACAAGTTCTCATTATTACCCCAGGAATTCTTGTTGGCATACTGGTTTAAAAATATACATATTCTAAGAGATACTCACAAATTAACTATTAAACCGCCTCAAATACACCAGAGCAAAACCCAAGGGCTACAATTTCAAAATCCAAACAACAATTAAATGATGCAAAATATATATTAATCACACACCATCCATCACATCTTCCCCAAAAGAAGAACAAAAATATATCGTTAAGAGGCATTTTCCTGATCCATCGAAAACTAATGTTTTTACTATTTCTGTGTCACATTAACAATAGTACTTGCACTGACTAATCATTGGAATGTTGTTTGGAGTGAAAAATACACCAATGTGCTGATGAAGTCCATATTGTGCTTAAATTGTTGATATTACATCAGCTTTGTCAGTAAATGGAATTTGCCAATGAGTTTAGCAAGTCAATTTTTGTGATGAATCATGTGCATCCAGTTAGTTTAGTGAAGTCCTCCAATCTTGGAGTAAAATTAAGTTTGAGTCTACTTTCATTACCAAGTTGACTTGCAATAACCAACACCCAATCTTCGTGATATGTTCGTTTTTGATATTCGTTGTGCAGAGTGAGCTTCAGATACTTATGACTGCAGTTCAGTAATGTCATTAGAGTTCTGGAGAAGAGTCAGATCTGACTCAAAATATTAAAGCTGCAAATTTTTGTCCAAAATATCTGTAATTTTATCATGCTTTTAAAGTAAAGTAGGTACCTTGGACAATGTTGACTTAGTGTTTACCTTCCACGATTCTTTTACAGTAAAATTAATGTGTTTTAAGTTGCGGAATCTTGCAGCTTCATCCTTTTCAATAAATCACTGGTTGTTAAGAATCTTTAAAAGTGATCTCGATGGAGATTGTAACACATTGAAAAGACCATGCAATTGCTGCTGTACATGCCAATCGCAGAAAGGTCCATTGTTTGGCTGGTAGGAATGCAAACCCAGATTTTTCAGCAGAAGGGTCAAATTTTGAAGGTTTATGAATTGGAAACTGAGTTTTGTAACAAGCACAGGAGTTGCAATGTCCATGCCTCCTTCAATCTATTTCTGCTTTGGGTGTTCTATGCTAGTAATATCTTATTGATTTCTCTCTTGCACAAGAACAGATTGCTCCTCTCATTCTCTGTCTGATTTATTTTAATCATAGACTTATGAATGTTTTGAAACAAAATAAAATAAGTAATGCTACAGGAAGTTCCCAGATTTCAAAGAAACTTCAGAAGTAACAGTGTAAAATAAGCATGCAGTAAGGGGGGCCAGTGCTGTGATGGAAAACACTGAAGCATTTGTACAGTTTCTACAAGTATGTGAATTAGAAGCAGGACTACGCCATTTGGCCCCTGAAGCCTGTTCCATCATTCATGAGGATCATTCTGAACTTGCCCGTTACTCCTCAACTCCCTGTTATCATTCTAGATATGTTTTGTCTTGAGTGTTTTGAATTAAGTTTCTCTCTCATCCATTTTTATGGATAACTTTTAAATCTCTTCTTTTTCACCTTTCTACTTCTTCTTAATACTCCTCAGATACTGAAGCAAACCATGTCCAAATGCAGCAAGACCTGACAATTTCTAGGTGTGAGTTGACAAGTGAAAAGTAACAGCCACATCACACAACTGCTAGACAATTACCGTCTCCAATAAAAGACACACCCGTCCCATGACATCCAATGTTTTTAGCATCACTATCAATATCCTGGGGGTGACCAATGACCAGAAACTGAACTGGGCTCACCACTTCAACCCAGTGGCTACAAAAGCAGCTTGGAGGATAGGCATACTATGGTGAGTAACTCACCTCCTGACTCGTCAAACCTGACCACCATCTACAAGGCACAAGTCAGGAATGTGATGGAGTACTCCCCACTTGCCTAGATGAGTGCAGCTCCAAGAATTCTCAAGCACCAACCAAAATAAAGCAGCCCATTTGTCTGATACACATCCACAGCATCCACTTTCTCCACCATGCTCAGTATAACACCCCTGCAAGTTCCCCTCCAAGATACTGATGATCTGACTTGGAAATATATTGTCATTCCTTTATTTTCACTGGGCCAAAATCCTAGAATTCTTTCCCTGATGACAATGTGGATCCACCAGCAGCATATGGACTGCAGCAGTTCAAAAAGGCAGCTCACCACCACCTTCTCAAGGGCAACTAGGGATGGGCAATAATTGCTGGCCACCCGGTGATGCCCGTTTTATGCAAAGTGAGTAAAAATATTTAAAGGTAATTGCTGGAAGAAAAAAAACAAGAAACTGTAATGCTGAAAATCAGAAACAAAAATATAAATTGCAGGAGAAACTCAGCAGAAGAACTCAGCCGACCCTAGCAAACTTCGAGCCTGCATTTCCATCTTTTACGGATGGAAGATTTTCAATTAATTGAATATGAATAAATAGCAAATGACTGGAGTGTTGCTCTTGTAACCATTTTGAAAAAGGAGGCATTAATCCAGGCTAGATAGTTAAGCACCTTTGGTTTCACAGCGTATCAGAATCTCAGAATGTCATGGTGCTGAAGGAGGCCATTTGGCCCCTCATGTCAGGACTGGCTGTGTGAGCATTTTGAGTTTGTGCCAAACTCCTCCTTTTTCCCCCGTAACCCTGAATGTTATTTGTAGTGAAAGAATTATATCTTTTTTTTCCTAAGAGCCTTTAAACAGACATGAGATTACTGTACTTACGAACAAAAAACATTGGCATTTCCTATTATCTCTGAAGCAATTACAAGTAGCCATTCTTTAAAAAAATGGACAATTGTGCTTGTCAGTCCTTTAAGATCTTTGAAGAAGTAAAAGACATTGAAGAGGGGAAAAATCTGATGGATGTCGTGAATTTTTGGAAGATGGTGGGGAGATACTGCCTTGACCCACTACAGCCTGTGTGCCATAGAATAACCAATGGTCCTGTTGGAGTGAAAGTTGCAGGATATGGACCCAGTAATGGTATAGGATGGTATGTGACAGAGGGGAGTTGGTAGATGTTGGTGTTGCCATATAGCTGCTTAACTTGTCCTTCTGGGTGGTTGGGATTGCACATTTGGAAGATGGGGTCCAAGCTGCCTTGGTATGTTACTATATATTGTTGCTGCCACATGTTGCTGCTGCAGTGCACGGATGATGCAAAATGTGAATGCTTAATACGGTGACTGGGGTTTCATTCCATTGGGCTACTTTGACTCATTGTATTAAGCTGCACGACTGTCGTTGGAGCTGCTCTCATTCAGGTAAATGCAGCGTTCTACCTGTGTTTAGTCGATGGTAGACAGCGTCTGGTGGGGTGAGCAGTTGTAGAACACCCAGCCTCTGACTGGCGCCTGTAATATTTTGAAATACCAAGCTCTCTACTCCACAATACTTTGTGATGTTTTACCACATGCCCTTTCCTTAACCAAGAGACTAAGGGCTGAATCTTATCAGAAATCTGCTAGCGTCAATTTTGGTAGCTTCATGGAGCCTTCTCCCTGTAAAACCTAATGGAATTTCTCACACTATATTCCCAAAGTTGCTTCATTGCCTCTGCACAGTGCCCTTGTAGACCCCTGCTTGTTGTAGTTTCCCACTCACTGAAGGCAGAGGCATGGCACATTATAGGCCCCTCCTGGCATTCCTGGTGCTGGCATCATGTTAAAAGCCCAGACATACACTCCATCAGAAGCTAGTAGTCCTCAGCTACCCTACATGGTCCCTGTCAATTACCACACACATGCCAGAAATTGGCATCCTTCTTTGTCAACAGGGACCTGGAGTCCCTGATGGATGGAGGGCAAGAACAGCCTCTGCCCTTTTGTGAGTGCCCTGAGGCATTGGTGACCGCTGCTCCTCTTGACCTTCAATAATGAGCTCGAGCTACCAGCTCCGACTTTTATATTGGGAATTGTCACTGTCTAGTTATTATCTGATGGATGTGAAAATGGGAAACAGCACATTAATGAGGCAGGTTGATGTAATAATGAGATGTTAATACACACTAACCTGTGCAAATATGTTTCTTGCTGCTCACTGGTGAGAATCTCATCTCACTGTTAAACACTTGCTTGTAAAATGGGACTGTTTGGTCTTTACAACAGGAATCTCCTCACTGACCACCTCACATTTTTGATACCAGAATGAGGTGCAAATGAGAAAAATCACAATATTTCACCTAACTCTGGAAGAACAGTATTATATGTTGTATTTCTGGCATTTTGGGTAATTTTGGAGGGATTTAAAATCTTAATGCACTCATCCAAGTTATCAATTGTACTGCTAGTGGCAGAATTATAATAAAACTTCTACCAGCACCACTAGCCATGCTGGCCTGTGACAGCTGCAAAACTATTCTCCCCAACCCACTTCCACTCTTGCCTCTAATCCCAAACTTGGGCTGACAACACTGGTCTGCCAGAATCAATCATATCACCTTGATCTGCGCTCGCATGAAGGCCCTGTCATTTCCATTAAAAGAAAAATATGTAGTAAGAATTTTCTGTGTTTAACATGTTTGATCAATGGATGTGCTCAGAGTTACGCAAAGAGTTTTAGCCTAAAACGATGCTGTTCAGCACATCAATCTGAACATTTCATGAACTGAGGTACAAAAATTATGTTGCTAATCTTAAGATTCAATAGGTTCTTTTGACCAAAATCCTTCAACAAATTGTATACATCATACAAGAAATATTTAACTGTTTTAAGAATAAATATTGCTGAAGTCTTGTGTTTAATATGAGAATATTGGTTATGCTTCTGCGTGTTATGTTCAGGTTTAGCTGAGTAGGCAGCTATTTCGGTGCATGCCTTGTGCCTGTATGGTAACACGGATAGTTACGCTTACTGTTCTGTGGGAGAAATTCCAAGAAATGAGAATAGTGGAAAGCTAGCTGCAACGTGACATGATGTTCCTTTAGTTTGCGAACGGAAGCAGATGTGGAAATTATGCACCTACAGAATTTCGATGACCTTCATAAATTATTTCAACATAATAACCTCAGAGGAAGGCATAGGCAGAATGCAGAGGGAGTTTTTGCATTTATCAAAATGAAAAATGATGAGAGTGGGAAAACTGAACATTTTCTTCATTTGTAGTCACTGTTTACATCTAACAATTTCTGATCACTCTTAGCTCAAATTGGATGAAAAGTGAAGATTATTTGAGCTGAACATGGCAGAAAAATCAAATCCAAGACAAATTCCCTACTTTACAACATACTCTGATCCGTTGCCGCACCAGATGGCCTTGTGGAACATAACTGTTGTTGGATTGAAGACAGTTATTTTCACAACTACATTGTGTCTGACTTGGCCAAAGAAGCTTGGAAGGTTGTCAACATCAGGGGATTTTAGCTATGTGATTAATGGCTAAAAAAAGGAAACCAGCTCACATCAAGTGAGTTACGAGTTTAAACCATTCCAAATGAATGTGAAAGACTACATTGTTTCTTTTTGAAGGAGAAATTGGTACCAGATTATAAAAGATCAGGAAATGTGTTTGTTTTTGTCCCTCTTTTCTGTCATCAATGGTCTTCAATCTCTTGTGTTGATTCTCAGTTACGGTCCAATTCAACAAATTCAACTTGCCCTTCCGGGGCAATGTATACAACAATTGTATATGTAAGCTTAAACAGTGGGGATAAGTTTTCATCAGGTTTACTGGCCATTACTTTAGTGGGAGAATCATGAGAAAACCTGAGGAAATGGTAGGAGATTAGTGACTCTCCCGCACCATTTTAGTAGATGTTGGTAGCCTAGCCTACTGTAAAGCCAGTGCCGAGATAAGAGGCAACAAGTTCAGAATCAGTCTGGGAAGAGGTTGCCTTGTTTATTTTATTCAGTCCAGAGGAACAAACAAGTCCGTCATTACAGTGAAATAGATAGATGATTAACTGATGAGTAATTTGGTACTTTATCTCTCAAGACTACCATAATTTTCTTAGTAATTGCAAAGTAAATTTTATTAGTGATAGTGAAGCTTTTTGGGAAGGATGAGATCTATTAATTATAGATTAAGGAAAAATGTGTACAATAAAGATGGTAACGCAGTTAATGCATTGCAACTGTGGCATGTGGAATCTTCTGGATGTTGGTGTGATCCAGGAAAACACACCTGTAGTTTGAGGAACTTTGACTCAGAATCATTTGAGCTAAGGGCAAACCGTCGGCACATCAGGAAGAGGGAGTTACTTGGACACTTTGTCTTCAGGGTCGTCTGGTTTGATCAGTGGACAGGGATAGTTAGGGTGCGACCACAAAAGAGGCACATATGGGGACCGAGAAGGTAGAATTGGAGGAGCCTCATCCCTTGAAATTGTCCAATTGTTTCTTGCACCTTTTATGGCTGAAAGCTATGGTTGTCGGGTGGATGCGCAGACTGCTTATGTGACCATGTTGTTGGAGGGGGGAGTTAGTGAGTGTAGTGGGAGGAGGGGACTGTATAGTCAGAGGAATAGACGCAGTTTTGTATCGCTGAGAACAAGAGTCCAGGTGCTTGTGTTGCCTGCTCACAGCTGGAGTTCAGGACATCTGTTCCAGCCTGGAGAGGAATTTGCAATGAGAAGAGGAGCATAGGTAGAACTAGGAAAAAGGTTTTGCTTAGGGACTATGAGCTTAGGCAGCTAAAGCAAAGAGCAGAATTTCAAAGATAACTTCTGGAATGCTATCTGAGTCACGAGCAAATTGGCACAGGAGAAATTATATTACAGAATTAAACACGTGACTCAAAGATCGGTGTGGGAGAAATGGATTTGGATTCATGGGGCACCAGTACCAGTAATGGGCAAAATAAGATTTGTACTGTCGAGGCGGTCTTTACCCGAACTGTGCCTCGGTGTTCTAACTAAACACATAACTGAGGTGTTAAACTAAATATTGGGGTGAGGGATCAAGTTCGTAAGCTGTAAGAAATTAACTACAGAAGACAAAACATGACATGACATAACAGCAAGTTAGCAGGGAACTGATGATCAGAGTTTGGTAAGAAGGCACAAAGGAAACAAAACTATGATTTCATCACTATGTAAGACTAATGGTTGGAAAATAGTAAAAAGGCAGAAATAGAGGCTCTGTATCTAATAGCACATAACATTCATAATAAAACAGCTGACTTTCAGAGTGGTGATATAATGGACTGTGAAGAAGGTTATCTGAGTGCAATGAGATCTTGATCAGATGGGCCAATGGACCAAGAGGTAGCAGATGGAGTGTAATTTAGATAAATGTGAGGTGTTATATTTGCTAAGGCAAACCAGGGCAGCACTTATACACTAATTGGTAAAGACGTGGGGAGAGTTGTTGAAACAGAGCGTCTTCAGGGTGCAGGTGCACAGCTCCTTTGAAAGTGGTGTCGCAGGTAGATAGGGTGAAGAAGTTATTTGATGTGCTTGCCTTTCTTAGTCAGAGCATTGAGTACAGGAGTTGGAATGTCATTTTGCAGCTGTATTGGAAGGACGCTGTTAAACTAGAAAGGGTACAGAAAAAGATTTACAAGAATGTTGCCAGGACTCAAAGGTTTGAGTAATAAGGCGAGGCTGGATACATGGGATTCTTTCCCTAGTGTATCGGAGGCTGAGGGGGTAATCTTAGAGATTTATAAAATCAAGACGGGCACAGTTGAGGTGAATAGCCAAGGTCTTTTCCCTTGGGCAGCAGAGTCCAAAATTAAAGAATTAAAAGGGACCTGAGGGGCAACGTTTTCACACAGAGGGCGGTGCGTGTATGGAATGAGCTGCCAGAGGAGGTGGTGAAAGTGGGTGCTGTTACAACATTGAAAAGTCATTTGGACAGGTACATGAATAGGAAGGGTTCAGAGCGATATAGGTCAAATGCAGGCAAATGGGACTGGATCAGTTTTGGATATGTGGTTGGTATGGACAAGTTGGACCAAAGGGCCTGTTCCTGTGCCGTATGACTCTCTGACAGCACAAACAGGAATCAGTGTGTATGGTCTAGTAACTATTACAGAGATGTAGCTGCAAGACAACCAAGACTGGGACTCGAATATTCAAGGATAAATTGAGTCAAAACAAGAAGCTAAGAAAAGACTGAACACAATTAATTAACATTAATATTGATAAAAACATGAGAGATGATCTTAGTTCTGGAGATTAATATGTAGAACTTTCTTTGGGTAGAAATGAGAAATAGTAAAAGAAAGAAGTCATTGTGAAATTAGGTTATGAGAGATCAGCAGAGATGTAATGGCTGATATTAAAGGAGTTATTTCAGAAAAGCCAGAAGGTATAGATTCCAGTGAGAGAGAGAGAGAATCTAAGGGATGAGCATACTATTGTGTCTAATGATGGAAGTTAAATATAGTATCAAATTGTAAAAGTAAGTAAAAACAGAAATTGCTGGAGAAATTTCTGAAGAACTTGGACAATGTGGTCTATCACTTACAAATATCCATTGGCTATTGGGTAATTTGAGTAAACGCCCACCCATTTCCCATAGCAACGGAGGTAAACCCAATCTTTCATTTGTCTAATGGAAGTAAGTAGTGTTCATTTGTATTTCGTTATCCCAACCTTTACACTTGCTGTTCCCCACCCCCCACTCCAAACTGCTGTTCACTTTGTTGGAAGCAGAGTCATTAGTGACATTTGAGCGACTGCTGGACATGCACATGGACAGCAGTGAATTGAGGGGAATGTAGGTTAGGTTATTTTATTTTTGGATTAGGATTATTCCACGGCACAACATCGTGGGCCAAAGGGCCTGTACGGTGCTGTACTTTTCTATGTTCTATAACTCCTGAACCTATCACTAGATTCTAAACATTAACTCTGTTTTCTCTATAAAGACCTTCTGAGTTTCTCCAGCAATTTGTTTTTTTTTGGAATTCCAGCAGCTGCAGAGCTTTATTTTATTTTAGTATGAAAACAAGCATCTCATTCCACAAAGATAATTGGCAGGTCAGAAGTTTGAACGGAATGTAAAGAACAGCAAAGAATGGCCTAAAGATTAATATTCAGTAAGAAATTAGAGTACAAAAGAAAGCTAGCTATAAATCTAAAAGCAAATAGGAAGGGTCTCTGTGATATTTACAAACTTAAAGAGCAAATTAAGTCAGTGTTGGGCCTCTAGAGAGTGAGACTAGAAGTTGTTAATGACAAATAAAGAAATGATAAATGAATTGAACAGATTATTATTGCAACTGTTTTCACTTTGAGGATATAAATAATATCCACAAAATAATTCCGGATTAGGAGGTGAAAGGCAGGGAGGTACATAAAATAATCACCCTGGAAAATGTCCTGTGAAAATTATTGGAATTAAAGGCTGACAAGTTCCTAGGCCCTGGTAGACTTCACCTTGGGGTGTGACTGATGAAATAAATGCATCAATTTGTTTTAACATTCCAAAATGCGATTGACCAATTGAATTGTTAAATAGCAAATTTTAGAAAATAATAGATCTTTGAGGAAGCAACAAGAAACATAGGTATGAGAACCTATGGATGCGATGTACTTAAATTTCCAGAAAGCATTTGAAGAGGTGTCTCATCAAATGTTGTTACACTAAATAAAAACAACCTAATGTAAGGGGATATATTAGCTTGGATAGAGGATTGGTTTGCTAACTGGAAATGGAATATGTGTAAATGAGTAATTTTTAGATTGGCATGATGTTTCACATGGAGTGCTGCAGGGACCGCAGTTATTTGTAATTTACCTCACGAATATTGCTTAAAAAAATGTTTTTGTTGAAACAAAAAAAGAAATTTCTGTAAATCTCAGCGGGTCTGACAGCATCTGTGGAGAGAAATTAGAGTTAACATTTTGGATCCATCACTATTTCATAATAGATTTTTGTTGAAACTTTGTCTTGCATAGATCAGGGCAATTTCTAAGACTGCCAACGAAAAGGGAAAATTGTATTGATATTGTATGAGACGACAGTGATGCTTGAATGAGGAGTTAATCCTATTTTAGTAGATGCATTGCAATGGGGAAATCTGTCAGTTGGATAATGACTGACAGTTAACTCCTAAGCTTCGTTTGAAGTTTAAACCAGGCAGCAGACGTGACTGTGTCCTGTTGTGTTGGGTTGAAATAGGTGCAGCGTGCACATGTCCTTTTTATCTGCAAAGAATACGGTCCCATGTCTTAATATATTTAACTTGTTGTGTGTGCAAGTACGTTACACTGTGGACCCAACAGATAATCACAGATTGGTTGTCACCATAATTCTTCACGTTCTTTGAATAACATTCACTGAATAATCCTATCATGGAAACACATCTAATTTGACCACTGTATTTTGAGTTTTGTAAGCACAGGATGTTTCAATATATTCATTACCTTGCTTACTGCAAACGGCTAAAGGGAAATGCTGTTTAATACAATCTGGTAGACTTTGGGGGTGTGTTGCCTTCATACCTGGTATGCAGGCACTGAAACTCATAGACCAGATAGTTCAATTTTTGTGGTAGGCAGAACTTCTCAGTTCCTATAACTGCCTGAGATTACCCTGGAAGGGTCAAGTATCTCAGGACATGAGTAATAGGTTAAGATAGCTGTTTCATGCTACTACAATGAAAACATCAACATGAGAGATGTTCGCCACTTCTAGAAGATTGTTATTAAGCCCAAAAAAAAATTCTGCCTTTTCTTGTGAACTGTTCTGATGGACGAAAACGAAAAGCTACAACAAAACGTATTCTTTTGGAAAAACTCAATATATGTGAGGCAAAACAAATATTAATCTCAATCATTTAGATGAAGGGACTGAAGGCATGTTTGCTAAATTTGCAATTCTGAAACAGGTAGAATAGTAAGTTGTGAAGAGGACACACAGAGGCTAAAAAGAGATACAAGTAGATGATGAATTGATAGTATAGAGCTTAACTAGTGCGAAAAGGAGACTAGAAATTGAATTTCATCTTGCATTCATCAGAGCAAGAACACAAGAAACAGTTGTGGATAAAAGGGACATCAATTTATACGGGATGAGAAAAAAAATGCTTGTTTGTTGGACCATCATTGACATGGAGATGTAGCAAGAACAGTCAAGTGTCAATCTTAGTTCTCAGACTAGGTCAGGGTGTTGATATGGAAGTGTAGTGAGACTGGTAGTCTCCATGATACATTCTCCCTGTTTCGTGTGGAAGAAAGAAAAGGTATGTATAAGTTCCCATTATTCAGTGGTAGGTGAGTATTATTTTCCATTTAATAGGATGTTGCTGTCAGTTTTGCCACTGGGACCCTGGAGACGGGCTGTACACAGTAGTTGTCACTGGAGCCTCAGGCAGCTCTGGACCCTCTTTGATCAATCACAACGAGGTCATTCCCATCCGTCACAGGGAGAGAATTGGTGAGGATTTATCACTCCTTATAGAAACTGTGACAAGATGTTACCTCTCATTGAAGTACCCTACTATATGTTATCTTTGGGCTATTTATAGTGGACCCAGCTGTGAAGACTGATGCAAAATATTGCTTTTCGTAGTCTTCCATTTCCTGTTACCTGTATTCAATTCTCCAGTTGTATCCTCCAATACTTACTTTAGCTACTCCTTTTTTTTAAAATATACTCATTGAAGCTCTTGTTGTTTGGTTTTATATTTCTTGCCAATTTACTTTCAAAATCAGTTTTCTTTCTCTTTGTTAGCTTTTTAATCATCTCCTGGGTTACTCTTCTGGGCCACTTTTGATAAGCAGATTGGTTTAAAAAAAATCTGTCTCATTAAGTCCCTTTTGATGTATGATGCATCGTATTCCACATGGTGCAGCCATGAGTAAGAATATCACCAGATGGCATGCACTGGCACATTGGAGGGTCTCGATGGAATTGTGGTGCTTTGGAAGATTTGGGGTGGTCCCTAATGGTAGAGGGTTAAGGAAGTATCTTCTAAAGGGAGTAATAAAGGTTGTTCAGTAGTTGAGATTCTTTATCAAATGGGATCTGGCAAAAAAACATTGTTTGCATTCTATCTTGTACAGATGGATTTCCCTATGAGACTTGCAGAGCTATCAAAGTCATTCACCATGGACTGAAATTCCATGGCCTTGCCATTTCTATGATTAGCCAACAGGCAGAAATGTTGTAATTAGTATAGGAAACTAAGCTTGGTATAGTCTCCTCGGTTCCCTGGTTTCTGAATACCTCTCCTTGAATTGAAGGCCTGAATGACCTCCCTATATTGAGCAGTTTCTTCACCAACCTCATACCTTCTTAAAAGATGATTGCCAGAATTGCTGTTTGAACACAGGAATTCATGATCCCAATCCTTTTCTGGTTTCTGAGTGAGTCTGGAGATAGTCCAAGTGAATTGGTGAAGCCAGTTTCTCCGGTGTTTGGATTGGTCAAGCCAATCCAAGTATTATAGGGGTTCTGACAGAGTTAAGATGTTCTCTGGAGCTCTGTCAATTTCTACTGTGCTGTTGTGGGCCACCGATACCTACTAGTTTTTGCAACTGTTGGAGGCATTTTCTCGATTGCATCTGCCAAGCAGACGGTTTCACTTTCTTGCCGCTATCGGGGTTAGCTAGGATCCTCCATGAAGGGTTCGTATGGCATCTTGTGGAAATATCACAGCTGAGTTCTGGATGCTTCTCCCAGATAAGGAATGGAAACAATTTCAGTGTAAATGGATGAACATTCATGAGTAATTTAGAGATGAGGTTTAGGAGGGCCTTGTTAGAACTTTCTTCCCTTGGGCCCCATTTCCATGTGATCTCACATCTTCTTACATCATTGATGATGTGTTTCAACTATTAATGTAACAGCTATTAATCCCTTATGCCAAGAATTAATAATCAAAAATGTGAAAGTTCCTAAAACATATGATTAATATTAAACATGACATGATTTTCTCTGCAAGACACAAAACACAATAAAATTATAAACTCATTTATTGCAACTGTATACAATATGCAAAAAATCCATGAGAATGAAGTTAATGGCAATAAAAAGCAGAGTAAAAGGTGAAAACTTTGTCATATTGAAATAACTTTGATTTATTTCTTTGCAAGTTATTGGTCATCATCTTGTATTCTTTATGAAATCCACTGCTAAGTTCACTTGATCTATGCCACACATTAATGTGGTTTGATTACAAAGAAGATCAGTTCATTTAAAATGATGTTCATGACTGCCTCCTGACCTGAGGTCATGTAATGCCACAGAAATGAATTCCAGGTGTAATGGTGATAAATTATCCAGTGAGTCACAGATCACACACATGATATAATTTGCTAATTTACAGAAGTGATTAGACTCAGCCAGTGGTCAGAATGCAATATTAGTTTCTCCAGTTCACTCAAGGTAAATAAACTCCTGCTAATTTAGGCAAATGTTTACTTCTGTATACAACCTGGCGAATTAGTATGATTTCGTACTGAAATTTGCATTGACTTGACAGAAATGTGACCCTCGTCTTCGAGTTTCCTGCTCCATCCAGGGGAACTGACATTCTTATTGTGGTGATGATTCACTGTTATATTGTCGTTGTCAATGTTGACTTGATACTTAACTAGGTTGTGTCGCACATTAGCTCCACCCAACAACCACGTAGCATACTCACATACGCCACCTCTCTAACAAAGTCACTGAGTTATTGTTGTCAGAGTTGGCTTCAAGTTTCTCCCCATTACTTAGCTATGGGATATACAGAAGTGATTGTCAGCACTTTGATCTAGCCCTGAGTAAATGTGTGTATTTTTATGATCCAATAGAGCACGAAGGAACTGATAATAGGACAAGTGTTCAGTCATTGCAGTCAATTGTGAAATATCTTGGAAAAATTATATAAATGCAAACATGGTTTTTTCTCCTCATTATGTGACATTGTGCACACTTTTCTCTTGAACAACATGTTTCAATTTTGTTCTTATTTAATTTCTGCAAAATGCTACCAAGGAGTCGACAACACACCAGGCTTTCTATTTGATATTTTTCTTATCGTGATCAGTTTTGTGGAACTGCAATGCAAGAAGATTTTTATTAATCAGAGCAGTCATCTGAGAATCTGGCAATCTGAAACCATTTTAAAACTGGGCTAGTTATGTGAGGTTACAGGAAACTACTGGTCATGAGAGCCTTATTATTTTGATCATTAGTTGATTGTCACCTGTCTGACCCCAGGGCTGATGAAACTGATTATCCCCCTGTTTGCAGTCTCTATTGATAGAGGGCATTAGTGGAAAACAGCCTGACCGTCTGGCTGACCTTGTGGAGACTATAGGACTCTGAATTCAGAAAGGTCAAAGAGCAGTGTCACTTAACCCAACCACCCGAGAGGCTGACTTCAAGAATGTAAAATCTAAAATGCTTAATGTGCCAGTCCAAAACCAAAGATTCATTCGGCTGGTTACGAAGGGCCAAGTGTATTTTTAAATAATGTTTTATAATTATTGCAGTTTATATTGCATGTGATTTTGTCTTCTCATGCACAATGTGGTACCAGACATCTAGTCACAAAGAGAATGCTTTAGAAAATTGACAACACCCTAGACAAAAAGTTCTGGAGAAATTCTAAATGGTTTCCACAATCCTCTACCCTCAGCCAATCCTTTTTGTTTCAAAAAGGTCCTGGTTAGTGCTTGCAATGAAAATAAAACAATTGTACAGAAGATGCTGTGTTACACTATGATGTGTATTTTGTGTCATATTTTCACAACAATTAGTTAATTGTGTGTCAGGAAAATGGTCTTTTGAGCTAAGTTACTTTTTCGATGTTTTAGCCAGGAGGAGACAATGTTAACTTAATGATTGGAAATCTCATTTTGTGCTAATTACATGAGAAGTAAGGCTCATTCTAAAGTGATCTTTTTTCCATGGACACTGCAGCAAATGAAAATACCATTCTCGTGGCCAGGTCACTACGTTTGGTGCCAGTTTACAATATTGTTTCAAAGCTACATATTTAAGGTATTTCATCATAATGTTAACCTAACTTGTGTATATTCACCTATGTATAGACCAAGAAAAATGCTGAATTAATTGGCCATTGATCTCTTTTAATCAGGGACAAAGTAATTCCCATTCTTACGGCTCTGAATTTACAGCAGTGGCTCTTCGCAAAGAAGTTTGTATTCGGCAAAGCATGGTGTATTTTAGGTCCATGAGCAGAATACACCGAAAACTTTAACTGCTTATTGCAGTAAGCTTAGAACGTCAGGAGGAAAACTTGGATAATCCACACATGAAGCTAGTAATGCAAGTGTGCTTTTCAGACTCAAATTTTTTGTTGTTGATACTCCATCAGACCATAAGACACAGGTGCAGAATTAGGTCACTTCGCCCATCAAGTCAGCTCTGACATTCAATAATGGATAAAATGCTTCTCACCCTCATTCTCCTGCCTTCTCCCTGAAGCCTTTGAACCCCTTACTATTAAAGAGCCCATCTATCTCAGTCTTAGATACATTCATGGACTTGGCCCCCATAGCCTACTGAGTCTGCAATACAGATTAACCACCCTCTGGCGGAAGAAATTCCTCCTCATCTCAGTTCTAAAGGATAATCCCTTCAGTCTGAGGCTGGGCCTTTAGCTCCTAGCCTGTCCAATGCCTGGAGGCATCTTCCCTGTGTCCACTCCATCCAGACCTCTTGGTATTCTATAAATTTCAACAAGATTCCACCTGCATCCTTCTAAACTCTATCGAGAACAGACCCGGAGTCCTCAACCAATCCTCCTAGGACAAGCCGTCCACCCCTGGGATCAGTCTGGTGAACCTACTCTGAATCCCCTCTGAGGCCATCACATCCTTCCTTGGATATGGGCCCAAAACTGCAATGGTCTATTATCACTAGACTATTAATCCAGAAACTCGGCTAATTTTCTGGGGACCTAGCTTCAAGGCCCATCACGGCAGATGGTGGAATTTGAATTCAATTTTAAAAATCTGGAATTAAGAATCTAATGACAACGAAACAATTATTAATTGTCGGGCACAATCATCTGGCTCACTAATGTCCTTCAGTGAAGGAAATCTGCCACCCTACCTGGTATGGCGTACATGTGACTCCAGACCCACAGCACTGTGGGTAACCCTTAACTGCCCTCTGAAATGGCCGAGCAAGCTGCTGAGTTGTATCAATCGCTGTGAAGCCTCAACAAAGAAATTGAACAGACCACTTGGCATCAACCTAGGCACCAGAAAATACAGCGGCAGAAACAGCCCTGTTGACCCTGCAGAGTCCTCCTCACTGCTGTCTGGGGGCTGGTGCCAAAATTGGGAGAGCTGCTTCACAGACTAGTTAAACAACAGCCTGACATAGTCTGTAAGGTACGGTTCTGTGAGTATGACTATGCCCCAGACACCACCATCACCATCCCTGGATATGCCCTGTCCCACTGGTAAAGCAGACACAGCAGGGGTGGCACAGTGGTATACAGTCAGGAGGGATTTGCCCTGGGAGTCCTCAGTATTGACTCCACATCCCATGAAGCCTCATGGCTTCAGGTTAAACATGGGTAAGGAAACCTCCTGCTGATTACCACATACTGTCCTCCTTCAGCTGAAGAATCAGTACTCCTCCACGTTGAACAACACTTGGAGGAAGCACTGAGGATAGCAAGGGCACAAAATATACTCTGGGTCGGGGATTCCACATCTACCACCAAGAATGGCTGACCAGCTCAATCACCAACTACTGATTGAGCTGGTCAGGCCCTAAAGGGCGGCACAGTGGCTTAGTGGTTAGCCCTGCTGCCTCACAGTGCGAGGGACCTGGTTCAATTCCACCCTCGGGCAACTGTCTGTGTGGAGTTTGCATGTTCTGCCTGTGTTTGCATGGGTTTCCTCCCACAGTCCAAAAATATGCAGGCTAGGTGGATTGGCCATGCTAAATTACCCGTAGTGTTTACAGATGTGTAGATTCGATGGGTTATGTGGGTTGGGTCTGGGTAGGATGCTCTGAGGTTCAGTGTGGACTTGTTGGGCTGAAGGGCCTGCCCCCACAGGGATTACATGACATTGCCACAGACCCAGTCTAGCACCTGGTGGTGAAGGAACCAATAAGAGGGAAAAACATGTTTGACCTCCTCCTTACCAATCTGTAAGCTGCAGGAGCACAGTCCTTGTGATGAAGTCCTGGCTTTACATTGAGCATACACTACTCTCCATCATGTTGTGTGGCACTGTGGTTCAATGGACTGCAGGAGGGGATGCCAGGAGCAGCCCCAGGCATACCTAAAAATGAGGTGTCAACCTGGCGAAGCTACCAGACAGAACTACTTGCACACCAAGCAACATAAGCAACAAGCAGTCCCTCAATCAATGACAACAAAGTGTGGAGCTGGATGAACACAGCAGGCCAAGCAGCATTTTCTGATGAAGGGCTTAGGCCCGAAACGTCAGCTTTCGTGCTTCTAAGATGCTGCTTGGCCTGCTGTGTTCATCCAGCACTGCACTTTGCTGTCTTGGGTTCTCCAGCATCTGCAGTTCCCATTATCTCTCTCCCTCAAACAATGGATCAGATATAAACTCTGCAGTCCTGCCACACCCAGTTGTGAATGATGGTAGACAATTAAACAACTCGCTGGAGGAGGAGGCGCCACAAGTATCCTCACCCTGTTCCCCAGTGGGCTCTAACACCATTCCAAAACAATCTTGTAGACATTCCACACCTTCCTTTTCTTGAGATCCATTGCTAACATGGTTTTACCAGCCCATCTACATATTAAAGTCCCCCATGATTATTGTAATAGTGCCTTTCTTACATGTCTTTTCTATCTCCCTGCTTTATTTCTCTCCCATATTGTAACAACTGCTAAGAAGCTTGTACACCACTCCCACCAAGGTCTTTATTCCCTTTGAGGTTCCTCAACTCTACCCAGATTCTACACCTCCTGACTCTATACTATATCTTGCTATTGATTTAATTTCATTTCTTATCAACAAGGCGACCCTATGCCTACCTGCCTGTTCTTTTGAGAGGACATGTATGCCTGGATATTTAGTTCCTGACCCTGATTCCCTTGCAGTGGGCATCGCTGTGATACCCATAAAGTCATGCGGCACGGTGGCTCGGTGGTTAGCACTGCTGCCTCACAGCACCAGGGACCCGGTCCCACCCTTGGGTGACTGTCTGTGTGGAGTTTTCACATTCTCCCCCGTGTCTGCGTGGGTTTCCTCCAGGTGCTCCGGTTTCCTCCTACAGTCCAAAGATGTGTAGGCTAGGTGGATTGGCCATGCCGAATTGTCCGTAGTGTTCAAGGATGTGTAGATTAGGTGGGTTATAGGGGTATGGGTCTGGGTGGGATGCTGTAAGGGTTGGTGTGGGCTTGTTGGGCCGAAGAACCTGTTTCCACACTGTAGGGATTCTATGATTCAATTCTATACCGACCAATCTCAATCTGTGCTACAAGTACATTGATATAATGCGCACATTTAAGAACAACACTTCTGGTCTTGCGTTGACCTACCCCGTTCTCATAGTTGTCCCCTTATCTGCTGTGCCGCAAGTTAGATTCCTGACCTTTTCCATAGCCTGTGTTCTATTACTTGTTCTGGAAACTTTAATAACCTCTGCTGAGACAGCCTCCCTCCCCCCGACTAGTTTAAAGTTCTTGTGAGAGATATAAACAACTGCACCTCCCAGTCGTGAACCATTTCAATGCCCCCTCCCATTCCTTAGATGACATGTCCATCCTGGGCCTCCTGCAGTGCCTCAACAATGCCACACGAAGGTTGCTGGAACAGCAACTCATATTCCGCTTGGGAACCCTGCAGCCCAATGGTATCGATGTGGATTTCACAAGCTTCAAAATCTCCCCTCCCGCTATTGCATCCCAAAACCAGCCCAGCTCGTCCCCGCCTGCCTAACCTGTTCTTCTTCTCACCTATCCCCTCCTCCCACCTCAAGCTGCACCCCGATTTCCTACCTGCTAACCTCATCCCACCCCCTTGACCTGTCCGTCCTCCCTGGACTGACCTATCCCTTCCCTACCTCCCCACCTACACTCACCTCTGCTGGCTCCATCCCTGCCTCTTTAACTTGTTTGTCTCCTCTCCACCTATCTTCTCCTCTATCCATCTTCGGCCCGCCTCCCCCTCTCTCCCTATTTATTCCAGAACCCTCACCCCATCCCCCTCTCTGATGAAGGGTCTAGGCCCGAAACGTCAGCTTTTGTGCTCCTGAGATGCTGCTTGGCCTGCTGTGTTCATCCAGCCTCACACTTTGTTATCTCTAAAGTTGTTGTGACTTTGGTTTACCTCAACTTTTGCCATCACTTCAGTTTGTTCAATTATTGAGTTTCCCTGTACTTTTGTGGTTCTTTGCAATATGGCATTCACATATTCTGTCCCCTTCTTTTATTTTTGGGTAACAATCAACCCTATCACTAACCTGCAAACCTTTCGTTTTGATTTTAAAAAAAATTTTCTTTATTCATTCACAGGATGAGGGCATCACTGGCGAGGCAGCTTTTATCGTCTATTCCTAATTACCCAGGGGGCAGTTCAAAGTCAACCACATTGCAGTGGGTGTGGAGTCACATATAGGCCAGACCAGATAAGAATGGCAGTTTCCTTCTCTAAAGGACATTAGCGAATCAGATGGTTTTTGTTTTCTTTCCCTGACAGTCATTAGATTGATGGTCATCATTAGATTCTTAATTCCAGATTTTTATTGAATTCAAATTCTAGCATTTGCCATGGCAGGATTCGAACCTGGGTCCCCAGAACATTACCTGGGTTTCTGGATTAACAGTCCAGCAATAATACCACTAAGCCATCACCTCCCCACTATTTGATTTTATTGTTTTCCATCCAACTGAGCGCATCCTCCTACTACTTTATTTTAATGCCCTATCCTAGTTATGTGACTCATCAGCATTCTGGTCCCAGCATGATTCAGCTGGAGCCCATCCCATCAGAACAGTTCCCTCTTCCCACAGCACTGATACTGATGTCCTGTAATCTAATCCTGTTTCTCCCACACCTGTCTTTGAGCTGTACTTCTACATCTTTTATCTTGTTGACCTTGTGCCAATTGACTTGTGGCTCAAGTAGCAATCTGGGCATTTTTGATTCTGCTTTCTAATTTTGCCCCTTGTCGCTCATATTCTCTCAGAAGAATCATTTTCTTCTTTTACCTTTATCTTTAGTATGTAGTGGACATTGACAAATGGGGCTATCCCCTCCCAGTCCAAGTTCCTCTGCATCCCACATGAGATATCCTGAACCCAGGCACTGGGAAGACAACACAACCTTCAGGCCTCTTGATCCTGGCCAGAGAATAGCGTCCATTTCCCTGACTATACTGTCCCCAGTTGCAACCAGTTCCATCTTTTTTTCCCAGCTTATGAATGCATCTCTTTAGTAGTCACACCTTGCAGTCCCTGACCACTGAATTTGAGGTAGTTAATCTAAGGGTTGTGACTGCCTCCTAGGACAAAAACGCAAATTCCCAGAATTATATACTCACCCAGGCTGCTCTGGATGTGATTCCAGTTCTCTGGCCATAATACACTTACAGTTTGTGTTTGAGATTATGACCCATATGTACAATCTGAGCTGAATCACTAGCAATTCAGGCAACATCTATAAAGTACTCACGTCACCTGTCACTCAGATGGTAATATTCCTGCCTCTGAGCTGCAAGGTCCTTGGTTCAAATCTGCCTCAGAGTATTAGCCTATCATAACAACAGTTGGCCCTCTAGTACAGTATTGAGGGAGCACTGCATTGTCTTTTAGTGGAGATTTTAAACTAAGACCCTTTCTGCTTTTTTGACAAAGTGTAAAAGGTCCCACACCAATGTTTGGAAGAAATGGTTATTCCTGGTGTTCTGGTCAATATCTATCCCTCAATCAACATTAAGAAACAGGGTGTCTGGTCATTATCAGATTGTTAACCCCTTCATCGTCATGAAAATAGGTTATAGTGAAATACAGATATCAGCCTGTGGCACTAACACAACCAAAATAGTACCACAAGTAAATGGTTAGCATTTCAGATTTGATGATTTGAAAATGATTAGACTTACTTAAGTTTGATTATTGCACAAGGAGTGGAGATGGAGACAGATTGATATTGTTGATAAACTAATGATCCAGAGGTCCAGGCTTGTTTTCTGGGAACATGCTTTCAAATGAAATCCAATGGGATATAAATTTAATTCACAAAATCTGAGATTTAGTCTTCATAATGGTAAGCATTCTCACTGATTGTTTTAATAACTCATCCTGTTCAATTAATCTCATTTTGGAAAGGAAACTGCCATCCTCACCTGGTGTGAACTATATGTGACTCCAGACCCACAGCAATGTGGTTGACTCTTAACTGCTCCTGTCCACTGAAACAGCAAATAGGAGCCAGCAATGAATGCAGGCACTGCGAGTGATGCTCACATCTCATGAAAGCGTAAAACAAAAGCAAACATCTGCTAACTTAATGTGCAGACTTATTTGAAAACATTTTCGTGAACATATGACATTATGAGAGTGATGTCCAACTGTTATGTAACCATTTTCTGCTTGAGGTGATGCAGCATTGACCAGGTGCTCACAAGGGGTGAGAACATCTGCAACACAGTCCTGTTTCAAAATTGAGCATTTTCCTAATATTATTTGAAAAAAAAAGATAAAATATAAATTATAATTAAATACAAGGTGACATATTCATGTAACATTTCCTAGTTTCAGTATTCAAGGCAGGCAAGGGTTATAATGGGCTTCAGTCATCATGTGTTCAGTTGGGACAGCATTTGTTCAGACTCATTTTTGGAAGCAAACCCTAAAATATTGGCCATTTTGGCAATTGCCTAATAAAACATTTCCATTTGATTGGGTATTTTTCTTTCTGGAGCCTGAAGACTTTTGTCTTAATGTATTTTTCCAAACTTCATGTCAAACACATTGAGCAGATGTTGGAATTTGAGAAAGTGTAGATCCTATAATATGCACCAGTGAAAGCTTAAGTTGATTTAATTAAGTTCAAAAATGTGTCTTAAAGCAATCATTGGCATCAATATCCACTCACCAGATGCAATATCTTACTCAACAAAATTAAAGGAAAAAAAATTGGAAATTTAACGTAAAATGTTGGCAGTCGAAAGCATCTAGGAAGAGAAAATATATTTTGGATATGTAACCCTTCATTTTGTCTTGATGAAGTGCACCACTTAGAAATATCAAAATCTGTTTTTTTTTTTATTGATGCTAACTGACTAGGTTTGCATTTTGAGTATGCTATATTTTAGTTTTCATTGCTAGCTTCAACTTGACATCTCAGTGCTGAATAGCCTGATTATCTTACAACTAATGCCATCAACCGCAGATGCTGCAACATTAACAGTATTCCCATGTATAAACATCACAGCCTCATTGTAGGCGACAGTGGCAGGTACCACCTTTTTGATCATATTCTGCACAACTGGCAGAGAAACCCTCATTCCTCAGACTTGCTGATGGAGGAGGTTTAGCACTGATTTGTAGCTTTAACTGTGTCATGGTAGTGTGTCCAATTTGAGGTAAGCAAAACCTATGAAATACATTTTAAAATAGGGCCGTAAACAAAATTAGGGCACATGGTATTGAGTTGGATTGAAATTTGGCTGGCTGACAGGAAGCAAAGAATAGTGATAAACGGGTCCCTTTCGGAATGGCAGGCAGTGACCAGTGGGGTACCACAAGGTTTGGTGCTGGGACCGCAGCTGTTTACAAAATATATTAATGATATAGATGAAGGCATTAAAAGTAATATTAGCAAATTTGCTGATGACACAAAGCTGGGTGGCAGTGTGAAATGTGAGGAGGATGTTATGAGAATACAGGGTAACTTGGACAGGCTAGGTGAGTGGTCAGATGCATGGCAGATGCAGTTTAATGTGGACAAATGTGTAGTTATACACTTTGGTGGCAAGAACAGAAAGGCAGATTACTATCTCAATGGAGTCAAGTTAGGTAAAGGGGAAGTACAACGAGATCTAGGTGTTCTTGTACATCAGTCAATGAAAGCAAGCATGCAGGTACAGCAGGCAGTGAAGAAAGCTAATAGCATGATGGCCTTCATAACAAGAGGAATTGAGTATAGGAGCAAAGAGGTCCTTCTGCAGCTGTACAGCGTCCTGGTGAGACCGCACCTGGAGTATTGTGTGCAGTTTTGGTCCCCAAATTTGAGGAAGGACATTCTTGCTATTGAGGGAGTGCAGCGTAGGTTCACGAGGTCAATTCCCGTAATGGCAGGACTATCATATGTTGAAAGATTTGAGCGACTGGAATGTATACACTTGAGTTTAGGAGGATGAGAGGGGATCTGATTGAGCCGTATAAGATTATTAAGGAATTGGACACTCTGGAGGCAGGAAGCATGTTTCCACTGATGGGTGAATCCAGAACCAGAGGACACAGGTTAAAAATAAGGGGTAGGCCATTTAGAACAGAGTTGAGGAAAAACTTCTTCACCCAGAGAGTGGTAGATATATGGAATGCTCTGCCCCAGAAGGCAGTGGAGGCCAACTCTCTGGGTACTTTCAAGAAAGAGATGCATAGAGCTCTTAAAGATAGTGGAATCAAGGGTTATGGGGATAAGGCAGGAACAGGATACTGATTGTGGATGATCAGCCATGATCATAATGAATGGTGGTGCTGGCTCGAAGGGCCGAATGGCCTACTCCAGCACCTATTGTCTATTGTAATATTACTGAGGAGGTTTTGAGACATATATGTGGCCCTGTGCTTGACCCAGATTCCAAGTTTATGGAAATTTGTGTACAGTGTATCATGGTGCAATTTAGGTTCATCTCGGATACCTAGGGTGACAGGGTTGAAATTCACTGCGGTTTAACTGGCAACAGATTCATTACTTAAGAGATTGGAGGAACGTGCGGAAGTGATGAACTGGGGAAGACCAACTTGCCCATGGAGCTTGTTGTCATGATGCTGTAAGGCATTAATGCTTAACAATAAACCACCACCCCCATCCTTGTGCACCAGCTGCAGCCCACAGGAGCTAGATCATCTCAGGCAAAATAAAGCCTTTAAAAGTTAATTCGGAGCAAGATCTGGAAACCACCTCTCTGACCCTCTTTAGTAATCAGAAATAGTCCAGAAACCCACATTGATCATGATGTTATTACTTGTTTTTCTGTATGCCACAAAGGCAGACAGTGAATCTGCACCCGTCTCTCAAACTGCAGCTTGTGTGCAAACCTATTGTCAACCATCGTTTGGTAAGAGAACAACTTTCTGACATCTAATCTAGTGTGCCTTTGGATAATCTGTATGCATGATGCCTTGTCCTTTTTCACTGTTAATTAAACATTTTTTTATTCACTTATGGGACGTGGGTGTCACTGGCTGACCAGTGTTTATTGCCTGTGCCTTGTTGCTCTAAAGAAGTTGGTGGTGAGTTGCCTTCTTGAGGTGCTGCAGTCAGTTAATTTGAACATGGTGTAGACCTTTCATTACTTTCAACAATTCAGTCAAATCAGTCGAGAGTTTCTGCATTTGTAAAGTAAGTATAACTGGCTTTTTAATTCCATCAGTGTAATTTTAAGTATTTAAAGCTGGTTATCATTCTTGTAATTCTCCAAAGTCTCTATGATTGTCCCCCGTTGGCCGCATGGACACAAAAGGCTGATGGTCCTTGTCTGTGCTGTAAAATAGTTCTGACTTGCAGTGTCAGTGCTAGATACAATACACTAAGTGAAACCTGGCCAAAGCCTTTAAAAATAACAAAATGGTTTCCCTTTGCTTTATATTGAATTGTCCCTGAGATTTCAATCTAGTGCCATATTTGTTTTGGCTATTGCTTTCCAGCATTGGTTGTGATGTCCCACAATAAAGTCCCGGGACTGAAATGACTGGTCTCCCACAACCACAACCACCCAACCAGTGAAGAAACCCCTCCCTGTGGATTCCCATGGGCTTCACTTTGGCTAGAACTCCTCGATGCCACACTGTGTCAAATGCTGCCTTTGCCTGCAATTCATTGAACTGGAATTGTAATTTTTAGAGGGAAAACATTGCTTTAAATAATCATTAAGCCTTAAATAGACTGCATTAGAAAAGGAATCATGGTAATGCTAATGTTAATCATAAGCTCTTCCCCTGTCAACTGGAAGGATGGTGAATTGTTCAGGGAACTGACACAGATGATACAAACCATCATTGTGATATGTCCTTCAGCATTAGATGTGGAGAATGTTTTAGTCCCCAGTGGCTAGATTACAGCTGGGCTGGTGTGTATGCTGCCAATCTGCTGTGTGGTATTCTCCTGGCAGTTGTTCACTGAGAGATGTGGTATATTGCATGGGTTGGTGTATTGGCAGCTTAGAGGCTGTTACACATTGACTGACCTCTCAGGCTTGCTTCAGGAAGAGTCCATCCCCAGTCTGCTGAAATACCTTCACAGAGGCTGGGAAACCACCTACAACATAGCAGTGGTTAACGTCAGAAGAACAGTTGGGGTTCGGGACTTGGGTAGAAGTGAAACAGGTTCAGTGGTGTTTCTTCTCTTAAGATTTTTAGAATACAGATGTGTAAAATATCTCCGAGCTGAAACTTTACGCTGATTCTGTGATATCACTTGTTATAACACAACTTCCATTATTTTTGTAGTTAATAAGGGACATTGAAGTAGCCTGAGGGTGGGGAAGCAGTGGGTAGAAGTCTGAAAGTTTCACAGTCATTTATGAAAACCCCTCTGTCTTTAATAATGTGACTGCTCCACAGGCCAGGACCTTTAACACTTGCAGTGACCATATTGAAAAGCCTCTTGTATACTTCAGCATTGGGTTTGCCTACTCCATTAAAGCTATATGAAACTTTTGTTAATTCTGCCAATGCACTTTTCATAGAACTAACTCACAATCGTTGTTTGGTGCCGAAACCGCAATTACTTATAGAAATGTTATGTTGTAGGACTAGACGCACAAGATTACCAGGAGAGGGAAAAGAACACAAAACTCTTTTGTCACAGTAAATTGAGTTGCATATTATTTAAGTCCGTAAGATTGCAGTTTCAAGCCAATAAAAGCACTGTATCAGACATGGTACAACAGGAACACGCAGTGGGTTTTTTCAGGTGCAGTACTATAAATAATGTGGGCAGTGGTGTTTAAATTAACAAGAGCCAGGGGAGCAGCCAACATATTATTTTGGACTGTACATTTTTTTGACACTTTCCTTGACTGCAATAACAGAATGCAATTTAGGGTGAACTTTTTTTTAAGAAGTACAATAACAAGGCAGGCCTATAGTAAGAATAAAAGCTACAGTAGACCCGAGCCACATTAAATATTACTGGGTGTACGCTCTCAATCTATGTGATGTGCTCTTCCTCCCCCATTAGCTGTTATTTCCGTTTATTCCCTTTATTTCCGTCTCCTTTTTCTCCAGAACATTGCGTTATTTTTCACGAAGCAAGATGGACCTTTGGCTTTTCTCGTTTCGTAACCACTTTCAGTGGCATCAATGACCTTCTCCCCCCATTGTAAGATCAGAAGTTGGGGATATTTGTTGATTGTTCAGTACCATCCATGTGGGTTATCTGGTCTTGTCAGGTGACCATGGCACCCATTTTATTGTCAGAGATGTCCTTTTAATACTTGTTTTTGGTCCATGAAAGTCTGAACCAATCCTCTGTCCCTGCTAATGTATTGTCCTGAATACTATTTTGTACAGTAGCCTTTCTAACGGAAGATTATCAAATGCCTTCTGCCAGTCCACATGTACCTCGTACACTTTCTCAGTGAAGCACAACCCTGCTGCCCTCTCTTTGGAGAGATGCAAAAACACATGGTAGATGGGTAGTAAAGAAAAGCACAAGAATGACTCATTGATGTATGCATGTGGTACATGTTGAATGGTTTGGATTGTTTATTTGTGGTGGCTTTTAGTTTTGCAGTGCGGCCTAGTGGGCACTAGTCACGAACTGAATGAAGGTGTGGGACTGTTGGTGACTGAGAAACTGAGGCTGCATTTATTAGTTTCTCAGCCAGAAGAGGACTATCCAAGTTGCCTCCTCCATGAGGAAGCCTGAAATCATCCTGCCCCCAGTCAATCCACTGTCTGCTTCTGACTGACAAGGCAGAATGTCAGCTCTCTCAGTGCAGCGTCAGTGACTTCCTTTGTGCAACAGGGGATGGCTAACGGTGAGATATTGCAGCTAACTCCGACTCCACTCCCACTTCCAGCCTGGAAAGAGGACATACTAAAATTCATGGTCACTATCACTTTCACTGGCAAACAGCCTGCATTCTGCTCGGGGCAGTAACACAATGCTGCATCGAGAGGCAGGCTGGGAGGTGGAGCAGGGTGTAACAGGGTGGGAAGATGGAAGGTCCGTCCCAGTCTTCAGAGGAGGCAACAGTCTAATGGTAATATCACTCGATTATTAACCCAGGGACCGAACTTATGTTCTAGGGGTCTGAGTTTAAATGTTGCCATAGCAGATGGTGGGATTTCAATTCACTAAATCTCTGGAATTCTCATGATGATCATTAAGATCATTTTCAATTGTTGAGGAAAACGCCATCTGGTTCACTAATGCTCATTTGGGACAGAAACTGCCATCCTTTTCTGGTCCTGGCTACATGTAACTCCAGACCCACAACAACATGGTTAACTTTTGACTGCCTTCTAGCCAATTACGGGTGGGCAATAAATGCTGGCCTATCCAGCAACACCCAAAACAAATGATTTTATTCAGATGAATAAATGACTCTCAGCCTGCCTCCCACCCCCAGCAGCACAGTTAGAGCTCGCTGCTTCCAGGCTCACAGCCCGAACTGGAGAGGTACCAACCAATCGGTGGTTCTTGAGGCTTAGCAATCTGCCTCCACAACGAATTGCACCCAGTCGTTGCTGGGAACTGCCACATTCCTGGAAATGACCACATGAGTTTGGAACCAGTTGTTCAACTCGTAGACAACCCAACATTGTGGCCATTAAATTCTTCCCCGGGTATCAGTTATAGAGGTGGCACAGTTCAGTGAAGCTTTCCTTAATGAAGCACAGCCTTCTGGTACATACTAATGTTCTGGCTAAATAAACACTCCCACAGGGCATTTAAGGAATAATTATGTCCTCCTGGCCTCTGCCACCCCCCTCTTCTAGCTGCTTGTCTGTGTATCTTCTGCTTATTCTATCAACCACATTATATCGCAAGGAATGCCTACCAGTACATCCATGGTTTGTTTAGAAACCTTCAAGTCAGGACCATTAGAACATGCCACAGCACCCTCTTTACATTTTAGCAACGTTTAAAGAATGCCAAAAAGCACCAAAAGCTTGGACAATATGATCTGTCATGGTGTGATTTGAACCAGGGTCCCCAGAACATTCCCTGCTCTCTGGATTAACGGTGTGGCAATAATACCACTAGGCCATCACCTCTACCTTCATTAGAGAGAGGCATCTGGTAGTTTAAACTGATGGTCACCACACCTCAGACAAGGGGAGTGGTTGAGCAGGAAGTCCTTCATAATAACCTCAGTTGGTGTGGGAATTGAACCCATGCTGTTTGCATTTCTCTGCATCACTACCAGCCATTCACCCAACTGAGCTGATCCCCTTTATGCACAGAACTGTCCTGGTAACCACCATGACTTGCTTAACCTCTGGGCACTTACCCAGCTACAAATAACAGTGATAAATTGACCAAACGCTAAATTACCAACAGATCCTTCTTATGGGGAGGTGTTACAATTGGCTGCACAGTAAGAAGTCAAAGTGTACAGGTGGAATTTTAGCGCAGTTGCAGCTTAGAGCATGCAATTTGAGTGCTAAACTTCAAAGTTAACTGAATGATGAGTGAAACTGGAGAAGTATTTAATAAAGTGGAATCACAAAATAATTCCATTAGTCCCACACTACTACACTTTTCCCATTGCTAGGTCATTTTTCTCCTCGGTGTTCATCCATTTCCCCTTAAATACTTTTTAATGCATTTGCACCACCCCTTTCAACTTATTGTATTTTTCCTGTCATGCAGTCTCTGACTTCTCCCAATTATCTTAAGTCAGTCCTTAGGTTACTAACCCATCAGATACTGGAAGCAGTTTCTCCTTATTAACTCGGTCAAAATTTTAAATGGTTTTGACAAACTCTATTAAATCTCCTCAGCTTGTTCCACTCTGAAGAAAGCAATGCCAGATTCTCTTGACTCAGCATAAAACAACACTGTGCAGGAGGTATTGAGTGTGGAGATGATGGATGGAGTGCCAGTCGAGCAGGCTGCTTTGTCCTGGATAGTACTGAGCTTCTCCTGAGTGTTGTTGGCGCTGTATGTATCTAGGCAACTGGAAACAATTCCAACACGCTCCTGATTTGTGCCACGTAGATGGCAGAGAAGGCTGTACGTGTCAGGAGTTGAGCTACTTGCTGCAGGATTCCTAGCCCTGGATCTGCTCTTACCATCACAGTATTCGTATGTCATGCCCGGTTCAGCTCTGATCAACCGTAACCTTAATAGTGTTGATTTTAGGGCACTCATCAATGATAATGCTGTGTAGTGTTAAGAGAGGGTCTTGTTTCACCAGGCTGTGGGCGGTTGAAAGGTGACTTCCAGAAGTTTATAAAATCATGAAGGGTATAGATGGAGTTAATGGTGGTTCCCAAGGATGGGAGATTTTAAGATTAGGGGGTACATTTTTAAGGTGAAGAGGACAGAGATTTTAAAAAAGACATCGGGGCAAATGTTTTAACACAGCATGGTTTGAGTGTGTAATGAATCTTTGGAGGAAGTGATGCACATAGGCACAATTACAAGACATTTGGATAAGTACGTGAATACGAAAGGTTTGGAGGGATATCGGCCAGGAGCAGGCAGGTGGGGCTAGTTTGGTTTGCGATTATGATCGATATGGACTGGCTGGCCCAAAAGGTCTGTTTCCATGCTGTATAATGATATGAGATAATTTAGATTCTCTCATTACAGACGATCATTGCCTGGCTTAAATAATATTTGCTGATGGTCTGTACTTAGTTATAGCAATACCCAAGCTGAGACTTAATTGGTGTTAAAAAGGTTTTGCAGAATTGCCTTGTTTTTGTTCTCTCCATATCTTTAATAGGGGTCTCATGCTTTTTAATTGGTTATCAATTTGTCATGCTATCAAAAATTTGTGCTGATTCCCTTCAGGATTTTCTGTTCCTGAACGCTTTTAGATTGCACTGTATATGATAGCTTTTTTATATTCTAGATTATACTGTTTCAGTCCCATTGCCTTTCTTCATTGTTACAGTGTATTCCTGGTATCACCTGGTATCATCTGGAATTCCTATATTGTTTGAAATTCTCACTTGGGGTGCCGCCTTAGATAGCAAGTAATAAAAGGAAAGATTCATTACAAAAAGAGCACACAGTCAAAATATATGCTGCAGTCCTAGAGAACGTTCATTGTAGTTTACTCTCCTCTCCTACATCATTGTCATTTTATTCTCCCCTGGGATCCCTTCAAATTGCACACTAAAGAAGAGTCAGTCACCTGAATGAAGTACAGGCTGATTGACAAATGATGCATGAACCTAGTAGCTTTACATAATACCTATGCATGGGAACTGAGCTCTAGAATGAGAGCCAACAATTGATGAAGATGATCAGGGAGAATAGAATGATCAAAGAGTGTACAAATAACTGAAAGCAAGAGCGAATGATGAGGGAAAAAGTAGCAGCGGAAAGAAGTCAGTCATAAAGAAATTAATCTCAAAATCACCAGCAGCAAGGGAAGAGGCTATTCAATCAAACAGAGAAAAATGTATATATTTGATAATGCCTTGATGTTCCTGTGTGTCCTTGTATCTTTTCTCCGCCAACTTTATGTGGAATACTTAAATATCAGATTAAGGTGTAAATTTTGTTGCTTATTTGTTCTTTAGTACCTTTTGCTTTTTGGAACTGAACTTATCTGTCAACTTATGACTTCACGTTTTTGTTGTTTAGTCGACTATCAGCAAGTGTACTATCTATTTTAAAAATAATGATTTTAATCCTTCATTGTTCACAAATTCAATAAATATGTATTTAAATAGTGCCTGTGTGTGTAAGAGATTGATTCTGACATCATATTGATAGAGTTTAATTTTGATATAATTGCAAATAGACATGGAACATCTTTCAAGCATATTAGTCATATTCCATTTCTTGATATTTCATAATTTTACTGTCAAAGATACTTAGTGGCCTCTTTAGTTCTATTTTCCATTTAATACTCCATCTCTTCTTTTATGTACTTAATATTAATCTCACCTTACTGACTGTAGTGCCAGAATTGCCACCATCAAGACATGAATCCCTGCAACCAACGTTTGGAAATGCTGTTGCCCACATCAGAATGGCGACATGATTAGATACTCCTCAACTATGGATCTGCTTGTGCATTGAACTGAATCACTGGACTGGGACAGGTTTTGAGAGATTTAATAAGATGCACAATTTGACTGGGAACTCAGATTCAATGTACCAGCTGACTAATAGCTCATGAATCAGGAAGGATATAGACATTTCCGGAGCAAATCAAAGTACCAGTTTTTTTAAGTTCTTTCACAAATGCGACAAGCTTTCCATTTCTTTTACCTGCTTACAAAAATCCACGTCTTGTTTCAGGTGCAAAGGGGCAATCCAATGTGGCCTTTTAGGAGAACGCAAGAGACATTCACGAGAAGATTCTTCGACAAGTGACACAGGTTTTGACTGTGGGGCTATGGTGGATGACAATGAGATGGCCACACCGGTACTGTCTCCACAACTGTCAGCAACTGCAGCTGTGGACCTGCAGACGAATGACCCAGTTCCGATGAATCCAGAATGTGTTGCAAATGCAGAGGACAGCCAGACAGAAAGCAATTGCAGTGCCCACAGCAAGAATAGTGTCAAGAAACGTAAGTATACCCCATGTAAACTGCGTGCTGTTTAAAAATTACAATTCAGTTTTCTTTTTGTTCATTCCACAAACCACCCAAAAGCCTGTGTAAGACCAGGGTGAGTTATTAAGTTGGATGTGGATCAATGAAAAGGGCTGGCTGGCTGACTGGCTGAGTTTCTTGCCTTTAAAGGGAAGTGAGAAAGACAATTATACTTGGTACTACCATTGTTCAAACCCCAATCATCAAGTTTCTGGGTGTTACCAATGACCAGAAACTGACTTAGACTAGCCATATAAATACTGTGGTTTAGAAAAACAAATCATAAGACCATTAGATTCACAGCCCTCTGTAAGAAGACATACCTCCTCATCTCACTCTTAAATTTGCACCACTTTGTTCTGATGAATGCCCTCAGGTCCTAGACTGTCCCATGAGGGAAGCATCCTCTCAGATTTACCTCATGAAGTCTAATCTTATATGTTTCAATGAGATCACCTCTCATTCTCTAAAACTCCAGTGAGTAGAGTCAATGCCTAGAAATTCTGCAATGTGTAATTCACCACCTGACTCCTAAAGCCAGCCTACCATTTACAAGGCACAAGTCGGCAGTGCAGTGAAATGCATCCTATTTGCCTGCATGAGTGCAGCTCCAATAGCACCCAAGAGGAATGGAAAAGTCAGCCCACTTGCCTGGCATCTCATCCACCATCTTTAACATTCTCTCCCTCCACCACACAGTGAGAGTAGTGTGCACCAGCTCCAAGATGCATAGCAGTCACACACTAAAACTTCTCTGACAGTACAACACTTTCCAAATCCACAACCTTTACCACCCAGAAGGACAGGGGCAGCAGATACCTGTGAACCCCACTGCCTGTAACTTCCCCTCCAAGTCACTCACCATCCTGATATGGAAGTGTATCACTATTCCTTCAGTGATGCTGGGTGAAACTCCTGAAATTCCCTCCTGAAGGGTATTTTTGGTCTACCTGCTGTAAATGGACTGCAGCAGTTCAAGAAGTGACCTCACCAACCCCTTCACGGGGCAGTTTGGGATGGGTAATAAAGTGCTCCTCATATCCATGAATAATTTCTAAAAAGGATGTTGGTTGCTGGGTCTGATTTTAAAATTGAGACATTTATTCTCAATTTATGCCTGTGAAAAAAGCCAAATTATATATTTTGCACCCCCACCTTTTTAAATATATATTTCATTACAACTATTGGAATGCCTACATGACAGTCAAAAGACCAAGTGTGTCATTCAGCTCAAACTGTTGAGTAAATGATTTATTTCAATCTTCTCCCGTTGCCAGCATTACAGATGTTAATCTTCACCCGATTTGATTCACTCCGTGTGACAGTGAGAAATGGCTAAAGTTACTGGATAGTACAAAGGCTAATGGGACCTGACAATATTGCAGCAATTGTACTGAAGACGTGTCAAAGAACTATCCATGCCCTAAGCCAAACTGTTCCAGAACAGATATAATACTGATATCCACCCATTAATATGGAATTCCTGTCCACAAAAAGCCGGACAGATCTATACTGTTCTATTACTGCTCCATCAGTCTTCTCTGATCATCAGAAAATGTTTTGTATCCATCTTCAGCAGGAGGTTCAGAGTGAATGATCCATCTCAACCTCCTCCTGAGCCCCACAGTATCTCAAGATGTCGGTTTTTGGCCAATTTGATTCATTCCTCATGATATCAAGTAAAGGCTGAAGGGCTGGTTGCCACAAAGGCCATGAGCCCTCACAGTATTCTGGCAATAGAATTGAAGGTGTGCTCCAGAGCGTGCCAAGTCCCTAGCCAGTTGTTCTAGTACAACTACAATGCTGTCATTTACCAAACAACGTAGACCTGTACCTCCTGTGCATGAAAAAGCAGGACAGATTGAACCAGCCCTATCAGTCTACTTTGTTCATCAGCAAAATAATGGACGAGGGCATCAATAGTGCTATCAAGCCATATTGCTTAGCAATAACCTGCTAACTCATGCTCAGGGCAACTCCGGCCCAGTACGTGCCTGACCTCATTACAGCCTTGGTTCAGACATGAACAGAAATGATGAATTCCAAACATGAGGTCATAGTGACTGCCCTTGATGTCAACACAGCTTTGAACTGAATGTGGTATCAAGGAGCCCTGTTAAAACTGGAGAGAATGGGAATCGGAGGAAAAAATATCTGTTAGCTGGAGTCATAGCTGATGGTTGTGGTTATTGGGGTCAGTCATCTCAGCTCCAGGACTTCTCTGTAGTAGCTCCACAGGGTAGTGTCCCAGGGCTAAGCTGCTTCATCAATTACCACACCAGTCCCGACATTCTGTCTAAATAACTCTTTATTAAAACACGTCCGTATCTTAGGTATTTAATATATAATTTGCTGATTATATAACAACCAAAGTTACCTTTATTTACGATACAACACGGTGTAGAACTGGATGAACAGCTCCTGTGTGTCCTAGAAAAGTATGTACCTGTCAGGCAGGGAGGAAGCTGTAGAGCGCGGGAGCCGTGGTTTACGAAGGAGGTGGAATCTCTGGTCAAGAGGAAGAAGAAGGCTTATGTTAGGATGAGATCTGAAGGCTCAGTTAGGGCACTTGAGGGCTACGAGGTAGCCAGGAAAGACCTAAAGAGAGAGCTCAGAAGAGCCAGGAGGAGACATGAGAAGTTGTTGACAGATAGGATCAGGGTAAACCCTAAGGCTTTCTATAGGTATTTAAGGAATAACAGAATGACGAAAGTAAGATTAGGCCCAATCAAGGATAGTAGTGGTAAGTTGTGTGTGGAGTCAGATGAGATAGGGGAAGCGCTAAATGAATATTTTTCAACAGTATTCACTCTAGACAACAACAATGTTGTCGAGGAGAATACTGATATACAGGCTACTAGACTAGGTGGGATTGAGGTTCAGAAGGAAGAGGTATTAGAAATCCTTCAGAGGGTGGAGATAGATAAGTCCCCTGGGCCAGATGGGATTTATCCTCGGATCCTCTGTGAAGCCAGGGAGGAGATTGCCGAGCCTTTGGCATTGATCTTTAACTCATCATTGTCTACAGGAAGAGTGCCAGATGACTGGAGGATAGCAAATGTGGTTCCCCTGTACAAGAAGGGGAGTAGAGACAACCCTGGTAATTATAGACCAGTGAGCCTTACCTCAGTTGTTGGTCAAGTGTTGGAAAAGGTTATAAGGGATAAGATTTATAATCATCTAGAAAAGAATAAATTGATTAGGGATAGTCAGCACGGTTTTGTGAAGGGAAGGTCGTGCCTCACAAACCTTATTGAGTTCTTTGAGAAGGTGACCAAACAGGTAGATGAGAGTAAACTGGTTGATGTGGTGTATGTAGATTTCAGCAAGGCGTTCGATAAGGTTCCCCACAATAGGCTATTGTACAAAATGCGGAGGAATGGAATTGTGGGAGATATAGCAGTTTGGATCGGAAATTGGCTTGCTGAAAGAAGACAGAGAGTGGTAGTTGATGGGAAATGTTCATCCTGGAGAGCAGTTACTAGTGGTGTACCGCAAGGGTCGGTGTTGGGTCCACTGCTGTTTGTCATTTTTATAAATGACTTGGATGAGGGCGTAGAAGGATGGGTTAGTAAATTTGCAGACGACACTTAGGTTGGTGGAGTTGTGGATAGTGACGAAGGATGCTGTAGGTTGCAGAGAGACATAGATAAGCTGCAGAGCTGGACTGAGAGGTGGCAAATGGAGTTTAATGCAGACAAGTGTGAAGTGATGCACTTTGGTAGGAGTAACCGGAAGGCAAAGTACAGGACTAATGGTAAGATTCTTAGTAGTGTAGATGAGCAGAGAGATCTCGGTGTTCATGTACACAGATCCTTGAAAGTTGTCATCCAGGTTGACAGGGCTGTTAAGAAGGCATACAGTGTTTTAGCTTTTATTAATAGAGGGATCGAGTTCCGGAACCAAGAGGTTACGGTGAAGCTGTACAAAACTCTGGTGCGGCCGCACTTGGAGTATTGTGTACAGTTCTGGTCACCGCATTATAAGAAGGATGTGGAAGCTTTGGAAAGGGTGCAGAGGAGATTTACTAGGATGTTGCCTGGTATGGAGGGAAGGTCTTCCAAGGAAAGGCTGAGGGAATTGAGGCTGTTTTCATTAGAGAGAAGAAGGTTGAGAGGTGACTTAATTGAAACATATAATTAGAAGGTTAGATAGGGTGGATAGGGAGAGCCTTTTTCCTAGGATGGTGACGGCGAGCACGAGGGGGCATAGCTTTAAATTGAGGGGTGAAAGATACAGGACAGATGTCAGAGGTAGTTTCTTTACTCAGAGAGTAGTAAGGGAATGGAACGCTTTGCCTGCAACGGTAGTAGATTCGCCAACTTTAGGTACATTTAAGGCATCATTGGATAAGCGTATGGACGTACATGGAATAGTGTAGGTTAGATGGGCTTGAGATCGGTATGACAGGTCGGCACAACATCGAGGGCCGAAGAGCCTGTACTGTGCTGTAATGTTCTATGCTTCTATGCCAAGCAGCATCAGAGGAGCAGGAAAGCTGACGTTTTGGGTTGAGACCTTTCTTCAGAAATATCATCCAGCTTCACACCATGTTATCTCAGATTCTCTAGCATCAGCAGTTCCTACAATCTCTAACTTTTATTTATGGTTTTTTGTAATGTTATACTGCATGATCTGTCCTCTGTTGTTTTGCAGTATAACGAATTGTGTGATATCATAAATTTCTATTTTCTCCTAGACCAACCTTTAGAACGCACTCCTTTGAGAAGCAGATCCTTTAAAAAGCTGCATCGTGCTTTCAGCTATCTCCGTAAAGCCAATGTTCCGAATCCAGTTGACAGTGATACTGGAGAGGATATGCAGACTGCTGCACTTCCTGAAGAAGGTAAAAGAAAGTCTTTTGGCTTGATTCCTACATGCCAGTGATGGTGTGCAGAGGTGCATCTTGCAAAACAACTTAAAACTAATCAATAAGGAAGAGCTCTAAGGCACAAGTGGAGATTAAGCAGTAAAATGAAAACAAAAACTTGTATTTCAAGAAGTATTAAAATGTTACGAAGTATTTATAGCGCAGAGACAAGCCTGTGGACATAACAGCTAGACGCTAGTGTTTATGCCCTACACGGACTTGTCCCTTCTTCATCAACTGCAACAACATATCTTCCTCCCCCTTTCTTGCTTGTGAACCCCTCCAGCTTCCCCTTAAGTCCAACTTCCTGTTTGTCTCTGTTAGTATTCATGGTAATAAGTTCTACAATCTAACCATTCTGAGTAAAAATATTTCTTCTGAATGCTGTGTTATGTCTCACAGTTAGTATAACTTTAAGAGACATGCTTGTCATTATCAACGCTTTATCATAGTAAGTGACCTGAGACTATAAAGGTCTCAGATCCCTTTTAATTCAGGGTATTTAGAGCATTACGCTCTGCTGAAAACACACTGCTTTCTTTCATCCAATACCCTAAAGCTGGCCAAGACACTAAGGTAACAAAGTGTGGAGCTGGATGAACTCAGCAGGCCCAGCCTGTTTGGCACCTATCTGGTGAGGTAATAGAGCAGGGAAGTTGAATATTCAGGCTCTTTGCCATGTTCACATCTCTAGCCCATATTTAAACCCAGCTGTGTTCAGCCACAGACACCTACCCTCAATCTCTCTCCACCCCTCCTTCATGCCCTCTTTTGTGTTGTCCCTCCCCAGATAATCTTTCAGCCTCATCCCATTTCCATTCAACCCCTTTAATATTTGGGAACATCCCCAATGCATCGTCTGGCCCAAGGTTTGTAAATTACAAAGTCCTTACTTCCCATGCATCATCTCATGCAAGGGCCAGATTCATTGTGACTTGTCAAACGCTGCAAACCCCTCCCTTCCCCTCCATTGCCCCATACCCTGCAGCTCCCTGTCACCTCCTGTGTTGTACCTTAAGGCTCAAACCTCCATCTTCAATTGCCCCTGTTCCCTGCAGTCATTTCCTCAGTGGCTCAGTCCATTTAAACCCATGCCTGGACGTGAGGTTCGTACTTTCTCAAGGACTCCACCTAAAGCTTCCTGATGAGCCCCAGCCATGAATACTCTTGCTCCCAGGACTGACGTGACCCAACATCAGACTGATTTGGCTGAGCAGCTCCAAAGGAAAGCCTCCCAGCTCCCAGACCAATGTCTCCAAATCATCCAAACTGACCAATCTGTGATCCCCAAACTGCTTATACTTGACCTGCAGGACTGACCTTGGCTGATCTTCAGGACTGCAAGATGGTTCATCGAAACAACAGGTGCCCGAACGACTGACTGACTGTGGCTCATCCTGTGGACTGGAATCAGTTAAACCGTTAACTGACTGCAGTGGCATCCCCGATTGACTGTAGGCCCCTTGACCGGGCTAAGGATTGCTCTCCTTTGACTTTCTTACACAGTCATTTGGTTGAATCCCATGCATTGCGTGTGCTACGTAAGGCACTGGCACATGCTGTAGGTGTGTCTTTGGTGTAGTATGGAGCTGTGCAATAACATGTCTTTCCCCTTGACTGTTGGTTCAATCAGTGACAAGCTGCTTCTCCCTCCCTGTGTGCTTAAAAGCAATACAAGCAACCTTCAAATAAGCATAAACTGAGTGAGCACCAAGAAATGAAGCTGAGAGCTTTAAAGTGTGGATACATAAGGTGTGTGTGTGTGTGTGTGTGTGTGTGTGTGTGTGTGTGTGTGTGTGTGTGTGTGTGTGTGTGTGTCCCTGCATATGAAGTGACCTGGCATTAACATGCAAGTCATTGGTGACTCTGAACTCCTGAAGGACTGATGTGGACTTGGAATTGGGCTAAAGAGCCGTGATTATGTGGTGAGGCTGATGGTTTGTCAGCGTTTGCTGACATTGATGCAGGTGGAGGTGGATGGTGACCAGGGAGCGTGCAGTGACATTGTAATGTAGGCTGAGTTGATTGAAGATCAACTTTTTGGGAATTGTCTCCCTCTGATCTCTGAGGGAGAGAGAGGAGAATTAGGAACTGTATAAAAATAGATGAGCTGCTAAAGAACTGCAGAATGTATGCAAATAGGGTAGTCTACCTCTCATTAACAAGATTCTGAGCCATCTAAAACTTGAGTGAAAAATTTATACATATTTTCTTAATGGCTTTCATTTTGCCAAATTTCCCAACAACCTCACTGTGAGAATTTGTGGGAGTGGAAATTCTTGTCATGTGTGACTGTGAATCTAATGTTTACATAAAGCAATGAGCTGGAATAAGTGTTCGGTTGGATTCTTCAATACCACATTTCCTGTGTCTCGATTCTTATGTTATCAAAGATAATTCGAGCATTTCCACAATAGGTAAAGATAACCTGCTGGTGGCAAACCATGTGAATTCCCAGTTTGATATACCAGTGACTCATTTATGTTTTATAGCGTGTTATACTACACTGCGACCTAAGCTCAATCACGGGTCAACCCTCCGTTACTGAGGCAGAATGGCAATGTTCGTTGGACGGTGTCCGCTGCCATTCAGCTACTGAGATAATGAAGAGATCCGTGCCTGCATGCAGTAGGATCCAGACTTGGGTCGATATGTAGCAGAAAGCATTGTGTCACTCAAGTGTTAACAGGTGTCCATCTCCAACTGGGGAGAATTTAACCACCTCCACTTGACAGTCAGTGACATTTGCTGATATACCCACTGTCAACATTCTGGGATCCATCATTGACGAGAAAGCTAAGTGGACCAATCTGACACTAACTGTGACTACAAGATTGGTTCAGAAGTTGGTAAGTCTGAGTTGAAAAACACTTGTCCTGACTCCCCCAAAGCCTGTCTACCATCTACAAGGCACAAGTCAGGAGTGTGATGGAATATTGTCCATGTGGCTCAAAGAGCACAGCTTGGTGTGACACTCCAAGACAAAGCAGCACGCTTATTTACACCCTATCAACCAAATTAAGTGTGCGCTCCATTCCCACTGGATAGTGGCTGAAGTGTGTACCATTCACATGATACACTGCAACAACGCATCACAGCTCCTTCAATAGCCACTTGCAAAGTTTTAACTTTAACTCTTAGAAGAACAAGGGCAGCAGATCTGTGGGGAACCCACTATCTGCAAATTGTCCTTCAAGTCACACACCTGCTTCTTGAAAAAATATTGCCATTCTTTTCTTGTTTGCATTGAAATCCTGAAACTTCCAGCCTAACTACATTTTGGTTAACGTACTCTACATGGATTGATATTGTTCAAGAAGACAGCTCGCCATTGCCTTCTTCAGAGCAAATAGGAATTGGTAATACATGCTGACCTATTCAGGGATTACCATTTCCCAGGAGCAAATAAAATAAACCATATATAGTTTGGCTCTCACCCGCAATTGGGAAATTCTCTTTTTATTTACCTTTTACAGCACTCATCAATATTTCTTATTCTTGAAAACTTCTATCTGTTCTTCTCTAGAGAAAAGTGTGGAAAAGTCTTCCCTATCAATGCATCCTTTTCATTACAGTGTGATTCTATAATTATTTCCGCACCTTCTCCAAACCTTTATTTAGCTATTTAAACGTAGAGACCAGTACTGTTGACAGTACTCCAACTGTTGAAGAATCAACTTTTTAACAACTTTTCTGTTTTCAATTCTGTTCTTTAGAATTCAACCCTCATGCTTTTTAAATGGTCTTGATATACCTCACTACTTTAACCATTTCTGTGTTCCTATCCACTGTGTGTTCCTCCACTGCATTTTAGACCCTTATTTTCCAAGCAATGTGTGTGCATTCTTCCCACCTCTCTCTTCTTTGGTTTTGAAAGTCATTTGCCATCTTGCAAGTAACTCCCATCCCCAACCACCACCACAAACTCCCCCACCCCACCTCTTATTTGGTACCTTGCCCAAATTTAGAAATCTTGACTCACGTAAACATTGAGCAACTGTGCTTGTTTCACTGTTGTGGAACACAACTGACCTACATTTATGACCTCATGCCGTCACAGGCCTCATTGCAACTAATTAGATACTTGAGAGGTTTAGACGCTGCCACATAAAACATTTGAGAGCCTGTTTGTCCAGAGTCAGCTTCCGTGAACAGTGATGAGTTTCAGTGATAACAAGGTGTAGACCTGGATGAACACAGCAGGCCAAGCTGCATCAGAGGAGCAGGAAAACTGGTGTTTCGGGTCGGGACCCTTCTTCAGATAAAGAAGAGACCCTTCTTCCATTTCTGAAGAAGGTTCCCAACCTGAAACATCAGCTTTCCTGGTCCTCTGATGCTGCTTGGCCTGCTGTGTTCATCCAAGTCTACACCTTATTATCTCAGATTCTCCAGCATCGGCAGTTCCTACTATCTCTAATGAGTTTCAGTGATGTTGGTTGTAGGATAAATATTGTCTAGGGAGAACTCCTCTGCTTCTCTTCAAAATAGTGGAATTACAGCCTAAGAGGTAGACAGAGCCTTAGTTTCACATCCAAAAGATGGCTTCTCTTCCAATGCTGCATTTACTTGGCACTGTACTGGAGTATCAGTCAGGACTACGTTGTTTGAGTTTCTAGAGTCTAACTTGAATGTACTATCTTCTGATTCTGGTGTGAGTTTGCTGCCAACTGAACTGGTACAATGCCCAATTCCAGCTTGCATTTAATATATTTGCATTAACTTTATGGCTCAAGGTCAAGTTAGCACCTGGGCAACCAGCTCCAGAGGGAGCTGCTCACTGTCCACATCTGTCTATGGCCATCTGCTGCCATCTGTTATTCTTTCTCCACCTAAAGCATCTCCTCTACTGTTGCAGTTCTCCTCATTCTAATACTGAGTGTGTGTTAGTCCAAATGTCAAGTTATTACTTTAAGTCATCAGTTTAAATGTCTATATTCTGAGTTAAACTCATGTTCAGTTGGTTTTCAAGAATCTGGTGTATCTTTGCTGGAATGATAACAGCCACTCTCTTCCATTGTTGCGGAGATCAAAACATTGTACAGTTTTCATGGTGTGCTCTCACAAAAGCTCTATAAAATTGTAGAAAGAATGTCTTGTTCTTTCATTCAAATCGCTTGAAATAAATATTCCATCCAGTTATCCAAAGTTAGATTGTATTTCCTGAGGAGACATGTGGGTAGTAGGGCATGATCAGAGTTGTTCTACAAAAATCTGCCAGGTTCCTGCCGAGTCAAATTGTCACAATCATTCGATTCTCTCCAATTCAGACAGTGTTAGACGAGAGGATTCTTTGGTAGAGCATAAATTCTGGCATGGAGCTGTTGAACCAAAGGCCTGTGCCTGCGCACCAATTACTTGATCATTGCTGAATTGAGGGTCTGTTGCCTGACGACCTTACACAAGCATTTATTTAATCCAGTGTTGCGTATTTAATGTTAAATAGCTCTGAACAATAAAGCCATTTTCATAAAAAATGCAAAATTTATGACACAATGCAGCTATACCACAACACTGATATTTCACTGAAACATACTGCGAACTGGTGTGCTGAAGGTCATGTTTACAATGCACGACAGTAAACGAAATAAAACAAAGGCAGACTGAGACATTCAATTATGTTTGTTCTTGTGCTTCCAGTGTTCCCCAGACGACATCATTTAATTCCAGATGGTGAAGTTACAAGCATCAAGATTAATCTTTCTAATGCAAATGAAAGCCTTGGCATTGCTATTGTGGGAGGATGTGAAACTCCTTTGGAGAATATTGTCATACAAGACATTTATCGAGATGGTGCCATTGCTAAAGATGGCAGACTTTTACCAGGGGACATGATTCTAGAGGTACTGCATATTGTGAATCCAAGAATTAACTGAATACTCCTTCCTTTTAGGTTCCTTGCAGTACAGGCATTGCAAAGCAGAGAACAACATTAGTCAGACTGTAAATCCATCTCCTCATGTCTGATGTTCTGTAAGCTGTCTGGACTTGCGGTGGCTGGTGTTATAGTGTGACTGACTTCCTGTTTGAAATCACCTTTTGTTTAGCCTTCTCATTGCCTGATGATCCAGTTGATACCTGGAACTTACTGAAGTAAAGTACTGCGGCTGCTGGATGTAAAAAAAATAGAGAATGCCAGAAATATTTATTCAGTTAGGCCACGTGTGGTAATGTAAAGAAAATTAACATTTGAGGCTTAGATAACAAAGTGTGGAGCTGGATGAACACAGCAGGCCAAGCAGCATCTCAGGAGCACAAAAGCTGACGTTTTGGGCCTAGACCCTTCTCTGATGAAGGGTCTAGGCCCGAAACGTCAGCTTTTGTGCTCCTGAGATGCTGCTTGGTCTGCTGTGTTCATTCAGCTCCACACTTTGTTATCTTGGATTCTCCAGCATCTGCAGTTCCCATTATCACTAACATTTGAGGCTGATGACACTTCATCAAAATTGCAAGAAGGCAGGATGCAACGGGTTTTAAACAAGCACAGAAGGCAGGAGAGATTAAATGTAAAAAAAGGATAATGCTCAAAGGCCAGATGGAAGAAGTAAAGAAGCAAAAATGCAACCAGATAAGGTATAAATGAGACAACCCAATTACTGACAGCTGCCATCCAAAACAGAATGGGGAAAAAGGTTGCAATCTGAAATTGTTGAATTTGTTTGAGTCTATTAAGTTCTAAAGTGCCTAATTAAAAGCTAGCTGACTGGATTTCCAAGGTAGGATCAGGGACCCAAAGCCTGCATAGGTTCCAGGCTCTGACCCTGTGCTCAAGCAGCAGAATGCTCATGATATGAACTTTGAATTCAAATGACCCCATTTGCCAAGAGGTGAAATAGCACCTAATCAGAGGTGACGACTGCCTTGGGGAGGCCGGACTGCTTGCTTAATGTCTTAGCAAAAGTGAATGGAATCCATTTGTAAGGATTTTCACTGGCTTGCCAGTTACAGCAGACGACTCCTTAGAAGGCTATCGGGTCTAAAAGACCATAAAATGTAGGAACAAAAGAAAGCCATTTGGCATTCAACTCTGCTATGCCATTCAATAAGATCATGGCTGATCCAATAACCTCCACTTGCCTGCCTTCGTAATCTTTGATTCCATGTCAGGATACCAACAATCCTGTTAGGAAGGAAAATCCAGGATTTTGACCGAATGACAGTGAAAGAACTCTGATAAAGCTCCAACTTGGGACAGTGTGTCTTGCAGAGGGACTTCCAGGTTGTGGTGTTTCCATATATGTGCTGCACTTGTCACTTTTGAAGGAGCCTTGGTGCATTCCTGCAGTGCATCTTCTAACTGGTACTCACTTCTTAGGGGGTGTTGGGTCAAATGTTGTTGGAGCTTTATCCTTTCAGGCAAATGGAGAATATTCCATTGCACTCCTCCCTTGTGCATTGTCAGTGGTGGACAAGCATTGGGGAAACAAAAGATAATTGCTTCAGAATTCCTAACCTTTGATTTGTGTGTTGCATCTCCTAAACATGTATGCAAAGATACTGGTCATCAAATCACAGAAACCCAACAGTGCAGAAAGACATCATTTGGCCCATCCCCAATGAATCCTACAATGACCCTCCGAAGAGCATCCCACCCAGACTTAGAACCCCACCCTATCCTGGTAACCCCACATATTCCATGGCTAATCCATCTCACCTGCACATCCTGGGTGATCTAGCATGGTCAATCCAGCTAACCACATCTTTGGACTGTGGTAGCACCCAGAGAAAACCCACACCCAGAACTTTGGTACAATCTCAATTTGTTGGACATGTTAACAAAAGAGGCAGACAAATCCAGAACCCATAGTTGAGAGTCATGAGGACAACTACAGTCCCAGGCTGAATGTGTACTAGAATGGTTAAGGTTTTAGAGTAGATTTGTAGCTCAGGTTGTGAAAGAATGTGCAGACTCCACACCGACATTCACCCAGGGCTAGAATCAAACCCAGGTCCCTGATTCCATGAGGCAGTAGTGCTAACCACTGAACTACTGTGCTGCCCCTATTGGAAAGGAAGTGGCTTGGGTTGTCCAGTACAGTTAAGGAGGGAACCAGGGTCTTGTGGAAAGTAAAGCCCAATGGAACAGAACACAGACAAATTGGGAAAATGGAATATAGTCCTTTCAGGAAACTGAGAGGGTGGAAGTCTAATTGGAGCCACTGGACTTATAATAGACATTGAGTGGTAATCTATCTATGAAAATGGTCAGAGAGATGTTGAGAAAGAAAGAGCAAAATTGGAGATGGACTGTGTGAGGGTGATGGAAGTTTGGAAATTGACAACTTCTGATTTAGGTATTTGAGAAATTTATTTTCCAAACATATTTTTATCCAATACTATCTATCATCAGCCTTAACATTGGCAATGTAGGCATCAGTAATAAAGGCTTTGGGTGTGGCACTTTTTTTCTTTATTCATTCAGGAGATGAGAGCATCACTGGCTAGGCCAGCATTTATTGCCTATTCCTAATTGCCCAGAGGGCAATTATGAGTCAACCACATTGCTGTGGGTCTGGAGTCACATGTAGGCCAGACCAGGTAAGGATGGCAGTTTCCTTCCCTAACGGACATTAGTGAATCACATGGATTTTTCCAACAATTGGCGAAGGATTCACAGTCATCATTCAACTCTTAATTTCAGATGTTTATTGAACTCAATTTCCACCATCTGCCTTGATGACGTTTGAACCCATGCCCCTAGAACATTACCTGGGTCTCTGGATTAACAGTCCAGCAATAATACTACTAGGCCATTGCTTCACCTTCCTTTCCAGCAAGGGCAGCATATTAGCTCAGCAGTTAGCACTACTGCCTCGTGGCACCGGGGACCCAGGTTTGATTCTAGCCTTGGTTGACTGTCTGTGTGGAGTTGCATTTCCTTACCCGCCATCCTATTGTATCTTCTTGCTGCTGGAAAATAATTTCAGCATCATACTCCAGCATTCAGAATCTTGTTTGGACAACATCTGGAACATGTATGGGCAGCAAAATCCTCCGAGGTCAATCTAACGTATCTGTACTGTCAAAAAAGAATGCGGGTTGGGCCTCCAAATGCAGCGCAGTCAAAACATTTGGATGTACACCATCCACAATTCGACAATCCATGAAATAAACATCAGGAATTTTTTTCTTGAGTATAATACAAATTTTCAAAACCCAGTTCGGGTCAGCAAAATTCCTCCTGGCACTTGTTAAGTTTGTTAAGCATCTGTTTGGCTTTGAAAATTTACAAATTCTTGCCCCCAAAGTGACAGGGCATTACTGGTGCTTGCAGTAAGAGTAACATTCGGCAGCAAGAAAGTTGGCAGAGATCCAGTATGTAGGAGAACAGACAGGGTTGTAAAAGGTGCCTCAGTGTTTCAGTCCAAACAGAGCTGTGGTACAATCTCACTTTGTTAGACATGTTAACAGAAGAGGCAGGCAAATCCAAAGCCCACAGTTGAGGGTCATGAGGATCACTACAGTCCCAGGCTGAATGTGTAATAGAAATTAAATTTTAACCCTCCAGGGAACAATGAGTAAGAAAGAAAAATCTTACTGAATGTTACCATTTCCTGGAAGCAGATATGAAATCAAGGAGCAACATTAGCACTTCACTGATGGCAAACATTATTTTAATTTCTTCGGTTCTCCAATAAATATTTTTCTTTGTAAATCCCTCCTGCAGTTCATAAAATAGTAATGTTCTTTCAGGGTCAGTCAGAGCACAGTGCTTTGCTTGATGCATATTGAACTTGGATATACAGCAGGACATCGTTTCTTAATTTGTGGATGATTTAAAATTTTGAAAAAGTGTTAAGACACTGGTAGACATAAGCTGATGGATTGGGTAAACTAGTGAAAAGGTGAAATAATAGAGTTATAGGGAAGGAGCAGTGGAGTGGGACTAGCTAAATTAGTGTTGCATACATTCAATAGGCTAAAATGACCTCCTCTTGTCCTGTAAGGATTCCATGATTCTATTGTTTGATTCTTTCTGTTTTGTGGGATGCAGCACATCATTAGCTTGTCGTTTACTCCAGGCCATTCTATAGTACAAAAGAGTTGAGAAGAAACAGGTTCACCAGGACATGACTGAAGACAGAGCTCATGTTCAATTAGACATTTTTGTTTCAATAAACATTCTCTGTAACTACTGTTCACTGAAGAAACAATCACTTACGAAGGAAGTCGGTGACTGAGGACTTTTAATGTGATACATTGTCTCTGTTGAAAATAACAATGAAAGTGTCGAACATGTTTTTAATATGGTTTTTCAGTGCTTTCCCCTTCTTCATATACTCGTGCAAATGATTTTGTTTCTCTCCTGTGCTACTCCCACATGCTGTATATTTGGAAGGAGTAAATGGAGACTTCCTAAAGTGAAGCATTCATTCTTGTGATTAAGCTGGGTCATATCTTGACATGTTCCAGACCTAAACTGTCTTGATTTTGTACCGGGAGTAATTCATTCTGTTCCTGCTTGCATTGTGAGGCAGAGAACAGTCAAGAAATGAAAGAGGTATTGAGAGTTGTGTAATTACTTATGTGTCTACCCACAAGACTTCCATGAATTCCACCAAAATGCATTAATTAGCTGGTTGTTCATCCCGTTGTTATTTTTGGGATCTCGCTGAGTATAAATCAGATTGTGTTGTCAGCTCTGTAACAAGGACAATAGGACGAATCTTCATCCAGGTTGGGAAAACCTGACCTGCGCACCTGATCCATGAGGGACTTCATACACCATTTTAACCCTTACACACGAAGAGCAGCCTAAAAACACACTTCACAAACTGCAGTGGAGTGTGGGTGTGCATGTGTATGTGTGTATAAGAAGGTGGGGACCAGTTAGAAGGTCCACCTCCGTTCTCCAGCACATGGGCCATGCATCCCAATATTGTTTAAAGTCCGTTCTGGCAGCATCTGTGGAGAGAGAAGCACTGTTGAAGTCTGAGTTGTATTGGAATTGAAATAGTAACTCTGTTTCTGTCTCCACACATGCTGCTAGGCCTGTGGAAGTTCTCCAGCACTTTGTTTTTGTTCCGAATTTCCAGCTTCCACAGTATCTTAATTGTTTCAAGGTCCTTTAACTCTCACTCCTCACCTCCCTCAACCTGACAGTCTACACCCTCCCCACGCTCCCCGGCTTACTCTGTACCCCTTATGTAACCCCCATGGCAATCCTGTAAGTGCCAATCAGTTTTATAAACAAACAGGAAACTTCATCCAAGGTCCATTCTGATTCTTAGTAATCAGAGATGAAATAACTGACGGATCATCCAGTGAAGCTTTGTAGGTGGAGCTAAGAAATAAGAAGGGGATGGTGATGCTATTGGGGTTGTACTGTAGGCCCCCAAATGGTCAACGGGAATTAGAAGAGCAAACATGGAGAGAGACTGGGGGGTAGACTTGCAGGAGAAATAGTGTTGTCATAGTGGGGGGATTTTAATTTTCCTAACATAGACTGGGACTGCCATAGTGTTAGGGGCTTAGATGGGGTGAAATTTGTTAAATGTGTTCTGGAAAGTTTTCTCAAGCAGTATATAGAGGGTCCTGCATGGGAAGAGGCAAAACGCAACCTATCCTTGGGAAATAGGGTAGGACAGGTGACTGAGGTGACGGGGGGAGCATTTTGGGACCAGTGACAAGAGTTCTATTAATTTTAAAGAAGTTATGGAAAAGGACAGAACTGGTCCACAAGTTCAATTTCTAAATTGGGGCAAGGTGAATTTTGCTGAAATTGGACAGGAGCTTTCAGGGGTTGATGAGAGTAGCTTGTTTGCAGGCAGAGGGACCTCTGGCAAATGGGTGGCTTTCAAAAGTGGAGGGCATAACATTCGCTAACCTCCAGTTAGCGGGTTAGCTGGAGTTCAAGGTCTCTATGTTCCTGTGAGGGTGATTAGCAAGGTTGGCAGGAGAAGGGAACCCTGGATGATAAGAGATATTGATGCTTTGACCAAAAAGAAAGGAGGAGGCATGGCTCAGGCACAGGCAGCTGGGATCAAGGGAATTCCTGGCAGTATTTGGGGGAGATACAGGATATATGGAGGGATACAGGAGTTTACTGAAGAAGGAAAACAGGAGGATGAAAAGGGGACGCAAGATAGCTTTAGCTGAGAAGATTAAGGTGAATCCAAAAAGATTCTGTCAGCATATTAAAGGAGAAAGAATAACAAAAGAGAGAATAGAACGCCTCAAGGACCAAAGTGGATATGTATGTGTGGAACTGCAGCGGATCGGTGAGGTGCTCAATGAATATTTCTCCTCTGTATTTGCAGTGAAGAAAGACATGGAGACCTCGGAACTTGGGGTAGTTAGTGGCAATATCTAGGAGACCATACATACCACAGTAGAGATGGTGTTGGAAGTATTAGAATGTACAAAGGTGGATAAATCTCCTGGTCCTGGCCAGATATATCAAAGAACCCTGCAAGAGGCTAGAGAAGAAGTTGCAGGGACCCTGGGGTGATATACTTGTGTCATGGTTAGCCACGGGTGAGGTCCCAGAAGACTGGAGGTTAGCGAATGTTATGCCCTTCTGCAAGAACAGTTGCAAAAAAAAACCCTAGGAATTATAGACTCGTAAGCTTAAATCTGTGGTTGGTAAGCTACTGGAGAAGATTCTGAGGGATAAGATTTACATGCATTTGGAAAGACAGGGTTTGATTAGAAGTAGTCAGCATGTCTTTGCGTGTGGATGATGCCTCACAAATTTGTTAGGGTTCTTTGATGAAGTGACCAGGAAGGTTGACGAGGGCAGGACAGTAGACGTAGTCTGCATCGATTACAGTAAGGCCTTTGCTAAGGTTCCACATGATAGGCTGCTCTGGAAGGTTCGATCACATGGAAACCAGGGAGAGCTGGCAAAATGGATACACAATGGGCTAGATGGTAGGAAGCAGAGAGTAATAGTGGAAGGATGCTTGTGTGACTGGAGGCTTGTGACTAGTGTACCTCAGGGGTCAGTGCTGAGCCCATTGCTGTTTGTTATCTACATCAATGATTTGGATGTTTGTGGATGACACTAAATTAGGCAGTACTGTGGACAGTGAGGAATGTTATCTGAAATTGTAGCAGGATCTTGATCAGTTGGGGAAGTGGGCCAAGAAATGGCAAATGGAATTTAATATAGATAAGTGTGAGGTGTTGGAAAGACAAATCAAGGTGGGAGTTTCATGGTGAATGGTAGGGACTTAAGGAGTGTAGTGGAAGTGAGAGACCTTGGAGTTCAGGTGCACAGTTCGCTGAAAGTGGAGTCACAGGTAGACAGGGGGCAGTGAAGAAGGAGTTTGGCACACTGGCCTTCATCAGTCGGGGCATTGAGTGCAGTAGTTGGAAAGTTATGTTGCAGTTGTGCAGAACGTTGGTGAGGCTGCATTTGGAGTTTTATGTTCAGTTTTGGCCACCTTGCTATGGGAAGGATGTTATTAAACTGGAAAGTGTGCAAAATTTGCAAGGATGTTGCCAGGACTCAAGGGGGAATGAGTTATAGGGAGAGGTTGGACAAGCTAGGACTTTTTTCTTTTAGAGCATAGGTGACCAAGGGGGATCTTATAAGAAGCGTGTAAGATCTTGAGAGGCATGGATAGGGTGAATGCACTCAGTCTCTGTCACAGGATTGGACAATCGAGGATTAGAGGGCATCAGTTTAAAGTAAGAGGGGGAAGAATACATGGGAACCTGAAGGGCTACTTCTATTACACAGAGGATGGTATGCATATGGAATGACCTGCCAGCGAAAGTGGTTGAGGCAGGTACGTTAACAACATTTAAAAGGCATTTGGATGAATACATGGATAGGAAAGGTTTGGAGGGCTATGGGCCAAGTTCAGAAAATAGTGTTAGCGTGGATGGAGATTTTGGTCAGCATGGAGCCGTTTGGGCTGAAGCACATGTCTCATGCTGTAGGACTCCATGACTCTATGACTGTATGCGCTCCTAAAACTACCTGCTAAGCTGAAGCTTTTGAAACTAAAGCAAACATTCATATTACAGAGCTACCATAACAAAAGCTTCAGAGATTTTAAGAAAAAGTCATCTGTAAGGGAATGAGAGAGATGCAAAGCCTTTTCAACCTTCAGAAGCTTTTTAAACTTAGCTTTCAGATTGTTCCAGGTTCCTAAGTGGGCTTTCCACTTTCTGCACAAATTCTCAGACCTTACATGCTTTTAATAGACTTTCAAAACCAGAGAAAATCAGTGTGAGAGAAGAAATTAATTTTTGTGCCCAGTTTAAAATTGTGAGATTGACCTCACCTGGGGGTTGGGGTTAGTGTTTTGCATGTATTTTCAAGCCACAGAAAAAGGAGGAAAATGGCATGCAGAGGAAATGTGAAGGAAATTTGACTTCCTCCCAAAAGACAGCACAGTGCGGCCATTCACACAGCAATCTGTGCATCCACACTCACGTAAATATTCAGGCCTGTATGTCAAAAATAATCCACTGGCTATGAAGTCCTTTGGAATACCCTGAGGAAGCAAAAGGCATTATCATCCGGAATTTCTGCTGTAGTTATCCTGCTTGGCGATTGTCATGTTGATGGAAGGTCAACAGAAACCATCGAAATGTCAAACCACGGTTTCTATTTCTGTAGGCTTCCTTTCAAAGTTAATGCTGAGAGAGTGGGGACCCCAACAGGTATCTATTCAAGCAGGCTTACCCCACCTAAGCAGGCTTATCCCATCTTTACAAGGGGCTGAGGCCATAGCCTCATATTGGTTGCGCTGTACCACAAAGTTCCCTGGATAGTTGCCCTGAGGGAATTTTAAGTGTTTTGGACACACCTGTAGGACGCCAATGTTGTGAACCTATTAGTGAAAACAAGCCATTTAATAAGTTCCTTTAGTATTGATTAGAATACTGTTGTGCTAAATGTTGTAACTAATTGACGTCTCATTTGACAGCATGTTTCTTACCCCTTCTGTTTTTATTTCTGAGCTTTTCTATGTGGGCCATAATAGTGAAAAACTATGAAATGTTTCTAATGCAACGCTGGAAGGCTGTCGGACTTTGAGGAATAGTCCTTCCATTTCCTTGACCTCAGCACCTCTACCTTTTGCCATTTCCGAATGGGACTGCTTTCACCTTTGGCTATATCCTGCAGTTCACTGTAAAAAGCCAAAGCCAAGCCTGGAATTGTGATTTGGGAGACCAGCCGTGTTACAGTTGTTATAGTTTCAGTGCGTGTACAGCCTGTGAATTTTACACGCTGCTCTTGCAACGCTTCCTTCATGTTTTGTTACTGTCACCCCAGTTTTCAATTAGCACGTGTTCCAGCTTGCCTCCAAAGTGCTGTACAGAGAACATTTTCTCACGTTTTAACGTCTTAATTTATTTTTGCACTTGTGTTTATTTTTCAACCAGGTAAATGGTACTGACCTAAGCAGTGTACCTCACAGCTATGCTCTGGCAATATTGAAACAGCCCTGCCATATCCTGATACTGAGTGTGCTCCGGGAACAGCTCTTTAAATGCAGACGCGTTGTTGATCGTATCTGCTCCCGAGATGATAGCTTCCACGTTATTCTCCACAAGAGTGCAAATCAGCCTCTGGGAATAAAGCTGGCCCGTAGGCCTGATGAAGCTGGGGTTTTTATTTATAGATTACTTGATGGAGGCCTGGCAGCCCAAGATGGCCAGCTCCAAGTGAATGACAGAATACTGGCTGTCAATGGACATGATCTCCGGCGTGTGTCTCCTGAAATTGCAGCACATTATATACAGGTCAGTTTAATTAACGCACAATTATTTATCATTGCTGTGACTGATCCACGTTTACTGCAAAGCTCGGAATATCATCCTGGATGGTAGAAGGTGAACCAGCTGGATCTTGGTTGTTATTGCACGGTAGTGGACAGTAACTCACATGAAAGGTTGATTTTTATGTTGTTAATTCAACAGGTATTTTTACGTCCTAAGGTTAGTCTGGTAATAAGTAAACTCTGTAGTAAGTTAGATGATCTGGATGCACTTAGGAATGGCACTGTCTTGTGCCTGATTCATTGTTAGTACTTTGTGTGTGAATCTAAAGGCCATGGTTTCAATTTCAAAGATGATACTGAGGCAGTGCTGCACTGTCAGAGGTGCCTTTTTAGATGAATCATATCATGTTGATGACTTCATAGATGAATGGAGAAGGTCCCATGGTTGTTTTTGAAGAAGACCGAGAGAGTTCCCCTGAAAGTCTTGGCTCGCTGCAAGTAAAACAAATAGATTATTTGTTCATTTATCTGATTTGCTTTTGAGATTGTTGCACCTTGAAATTTGGATATTGCCTGATTTGCCTGTTTGGTTTTTTGGGATGTCCTCACGTAATGAAGCACACTATACAGAGCTAACTTCTTCCTTTCTAACGATTGATAAGCCAGCCAACAGTTGCCTAATTTAGTAAAATGAGGAGCTAATAAGACCTTGAAATCTTAGAAATATTTAACAGGTTAGGCAGCGTCAGTGGAAAGGGGGAAGGTAGCATTAAAGCTGCTGACTTTTTATTGAAAGTGTCAGATATTACTGGTGAACAGTTTAAAATGAGGACCAAAACCAGGGCAAAGGGAATGATTAGAAGTAATTCTCTTTTGCTAATTAGATTGCTAGGAACGGAACCAGATGAAGGCAGTACCTTACGGTTGGATGTCAGTGGGGAGGTGTTTGATAAAATTGACCATGGCAATGGCTGCAAAATGGTCGAGATGAATGAGGAGATGACATTTAGACTTTGATAAGAGGGGTTTCCTTGCTGTACTGGTGGGAAACCTGATTGGAGAGAATTAATGAAGAGTTCTAGGAAAATTGGACAGGAGATTGGCCTGGAATGCACTGCCAGAAGAGGTGGTGAAAGCAGGCATGGTGGTAACATTAAAGAGGCATCTGGATGGTTGCGTGAATAGGGGGATACAGATCGAATAAGGGCAGGAGGTTTTTTTTTAAGTTTAGTCATTGCATGGTGATCGATGCAGGCTTGGGGAAGTGGGCCGAAGGGCCTGTTCCTGTGCTGTACTTCTTGTTTGTTCTTTGAGACAGTTTGCAAGGATGATGCAGTCAGAGATTGCATTTTTAAGGAGTGGGATGATGATGGCAGATGACAGGAGAGAAAATTTAGAGTAAAAACCAATGTAATCATTCAAATATGAACATTAATGTTGTTGAATGGACAGCTGTCAAAACTATTCAGCTATCTCCTGAACATCAGTTTCCTTGTATGCTTAACCACAAACACTGCATGTATTGTGTAAATGCCTTTCTTGTTGAGATTGAGCAGTTATCCTTCATATTGACTAGGCAGCAGAGATTTCAGTGAGATAATAAGAAAGGGCAGATGGATCTACAGCTGTTAGACCACAGTTGAATGTATGTGATACGCATACAGCTATCAATATCAGAGACCTGAACAAGAATGCCACCTTGAAATTAGAACGAAACATTTGGTCCTGAAACTAGTTGCAAGCATATGGCCCTAGATTTAGTTTTTAGATTTTATTGTCACGTGTACTCAAGTACAGAAGTACAAGAGTACAGTGAAAAGTTTATAATGTTGCCACACAAGGGGCCATCTCAGGTTATGTAGGTTGAAAAAGCTTAGGTACAAAGTAATGTGAGAAAGAAGAGTTAAAAAATTAATTCAGAAATAATGAGAACTGCAGAAGCTGGAGAATCCGAGATAACAAAGTGTGGAGCTGGATGAACACAGCAGGCCAAGCAGCATTTTAGGAGCATAAAATCTCTCCTCCCCTCACAGCATCCCAAAACCAGCCCAGCTCATCCCCGCCTCCCTAACCTGTTCTTCCTCTCAGCTATCCCCTCCTCCCACCTCAAGCCGCACCTCCATTTCCCACCTACTAACCTCATCCTGCCCTCTTGGCCTGCCTGACCTCTCTGGACTGACCTATCCCCTCCCTACCACCCCCCCCCCCCCACCCCCAAATACTCTCCTCTGCACCTATCTTCTCCTCTATCCATCTTCAATTCGCCTCCCCCTCTCTCCCTATTTATTCCAGAACCCTCACCCCATCCCCCTTTTCTGATGAAGGGTCTAGGCCCGAAACGTCAGCTTTTGTGCTCGTAAGATGCTGCTTGGCCTGCTGGGTTCATCCAGCTCCGCACTTTGTTATCTTAAAAAATTAAATATTACTCGTAGAATAGTAGGAAAAATGGTAATAGTTTACATCTTAGTTTAAACTAGGAAAATAATGGAATAAATTAAAAGGTCAACAGTCTTTGATAAGCCCTCTGCTTATCTTGCTGTCCAGAGACCTCTGGGAACCTGTCTGTTCTCGTTACTGCAGATATAATAGAAACAGCAGATGCTGGAGAATCCAAAATAACAAGTGTGGAGCTGGATGAACGCAGCAGGCCAAGCAGCATCTCAGGAGCACAAAAGTTGACATTTCAGGCCTAGACCCTTCACCAGAAAAGGGGGATGGGGAGAGGGTTCTGAAATAAATCGGGAGAGAGGGGGAGGTGGATCAAAGGTGCATAGAGGAGAAGATAGGTGGAGACGAGAGTTACAATGGGAGAGAGATCCCCTGGGGTTTGTCCAGAGGGAGGAGGGTAACTTCTTCAAGTTAGGCATCCCTGGAAGAGGCTTTGTGGTGAGGTTAAAATTGTATCAGAGATAGTAGGAACTGCAGATACTGGAGAATCCGAGATAACAAAGTGTGGAGCTGGATGAACGCAGCAGGCCAAGCAGCATCTTAGGAGCACAAAAGCTTGTTATCTCATTACTGCTGCTGGAACTGCTGCTTTGCTGCTCTCTCCCAGTGCCTCAGGAACATGCCAGGGCATGATCCACCTGCACACCCAGTTGAGACACCACCATGAGCTGCCGAGAGACCAAGCTGGGACTCGTCATGAGCAATCGAGAGACTAGGCTGAGGCCTTCTGTGAGGAAGGTGAACGCCAAGAGGGGGAGAATATCAAAAAGCTGGGAAAAAAGAGCAGGAAATGAAAAATAAATGAAAGAGCAGTGGAGCACTAGTTGGAGTGGCCTACTAAACATGATCAAAACAGCAGTAAATCGTTGGCTTGTCACATAAAACCATACAAACCTGCAGGAATGACAGTCATTAGTGGAGATAGATAACATTGAAATAGTTACTTGCTGTTGTAGAATGTAGACATTCGGGGTACATTGCACATCTTGTTTGGATGAGCTTTTGGAGTTTTTATCAACTTACAAGTTGAATAGCCTTCTTTGTGTTCTAAATGCCTATTGTGCTCGCACTGATTGACAAGGATCTAATTGCACTAATCCCATATTTCCAGCTTTTGGCTCCTTGTGCTGGAGGCTGTGGCAACACGGGTAAATATCAAAATACTCCTTAAATATTGAGTTTCTGTCTCAACAATTCTTTCAGGCAGTAAGTTTCAGACTCCCACACCCGTCTGAATGAAAATAATTTCCACAACTCTCCTCTTAGTTTTCTACTTTATATCTTAAATCCTTGTTCACCGGTTGTTGAATTCTGCACTAATAAAAACAGAGGTGCCTTCATCAGGTCCCAGCTAAACGTTTACTGCGAAAACAACACAAGCCTTTCCTTGTAATTCAAACCCTCCAGCCCAGTAAGCATCCTGGCAAATGTTCTCTATACTCTTCTTAGTGCAACCACAGCCTGTAATGTGGTGACCGGGACTGTACACAGTTACTCCAGTTTTAACCCTGCCAGCGTTTTTTACAGTTCCTGCATAACTAACTTGCTCTTGTATTCTGTGCCTCAGCTAAAAAAGGCATGTTTTCCAAATGACATTCTTAACTACATTATCTACCTGCTCTGCTACCATCAGGGATCAATGGATATGCACACCAAGGTCCCTCTGATGTTCAATACTTTGCAAGGTCCTACGATTCAGAGTGAAATCCTTTGCCTTGTTAGCCTCCCCAAGTACATTGCCTCACACGTCTCTGCATTGAGTTCCATTTATCAGTGCACTACCTCTCTGACCAGTCTGTTAATATCCTTTTGAGATAGTGAGAACTGTGGATGCTGTAGTCAGAGATAATACAGTGTGGAGCTGGAGGAAGACAGCAAGCCAGGCAACATCTGAGGAACTTTGGGGAAATGGTGAGCGGGAAGGGAGCTCAGAAATAAATACGGAGAGGAGGTGTGGGGCTGGGGAATGTAGGTGGCCTTCCATATCAGACAGGGGTTCACCTGCACATCCGTCAACTTGGTCTACTGTATCCACTGCTCCCGATGTGGCCTCCCCTACACCGGTGAGACCAAGCGTAGACTCAGAGACCACTTCATACAGCATCTGCGCTTAAATGACAACACCTTCCAGTAGCGAAGCATGCCCATCCTGGGCCTCCTCTAGTGTCACAATGAGACCACAATGAGAAACTGGGGGAGCAGCACCTCATATTCCACCTCAGGAGCCTACAGCCCAATGGCCTCAACATAGAATTCACCAGCTTTAAAATCTCCCGGCCTCATCCCATGACCAACCCTCGCTCTCATCCCCGCCTCCCCAACCCGACACAACCTGTGCATCTTCTCTCCTACCTGTCTGCTCTTCCCACCTCACTGACCAATCCCCACCACTGCCTACCTGCACTCACCGATCACCATCCCACCTACCTTCCCCAGCCCCACCCCTTCTCTCTTTATTTATTTCTGAGCTCCATTCCCCTCCCCCATTTCTGAAGAAGGGTCCCAACCCGAAACGTCGACTTTTCCTGCTCATTTGATGCTGCCTGGCCTGCTGTGTTCCTCCAGCTCCACACTGTATTGTCTGTTGATATCCTCCTTGCTGTTTACCTCAAACTGTGTCATCTGCAAGTGATCATACCCCCTTCACCTAAGTCCATACTATTAATGTATATCATAAACTGCAATGGCCCCAGCACCGAGCCCTGTGAAATGCCACAAGAAACAGTCTTCCAGTTACAAACAGCCATCAGCCATCACCCTCTGTGTTTTTCCTGAGCCATTTTTTGGATTCAGCATGCCACTTTGTTTGGTGATCCATGGGTTTTTATTTCCTTCATTTGTCTGTCATGCAGGAAACTTATATGGCGAATTATAAAGTGGCTCCTTAATTAGGCAAATTGCATAATAATCAAACTTAATCTTCAGGACTGTTGTTTGTAACAGCTATCTGAACCTTCATATTAAACTATTCCAAACCAGTCAACTATTCTCGAAAAGGAAAACCTCTGAAAATTTTGATACTAAGCAGACTCAAAGCAGATGCTGTAAGTTTAATTATTGAGATTGGCTTTGCAATATAAACACACACTGCCCACATCCACACATTAATCTACACAATTCCATATTTCTTGTTGTTTGCAATTTTGTTTAGTTGACATATTAAGGTAGGCTGCAATGTTTAAAAAAAAAACTCAAATTGTCAAAGTTGTTAACTTTTACCCACCTCTACTCAAATAAGTAGACGACATAGGAAATCACTGCCCTGTCATGGATCTGCTTTACAACTCCTGAGTCCAGCCATCATTTCAATTTTATTATACTCTTGTTACATTACTCAGCAGTAGTTCATTTGTCTGAGCCATAAGGATCTATTTAAAAGGTTAGAATGGATTACTTCAGAAAGGTGCTTTAGAAATTGGGGATTTGTTGGTAATTGATATACTGAAGCAGACAAAATCCTTTTGAAAGTTAACAACTGAAATTTTAAAGCATAATTTATAATGTGCAGTATTTTAAAACATCAAGTTTAATGATTTTTTTTTCAGAAGCATCTCACCTAACAAATTGTTCAAAAGACGTATAAAAGATAGTTTCACTGATTTCTGATTAAAACTGTAGATGTTTCATATATTCAGACTCTTTACACATATATTTTTTGTTTTCTTGTGAGGTCCTAGCTATCTTGCCCGACCTCTGAATAATTTTTGGCATTGGTTTTCAAATGAATATTTTTTAAATCAATACAACAGTTTCAGGACAGTTCAATTATTTTGGCTTTTATCAATTAGCAATCAAATAGTTTGGGCTGACTTCCAACTGTGGAAACAGCAGTAAACTGCCAAGTTGCATCGAGTTTTAGAAGTGAAATATCACAATAAATTAGCTTTTGGCAGTATGAAAGGACTAATATATTTTAATTTTTACATATGTAAATAGAACTCAGGCAATCCCATTTTACAGCGATGTTTGGGGGGTTCTGTTTCCCAACTTGAAGTCGCTTCAAGTGGAAAGTTTAGTGTGGAATTTGTTCGCTAATTCCCATTCCATTTGACTTGCATTTATACTTTATAATTTAGGTGAGTGACGATCGAGTACATTTTGTTGTGTCGCGAAAGACCAGGGAACAGACCCCTGATATCTTGCAAGAAAGTGCTTGGAATGGCAGCATTCAAATCAGCCCTGCAGTACGAAACATGCACAACAAGGTAAGGGCAAGGATATCCTACAGCACATCCTGGTAATGTTGGAATCATTGAATTGACTTGTTATTATAATGTATAACGACAACTGAAATGTGTCTTGCATCATCAAATCAAGTAGTTAATGTATTGAGAAGAAAGCATTACTAATGCTTTTAATTTCTTAGAGACTGGAACTAATACCAGCTGGGAGAAAGGAACAGATTTCCTTTCTTTACTGTTGGGTGATAAAGCCATGTTTGGCAGGATGCGGATAACACTCTTGGGGCAGGATTGCACATCTGTAACAGAGCCTGGCCTTCCATTTAAATCAGTTGATAGAGAACCCTAGAGGCTCTGTTCCAGGAAGGTCAAATAGTTTTCTCCTTACGAGCTGCCCAGGTAGTACACTATCCTCGGCTGATAGTGTCAAACGTTATTCCGGATACATAACTGTGCACTCGTAATGTCAATAGACCAATCATTCAGAGATCCAAGCCAAAGTTTAGGGAAGAAGTATTCAAATCCCAGCACAATAGCTGCTGGAATTGAATTAATACAATCAACAATTGAAAATTTCAGTAATGCTGACCATGGTGATTATCCTAGATTGTCATAAAAGTCCAGCTGATTCACTAATGTTTTATAGAAATCTGCCATCAATACCCAGTTTGGTGCACATGCAACTCTAGACCCACAGCAATGTGTTGATTCTTACTATGTCCCCCGAAATGCCCTATCAAAACACTCTATTAAAAGGCAGTTTGAAATGGGCAACAAATGCTAGCCCTGCAATACCCACATTCCATGAAAGAAAAATGCTGTTAAGGACATCTTGCATCATCACTGGCCCAGTATATTTCATCTGTGCGATGTTGGAGCTATTGGCATAGAAGGTAATACACTAGTGTGGATAGGAGCTTGGTTGGCTAATATTAAGTAGCATCAGAAGTCACATGACAACTGCTTATAGTCCAACAGGTTTACTGGAAATCTCAAGCTTTCAGAGCGCTGCTCCATTGTCTGGTGAAGTGAGAGTGAAGCACACAGACACAGAATATTTAGACAGAGAGCGAGAGATCAAGGGCAGAGAGATCAAAAGTGGAGTGCCAAATAATAAGTCCCTGCAGGTGATCAAAAGTACCAGATGGTGTGAGGGAAGTGTCAACAGCTGAATAACAAGCGAAGGGATGACCTATAATCGGATTAAATGAGGCAGAGGGATAATTACAAAAATTTAAAAATAAGGTGATGCTGGAGACGAACCAGATGGCTGGAATAACATGCTAGGTATAAGAGTCACATGCCGAGAATCTAATCAAAGTAATAAGTAATCCCAAAATGGTGTAAACTAATTAAGGCAGAGAGGTCATAACGATTTGTCAAGGTGATGGTGTTAAAGCACGACAGTAAGGACGATTTTACACATACAGAACAGTGCGATGGAGTCACATGTAGCACCACATGAAGCCAAGTTGAGGCCATCTTCTTGAGTAAGGGACTTAGCTATCAGTTTCTGCTCGGCGACTCTGCGTTGTCGTGTAGAGGACGCTTACCCGAAGTTCAGAGGCTATTCTGTCCAAAATGCTCAAAATTTGGAGACAGTCAGTCAATGAGGCATTTTATACATTCCTACTTTGGAATTAAAACCAGACTGACTCCAAGTTAAAACACAGGCAGCATTTAAACAAGGCCTGATACCTAAAATGCATTTTCTGACCTGAGATGTCACCTCTGGTATACTGATAAAACCCTTGCTTATCTCGGGGCAGTGACTTGCAAGAAATTCTGGGATTTGCATATTAATCAATCGAAACCTGAATCTCCTTTCTAACTGAATAAAGATTTAACAGCCACCTTGGGTTTGTTCAATACATTTGCATCAGTTCCATGACCCTTTAATCTTTTACTTCTAAATTCTGTGTCAGATGTCAGCTCTCTCACTTACACTTGAAGAAGGAGCGAGGTTTCAAAAGCTTGTGTTTCCAAATAAACCTGTTGGGCCGTAGCCTGGTGTGGTGTGATTTTTGACTTTGCCCGCCGCAGTCCAACACCAGCACCTCCACACCAAGCATACAATGTAGTGGTTAGACCATGTGTCCTGTACTGAGCACAGTTTCAGGCTCTGTGTTCAAAGAGGGATGTAATTGTTTTGGAGGTGAACCACAGGAGGTTTACCAGATTGAGACCTGTATCGAGCATGTTGTCTTATGGGAAAAGATTGGACAGACTGAGCTTGTTTTCACTGCAGTCTAGCAAAATGTGGGGATTTTGGTAAAGTTTGCAATAGCCTCGACAGGTTGAATACGTAAAGGATGTTTACTCTCATGAGTGCTTTCAGATCCAGAAGAGAAAGTTTCCAGATTAGGACCGTCCTTTTAGGACAGAGAAGTCGTCTTTTTTTTAGTGAGTTGAGAGACTTCGGAACTCTCTGCCTCAGAAGACAGTGGGGGAAGTGTCAATGAATGGTTTTAAGACAGAGGTGAATAAATTCTTGTTGAACAGGGGACTCGGTGGTAGTCTGGGTAGATGGGAATGTTGAATTTGGAAGCACAAGCAGATCAGCCATGATCTTATTAAATAATGTAGCAGCTTGAAGGGCTGCATGGCCTAGATCTGCTCCTGGTTTGTATGTGTTTAAGAGTGGCTGTTGACAAAAGAGGGAGTCTCCAGGATTTCTACAGGCACCCAAATAGTCAGATAGTGAAAGAAGGAGAAGGTCTGATTAGGGACCAAAATGGAGATTTACAAAAGGAGGTAGGGAGCAGCGCAAAGATTTTGAATGAATATTTTGTATCCGTTTTTACTAAGAAGCAAATCTTACCCTTTAAAGAAGGAAAATTGGCCAAACTCTTGCTGCTTAGATTTGACAAGGCACTTGAACAAGCTGGGACACATCTAAGAATACTAAAGGAAAGGAGAGTGGAAATTACTGAGGCAATAGCAATAATCTGTCGATCGTCCTGAGACTCAGATGACGCCAGAGGACTGGAAGATTGCAATTATGTCCTCGTTCAAAATGGTTGTAAAGATAATTCTAACAATTACAGACCAGTCAGACTAACTTCTCCTGAAGAGAAACTTATAGAAACAATAATTTGGGAAAGAATTATATCACAGGCTCAAATTATGTCAAAAGTTAATCAGGGAGAGCCAGCAAGGGTTTCATGAAGGAAAATTATGTTTTTAGCTAACTTTTGTTTTGATGAGGTAACAGAGGGTTGATGTGGTGTACGTGGACTTTGGAGAGATGTTTGATACAATGGCACACAGTTTTGTGACTTTGAATAAAAGGAAAAAGCAACTTGGACAGTGCAGTGATTGAAACAATGTCTGCCAGGTGGATCTCATAGAATATGAGTTCCCTGATTGGGGCTGTTAATGCTGTCCAATCAGAGAGCCCTGGCTGACAGATAGAAACAGGAGTGAAAGACACCCTGTTCATTTGAGGAGCCAGCTCTGTATTAGCTGGGTCAGTGCCTTGTCCTATGCATGTGCAAATAAAGTGTGGCTTAGGGAAGGGTATTGGTCTTTGTGCAGTTATTTCAATGGCAACGAGAGAAAAACATGCCCCTGAAGAGGGTATGGATAAAGTTAGATTAGTGATTTATGTCCAGTTGTCACTTCAAAAAGCAGAATAGATTTCTGAATTCATAGTCTGCTTTGCTACAAACTAATAGAGATCCAAACCCTTAATTTGAGCATCTTAAGACTAAATTATGTTTGGTTTCTCCCACAAAATTAGTCATTATTGAGTAGCAATAGCAGGTCCTGGGAGGAGTCTCTCTAATGACTGAGCTTTATTTTCCTGGAATGCCTTCTTTGAGTTGTATGAAAATCTCTGCAAACCCTTGGGAGTAATATATGTCTATTTCCCCAGATGGTTTTGTTTCGATTATGCAATTCTCCTGTGGGCTGCATTGTTTCTGTAAGAGGCATTGGAAAAATTATACTTCATTCACAACAGAATAACCCCCAATTAAAACAAAAGGCAAAGAAAAAGGCTGCTAAATTTAATTTTAATTAGGAAATCTGTAAAGGGATTTTAGTTCTGTGTTTGCTGTGCTTCCAACCAAATGCGACACAACCAGGGGCTGATACTGTAATGAAGTGCTTGATAGACTAAATATCTGCAAATATTTATCTCATAGAGAACAAGGAGGTCAGTTAAAGCTGATGTCTATCGCAAAAAAGTACTTACAGAGGTTAGAGTTGCCGGAAAGTGACTTAGACAGTGATATAAAAATGTCAGTGAAGAGTAGCTGAGTGTACTCGGATGTATTTCAGGATAAACAATGTCTGCTTTGAGCCTGGATTTTATCAGTGATTATTCAGCTTTCAGTTGAATGTTTACAAAATGATATTCGCATTTCCATTCTGTTAGATACTGGTGATGATAAAATAGTTAATGCTGAGTAATATCTGCATTGAGGTGCTAAATCATGAAAACTTCTAAAACACTGACTTTTTAAAATGGGCACCAACTTGAATGCTGTCACCTGGGGAAAATGTCCAACCTTTTGATTTTGAGTACATGGTAAGTCTGAGCATTTGCAGAGGCATATAGCGTTAAAACAAATACCCTTCATCACTGGACTCCAAACATTAATTGTTTTTCTCTCATCAGATGCTGCCAAACTCGCTGAATTTCTCCAGCACTTTGTTTTGTTCGCAAGACAGCAATGTCAGCCTTGATTTGGAGTCACATGCTTATGGGTTCATGTTCCCCTAAAATGAGTACGTGATTTAGGCTGACACGACAATAACTAACTAGATATTGAACTGAGCCTCCAAACTTAACATCACTCCTAAATATACTTTAACTACATCTTCAGTTACCAGTAGGAGTCATTTTTCTAGCATGGAATTTCCTTTATTTGCCATCTCTGTAGTTCTATTGATGCAGATTGCAACAAAGTTGTGGACAGTTTGAGCTGTGCACTGAGTAATTTTTTTTTCACATTTAGAATTTAGAATCCCCACAGTGTGTAGACGGGACCTTTTGGCCCAACAAACCCACACCAACCCTCAGAGCATCCCACCCAGACCCATCCCCCTAAACCCACCTATGAGCAATTTAGCATGGCTAATCCACCTAGCCTGCACATCTTTGGACTGTGGGAGGAAACCCACGCAGACACAGGCAGAATATGCAAACTCCACACAGACAGTCACCCGAGGGTGGAATTAAACCCACGTCCCTGGTGCTGTGAGGCAGCAGGGCTAACCACTGAGCCACCGTGGCGCCCATTAATTCTCTTATGGGATGTGGGTATCACTAGGAGAGCCAGCATTTGTTATCTGTTCCTAATTGGAGAAGTTCATATTGATTACATTGCTGCTGTCTGATACCACATGTAGGCCAGACCAACTAATGAAGGTGGATTTCCTTCTGTAAAAGACTTCAGTGAATCAGATGGAATTTTACAACAAGTAATGATAGTTTCCTGATCACGACTGCCTAAGCCTAGCTTTCAATTCCAGATTTACTAATTGAATTCAAGTTTCACCAGATTCAAGAATCACATTCCAAATTCATTCACTTCAGCCTGTAGATTACTAATCTATTAACTTTACCGTTATGTTGCTGCCTCCTCTTGAATTGAAACTATTCAACTCATTTCATATTGACACATACAACAAGTACAGAGCTGATAGGTTTTATCCAAACAGGTTGGAAGGTTAATATTTGGCCCAAGCCTTCATATTTTCACTTTTTTTTTGTGAGCAGGTCAGAATCTTAACAACCAAAGTGCCAGTTCTCATTTTAAAGGCATGGGCCTGCAATTTTTTTGTAAAGTTAGAGAGCCTATCAGTCATTATGAAAACAGTGGCAGATGCCTGGCTGTCCAAGCACAGAACCCATCATTTTCACAGGATGGTGAGTGAGGGCAGGGTGTAATTTACATGGCATGGTTTATGTCGGCAGTTGCACAAGTTAAAGTACATCTGCCCCAGGTTGTTCTGATTTTCACTTGTTTTTATCATCGCTTCAACAAAGTGACACACTGAGACAGGCCTTCTGCCTAGTTGCCCCCCCCCCACCCCCCAACTCTTGCCCCCCGAGCCAGCAGTAGCAGCATTGTTTGCAGCTTCTCCCACCAGGATCACACCACCCCCCCCCCCCCCCCCCCCCCAGCCAACTCACCTACACCCACCATGACCGAGTAAACATCCAACAATTTGGGACACTTGTTCCCGTGACGGATTTGCAGAGCTAGGAATTGTCCTGACACAAGAACAAAAATTCAGAGTATAACATCAGCCAGAAAGACATTCAGATAGAAACAGACTTTATTGCAGTGACTGTTGTTTCAGTACGGTGACAGATTTTTATTTCCCTGGGCTGTGAGGAACTTGCGTGAAATGTGTTTGGGCAATCTAAACTCAGTCTCTCAATGAAATCTGTTCATAGCACAGAATTGAATAGAAACTGATCACTAGAGATAATAGGAACAGCAGATGCTGGGGAATCCGAGATAACCAGGTGTAGAGCTGGATGAACACAGCAGGCCAAGCAGCATCAGAGGAGCAGGAAAACTGACATTTCGAGCCTAGACCGGGTCTAGGCCCAAAATGCCAGCCTTCCTGCTCCTCTGATGCTGATTGGCCTGCTGTGTTCATCCAGCTCTACACCTTGTTATCTCGGAAACAGAACACTAATTAGGTTTAATTAAATAGTTAAGAATGGCTACAGCTTGTGGAACTAAAACAAAAATAATTGTTAGTTCATCTTCTGATGTTGGAATTTTGAGGGTTTTTTTTGTTTGGCGTGGCACTATGAACTGTCCCTATTGCATATTCATAACACATATTAAACATGTCTACTTTGAAATTAGCATATAGCTCAAGGGTAGGAATGGTTCTATGGTGTGAAACATTCATCTTAGAGTCATAGAGATATACAACATGGAAACAGATCCTTTTGATTCAACTCATCCATGCCGACCAGGTATCCTCTCTATCTCTAGTCTCATTGCTAGCATTTGGCCTGAATCCTCTAAACCCTTTCAATTCATATACCCATCCAGGTACCTTATTAAATGTTGAATTCATACCAGCCTTCACCACTTCCTCCGGAACTTCATTCCATACACTCACCACCCGCTGTGTGAAAAAGTTGCCCCTTAGGTCTGTTTTATAACTTGCCCCTCTCACCTTAAACCGATGCCCTTTAAGATAGGAAGAACTGCAGATGCTGGAGTCAGAGTCAACACAGTGTGGAGCTGGAGGAACACAGCAGGTCAGACAGCATCAGAGAAGCAGGAAAGTTGATGTTTCAGTTGGGACCCTTCATCAGGACTCACCATAGTGCTGGAGGAGCATGGGCCTGATGGCTGGCGGTGAATTTAACGTGAGTGTTACTCATGCCTCAGGCAAGGGGCAAGATTGAGAAGGGGTTCCCTTGATGATAATCTCAGCCAGGGCTGGAATTGAACCGGCACTGTTAGCATCACTCTGCATCACAAACCAGCCATCCACACCACTGAGCTAGCCACTAAAAATTGCAATGTTTAACATGGGTAGCAAACAGAAACAAAAATATAAGGGTTCCCAACAAAAACAACTGATGCATAGACAGCATCTGTCAGGGGTAGAAGCATCAGTCAAAATGCAATAAAAATCATAAAATCTGATGCCACAGGATCATAATTCCTTCTTGCCTTTCTAAGGACATGTCCCATGCCCCCTCCTCCAGCTGTACACTCGTCAATCCTTTATGTTCCAGCTTTAAAATTGGGTGAATTTCATTTTTATGTTGGACGCTTCTTTTTCATCTGCATTCTAACGATTTGATTACAGAGGGTCCAAGTTCAAATTTTGAGAGGACATGAAGCTAGGAAATATAGTGAAGAGTAAGGAGGATAGTAACTGAGGAGGACGCAGGCCGGTGAAATGGGCAGTCAGCAGCTGAAAAGCACAGAATACATTTGGGCAGGTGATATAGGTGAGGGCAATATAAACTGTAAAATCATACAGTTTTAAAGGGTTACGGGAACAGAGTGACAAATCTCTGAAACTGACAAGACAAGTTGAAAAGGTTGTTTGGAAAAAGTCATACAGGATCTTGTTTTTATTAAGAGATAAAGTATACAAAAACAGGAAACTGTGCTAAATTTCTTGAAACACTAGTTAGACTTGAGCTGGACTATTATGTCCAATTCTGGATATCACAGTTTACTACATTGAGGCCTTGGGAAGGGTACCAACGGGATTTTTAAGAATGGTATCTGTAATCACCGGACTTTTATTTTCGGAGACTGGAGACGTCAGAGTTATTGCTAGCACAGAGAAGGTTAAGGGAAATTTAATTTAGTAATTCAAAATATGGTTGCAGGAAGTGCTGTAAGTGGTGTAAAAGGGCAGGGTCTTATTATTCAGCCTATTGATGCTCCACTCTCACTGTTTGTATGATGTATTGATCTCACTGGGTCTACATTCTGTGTTTGTGTGCTTTTCTGCATGACACCTGATGAACGAACAACGCTCCAGAAGCTCGTGATATCAAATAAACTTGTTGGTCTATAACCTGGTGTTGTGTAACTTCTCACATTAATCAGAGAGAACAGATTCAGTGTAAATTACAAAAGAACCAGAAGGGACAGAAGAAACCTTTCTTCTTTCCAAAGTGATCAGTGATGATCTAGAATGCACTACCTGAAGGCACAGCGGAAATGGATTCAGCGACAACTTTCAAAGGAGTAATTACAAATATTTGGAGAAAATGCAGAGCTACGGGTCAAATCTGACAGCGGGACTATTTGGATAGTTCCACCAAAGAGCTGGTGTAGGCACAGTGCGCTGAAAGGTCACCTTCAGCATTGTACCATTCTGTCATTGAACAACTTGCTTCCCTTGATGCTTTGGTTGAGTGAAAATTGCAGAATTGGTCCAGCTGACCCGAACAGTTCAAGAGGTGGGAGTATCCTGATATGCATCACTAGTGATTGCTTCAGGATGTTAAACTTGCTATATCATTTACAATCATCAGCAGTGAGTTCCTTTGTCAGATTTGTGAGAATGATTCAGTTTTAGATGTAATTAATCTCGCACATACAAATCTCACGAGGACTGACATTATATGATAGGCATTCCTCTGCACCATAGTTACCAGAGGCAGCATTGTGAAGGCTCAACTAGATTATTGGCAATATTGTCTTAACAGGGTGAAAATATTCCTTTTTTAGTTGAGTTATGTGTGTTTAAAAATACTGATAGCGGTGAGATTTTTCTGGTGATATAGTTTATAGCTCGGATTGCACTTCTGTATTAAACTACACCAATGACATCATTCTCTAGGAAGATTTTTCTTGCTTGTGGGTGTATGTATTTTCTTGGTATGTGGATGAGTTAATTTTATTTCCAATTTTCTATGACTTTCTTCCCACTTTTCTGAAGGGGCTCCAACAGTTACTGCTATTCCAGAGCTTTGCAAACCATTCCCAAATGACTAGTCTTGATGTATAAGCCCCAACAACTGGAAGTGTTTGAATAACTGACCAGTGGTTTTCTTCTGCATCCCGCAAACACAATAATTTATTATTGGACAATAACCAGCAAAGGTTTGGTTTAGTTTTCATTATCCTAGTCCGGCAATGTTGAGGCTCCTTGTAGAGTCCAAGGGTCAGATTTTCTGCTTGGGATTGGGATCCAAAAGTGACGATCAAGTTGGGGACCCAAGCTCCAGAACATGGACAAGCTGGACCAAGGCTCTGTTTCCCTGCTGCGTGAGACTATGACTCTGTTAGGAAAAGTCACTTGATGTATGTTTTTGGAGTGTTGCACAATTGATGACTAGTGGGTGGGCTTGCTATACAATTAAGGATGACAAGCTCCCAAGACAGGAGAGCTGCCAGTGACAGCACATCGACATCCCAAGATGGAGCTACTGAAACCAGCAGAGAGAAAGGGCGCCTCACAATGGATGTTTCCCCATTAAAGTCCACCTCCTCTCCCTGGCTTAGTTTCAGCTGCCATCTTGGAGCTCCACTCTGATCAGGAAACTCCAGTCAACATGGAAGAAGGCCTCATCCAGCTCCACACTTTGTCATGCTGAATAGGCCTGGTAATTGTTTCAGTTGACTTCAGACTGCTTACAGGCAGGCAGCTTTCTCACACAACCCTCTTGGAAATGGTCTGGAGGGCTTGGTATGGCGCTGGTAACCAGCAGGCTGGCTGGTGATGTAGAATTCCAAAAGCTTCTCCTCCTCAGTCCTTTCCTCATTGACCTTTGAAAATCTTGGCTCAAGTGCACGGCCCCATGATCTCTGTGACATTGGTCTGTACCAAATGGTGCATCTGTTTACTAGCTTACAGGAAGCTGTTGCAGTAATTTAACGTTCTAAAATCTATCAGTCTTTGTGATGTGACTAGCTGAGCTGTCAAAGACAGGATTCATTATTAACCATTTTACCCTATTTTCTACACTTGTCACGTCAGCAGTTTTGGCTTAATCTGCTCTGAAGCTCTCCAGGAACATTCAAAGAAAGACAAATGGATGACACAAACTTTGCATGCAGATGAGAAAGAGACTCAGGGCTGAATCTTAGGCATTTTTTTTGAGTTAATGTTCAAGTTTTTTGGAGGGTTTTTAGCATCAAGGTCTAGCAAGCTGTAACTCACCAAACTCTCCTCGTTAATTAATTACCCTGCTGCTATGGTATCCCTGTCATTCGATTCCAGTTCTGTTTTACCAGACGTTGTTCCTGGAACACCTCTCAGATATCCACTGAAGGACCAGTGCCTGTCACATCTTTAAAAGGGACATGTGCCCTGAATGAGTATTGACATTCACCCAGAGAGTTGTGAGCGCATGGAATAGTTTGCCAGTGGTAGTCGTGGAAGCGGAGTCATTAGTGACATTTCAGCGACTGCAGGACACGCACATGGACAGCAGTGAATTGAGGGGAATGTAGGTTAGGTTATTTTATTTTTGGATTAGGATTATTCCACGGCACAACATCGTGGGCCAAAGGGCCTGTACTGTGCTGTACTTGTTCTATGTTCTATTCTTTATCTGTGCTGGTCAGCGATACACACAGTGCGTAGATGTCGGAGAAAGGGGAAAATGATGCTGTGATTCTCCCGCAAGGAGCTGGAGTTCCTGAGGGAGAGGCTGGTGCTGAGGTGGCACACCCTGTTCCCGCAGGACTGGCGAAGGGGTGGATGAATGTTCCACCAACTGCATTACATGGCAGCTCCTGCAGTCACCCCACTATTAGTGTAGCTTCTCCTCCTCCGAGGAAGGCCTCAGAGGAAGCTGGTGAAGGAGTTCAGGGGTCTCCGAAGAAGCGTCAGCCGAGCCCGCCTGCTGTAGCTCCACCAGCTGAGATCCTGACACCTCAGTGGGAATGTCCCATTTACTAAATGTGGGACCACATTCCGGTGAGCACCTACCTGTGTGGGACAGCTGCACGGCCCAGACGGCCGGCAGCCAGAGGCACACTGAGACCAGGCTCCTGCACAGCTCCAGGCAGGAGGAGACTCAGCGTGAAAGTCTGTTCGATGCATTGGCCTCAATTCCCTAGAGGTTGTGCTAGTACAGCTACTTTTTGGGGGGGTGTGGGGGGGTCACACTGCCTGAAGCAGGTGATGATTGTTTCACCCGCCTGCACACAGGTTAGCAACTGCTGTGAGAGCCAGGCTTTACACATTGGGGTCTGCTAGAGGGGAGCACAGACCTTCACACCATTGCCCTAGTCATTGGTCCTCAGGACTAAAGGCAGAGGTCGTTGGAGAAGCTTGGCACATACTCCAGGAGGCACACAGCTAAAGGACACACGGGTTGTACTGAGGTCTCCTCTCAGGACATTCTAGTCATGTGTCTGGTGAGAAGACATGGAAAGGGAAAGGAGCAGTTACCAGGGGAAGATATTTAACTGGGGAAAAGGAAACTATGACGCTATCAGGCAGGATTTGGGAAGTACAGATTGGGAGAAATTGTTCCCCAGAAGGGGCACAGCAGACATGTGGAGGCTGTTTAAGGAGCAGTTGTTGCGAGTGATGCATAAATTTGTTCCTCTGAGACAGGTAAGAAGGGGTAAGATTAAGGAGCCTTGGATAACGGGAACAGAGGTGCTTCTCGTCAAAAAGAAAAAGGCAGCTTACGTAAGGTGGAGGAAGCAAGGGTCTAGCACAGCTTTAGAGGATTACAGGCTTGCTCAGAAGGAGCTCAAAAGTGGACTGAGGACAGCCAGGAGGGGGCACGAGAAAGGCTTGGCAGGAAGGATTAGGGAGAACCCAAAGGCATTTTACTCATACGTGAGGAATAAGAGAATGATCAGGGAGAAGGAAGGGCCAATCAGGGATAGCGTAGGGAACTTGTGCGTCGAGTCTGAGCAGATAGGGGAAGCCCTAAATGAGTTTTTTGCTTTGGTTTTCACTAAGGAAAGGGACCTTATTGTGAATGAGAACTTTGAGGAGCAGGAAAACAGGCTTGAACAGATCGAGATTGAGGAAGTTGATGTGCTAGAAATTTTAGCGAACATTGGGATTGATAAGTCCCCAGGGCCAGACCAGATTTATCCTAGGTTGCTAACCCTCTGGCGAAGATCTTTGCTTCCTCACTCTCCACTTCCTCACTCTCCATGGAAGTTGTACCGGAAGATTGGAGGGAGGCAAATGTTGTTCCTCTTTTCAAGAAAGGGCATAGGGAAATCCCTGGAAATTACAGACCAGTCAGTCTTACATCTGTGGTCAGCAAGGATTTGGAAAGAATTCTGAGGGATAGGATTTATGACTATTTGGAAAAGCATAGCGTGATTAAAGAGTGTCAGCATGGCTTTGTGAGGGGCAGGTCATGCCTCAAATCTTATTGAGTTCTTTGAGGAGGTCACGAGACAGGTTGACGAGGGTTGCGCAATGGATGTGGTGTACATGGACTTCAGCAAGGCATTTGCTAAGGGTCCCCACGGCAGGCTCATTCATAAAGTCAGGAGGTATGGGATACGGGGTGATTTGGCTGTCTGGATTCAGAACTGGTTGGCTGACAGGAGGCAGAGAGTGGTTGTAGCTGGTAAGTATTCTGCCTGGAGTCAGTGCTGAGTGGTGTCCTGCAGGGGTCTGTTCTTGGGCCTCTGCTCTTTGTAGTTTTTATAAATGACTTGGATGAGGAAGTTGAGGGGTGGGTTAGTATGTTTGCTGATGACACAAAGGTTGGAGGTGCCGTTGATAGTATTGAGGGCTATTGCAGGCTTCAGAGAGACATTGACAGAATGCAGAGCTGGGCTGAGAAATGGCAGATGGAGTTCAACCTGAATAAATGCAAAGTGATGCATTTTGGAAGGTCGAACTTAAATGCTGAATATAAGATTAAAGGCAGGATTCTCGGCAGTGTGGAGGAACAGCGGGATCTTGGTGTTCAAGTGCATGGGTCCCTCAAAGTTGCCACCCAAGTGGATAAGGCTGTTAAGAAAGCATATGGTGTTTTGGCTTTCATTAACAGGGGGATCGAGTTTAAGAGCCGCGAGGTTATGCTGCAGCTCTACAAAACCCTGGTGAGATCACACTTGGAATATTGTGTCCAGTTCTGGTCGCCCTATTATAGGAAAGATATGGAAGCTTTGGAGAGGGTGCAAAGGAGGTTTACGAGGATGCTGCCTGGACTGGAGGGCTTGTCTTACAAGGAGAGGTTGACTGAGCTCGGACTTTTCTCTCTGGAGAGAAGGAGGAAGAGAGGTGACCTGATCGAGGTGTACAAGGTAATGAGAGGCATGGATAGAGTCGATAGCCAGAGACTTTTCCCCAGGCAGGATTGACTGCCACGAGGGGTCATGGTTTTAAGGTGTTAGGAGGAAGGTATAGAGGAGATGTCAGAGGGAGGTTCTTCACCCAGAGAGTTGTGAGCGCATGGAATAGTTTACCAGTGGTAGTCGTGAAAGCGGAGTCATTAGTGACATTTAAGCGACTGCTGGACATGCACATGGACAGCAGTGAATTGAGGGGAATGTAGGTTAGGTTATTTTATTTTTGGATTAGGAATATTCCACGGCACAACATCGTGGGCCGAAGGGCCTGTACTGTGCTGTACTTTTCTATGTTCTATGACCCTCAGCATGTCCAGACCATCCTAATATATGCACACAGACAGTCAGACACACAGACAGACACGCACACCACACACACACACACACACACACACACACACACACACACACACACTCTCTCTCTCTCTCTCTCTCTCTCTCTCTCTCTCTCACACTCACACACACACACACACACACACACACACACACACACACACACACACAGTGCAGACACTCTGCAGTTCCCTCCCTTGACATCTCACAACAGTTGCCTGCTCTGGTTAGGTCACAGCTATTTTCCTTCCCATTGCATCCTTCTGAGTCCCAGCACAATGGACGGTGACAGTGAGTGCTGTTAACCTGAGTGCTGAAATAAGCAAGCAGAGCATTGGCAATGTGTATTGGTAAGGCCCTGAGCACCCTGATCCCCTCTTGGTAGCCTGTCCCATGAACCCCATAGATCTTGCACTTCTCTGGGTGCCCAGGCAAGTCAACTACATGAATCTTCACCAAACAAGCCTCCAATCTCCTGTCCAGCCCCAGAATGTGTGGTGACCATGCCCAGTGTGTGCATACGCTTTTTGCTGCTGAAGTTCACCCTCCTGCACTACCCTGTCCCCATCCGTGCTTTGCTCTCACTTCCCTTTACAAGGCCCTCTCTTTCACATTAGGCACTTGTCCTACAGCCACTAATCCTGAGGAATAGATTTTACCAAGTTTCATTCCCACAGTGTGAGATTGATGCAACATGGTGTCGTTCAAAAATGGGCCCTCCCTGGCTGGGTCCTGGCAGCTGTACGAATCAGCACGACAAGGTGAGGTGCAGTGAGTAACCAGGTAGGCAGCGAGTGAGGGAGGGAGCATGTGAGCAGCTCTGAGATGTAACCTGGTCCAGTCCTTGAGCTGGGAGCTTGCCACTGCACATAATGTGTCCTTGCAGCAGCCTTTCAATGCTAATTGCCCTGCAGAGCTTCCTGAGTGGCCTACAAATAGACAGGAGAGGTGCCAGGAAGATTGTGAAGTGCCGGGTAGGGGTAGCAAATATCAGATGCCAGTATCCATGGTTAAGGGATGCATGTGCTTATGGATTGTGCCGTAAAGTACTGTTTGACGCTGAGAGCATGGAGGCTGCTCACAGGCAGCAGAGAGCTGAAGTCACCAGGCTCCTGGTGTGACTTCTCGACATTTTGTGTGTTGAACACACTTGGTAAGCTAGGAAGCTGAATATTAATAAAGTGTCTAATGAGCCCTTAATTGGCAGCTCACTGCTGTCCAGTGGCAAACCGTCTGCCTGCTTTGCACAGGTATAAAAGATGCAGCGAGTTACTCCCGACATCAACACAGGCTTCCTGAGACAGCTCATGCAATTCGACCACAGCGTCACCATAGCCGGCATCGTTCAGGCTCCTACGAGATACTGCCCGGTATCATTACACTGAATAAGTGCTGGGAAAAGTAATATATTCACATTTTTAACACACGATAAAGAACAAAGTAAGCGTTAAATACTTATTCCTGAAAGACTATCTCTTAAAAAAGAATAAGGACATAAGGTGAGGTATTTGGGTTAAAATTGCTACTACTGGAAGCAACCTAGATGTTTTATTATGATATATAATAGCACTTTGTCTGTGATTTTCTTTTAGAACTTTGGTCATGTCTTCACGTGCCACGAAAAGATCATCAGTGTTAGCAAAGGAGCTCATGACACCTTGGGGATGACAGTTTCAGGAGGCCTGTTAAGCAAAGGCTGGGACCTCCCGATCTATGTTACAAACGTACATCCTGACAGCTGCCTGGGGAATGATGGCAGAATAAAGAAGGGTAACTAAGAGCTTGTTGTAAATTATTTATCCAGCTGAGTGTTTTGTACCATTCAGTAATTGCGTGCTCAATTAGTATTTTCTGTGCATCCATAAATATGAGGCTGCTACCTTCTTGACACTCGTTTAAATGAACAAGTTTTTGCTTTTACTTTAAAGTTACCTCAGTTTTCTTTCAATTTAAATTTTGATAACAAGAGGGTTTTATTCCAGCCAATATTTTGACCTTGCAAACCTTCTGTCCCAAACAGAACCTGACCACTTTGAGAGCAGTTTTACACCACTATCAACTTCTCTCCCCCTGGGAACTTTAGAAGTAATCAATCCACCTTAAAATTTCCAGGAATGTCGGGCCTGAACTGAACAGCTCCCAAAGTGCTGTTGAAATGTGACTAGGGAAGAGTAGAAACTGCAATCTGCTTTTAAAATGTATAAATTATATCACATTGGCTGGAATCTTTGCAGGTCACATCTCTGCCACTAACTCTGACCCCTTACTTTGACATTGCTGTTTAAAAGTCTGGTATTTTGAGGTTTATTCAGCTAAGTGTCACAGATTTCTTAAGAGCGTAAGCAAATGGGCTGAAGCAGGCCATTTGCCCCATCGAGCCTGCATTGCCGTTCAATAAGATATGATGTAATTACGGCTTTAACTTCACTTACCTGCCTATCCCTCTGGATTCCTTTGCCGACCAAAAATCTACCTAACTTAAGTATATTCAATGACCCAGCCTCCACTGTAGTCTTGGCAGACAATTCTAAACACTGATAATCCCTGAGTGACAAAGTTTCTTCTGACCTCCATCTTACACAGGAGATTCATTACTCCTAAATTGTGTCTAAATTCACATCCAACCTGTCAAGCCCCTCAGAATCCTCCTTGCTTCAAGAAGATTACCTCTCATTCAGTGACGAGTACAAGCCTAAGCTGTTCAATCTTTCCTCAAGAGACAACCCCATCACCCCAGGAATCAGCCTGAAATGCTCCTAATGTGAAAATGCCCCTCCTTAAGAGAGGAGACCAAAACTATACACAGTCCTCCAGATGTGGTCTCACCATTGCCTTGTACTGTTGCTGCAAGACTTTCCTGTTTTTATACCCTATCCCCCAGATTTATCAGCTTGTCCATTAGTTAGCAAAATGCAAAGTAATCTTCTATGCATTGGACAGACCTAACCTTTACTTTTGTTTAAATTGACATAAGATGCCCACAATTCAAATATTGTGAAGTGTAGGGGCATTTTAGTTTACATTGTATGAAATTGTTGAAGGTCTATGGAGGGTGTGTTCATCTCTGAGGGAATGAATCTCTTCTTGTATTTTACTTGTTGATGGAAGGAACACAATAGAGGCAGTGTAGAGAACAAGTCAACCCAGACTGCAGTAGTTTATCATAGAATCATACAGTGTGGAAACAGGCCCTTCGGCCCAACAAGTCAACACCAGCCCTCAGAGCATCCCCCCCAGACCCATCTCCCTATATCCCACCTAAGCTACACATCCCTGAACACTACTGGCAATTTAGCTTGGCCAATCCACCTAGCCTACACATCTTTGTACTGTGAGAGGAAACCGGATCACCCGGAGGAAACCCACGCAGACACGTGGAGAATGTGCAAACTCCACACAGACAGTCACCCAAGGGTGGAAACAAACCTGTGTCCCGAGCGCTGTGAGGCAGCACTGCTAATTACTGAGTCACTGTGCCGCCCCTTTCTGATGGCAGGATCAAGAGTGGGTCAACTGCCCACCTTCAGTAAGGTCCGATTAACCAGGAAGGGGGATAGAATGTGGTGTTTAGTTATTAACTAGTTTAGTGTTGAAAAGTCCACCTGAATTAGAATGGTAAAGTTTGTAATTTTGCTGGGCGTTGTTAAGTGAGCTATGCAACGATGAATGTAAGCAGTTGTTAGCCTCATAAAGAATGTATTATTGAAGCAAATTTACATGTCATTTGAAAGGTATAAATGAATTTCAACATTTTATAAAAAATTCTTTGCTCATAGGTGACATTTTGTTGGATATAAACGGCATTGAACTAACTGGCTTGACACAAAGTGAAGCAGTATCCATCATAAAGAATAGTGCTGCCTCCTCTTCAGTTGTTTTTAAAGCTTTAGAACTGAGGCTGGCAGAAAAAGACAATGTCCATAGCCAAATGCCTTTCAATACCAATCAAGACACATTGTCTGAAGATGACTGGTCACCATCATGGAACATGTGGCTTGGATTGCCTCGGTAAGCATGCCTCTAATGTATTCAGTCATACTCAGTTGTATTGGTGTAACGTTCCACCATTCATTGTCAGGCTAAATACCTTACCCAAGGAAATGCAGGGGCCTGGATCTTCGTTTTTGAAATATATAGCTCAAGTAGGGAAATTCTTGGATTTTTTTTGGATCCACATTGGTATAAAGACCCCTGCGTGGTGCATAATTCACTCCAGCTGTGGACGATATGAGGAAGATAGAGTTAGGTCCACCATTCTCCGACACAGGAAACAGATTGAAGTGGCCACTGTGTTATGGGAGTTGAGTGTTGAGGGAGACCAGTTAAAAGGTACACCTTGGCTCTGTGGGATCCTGTTGTGTTTTGCTAAAGATTATTAGACTCTTTACTCTCTCAGTCCTCGCACCCTTCAAACACTCTCTCTCCCTCACCTTCCTGAACGCTTATAGACTCCAAACCACTCCCCCCTCCCCTGAAACCTCCACTGCTAGGGTCCTATGTAGCTCTCTTCCACACAGCAATATGATAGGGCTTGAATGTTGAACCTTTAAAAATGGCAGGTGGGTCCTGTTTGCAGAGGTTCTGCCCCCATTTCAAACAGATCCAACTTTTGATAGTAGGCACAAGAGGGTTGTTACTCTCACAGGCAGGAAATTTGGACACTGGACTGAATTTAAATAGCTGTGCAAAGTTCAAACTGAAGCCAGAGTTTGCTGTTATTAGGGCTTTAACTCTTTATATGGGAGACGTGATGGAGCAAACATAATCACTTGGAAGGGCTAGTAGGATTTGTATTAATATCGTGATCTGAAATTGTCTAAGTGCCCTGCATCTTAAACTTGAAAGAAAGTTTGAGCTGTGCTGTTATGCTTCACTGCAAACTGTGGCGATGGTGAGTCAGTGATTGAGTCATTTGTAGGCGGAGGATGCCTGGGGAGATGTCGATCTTTAGCATGACCAACACTGACTCAGGGCTGTCTCAGCCAGTTATCAATAAATCATCTGTGTTACAAACTAAAAGAAAATCATCAAGCCCACAGGCCACAAGAACAAATGTCAGAAAGAATAGGAAGAGACAGAGGCAACTAAATTAAAATGAAGTTGGAGGGGGAACTAATGCACTTCAACTCCTGCAGTACCCACCTGTCTAAAGGCTTTGCTGTTGTTGGTAGACAGCACATGCTCTCTGTCCTAGGACATCTGAGTGCAAACATTGTCACAAAAGAGGGGCAGACAATTAGGAACTATAATTTCAGTAAAACAAACAAAGGCTGGACTTGTATAACTTGTGATAAGGTCCTGGGTAGCATTGTAGAACAGAGAGATTTAGGGATTCAGGTATATAATTCTTTGAAATTTGCGTCACAGGTAGACAGGGTGAGTATTTGGCACACTCACTCAGACTTTTTGAGCATAGGAGTTGAGATGCCATGTTGAGGTTGTCCAGGATGTGGGTGAGGCTTCTTCTGGAGTACTGTGTGCAGTTCTGTTTGCCCTGCTACAGGAAGGATATTATTAAATTGTATCGGATTCAGAAATGATTGACCAGGATGTTGCTGAGCATGGAAGGTTCGAGTTATAAAAAAATAAGCTGGATAGGCTGGAACTTTTATCACTGGAATGCAGGATGTTGAAGAGTGACTTTATATAAAGGTTCATAAAATCATGAGGGGCATAGATAAGGTGAATAGCAGGGATGCTTTTCCCTAAGGTAAGGGAATTCAAAACTAATGTTTTTAAGGTGACAGGACAAAAGTTTTTAAAATGACGTGAGGGGCAATTTTTTTAATACAGCAGTTGTCTGTGGAATTAACTGCCAGGGGAAGTGACCGATGCAGGTACAATTACTTTGTAAGTTTAAAAGACATTTGGATAGGGACATGACTAGGATTGATTTGGTGGGATATGGGCCATTCACAGGCAAGTGGGATGATCTAGTTTGGGAATGTGGTTGGCATGAACTAATTGGACCAACGGACCTGTTTCCATGCTGTATGATTCTATTACTCTAATCCTGTCTGCAGTCCAGTCTGGACCTGTTGATTGCAACTTGGATCAAGTCCAGGAGCAGGTCAACCAACTCCAACTTGTCCCCCCACCCCTGAACCGAGTGCCCAAAGATTTAGAAGTGTGGGGCTGAATTGCAACCTAAAGAATGAAATGTTTTTCACATAACTAAAAAGGGATTCTATCAGTCAGTAATCACAAATATGATCTCAATCACTTGAATGTTAGGGTATTGTCCTTCATTAGAACCTGCTCCTGTTATTTGCAGCCAGTTGTAAACTTTTCTTTCAAAAGATGACGAGCTCCAGTTGTTCGAGGCAAAGTGTTACAGGCCAATGTCAATGGCGCTTCATTGGACTGAGTGATTGTGCGCCAGACAGAATCAGTGTTCCATAATTAATATCGTGGCTCTTCAAAATAATACAATAAAGTATGAAGATGACACAACTATACAAACAGAAATCTTTGAACAGAGGTCACATTGAATTTCTTTCCTCTCAAATGTTGTTTTTGAATATTTTCATTTTTGTGCGAGCTCTTTTACGCAATTAAGATTATTCGTTCATCAGTATCTCGGTGATTACAGTTGTTATTTAACATTTGCCTCTTACTGCATAGCATTCCTCATCCACTAAATATTTACACAAATAAATTACTTCTAATCTCCCTTGCAGGAAGATGACTGTCTTGATTTTGCTCAAATTCCACTGTGCAAAGGGAGATAAAATCCCTCCAATTTTTTTTGTTAATAAACACTTGCTTCATCAAGTATGAGATTTTCATAAAGCAGTTAATCTGCACAAGGATAACAAACATTCTTTACTCCCAGCACGTTGTAAAGATGCTTCAAAGTGGAATACATTTTGAACATCTTCCATTTTTTGTACCCTTGTTAACTGAGCATGCATACATTCTGAATTGTGTTGTTGAAGGTGAGTAGATACAATGATTCAAATACAAATGTGAAAAAGAAATGAAACAAATAACCAATTCATTGTCAGCGTACATCTTGCATGCAGTTTTTTGGGGTACTTAACTAAGCTTTGGGTATGTTTATAAAGTATCCCAAAATTTTAAAAGACCAACTTAGCATTTTGTAAGTCTGGTTTAGCACTATGTGGAGTCAAAGCTCAAGCAGTGGCAGTCAGATTGCCAGTCCTACATCATCCCCTGATAGAATCAGCAGTTACTGTAATGTTACAGTAGAAATTCTGATGGCTCTTGTGGAGCAGTGGTAGGATCCCTGTTTCTGAGCCAGGGAGACCCGTGTTAAGTCCCACCTCCTTCACAGGGTGTGTAATAATACCTCTAAACAGGTTGATTAAAAAATATCTACAATAGAACTTATGAGGTGTTCAAAGGCACAATTCAAATCTATGCACATGGTCATGGACTCAAATTTTAATTGAAACTACTATTTTTGTAAAATTAGAGAGTCTGTAATTCACACTCAAACCTATAAAATAAGCAGCTGAGTCATTTAATTGCAGTTTAAAGTCTAAAAATATCTGAGTATGTGTAGTTTGTAAACTGTTCTTTTCTTCCACCAAACCCACAACATAATTACAACTTAGAGTGAATGAAATAATTTTCGGGAAATGACTGTTGTTTTCATTATACCTGATATTTGGTTCTGTCACCTCATCTAGCAACAGAATATTATTTCCAAACGAGGATTCAACAACATGCTGATATTGTAAGAATTTATGCTGACATGATGGAAACCATATTTTATCTAGGAACTCAGACACTCGGACAACAGATTTGTTCTTCTGTCTGGCTCCTAATAAAGGAGGCATTAAGAATGGCTCACTCCAGCCAACAATATGGCTGTTGAAAATAGAATAAATCTTTTGAGGTTAATGACGTGTTAACTGGAAACTCTATGAAAATATTTTTAGAAGAATAAGTGGCACATGTTAAAATGTAGTAAAACCTTAATATCCTTCAAAGGAAAGAGCATGCCACCCATGCCCTACTTGGTCTATATATGACTCAAATCCTCGGAATGCCCAAAGGGAAACCTGCAGCCATATGGTATCAATGTGGACTTCACCAGTTTCAAAATCTCCCCTTCCCCTACTGCATCCCTAAACCAGCCCAGTTCGTCCCCTCCCCCCACTGCACCACACAACCAGCCCAGCTCTTCCCCCCCACCCACTGCATCCCAAAACCAGTCCAACCTGTCTCTGCCTCCCTAACCGGTTCTTCCTCTCACCCATCCCTTCCTCCCACCTCAAGCCGCACCCCCAGCTACCTACTAACCTCATCCCACCTCCTTGACCTGTCCGTCTTCCCTGGACTGACCTATCCCCTCCCTACCTCCCCACCTACACTCTCTCCACCTATCTTCTTTACTCTCCATCTTCGGTCCGCCTCCCCCTCTCTCCCTATTTATTCCAGTTCCCTCTCCCCATCCCCCTCTCTGATGAAGGGTCTAGGCCCGAAACGTCAGCTTTTGTGCTCCTGAGATGCTGCTTGGCCTGCTGTGTTCATCCAGCCTCACATTTTATTATCTAAGTAAAAGAGATTGTTTTGTAGTGTAATGAGTGCCATCTGATTTTATGGCAAATACTGACATAAAATGTTGCAAACATAATTTAACAATTGACAAACTAGAAGGCAAGTGAAATGTTTTAAATGCACATTCTTAAGCTCAGCCTGGATTGAAGTGATCCATGATATAGAGATAAGAAACATGTAGGAGTCATGACCCTGATGTGCTAAACATTGTTGCATAGAAAGAGTTAATACCCTGTTAACCAAAAAGAAATGGAAAATAGATTGATAATATGCGAAGATCATTGGAATAATGCAGTTAAACATTGGCATTGATAATGTGGACAATACTGGTGGCAACAACATGGATGCAATTGTTTCTCAATGAGGCCTTGGGCTTATGTTGATGGCATGTTTATTTGCACAGATATATACCTTGACATGTCAGATTAAATCTGTATGCTTCACAGTTCCTTCTGTAAAGAATAAAAGAATGACAAAAGTAAGATTAGGCCCAATCAAGGATAGTAGTGGTAAGTTGTGTGTGGAGTCAGATGAGATAGGGAGGCGCTAAATGAATATTTTTCAACAGTATTCACTCTAGAAAACGACAATGTTGTCGAGGAGAATACTGAGATACAGGCTACTAGACTAGGTGGGATTGAGGTTCACAAGGAAGAGATATTAGAAATCCTTCAGAGGCTGAAGATAGATAAGTCCCCTGGGCCGGATGGGATTTATCCTAGGATCCACTGGGAAGCCAGAGAGGAGATTGCCGAGCCTTTGGCATTGATCTTTAACTCGTCATTGTCTACAGGAAGAGTGCCAGATGACTGGAGGATAGCGCATGTGGTTCCCCTGTTCAAGAAGGGGAGTAGAGACAACCCTGGTAATTATAGACCATTGAGCCTTACCTCAGTTGTTGGTAAAGTGTTGGAAAAGGTTATTAAGGGATAGGATTTATAATCATCTAGAAAAGAGTAGATTAGGGATAGTTAGCATGGTTGTGTGAAGGGAAGGTCGTGCCACACAAACCTTATTGAGTTCTTTGAGAAGTTGACCAAACAGGTGGATGAGAGCAAACCAGTTGATGTGGTGTATATGGATTTCAGCAAGGCATTCGATAAGGTTCCCCATAATAGGCTATTGTACAAAATGCGGAGGAATGGGATTGTGGGAGATATAGCAGTTTGGATCGGAAATTGGCTTGCTGAAAGAAGACAGAGTTTGGTAGTTGATGGGAAATGTTCATCCTGGAGACCAGTTCCTAGTGGTGTACTGTGAGGGTCAGTGTTGGGTCCACTGCTGTTTGTCATTTTTATAAATGACCTGGATGAGGGCGTAGAAGGATGGGTTAGTAAATTTGCAGACGACACTAAGGTCGGTGGAGTTGTGGATAGTGACGACGGATGCTGTAGGTTGCAGAGAGACATAGATAAGCTGCAGAGCTTGGCTGAGAGGTGGCAAATGGAGTTTAATGCAGACAAGTGTGAGGTGATGCACTTTGGTAGGAGTGACCAGAAGGCAAAGTACAGGGCTAATGGTAAGATTCTTAGTAGTGTAGATGAGCAGAGAGATCTCGGTGTCCATGTACACAGATCCTTGAAAGTTGACACCCAGGTTGACAGGGCTGTTAAGAAGGCATACAGTGTTTTAGCTTTTATTAATAGAGGGATCGAGTTCCGGAACCAAAAGGTTATGGTGAAGCTGTACAAAACTCTGGTGCGGCCGCACTTGGAGTATTGCGTACAGTTCTGGTCACCCCATTATAAGAAGGATGTAGAAGCTTTGGAAAGGGTGCAGAGGAGATATACTAGGATGTTGCCTGGTATGGAGGGAAGGTCTTACGAGGGAAGGCTGAGGGACTTGAGGCTGTTTTCATTAGAGAGAAGAAGGTTGAGAGGTGACTTAATGAAACATATAAAATAATCAGAGGGTTAAATAGGGTGGATAGGGAGAGCCTTTTTCCCAGGATGGTGACGGCGAGCACGAGGGGGCATAGCTTTAAATTGAGGGGTGAAAGATATAGGACAGATGTCAGAGGTAGTTTCTTTACTCAGAGTAGTAAGGGAATGGAATGCTTTGCCTGCAACGGTAGTAGATTCGCCAACTTTAGGTACATTTAAGTTGTCATTGGATAAGCATATGGATGTACATGGAATAGTGTAGGTTAGATGGGCTTGAGATCGGTATGACAGGTCGGCACAACATCGAGGGCCGAAGGGCCTGGACTGTGCTGTAATGTTCTGTGTTCTATGTGATCTTTGTGAGCTTCTGCAGTAAGACCTGCAAAACACCTTCAACAGAGAAAGCCTAGTCAGTTACAATTGCAACCATAAATATTTACGTAATACAGTTCCAAATGACAGCAGCAGGAAGTTTCCAAATTTCTCAACCTGTAGCTCATATCCAGGTGATAAATACCTTTTTGCTTTTGATTCTTGTGTATTCAGTTTCCCCAAAAGAAGCAGCAACTTCTGGTTGTAATTTCTGCAGATGTTGGAAATCAGTAACAAAAGCAGAAGTTGCTGGAAAAGCTCAGCAGGTCCGGCAGCATCTGTGGAGGGAAATCAGAGTTAACGTTTCAGGTCCCAAAACTGAGCTTTTCCAGCAATTTCTGTTTTGTTTCAAGTGGAAAAATGATCCTTTTTGTATTCTGCTTGTAACATGACTTAGCAGAAATTTCAAGCAACCTGTATTGTTTCTTGACCTAAAGAATTAGACCCAGTACTCCACTTGGGCCTCAATTAGTTTAGTATAACATCCTAGATTTTTACTTGGTGGATTGGAGTTTGCAAACCACTGAAAGGCAGGAGAGTAGATAAGTAAACCTAAGAAACAGGGTAAATAAACACTGAGAACTCTAGGTGGAAATCTGAGATAAATAGTGTGTGCTGGAAAGTCCTATATACCATGTTAACCAGTTCTGTCACCTTCAAATGTTTATGCATAAGCAACATCTGAACTTCTATATAATAATACAAAATAAAGAAGTATAGATGTTGGATATCTGAAATGAACAAGACCCCAGATTGCTGGAGAAACTCAGCAAGCCTGGCAGCATCTGTGGAGAGAAAGCAGCATTAACATTTCAAGTCCAGTGATCCTTCTTCAGAAATAATGGGAACTGCAGATGCTGGAGAATCCGAGATAATAAAGTGTGAAGCTGGATGAACACAGCAGGCCCAGCAGCATCTTAGGTGCACAAAAGCTGACGTTTTGGGCCTAGATCCTTTTCTGATGACGGGTCTAGGCCCGAAACATCAGCTTTTGTGCTCCTGAGATGCTGCTTGGCCTGCTGTGTTCATCCAGCTCCACACTTTATCATCCTTCTTCAGAACATCTTTTATGTTCTCACACCCACTTTGAAACATGTAATGTCTCTGCTCATTCTTCCTGTCAAAATATATCAACGTTATTTTCTTGTATTGAATTTGTTTCTCATGTATCCACCCAAGCTGCTACCCATTTATGTCCTTGTGCACTTTACCTCCAGTAAATAACAGCCACCAAAGAAGTTCTGATGCAAACACTGCTTCTTCTTAGAGAACTACACTGTCCTCCACTTCAAAAGAACAGCCATTCACCAAACCTCTCACTTTTCTAACCCTGAACCTATTTTACATTCAAGTTGAAAAAGTCAAGTGCTGTTGTTGCCCCTTTAGGCTCTGGCTTCAATTTTATTAACGAATCTAATGAGTCGTACATTCACCTTTGGAAAGTCCACATAAATAGTATCAATAGCATTGCCGCCCACCCTCAGCCATCATCTCTGTTAGCTCAATCAGGGAAATGTGCAAAACAGTAGAGCTGCTGGAGACAATTTAGAAGTCAAATCAAAAGGGAAGTTGTTGAGGGTGAGGACGAGTTCGGCTAGGCGGATGAGGGTATTGGTGGAGGGGGGCACTGGTTGGGCCTGCGGGACAGGAAGAAGTGGAGGGCCTTCAGGCCATCTGCATGACGAATGCAGGTGTATAGGGACTGGACATCCATGGTAAAAATGTGGTGTTGGGGACCATCATCTCCCAAAACATCCACAACCTCATCACCTCAGGTGACCTCCCACCCACAGCCTCCAACCTCATTGTTCCCCAACCTCGCATTGCCCGCTTCTATCTCCTTCCCAAAATCCACAAACCATCTGCCCTTGTCCACCCATTGTCTCCGCCTGCTGCTGCCCCACCAATCTTGTCTCCACCTGTCTGGACTCCATTTTCTCCGCCTTGGTCCAGGAACTCCCTACCTATGTCCGTGACACCACCCATGCCCTCCACCTCCTCCAGAAGTTCCAACTCCCTGGTCCTCAACATTGCATTCCATCCCCTATTCCCAATTCCTTTGCCTCTGCTGCATCTGCTTCTAGGATAAGGCATTCCACTCCTGTACATCTCAGATGTCCTCGTTTTTCAAGGTCCACAACTTCCCCCCCGGCAGTGGTCGAGAATGCCCTCAACCGTGTCTCCCGCATTTCCCACAACTCATCCCTCACACCCGACTCCCGCAATAACCACCCTAAGAGAATCCCCCTCGTTGTCACATATCACCCCATCAATCTCCGGATCCAACACATCATCTTCCGACACTTCCGCCATCTGCAATCTGACCCCACCACCACAGACATTTTTCCCTCCCCACCCTTGTCTGCTTTCCGGAGAGACCATTCTCTCCGTGACTCGCTTGTCCGCTCCACACTCCCCTCCAACCCCACTACACCCGGCACCTTCCCCTGCAACCGCAGGAAGTGCTATGCTTGCCCCCACACCTCCTCCCTCACCCCCATCCCAGGCTCCAAGAAGACTTTCCACATCAAGCAGATGTTCACCTGCACATCTGCCAATGTGGTATACTGCATCCACTGTACCCGTTGTGGCTTCCTCTACATTGGGGAAACCAAGCGGAGGCTTGGGGACCACTTTGCAGAACACCTGCGCTCGGTTCGCAATAAACAATTGCACCTCCCAGTCGCGAACCATTTCAACTCCCCCTCCCACTCCTTAGACGACATGTCCATCCTGGGCCTCCTGCAGTGCCACAACGATGCAACCTGAAGGTTGCAGGAACAGCAACTCATATTCCGCTTGGGAACCCTGCAGCCCAATGGTATCAATGTGGACTTCACAAGCTTCAAAATCTCCCCTCCTCCCATGGTAGCCCAAAACCAGTCCCGCTTGTCCCCACCTCCCTAACCTGTTCTTCCTCTCGCCTATCCCTTCCTCCCACCTCAAGCTGCACCTCCATTTCCTACCTACTAACCTCATCCTGCCCCCTTGACCTGTCTGTCCTCCCCACACTGACCTATCCCCTCCCTACCTCCCCACCTATACTCACCTGCTCCATCCCTGCCCCTTTAACTTGTCTGTCTCCTCTCCACCTATCTTCTCCTTTATTCATCTTCGATCCGCCTCCCCCTCTCTCCGTATTCATTTCAGAATCCTCTCCCCATCCCCCTTTTCTGATGAATGATCTAGGCCTGAAATGTCAGCTTTTGTGCTCCTGAGATGCTGCTTCATCCAGCTCCACACTTCTCGGCTTGTCCAGCATCTGCAGTTCCTGTTATCTGTAGAGGGAGATGGATTTTAGTTTTCCATTCTGCTAAAATCTGACCACACTTTTTCAACATCAAAAAGTATCGAACAGCACTTACTAGAAGTAATGTGATTTCAGTTAAATGATCAGCAGGCCACCTGGGGAGATAACTAAGATGTTTGTTGACTTGAGTTTTACAACCCAGAGGAGAGAGGCCAGAAGCAGATTCAATCAGGGAAATGTTCACAACAGCAGAGGTGCTGGAGACAATTTAGAAGTCAGTGAGAAGATAGCTCCAGGAACAGAAGGCTATGGAAGTGTCAGAGAGGATGACACCCTATAGGGCTGTTTGAAGGCAATGAGTGTAGGGAACCCATGTTAAATAATGTGAGCTAACAGCTTGTTCTAAAGCCTCAGGAAAGACATTAACTGAAGAAAGTAGCATTGAGTCAATGCAAAAATATACCAGAAGGAAGCATATCACTACCAGACCAGCTGAGCAAGCAGCTGTAACTCATAGACTTGGGTGGTTCTTCACCAATGTTTGAACGCCTACTAGGATAAAAGGGGATTAGTTGATTTTGCTGTTTGTGATGAGATGGTTTCCTAGTTTTACTTCTTTTCAGTAATAAACTTTTATATTCTTTATTGAAAGAACATTGCAGAAATTGTTCTCATGGTAAAGGAAAATAAAACTTGTCAAATTTATGTCATGCTGGGTTTCAAGCTGGAAACTGACCTGCCCAGTATTTTTATTAGCTGAAATCATAAAATGGGTACATCCCAAATGGAAGATGTTCAGAAGGAGTGATTAGCCCTATTTTGCTCAAGAAAATGCCTAAAAAATTCAACACCCTTAGAAAAGAAATAACAAACATATTTGGGTGGATAGGGAGAGCCTTTTTCCTAGGATGGTGACGGCGAGCACGAGGTGGCATAGCTTTAAATTGAGGGGTGAAAGATATAGGACAGATGTCAGAGGTAGTTTCTTTACTCAGAGTAGTAAGGGAATGGAACGCTTTGCCTGCAACGGTAGTAGATTCGCCAACTTTAGGTACACTTAAGTCGTCATTGGATAAGCATATGGATGTACTTGGAATAGTGTAGGTTAGATGAGCTTGAGATCGGTATGACAAGTCGGCACAACATCAAGGGCCGAAGGGCCTGTACTGTGCTGTAATGTTCTATGTTCTATGTAATTATTCAAGAAGACTTTTCCATTAACTTTGTAAATTAACATCATTATGGTGCAGATTATTAGAGTTAACCTGGTAATGAATCTGGAAGGGCACTGCTTTATTGCACATGAAAGGCTATACAATTGACCAAGGAATTGGAGTTGCACTTAGTTAATTTTGCCTATTTAAATTTAAATTCCAATTACTTCCATTTTGTTGCATTGTAGGTACCTTTTTTGGTGCAAAGACATTGGACTGAGAAGAAATACATCTGGAAGTCTGGGATTGAGCATTGTCGGTGGATATGAGGAAAACAATGGGAGTCAACCATTCTTCATAAAATCCATTGTTGATGGAATGCCAGCTTACAATGATGGAAGACTGAGGTATCAAACAGTGCTATTCTTTATTTTACATTTAATGGTGGTTTCTGAAATTTAGTTACGGGTTTTAATTATATTTAGAAAAGATTGGCAGTTCTAATTCTATAGAATTTGAGCTTATTAAAATTGAGCACCTTATCTGTTGATCTGTCAGCAATAAGGAGTTTCAAAACGTACTTTGATCTTCACAATCATAATGGATTCATTGAAGGTTGGAAGATTAATTCTGTGAATAATTACAAAGCATGACTACCCAGAAAAATAAATGAACACGCAGTGAATAATAGAAGCGATGTGACATTTTGTTTGAGAGTCACAGATACCTAGGCCCCAACTTTGTCCAGGATGGACAACATTTCCACTGTGGCGAAGATGCCCTGGAATTTGCCAGGAACCCACAAGCTCTATTCCCAAACTTGGCTCTTCTCAGTCCTGCAGGGTTGGGTTGTGATTCATAACAAATTTAAATGGCTATTTGCATGCAATAAAATGGGGATTTTGGAATCCCTAGAGTGTGGAACCTGGAGTATGGGCGATTTAGACCAGGTCAAAGCAGGTATGCTGTTGTTTTGGATGGTAATTATAACCTTTGGAGATGGTCTTTTTTGCTGGGGGTGGGGGGTTACATTTGAATGAAATAGGAAGAAATTATGAATGACAGCGGTATTTCCTCTTTCTTGGATTTCTTCTGCGCAGGACGCCAGAGTCTGAAATCAGCGATCAAAGCTGGAAACGGCAATGGCCAGTCACTGTGCATAGACTCTCAGAACAGCTACGCAGCTTTGAGGGAACATTGAATGACAGTGGTTTTCTCAAAAGAATCTAGTCTCCAATACAGAAATTTAAGTAACAGCCCCTTTTATATAAAAAAAACAAACATTTCTTATGGTCTTATATTCATTCTCCTATGTGTCCGGGCACTGTGAATTTTTGAAATGCATTCTTGGGATCCGAAGATCAGTCTTTTGTATCGTGATGAGCATGGTTGATTTCATGATAGCAGTTTTCTATATTAATAACGGTCGCCTTAAACAAAAGCATCCACATGGTCAAGGGCAATTGGGATGGGCAATAAATGCTGACAATAAATTGTCAATGTCCACATCCCATGAACAAATAAAAGAGATCAGTCACACTTTGACTGTAACGTGCATCCTTAAATTGTTGATGGGGTAAGGCACTACATAAGCAACTTCATTCATTCTGGTACATGCAAGTAAATGTACATTTCCACCAAAAGGGAGATGTGGATTGGATTTGAAATCAATTAAATCTGATGTGTACCTTGAGTGACAGTTATAAATAGGTGTTGTAGAGGCACCCATTGCCTCGCAGAATTCACTGCCAAACCCTTCTATATGAAACTTTGGGCATATTTAAGACATCAGTCTAGTAATATGATGTTATTAAATATGCAATTTTACATTGTCAGTCTCAAATTAGCTGATTATCTCTTCAGGATTGTACATTTTCTCCCCAGGAAAAGGGAACAAAAAAAGCTAACATGTCCCAAGTTAAATAGGAAAACAAACCTGAATGTAGTTAATAATTTAACAAAATGTCATTTTTGATACAGCATATTGGATGCATTGATACATTTGAGTCTTAACCTTGCACTTGTATTTATTTATCTAAAGAAGAAGGTAGGAAAAAGACAATGGGAGAATATAACCATTCTGACATCGTGGCCATGATTGGCCTAATTTCTCTTCGTGTGTCTTAGGTCTACCTATCCTGCATTCATTAGTAAGAAAGGTTCAAACAATTGGTAGATGTAAGGTAAACTGCCAATCCCTAGAAATAACATATGTTACCACATGTTTGGAGACAGGGACAGGCAGCAGTGCTAGTCAGACAGCTGCTCTCTTCAAATGAAATGTAGTCTTCCATTATTCATTGCTCAAGAGGAACAGTTACCTAACACTTCAGCCAGAGAGCAGAATGTTGCCATCACAAGCTATGGAGACCAACATACTCTGCACCACTCATTCACTGGGGCAGCATGATGGCTCAGTGGGTAGCACTGCTGCCTCACAGTGCCAGGGACCTGGGTTCGATTCCAGTCTTGGCCAACTGTCTGCGTGGAGTTTGCATGTTCTCCCTGTGTCTGTGCAGATTTCCTTTGGGTGTTTCGGTTTCCCCCACAGTACAAACATGCAAGTAAGGTGGATTGGCTGTGCTAAATTACTCATTATTTTCGGGGATATGTAGTTAGGTCCTTTAGTTATGGGAAATGCAGGTGTAGGGGGATGGATCTGGGTGGGATGCTCTTCAGAGGGTTAGTGTAGAGTTTTTGGGCCAAATGACCTGTTTCCACACTCTGGGGTTTTACATCATGTCTATGTCAATGCTGTTCATATTCTGGTATCAACTGCTGTCAACTGACATGGGTTTTATGACCTTTTTTCTGTATAATTAGCTTGTGTTTAATCTCTTAATGGTTGCTTTTAATACACTTTTTGGATCTCAAATTCCTCTGCTCAGTTTCTGCAGTCTTTCTCCATCGAGATAATAGTAATTTCTTCTATTCTTTCCACCATAACCTCACATTTTCGCCAAATGTTTGTCTACTCACACAACCTGTCTATATCAGTCTGTAGAACTGTGTTATCCTCAGCAGTTGCCTTCGCACTTGCTTTTCTGTCATCTGCAATCTCAATAGTTCATTTAGTTCTATCGTTCAAGCCATTAATAAATATTGTAGCTACTTGTGGGCCCAGCATCGATCTCTGTGGCATGCTACAAGTTGCACACTGCCATCCCAAAAGTGCCCCTTTTACAAGAACTCTACTTCTCCGAGTCAAGTACCTGTCCATCCTGATACAACATTCCTACACCATCTTATTATCTAGCCTTATGTGTGGTACCTTATCAAATGCCTTTCTATATATTTGGATTTCCAACTGGTTCCCCTTTATCTATCCAGCTTGTAATCTCCTCAAATAACTAGCAAATCTGTTGGGCGTGATTTTTCCTGAATGAAGCCATGTGCATTCAACTTGATTATATTACGTATTTCTAAATTCTCTGCTATTATATTCTTTATGATAGACTGTTAAGGTTTTCCCGCTGGCAGATGTTAAGGTAACTGGCCTATAGTTATCTGTTTTTGTCTCCTTCCCTTTTTGAATAAGGGTGTCACATTGACAGTCTTCATTTCTCTGGGACTTTTCCAGATTTTCAGGATTCTTGGCAGATTATTACATCCTTTAAATTCCTTATAAAATGCAACCCATCAAGTTGAGGTGACTTTTTTGGAGATAGCAAGAACTGCAGATGCTGAAGTCAGAGTCCATATGATGTGGAATTGAGGGAACAGCAGGTCAAGCAGCATCAGAGGAGGAAGAAAGTTGACGTTTTGGGTTTACACCCTTCATCAGGACTGGGGAAGGGAGGAGGAGTGGGGATTGGGGAAGGTAGGTGGGATGGTCATAGTTGGATGCAGGTAGTGGGAATTGGTCAGTGGGAAGGGTGAGGCAAATAGGTGGGAAAGAAGATAGACAGGTTGTGCCAGGTCAAGGAGGCAGGGATAAGAGGGAGGGTTGGACATGGGATGATGCCGGGGTGGGGGGCGGGGGGGGGGGGGGTGAGATTTTAAAGCTGGTGAATTCTACGTTCAGGCCGTTGGACTGTAGGCTCCCAGGGCAGAATGTGAGGTGCTGCTCCTCCAGTTTGTGTGTGGCATCATTGTGGCACTGGAGCATGCCCAGGATGGACATGTCAAACAGGGAGTGGGAGGGGGAGTTAAAATAGTTGGCACCTGGAAAGTGCTGTTGATTATAGGGTACAGAGCCCAAGTGCTCTGCAAGTCGGTCACTGAGTCTGTGATTGGTCTCACTGATGTAGAGGATGCCACACCAGGAGCAACAGGTACATTAAATCAGGTTGGATCATGTACAGGTGAATCCCCCTGTCAGCTTTGGAAAGTTTGTCTGGGGCCTTGGACAGAGGTGAGAGGGGAGGTGTAGAACCTCCTGTGGTTGCAAGGAAAAGTGCCGGGGTGGTGGGGTTAGTGGGGAGTGTGGAGTGGAGTCAGTGCTCCCTATGGAAAGCAGGGAGGGGTGGGGAGGGAAATATCTTTGGTGGTGGGGTTAGATTATAGGTGGCAGAAGTGGCAGAGAATGATGTGCTAGATGCGGAGGTTGGTGGGGTGGTGTGTGAGAACAAGGGGGAACTCTGTCTTTGTTGGGAGGTTGGGGTTTGAGATGTGGTTGAGGGCATTGTGGATCAACTTATTGACTTTTCACTCCATTGGTTTCCAGAGTACTTTTTCTCAAGTACTATTATGATGTTTATTTTCCGCTTATAGCCCCTTGTTTTAGTATTTCTGGAATGTTGTTAATGTCCTCTACCATAAAGACTGACACTAAGCGTTTGTTCAATTCCTGTGCTACATCTGAGCATTACTTCCCCAGGCTTGTCCTCCTAAGGGGCCTCTCTGTTTCTTTTTATATGTTTGAAGAAGCTCTAATGTTGATTTCTATATCACTTGCTACCTTGCCTTTTTAAAAATTTTATTTGCCTCTCTTTATTGACTTAACACCATCGTTTTATTGGCTTCTAAAACTATCCTGGTCCTTTGACTCAACATTAATCTTTGCCACATTTTGTGTTTTTCTTTTGATTTGATACTATTTGTAACTTCCCTTGTAACCATGGTTGGTTTATCCCATTCCCAGAATAAGTGTTCCTCATTGGAATTTTGCTTTACTGTGATTCATGAAATATTTTCTTAAACATCTGATATTTTGTCAGTCATCTTTTCTGTTGAACTCCTTCCCCAGTCCCCTCCAGCCAGTTCTACTCTCAACCCTACGTAATTTTACTTCAGTTGCATTTAGCACAGTTGTTTCTTACTTAAGTTTCTCCTCTGAAGCTGAATGATAAACTATACTATATTATGGTCATTATTCCAAGGAGATCTTTTATTTAATGTGCATGATTACATATTACAAGGGTCAAAATAGCTTGATCGCTGACAGGATTACAACATGTTGTATCAAGGAATTGTCCCAAATACAGTCAGAATTCTCTCTCTGGGGCTACCTTTGCCAATTTTATTTTTGAAATCTATACAAAGATTAAAGTCACCTAGGAATAATGTACTGCCTTTTTTATCCCACCATATAGTTACTGCTAGGGGTCTATTAGAGTATTCCTTCCCTGTCTTCTCCTTGGTGTTTGTAGAATAGTGTATTTAATAGTTTAGTTTAGTAAGAATCTAACAGTGTGGACTATCGTATTACTTAATAGAAGTGTATTTTTAACCAAATAGTTGCTAGAGGGTAAAAATGGCTGTCAGCAGGGTAGTACGCTTCTCCAGTGGATTGTGGGAAATCAGAGACAGGTTGAATACCCCCTATGACTACATCTGCAGGAAATGTGTCTAACCACAGCTCCTGTCAGACTGTATGGATCAGCTAGGAGCGTAGCAGAGGTGGAAAGCATCAGAGACAGGAGTTTACAGAGGGGTCATACCCAAGGTTATTCTTGAAAGGGAGGGCAAGCGGCCAGAGGTCATGGTACGCATTGGTACTAACAACATGGCAGGGAGTGCAGGGAGCTAGGTTGTCAGTTGAAAAACAGGAACTGAAGGATTGTTATCTGTGGTGTACTCCCTGTGCTACATGCCAGTGAGGTGAAGAATAGGAAGGTAGTACAGTTAAATACGTGGCTAAAGAGCTAGTGCAGGAGGGAGGGCTTTTGAAATGTGGATTGTTGGGATGTATTGTAAGACAGGTTGCACCTAAATTGGAGGGGCATCGATATCCAGCCAGGGAGGTTTGCTAATGTTACTCAGGAGGGTTTAAACTAATGTGAAGATGACGACAGGTAAGGCTGATGAACTTAGAGCTTGGATTAATAAATAACTTTGATGCAGCTATTACAGAGACTTTGCTGAGAGAGGAACAAGTCTGGTAGCTTACTGTTCTGAGATTTACATGTTTCAGGGAGATTAGTGATTAGAGGTAATGAGGGAGGACACCTTGGACAGCTCAGCCAGCAAGGCTTCATAGGTAGGGCTCAGGAATAGCATGTTGCAGTTGCTCTGATGGGTTTGGATTACAGGCCTCCCAGCAGCCAGTGGGAGATAAAAGAACAGATATGTGGGTAGACAATGGAAAGACATGAAACAGCACATTGTGTTGGGTGATTGTAACTTCCTCTATATTGACTGGGATTCCCTTAGCGCCAGGGGCTTTGATTGGGGAGTTGGTGGGTGGGAGTAGGGCTGCAGTTTAAGTGAGTCCAAGATGGCTTCTTGAAGCGATGTGTAAATAGTGCAACTAAGGAAGGGCCAAACTATCTGATAGATATTGGAGAATAAGCCTGGTCAGGTGATCCACGTTTCAGCAAAAGCTTTTTGGAAGCAGTGCCCATAATTGCTTAAAATTTAACTTCCTTAAGAATAAGAGCAAGAGTAGTCCGTGGGTAAAAGCTAATTATGACAATGTAGGCAGAAATTGGGGAATGTAAATTTGGGTAGGGGAGTGGAGAACAGCTGTTTGAGGGTAAATCCACATGTCATGTGGGAATCTTTTATAGTCTAGCTTTATTGGAGTTAAGGACAGGCATGTTCCTATGAAAATTAGGGATAAGGATGTCAAGGTGCAGGAACCTTGGATGACACACAAAATAAAAATCAAGAACTTAGAAAGAAAAAGGAGATATGGAAGGTTTAGGAAACTAAAGGCAGGCAGAGCCTTCAAAGAAAATAAAGATAACAAGGAAAAACTTAAACAAGGAGGGCTAAAAGTAGCCATGAAATATCCTTGGCAAACAGGATTAAGGTAAATCCCAAGGCATTTTATACCTATAGGAGCAAAAGGGTAGCTAGGAAAAAGATAGGTCCAAAGGGAAGGAAGAGGATGGTGAATCTAGAGAGAGGTATGTTGATATTCCAGGGCATGTTGAAATAAAAAAAGGTAGTGTTGGGTGTTTTGGAAAACATTGAGGACTTGATGGGATTTATCCCAAAAAAGTTGAGGGAGGCAAAAGAGGAAATTGTAGGACCTTTCTATGACATCTTTGTATCCTGTATAGTCACAAGAGGGGCCCCAAAGGACTAGAGAACACCAAACGTTGTTCTTTTGTTGATGAAGGGTAACAGGGATAACCCAAGAAATTACAGGGTGGTGAGCCTTATGGCAGTGGTAGTGAAATTATTGGAAGAGGTTCTTGAAGAGGATTTACTTACATTTGGAAAAATATGGACTTATTAGCAATGGGCAGCATGGTTTTGTGTGGGAGAAGTTGTGTCTCAAATTTGAATGAGTTGAAGTGACAAAGATGATTGAGGGCAGAGCACTGTATGTTGTCTCCATCGACATTAGCAAAGCCTTTGATAAGGTCCCTCGTGGCAGGCTGATGGAGAAGATGAAGTCACACTGGATCTGCAGTGAGCTGCTAAGATGGATACAGAACTAGTTTCATCGTAGAAGACAGTAGTGGCAGGTGTTTTTCAGGCTGGAGATCTGTGACGAGTGTTATTCCGCAGAGATCAGTGTTAGGACACCTATTTCAAATAGATATATCCAAAAGATTTGGAGGAGAATAGAGGTGGCCAATTAGTAAGTTTTTGGCAAACACAAAGATTGGAAGAGCTGCAAATAGTGAGGAGGATGATACAGCAGGATGTAAAGTGATGGCAGGTGGAATTTAACCCAGACAAATGTGAGGTGATGCATTTGGAAGGTAAAATGCATGGGGGTGGGGGTGGGGAGGAGAATACAGTAAATGGCAGAACCCTTAAAAGCATTACCATACAGAAGGATCTAGGTGTACAGCTTCTCAGTTCTCTGAAAGTGGCAACACCGGTGGATAAGGTGGTCAAGAAGACATATGGCATGCTTACCTTCATCAGCTGGAGCATTGATTGGGGAATCATGTAGCCTAACTGAAGTTCTATACAGCTGCAACATTGTGTACAGTTCTGGTCACCACACTAGCAGAGGATGTGGAGGCTTTGAAGAGGGTACAGAAAAGGTTTACCAGGATGTTGTCTGGCTTGGAGAGAATTAGCTTGAGAAGAAATTGGACAAGCTTGGTTTGTTGAAGGATGAGGGGTGACTTGATAGAAGTTTATAAAATTATGGGAGGCAGCAACAGAATGGTTGGTCAGAATCTTTTTCCCAGGGTAGCAGTGTCAATTGGTAGACATGGGTTTAAGGTTTAAAAAAAAGGGGAGGGGGGAGTTGATTTCAAAGGAAACACGAGAGGCATGCTTTTTTGTACAGAGAAAGTCAGAAATGCCTGGAACACGCTGCCAGAGGAGGTTGTAGAAGCAGATACAATAGCGACGCTTAAAAGGCATCTTGATAGAACATGACTAGGCAGGAAATAGAGGGATATGAACTGCATAGAGGCATTGTTTTTATTTTATAAAGACATCAAGTGTTGGCATGGGTTTTGTGGGCTGAAGAGCCTGTACTTGTGCTGTACTATTTTTTGTTATTTCTTATCTCAATCCATATGGATGTGACATCATTCAATCCCAGTTCATTTCTTGCAATCATACAGAATCTTGTCAAACAACATCTTGTGCTAACATCTATCCCACCAACCCTTCCCTGCTGCCAGTCCTTTTGACAAGTCAATATGATTGAATATTTAGGTCCCAGCTTCAAACTCCTTGTAACTACATCGGAGTAATGGTTATAAGGTCATAGCCACAAACCCGTACTTGAGCTGTTAATTCCAGTTATTTTATTCTGAATACTATCTGCATTTAAGAGACATTACTTTTGCATTTTTAAGTAATTTCTGAGAGCTGCCCCTTGTCTCCCCATGTCTGTGTCACCCACAATCCATAGTCTCCTGTCCTTGATCATACAGAGTTTAAATTTCCTCATCCTAACAGTGTGCCTGTCTCCTGGATCAAAGTGTCCAAGTAACTTTTCCCCACCTTAACAGGGCCACTGTCAAGAGCTTGGACTCAGAAGTTGCTCAAGATGCAACAGATGTATTGATTGTTGAATACCTTGGTGTCCAGCAGCTCCCATGTGCTGCAGCTGCAACAACACATGACTTGCCACCTCTATTTGTTAATTAAATCACTAATATCCCTGCTCTTTGTACTTGAAGAATCCCCACTCTTAACACTTCATGCTTTTTCTTGTTTATTACACACTAATATTAGTCTTGTACCGAGAAAGATTTTTTTTAATAAAAAAGGAACTTGGAACTTATGCACAAATTAAGACCCTTATTTCTAGGCTTCAGCATAGAAGTGCCACAAATTCTACTCACCAGTCAGCTGCTTTGTTTAGGCAAAAGCAACTACATCCTCATGTCCTTCTACTCCTGAACTCCTTCAGTGCGAAGTTACAGAAGTTGCTGACTTACATACGTACCCAACAGATGGGAGGGACGATGGCCGGGGTGTTATGGATAGACTGTTAATCCAAAATCTGAACTAAGAGACTGGTTCAAATCCCATCATGGTAGGTGCTGCTGATGACCATGTAACCCATCTGCCTTACTCATGTACTTCAGGGAAGGAAATGTGACTCCAGACCCACAGCAATGTGGTTTACTCTCAACTGCTGTCTGAAATAGCCTAGTAAGCACTCAGTTGTATCAATCGCTATGAAATCTCAACAAAGAAATGAAATCGTACAGACCACTGGCATTCACTTGGTACTGGGGTAAAAAAAAAAGCCCTGTTGACCCTGCAGAGTCTTCCTCACTAACATCAGGGGTCTAGCGCCAGAATTGGGAGTGCTGTCTCGCAGACCAGTCAAGCAACTGTCTGACACAAACATATTCATGGAATCATACCTCAAAGACAATGTCCCCAGCACCTTATTGTCTCTAAGTCACTGAAGTCCTAATGAAGGGTGTCAGCCTGAAACATTGACTTTCCTGCTCCTCTGATGCTGTCTGACCTGCTGTACTTTTCCTTCGTCACATGTATAGACTCTGGCTTCCAGCATTTGCAGTCCTTATGGTCTCCAAACCACCATAGCCATCCCTGGATTTATCCTGTCCCTCCAGCAGGGCAGACCCAGCAGAGGTGGCTGCACAGTGGTATACAGGAGGGAGGGAGGGAATTGTTCTCAGAGTCCTTCACATAGATTTCAGCCCCAATAAGCCTCCTGGCTTCAGGTTAAGTATAGACATGGTAACCGCCTGCTGACTACCACATACTGTCCTCTGTCAGCTGATGAATCTGTACACCTCCGTGTTCAACAACATTTGGAGGAATCACTGCGAACACAAAATAAAATCCTCCACCCAAAGTACAAATGCCCACCACCAAGACTGATAAAGCTGGTCAGAGCCTAAAGGACGTAGCTTCTATGCAGCAGATAGTAAGGGAACAACACACTCTCATCCTTACCAATGTGCCGGCTGAGGATACTGTCCATAACAGTATTGGTAAGAATGACCACTGCACAGACCTTGTGGAGATGAAAGTCCTATCTTCACTTTAAGACTATCTTCCATTGTGTTGTGTCACCATGTTAAAATGGCCAGATTTAGAGCAGACCTAACAACTCAAGACTGGACATCCATGAGGCACTGAGGGCCATCAACAGGAGCAGAGTTGTACTCTAGCACAATCTGTAACCTCATGGTCTGGTATATCCCCCACTCTACTATTGCCATCAAGTATACTCAACAACTGAGGTATCAACCTGGTGAGGGTACCAAATTGGACTAATTACATGGTAAATAGCAAGTGACAGACAGAACTAAGCAGTCCTACAACAGATCAGATCTAAGCTGTGCAGTGCTGCCACATCCAGTTGTGCATGTTGGTGGATGATTTAAACAATTCACTGGAAGAGGGTTCACAAGTATGCCTCTCTTCAATGATGGAAGAGCCCAGCACATTGAAAGATAAGGCTAAAATGTTTGCAATAATCTTTAGCCAGAAGTACCAAGTAGATGCATCACAGCTTCCTTCAGTGATCCCCAACATTACACATAGTCTTCAGCCAATTCAATTCACTCCAAGTGATAGCAAGAAACAGTTAGAGACACTGGATGGTGCAAAGCTATGGGCCCTGACAGTAATCCGACAGTAATACTTAAAACTGGTGCTCCAGAACTTCCAGTCCCCCTAGCCAAACTTTGACAATTTGACAAACACTGACAATTTTCCACGTTGCTAGGTAGATGCCAATGTATGTCCCATGCACAAAAAGCGGAGGCTTGGGGACTGCTTTGCAGAAGACCTCCGCTCGGTTCGCAACAAACAACTGCACCTCCCAGTCGCCAACCATTTCCACTCCCCCTCCCATTCTTTAGATGACATGTCCATCATGGGCCTCCTGCAGTGCCACAATGATGCCACCCGAAGGTTGCAGGAACAGCAACTCATATTCTGCTTGGGAAACCTGCAGCCTAATGGTATCAATGTGGACTTCACCAGCTTCAAAATCTCCCCTTCCCCCACCGCACCCCTAAACCAGCCCAGTTCGTCCCCTCCCCCCACTGCACCACACAACCAGCCCAGATCTTCCCCTCCACCCACTGCATCCCAAAACCAGTCCAACCTGTCTCTGCCTCCCTAACCTGTTCTTCCTCTCACCCATCCCTTCCTCCCACCCCAAGCCGCACCCCCATCTACCTACTAACCTCATCCCACCTCCTTGACCTGTCCGTCTTCCCTGGACTGACCTATCCCCTCCCTACCTCCCCACCTATATTCTTTTCTCTCCATCTTCGGTCCGCCTCCCCCTCTCTCCCTATTTATTCCAGAACCCTCTCCCTATCCCCCTCTCTGATGAAGGATCGAGGCCCGAAACGTCAGCTTTTGTGCTCCTGAGATGCTGCTTGGCCTGCTGTGTTCATCTAGCCTCACATTTTATTATCTTGGATTCTCCAGCATCTGCAGTTCCCATTATCCCAAATCCAAGCCAGTCAATTACTGCTGCATTATTCTACTCTTGATCATCAGTAAAGTGAACGGAAGATATGATCAACAAGCAGCACCAAGTGTGGGTTCTGCCAGAGCCACTCAGCTCCTGTCCTCATTTACAGCCTTGGTTTAAACATGGACAAACTAAATGAATTCCAAAGGTGAGGACAGAGTGACAGTCCTTCACATCAAGGCTGCATTTGATAGGTGTGTGGCATCAAGGGCACCTCTAAACTGGAATCAACGGCTATTGGGGGCAAACTCACTGCTGGTTGGAGACATACCAGGCATATAGGAAGCTGGTTATAATTGTTGCAAGTCAGTCACCTCTACAGGAGTTCCTCAGGGTAGTGTCCAAGACCCAACTATCTTCAGCCACTTCATCAATGACCTTCCCTTCACCATAAGGGCAGAAGTGGGGATGCTTGCTAATGACTGTACAATGTTCAGCACAAATCACGACTCCTCAGATACTGAAGCAGTCCATATTCAAAAGCAACAAGATATGGACAATATCCAGACTTTTGTACCACACAAATGCCAGGCTCTGACCATCATCAATAATCTAGATAAAGTAGATAATCTAACCAAAATGCCTCGACATTCAAAGCTATAACCATCACTGAATTTCCCCACCATCAACATCCTGAGAGTTACTAATGACCAGAAACTCAAATGGAGTTACATAAACACAGTAATTACAAGGGCAGGTTAGGGACTGGGAGTACTAGCGAGTTTTGAGAAGATTTGTAGCTCAGGTTGAGGTTCTGGATGTGAGTTTGCTCGCTGAGCTGGAAGGTTAATTTTCAGACGTTTCATCACCATTCTAGGTAACGTCATCAGTGAGCCTCCGACGTAGTGCTGGTGTTATGTCCCGCTTTCTATTTATCTGGTTAGGTTTCCTTGGGTTGGTGATGTCATTTCCTGTTCTTTTTCTCAGGGGATGGTAGACGGGCTCCAAATCAATATGTTTGTTGATGGAGTTCCGGTTGGAATGCCATGCTTCTAGGAATTCTCGTGCGTGTCTCTGGCTTGTCCTAGGATGGATTTGTTGTCCCAATCAAAGTGGTGTCCTTCCTCATCTGTGTGTAAGGATACGAGTGATAGTGGGTCATGTCGTTTTGTGGCTAGTTGATGTTCATGTATCCTGGTGGCTAGCTTTCTGCCAGTTTGTCCAATGTCGAGTTTGAAGAGATGTTTGTAGTGTTAGTGACATGACCCACTATCACTCGTATCCTTACATACAGATGAGGAAGGACACCACTTTGATTGGGACAACACATCCATCCTGGGACAAGCCAAACAGAGACAGGCACGAGAATTCCTAGAAGCATGGCATTCCAACCGGAATTCCATCAACAAACACATTGACTTGGAGCCCATCTACCATCCCCTGAGAAAAAAAACAGGAAATGACATCACCAACGCAAGGAAACCTAACCAGATAAATAGAAAGCGGGACATAACACCAGCGCTTCGTCGGAGGCTCACTGATGATGTTACCTAGAATGGTGACGAAACGCCTGAAAACTAACCTTCCAGCTCAGCGAGCAAACTCACATCCAAAACTGGGAGTACTGCAGCAAGCGCCTCACCTCTTGACTCCACAAAACCTGTCCATCATCTATGAGGCACAAGTCAGGAGTGTGATGGAATACCCATGATGTGCCTGGATGGATACTGCTCCAACAGTACTCAGAAAGCTTTCCACCTTCCAAGTCAAAGCAGTCTGCTTGATTAGCACCACATCCACAAGCATATACTTCCTGTAACACCTAAGATCCTCATACAGCACATTCCAAACCCATAACCCTTCCATCTTGAAGGAAAAGGGAAGCATTTACATGGGAGCACCACTGCAGGTTCTGCTCCGACCACTGGACTTTGAAATATATTACTGATCCTTCACTGTCACTGGGTCAAAATCTTGGCATTCCCTCCCTAGGTGGCATTGTGGGTCAACCTACAGCAGGTGGACTGCAATGGTTCAAGAAAGTTCACTGCCATCTTCTCAAGGGCAGCTAGATACAGGCAATAAATGCTGGCCAGACAGTGATGACAATATCCCAACAGTGAATTAAAAAGAAAACATATATTCCTCTGTCACCTTCACCTCTTGCCTTCCCATCTATTTTTATTATCCACAAATTTGGCTATAGTACATTCACTTGCCTCATCCAAGTCATTATTTTGCAAACTACAAGTCTGTGTGAAGACTCCACAGAGAACTGTGGATATGAACTCTCTGCTCCTCCACACTGCCAAGAATCTTTCCACTAACCCTGTATTCTGCTTTCAAATTTATCCTTCCAAAATGAATCACCTCACACTTTTCAGGGTTAAACTCCAACTGCCACTTCTCAGCCCAACTCTGCATCCTATCAATGTCCCTTTGTAACCTAGAATAGCTCCCCCCCCCCACACTATCCACAACTCGACCCACCTTTGTATCGCCTGTGAACTTACCAATACACCCTTCCACTCCTTCATCCAAATCATTTACAAAAATCACAAATAGATGAGGTTCCAGAACAGATCCTTGTGGTACACCACTCATAACTGAGCACCATGTTGAATATTTTCCATCCACTACCACCCTTTGGATTCAGAACTGGCAGATGCCTAGAAGACAATCTGCCACATTTTCTCCCTATCCCATGCCTCCCTACATTCTGCACAAGCCTACCATAGGGAACCTTATCAAACACCTTACTTAAATGCATGTACACAACATCCACTGCTCCACCTTCATCCACATGTTTGGTCACCTCTTCAAAAGAATTCAGTAAGGTTTGAGAGGCAATGATCTACCCCTCACAAATCCATGCTGACTATCATGAATCAAATTATGCCTATCCAAGTGATTATAAATCCTATCTTTCAGAGCCCTTTCCAATAATATGCCCACCACTGGCGTTGGACTAACTGGCCTGTGATTTCCAGGGTTATCCCTATTCCCTTTTTTGAACAAGGGAATGACATTTGCCACTCTCTAATCTTCCAGCGCTATACCTGTGGACAGTGAGGATGAAAAGATCATTGTGCAATCTCTTCCCTTGCTTCCTGTAGAATCCTTGGATAAATCCCATTAGGCCCAGTGGACTTCTCTATCCTCAAGTTCCTCAAAATTCCTAGTACATATTCCTTACCAACATCCACCTCCTGTGGCCTGCCAGCCTGTTTCACACTGTCCTCCCCTAGGTTCTTCTCAGTTGTGAATACCAAAGGAAAGTATTCATCGAGGACATCTACTACTATCTCTTTAGCCTTGGTGCACAAATTCCCTTTACAATACTTGATTGGCCCTACCGTTTCTCTGGTCATTCTGTTAGCATTGTGAAATAGGATAAATTGACTTATTTTGAAGAATATGCTGAGAACTGTGTTATCTAGAATGTTGTTAGTTGTTACAGCTCTCAGAATTAATAAGTTGTAGGAAGATGGATAGACCAGAGACCTTATCACAGAGATGGAAGCTCTTAAGAACATTTTTTTAACACAAGTTGTGTATTTACAAAGTATCAGCCAGACAGGTACAAGATTTAAGGACTAGTTACACAATAACAATGAATTAACAGTGTGGTAGCGATAAGCACTGAGTGCCCTCTTCAACATTTACTTTGTGGCAGACACCCAATTTGACAATCTAGAAAATATACCACCACGTCAGAACTAAAAACATGTGTACTATGGGCAAATTATGTTCGCTGAAATTGTTGGTATGTGACGAATTAAATAAAATTTATAGTAACCAACTAAAAGCCAATTACTCATGCAGTCTTGTTATTACAGGTGCGGAGATATGATTTTGGCCGTCAATGGAAAGAGTACGTCAGGAATTAGTCATCCATGTCTGGTGAAGATGCTGAAGGAAGCAAGAGGAAAGGTTACGCTCACTGTGGTGTCCTGGCCTGGTAGCCACCTATAGATTAGTTACATCAACTTGTCATGAAAAGAACCACAAAGGCTACTAATTCAGCGTAGACGCAATAAACATTGAAATGGCTTTATATATTTCTGACAAGTTGTAAAGCTTACTAGCATCTTCAGGAGTTCCTTTGCTTTTTAAATTAATATTTTCAGATAAAAACTCTTAGTTTAAGCACTCAGACTGGATATTTAAAAATGATTAAGGAATTCAAATTAGTCAATGCATCTTATTCATGCAATTCTAATCCAGTTGCAGAGGGATTAAAATGTTCACAAGTTTATTGTAATTTTAAACACAAGTTTTGCTGGTGAATGCATTTTCTTAAACTGATGCTTCAAATGTTGTGGCAAACTTTCAGTAAAATCAGATGTCAATGAACAATAAATAAGTTTTTTATTTTATCAAACAAAAATTGTTGAAAGAATGGCTTATGGCTCGAGTAAATCTTACCACCTCTTAGAATATTCAAAATAGTTAATTAAGTACCTGTACGGATTCCTGATTTACCTGTACTGCAAATATGGTGGCCACAATCAAAACCTTTTCTGATGAAGGGTCTAGGCCCGAAACGTCAGCTTTTGTGCTCCTAAGATGCAGCTTGGCCTGCTGCGTTCATCCAGCTCCACATTTTGTCATCTCAGATTCTCCAGCATCTGCAGGTCCCATTATCTCCGGCCATAATCAACTTGTATTTTCAGGAAACAAGTTATTTATTTGTGCTTACACAGTACTGACTCCTCTATCAAAAGAGCAGGTGGAATACATACATTAAGCCAGAGAGATTTTAGATATATGCTGAACAGAGGTAAAGAAGTGTTGCCCAGAATAGGAAGTGCAATGTCTTCATATTTACTTAATCAGCGTGCATCAAGTAAAATAGGTCAATTATACTAATTCTAGAAGAACTGCAGAAGCCTGCATAACAAAATGCACCATTACTATTATGGCTGGACTCAGCCCTCAGCCAAAGATGTCTGGAGAAAATAAAAATGCAGCAAGCACAAATGACTGGCACTGTAAGATAGAAGTATCCTGTTACAGAATCTTCAGGAATGCTAAATCTCCAATTTACAATTGGTAAAAGTAAAACAACCAGTTTTAAACAAAAAACAAATTTTATTAATCTTCAATAAACTAATACAAGCATTGTAATTATGTTTTAATAACATAGTAGATGCTTAAAAGCACCACACACCTCAACAGTCCTTTGAAATAATTTGGAATTTCTGACTTCTGCAGAAATTCCATTTAGTAAATTACCATTACCTGAACAATTTTCAAGCATTTCCAATATTTTCCTTCCCAACCTTGGCATTATAACCAAAAAAGGAAGGGACCGGAGATTTAATTGCTGCTAGCAGCTTCACTGGGCTCTGGCTCCTGGGAAATTTCTTCACTGGCTTCTTTATCTTCCTTGCTTCGTTTAGATTTCTTGTGTTTGTGTCGTTTATGGCCATCCACCTCTTCACTGTCATGGCGCCGTCTGCTGCTGCTATGGAAGAGAATTTATTACTGTCACTGCTCTGCTATTGGCAACATCTATTTCTCAAATCACACTTCTCAAAGATCAGAATTTCCACAAGATGTTACGATACCTATTCAAGTCCACAGATTTCAGATTACACACAACGAAGAAAAAAATTAGAGCTAGGTGGTCTGGAACATGGTTCAAACTCAGTGACTGGTTGAATGAAACACAATTTTCAGATTCAAGCTGGAAGTCAGGAACATTTTCCTCTGGTTTACAAGCAATTAGAAAATCCCTGCTGCATTGCCTACCATTTTCATACACACAGTGCACAACTTTGGGGTATTAATCTGCAAAGTGGAGTGACAGTGGCCATTTGTGATGGGGGTGCAGGGGGGACCTGGACTCAAATTTCGCTTTAATTAACAGATGAAAGCACCTCTACTACTTACAAGCATCTTCACGGCAGTGAGCTTGGGTACTCCTCAACCTAGTTCAAAATCCATCAACAATGTAGAACTAATTTTGAAAAAGTGCCAACATTGTTCAATGGTTTTGATGGGAATGAAGAAGTGGTACACTTTTGTGATGATGTGCTTTAAAGAAGTTTGGAGTCAGCCAGGATGTTTGGTTTGGACACAGACAACATATGAACATACTTCAAAAAAAGCATTAGGAGCAGTAGGAGGCCGTTTAGTCCCTCTAGCCTACTCCCTGATTCAACACGCTGACTGAGGCCAGAAACCAATGCCACATTCCCAATTAACCCTAATAACCTCTGGCTCCTCTATCAGTCAAGAATCTATCTCTACCTTAAAAATATCAACTTTACCTGCTCTCTGGCAAAGATAATTTCCAGAGACTCACGACTGTCAAAAATTACTCAATCTCAGTTTCAAAACTGTATCCGCATCTGTTCAGCCTCCACCCTGTCAATTCCTAAAAAGATCTTGCAGGTCTCGATAAGATTACCTCTCATTAGTTTAAACTTCAATAAATAAATAGTCTAAACTGTCCAACTTTTCCTCAATGTAATCTCCATCCTAGATATCAATCAAGCAAATCTTTTCTGAAACTGCCTCCGATACATCTTCACCCTTTCACAAATGAGGAAAATAAACCTTGCATAGTACTCCAGATACGGTTTCACAAATGTTCTGCATAAGTGCAGCAAACATCCATACTTCAGAGTCAGAGAGTCATAGGGTGATAGGGTTAGGGTTAGGGTGATGGAATGGGTCTGGATGGAATGCTCCAAGGGTCGGTGTGGACTTGTTGGGCCTGTTTCCACACTGTAGCGATTCCATGATAACTCAGGCCTACTAGTCCTGGCAACTCGTTAGTCTATGCACACTTTCTAGTTTAACCATGTCTTTCCTATAAACAGGGTGACCAAAATTGTACACAATACTCCAACAGCAGTCTCACCAATGACTTATACAACTGGAACATAACATCCCAATCCCCGTACTCAATGCTTTGAGTAATTAAGATCACCCTGCTAAATACCTTTCTCACCACTCTATGTATTTGTGACACTGCTGTCAACAAACTCTATACTTGTACTCCTAGGTCCCTCTGTTCCACAACACTCCTCAGGACCTTACCATTTACTGAACAAGTCTTACGTTGGTTTGACTTTCCAAAGTGGAACGCCTCACACTTACCTGCATTGAGTTGTGTTTGCCAATCCTCAGCCCACTTCCCCATCTGATCAAGATCCTTCTAATTTTTGATAACCTTCCTTGCTATCAATGATATCTCCTAATCCATAAACTTTCTAATCACACCTTGACATTCATATCCAGATCATTTATGTAAATAACAAATAACAAAAGATCCCAGCACTGACCCATGGCACACCGATGAACAACCTTCAACGATCACCCTCTGCTTCCTACCATTGAACCAGTTTTGAACCGGAGCACCCGGAGGAAACCCACGCAGACACAGAGAATGTGAAAACTCCACACAGACAGTCGCCCAAGACTTAAACTGAATCAGGGTCCCTGGTGCAGCGAGGCAGCAGTGCTAACCACTGAGCCACCGTGCTGCCCCTTTGCAGATTCTAGATCCTGTTCATACTGAGCTTTCTTATCTATCTTTGTGTCATTAGAAAATTTAGCAACCATGTATTTAGTTTCTTATCTAAATGATTGATAAGAGTTGTAAATAGCATAAATAGCTGAGGCTCTAACAATGATCCCTGTGGCACACAATTCATTACATCTTGCCAACCTAAAAACTACCCTCTGCTTCCTTTAAGCCAATTCATCCTCTCTACACATCCGATTATGTTAGTCCTTAGATGATGAACACTTGCAGGATAACAGCATGTTGAATGCCTTGCAGAAATAAAAGGTATTACAACTGTGGGTCGCCCTTTATTTATGTTGCTTGTAACTTTCTTAAAGAACTCCAACAAATTTCCCTTTCACAAAATTGTACGGGCTCTGCATTATGATTATCTAAGTGCTTTACTATAACCTCCTTAATAAATAGATTCTAGCGTTTTTGCTTGACAGATGTTAGTTCAGCTGGCTTGAGTTTTTGGCTTTCTGTCTACCTCCTTTCTTGATTAGGAGAGTTACATTCACTTTATACCAACCTGGTGGGGCATTTCTGGAATTTGAAAAATTAAAACCAATGCACCCACATTTTCAGTAGCCCCCTCTTCTGATTCTCTAGATGAAATCCATATCAGCAAGGAGACTGGTCAATTTTTATTTCTAACAATGTTCTCAGCATCTTTCCCTGGTCATTATAAATTTTCTTTCACTTACTGGCATTGCATTGGCTTAATAATCCCTCAAGTAGGAAGGGTTCAGCCTTATGTCACCAACATCTCTCACCTTGATCAGCACAATGTTCGGCTAGATATGAATCTACATTTCAGCATCATTGATGCCCAGAAGTATCATAACGCAATCGGTGTAAAATGGGAAGAATTCAGCTTTACTGAAAGCAGTAAGTTTTGTTACCTTCGGGAAGATTTGTGTCTCCCTCCTTCTTCTTTGTCCCGGTGTCTGCGCTCTTTATGCCGATCTTCTTTATCCCTGCTGACCTTGTCCCGATGATGGTAATCACGATCATAGCTTTTATCAGATGAATAATCTCTGTGCCTATATCGACCTTCGTCACTGTGGTTCGAGAGAAATGAATAAAGATTGAAATCTTGATACATTTACAATTTTCAAACGTGATGACAATATTCTTCTGCTTAAACATATTGTGTACTCCCCTATTCACCAAACACTGCACAAATGTCCCTGAAGTATTTTCCAATTTCTATCAAACATATTTACCATTCATTCCACAACTGGTTAAACTGCACCTCTACTTTTACTGTGCTGAAGTACATCATTTATTTGTCTTCATCAAAATACGCGCAGACAAGCAAGACCAATGAAGGGCTAGATTCAAAGTTTGTAGATGATATGAAACTCGGAACAGTGTAGAACTCCAAAAGGACATTGACATGGTTGGAGGAGTGGATGGACAAATGGCAGATGAGGTCCAATGCAGAGAAGTGCGAGATTATGCACTTCAGAAAAATATGGAGATAGAACTAATGGCACAATTCTAAAAAGGGTTCAGGAGCAGAAGGATCTCGAGTACATGTGCCCAGATCATTGAAGATGGCAGGACAGGTGGACAAAGCAGTTAAGAAAGCACACACAGTCTCCTCAGTTTTATTAATAAGGGCACAATGCTCAACAGCAAAGTGATGACATTGAATTTGTTTCAGACACTTGTTACAGAATACATAGGGAGAAGTTGGTCCAGCTTGTAAAAAGAAACAACAATCAGACAGCATAGATTTAAAGTGATGTACAAAAGAAACTAGGGTGAGATGAGAAAAAGCTTATTTTTTTTAAACACAGGTGGTGGTTATGGAATGAAATGCACTGCCTGGAAATGTGGTCAAGTAGAGTGAAGTACAATTGAGACATTCAAGAGAGAACTGGATGATTATCTGGAGAAAAACAGTGTGCACATATACGGGGATAAAGCAGGAGACTAGCACTAAGTAATGATGCTTGTTTGAAGAGCCAGCGCAGGCATGGTGGGCTAAACGGCCTTCTTTTACATTGTAACAGTTCTTTAATTCACCATGCAAGCTTTGAGAGGAAGCTAAAATTATTTGCCAACATAATCAAAACTTTTTGGGTGGATTAAGTACACTTAAAGTAATTCAAACGAATATTGGTAGTAGAATTAATGGGAAATTACAAACGTAAGAAAGTTACAGCTTATATTACATATGCAGATAACATCCATCCATGCGAAGTTCCACCTACTAGTCATACAACACGAAATCACCAGCCAATTTAGATCAAGTCAGACCCATGGGCAACTTTGCAGTTTTTGTTGAAGACAGAAAATGTGTTGGGTGCACCTTGTGCATTTTTCCTATAAGCAAAAAGTACCAGGTCTCCTCTAAGATAGCCCAAAAATAAGTTTTAAAGTCTTTTCCATCAACTTACGGTAAAATATTTTGGCAATTCGAGTTGCTAAAGCTGATAGAAAAACAAAACGAAGCACAGTTCCATAACATGCCTAACAGTACGACTGCACTGCTACCTATAAAAGGTATAAACTACAAGGTGCAAAAGTAGTAAATGTTAAATTGTGAATTTCAGATAGGGACGTGGCAAGACATATTTTGAAGATAATAAATGCAGTTTTTATAAAAGATGTTTAAAATAACTAAAATATGGCATCCCCAGGGCCCGGATGGGCAACTTTGGTCAAAATTCTTCAATTCCAGAAATAGTACTGAGGCTATGATTCATAGAAAGTAAAACATGTTTCAGACATCAAGAATGCTGAGTGTTTGAAGGAAAGGAACTTGTAATAGTCAGCTTGCTCAGAAATAACATGTGGCTGTAAACGTTCACAAACGTGTAAAGCTGCCAGAAAGCTTTAAGAAAGCCAGAAACAGTAAATAGAACTGACATTCAATGAAAAGGGATATCCTCGCAATTAGTAAAATCAAACCCCAAATACATTTCCTATTACAAATGCTTTGACTAAAATGTCATCATTGGATCATCACTGCTGAACGGAAATCGATAGTTTTCTGATTATGAAGCAGCTTAATGCTGGCATCAGAACAACATTTCAAATCTCTCTGGAGGAAATATAAACTCATTTAGTCAGTATGGCTTCAAGAGAAAAATATCCAAATCATTCATAGAGACACCAAATCTCAGAACAGAATGTCAAGTTACAATAAATTAAGTTTAGGATTTAAAATAGCAAACAAAATAAGAACTAATATGGTTCTGGATGTGAGTTTGCTCGCTGAGCTGGAAGGTTAGTTTTCAGACGTTTCGTCACCATTCTAGGTAAGATCATCAGTGAGCCTCCGACGAAGCGCTGGTGTTACGTCCCGCTTTCCAGCTCAGCGAGCAAACTCACATCCAAAACCTCAACCTGAGCTACAAATCTTCTCAAAACTCGCTAACTAATATGGTCTCAGCCTACTATCACTATTGATTTAATATCCATAAATGAAATAAGATAAAAGATTATGAAGCACAAAGATCAGATCTTATTCTATTTGCAGTAAATGATAATGGGAAAAATTATGGTCAAAAATATTTTGTGGATCAATTACTTTCACAATCTAAACAAGCCACCTTTTGATGTCTGAGATGTTCAAAAAACACCTTATCTTTGCAGCCAAAGTAATGTAAAATAGTGGATGCTGGAAATCTGAAGAACAGAAAATGATAGAGCAACTGAGTAGGTCTGGCAACATCTGTGGAGAGTGAAACTGAATTAAAGTTCAAAGATTTTTCTTCAAAACTGTTCAGAACAAGTTTTAGTGGACTAGAGCACTATCGATTATCCTCTGTCCACAGATGCTGCCAGACCAGCTCAATTTCTCCAGCGTTTTCTGTTGTTATCATCTTTATAGACCATACGTATAGGATAAACAAGTCAGAGGCTCTGGATTTGACTCAGCCAAGCTCACAAACAGTCATACACGTTAAAGTTGCAAAGACACAGGAAAGACAGCGGTAAAAGTGGAAGTGAAAACAAGTTAAGCAGCAAGCAGGAAGAGAGAAGCAACGTTTTATCTCTGTCTTGTATTGATGAGTAGTAACTGGAAGCATTCTTTTCCACAGTGATTAAAAGTTTGAGAACATTGAGTTTTTACTTTATTTCAGTTGGCTGGCATCAGGCAAGGTCCCCAGTCAAACTACACAGCCTTCCTCTCATTCATCAACTGCACAAATTAAAAGACAGACCATTTCTACCCAAACGTTAATAGCCTGTAAATTTCAGAAACTGTACAACACACTGCCACCAGTTGCAGATAGGTTCAAGCGACTGTCATTCTCCATGGTAACATAGGTTTGTGCTAAAGATTTAAAGATGAGGAAGCAATGGGAGACAGCTGAGTATCCTTCTGTGACCATAAGTGGGTGACTTTCAATTGGACAACATGGTAGCACAATACCATTTCTGAGCTTTACTACTGTTCGGTAATCTGAAAATACAAGTTTATGAATCATTGTAATCTGAAAATCCACTGAAATGGGTGAAGGCAAAAATAAAGTCACCGGAGGACCACAGGACCACTCTCTCACTAGAGAGAGGGGGGGAGAGGGAGAGAGAGAGAGAGAGAGAGAGAGGAAGGTAGAGAGGGGGGGTAGAGAGACAGAGGGAGAGGGAGAGGGAGAGGGAGAGAGGGGAAAAAAAAGGGGGGAGGAAGAGAGACAGGGCGAGGGGGGGGGAAGACAGACAACTAGTAGTGGTGTAACCTTAAGGTCGATGAGGTCGGAGATTAAGGTGACCATATGGTGACCTCCGCGATATAGGAACTGAACCTGCACTGTTGGCGTCATTCAGCATCACAAACCAACTGTCTACCCAACCAAGCTAAGCAACCTACAACTGCAGTGAAGCAACATACCATATGGCTGACATAAAATTTTAAAAATTGTACACACAAACATAGGGTGGTACCTCCTTTACCTTCAACTACTTCGATGGATTTTCAGATTAGGATAATTAGTAAACTCGTGTCTTTTTAGATTACAGTATAGTAGTAAAGCTCAGAAGTGACAACATCTGTTCTTACTCTGAAACATTACTTAAGGTTCAAATAATTTTCCAAGGCTGCAATATATTTAAATAACGCTGGTGATATTTTCAGCCTAATTCCCATCTAAGCTGCAAGTTTTCCTTACTTTTGTTTAACCTCCTCATCCTTCCCAAGATCTTTTCTCAATTTATTCACATGTACTTCAAGATGTTTTCCTTGCTTCCCACTATGGTTTTGAAGGACTTCCTGAAACCATCATTAAGGATTTTGCTCACAAGGTCATTAAATCAAAATCTTGAACAAGTTTCCACTCCTTGGTTTGGACCTGGGCAGCCAACACTAGTTAGTGTCAGAGTTCAGCACCAATGCAATGCTCTAAACTGCCCTTTCTAGATGTGACAGTATTAGCTCCACGTTCAGTGAGTGGGATACTTTTTTGAAAACAAGTTTTGCACTTTAGAATTTTTATTTGAAGGCTTATATTATGCAAGGCTGTTAGGGACAAGCAATAAATGTTGGCCTAGCTTGTGACACCCAATTCCCATAAACAAATAAAATAAAACTGGCTAAGACTTTCAGTGGGATGCAAAATGGTAATTGACAGCAGTTGGAAATGATTGAGCAATTTGGAGGTGGAGAGTTTCTCTTATTACTTGTGCACCATGAGCTCTGGAATACCTAGTGACCTACCTTTGGGTTTTCTATTTCTTATCAAAATGCGGTCCCCCATTATTACATCTGATACTGTGTCAAGGTACACATTAAAAGGTAGGCAACACAGTTCTTCTCAACACCTTCACTGTCCAATTTGTCACATTCTTTAACAATGAGCAGAAATTTGCTCCAACAAAATAATAGCAAGGCAATTAACTACAATTCCAAACTCAACTTCTCGTCACTAACCCTGGATTGTTTACAACCCTGGTACCCTATTCAACTCGAATCCTATGGTGTATTGATTCCACCACCACAGCTGCCAACATTCAAAGCTGAAGCATCATCTGTGTTCATTCCCATTGACATTCCGGCTGCTGAAATTCTTGTCTGTACTTCTGTTTCCTTTACCAGCCTTGCAAACTTACATCTATAAAATTCAGATCATTGAGTTGCAGAACTGTCAGCAGAGCTTCTCAGGAAACACTCGAGGTTTAGCAGCATCTGTGGTGAGAAAACACCACTAACATTTCAGGAGCAGTGATCCTTCTTCAGAACTTCACTGGACCGGAAATGTTAACTCTGCTTTCTCTCGACAGATGCTGATTTTTTTCCAGCAATGTCTGTTATTTCTGATTTCCAGCATCTGCAGTTTTTTTTTTAAGCACAGTATCTTCAGTGTTATTCACCCATTATTCATGTGCTTGAAACTAGCATGGACGAGCAAGTCAGGCAGTGCCTCAATTTTAAAATGCTTATTCTTGTTTTTAAATGCTTCATGGCCTCAAAACACTCAACATCTGTAACGCCTGTTAGTGTTACAACCCCCAGATCTCTGCAGTCCTTCTGGCCAACTGCACCTCTCTGACGTTTTTCTACCACAGACGGTTTCACCATTCAAGATATCAAAGGGTATGGGGTGAAAGCAAGAACAGCGTACTGAGTTTGGTGAACGGCCATCATCACATTGAATGACGAAGCAGGCTTGAAGGACTGTATGGTATACTCCTGCTCCTATTTTCCATGTTTTTCTGAGACCTGGAATATACTATGTGGCTCTCCAATTCCTTCTCCTCCTTTAAGACAGCATTAGACTCAAATTTTAGTGACTTGTTCGAATAGCCCCTCCAGTGGATTATTTGCTATATTGTGTTTGTTAATTACTCCCATGAAATGCTTGGGATGTTTTAATATGAGAAGTGCTATATAAATGCAGATTGTTATGGTGGTGGTGGTCTTGTGACTGGTAGATTATAGTATCTATGGGGAAATTATTATACCAAAATAACCAAATATACTGTATGCCCTCTCGGGAACAAATTAGTACCAAGAACAAAAACAGAAATTGCAGAATGCTCTGAAGAAGGGTCACTCGACTGATTTCTCCCCAGAGCTGCTGGGATTTTTCAGCATTTTCTGCTTTTGTTTCAGGTTTCCAGCATCCGCAGTTGTTTTGGGTTTTTTTTTAAAAGTAACCAGCAAAGTTTCACTTTGTGTAATACGGATCAGAACTAGCTCTAAATACGCATGAGCAACAAATGAATGATACTTCAAACAGGAAAAAAATTTCCCATTAAACGGGTGATGCAAAGTCTTCTCACACAAAACCTCCTCTCCCTTGGATTACAACATACTGGTGGCATAACTTGCCTTTTCAAGTGTTAAGCAATAACACTTGTTGATAGTTTGCCAGCTTTTCCTCAGCTATTTGCATAGCTTTCTAGGTTTTAGACCCCATTCAGTCAGTTTGCATAAGGCCACCAAGAGCTCCTATCTCATTCTGCCAACCAGAAAAAACTGATCTCTTACTGAGTATAACTGCTTCTTGTCACAAGACAATGCATTCCCTTTGTACCTGCTTCTTTTCTCTTGGCAGCTGTGTGCAGGCCTCAACACTCCAGCTACACTGTTTATAGCTAACTATATGATATTGACATCCAAACTGCTTGCACACTGGTACCAGCTTCCAGATCAAGGGTCACAAAGAGTCAGAGACACACAGCATGGAAACAGACCTTCGGTCCAACTCATCCATGCCAAACAAATATTCGAAGTAAATCTAGTCTCGTTTGCCAGCATTTGGTCCATATTCCTCTAAACTCTTCCCAGTCATATGCCCATCCAGATGACTTTTAAAGGTTGTAATTGTACCAGCTTCCACCACTTCTTCTGCCAGCTCATTCCATACATGCACCAACATCTACATGAAAAAGTTGCCCTTCAGGTTCCTTTTAAATCTTTCCCCTCTCACCTCAAGCCTATGTCCTCTAGTTTTGGACTCCCACACACAGGGTAAAGGCTTGTCTATTTACCCTATCAATGCCCCCCATGATTTTATAAACCTCCAAAAGGTCAGCGCTCAGCCTCCGTCACTCCAGTGAAAGCAGCCCCTGTCGATTCAGCCTCTCCCTATAGCTCAAACCCTCCAACCCCGGCAACATCCTTTTAAATCTCTTCTGAACCCTTTCAAGTTTCACAACATCCTTCCTATAGCAGGGAGAACAGAACTGCACACAATATTCCAACAGTGACCTAACCAACATCCTGTACAGCTGCATCACAACCTCCCAATTCCTATACTCAATGCACTGTGCAATAAAGGCAAGCATATGATGAGGGGTGGAAAGGTGGATTAGGAAGTTCGCGGAAGATACAAAGGTGGGTCACGTTGTGGGCAGTGTGGAGGGCTGTTGTAGGTTACAAAGGAACATTGACAGGATGCAGAGCTGGGCTGAGAAGTGGCAGATGGAGTTTAACCCTGAAAAGTGTGAGACGATTCATTTTGGAAGGACAAACTTGAAAGCAGAATACAGGGTTAAAGGAAAGATTTGTGGCATTGTGGAGGAGCACAGGGATCTTGGGGTTCAAGTTCACAGTTCCCTGAAAGCTGCCATCAGGTGTACATTGTTAAGAATATGTATGGGGTGTTAGCTTTCATTAATACAGCGATCAAGTTCAAAAGCCGTGAAGTTATGCTCCAGTTCTCTAAAAGCCTGGTTCAGCCACACCTGGAGTATTGTGCCTCATTACAGGCAAGGTGTGGAGGCATTGGTAAAAGTGCAGAGGAGATTTACCGGGATGTTGCCTGGAATGGAGGAAAAGTTGAGAGAGTTAGGGCTTTTCTCTTTAGAATGATAAAGGATGACAGGCAACTCGATAGAGGTGTACAAAATGATCAGAGGTATAGATAGGGTGGACAGCCAGAGACTTTTTCCTAGGGTGAAGGTAGCTATTATGAGGGGGCACAGTTTTAAAGTGAGTGCAGGTAGATATTGGGGAGACATCAGAGGTAGGTTCTTTACTCAGAGAGTGGTCAGGGCGTGGAATGCATTGCCAGAGAGGGTAGTGGTGTCGACCACATTTGGGGCATTTAAGCAGCTATTAGATAGGCATATGGATGGTAGTATAATGTAGGGGTGGAAGGTGGATCGACCTTAGGATTAGGGTAAAAGTTCAGCACAACATGCTGGGCCAAAGGGTGTACTGTTCCACTGTTCTATGTTCTATACCAAACACCACCTTCACTATCCTAACTACCTGCATCTCCACTTTCAAGGAACGATGAACATGCACTCCCATATCTCTTTGTTCAGCAATACTCTCTAGGACCTTACCTTTGTCTTTCCAAAATGCAGCACCTCACATTTATCTTAATTAAACTCCATCTGCCTCTCCTCACTCCATTGGCCCATCTGATCAGAGTACAATGGGATCTTGAGATAAACTTCTTTGCTGTCCACTACACCTCCAATTTTGGTGTCATCTGCAAACTTACTAACCATACCTCTTATGTTCACACCTAAATCATCTATATAAAATGACAAAAAGTTGTGGACCCAGAACTGGTGGTTGTGGTACACTGATGTTCACAGGCCTCTCGTCTGAAAAGCAACCCTCCACCACTACCCTCTGCAATCTACCTTTGAGCCAGTTCTGTGTCCAAATGGCTAGTTCTCCCTGTATTCCACATGATCTAACCTTGCTAACCAGTCTACCATGAGGAACCTCGTCAAAAGCCTTATAGAAGGCCACACAGATCACATCCACTGCTCTTCCCTCATCAATCCTCAGTTACTTCTTCAAAAAACTCAAACAAGTTAGCAAAACACAATTTCCCACACACAGAGTCATGCTGACTATCCCAAAATCAGTCCTCGCCTTTCAAAATACATGTAAATTCCGTCCCTGAGGATTCACTCCAACAACTTACCCACTACTGATGTCAGGCTCATCAGTCTATAGTTCCCTGACTTGTCCCAGCCACATTCTTAAATAGCGGCAACACATTAGCCAATCTCCAGACTGCTGCCATCGCACCTGTGACTATCAATGATTCAAGTATCTCAGCAAGGGGCCCAATCACTTCCCCAGCTTCCCACAAATATGGACCAGAATTTTTTACAATCCAAGAATATTGGAAAATTGGACACTGGTTAGGCCACTTTTGGAATACTGCATTCAATTCTGGTCTCCCTGCTATAGGAAAGATATTGTTAAACTTAAAAGGGTGCAGAAAAGTTTTACAAGGACGTTGCTGGTGTTGGAGGGTATGAGCTTTAGGGAGAAGCTGAATAGGCTGGGGATACTTTTCCTGGCGCATCAGAGGCTGGGGGGTGACTTTATAGAGGTTTATAAAGTCATGGGCAGCATGGACAGCATGAATAGCCAAGGTCTTTTCCCAGGGTAGGTGAAACCAAAACAAGAGGGCATAGGTTTAAAGTGAGAGGGAGAAGATTTAAAAGGGGCCTAAGGGGCAATCTTTTCAAGCAGAGGGTGGTGCATGTATGAAAAAAGAGCTGCCAGAGGACGTGATGGAGGCTGGTACAAATTACAGCATTTAAAACGCATCTGGATGGGTATATGAACAGGAAGTGTTTAGAAGGATATAGGCCAAATGCTGGCAAATAGGCGTAGATTAATTTAGGATATCTAATCAGCACAGACAAGTTGGGCCAAAGGGTCTGTGCTGTACATCTGACTCTAAATTACAACTGTTGAAAACTCAAACGTTCAAAAAAATTACAGATTCCACAGATCTTTTAAGTGCCTTAAATTTTCTTTACTCTATTGTTTCCAGGTCAAAAGGCCATCATGCCACCCACAACTACATTACAGGAAATCAGAAACTGTAACCAAGGCTCAGAGAGGTATCAGGGACCTATTGGCTGCATAGTCAATGAGAGACTGGCACTGACTTGTCCAAGAACGCCAAACAGTAGTGACTGCTACACAAGCACTTAAGTAGCTAGTGGCACGCCTTTCCTAGGATCAAGGACAAAGAAGAGGCAGAAATCCCACTTACTTATAATTGCTAACCAATCTTAGGCTTGTACCTCTTTTAAATAGCAGCAGCACTGGGAAAGTGGTGGCTATGGCTGCAACAATATCCAACAAAAGGTGCAGGACTGACTGCTAATTCAGGCAATGGTCAGTAAAAGGAAAGAAGCATTCTGACAGGATGACAAGAGTTGTCAGAGGAATCAGAAGCTGGGCCAGGTGGGTAGTTCTTAACAGCCTCTCCTTTCCAACATCATGCCGCCTCACCAGAAATTAAGCGGAACAAGGGACTCTACCTCCATGAGACACCATAAACAAGCAGCACAGTTTTACCTGTTGTGCATGTTGCATGTCGTTAGATTTGTCCACCACAGAGTCAAATCCAGCTGCAGGCTGAGGCCCTCAAGTGAGCACTAAGGGCTCACAGGCATCAGATGGCGGAACGGCAACAGAACCAACCATTGCCTTCCCATCACTAACGCCATTCTGACAGAACTAGGGAGGCAGCAGGGTTCAGGCACATAGAACAAAGAACATGAAACATGGAACATTCCAGGGCCTTTGGCCCACAATGTTGTGCCAAACTTTTACCCTAATCTTAAAAGGTCTACCTATACTATCATCCATATGCCTATCCGATAGCCACATAAATGCCCCTAATGTGGTCGACTCCACTACCCTCTCCAGCAATGCATTCCACAGCCCTACCACTCTGAGTAAAGAACCTACCTCTGACGCCTCCCCTATATCTAACGGCACTCACTTTAAAACTAGGCCCCCTCATAATAGCTACCTCCACCCTAGGAAAAAGTCTCTGGCTGTCCACCCTATCTTTACCTCCGATCATTCTGTGCACATCTATCAAGTCACCTCTCGTCCTTTGTCGTTCTAAAGAGAAAAGCCCTCAACCTTTCTTCATAATTCCTCTCCTCCATTCCAGGCAACTTCCTGGTAAATCTCCTCTGCACCTTTTCCAACACTTGCACATCTTTCCTGTAATGAGGCGACCAGAACTGGACACAATATTCCAGATGTACACACTATCCCACTTTATTAAATACCCAACCTGTGCGAAACACATCATGAGATGTTTGAAAATTCCAAACTATGAAACAAATAGCTGTTCTCTATTATCCCTGCTGGGTGCTTTCGCAAATGAGATACTCTGAAATGCTGTATTATTTTATTATAAAGTATGGGCACTCTTTAGCGCTGCACAGTTTTAAAAGGATTGTACTAAACCTTAAGGCCATTTACAACAAGAAGGCGGTGTCAGATTAGATTAGATTAGATTGTATTTCTTACAACAAATCTAATCTGTGGTCAGGCAAAAATGCTGCAATGGTTCAGATCACCTGCTGCTGGAGCCAGAGGCAAAAGTTTCTTGCCTTGAGACTGTGAAAGTGGACACAAGCAGGAAGGACTTATAATTGTTTTGGAAAACACACTCATCCAAAACTACGTTTTTCTCAACTCATTATAAATCATGTAGTGGTTGACCATACATCCTATTCCTTGCCAGGACCTTAGGGGTCCAAAATGTGGGGACACCATATTTACAAGGTACCCAAAAACACTTCACTGTCTGCAATGCAGGAGTGGTTACTCCATTTCTGCTTATCATCCTCACCATCCAGAGATGCATTTAACGTTAAATGCATCTTCATGCCGTAGTGATGCCTTGCTACAGATTCTCCAGAAGGATGCTCAAGAAAGAAGGCAAGTTTTTTTTCCTCCTCTACGGATGGCATCCTGACTGACGAAGGCAAACTAGATACAGGTGGCTATGTAGGTCAGTGCTATGACCCACTCAAGACAATGTGGCTTCAGTGCTGCAAGAGGGTTTTAATGATCTGCTGTGACCTGCGAGGGAATGTACCACTGTCAATGTTGCATGTTTCTATGTGTGAAAGGCAGTATCACGTAATGTTGCTACTACAGAAGGCAGTCAGGCGCCAGGCATTTTTATTAAATGCCTCTGTCTGTCACTTCAATTACCAACATTGCACTTACATCACCACAGTAGTACAACTCCAGGGCTTACATTCAAAATATAGAAGTAGCTATAATACTCAGCAACTCATGCACCATCAGGTCAATAATTTATGAGATGCACATATCAGACACTTTGTCGAAGACTTGCATGGGACAAGGATATAAATACAAAAAGTCTTTTGAATAAACCCTGTTTTGAGTTCAGCCCCATTCGCCTGCCCCAGTCAGATTTATGTCACCCTATGTGGCCACCTTGCTTGGGCAGGCTTATTCACCCAGTCATGCTTCAGCCCTCACATTACAAAGTGTTTAACAACAACCAAGACTATATATGATAGATTTTATGAACTGATCAACACAGACTTCACCCCTGACACCCTCAACGTTTACATAAAGAAACACAAGTTAATTTGGCTTCTTCATAACCAAGTATTTTGTTCTCATCAGAGCCCGTAGGAAGAGGTCTATTCTGCCAGGTCCAGGCATCATTGATTCAGTCTGGTTTGTGAACATAGACACCATATGAATGATGGGATTGTACTTGAGAATGTAATGCCAGCAGACTTGTGTCTTAATATGCATTCCCGACATACTAATTAATGAATGCTAAACAGGATCTCGATGGAGGAATTCAGAAAACCTGATACGCCTGAATATTTCTACGAACTTAACTGTAAAACTTGAACTCTCAAAATCGGGAAAGTGACATTTGTGTCTGCCCAATTAAGTTCCCCTATCCACCCTTCTAAAAGCGTCAAGTAGGCCCAGAAGATTCTGGCCCCTTATTCATGCCTTCATTATTTCTAGACTGAAACATACCCCTGGACTTCTGAACCCATTAGGGATCGCAGTCAAGCAATGTCTTAATATTTAAATTCTCATACTGGTCTCCAAATCCCTCCAAAGCTCAGTAATCTCCTCAAACTGCATCCACCCAACAATGCTTCTGTGCGAGAGATCCTGAATTCTGGATTTTTGTGAATCCCCAATTTTAGGTGTTCCAACACTTGGGACGGCACAGTGGTTCAGTGGTTAGCACTACAGCCTCATAGCACCAGGGACCCAGGTTCGATTCCAGCCTCGGGCAACTGTCAGTGCAGAGTTTGCACATTCTCCCAGTGTCTGCGTGGGTTTCTTCCGGGTGTTCCGGTTTCCTCCCACAGTCCAAAGATGTGCAGGCTAGGTGGATTGGCCATGCTAAATTGCCCGTAGTGGTCAGGGGTGTGTGGGTTATAGGGGGATGGGTCTGGCTGGCATGCTTCAAGGGGCAGTATGGACTTGTTGGGCTGAAGGGCCTGTTTCCACACTGTATGGAATCTAATCTAATCTAATGATATGCCTTTAACTGCCTAGCACCTAAACTCTGCAATACACTTCCTATACCTCTATCTCCTTCACAATAATCCTTTAAAAGGAGTGGAGTTTGCACATTCTCCACATATCTGCGTGGGTTTCTACAGGGTAAACTGGTTTCTTCCCACAGTCCAAAGATGTGCAGGTTAGGTGGATTGACTGTGCTAAATTGCCCATTGTGTTTAAGTGATCTGTAGATTAGGAGTGTTAGCCATGAGAAACGCAGGGCACAGGGAAAGGGTAGGGGAACAGGTCTGGGTGGGATGCTCTTCAGAGGGTCAGTGTGGACTTGTTGGGCCGAAGGGCCTGTTTCCAAACTGTAGAGATTCTATGAGACAAAACTGGACTTCATCATAAAGAGTTTGGTCGTATGACCCAATATGACATGTTTCAAATTCATACTAGATTTTTAGCACACTGTGAAGTGCTTAAGGTGTTTCATTATATTAAAGGCGTTCTATAAATATAAACTGCTTTGATGATTTTGTTTTGCTTGATTTTGCCGCCAAACAATAATAGAAAGTAATGTCAATGAAATATTAAAATACTATGATGGAGAAGATTCAGTACTCTCAGTCTGTTATCTGTGGGTAAAGGGGTATGGATCTCCCGTGGATAAGAAAAAACACAAAACCACTCAGTTGTGCTGTAGAGGACCATGTAATGTTTTTTCGGATAGGCCAGACAGGGCAACAGCAAGGAAAAAAATGGGGTATGGGATCAACCTTGCAAGTAAATGGATCAGTGGGTAGCAATTCAGCAGATAGTAAAGTATAATTAAAAAGCTCTCACCCATAATCTTGGAATTAATTACACTGAATGCATAGTTGGTTACAGGCATTGTAGAAAAAAACGTGACATTTTGAGAAATACTTTGAAAACATTCTCAGGTTTTACTGGCTAGAATACCAATATACTGTGACGGCAGTTGTGTTAGTATCTCTTAATGCTACTAAGTGTTGGACATGCGGGAGCAATCAGAGTTGGGAGAAACTTCTGTTACAAACTGTGTAATATGAAATTTACCTTGTGCATCAAGTTAAGTTTTCACAAACATCACACAAAGGCGATACGTGCCACACTGATTCCATCGCCAAGCATCTCTCGGTTGCAAGACATAATTTTGTCAGAACTATTTGAAGGGAAAATTGTGGCTCTTTTGCAATCCATTAATTGAAACACCAACAGCCACACAGAATAGGCTGCTCCGCAGCAAAAGGCTAAATGTTATAAAGTCTGAGAATGAAGCAAAGTTCAAAGCTGACTGAGCCTCAAAAATAAGACATCAATGCCTGTGAGTAGCCCTCAGCTTTTGATGTATAACTATTTTCTTACCTACCTCTCCCTGTCCCCCAGTCTGCCTTGCTACAATCTCAAAAAGCCAATACTGTGAAACAAGCAGGGTGCATGCCCAAGGCAAAAACGTCCAAAATTTTAACAGGTCAATGTTAAGTCAAAGTTCCTGGGAATGTTTGAAATATTCCCCATGAATGCATCTGTTCTGACAGCAGTTCAATGTGGGCTCTGAATTAACCTCTCCAAAAAAACAACTAAGTCTGCTGTCTTCACAGCTTGCAAACAGACCATTTGCAGCTCAGTGCTTTGAGTCAGTCACATTAATAGCATGCACGTGGGGTGAAGCTATGTAAAGCATCTCACACAACCACAATGCATCTCCCCAATTCACACTTCCATTGCCCATAAGCAGAAACTTTCAAAAGGTACATACGTCATCTAAATGTTGCCTCTACCTTCATTCACTAGAAAGTTGTGGGGTGCAGAGTCATTCATAGCAAAGTTTAATCTTTCACATTGAACTTGGTGATTTCAAATGAATTATACCATATATATGTTATATTTTATGTATGAAACACAGCATCAAGATCTATCAACTCTGAATTTCCATCTCCAGTTTAGAGGTAATCTATTCTCCAGAGAATGTGACCACCTCATAACAGAGGCACTTAACACAGTAGATGCCATCTCAGCCCAAAGAACAGAATGTTTCCCCAGTTCATATCTCCTTAATACCAGTCCCAACTCCATTCACTGCCTAACATTCACTTTACACAGAATTAGGATCTGTGCTGTTGATGGGAAAATCAGAATTACAATCCTGGACCAAAGATTTAAATTGTAGTATACAACATGAAGCTTACAACATTTTGTGACTTCCTATCCTTCACACTTGTACTGTAAGGCAGAGCCTCACCTGTCAAAGTGCACAACTGTCTTGTGAAATGGCTTCTGGTGTGCCTCTCAATCATTCTCAGATATTGTTGTTAGAAACCATACATGTTCAGGTCATAAAATAACACTTCTGCTACTTACATTTTATTTTTATTAATTAATGTAAGCTAATTATTTTGTCCTGGATATGGGCATCATGAGGAAGGCCAGTGTTTGTCCTCCATCTCCAACCACATTTGAAGTGAGTGTCTTGCTAGGCCATTTCAGAGGAGAGCCAAGAGTTAAACTTCATTGCTGTAGATCTAGAGTCACATTTAGACTAGACCAGGTAAGAACGGCCTACTTCCTTCCTGAATTAGATGGGTTTTTTTTCCAAACTTAAAGGTAGTAATGGTGCCTATGAAACTGAATCAACTTCCAAACCCAGATTTATTAACGGAGTTAAAATTCCATCAATGCTGTGGTGGGACTTATATCTAATTCTCCAAAGCATTTGCCTGGGTATTTGGAGTATGAGTCCAATGACATTACCACAACACCACCATCTTTGAGTTCACATCATTCACGTCATTCAAACTCCCCCACTCCCAAGTCTATCCGATTCTTCATTAAACACAATTATCTGTACTTTAAATTCGTGTTACTCACCTTTGTTCCACATCCCTGGATGCACTTAGAAAATAAAACCCAGATGATTTCTTTAAAAAGAATTGACACCACATCCACAGCCTTCAGAGTGAATGGCTTCTAAATTTTTTTTACTTCCTTCTGTACAAAAAACGCCTAATGATTTCAATTCTGATCAATCTAGTTCTGATTTTAAGGTTACGTCTCTTTACCTGGGATTTTCCTTACTATTCAAATATTCCAGTCAGTATTACTACATGTGACACTGATTTCTGACCATTCATTGGCAATGTTTAAAAGGATCTGACTTCTATCATTTCATCCGATTGCCTCTGCAGGAATCAATGCACAGACCCATAAAGAGGCTCAGTGTAGAAAATACAAACCCTTTATACAGCTGTAGTTTAAAACAGTCAGGTTTCTGAAAGTTAAAGAATGGGTGAACAGTTAAATGGATAGATAGATGGATAAGGGGGAGGCAGTTGAGGTTGAGTTTTTTTTTGAGGGGGCAATGGTGTGGGGAGGGTGTGGAGATAGATAGAGATAGTTAGACCAGGTTTGGGATTACAGGACAGCAGAGGGAGATTAGAATAGTCACATTGGGTAGGGACACCCAGTTGTGTTGGTATCCATATTTCCTGCTAGATTTTACTATTTCCTAGATAACTATCCAGATATAGGTGTCAAAGAACGGTCAAAAGTTTCCAGCTCTGTCTCAGAATCATGGACTTTTGCAGAGAGTCTTAGGAAGCAGGGGCATTACCCATTGGAATTTCAAAATTCCTGGGCAATTCTCACACAAGTCCCTGCATCACGACTTCTACTGGGTCCCAATGCACATCTTCAGACGTACATTCAGGCCTCAACGATGTGTGGATTTTCCTCGAATTCAGGTTTCGCCCCTCAATCTTCCAAATTCAAGGGAATACAAGTTAATTGTACAATCTGGCCTCACGTAAGCCTTTAAGACCATAAGACAGAGGAGAGAAGTAGTCTGGTCAGCCCAATGAATCCTGAACTCTCTTTTCTTGTCTTTTCCCTATAATCTTCCATGCCCTTACTGGTTAAATATACTCAAATCTTGAGAGTAACTGATTTTCAATGACCCAGCCTCAATGGTCCTCTACATTAAAGAATTCCATGGATTTGCTACCACAGAGAAGACATATCTCCTCATCTATGTCTTTACTAGACGACTCTATATTCTGAAACCATGCCTCCGGTCCTCAATACTCTCCCAAGGGGAGATTACCCTCACTGCGTCTACTGTCAAGTTCCATAAACATTTTGTGAATTTGAAGGTCTCTCATTTTTCTAAACTCATATGAGTATACCTAATTTGCTTAATTCATTTCATAGACTGGACCCTCCAGATCTGGGATCGGCCTAGTGAACATTCTGTGGACTGCCTCCAATGTCAGTATACTTTCCTTTTAAAAGGGAGACCACTGTATTCTAGGAGCACTAACTAGTGCCTTGTGTAGTTTTAGTTTTATACTTCCATTTCCTTGGAAATGATTAACATTCGAATTTTCTTCTCTATTACCTGCTGAATTCGAATCCTAGTTTTTTTTTTGAGAGATTTACACTTGAGGGCACCCAAATCCCTACATACTGTAGCCTTCACACCACCCCACCAACCTCCGGATACAACGCATCATCCTCCGACACTTCCGCCATCTACAATCCGACCCCACCACCCAAGACATTTTTTCATCCCCACCCCTGTCTGCTTTCCGGAGAGACCACTCTCTCCGTGACTCCCTTGTTCGCTCCACACTGCCCTCCAACCCCACCACACCCGGCACCTTCCCCTGCAACCGCAGGAAATGCTATACTTGCCCCCACACCTCCTCCCTCACCCCTATCCCAGGCCCCAAGATGACTTTCGACATTAAGCAGAGGTTCACCTGCACATCTGCCAATGTGGTATACTGCATCCACTGTACCCGGTGTGGCTTCCTCTACATTGGGGAAACCAAGTGGAGGCTTGGGGACCGCTTTGCAGAACACCTCCGCTCGGTTCGCAATAAGCAACTGCACGTCCCAGTCGCAAACCATTTCCACTCCCCCTCCCATTCTTTAGATGACATGTCCACCATGGGCCTCCTGCAGTGCCACTATGATGCCACCCGAAGGTTGCAGGAACAGCAACTCATATTCCGCTTGGGAACCCTGCACCCCAATGGTATCAATGTGGACTTCACCAGCTTCAAAATCTCCCCTTCCCCCACGGCATCCCTAAACCAGCCCAGCTCTTCCCCTCCACCCACTGCATCCCAAAACCAGTCCAACCTGATGATAAAATGAGAGGCTGGATGAACACAGCAGGTCAAGCAGCATCTCAGGAGCACAAAAGCTGATGTTTCGGGCCTAGATCCTTCATCAGAGAGGGGGATGGGGAGAGGGAACTGTCCAACCTGTCTCTGCCTCCCTAACCTGTTCTTCCTATCACCCATCCCTTCCTCCCACCCCAAGCCGCACCTCCATCTCCTACCTACTAACCTCATCCCACCTCCTTGACCTGTCCGTCTTCCCTGGACTGACCCATCCCCTCCCTACCTATACTCTCCTCTCCACCTATCTTCTTTTCTCTCCATCTTCGGTCCGCCTCCCCCTCTCTCCCTATTTATTCCAGAACCCTCACCCCATCCCCATCTCTGATGAAGGGTCTAGGCCCGAAACGTCAGCTTTTGTGCTCCTGAGATGCTGCTGGGCCTGCTGTGTTCATCCAGCCTCACATTTCATTATCTTGGATTCTCCAGCATCTGCAGTTCCCATTATCACTGATACTGTAGCCTTCTGCAGCTTTTCTCCATTTAAATAATATTCAGCTCTGTAATTCCTGCCAAAGTGTATAACCTCACATTTCCTCACATGATGCCATCTGTAAGTTTTTGCCATTTGTTTAACATGTTTATATCCTTTTGTGATTTCTGTTGTCCTCACCAGTTGCCTTTCCACCTATTTTTATGTCAACCACAAACTTGGCTATGGTGGTACATTGATATATATTAAACCACGATATTACTACTTATTCCAAAGGCCAATGTATCTTTCCTCTGATTTAGTATCCAAGAATCAAAAAGATGACACTAGGTAAGAGTTTGAAAAAGACCCCATTTTTGCTGAAGTATTTCTTTTTTATTTTTGGAACACTAGTCCTCTTGAGATAGAGGCAACAATCTAAATGTTCTTTAAATAAAGGTGATTTTAAGCGTTCATATATTTAAAATACACATGGCTCACTAACAATTCCAGGCCTCTAGAACCTGTTAAAACTTTCAAAGTGCTAAGATTTGCAGATAACCCCAAAATACGTGGTATAGTGGACAGTGAATATTATCTGAGAGAACAACAGGACCTTGATTAAATGGGCCAATGGGCTGAGGAATGGTAGACCGAGTTTAATTTAGATTAATATGAGGTGTTGCATTTTGGGAAGGCAAAGTAGGGCAGGACTTTTACAGTTAATGTCTGGGGGGTGTGCTGTTGAACAATGAGACCTAGGTGTACAGGCGCATTGCTCTTTGAAAGTGGAATCGCAAGTAGACGTTTGGCAAGCTTGCTTTCATTGGTCAGAACGTTGAGTATAAGAGTTGGGATCCCACATGTATATCTGAAGACATGCATTGGGACCCTATGGAAGTCCTGATGCAGGGACCTATGTCAGAATTGCCCAGGAAGTTTCAAATTCCAATGGGCAACGCCCCTGCTCCCTAAGACCATGTCCAATGTCCATGATTCAGAGACAAAGTTGGAAACTTTTGACAGTTCTGTGGTACTTATCTGGGTAAGCATCTGTAAATACTAGACAAATTAAAACCTAGCATGACATGTAGATAACAACACAACTTTGCCCCCTACACAATCCGACAAACCTAATATCCCTCCACTGTCCCACAATCGCAAACCTGACCTATCTTCCCCCATAAATTCAACCCCAACTACATCCCCCTTATCCACCCATCCATTCACACAGTCACTAATTTCCAGAAACTGACTCTTCAAATTCACTGTACAGCAGCTTCTTCTAGATGATATGATGGAAGTCAGATCCTTTTAAACATTGCCAGATGAAAGTGTAGATTTCTGACCAGTGTCACAGGCAGTAATGCTGATCAGACTATTTGAGTCATATTAAGCTGATTCAATAAAGGACAACAGGGTGGCTATGAAGATACTAGTTTCAGAATACTGCATTCAACTCTGGTCAGTCTTCTATAGGAAGGGCACTGTTAAACTTGAGAGGGTGCAGAAAAGATTTACAAACATGTTACCGGAACTGGAGGGCTTGAGTTATAGGGAAAGGCTTAATAGGCCGGGGCTTTTTTCCCGGAAGCTGAGGGATGACCGTACAGAGTTTATAAAAATCATTAGGGACATGGATAGGGTAAATAGCCAAGGTCTTTTTCCCCCCAAGGTGGAGGAGTCCAAAACTACTCAGTGCAGTTTAAGGCAAGTTGGGGACGATTTTGAAAAGTACAGAGAGGTAGCTTTTTCACGCACGGGGTAGTATGTGAACAGAATGAGCTGCCAGAGGAAGCAGTGGAGGCTGGTACAATTACAACATTTAAAATGCATTTGAGTGGATATGTGAATAGGAAGGGTTTACAGGGAAATGGGCCAAACGCTGACAAATGGGACTAGGTCAATGGGGCGTTTGGTCAGCGCAGACAAGTTGAGCCAAAGGGCTAATTTCTGCGCAGTATGACTCAACGACTCTAATACAAGAACAGCCTATGTTAACATCACCATACAAGAGGTTTTCTTTGTCAATGACTGCATAGTGCCATCACCAAGAACCATGCCATCAGAAGATTATATGACGACTGAGCATAGTAGGCTGTTGTTATAAAATCCTCATTGGACAAATCTTGCAAATGTAAACACTTCCTGATGTCATACTTCAGTAATGATACAGGAGGAATCAATTACTTTGACGTTTTCTTAATGTTGAGAATCCACTTTACATCTGTTTGCTTTGTTTCTGTAGGCTTTTCTTCCTGCACATCAGTTCTTCCATAAACACTGTTGAATTTCCAAATTCTGTTAGCACTGCTGAAGCCACGTGCATTCTGCTTTCAAGCATAAGGCTCACAATTTTTGGGAGTTAAAAGAGATTTAAATTATTTTACTTACTTTGTTAGAATTTTTCTTGGATGAGAATAATGCTTTACATTTTTCTTTTTAACTGCTTAGCCAAGCAACATCAATGCTTTTTCATCATTTGGCCAAGGCCTCAGGTTACCAGCCCAGGTTAAGAAGCCTTACTTAAATTTTATCAACACAGCAGATAAAGAAAGGAAGCATTAATGGATTGGCTCAGTCAAAAATTGAGAAAACTGAGAAATCGAAGCAAGAAGATGAGAGAGAAATGAAACAACACACATTAGGGATAAAGAACAAAAATTATAAATAATGCAGTACAGATCTCTCATCAACTAAATTATAAAAGCAGAGGCTCTTAAGCCGATCATGAAGCAGTGATTAATGTCAGAACTCACTGACTGTTTTCTCCTTCGTCCCCACCAAGGATGAGTGCTGACAGCTCAAAATTACCTACTTGTGTTTTGGACACTGCTGTTTCAAACCCCAATCACGTATAATGTGATAGGATACTCACAAGTTAATAAAAAGCTAACATTGCTTTTTGTGTACAGTAATAACCTTAACATTTACATTGGATTTGATTTTTCCTAAAATAGTTGCAATAATTTTGATTTTACTCCAAAAATAGACTGTTCAATTCGAGATTTAAATATTTTATCAATCAACTGTAGGGCCAAGGAATGGACTTAAGGGCTCCTGCATTGGGGAGCAAACAGGATATCCCAATCAAACGTGCTGGCACACTGTAGCCCTAATTCCACCCTGAGCTATGCAAATTAGCAGAGCTGTCCTGATGCACACCCTCTATTTTCCTGGCCACATCATTACCCAACTTGCTATCACGGTGCGAAAAATTAACACCTTGTTATTAATCACTTCTAATGGACCATTTTGGTGAACATTATTCATTGTTCCTAAACAATGTGTTTTGGAAAGAAATAAATCTGACCATAATCCAAATAGAATCCAAAAAAAAAATTCCAAGTCAAAGGTAGCAAACGACACTTTTGGGGCATTAATGCAGTCATCTAAAGGCAGAAAATGAACTTGTTTGAGCCATGATCTGTTTTCAAAGATTTTGAATACCTACCAAAAAAATTAACAGCCTCAAGTCTGTACCACGACTCTCATTTATTATCCTTAAAATGCCTTGAATCCTGTGTTCTTTTCCCTAGTGTGCTCTCTTCAGTAAAAGTAGATGATATCCTGAAGTTTTTAATATTAATCTTTTCTATTTTACCTGACATCTGGAGCTCTTTTCCACCTTTTCTCTGATTTCCAACTCAGCTTTTACAAATTAAGGGCCTCTTACGTTTCTTCCCTAAGACATGTGGCAGCAGCTCTGGCACAGATGGTAAATAATTCAACTTCATCCAAATTGAGACCTCCTCCCCCATTTAGAATAATTTTGGCATCAGCACAGAGACTTTTCCTGGGCTGGTAGTCATTAAAATTCATTTTGGCCAGCTATCAGTGACCAGCCCTCCTCCTGGCCCCTGGAATTTACCCGACAAACAGATGTCCTATATGCTCTAGTTCATTTGTGCTTTCACAGTATAATTTGTAACACACGCGTAGACACACACACAGCAGCTATCTTCATGCCTCCACAGCGAAGTGTACAAAATGCCCTCACACACTTTTACTTGTTTTATATGTACAACCAAAAAACACACCTAACGGGCTGTAACCATTCAAATCAAACTGTACAGACGTGCAACTGTTTATTCTGAATCTAAACCAGATCAGATTCCTTGTGAAATTTCTGCATATTCTTCAAGTTCCTGATACAGGAAATGATATAATGATAGTATTCTGCTCATAGATCCCATAATTACATATACAAAACTGTGAAAAACAAAATGAGCAAAATTAAAAAGACCAAATGCAGTGAGTGAAGTAAACAAGTCTGTAATCAAAATAAATTTTAATAATCTGTGAACATTCACAGAACGAAATGCCGAAGCCTCTATGTATATGCCATAGTAACAATTCTAGAAATGGAATGGAAGCATTTTGCAGCAGATGGCTGATGGCTTTGAGTCATGTTGTGTATTTCTCCAACTCCTCTGACGCTGCTTGGAAACTGAGCCAACATTGGTTACTGGACAGAATACCTCATTTTAATGAGACCCTCCATTCAGGTGAGAGGGAAAAGAGGTGCTGCATTACTGTGTCCCAAGCAAGCCCATTTTCCTCAAGAATGAAACCATAACTGAATTCAGAGATAAAAGGGAACTGCAGATGCTGGAGAATCCGAGGTAACAAAGCATGGAGCTGTATGAACACAGCAGGCCGAGCAGCATCTTAGAAGCACAAAAGCTGACGTTTCAGGCCTAGACCCTTCATCTAGACCCTCTGATGAAAGGCCTAGGCCCGAAACGTCAGCTTTAGTGCTCCTAAGATGCTGCTCGGCCTGCCGTGTTCATCCAGCTCCACGCTTTGTTATCCCATATCTGAATTTATTACTTTATGACTGCAATATCATGAAACAGCTTTTTAAATTTTAAAATACTTCAAGTTGTCTTAAGTTTTTGAGCAATTGTTAGCAAGCTCTACAATATAGCAATTTATCTTGCATTATTTTGCAGACATGGCTATGTAAGAAGAAATGAGATATACCATTGATAAAAGGATTTCATTAGGATAAACTGAGAAACTATTTTCTATGGTCATAGATACTGGTATAAGGAGCAATAATCTTAAAAAAATTAGAACTAGACTATTACTGGGAGCAAGATCAGGAAGTATGTCTACATGTAAACCATACTGAAAATCAGGAACTCTCTTCCCAAAAAAACTTTATGCTAAATCTCCTGAAAATTCCCAGTCAAATTTGTGTTTGCTAAGTTCATCAAAAGATATTTAGCAAGATCAAACTAAACAGATCTGAAAAATTTAGTAGTAAAGAAATTCAATTTTGGTGAAAAACAGTCCTGTTGAAAGCTTTTCATCTTGAAATTTATCAGGACAGATCAGAGAAGGCCAAAGGGTGCTTTGTTCCAAAAAGTTACATTATTTAAAATATTCTTTATATTTGAAGAATGGGTACAATTGTCTCCTCATACAATCTCGGTGGCAACACCTTAACCAGCATCAATATGCAAAGCAATCAACACCCTTTCAACACACAGCATATACTCTTGTTCCTCGAGAGTTGGTACTCTTGTTTCCAATCTGATGAGTGCGAGATGAAAAGTTTTGACAGTACAAATCTGTTTTCAGGAGCACTGATAAAATGGAAGGACAGACTTGTGTGATTGAATGATCTGCTTCCTGTTTTCATATATTTAGCAAGAGTGGAATTCTACCCATCAAGTGGTTCTACTCAATTTCAGGAGTTAGATGCTCACATCAGGGACTTGGGAAAATTTTAAGATGACACTAATGCAACATGAGGGGACTACACTATTACAATTGCAATGAGATAATAAAGCTCAGTCAGTGTGCTTGCTCAGGTGGATGCACAAGATTCCATGGCCTTATTTTAAACAACAGTAGAGTTCTCCCTGGTCTCCTGGCCAAAGTTTATCCCTCAATACCAAAAACAGATGATTTGATCATTATGACATTGCTCTTTATGGCAGCATGTTAATTTGCTACCACATTTACATGTAACAGTGACTACAGTTTTTGTTTTGGAACATCTGTGGTTGTGAAAAACATCATTTATTCATTCATTGGACATGGGTGCCACTGGTTGGATCATTGTTTATTGCCTATTCCTATTGCCCTGAAGAAAGCCGAGGTGAACTGCCTTTTTGAACCACAGCAGTCCATCTGGTGCAGACCTGCAGTGTTGTTGTGAATGGAGTTCCAGGATACTAATCCAATAAATGAGAGGTTCTCCTTCAAGGGTGCTCCACATTCTAAATTATTAACTTGAAATTTTGAAATATTATAACAAGCGCACGTTGATGTAATATCCAGTAATGATTAGGTCAACATACTTGGGCACATTAAAAGAGGGTTTTGTGGTATTGTTGCAATGTCCCTATCTCTGGGCCAAGAAGTCCAACTTCAATTCCTAAGATGCGATGGCCACAGAGTTATGTCAATAACACATCCAAACATTGCTTTAATAAAAAAAAGGACTCCTACATGTTAAAGATTCATGTTTTACTTAACTACCTCAAGTAGGAGCATTATCCTCCATGTAAATGTATCCTTTTTATGCCAATATCTCTACCTAAATTTTGTTTATTTTCCAAACACCACAAATGCTTCCTCAACTATCCAATTCATTTTCGAGGTTTATAAGTGAATTTCCTACCCCCAGAAACAAAAGTAGTCATCTAGAAATTGTGCAGAAATGGAACAGCAATTAAACTACATATACAAGTCTTATTTTTTAAACACTTGTTCATGGCATGTCAGTGTTACTGGCAAAAACCATCATGTATTGTCCATTCTTAATAGACTGCAAGAAGGGCAGTGACCAGCTTCTGAAAGCACATCAATCATTCACTTTTTAATTTTGACATTTCCCTCTAATTTTCTTCCTTCAATCATTACAGAAGTTGTACAATTTCACACATTTGAATAACCTATGTTTTGCTATCCTTCAAACTGTTTCTTCTACCATTCTAACTGAAACACAGCTCATACATACAAGGACTTGGCCACTTGGATTCTGAATTGGCTTGCCCAAAGAAGGCAGAGGGAGGTGATGGAAGGGTGTTTATCAGGCTGGAGGTCCGTGACTAGTGGTGTTCCACGGGGATCTATATTGGGATCTCTGCTGTTTGTGATATACATAAATGACTTGGATGAAAATGTACACGGGTGGGTTAGTAAATTTGCAGACGATACAAAGATCGGTCAAGTCATGGATACCATAGGAGGTTGTGAAAGGATACAGCGGGATATAGACAGAGAATCGGAAGATGAAATTCAATCTCGGTTGTGAAGTGCTGCACTTTGGAGAGATCATACGTAACGGAAAAGTATACAGTTAATGGCAAGACCCTGAACAATACTAACGTACAGAGGGATCTTGAGGTTCAAGTCCATAGCTCCCTGGAAGTGGCCACGCAAGTAGACAGGGTGGTAAAGAAAGTGCATTGCATGCTTGCCTTTATTGGTCAGGCAATGGAGTACAAGAGTCAGGATGTCGAGTTGCAGCTTTAGAAGACCAGTTCAGCTACACTTGCAGTTCAATTCTGTACACCACATTACAGGATGCATGTGTAGGCTTTGGAGAGGGTGGAAAAGAAGTTTACCAGGATGTTGCCTGGATTAGAGGGTATGAGCTATTAAGAGAGGCAAGAAAAACTTGGGTATTTTCTCTGGAGCAGAAGGGGTGAAGGGGAGACTTGACAGAAGACTATACAATTATGAGATGCATAGATAGCATGACGGTCAGAACATTTCCCCCCTCAACTTGAAACGTCTAATACTAGGGGGTATGAATGTAAGGCCCCAAGGGAGGGACCGGGTTTTGGGGGGGGGGGGGGGGGGGCGCGGGTGGCAGACCAAGTGAGAGTGTGAGAGCGTGTGTGCGCGAGACAGACAAAGGAGATGTGAGGCACAAGTTTTTTTTTTTACAAAGAAAACAGTGGTATGAGCCTGGAACATGCTACCAGCATGGCCGTGGTGGCAGATACGATAGGGGAGTTTAGGGGAATTTTAGATAAGCATGAGTATTGCAAGGAATGGAGGCATACAGAAGGGGTTAGTTTAATTTGGTGTCATGTTCGGCATAACATCATGGGCCGATGGGCTTGTTCCTGTTCTGCATTGTTTTATGTTCTTATGTACTCCAACTCTATTTCGTCTTCCATTGCTCATTTTTTAGCTCTCTTACCTAACGAAAAAACCTCTTCAGCTATTATCAATACCAATCCATGAGCAGCTAAACGTAATGGTGCAGCCAAAAACAACAGCATCTGCCAATTTGAGACTTCAATGATATAAGAATTCCACTGTTGGACCACCTCAGCAAAATCTGTAATTTTCCCACAAATTTATTAGGAGCTCTGGTGCTACTTTAACGCATCTGCATTTATCTCATCAAAATACCAAGACCTTTTAAGAAATGGATGCATTTTATACTCCAATGCCAGTCATGTGTGACATAAAATAGTCATTGAATACTCTGGCCTAATGATATAGCTACAGAATCAACACCCTACTCTATACTAATCAACAGCTTAATTACTATAAACCATCAGGTCATGTCTGATGACCAGCAGTCAATTTTTAAAAAATCCTTGCAATACTACTCATTTTACTAGCACACACAAAGTGAATTGGAATGCAGTACAAATTAACACAAAATTGTAGTAAATCATAAAAAAAAAGTATGCTCTTTCCAAAGTAAGAAATATTGAAGTTAGAACCTAATAATAAGTATACTTTAATGCTGGACAGTAAATAGTCATGCTGTAAACACTACGGCCACAAACTCACCCATTATAAACACTTGAACTAGGACTGCGGTCACGCTCTCTGTCGTGATCCCGTTCCCTGTCCCGATCTCGTTCTCTCTCCCTTGTGCGCTCTCGTTCTCGATCACGATCTCTGTCCCTCTCTCTCCGTGGATAATAATCCCAATGTGGTTGCTGTTGCTGTGATGGTGGCTTGTTGTTGTTATCAATTAAAGTACTCCAGGAAGATGAAACTGGGATATTGGGATACGTCAGATTAGCATAATCTGAAGGGTAGAGGTGTGAAATAAGAAATATAGTGCAATATTACTATTTTCCACTGCCTATCAAACAATAAGTGACATATTTGACAATGGTAAATTTATTCACCCAATGTCTGCATTGGTGGTGCAACCATCAAAAAAGTTAAAAACGTGCTTATTTCACTCTGCAGATTTTGAATTGCCAGGTTGATTCGTAATTGTTTATAATCTCAGTAGCTCGTAAACTTAAATTTCTAAATTAAAAGTGTGGAATTCTTCTGCTTCAGACTTTAATTCTTTTTGAAGACTAACCTAGAATTACAATGGATATTCAGTCTAACCTGTCTGAGCTGGTAGTTAAGCTCCATTCAAACCTCTTACTCATCTAAACCCAACAGTGCCATCTTCTCCATATTTGTCTTGATTTTTCCTTCAATGCACTTACATTACCTACTTCAACAAGTCCATGTGATCACGCGTTCTACATGTCTCTACAGGCTGCCACTCTGTATAGGTGATTTTCAATGATCATTTGGAAACCAAGTCATGCTATTTTTGTTTCCTAATTATTCTAAATTTCAGTGCAAAAGCCTGTACAAATTTTGAGTGGAAGTACAAAGAAAAGCTTGCGTCATATGTCCACTCTTGCCTGCTAAGTTTGGAGCAACAAATCAAACCACAGTGCTAACCCACATATTGTAAGTGAAGATCATGTTTGTGAAAGTTCAATTATAAACTAATGCCCTGAAGGGAAAGGAAACTGCCACCTCCATCTGTTCGTATTTATATGCTTCACCTCTGAAATAGCCTGGAAAACCACTGAAAAAAAGGTCAGCTAAACTAGCCTTCACGTTCACAGGCAAATAGTGAATAGGAGTAGACAACAGATATAGCAGTGCCATCAACACCCACATTCAGGAAACAATTTTAAAATAGACATGCAATAACAGTCATTAAGCAAAACATGTAGAGGATCCTAAAAACAAACAGCCAGTTTACTCTGTTCTGATGAAAGTAGTGCTAATTTTTTTTATTTTATGTTTCACAACAGACATCATAATTAACCATTAATAAAAGGTGAAACTAACAACAAATAACAGTGTAAAATTTTGGATCAATCAATTCAATAGATCTTCTAAGCCACCAGTCCTTAAATGACATCAAGGCCATTTAGCACTGAAATTAAAGAAAAATACTTCTATGAAAAACTTTCTGGGCTAAATTAAGAGAGATATAGAAAGATGTCACACTTGCATTCATTCTAATTTGCATAAGAAAACTATCCAAACAAAATGTTTGGAATATTCAAAGTATTTCCTTCCACTAACTCATTGTTTACAAGGCAAAATAACAGGCAACACTTACCAGCGCTTGCGTAACCAAATGGAGCAGTAGTACGGTTGTTGTATGTTGAAGGTCCACTAGAAATCACAAGACAAAAAATTGTTTTAATGACTGAAGTGTCATATATGCGACAAGAAAATACAGATACAACTGAACATGCAAAACAGCAGGAGATTAATCACCACATAAAATGGCATCCTTACAAAAAGTACAGGCATAGGAACTCTGTAGCAGGATCAGACGAACAAATGTCTCACCTAGAGTGTGATCAAAATCCTCTTTTGTAAATGGCTGTACGAAACATAAGTAGTATTAACTTAGTCTCTGATGGTCACAACCTAAAGCACATTTCCCACAAGTTGGCCTAAGTTATTAAACTGAAAATTTCTTCAGGAGATACAGTTGTCAACATTGTACCAATGAATATGCTTAGGCATGAGTCAGTACATATTTTAAGTTACACATAATAACCATTACTATGACACAGTCAAGGGAGTCTCAGAGGAGGAAAAAGTTACTGATCAACTCTCTCAGGATTCAGAGTGACTGGTGAAATACAGTTGTCCGCATGTTATGTTGAAAGATGGTGACATTATTTCTTTGTAGCTTGCATTTGACTGTGTAGACTTGATATCAAAGCATTTAAACAGTAATTTTGAGACAAGTAAAATTCTTACCCAAAGTCACAACATGGAATAGACATTTGGGATGTTCAACCAGTCTTGGGTGTGCTGGCTGTTGGCAAGAACAACTCAGCTCGTACCACTTTCACTGTAGTTCTATAGATTCTATCTTGTTCAATTCCTTTTTAGAAGGCACAAACGAATCAACCTACTTTACATTACAGATTCTAACTACTGCTGCTTTTTAGAAACACGAGGAAACTTTTTATTATCTCTTTTGTCAGACAACTTACTGTGGGTATTTGACTCAATCGAATGCGTTTCTCTTCCTTGTTAGCACCCTATCCAGCATTTCTCTCTCTTGGCTTACCGTCAGCTTTTTGTTTATCTATCCCTTTTCGCTCTTCCAAACACTGCCTTCATGTATTCTATTCACGAGTTCACCGAGCTCCCTGACCACGTCATCAGCATAAATAATGCCTTTTCCCATCTACTTTCTCTCCTTATGAAGGCACAGCTAACTCAAAACTTTAAGTATGTTTTTTGATCTACAGATGTTGCCTGACATGCCAAGTTTCAGATTTCCAGCATCCGTAATTCTTAGTTTTTGTCCAGAACCCTAATGATTTTGAACAGCTTTGTCAAACTCCTTCCCAAACACCTCCAAGTAGAAAAACCCCAATTCCACCAATCTATTCACTTAAATGACATGGTCTTGCTCCTTGGAACATTAACATTTTCCAATCCATCTCTAAAGTCTGCATGTTCTTTCCAGAATGCAGTGCCCACAAAAGTACAAAATACTCTAGTTGGGGTAAACCAGTATTCTAGATGAGGTCATTGTAACTTCTTTACTTTTGTACTCTATGCTGCTACTTCAAAACCTCAGGGTCCTTTATTTCTTATTAGCCATTTTCAATAGCCTGTGCACATTTACACCCTCCTTACCCATTTTCAACTCTAATCCTCTTTCCTGCCAAAACCTATCACTTCAGATTTCCCTTCATTGAATTTCATCTATCACATGTCCATTCTTTCTACCAGTCTATTTCCTCTTGAAGTCTCTCACTATCCTCCTCTCAATTCACAATGTTTCAAGTTTTATACCATCTGAAGAAACTGAAATTACATGTTGTATACCTAAAGACTAGAACATTAACATATCAAGAAAAGCATGACCTCTGAAGAATGCTGATGAATGGTGGAGCAGGCTGGATGGGCTAAACGGTCTACTCTGGTTCCCATTTTTTTTTTAAAAAATGAACTTTACCGTACATCTTTCTCCAATCCTAAAGTAAACCATCGACTATTATTCTGTTTTCTGCCATTCAGCCAATCCTGCGGCCGTGCTGCTGCTGCTTTTTATTCCACTGGCTTCAATTTTGCTTCAATTTTGAAATCATGTGGCACTTTCCCACAGACTGTTATTGATCCTGTATACCACATCAACAGCACAACACTTATAAAAAAGCCCATGGTAGCTATTGTCCATTTCTGTGGTATAAATGCTAGGCAATCCTAATGCAAACAAAGTCCCAAGCTTTATCCTATCTGTTTCCTACATGCCACTTTTTGCCACTGAGTTGTATGCAACAGGGTGCCACTGAAATCATTTCAAATAATGCAATCAATATCACAGTAAAATAAAATGTGTAAATAAGTAATGAGTGAACCACGAAATGGGGAAAAAAAAAGTACTAGAATTAGTTATTAGCAGTTAATTGTGTTAATGTTCTGGAGATGGGAACGGTTTTATAAAATTCAAACCACTTACCATAGCAAAGTCATAATCTGTTTCTTTAAAAGAAATTCTGCCAATTTTTGCTCTTCCTAAAGGCAGCTTGGTGTACTTCAACAACCTCTGGTCACTATCTGATACTGCAACTATGCTTTGACATCCACAACTATGCTCTTCCAGAAAGTGTCCTATTATCATCAAGATGGGGAACCCTGGATTATATTCTCTTTCCTGTACTCAGAGTACTGAGCCCTGACATCTCAACTAAGATCAACCAACTCAGCAAAGTTCACACACCAAATGTGAAGCATTCCTGTTGTGTATAACTGGATTAACTCATTATTGGGGCGGCAAGCAAGATTCTACCTTACGAGCTCATTGATGTTACCCAGTATTTCAATCTCCATCATTAGTTGTTTAATGAAAAGGACATCTGGCATTTATATCATGTTTTTCACTCTCAACATAGCCAATGAAGTACTTTTGCAGTCTAAACACTATTGCAACACAGGAAGACAAAAATTTGAAAGAAGTTTCTTCGAAAGAAAAAAAAAGGAAAAGAGTCCTTTTTAAATACACCTTTTTGTAAATACCTGCAATTAAAAAATTGGGCTGGTAAGTTAAAGCAAATTCAATTTTAGGGACAATCGGATTATAATAAGTAAGTTTTAGGTGTGTAACCGGCAAAGGTTCCTTACGAGAGCAGTATTTTTCTAGACCATTTGATGGGACTGGCTTTAATTTAGAAGTCAAGGTGCAGTTGGATTTAGAAACCCACGCAGTGAAGAATTGGCAGGTTACCTTGCTCACTACCTAACAGGTTGGCAAAATGCCACCTCCTCATTGAATACTTCCATATATCCTTCCGGTAGCACATTTAATGTAGGTAAACTCATCCAAGAAATTCAAGTTTTAAACAGGTGGGCCATTAATCTATTGTTCTATAAATACACTGTTAAATCAGATTCACATTTAACAGAGTCTATACTCCAGCAGTAGCCAACATATGTGGGTGGCACATGCATGAAAAGCAGCAAACATACTAGATGAGTGAAGTTTTTATTTTAGTTTCTACTGAAAGATAAAAAGGATTCACCATGGTCAAGCATCCATAAGCAGGAATGCAAGGTAAATTTCTTCATGAATGGCTAAGCCATTTTGACATTAATTATAGTAAATAATTATGTTTAAAGTGAATTAAATTTAAATTCTTTCCATTTAATTTGTTTCGCTGTTTCGTTAACTTCTGTGCATGGGAATCAAGTATCCAGTTTTTCTCTAGCTTTTAAAAATCAACTTCTTTGGGTTATTTCTGCTAACAAAGGACAGACTGTTTGTGCAACAATGTGGGTAGCAAGGGTGCAGCTAGGTGTGATGGGGTTTGAAACATCACTCCACCTTAATCTGAAGCAAATACCTAGCTGGGTGGCAAAGGCCTCATATATTCACTTACCAGAACTGTCCAACGTAGACTCAAGATCATAAGCATTTGACCCAGAAGTGGACGTTTTCCAACTAAGCCAACTCTCACTTCCAAGTCAGTAACCAGCAAGCACAAATTTAGCATTACCAGACGAATGAATGAAGTAGTTCTGTAAACTCTATTTTTGTGCCAAGACTTGGGACATGAAATACGCTATTACAAACAGCAATCGAAATCCATAAAACAACAGATAAATAGACATTTAAGGAAAAATATACAACATATAGCTATAGGACAAGAACAATCAATAACTCTTTCAGAGAGTTGATATAGGTATGATAAGCTGAATGGTTATTTCCTGTGTTACATAATGCTTTAAATTATTCTGCTAAAAGAACAGAGAGAAGTATACGTAAACACATGAGAATCATTTGGCCAGTTATCACCGAAAAGAGAATCTAACATGCCCCACAAGGAAGATAGGAATAGTATTTGGATCAGAGAATGTGTCAGTGCATTGGCCATGAAGAAAATATCACAAGCAAGAGGTGGAATTCATATTAGTTATCCAATGGTCCCCGAATCAGTTCAAAAGGATAAATTTTGCTGATAAAACAAAGATTACTGCAGAGAAGACAGGGACATAAAAATAGTGAAGATTAAGATTAAAGATTAAGCCTGTGGGAAAACAATGGTAAATGGACTTCTGTGCAGGTACGGTCAAGGTTCAAGGAAATTTAGAGATTCATGTACACACATCACTAAAAAGTAGCAGTCAGGTATGAAATAATCAAAAAGGCTCATGAAATGTTAGTCTTTATAGCTACAGGGTTAAAACGTGAAAGAAAAGGAGGAAGCATTGATTCAACTGTACAAGGCCCTAACTTGAACAAATCTAGAGTACCACAGAGTGTTCTGGGCACTGTACCTTAAAAATAATGGAAAGCGGATAAGGGTACACAAGTTTCAAATCAGAGCCATGCCATTTGGTGGCATAACGAAACAATGTTGTGCAAAGTGAACAGAGAAGTAGAAGTTGCTCCCACAAAATGCAGCAGATGCTAGCTCAATTTATGATTGCAGACCAGAGACTGATAAATTTTTAGCCAAGGACAAGGATAGAGTTAGGATACAGATCAGCCATGATCTCACCTGAATGGGCCTGACAAGTTGAATGGTTTACTCCTGTTCCTACGAGAAAAGGTTTGCACTTTAGGGCATTTTACCATTTGGCAGATGGAGTGTAATGTGGAAAAACATGAACTTGACTACTTTTGCAAAAAGACTGAAAAAACTGTATAGTATTTAAATGAAGACAGACTGCAGAATTCAGTAGTACAGAGGGGTCTGGGTGCCCTGGTACATGCAACACAAACTTAATATACAAGGTACATAAAGTGATTAGAAAGGCAAATTAAATGTTATCTATTGCAATGGAAATCACAGAACTATAGAATTGCTGCAGTGTGGAAGCAGGCCATACAGCTCATCGAATCCACACCAACCCTACATTTCACTCAGACCCACTCCCCAACCCTATCCCTGCAATCCTACATTTTCCAATGGCTAACCCATCTAGCCTACACATCCCTGTACACTATGGGCAATTTAGCATAGCCAATCCACCTAACTTCTGTGGTCTGTGGGAGGAAACCAGAGCACCTGGTGGAACCCCACGCAGACACAGACAGAAGGTGCAAACTCCAGACAGCTGCCCCAGGGCGGAATCGAACCCGGGTCCCTATCACTGACAGGCAGCAGTGCTAACCACTGAGCCATTGTGCTGCCCCATGAAAGATAAAATATGGATGTTTTACTGCATTATACAGAGCTTTGGTGATTACTGAGTGTCATTTTGGAGCTCTTATTTAAGATGACATAAATGCATTTAAAAAATTTCACTTGGCTTGATGGAGGATTATCTTGTGAAGAAAGGTTGGACAAGCTGAGTCCCTTTTCTCTGGAGTAAACAAGAAGTGACCTTATTAACACATGAATGATCTAAAGGAGTCTCGACAAAATGAGTGTCAAAAGGATATTTCCCAACCCTACAGCATCAGTTTTTGCTGTTTGCTGTTCAGGGCAAGCAGCAAATTAGCAGGGGACGTAGTTTAAAAATAAGGGTTCTCTCGTTTGGGATGGGAATAAGGAGAACTGCACTCTCTCCCTCACCTCCCCCCCACCCCTAGAGTGCCATCAATCACTTTAATATTTTGTAATTGAATCCCTACAGCATGGAAACAGGCCATTTGGCCCAACAAGTCCACACCATTCGCTGAAGAGCATCCCATGCAGACCCATTCCCCTAATTTCCCATGTCTAACCCACCTAATCTAAACATCCCTGGGTACCACAGGCAATTTAGTATGGCCAATCCACCTACCCTGCACATCTTTGGTCTGTGGGACGAAACACACACAGACACGGGGAGAATGTGCAAACTCCACAGAGACAACAGTCACCCAAGGCTGGGAGTGAAAATGGGTCCTGTGAGGCTGCAATACTAACCACTGAGCTACTATGCCATCCTACAAATCTGTGACTTCTCCCCATAAAGTTTGGAGGAACTGGGGTCATTGACTGACTAAGGGAGTCAGTCAATCTGTTGCCACCTTATTAGTCAAGAATCTAAGGTTATCAAGGGTAAATGAGTACATAGAGTCGAGGGCATAATCAAATCAGCCACGGTTTTACAGAATGACAAAACAGGGGTCCTAATTCACATGTTCTATTTTGTTTGTAACAGAATCAAATAGAAAGACAAAAAAAATCTTGATCACAATCTTGGAAATGTGTGATTAAGCAGACAAAGAGATGTTTTCCCACACAGGTAGTTGGGGTAGGAGCAGAGGAGATAAAAGAGAGTGGAGAAAAAGTCCAGGTGGAACGAAAACAGGGGATCATAAATATAAGGTGGTCACTAATAAATTCAACATGGAACACAGGAGAAATTTATTCACTTAAAGGAGTTTAGAATATGGAACTCACCACATCAAGCAAATTTCAGGGGTGCATTTAAAGGAAATCCAGATAAATTTACGAAATGCAAAAAGATTAAAAAGATACAGAGCGAAGTGGAAGTCTCCGTGGAATACGCCGATTAGGCCTAATGACCGATTTCTGTGCTTTGTATTCTATGAAACATGTATGAACTTCAGAGAATTCTGCACTCCAAAAGAAAATGCTAATTTGCTACTTATCCTGAACAGCAAAATAAGTATAGGTGATGTTGTGGGGTTGGGGAACTGTCAAATATTGTGCCACTTATGTTAAACTTAATGCCTTTGTGTTAGTAAAAATAAATTTAATTAGTGGAGCCTTTTTACACAATAGCGTCAGAATGACTTGCAGCAGCGTTTCTAGGGATTGTGTCAACGGAACAGGGGCAGTTTTAATTCAGGGTAGGCCTGTTTCAGGTCTTACAACAGGATAAAGGCTTAAATGAACCAACAGTCCTTTCACTTAAGCAATATGGATTTGTCCAGCTCAACGAGTTGGACTGCAAGACAGTTTTCTCTGCAAGTCGCAATCTAAAAATTGGGTAGTTTCAAACTCAGCTCTTGTGGAAAATGCTGGAAAAACTCAGCATGTCAGGTAGAATCTGTGCAGAGACTCTGTTCCAAAGAAGAGTCATATTGGACTCGAAATGTTAACTCCGTTTCTCTCTCCACAGATGCCACCAGACCTGCAGAGTTTCTCCAGAGTTTTCCGTTTTTATTTGATTTTTCCCACCATCTACAGTATTTTGCATTCATATAAGAGTTCAACTCTTGTGGATAGAGGTCCATTGTACAGGGTACAGGCTGTTGTTTCTGAGGCCACAAACAAGACCTCAGGATATCCAGGAGGAGGGTGCACAGTTAGCGGTCATGGTGTTCATTGGTACAACAATATTGGTGAAATACAGGATGAAGTTCTATAAGCAAAACATGGGGAATTAGGGAGTAAGTAAAAAGTAGGACCTTAAAAGTAATGATCTCAGGATTACTATATGAGTCACATTCTAAACAAAATAAATAGCAGGATATATAAAATGGATATGTGACTGACAAGATGGTGCGAGGGGCAGCATTTCAGAATCCTGGGGCAGTGGAATAGATCTCGGAGGTGGTCAGAACAGTAAAAACTGGACAGGTTACCCCTGGGCAGGACTAGGTAAAGTAGTCAGGGAGTCTTTAAACTAAAATGGCAGGGGATGGGAACCTATGCAAGGAGTCAATGGAAGGGGAAATCAAGGACAACAACAAATGGCAGAAAAGGGGAATAATAAACTAGGAAGAGAAATCAAGGAGCAGGATCAAGCAAGGGCATATTGAAAAATAATGTGAATGGGACAAGTAATATTAGAAAGACAAGCCATAACACTTTATTGTGAATGTTCCATGCATTACAGTACAAAGTGGATGAATTAATTATAGAAATAAAAGAAGAAAAAAATGTGGAACCTGTACGGGTAAAGCTGAGAAATACTAAGGGTAACAAAGAACACTCTGCTGGGAATTTTAGAATAGAGGGGATGTTGTATTGACGTTAAACAGAAAAATAGTGACACTAGCAATAAAAGAAGATCTGTAATTATGGATGTGAGTTTGCTCGCTGAGCTGGAAGGTTAGTTTTCAGACTTTTCGTCATCATTCTAGGTAACATCAACATTGAGCCTCCGACGAAGCGCTGGTGTTATGTCCCGCTTTCTATTTATCTGGTTAGGTTTCCTTAGGTTGGTGATGTCATTTCCTGCATTGGTGATGTCATTTCCTGTTCTTTTTCCTCAGGGGATGGTAGATGGGCTCCAAATCAATGTGTTTGTTGATGCAGTTCCGGTCGGAATGCCATGCTTCTAAGAATTCTCGTGCACGTCTCTGTTTGGCTTGTCCTAGGATGGATGTATTGTCCCAATCAAAGTGGTGTCCTTCCTTATCTGTATGTAAGGATACGAGTGATAGTGGGTCATGTCGATTAGTTGCTAGTTGATGTTCATGTATCCTGGTGGCTAGCTTCCTGCCAGTTTGTCCAATGTAGTGTTTGTCACAGTTCTTGCAAGGTATTTTGTAGATGACGTTCGTTTTATTTGTTGTCTGTATAGGGTCTTTTAAGTTCATTAGCTGCTGTTTTAGTGTGTTGGTGGGTTTGTGGGCTACCCTGATGCCAAGGGGTCCGAACAGTCTGGCAGTCATTTCGGAAATGTCTTTGATGTAGGGGAGAGTGGTTATGGTTTCTGGGCCCGTTTTGTCTGTTTGTTTGGGTTTATTGCTGAGAAATCGGCGGACTGTGTTCATTGGGTACCCATTCTTTTTGAATACGCTGTATAGGTGATTTTCTTCTGCTGTTCGTAGTTCCTCTGTGCTGCAGTGTGTGGTGGCTGGTTGGAATAATGTTCTAATGCAGCTTTGTTTGTGGGTGTTGGGATGGTTGCTCCTGTAGTTCAGTATTTGGTCCGTATGTGTTGTTTTCCTGTAGACGCTGGTTTGAAGTTCCCCATTGGCTGTTCGCTCTACTGTGACATCTAGGAATGGCAGTTTGTTGTTGTTTTCCTCCTCTTTTGTGAATGTTATGCCAGTAAAGGGTATTATTGCTGGTCTCGAAGGTTTCCTCTAATTTGTTTTGTTTAGTGATGACAAAGGTGTCATCCACGTAGCGGACCCAAAGTTTGGGTTGGGTGATTGGCAGAGCTGTTTGTTCGAGTCTCTGAATTACTGCCTCCGCTAAGAACCCCTGATATCGGAGATCCCATGGGTGTAATTATCAGTGGCATTGTTCTGCCTATAGATTGGATAAGTTAAATAAGCAACAATACCCTAGAGTAGAAACTCCCTGGGAGTGCAAACAGGATCTTTTTCGGGTCAATACATCGAGGAACCAACTACAGAATGAATCATCCTACACTGGGTGTTGTGTAATCAAAATTAATTACATGCAAGGCACCTCAGTGATATGAAGTGTGTGTTAGCTATAATAGATTGGGGAACATTACTTAAAGTGATGATGGTGGAAAAGCAATGAGAAACATTGTGTATGGGTGATGTGCAACAATCATTCATTCCTGTCTGAAGAAAAAGTGAAAGAGGAAAGTTGCTCAAACCATGCTCACAATGGAAATTAGATCTAGCACTAGATTGAAGGAAAATTCATATAAATTGGCCAGAACAAAACATGAGACATGAAGAGTGACAGCAGTTCAGAATTCAGCAAAAGGCACCAAAAGGAAAATGAAGTACAAGAGTAAGCTTGCAGGGAACATAAAAAAATGACTGCAAGAGTTTCTATGGGCATGTAAAGAGAAATGGATTAGTGAAGACATATACAGGTCCCTAACAGTCAGAAACAGGGAATTTTAATGGGGCATGAAGAAATGGCTGACTAACTAAGTATATATTCTGGTTCCATGTTCACGATAGTGGACGCGAATTATATACTAGAAATGTCAGGGAACACAGGGTTTAGTAAGATGGAGGAATTGAAGGAAATCGGTATTGGTAGGGAAGTGGTGTTGGGGAAATTGATTGGTTTGAAGGCCACTAAATCCCCTGGCCCTATAATCTACATCCCAGACTCCTTGAGGAAGTGGCCCCAGAAATAGTGCATGCATTGGTGGTTATCTTCTAAGATCCTGTACACTTTGCACTGTTCCTACAGATTGGAGGGTAACTAATCTAACCCCTTCGATTAAGTAGGGAGACACCGAAAGAAATGAGGAATTATAGACCAGTCAGCCTGACATTTATAATGGGGAAAAATGCTACAGTCCGTTATAAAAGAATTGAAAGCTGATCATTTGGACAATAGTGGAGCATCGGACTGAAAATGGATTTACGAGAAAGGGAAATCATATTTGACAAATTTATTGAAATTCTTTGGGGATGTAACCCATAGAGATGATGAGGGAGTCAGTGGATGTGGTTCATTTGGACTTTGAGAAGGTTTTTAGAAGTTCTGCTGAAGAGAGTAGTATGCAAAATTAAAGCATGTTGGAGTGGGGGTACCACACTGAGATGGTTAAAAAATTGGTTGACAAAGGAAAAAAAGAATAAGAATAAACAGGTCTTTTTCCAAATGGTTTGTCCAATGAAAAAGGAGTCCCACATGGACTGGTTCTCAGATCCCAAATATTCACACAATACATTCATGTTTTGGTTGAGGCAATTAACACAATATCTTCAAATTTCCAGATGACACAAAGCTGAATGGGAGGATGAACTGTGGGGAGGGTGCTGAGATATTTCACTGTGATCTGGACAAGCTGAGTGGGCAAATAGATGGTAGATGCAGGATATTATGGATAAATAAATGTGAGGTTATACACACGGAAGTAAAAACAGGAAGGCAGATTATTATTTGAATGGCTGTAAATGGAGGAAAGGAAACTTGCAACATGCCCTGGGTTTCCCACTGCACCAGTTGCTGAAGGTAAGCATGCAGGTACAGCAGGCAATCAAGATGGTAAATGGTATGCTGGCCTTCATAGTGAGAGGATTTAAGTAGAAGAGCTGGGATGGCTTGCTGCAAGTGTACAGGGCCTTTGAGAGACTACATAGCTGGAATACTGTGCAGTTCTGGTCTTCTTTGAGGAAGAGTGTTCTTGCTATAGAGGGAATGCTATGAAGGCTTACCAGGCTGATTCCTGGAATGGCAGCATCGACATAGGAGGAGATATTGAAATGGTTAGGATTATATTCACTGGAGTTCAGAAGAAAGAAGAGGAATCCAATGGAAACCTATAAAATCCTCCGCTATTTTCCAATTGTTCAGCAATTATTTCTTTTATAACGGACTTTAGCATTTTTCCCACTACCAATGTCAGGGCTAGACAGGATAGATGCAGAGGAGTCCAGAAATAGGGTACACAATCTAAAAGGATACATGGTAAACCATTTAGAACTGAGATGAGGAGAAATTTCCTCAAACAGAGGGTGGCAAGCCAATGGAATTCATTATCATAGAAAGCAGTTGAAGCCAACATTGTATGATTTCAAGGAGCAGTTAGATACAGTACATAGAACTAAAGGAAAGAAAGGATATGGGGACAGCGGGATGGGGGAAGAGGGGTAGAAAACAGGGACAGGCCACCGAGTTGAGCGATCAGTGACAATCATAATGAATGGCCGAGCAGGCTCGGAGTGCAGAATGCCTGCTCCTGCCCCATATTCTATACTTCTATGACATAAAACCAGGCGAGTGTGTTTTTTCCCCCCCTGTGCAACTTTTGGGTAACTTGCAAGAACATAAACCCCCAAAATGCATTTTGACAGAACTTGATATTGATGTTGTATGGTGTTCAAGCGCGGTTTTTACTTTTTTTAAATTAGTTAAAACTGCTTGCAAAACTGTCAGCCAACAGGTTTGAAATATGCTCAATATATAGACGGTGAGAAAAATATTTTATTCTAATCAGCAGAAAAAAGTTATCAACAATAGTTTGTATGCTGTAAAATTCTCTAATTGGTCATAAGGCCGATGCTACATAATTACGATCTTAGCAGCAATTTGGAATGCCTGTTTTAAAAAAAACCTGCTGACTGCATAGCGACATGTTCTGATGTTAAAAAACTATATTCAACAAAGGAGACATTTATTGGAAATCTGCCTCAGACATATCACTGTAAATTTTACATGAACAAACACAGAACTCAGCAGCTTTTACAAGAGATACTCAACACTTCTGCATTACACTACGTGCATTGAAGAAATTTGATCTAAAGCTGTCCCCCCCTTGAAGGAAAGGAAATTTGCTCAGTGGGATCAGTTGAAGTTTATACTTGAACTCAGATTGTCTGGAAAAAATGTCAATTGTAATTTTCCTAACCGAAAGGTTTAGTGGTTTCAATCTTTAGAAAAATACAAGTTTAAGATTAGTTTGTTTACATAACCAATTCACGTAATGTCTTCTGTCCTGAATCACAGGATTACAGTGTGTAGTGTTTTCAGAACTGTGACATTTAATCTTATATAAATATCTGGGATGAAGAAAATGCTGGAATGTGTAACAAAAACGTCAAATTAAAATAGACTTAGAAAATGATTTCATGAGACACTTAGTGAGATGCTTGAAGTCATTATGGAAATTATGCCACATTATATTGAAAATATACAGCGACAAGGCTAAAATTATATCCAGGGAACAGAAAATTAACCAAATTGATGCTTTCTGCACTGGCAACACATGATAGTGGTGCATCTGTGACCCTTTCACTTTCCATTTGCACAGTGGCATCATTTAAAGATGCCTGATGAAACCAAGTTAGAGCATGGTATTGCAGGCTTGCAGTGCAGGCCGATATTTATGAAAAAGAATAGTGAAACAAAGCATATCAAAGCAGTGCAATCCTTAATGTGGAGGGAAAGAAGCACCCAAGCTGTCAATCAAATAAGAGATTCTGACTGTTATCATGTTACTGTTTGTGGAGACTTGTTGTATGAAATATGACTGCTGCTTTTCTGACATTATAACAAAAAAATTTCAAAAGTAGGTAATTGACTTTAAACTGTATAGAATGACCAGCAGTCCTGAAAGGAATGATATAAATGCAAGTCTTTGTCTCCTAATGGAAATAAAATAAAACTTAAAGACAACTTGCACTTCTGTGATTTTTAATGATCTTGAGTGAAAAATTAGTGCAATTGACTCTTAGGATGTCGAATTTAGTTTGAGTGAGCCTACAGATGATTGGGCTAATGTGAAAAATAAGAATGTCTATCTAAAATCATGAATGATATTAGTTTTTAGTGGCAGTACGGTGCAGAGTTCAGCAGGACGGTACAGGCTTCCATGTTATTAAGGAACCAAGTCAGTGTATAAGTTTAATGGGGGAAGTAGTAGTGAGAGATTTGACCATCAGACATCCCTACACATCTCCATCAAAAGGAACAAAAGAGAATTGTGGAGGTTTCAAACTAACTTTGAAGTAGGGTGGCACTAGCAAGGAGAAAAAAAATGTGCACAGAGAACTGGGACAGCCAAAACGTCTATTAGGTTTATCATGCAGATACGTAAGCACGCAGTATGATAAGGTAAGTTGCTGAGCTGCAGCTGTGAATAGCAACAAGAAAATATGATGTGGCATTAATTTTGTTTTAAGACAGCACACATAAGCTAGCATTCTTGAACTTAGTCTTAGGAAACAAAAATGAGCAAGTGAGGGGATATCAATGGGAGAACATTTGGGAGGTTGAGATTATAACTCAGTTGGACCAAGACAAACCAAGAATATTTGTCTAAAAAAAAATGCAAAGGCCGATTGCACTTCAGGTTGTGCATGGGATGTGGGCTTTGCTGGCTGGACCAGTACTTACTGCCTACCTGTAATTGATCACAAGGAAACTGACTGTCAACCACATTGCTGAGAGTTTGGAATCATGCAGGCCTGACAAGCTAAGGAAAGCAGTTTCAGTCCCTGAAGCATATTAGTGAACCAGATGTGTTTTTTTACAAGCCAACAATGGGAAGGCAGTGACCTAGGTGATACTCTTGCTAGACTATTAATCCAGAAACTCAGCTCTCATGTTCTCCATACCTAGGTTCAAATCCCACAATAACAGATGGCGGAATTTGAATTCAACAAAGAAGAAAAGAAATATGTAATTAAGAATCTATTTGCTGACTTACAGAAAAACCATCTGGCTCATTAATCCCCTTCATGGAGAGAAATCTGTCATCCTCACCTGGTCTGGCCTACATGTGACTCCAGAGCCATAACAACATGGCTGACTCTCAAGTGCCCTGTGAAATGGCCTAGCAGGGCAGCTAGGCACAGGCAATAAACGTTGGGCAGCCAACAACATCCGTGTCCTACCAGTGAATTTAAAAATAAAAATTAACAGTCTTTTAATTCCAGATTTTATTGCACTCAAATTTCATCATCTGCCATGTTGGGATCTGAACCCAATGTCCTCAAAACATTAGAGATAACAAGGTATAGAACTGGATGAACACAGCAAGCCATGCAGCATCATAGGAGCAGCTCCTCTGATGCTGCTTGGCCTGCTGTTTATTCAGCTCTACACCTTGTTATCTCAGATTCTCCAGCATCAGAGTTCCTACTATCTCCTCAAAACATTAGCCTGGGTTTCTGGGTTAACACAGTCTAGCGACTTTAAAATTATGCCACCACTGTCCCAATGAAGCACTTGATAAATGTGCCAATCAACAGATTTGACTGTAACAGGAGACAAAGCATAATTTTCATTTTTAAAACTGGACAATGATTTGTAATGAGGCTCCACAGGTGCTGGTGTTCAGACCACTGTTGTTCTTGATATATTCACAACCTGGACCTATTGGCACAGTCTGAGGATAATACAAAGCTCAGAAGTAATGTTAACCACAAAGAGTATTGTACAACTTCAAACCCAGGCACATGTTTTGAGGACAACCATTCAAATCCCATCATGGCAGACAATGAAATGTGAATACAATAAAATCTGGATTAATTTAGAGATCAAACAGTGTAAAGCAAAATGAGTCAACGATAGTGAGTGTGGGGGGCGGGGGTCGGAAACCAAAAGCCACAGTTTGCAGTAGACAGTAAATGACTGAAGGGGTAATGGCGCAAGAAAAAAAGATGTGGTCTAAGCAAATACATGAGTTGAAAAGGAAATCATCAATAGATGCTAGGTTAAAAAAAAAAGACCATGACCTCTGCTCCTATAACCAGTGAATGTAATTTTTCTTTATTGATTCATGGGATGAGGCTATCACTGGCTAGGCAGCATTTACTGGCCATCCCTAATTGCCCAGGGGGCAGTTCAGAGTCAACCACTTTGCTGTGGAGTCTGGAGTCACATACAGGCCAGACCAGGTAAGGATGGCAATTTCCTTCCCTAAAGGATATTAGGGAATCTTGAGTCCAAAGCGCTAAAAGCCATGAAGTACATAATCAAAAAATAAAGTGCTGCTCCTGAAGCTTCCATTGAGCTTCATTATACTATTTTAGGAAGACTACTATGTCGAAAGAGTGCAGAGAATAAAATGATAAGTAACCAGAAACTTGATGCCTCTACTGTGGACTATATGGATGTGTGTGCAAAATGATCATCCTATCTAATGGTTTACAATAACCTGCCCATGACCCATGACTAGTGCCAGGCTGCCTGGCCTGTGGATTCTTGGTTTATCTCCCTCAAACACAGTGAACTGCATCATAACATTCACAAAGCCTCCAGCCCCCTCACACTATTTCAATTTCCAATACAGGATGAAGAGGCTGAGACCATTGCTTCTGCTTTTTCTAATTACTCCTTTCAGCAACCTTGAATCCATTCCATTAGGCCAGGTTACTTAATACTTTTCTTTCACACCATTGATTTTAGTGCATTTTCTCTACGTATTTCTTTCCAAGCCACAATTTTTCACTCTTTCAGTATATTATCCACTTCATTTCTGAGGACAGATGCAAAGTATTTGTTTAACACTGGAGCTCTGCCCTTTGTCTCTACTTGAAGATTTCCCTTGGGAACCTTAACAGGACCAGATAACAGCACATGCAGTGGTCATTTATTGTTTTCTCTGGACTGCAAGAGTATAAACAACGGTGACTCCAAGAGTGACTATATGGTTTTTGTCTCATCAATTTGTAAGTGATGCAAAATATAAAAAGAGGACTGTAAGCAACTTCATTAGCATTTTGAAACAAACTGAGCAAATTGTTGCTAGGTGTTACAAAATTGGTAACATGGGAGAGAGGAGACAAGCTGAAAACAAAAGGAGTCAATTATATGTACAATGTATATGCAGCAAGGTAAGATGGTACTGAAATTTGCTTGAAATTATAGCTTATAATGTTACCTTTCTAATGGCACAAGTGAAGGCGGAGGAGCTCCAGGTGGAGGCAGGAAACCTGAAATAAACATTTAATTCTTAAGTAAATTTACATTATTTTCCAATTCATGAGCAAGTTCTCGCACCACCACCACCACAAACATACTACATGGCTACTTAATGGCAAAAAGCATCAGATTTTCAATATTTCAAAGATTTTAAGATGCTCCTTAAATAAAGAAATATTGGACTCTTACTGGAGGTTTTCTGTTGGCTTTATTTCCACACAGTTGTAAATATTGTTTGAAATTAGACCAGAAGACAATCAGATACAGGAGCAGAATTAGGCCACTCAGCACATCATGGCTGGTCTGCCATCACAGCTGATATATTTCTCAACCCCATTCTCCAGCCTTCTGCCTGTAGCCCTTGATCTCCTTAGTGATCAATAATCTATTTATCTATCTATCTCTGACCTAAATACACTCAATGTTTTGGCCTCCATAGCTGGCTGCAGCAATGAGTTCCACAGATTCACCACCCTCTGGCTAAAGAAATTCTTCATCTCAGTTCTAACTAGAATCATCTGATAAAATACCGACATGAACATAATGCATCGAACCAAAGCCCAACTGCATCACTTATGTGTCCATGCCAACAAAAGTGTAACTGTACAGACAGTTGAAATTCCACTGTTACACATAAACTATTACCATTAAACTACTATTTGTAGTAATATGAAGCCATACCTGGTGGTGGTGTTGTTAAAGGCATTCCTAGAAAGAAATTAACTAAGTTAGTAACTCCGTAAAGCACATTGTTACATTTTTCTGTATTGTACATAAGAGATGGGTGCTGGTGGCAAATTGGATTAACATCTTGTTCTTTCAAATCCAGCAGGAACTGATGAGACCAAAATCATCTTCAACTAATCTCAATGGGCTTGAAAACAAAATACATTTGAAATGGCAAGCATTGGTAGAATAACTTAATCATAAATGTGGATTGAGCTTTAAATGGTTACAGCAAGATCTATTCCAATATCAAATTCAAGGCACATTGTTGGAGCAGTGCAGAGGAAGCGTTGTTCTGTTTCTAATCTATGCCACACTTCAGGAATACCTAACAAATCTTAGAAATTCACAAAATGTAAGGAGGTCATTTGGCCCATTATGGCCAGGCTATTGACAAGTAGCTATTCTACTTTCCAACATTTTAGTCTGCAGCCATTCAGGCTAAGGCACTTCAAGTGCATGTCCAAAGAAGTGTTATGTTTGTTTCTCTATCAATCTCTCAGGCAGTGAGTTCCGGTTCTCCACCACCTTTTGGTTACAAAAATAAACATCCTCAAATCGCATCTGAACCGCTTAACCTGAAATGATGCTATCAGGTTTTGGGGCGCCTCACACTCATGACATCTACAGCCTCTCATCCACTTACAACATGACCCCAAATTAAGGAAATCACACAATAACCAGTATTAAAATCCATTTACTTTTAATTGGGACAAAAAAGTAGGGAAGACACATAATTTATACTGAAAAGCCAAAGTGCATTTGTGAAAAGATAGCTGAAGCCAGACTTTAAAAACAAAAATCAAACCTTTTCCAATTCCACTGTGTATCAAGTCAGGGCACATAAATGTTTTTCCCTACATGAAAATGGTGGTTGCGGTGGCGGCGAAGAGTGAGAAACTGAGACAAGTACTCTCATACCTTTACTGAAAAAAAATGGATTTCGGGTTGCAAGTATCACTAGCACATATAGTTCATCCATAATTATCCCAAAGGTGATGGCACTGAGCCATCTTTTGCAACCACTGTAGTGTGTGTGGTGATTAGTAAACCTACAATTCTATCAAACCATTATAGAAAATGGGAGTGGATAGCTTGCTCAGGAGCATCAGAGGGCACTTAAGGGTCAACCACAGGCCAGACAAGATAAGGGTGGCAGATTTACTCCTCTAAAAGACATTAATGAACCATATGCATTATCATGGAAATCTGATAGTTTTATGACCATTATTGATAAGATTAGTGTTTTATTCTAGATTTATTTACAATTATTTGAATTTAAATTCTCCCCTCTAAGCTGATGCAGTAGGATTCAAGTCTCCATAGTATTAGCCCAAGCCCCTGGATGACTACTCCACGATGGTTACAATTGTATCAGTGATAATGGGAACTGCAGATGCTGGACAATCCAAGATAATAAAACGTGAGGCTGGATGAACACAGCAGGCCCAGCAGCATCTCTCTGATGAAGGGTCAGGGACCGAAACGTCAGCTTTTGTGCTCCTGAGATGCTGCTGGGCCTGCTGTGTTCATCCAGTCTCACATTTTATTATCTTGGATACTCCACGATGGTTGTAATTTTTGCCTGCCAACTGAAGAGTTAATGGGAAATGCATCAGTGATAACATCACATTAGCACAAATGGGCTGGAAATGGGACTACTGCCCCTCATTTGGGATGCAGTCCTTCTGCAGGGTGCTGCTGCTCAGCCTAATTACCCAGCAACTGTATTCCTGGCAAGGCCCAACCCTGGGGGTCCCAAGTCAAGGATCAGGTAAATGCGAGGTCTCATGGTAGGGAGGACAGGTGCAGGTGGCGAAGACCTGATATACAAAAGGGATCCTTAGAGGAGACGTTAACCCCTTTCCGCCGGATGCCTCAGCAGGGTCACCTACCACATAAGACCACTCGAAATTTTTACAGGCCTCACTCACCACATGCAAAACTGTCTGCTGGAATCTGTAAATGTCTGTTCTAAGCTATTGTTCCTCTCGGAACCAGAATGCCACTCTGCATATTCATGGAAAGCCTCCAGCTATTGGAACCCTGTGAAGTCTATCCCCATCATAAGACAGCTAACCAACATCACCAGCTTGGTTTACATTACAGTTGTCACTTAGACAAGCAGTGGAAGATTGCCTGTGTTCAATGTACAACTCCGCAAGGGGAGAAAAGTTGACGCAAAAGGGAGATGTGCACACAAAATATGAATAACAAGTATTTGTTCGAGACTCAGAGGTTCTCTTCCTTTAACTGCATAATACGTGGAGGAGTTAGTTATTCTGAAACTCTACATTACTGCAAATGTTTAAAAATAAAATGAATAAAAGAAAGAAATACTACGAACAATACATAAACATACATGCTTTTCCAAAGCAGCTTGTGTCACTGTTCAAAACTTAACGTTTATGGATCAATGGACCAACAATACTGTTTGAAATATGAAATTGCAATCGGTTACAAATGTTCAACATCAGAGGCTAGCCATCTGTGAACAATTTATTATTTCTTTCGAAGGGTGCCAGATGTGCATCTTTCATACTGTAACAACAGGTACAAAAACTTTTAATAAAAAGGCCTGTAGTCTCAAAACTACTTACTTGCCCTTTTTTCTGATTAATTAATAACCTATTTTATTTAAGAGTGAAATCTTGATTTTAACTAATTTCTTGCAAAGAAAAGAGTTCAGTTAAAGTAGCCATGAAATATACATAATTGTACATGTGGCACTGTATGTAATGTTTAATGGTTGCGAAGACTTTAGTTTGAGATGTGTTGGAGACTAACTTTCTTCTCACTAAAACGGTTTTTTTTCTTGTCTGGATATACTTAATGCAATTTCCAGTTTGCCGTTTATGTAAATAAGCAACTTATAAAAAAAAACTTTGAAGCAAATTAAAATTAGTCAATAACTCCTTTCAACACAGCCAATCACATCTGATTTTATGGCAAACCAGCATCTTATCTTTTACATGAACTATGTAGCATGCACTTAAAACCAATGTTCAGTGAATAACTATGGAGAAAAGTCTCCATGCATGCTCAAATTCCAAAAAACCTCAACTGACACAGGCTTCCCTGAGTACTTTAAAAATGGGTCAATGGTCCCATGGAAGATCGAACAACTAAAATAAATGCACATATTCTCTGCAGCTGAACTTCAAAATATTTCACTGTGTATCCAAATCAAGTTTGCATAAACTCCATGACTGTGAAAACGAATTTCACTGATGAACTTATTCCTGTTAGCTTATTCAGTGAACACAGTCAATGATACAATTGGTAAAATTAAAACGGCATGACATTTTCAATGACATTCAATACTGACGTGCTCTGCAGCCACAACCCTCAACCAGATTAAGCATTACTGAGATAAGAGACAACACTCTGTAGCAAGTCACTGTAGAACTGTTGCAAACCAAATTGGGATGGACTTATTCAATACAACCCATATAATGCAATGAATTTCCAGACATCTCCACTTTTGGTGGATTTGAAGTTGAAAGCTTCCAATAGAAAAGACCAATGTAATATTTTTAAATTAGGGAGAAGCGACACTATTGACAAAGCTACAGAAATTCAACTTACACAACAGTGAAACTGTACAACATAATAAAACTATCCGATATGGTTGAAAAATACAATTTTTCAAGAAAGAACTGCATAATATATGAAAGCAAAAAAGAGCATTAAAATGCTTGCTAAAACCTGGACATCACAAACTATAAAGTTAATAAAATAAAGTTTGATTAAGTGGCGCTGTATTTAATATAGATTTCAAAGTGTTCCACAGGATGTTTTAGATTTGTAGTGATTTAAAGATTTTGGCACAGGAATACTATTCATAGGTACCAGCAGTCTTTTTCATTGAACCTAACAGATTCTAAGTTCTATTTTAGAAACTGCTTTGAAGATTAAGCACTGGAAAGAGCACAATTAAAACACAGCTAGGCATAAGCTAAATCTACAAAAACTTAACAGCAGATGCCAATTTGGAGCGTCAGGTTCCTAAGTTTGACTACATATAGGGTGCATTAAATTAAGGTGCACTTCTTTCATTGAAAAATGCAATCTTAGCATTCTTCAAACCTTTCATGTTTCCAGTGCTATAAAAAGGAAATAATCTTTTTCTTGCCTAAGGTCAATAATTCGTACCTGTACTATGATAAAAATCACGTTGTGTACAGATCTTCTGGTTGAAGTTCAAGAAAAATCTGCAGTCAAAAACTGCGCTAAAAATACTGGCAAAAACATGGTTTGCAAAGGACCATACATTTATTATTTTTGAGTGTAAGAAATATCAAAAAATATTTTCAGATTATGAACCTTGTCTTGAAAGAGAAAATAAGGTAAAAGGAGAGTGGAAAGTACTTTGCATATAAAACTAGTTAGCTTGTCATAATGACCCAAAATGGTTTTTACTTTATTCCTTTTGGTTCAGTTATATTGTTCAATATAATTTTCAAGAAAGGTACTGAAATCATATCCAAGACAAAAGAGCAATCTTGACCACCCACTCCCACCCATATTCTCTGGAAATGATTAAGCACATCACATAAAAAATTAAGTAGTTAGCTATTTGAGTTGGAATACCAGGTTGTCATGAAACTGGGCCAAGAATTGCAGTCATTTTTTTCCTTCCAGTTTGACGGCCATTTTGGACCAGAGACTGGCTGAATCAGAAGTAAAATTACATAGAAACATAGAAGATAGGAGCAGAAGAAGGCCATTCAGCCCTACAGGCCTACTCCCAACATTCATCACGATCATGGCTGATTGATCAACTCAATAGTCTGATCCTGCTTTCTCCTCATAACCTCTGATTCCATTTGCCCCTAAGTGCTATATCTAGCCATCTCTTGAAGACATTCAATGTTTTCGCATCAACTACTTCATGTGGTAATGAATTCTACAGGCTCACCACTGTTTGGGTGAAGAAATGTCTCCTCATCTCCATCCTAAATAGTCTATCCCAAATCCTCAGACTGTGACCCTTGGTTCTGGACACACTGACCATCGGGGAAATCTCCTTGCATCTACCTTGTCCAGTCCTGTTAGAATTTTCCAAGTCTCTATGAGATTCCCTCACATTAGTCTCAACTCCAGCAAAAACTATCCCACCCTAGTCAATTCACTCTTCATATGTTAGACCCATCATTCCCAGAATCAGCCTGGAAAACCTTCCTTGCACTCCCTTGAAAGCAAGAGCATCCTTCCTCAAAAGGAAACCAAAACTGCACACAATATTGTAGTGTGGCCTCACTAAGGCCCTGTATAACTGCAACAACACATCCCTGCTCCTGGACTCAAAACTTCTCACAAATGAAGGCCAAAATACCATTTGCCTTCTTTACGGCCTGCTGCACATTACCTTCAGCAACTGGTGCACAGGGATTCCCAGGTCCTACAGCACACTCCCCTCTCCCAATTTACAGGCTGCCATTCAGGTACTAATCTGCCTTGTTTTTGCTTCTGAAGTGAATACTCTCACATTCAACCAAATTATACTGCATCTGCCATTGATTTGCCCACTTACCCAACTTGTCCAGATCATGCCGAAGGATCTCTGCATCCTCATCACAGTTCATGTTCCCACTCAACTTGGTATCATCTGCAAACTTGGAGATGCTACATTTTGTTCCCCCATCCAAATCACTGACGTATATTGTGAATAGCTGGGGTCCCAGCACCAATCCTTGTGGCACCCAACTAGTTACTGCCTGCCAATTTGAAATGGACCCATTAATTCCTACTGTTTCCTCTCTGCCAACCAGTTTTCTATCCGTAACGATACATTTCCCCCAATCCCATGTGCTTTAATCTTGCACAATAATCTGTTATGTGGGGCTGTCAAAAGTTTTCTGAAAGTCCAAATATACCACATCAACTGGCTCCCCTTGTCAATTCTACTAGTTACATCTTCATAGAATTCTAAGAGATTTGTCAAGCATGATTTCCTCTTCATAAATCCATGCTGACTCTGTCTGATCCTGCCGTTGCTTTCTAAATGCTCCACTATAAAAGTCCTTGATAATGATTTTGAGAAAGGCTTACTATCTATAATTACCTGTTGTTTTCTCTCTCCCTCCCTTTCTGAACATTGGAGTGACTTAGCCACTCTCCAATCCGCAGGTACTGTTCCAAAGTCTAGGCAATCCTGGAAAATGACCACCAATGCATCCACTACTTCTGTTCCATCATAATTTTTTTTTTAAAGCTAACACTGGAGGTTTAATCCTGCATGCAATACTATCAGCAGAATTAAGATCCGAAAAGTTCAGACTCCAAGTTATATGCAGAAGCTACACAACGTAAACGCTACACTAAAAATGCCTATTTTCACATTAAAACTAACAGCTGAATTCTGACCTGGTGGATGAAGAATTGGAGGCCCAGTATTAACAGGAGGCGGTGGCGGCAGGAATGGAGGTGGTGGTCCAGCTAGATGAGGTGGAGGTGCTCCTGGAGGTACAAATGGAGGACGTTTTGTCGAGGTATTGTTAGTAAATTCTGATGCTGGATGGTCTCCAAGAACCTTTTGGAGAAAGGAAAACAACTAAACTCAGAATTAGACGGAACAGGTCCATGGTAAGCCTAGAGACAAACCATAGGTACTATCGTCAACTGCTTGATCAAACAAATTTGACTAAGCTAGCTGATTAGTTATGAATGCCAGCTGAAGGGATAGAACTGAGAGGAACTATGAACCATGCTTCAATTTTGACACTGCTTCTGTTGCTTTCAAAGTACAAGATGTTTAACTGAAGCTCTCATGTTGATGCCGCAGCTGTTTGAAGTGCTTTAATTTACACTTAATTTAATTACAAAATGGTCAGCTCAATAGTATTTTTTGGTATTTTATTACCGATTAAACTGATAAGGGTGACAAAAGGTGTGCTTAAGAGTAAATTCAAAAGCCGGGAGAGAAAAGTCAAAGAACAAAGTGACAATTTGGTCAATAAACAAGCAGATCGCATCAAGAAAGACAGTTTAACAGTTGCGGTTGGTCATTAGTGATACTAACAAATCAAAGAGTAAAACAGCAAAAATGTTAAAACTAATGGTGCTATACCCAAGTTCATAAAGCATTCTCAAAGGAATTATTAATACGAGGGGGTAAATTATATTAGATTAAAGGGAGAGGTGTTTAAAAGTTGCCAAAGTAGGAAGCCTCAGAATTGGTACATTTTAGAATTTAGCAAAGGAAGACCCAGAAACTGATAAGGAAAAGAAGAAAATAGAACATGAAAATAGCTACAAAGAATCAACAAAACGGAAAGTAAAGGTTTCTATGGGTATTTTAAAAAAAAAGAGAGATTAGCACAGACAAATTTGGTTCAACTACAGCCAGAAACATGTGACTTAATAATGGAAAATAAGGAAATAACAGAGAAACTAAACTAATACTTTGTTTTTGACTTCAAGGAGGAAAGTACAGAAATCTCACAGGAATACTAGAAATCAAAAGGGGCTTGCATGAGTGAGGAACTGAAAGAAATCAAAATTAATACAATGGGGTAGTACTGGAGAAAATAATGCACTAAGGGCTGATAGATCCCCTGAACGTGATGATCTATACCCCTAAGTGTTGAAAGAGGTGGCTGCAGAGACAGAAGATGACCATGACTAGAATTTTTGAACAGTTTCAACAGAACGGAAGATAGCAATACAACCCTATTTTTGAAAGGAGACAGAAAGAAAACAGGTAATTCAAGACATGTAAGCTTGATCTTAATAGTAAGGAAAATGCTAAAAAAAACTATTGTAAAGGATGCGATAACCAGACACGTTGAAAATAATCGTAGGGTCGAGTAGAATCAATGTGGATTTACGAAAAAAAATCATGTTTGTAGTGATTGTAACAAGGTCAGCCAGGTGGACCTCATAGAATAAGTTGCCAGATTGGATCAGGTTAACAGTCCTAATCAGGGAGCCCTGGCCACGAGTGTTAGATATCCTGTTCATGCTGAGAGCCAGCTCAGAGAGCTGGATCAGTGTCAAGGACTTTCCACATGATGGGATATCAGCATCTGTGGAGTCATTTCAATATTTAACAAAACTGTTTATTTTTGACGTAACTGGAAAAATAAACGAGGGGGAGCCAAATGAATGCGGCAATAAGGATGCAAAGTCAAAATGAGGCAGGCTTTGCTTGAGTGAGACAGAGGCCAACTATACTTAGATATAAGGAGCACAAAAGCTGACGTTTCGGGCCTAGACCCTTCATCAGAGAGGGGGATGGGGAGAGGGAACTGGAATAAATAGGGAGAGAGGGGGAGGCGGACCGAAGATGGAGAGTAAAGAAGATAGGTGGAGAGAGTATAGGTGGGGAGGTAGGGAGGGGATAGGTCAGTCCAGGGAAGATGGACAGGTCAAGGAGGTGGGATGAGGTTAGTAGGTAGCTGGGGGTGCGGTTTGGGGTGGGAGGAAGAGATGGGTGAGAGGAAGAACCGGTTAGGGAGGCAGAGACAGGTTGGACTGGTTTTGGGATGCAGTGGGTGGGGGGGGAAGAGCTGGGCTGGTTGTGTGGTGCAGTCAGGGGAGGGGACGAACTAGGCTGGTTTAGGGATGCAGTAGGGGAAGGGGAGATTTTGAAACTGGTGAAGTCCACATTGATACCACATGGCTGCAGGGTTCCCAGGCGGAATATGAGTTGCTGTTCCTGCAACCTTCGGGTGGCATCATTGTGGCAGTGCAGGAGGCCCATGATGGACATGTCATCTGGAGAATGGGAGGGGGAGTGGAAATGGTTTGCGACTGGGAGGTGCAGTTGTTTGTTGCGAACTGAGCGGAGGTGTTCTGCAAAGCGGTGCCCAAGCCTCCGCTTGGTTTCCCCAATGTAGAGGAAGCAGCATTCAAAATCTCCCCTTCCCCTACTGCATTCAAAATCTCCCCATCCCCTACTGCATCCCTAAACCAGCCTAGTTCGTCCCCTCCCCCGACTGCACCACACAACCAGCCCAGCTCTTCCCCCCCCACCCACTGCATCCCAAAACCAGTCCAACCTGTCTCTGCCTCCCTAACCGGTTCTTCCTCTCACCCATCCCTTCCTCCCACCCCAAGCCGCACCCCCCAGCTACCTACTAACCTCATCCCACCTCCTTGACCTGTCCGTCTTCCCTGGACTGACCTATCCCCTCCCTACCTCCCCACCTATACTCTCTCCACCTATCTTCTTTACTCTCCATCTTCGGTCCGCCTCCCCCTCTCTCCCTATTTATTCCAGTTCCCTCTCCCCATCCCCCTCTCTGATGAAGGGTCTAGGCCCGAAACGTCAGCTTTTGTGCTCCTGAGATGCTGCTTGGCCTGCTGTGTTCATCCAGCCTCACATTTTATTATCTTGGAATTCTCCAGCATCTGCAGTTCCCATTATCTCTTATACTTAGATATATTTTGTTCAAAGTTGGAATTCACCGCACAGCATGGAAGTGATCCTTCAGGTAAGGTTTACAGCAAGAAGTGTGCTGAGTGATGAGTTTGAAGATGGGACGGAAACAATTTCACATTCCATTATTAAGTTCATTAGTTGGCAAGAAACTATCAGAGACAGTCTTTAAGCAGCTGTAAATTAGAAAAGCACATTATCTAAGTTATATTTGGATTTAACACACTGTAGGGAATCCAATCTTAACCAATAAAAACCAGAAATAAAGGAAGGGGAAGGGACAATAAAAGAAAACAGTACTATGTTATGTGGGAATCACAGCATCAGAAGGTACAGAAGAGGCCCTTGGGTTCACTGAGTCTGTTTTAACAAAACGCCACTCAGCACTTAGCCCATAGCCATGAATGTTACCACATTTCAAATACTCATCCAAATACTTTTTAAAGGTTGTGAGGTTTACCGCCTCAACTATCCTCACAGGCAATATCCAAGACAACCATGTGTTTGCCAGCTGCAAGAAGCCTGAACTTCAGTTTTCAGAAGTCAAATTTCGCAAGGGTGATATTTGCTCAAGGGATTGTAGTCAGAACAGCTTTTTGTTACACAATGAGCAGCTCAGCTGTACAGACAGGCAGGAAGAAGAAATTAAGTGCACTAGCAGCATAGGTTCCTTCAGTTAGGGAAACAGGCATTTATGTGGCTACAGAGATGACTATGAGGACTAAGAGGATAGCACTACGCTGCTTCTGTACTGCCAAGGTCAAGGGTGTCACTGAAAGTGGTTACAGGTCATTCTTCTGGCAAAAGGTGAGCCAAAGATCAAAGATCATTGTCCACACATACACAAATGACAAAGTACAAAGTGGCCGGCGTGGGGGCGGGGGGAGCAGAGAACCGTGCTCCTGCAAACAGAAATTAGGTTTTAAAAAAAAACCTCCAATGCAGTAATATCCAGATTTTTGTTACTTGCACATGGGAATAAAGGCAGATGAATGCATTGCTGGAAAGGTGGTGTCAAAGTGGGGAGTTTTAGATTCCTCAGACTCTAGGCATGGCTCTTGGGAAGTTGGCACCTTACAAACCAGATGGTTTGTGCCTGACCAGGGTTAGAGTTGTGTTTCTTATGGGGTATTTTGCTAGTACTGTTGGCAGGAGTCAGTTACAATTGGGAACCAAGAGGAATACAGAAAATTCAGAAGGCAAGTTGAAAAACCTACTAAAGAAGCACAGAGGAACTATGATGGCAGTACACATAAAAACCATGTCTTTTATTATTCAAATGCCTACAGAAGAATAACAGAAGGAGCAAGACTGATGAGAGATCAAAAAGGGAATTGTTTATGGCAGGGTATTAAATGAAGAGTTTGCATTTGTCTTCACCAAAAAGGTGACATATGCTACCCAAGCTATGCTTATAGGACAGGAAGCTCTGTTACTACAAAGACTCAAAATTGATATAGTAGTAGTGTTTGTTTGCAGGAAATTGCAATAACTATAAACTTTGTCTTACCTAAACTCAGGGGAAGTGCCAGAAGCTAGAAATGGCAAACATCATGTCCTTGTTCACGAAAGGTTGTAAGAATAAGCCCAGCATTACAGACCAGTTTAACTTCAGTGTTGGGAAGTTTCTAAAAACAATTATTCTGTGGCCACATGATAGCTCTGTTAAAGACATACTCCATCACTTTGCTGATGACCGAGTGTATATTGATAGGCTATAACTGGCTGCGTGGATTTTGTTTTGTACACAGGGCACTTTAATTTGGGTAATTTGTTACATTGTCAAGTAGATGTCAGTGTCAGAGCCACACTGGAACAACTTGCTACAGGCCTGTACAGTTCTGGAGCATGAATCTTCAGTACTATTGCAAAAATGCTGTCAGGGTCCAGTCTCTGCAGTATCCAGTGCCTTCAACTGTTTCTCAATATCACAAGGAGCGAACTGAATTTGTTGAAAACTGACATCTGGTTATAAAGGGATCTCTTCTGGCTGTAACATGAGTAATACAGTAATTATGGACAACTTCAATTTACATATGGACTGAGTGAATCTAATTAGCACTAATGTTGTGGAGGATGAATTGTCATGTGTACACTTTGCATTTTTGCAGCAGTACATTGAGGAGTTGAGATATTGGGTAATTTTAGATTTAGTATTATGTAATGAGAAAGGCCAAATTAATAACCTTGCTGTAAAAGTAAAGAGTTGAGCATAATGGAGTTTCACACTTGGCTTACATATGAACATATAAATGATTAGCAGGACATTTGACTCTAACTCAGCTGAGCATTCAATAAGATCATGGCTGAATTAATGGTAACTTCAAAACCGCATTCCTGCCTATACCTGATAATCAAGAATCTATCTACTTCTGCCTTAAAAGGTTCAAAGATTCTGCCACAAACATCATTTGAGGAGGAGATTTTAAATATTCACAACCCTGTGAAAGACCATATTTTTCAATTTCCGGATGAGAAAACGAAATGGAAGTTGGACTGCCATAACTAGAATACCAGGAAGCTTTTCTGCAACTAGAGATCAAGAGTTGCATATTGTTGAAGTGGAAACATTTTTTTTTAAACAGGGAGCGAGAATTTAAGATTGAATGGCAAAATGTTTATACATTTTGTGACTGCTTGTGGAACAGCAGTCATTATTATTTGCACGCACTTTCCCATTAGGTTTTGGCATCTCAAAAGGAATTTCCTCATCTCTATCCTTAATGGCCGATTCCCTAGTTCTGGACTCTCATAGCAAAAACATTCTTTCTGCATCCACTATCAAGGTGCCTCAGAACCTTGGATTCTTCAAAATGATATACTTCATTCTGAACTAATATAATAGTTGCCTTTGCTTAGAATTAAAAGAGCTAAGTTGGTTATGGTAAAAGGAAAATATTAGCAAAGACAAACGTGGACCCATTACAGGAAAAGAGAGGAGAATTTGAAACAAGAACAAAAAAATGGCAGAGATTCCAAGCAATTTTACAAATGCAATTTTCCTGTTTTTAATCTAGGTTGAGGTAGGTATGTCAAGTGGCAATAAACACACTGTCCTTATCATTGAGAAAGCTAGCTAGATCACACCCCCATCCGGCTGAAGGCAGGTTTGGCCTATTGTAGGGCTTGATAGTACATCCTGTTCCCCAGAAGCAGCCAGCTTAAAACTCTCAGTCATTGCTTACTTTTCAGGGGATCCAACAGTGAGAATGTAGACCTTTCACTCATGTCTCTCACAGGGTAAGGGTTGTAACAAGTGGGGGAGCACATCTGGGTAATTTATGACAAGGATACAAGGGCAGGGATGGTTTTTAAAGGCCATCCACTTTCCCCCACATGTAAATCTGTTTACTCCAGATTTAGGCAAATGTGAGGTTTCCACCAAGTTGGCACGCAGATCACCCTAACTTCTCTGTTGGGAGTTTTCTCAGCTTACATGACAATGGGCAATTGGGGAGGGATTAAATCTAAACCCTTGAGTGCCTGTTAATTGAAACTTAAGGGCCTTAATTGCTGATAAGTCAAAAATGTCTGCAATGGAACCTCTTGCCCAGCACTTACTTGGTGAGGTGGTGGAGCTGCATCTCTGCAGGATCAACTGATCAAAATTTTTTTTCCTTCATACCACCTCTCTTGCTACTTCTGGGAAACAGAAGATTTACTGTTGGTTGGTTTTCACCGAGGATGTCATACAAAATCTCAGAAATATTTGGGAACAAAAGAACTTCTGATGAGAAGAAGAAATTGAAGGAAACTTAATAGCATTCAAATAGTTAAATGGGTTGAAGGTTGTTAAATCCCTGGACCCTGCTACATTCTAGAATGTTGGAGGCAACTACAGAGATAATGGATGGATTTGTGGTCATCAAACAATATCAGTGTAACCCTGCTATTTACAGGAAAGAAAGAAAACAGAAGCATGCAAGCCTGTAAGTTTGACTACAGAAGGGAAAATTTTAAAATTTATCTTTTGAGGGTTGATAACTGGGCACTTAGGTCCCATTGGAGTCAACATTGATTTATGCAAGGGAAATCATGGTTGACAAACCTGTTGGGATTTATTGAGGATGTTACATGTTGTGTAGATGTATGAGGAGAACTAGCAGATGAGTTGTATTTGGATTTTTGGAAAGCCTTCTTCAAAAGGAACCAAAACTGGAACACAATGGATTGGAGAAATATACTGCTGCATGTATAGTTAATGGACAGACAGCGAGGAGCAGATGGGCCATTCTCAGGATGACAAGCTATTAAAAGTGGGGTACTGCAAAAAGGAATCAGTGCTTAGACTACATGTTCACAATCTATTAAAAGGATTTGGACACAGGGATCGAATGTCATATTTTCCAATTTGTTGATGAGACAAAACTAGGTGAAAGTAAGAGTTGTGAGAGAATGCAAGAAGGCTTCAAGGGAATTTATTCAGTCTAAGTGAATGGCTGAGAACATGGCAGACGGTGTATAAAAGTGTGAATGAGTGCAAGGCTATACACTTGTACAGAAAGAAAAGCTATATTAAATGGAGAAGGATTGGCAACGTCCAAAGGGCACTGTCCTCCTTTTTCTAATCAACTTGTTGAGAGATGTGATTTTACATCTCTGGAACAGGTGGGAGTTGAACCTAGGCCTCCTGATCCAGGGATAGGAACACTACCACTGTGTCATGAAAGCCTCTTCCTGGGCGTCCTTGTTCCTGAGTCACTGAGCTGCAGGTGCAGTTAGCAATTAGGAATGCAAGTTGTTCTTTAGTCAATACAATGAGGGAATTTTGGCACACGAGTAAAAACGTTTAGCTATAATTGCATGGAGGCTTGATGATACCACCTGGAGTAATGCACATGGTTTTGGTCTCAAAGTGATGCACCTGCCACAGAGGGAGTGGCAGCAGAGGTGCACCTGACTAATTACTAGGATTGTCCTTTATAAGAAGAGAAATTGAAGTATTTAGGTCTGTATCCTCTCAAGTTTCAAAGAATCAGGGTCAGCTCAATGAAGTTTAGCATTTTTTTTATACAGTCAATTTAGATTGCATGTTTCCCCTTGCTAATCAGTCTACAACCACAGGACAGTTTCTCAGATTAAAAGGGGCAAATCATCTAAAACAGGAGTATGAAATTCTTCACTCACAAAAGGGTGAAGTTTTATACTTCTCTACCCTAGAGGGCTGTGCAAGTTCCATCATTGACTATGTTCAAGATTGAGATGGATAGGTTTCTAGAACTATTGATATTAAGGGGCAGTGGAGAACAATAGCACACTAGGAAACTGGTCTAAGAAAATAAAGTGTGAAGCTGAATGAACACAGCAGGCCAAGCAGCATCTCGGGAGCACAAAAGCTTACGTTTCGGGCCCGGGCCCAGACCCTTCATCAGAGAAGGGGATGGGGTAAGGGTTCTGGAATAAATAGGGAGAGGGGGGAGGTGGACCAAAGATGGAGAGAAAAGAAGATAGGTGGAGAGAAGAGTGTAGGTAGGGAGGGGATAGGTCAGTCTAGGGAAGACAGACAGGTCAAGGAGATGGGATGAGGTTAGTAGGTAGGAAATGGAGGTGTGAGGAAGGGATGGGTGAGAGGAAGAACAGCTTAGGGAGGCAGAGACAGGCTGGGCTGGTGTTGGGATGCAGTGGGGGAAGGGGACGAGCTGGGCTGGTTTTGGGATGCGGTGGGGGAAGGGGAGATTTTGAAGCTGGTGAAGTCCACATTGATACTATTGGGCTGCAGGGTTCCCAAGCAGAATAGGAGTTGCTGTTCCTGCAACCTTCGGGTGGCATCCTTGTGGCACTGCAGGAGGCCCATGACGGACATGTCGTCCGAGGAATGGGAGGGGGTGTTAAAATGGTTTGCGACTGGGAAGTGCAGTTGTTTATAGCGAACCGAGCGGAGGTGTTCTGCAAAGTGGTCCCCAAGCCGCCGCTTGGTTTCCCCAACGTAGAGGAAGCCACACCAGGTACAATAGATACAGTATACCTCTTTGGCAGATGTGCAGGTGAACCTCGGCTTAATGTGGAAAGTCATCTTCGGGCCTGGGATGGGGGTGAGGGAGCAAGTGTAGCACTTCCTGCGGTTGCAGGGGAAGGTGCCGGGTGTGGTGGGGTTGGAGGGGAGTGTGGAGCAAACGAGGGAGTCATGGAGAGTGTGGTCTCTCCGGAAGGCAGACAAGGGTGGGAATGGAAAAAGGTCTTGGGTGGTGGGGTCGGATTGCAGATGGCGGAAGTGTCGGAGGGTGATGCGTTGTATCCGGAGGTGGGTGGGGTGGTGTGAGAGAATGAGGGGATCCTCTTGGGGCGGTTGTGGCGGGGGTGGGGTGTGAGGGATGTGTTGCGGGAAACGTGGTCAAGGGTGTTCTTGACCACTGTGGGGGGGGGGGGGGGGGGGGTGGGGGGGGGGGGGGTGGAGGTTGTGGTCCTTGAAGAACTTGGACATCTGGGATGTCTCATCCTGGGAGCGGAGACATTGGGAATAGGGGATGGAATTTTTGCAGGAGGGCGGGTGGGAGGAGGTGTATGCACCCAGCGCATCGTCTTCCCCCACTGCATCCCAAAACCAGCCCAGCCTGTCTCTGCCTCCCTAACCTGTTCTTCCTCTCACCCATCCCTTCCTCCCACCTCAAGCCGCACCTCCATTTCCTACCTACTAACGTCATCCCACCTCCTTGATCTGTCAGTCTTCCCTGGACTGACCTATCCCCTCCCTACCTCCCCACCTATACTCTCCTCTCTACCTATCATCTTTTCTCCCCATCTTCGGTCCACCTGCCCCTCTCTCCCTATTTATTCCAGTTCCCTCTCCCCATCCCCCTCTCTGAAGGGTCTAGACCCGAAACCTCAGCTTTTGTGCTCCTGAGATGCTGCTTGGCCTGCTGTGTTCATCCAGCTTCACACTTTATTATCTTTGGATTCTCCAGCATCTTCAGTTCCCATTATCTCAGAAAATTGGTCTACTTCTGTTCGTCTATGATTTGGATGTTGTGACTAAATATAGCAATGCCAAGTTTGCTGATAGGAATGCAACTAGTGAAAAGGTGAAAGGAGGCATCAACAGAATTTTGACAAGCTAAGCAACTGGACAAGAACAATGACACCATGCATCACTCAGGAAAATGTGAAGTTATTTATTTTGGTAGGAAAATCAAAAATGAAAAGTATTTCTTAAATAATGACAAATTGGAAAGTGTTGATACCCAACCAGGATCTGGTTGTCCTTGTCCATGACTCACCTGAAAACAAGCATGCAGGTATAGCAAACAATTAGAACGGGAACTGTTAGGTTGGCCTTGATGAGACTGCACTTAGTGTATTGAGTACAGTTTTGGTTTTGTTAGCCCAAGGTAGGGTAATAATTGACATAATAGGACAAAGAAAACCTCACACTAACTCTGGGATGATGGACTGTCCTATATGGAGAGATTATGGGGACAGGGTGCATACTTTCCAGCACTTACAATAATTAGAGATGGCCTCATTGAAGCAGACAAACTTTTTTCAACACAACTTAACAGGGTAGATGGGGATAGGATCTTTTCTCTAGCTGTAACGGGCAGTGGGGTGTAGAACCAGTGGACACAGTCTTATTTAGGACTGGGGCAGGAGGAGTAGGAATTTCTACTCTTCAGGTTCTCTCTCTCTCTGTGTCTTTGAAATTTGCTACCGCAGAGGGTGGTGGAAGGGCAATCAGAGATCGAGATGCATCAATTTCTAGACACAAATAACATCAAGGAATATCGGGGCCACACTGGAAAAGGGCACAGAGGCTTAAGATCAGCCATAAAATTGTTGTACGGTGGGGGTAGTTCAAAGGGCTGAACAGCCTCTATTTTCTATCATCCTACAAATAAAGATAAATTAATTTGATCAAATAGCAATTAATGATACGGTAGGATAGCGACAAAGCTTTGAAATTATGTATTTAACAGTAGCTGAATTTTTAGAATAGATGGACAAATGGAAGTAGAACAGTCTTGACAATAAAACAAGTAGTGAATATTTGGGATTGGCCCAGGAAATCAGGACATAGATCTAAGATCAAATAAGTTCTACCAAATAACAAAAACACACTTTTGGGGTGCCTTACAGCAACTAACAATGAGTCTGGCAGCATCTGTAGAGGAGAAAACAGTTAACGTTTCGGGTCCAGTGACCCTTCCTCTGAATGATGGAGGCTGGGAAAACGCCAGTTTATATGCGGAAAATTGGGAGGTGGGTGGGGTAGGGAGTAAGCGATAGGATAGCGCCCGAAGAGAGAGAAAGACAGTTGGACAGAGGAGTTACTAACCATCAGGCTGGGGAGGGTGAACAGTTGTTAATGGAGACTGTTAGTGGCTAACAACAGGGGCTGTGTAATGGCAGGCTATGTGGTAACAAGGCCTGGAGTTTGGGATGGAGGGGCTGGGACATGGGAGAGTTTAGGCCCTAAAATTACTGAACTCAATATTGAGTCCAGAGGGCTGGAGGTCACCAAGCAGAAAATGAGGTACTGTTCCTCCAGCTTGCACTAGGCTTCACTGGAACACTGTAGCAAGCAAGAGACCGAGATGTTGACCAGGGAGCAGGGTGATGCATTGAAGTGGCAGGCAACAGATAGTTCAGGGTCTTTTTTGCGAGTAGAACGCAGATGTTCCGCAAAGCGGTTGCCAAGTCTACGGTTGCCAAAATAAATATCACGTTAGACTCAGAATTGCACGATGTGACAGGGTTAATTAGTAATTTTCTGGAATCCATCAGGACAAAAAAAGGGATCATAACAACATCGTGATAGAATTCCGCATGAAGTCCAAGAAAGATGCAGTAACAAATCCACAATCAATGTCAATTACAGATCTCAAAAATGCAGCCCACAATTTTCAAAAAGGAGGCAGAAGTGACAACTAAAGGCCAGTTAGTCTGAACATACAAAACAGGAGCAGAAGTAGACAACTCAGCCCTCGAGCTTGTTTCACCATTCAATAAGATTGAGGTGAAGACAGAAGGATCTTGCAAAGGTATAAGGATTGTTTAACTGGTTGAGCAAGGTGGCAGCAGAGGGAACATAGTGCAGGAAATTTTACATTATCCACTTTGGCAAGACAATTCAAAAAGCAGATCGTTTTCCAACAAGGTGAAACTAATAAATATTGGCAAGAAGAATGATTTGTCCATAAGGCACAAACCTGAGTTAACATAGGACCAGCAAGCAATTAGAAGGATAACTGGCAAGTTGGCTCATCGTAACAGAACTGAAATACAAGGCAAGAAAGTTTTGCTGAGGTCACACATGGAGTACTGCATGTAGTTTTTGTTTATCCTTGTGTAAAACCTTATTTTCCATTCCCAGGCACAGTGAAGGATCAGCGTATTGATTCCTTGGAGGACAGTTGTCTTGTGAATTGAGACTGCGCAGAACATCCCTACATTCTCGTACGTGGAATAGTGTAGGTTAGATGGGCTTGAGATCGGTATGACAGGTCAGCACAACATCGAGGGCCGAAGGGCTTGTACTGTGCTGTAATGTTCTATGTTCATGTCATGAAGAGGAGTCACTGGATTCAAAACATGAATTCCACTTTTCTATCCACAGATGTTACCATTTAGGACTGAGTGGAGGAGGAACATTGTTTATTGAGGGCTGTGAATCTTGTGAACTGTCCATCCAGAAAGCTCAGTCATTGAAAGAATCCAAAACATTGTCACTTAATTCTTTTGTATTCAATGAGATAGAATAGGCATGTGCAGTTGATGTAGAAAGTCAGTCAACATTGCACTTATTAGCACAGCAGGCTCAAGAGGCTACGTTGCCTATTGTTGTTCATGTTTCTCGTAAAATTTCTGTAAACTATAGCATTCATCCCTCTTTACCTAGGTTCAGATTTCATCCAGATAGCAAAAGTAAGGTGGGAGGAAGCTCAAAGGTGCATAAATACCAGCACAGAACAGTTGGACTGGATGGTTTTACTCATCCCTGTGCTGTAAAGTTTTAACTAACATGCTGAGAGGAGTTGCAGTTGCAATGTTTCTGAAACTTACTAAGTTCGATCATAATCCCCACCCAGAACTCTGCATCAAGTTACTACAAGAGCCTAACCTGCTCCATCTTCATCCCAAGTAACCCACTCCAACACAAAAGCTGTACTTCCAAGTCTCAACTTGTTAGTAAACAGTACTAAACAGAGTCTGTCCCTGCTCTACTTCAGCAGATTTTTAAGCTCTTAACAGTTACGTAAAACGTTCTGATCACATGAAGCTACAAGGTTGTCAAAACTGAAGAATCAAATTACAAATTACAATCAGGACACTTGTAGAACTGTGTACGTTAAACTCAATTTCAGAGGTTTTCAATGAATTGCAAAACTTTCCTTTGTTTATTACCAACAATACCATCAGCATCTACCACTTACAACAAAAATATTCAAATAAAACAAAATTCAATTTTGTTGAAATAGTTTACAAGTTTGATTTTTGACAAAGAAAAATTTGGAATGGCTTCTTCCACTGCATTATGAAAATTCAACTTTAACCTTACAAAATAGTTAAAGTAATTTGTATAAAATAGTTTGCTTGCTGGATTCCACGTGCATAACTACTTGACAAACCTGGATGGCATTTTCATCTGTTCCACCCCTGTCCCGACGTCGGCCCTCCACACGAGCAATGGTAATTAACTGACCTCCAATTACCTCTATGGACCCAGACAACCTTCTGAAAAACAGATTTTAGATTTAAGGTAGTGCAACAAATGTATCCTCGTTGATTTCCAAATAAGGAAGTACCAGCAAATTAAAATTTTATCCAAAACATCAACCCCAAACATATCATCAGATAAAATTCACTCCTGATGAGGCTCATAACAAATTCAAGCAGCGCTAACCTAACCAAAGGTGAGCTAACCCAAACATTTTTTAGCAGTAATGTTCACTCAATTAAAATAGGACAAAAAGAACAAAAATCACATCAAACAAATCTGTTCTTTTTATGCCAAACTCAAGTTATGTTTCCATTTTTAAAAAAAAATCACTCCATTTCACCAGAGGTAATCCAGTTTTCTACAAAACGTCTAAGGTGCCTTTTCAAGTGGTATCATGAACATTTACTCCAGATATTAATGGCTTTTTCTGAAACTGTTTTCTGATCATTAATTTCCTGACCACAGATAGTGCAATAACTTGCATTTATAGTGATGTTAATGTAAAAAAAAATCCCAAGGTGCTAAACAAGTATCAACCAAGAATTATGATGCATTGACCCTCCTATTCAATGAATTGCTGCATAATGATAAAAAGTCCTCTAGTTTAGGCTGATAGAGTGGAAATGCTGCTCTTTGGACAGTCAGTGAACTTGATGGGCCAAATGGTCAACCTACCACAGGGGATCCTATAATTCCCAGGATTCTCTACAACAAAATTCAACACCAAGTACAACAGTGCTCATCTTTGACCACAGATATTTCACCTCAGCATCTGTAGCTCGAAATGTTTTCTCCAAGCTCAATGCAAATTTTGAAACACATTTCAAGGAAGTGTTGTTCTAAAATTACAAATTGTTTACACTTTACAAATGAGCAACAACCACGAGATGTTAAAAGTAAAACTTCCACTGAAGATGTCTTTGCTTAAATTCTGACCTGTTGGGTGGAGGTCCTGCCCGGAAACGATTTGGAGGAGAAGGGAAGTCCATTTTAGGGGGTGGCACCTCTGGTTCTTTCTCAGGATTTCCAGTTCTGCCCTGTTGTACCTGAAAAATTTAAAATTTGCACCATTACTGAAATTTTAAGAACAGTCAAGCAAGTTGAGGAGATTGTACAGGTCTTTGTAAAGAAACAGAATAAAACACGTGAAATGTTTGTCAGGTAAAAGTTCAAATGTGGCAACTTTGAGGTCATCAATTTGAATCAGAGAAAGACAAGCAAAATATTTTGATGCTAAGAAACAATCAGCTTTAGAGGAGCAAACAAAATTAGATACTCATATGAGCGAATCACAAAGCTTTTGCGCAAGCACAAAGTTTAGAAAAAGCTAATCAAACTGATCTTGAACTCTTGGTGTATGAAATAAATCAAGAAACTTATACTTCACTTATCTTTGTCAAAACCCATCTAAATAAGTGCACTCAGTTCTGGACAATGAACACAATGAAATGAAATTGATCTTGAACAAAAACAAAAAAGTTGTTGGAAGAGCTCAGCAGGTCTGGCAGCATATGTGAAGGAGAAAACGGAGTTAACATTCGAAGGATCACCAGACCTGAAACGTTAGCTCTTTTTTTTATCTTCATAGATGCTGCTAGGCCTGCTGAGCTTTTCCCAACAACTTTGTTTTTGTTCATGATTTTGTTCAGTATCCGAAGTTGTTTTGGTTTTTCTTCAGATCACATGGGATTCAGGAAGAGCTTGTCAATTAGATACAAAAGTCGGTCTGATGACAGGAGGCAGAGGGTGGTGGTTCATTCGGACTGGGGACCCGTGACGAGCAGTATTCTACAGGGATTCGTGCTGACTCCACTGTTGCTCATAATTTATTTAAATGATTGGATAAGAATTTAGGAGACATGGTTAGTAAGTTTATAAATGACATCAAAATTGTTGGTGTAATTGACAGTGAAGGAGTTTGTCTAAGAGTACAAAGGGATCTTGATCAATCGAGCCAATGGGCCAAGGAGTGGCATATGGAGTTCAACTTGAATAAATGTTTTACCAAAATGCAATACCTCACAAGAAAGGGCAGGACTCAGAGTTAATGGTTGGGTACTAGGTAGTGTTGTCAAACAGAGACACCTAGGAGGTTCAGGTATGTAGTTCTTTGAAAGTTGCACCATAGACAGACAGGGTGGTTAAGAACGTGTTTTGCATGCTTTAACATCAGAGCTCTGATCTAGAGTCATTTAGACACGAAATGTTAGCTTGCTTTCTCTCTATGGATGCTGCTTGACCCGGTGATCTCTGGCATTTTTTTTCATGCAGATTCCAGCATCTGCAGTAATTGCTCCTAAAGCAGTCTTTTTTGGACTGGAAATGTTAACTGTGTTTCTCTCTCCACAAGCACTGAAGAGAGTCGATTTTCTCCTTTTTTTTAAAAAATTGTTCTTATTCCAGAGAAATGTTCCTTTCTCATCAAATCTGTGGGTTGACTTATCTATTTGTTTCTAGTTCCAGTCAGGTGAGCTGAAAAATCTTTTTCTTTGACTCACACATTTGCTTTTACTTTCTCAGCTCTGAATAACAAAGCTGAAACCCTGACATAGAGGTGATCTATTCCCTGAACTACTCTGAATGAACTCCTTTTTTCTAAAAGAAACTACTCTTCTAACAACTGTCAGATCTTTTGACAACTGAATTTAAAAGATTTTAACTAACTTTTCTTTTCAAACTGCTCATTCCATCTAATAGTTTCTTTTTCTCTTTGGTCATAAACCCAACAGCATAAACCAACTTCCTATAACACTCCAGGAGCCCTTTAGTGCTCTGCTTTCTGACACATACTGGTTTAAAATCATGGCTCTGAAAGGACTGATCTAGTTAATTATGAAACCCCATCACAAAAATAGACAAAACACATTTGCCCAGTGGGGGAGGAAGTGAAGAGTTGTCAGAGGGAGGGGAGTGGGGGAGTTGCGACAAGGACAATCATGAGGATTTTTTGATTTGAAAAAAAAAAAGTGTGGTGATCAGTATCTTAACTGTTTGTGATGTGCATTATGGACTTGCACTTTAGAACTGTAATCTCAATGAATACTAACTGTAAATAACAAAGTGTGGAGCTGGATGAACACAGCAGGCCAAGCAGCATCTCGACAGCACAAAAGCTGACGTTTTGGGCCTAGACCCTTCTTCAGAGAGGGGGATGGGGAGAGGGTTCTGGAATAAATAGAGAGAGAGGGGGAGGCGGACCGAAGATGGAGAGAAAAGAAGATAGGTAGAGAGGAGAGTATAGGTGAGGAGATAGGGAGGGGATAGGCCAGTCCAGGGAAGACGGACAGGTCAAGGAGGCAGGATGAGGTGGTAGGTAGGAAATGGAGGTGCAGCTTGAGGTGGGAGGAAGGGATGGGTGAGAGGAAGAACAGGTTAGGGAAGCGCAAACAGGCTGGGCTGGTTTTGGGATGCAGTGGGGGGAGGGGTCGAGCTGGGCTGGTTTTGTGATGCAGTGGGGGGAGGGAAAGAACTGGGCTGGTTTGGGATGCGATGGGGGAAGGGGAGATTTTGAAGCTTGTGAAGTCCACTTTGATACCATTGGGCTGCAGGGTTCCCAAGCGGAATACGAGTTGCTGTTCTTGCTACCTTCGGGTGGCACCGCTGTGGCACTGCGGGAGGCCCATGATGGACATGTTGTCTGAGGAATGGGAGGGGGAGTTAAAATGGTTCGCGACTGGGAGGTGCAGATGTTTGCTGCGAACCAAGCGGAGATGTTCTGCAAAGCAGTTCCCAAGCCTCTGCTTGGTTTCCCCGATGTAGAGGATGCCACCTGGTGTGGCTTCCTCTACATTGGGAAAACCAAGCAAAGGCTTGGGGGCCGCTTTGCAGAACCCGGTGTGGCTTCATCTACGTTGGGGAAACCAAGCGGAGGCTTGGGGACCGCTTTGCAGAACCCGGTGTGGCTTCATCTACATTGGGGAAATCAAGCAGAGGCTTGGGGACCGCTTTGCAGAACCCAGTGTGGCTTCATCTACATTGGGGAAGCCAAGCGGAGGCTTGGGGACCACTTTGCAGAACACCTCCGCTCGGTTCACAATAAACAACTGCACCTCCCAGTCGTGAACCATTTTAACTCCCCCTCCCATTCCTCAGACAACATGTCCATCATGGGCCTCCCGCAGTGTCACAATGATGCCACCCGAAGGTTGCAAGAACAGCAACTCATATTCCGCTTGGGAACCCTGCAGCCTAATGGTATCAATGTGGACTTCACAAGCTTCAAAATCTCCCCTTCCCCCACTGCATCCCAAAACCAGCCTAGTTCTTCCCCTCCCCCCACTGCATCACAAAACCAGCCCAGCTCGACCCCTCCCCCCACTGCATCCCAAAACCAGTCCAGCCAGTCTCCGCTTCCCTAACCTGTTCTTCCTCTCACCCATCACCTCCTCCCACCTCAAGCCGCACCTCCATTTCCTACCTAACCTTATCCCACCTCCTTGACCTGTCCGTATTCCCTGGGCTGATCTATCCCCTCCCTACCTCCTCACCTATACTCTCCTCTCTACCTATCTTCTTTTCTCTCCATCTTCAGTCCGCCTCCCCCTCTCTCCCTATTTATTCCAGTTCCCTCTCCCCATCCCCCTCTCCGATGAAGGGTCTAGGCCCGAAATGTCAGCTTTTGTACTCCTGAGATGCTGCTTGGCCTGCTGTGTTCATCCAGCTTCACAGTTTGTTATCTTGGATTCTACAGCATCTGCAGTTCCCATTATCACAAATACTAACTGTAATTCTGTTTGTAGTTGAGGCAAGAGGAAGGGGTTCAAGACCCATTCTCAGTCGCTTCTGTTTCTCACAATAGGCTTTCCAAGTTTCTTCATTGAACCCATAATTGAAGTAATCAGAAAGATCAGCACCTTAAACAGATGAAACAACCACATGAGCAAATAGCACTACAATTACAGTTACTTATGGTCAATTATTTTTCTTTCATTTGCACAGCTTTTGAGCGAAGTAAACTAACAATACATTTCATTTGTTGAGAATTTAATAACTAATTTCCAATTTTTACAAATTTGAAACAATGGTAATAATATCAATACTTAGAATATAGAGACACCAAGTTTTAATACATACATCTAAATATTCCCAAGTGATCCTCTCATCAGTTGAATATGAATTCCGTACCTGGCTTCCTCCAAGGCTTATCTTCGAAAGAATCCAAATCTATTTCTAAAGCTGGCATTCCATTGATGTCACCAGGAGCATCAAGATCAACGCCTTTTCCAGCTTTTGTTCCTAGGAAATAAAATTTTCAAGTTTGACGCAAGTAACATTTAAAAAGTTGAAAATTAAAAATACTTCAACAAAAAGAACATTTTTTCCCATATACGATTGAATGCTAATCAGTTGCAGTTCTCTGCGTAATTGACCCAGAGGCAAATCAAATCTAAAAAAAAATTCAAAAACTGCTCTATTCCATCAAGTGATTTGGATGTTGTTCAGTCTCAAGTAGCTTTAACATGTCATAAAAGAAACCTTTCATAGGTTTTAATGCTCTATCATTGATATCAAACAAAAATAAAAATTCCAAGGCACTGGAGTTACGGAGTCACACTGCACAGAAGCACACTCTTCGGTCCAGCTCAGCCATACCGACCACATATCCCAATCTGAGCCAGTCCTCTTTGCCAGCGTTTGCAACATATCCCTCTCAACCCTTCCTATTCATACACCCATCCAGATGCCTTTTAAATGTTGTAATTGTACCGGCCTCCACCACCTCCTCTGTCAGATTGTTCCAAACATGCATCACCCTCTGTGTGAATGCTGCCCTTAAGTCCTTTCCAAATGTGTCCCCTTGCACCTTAAATGATCTCCTCACCCTGGAGTAAAGAGCTTGGCTATTCACCCTATCCATGCCCCTGACAATTTTATAGTCAGAGGTCACATCACTCCAGGGTACAGTCCAACAGGTTTATTTGAAATCACATGGTTCTGGAGTGCTGCTCCTTCAGCAGGCGAAGGAGACTTTACCCGAAGAAGAAGCAGTGCTCCGAAAGCTTGTGATTTCAAATAAACCTGTTGGACTACACCCTGGGGTCATGTGAATTCTGACATTTCCCCCTCCCCCAGTCCAACACTGGCACCTCCACATCATGATTTTATAAACCTCTAAAAAGTCATTCCTCAGGCTCTGATGTTCCAGGGAAAGAGCCCCAGTCTATTCAGCCTCTCACTATAGATTAAACCGCACCACCACCACCAGCCCCCACCCCAGTCCCGGCGACATCTCTGTAAATCATTTCCGCACTCTTTCAAGTTTAACAACGTCCTTCCTACAGGAGGGTGGCCAGAATTGAACGCAGTATTCAAAAAGTGGTTTCACCAATGTCTTCTACAGCCTCAACATGACACCCCAACTCCTATACTCAATACTCCAACCAATGAAGGCAAGCCTGCCAAATGGCTCCTTCACCATCCTGTCTACCTGCGACTCCATTTTCAAGGAACTATGCTCCTGCACCTCTAGATTTCGTTGTTGACAGTCCCTAGACCCTACCATTAAATGTCTAACTCCTGCTCTCGTTCGCCTAATCAAAATGCACCTGCTGTACGCGCAGATAATCTTCCTCACTGTCCACTACACCACCTTTTTTGGTATCATCTGCAAATTTACTAACCATGCCTCCTATATATTTACATAATTAATTGTCACCTCTTCAAAAAAAAACAATCCAGTGAGAAAGACACGATTTCCCATGCACAAAGCCATGCCGACTATCCCTAATCAGCCCTTGCCCTTCCAAATGCATGTAAATCCCATCCCTCCAAGTTCCCTCCAACAATTTGCCCACCGCTGCCTTCAGGCCCACCAACCTATACTTCCTCGGTTTCTCCTTACAGCCTCTCTTAAGTAATAGCACCACATTAGCAAACTTCCAGTATTCCGCCACCTCACCTGCGTCCAATGATAAAAATTTCTCAGCAAGGGGCCCAGCAATTTCTTCCCTAGCTTCCCACAGAGAGTTCTGGGAAATACTTGATCAGATCCCAGGGATTTATCTACCTTTATGCTTTTAAAGACCTCCAAAACATCCGCTTCTCTCGGATGAGCACAGTTCAAGACATCACAATTTATTTCTCCATGTTTCCCCGCTTCCATGTCCTTTTCCGTAGTAAATACTGATGCAAAATATTTGTTTGGTATCTCACCCAGCTCATGTGTTTCAACACATAGATCTTTAAGGGGTTCTATTCTCTCCCTAGTTACTCTTGAGCCCTTAATGTACTGATAGAGTTAAGGAAAATCCAAAAAAAGTTTCTGTTTGCCAAAGTTATCTCATGCCTCCTTTGTGCTCTTCTGACCTTCCCCTTAAGTATATTCCTACTGTCCTTGTAGTCCTCTAGAAATTCACTCGATTCCACTTGTTTATACCTGATATAAACCTCCCTCTCTTTCTTGACCAGAGCTTCCATTTCTCTACTCATCCAGCATTCCTTACATCTATCAGTCTTGCCCTTCACAGGGACAGAAACTGACTGTCTCTGAACTCTCACTCTTAAAAGGTCTACCACTTCCCACACCATCTTTTTACTTGCAAATAACCTCCCCCAATCAACTTTTGAAAGTTCCTGTCTATTATCGTCAAAACTGGCCTTACTGCAATTAAGGACTAAATTTTTTTGAATCAGTTCTATCCTTTTCCATAATTCTATCAGTTTTACAATAGTTATGATCAATGGCCCCAAAGTTCTCTCCTACTGACACCTCGGTCAATCGCACAACAGAAGATGAAGTATTGCTCCTCCTCTAGTAGGTATCCCTGCAAACTCAATAAGAAAGCCTTCTTGTACACACTTAAATCCTCCCCATCCCAGCCCTCAACACTATCAGTCCCAGCCTTTGTCTGCAAAGTTAAAATCCCCTAGCATTAAAACCCTATTTTTGTTGCAGATATTGGAGATCTCTTTACATGTTTACTTCTCAAAATTTCCCGCTGATGTGTTGGGGTCGGAGGAATTGGGCGAGAGGGGAAGAGGCCAAGAGAATCTTATTGTACAATCCCAACAAGGTGATTATCACTTTTTTTATTTCAAAGTTTCACACATTTAACTTCACTGGATGACCTCCCAGGAACATCTTCCTCAAGTACAGCCATAATGTTCTCTAACCAAAAATAGCACACCACCTCCTTCTCTTGCCTCCCTTTCTTTCCTTCCCATAACATCTATACTCTGGAACATTTAGCTACCAGTCATGTCCATCCAGGAGCCACATTTCTGATAGCTATGACATCTCAGTCCCATGTCAACCATGCCCCAATTGCTATCACTTTAGTTCCCACTACCTTACACCTCTCATTAGTTTAAAACCTTCCAAGTAGGCCTTGCCTACAAATTTCCATGGAAGGATGATATTGGTCCCAGTTCAGGTGTAAACCGTCTCTCTTCTACAGGTCGTTTCTACTCCTTAAGAGATCCCAATGGTCCAAAAAAATGTGAATCCTTGCTCTTGTACCAGGTCCTCAGCCACAAATCTATCTAGTCTATCCACCTACTTGCACTGTCATTAGCACTATGGCACTGATAGTCGTCCAGATGTTACTACTCACGAGGATTACTTTTAACTTCCTGCCTAGCTTCCTATATTATTGCTGCAGAACCTCATCCTTTTTCCTACCTGTGTCATTGGTACTGACATGCATAATTACCCCTTGCTGGCCTCTCTCACATTTCAGAATACTTTGCACTCTCCAAGGCATCCTTGACTCTGACAGAAAGGAAACACACCACACTTGATGTCTCACTGACAGCCACATAAACATCTGTCTGTGCCCCAGATTAGACAGTCCCTTATTAGGATTGATCTCTTGGAACCTGACATACCTGTATTTACAGTACAATCACAGTACCAGAAACCTGGCTATTAGTGCCACATTCTGAGAGGCCATCAGCCCTACAGTCTCCAAAACAGGATAAAAACCAAAAGAACTGCGGATGCTGTAAATCAGGAACAAAAACAAAAGTTGCTGGAAAAGCTCAGCAGGTATGGCAGCATTTGTGGAGGAGAAAACAGAGTTAACGTTTCAGATCCGATGACCCTTCCTCAGAACTGATGGTGACTGGGAAAACATCAGTTTATATGCAGCATATGATGTTTTCCCAGCCACCGGACCCGAAATGTAAACTCTGTTTTCTCCTCCACAGATGCTGCCAGGCCTGCTGAGCTTTTCCAGTAATTTTGTTTTTGTTCCAAAACAGGATGCCTGATTAAGGTGTGCAGGAGAGTCCTGCAGTACCAGGTTGCCTCTTCTATCATTCCTAGCAGTCAACCATCTATCTGACTGCATCTGTGGTATCTCCACCTCATTGAAACTGCAATCCATCACAGCTCCTTGCTCTTGCAGGCTCTTCAGTGTCTCCAACTGCTTTTCCAATCACTCCATATGGTCCAATAGGATTCATGACCAAAGATAATGGGAACCGCAGATGCTGGAGAATCCGAGATAACAAAGTATGGAGCTGGATGAACACAGCAGGCCAAGCAGCATCTTAGGAGCACAAAAGCTGACATTTCGGACCTAGCCCTCGTCTACGTGCACTTCAGTAAAGCCGCTGACAAAGTCCCTCATGTCACACTGGTAAAAGAGATGAAGTCACATGGTATCAGGGGTGAGCTGACAAAATGGATACAGACTGGCTTAGTCATGGGAGATGGAGGGCAGCGTTGGAAGGATGTTTTTCAGAATGGATGGTTGTGACTAATGGTGTTTCATAAGAATCAGTGCTGGGGCCCCTGTTGTTTGTGATGAAGGGTCTAAGCCCGAAACGTCAGCTTTTGTGCTCCTAAGATGCTGCTTGGCCTACTGTGTTCATCCAGCTCCATGCTTTTATCTAGGATTCGTGACCAAACCTGCTTCCTACAGACATAGTCTTCAGGAACATTCAAAATCTCTCTGATCTTCCACATCTGACAGGAAAAGCATTTTACCCTACTAAAAGCCATTTCTGCCCCTTTTAACAATCTCAGACACTGAAATTACCTAAACACAAACAACACTTTGATCAAAATACAGCAGCATTAACACATTCTTAGTTTGGTCTTTTATTAAAGGACACAGACGAAGATAAACAGTTTATAATAAGTTGCTTGAGTGACTATAGTTGCACAAGGCTTTAAAGTTCTGTTGATTTGATAAGTTCTACTGCTGATGAAAAAAGTACTGGAAAAGCTACAATGTATAGGACTTTGACTACTTCCTGACCTATATGATTTGAAAAACTAATGTTCAGGTTAAGTGCTGATTGCATAAAAAATTTTTAGTGATATCCAATCATTAGGTTAGCAAAACAGCAAGTGCATCAATTGGAATAATGCACAAAATTAACCTTGCGTTCCAACTAGCATTCAGTACCAACCCACTTTAGTCTCCTTTGAGCAAATTACAAAGATGGTAGAGAACTCTTTGCTTCATGGAGACCCAAATGGAAACTGTGAACCAGGTAATGGAAAATATACAATTAAAATAAATTCAGCAAGGAGGAGAAGGTTTTCTATACATAATTGAGATTTTTTTTGTTCAAGGTACTCTTTAATACATTGATGGTCTCACCAGCTTGGTTTCTACTATTAATAATTTTACCTCAGTATCCCTAAATACTTTGTAATTATGCTCAAGGGGCTACATAAATTGCTCATTTTCAAATGCTACACTGCAATGTTAGCAAAAATCAACCAAAGACAATTTACATCAGGATTTACAAGTTCAACAACTAAAGTAAATCAATTTAAATCTAAAAGGACCCAGAATTCAAATGTGAAATGTAATGTTGATTTTCAACAAGCAAGCACAGTTCTGAAAAATGACCAAGTGAGGTTATGTACTTCTCCAGTGGTGGTAAGTGGACAGGAAAGAATAAGGATCTTTGCCAAGCCACTCTTAATAGATGTTAGTAGCCAGTTATGCTGTTACTCTTTCACTTGGCTGCATTTGACAGTAGCACAGGGAGAAAAAAGTAGATAAGGCTTCTTACCTGACCCATAAAGTCTTCCTGAGGACTTAATATTGAGATTTACAGGTGTCACTCCATAGCTATTGGACGGAAAATATATTTCAATTAAGACTTCACATGTTTGCTTGATATTCTTTACTTGAATTTAATTTAAAATTTTTTTTACTTTAGTTTACCTTAGCTTAGCAACGCAAATATTCAACTTCAGATTTTACTTTGCATTAGTTTATTCATATAAATAAGCACTAAAGTTCCTGTTTATGAGTTTCAATATAAAGTTTGTAAGGAAATTGACATACAAAAGGAACCTCAATTATGTGCTGCTTTCCTGAGCATGTTTCCAAGTAAACACCAGCTGTGATGGCCTTGTTGCACATCAATGAGTATTTATTTGTAGAAAAGGTCACACTATGTCAGGTTTGGCTTACATAGTGAAGGGAAAAGATTTCGCCAGTTCTCTCTGGTCATGAGCCTAAAATACAAATCTGGCCTAAAGCATTACTATTGGTTTTAAAATGGAATTTGGAAGATGGCATCAGAACATGATTTGACCACTATTTTGATTTGGCTATTGCTGAAAAGAAGATCCATTTTGTCAAATCTTTTCATCTTAAGATGCGAGACAAAAACCCACATTTATTTGACGCAACAAGTGGTGACAACCATTCACCGTTTCATTTCCAAGGGTAACGCCTGACCAGAGTCAGAGTCAATCTGCCTGGTTTGAAATTTAAACAAAGCCTGGCTGTAACTGTCAATCAGCATTTATGGTACATTCTCTATCTATATAAATGAACCCATGATGGTCCACTGGCCAATGAATCAGGGCTGTCCAACATATAATATAAATGTTGGTTTTCTTCTACAATTGGTATTTTTAGGAAATGCCCTGTTGCAAAGCTCTCATTCAACCTGTTAAATGAGAGCAAACCAAATCAAATGCCTTTGAACTTCATGAATGCCAAGGTCATTACCAACATCTTGGAGGTCCACTGAGGTTTGATTGGACAACTTTGAAATCGATGGCAAGTAGCACATTCTCTGATCTTTCAGCTATAACGTTCAAGTCAAGTTTGTGACAGAACAGTCATCAATCATCTAATTCAGGCATACATGCTCATTATGAGCCAACAGGGAACAGCTTTCCAAAACAGGGGTCTCAGCAGTGAACTCAATGTTCAGCCCTGATGTACTGTCACAATTAGCAATGCAGCGGCTCACCAAAGTGATGAAAGAATACCCATCTGTCTTAAATAGGTCACCACTTATTCTGAGATAATACCGTCCGATGATAAACTCTCCCGTGAAGGGAGACAACCTTGCTGCATATACTTGTTAAGCTTCCAGAGAATTTTCTACGTTTCAATAAAGGTCTCCTGTCATTTTTCTAAACTCCACTGAGTACAAGCCAAACTATATATCCAGGATCATCTGTGTGTGTGTGGGGGGGGGCTTGATTTTTCAAATGTCTGACTTATAAAAATTTATACTCATCAACTTGATCTCCTTCAGGGGTGTAACTTTAAAGATCTAATGTATGAATAGATCCTGTATTCACAAATAACTCCCTTACATTGTCCTGAATTACGTCCTGACTTGCTAACAAAATCAGCTTGCAAATAGACTCAAGTACCGAAGGCATTCGCAACAATGGGACTGCCTGTATATATTTCCTCAATTCTCTTAAACCTCTGCAGTCCTTGGCGTGTAAGGACTCAGAGTACTCTTATAATGAAAGTCAAGGGTTTTGACCCAGTCACAAAGAAGGAACAATATAATTCCAAGTCAGGAAAACGTGCAAGTGATGATATTCCTATGCATCTGCTGAGATGCCCTTTGAGTCAGTAGAGATCATGGGTTTGGGGCATACTGACAAATAAGGTTGGCAGGTTATTACAATGCATCTTACTGACGGTACATACTCGGACCACCGCGCTTGACAGTGAAAGAATTGAACATTGAAGGTCATGGATGGACTGCCAGTCAAGCAGGTTGCTTTGTCTGGGTTTGTACCAAGCTTTTTCAGTACTGTTGGAGTTGCATTGATCCAGCTAGTGGGGAGCATTCCATCATACTTTCGACTGGTACCTTGTAGATAATAGAAAGGCTGTAGGACGTTAGGTGGTGGCTTACTCACCAAAATTCCTCGTCACTGCCCTGCTTTTGTAGCCATAGTTTTTAAAATTGCAGCTCCAGTTCAGTTTCTGGTCAATGATATACCCCAACTTGCTGACAGTGAGGATTCAACAATAGACGGTAACGCCAGTCAATGTCAAGTGTGCAATAACTAGATTCTCTTGTTCTCAATGATCATTGCCAGGCACCTGTGTGGTGCAAATGTTACACGTCTTCAACAGTATATTCATATGGGACTCTGCTGATTGAAACTTAAAAAGGAGAGGTGATCTTTCTCTTTGGGAGAATGGGAGGTGATGTTTCTACGATGGGAGATTCCAGGGCCATACAGTACAAGGAGTGCCAATTTAAGACTGAGAGGAGGAGGAATTTCTTCTCTCAGAACAGTCTTTGGAGCTACTTGCAACAGAAGCTGTGGGGGCGGAGACCTAACACATTTATGCCTGCGATACAGAATCTCTTCATCAGGAGAGGAATCAAGAGTTATGGGGAAAGGGGCAGAAATGTGAGGCGTGTTAGATCAGCTAAGATGCTATTAAATAGGAGAGCAGGTTTGAGGGGTGAATGGCCTACTCTATTCAAATTATTTCTGCTCTTAATTGGAGGCATGAATGGTAGCCCCGCTTTGTTGTATAGGGACACAACATTTCTCTCTATCAAGAGCCATGAATGTACTGAACATTGTGCAATCCCCACTTTCGATCTTGTGGTGATGGAGAGAAAGTCATTGATGAAACAGCTGTAAATGTTTGGGCCAAGGACAACACAGAGGAACTCCTGCAGAGATGTCCTGAAGCTGTTAGATGACTGACCTCTAACAACAATAACTATCTTCCTTTCCGCCAAAAATGATTCCAACAGCAGAGACTGCTCCTCCTGATTTCCCTTGGTTCCAGATTTTCTAGGGCTCCTTGATGCCATTTTGGGTCCAATACTGCCTTTATGTCAAAAAGAGGGGTTCAAAGACAAAGGCCATCATCACTGACTTCTCAGTGGAATTAAGGAAGGGCAAGATGCCATTTATCGATGCAACTTCCACGTTAAAATAAATGTCCTGGTCACCACCACAAATTGAATTGAAAATTCAGAAGGGCCAGAGGGTACTCAATAAACATGATTTCTTTTAAAGCCTTTTGGTTCCTGCTCAGAATTGCAAATAGAACAAATCCTGAAAAATAATCCAGAACCGATTTACTCATCCCAAGGCACAAAGGTAGTGAAATATTTATATAATACATAAATAAACATAGGAACTTACGTGTACTGTGGTGCTCCAGTTTTAATATCACCGATGGTTACTTGAACATCATCATCATCATCATCACTATCACTGTCACTTTCATCCTCCCCTTCAGTTGTAGGATTCTAAAACACAAAGATTAAAATTGCTAAAACTATACTCAATATCAAGCATAGCATTTTCAAACTTTGGACATTCCCTTCTCCTACTGCAAACGTAAACTAAAAGCTCTACCTACTTTTGTGTATTTTTAATTTCAAAACATTAGTCACTATGTTGTTATTCGTCAGGCCAACTGGTACAATACTGAAGAATGAAGTTAGTCCCAAGAGCTCCCTATTCCAAGGGTTTTCAACCAGTGTGGTACGCCATAAAGGCTGTCCTAAGTGTGCCCTGAAATTTTCTACAAAATCTACCAAAAACCAGAAACAATATTCAACCTAAACAAATCTACAACTCAAAGCTCATGATTTTTTTTGGTTGATAGTAAACAAGACAGAACAAGCTAACATTAGCACATGTAGCAAGATCGACCATTTCCACATTTCTTCCATTAACGGAAATAAAATACATTTTGCAAAGAAGTGGGGAAGTTGGTTGTCAAAGAGGCAATTCCTCTACTTTCAGTCATTGACAAGACATCTGAAACCAAACAGTTAAAAATTTAAAACTGCTCAGAGATAGTATGGAGTGTTATCTTGCCTTTGCATTTTCATGGACATGAGATATTATTTGCCTCTATCAATATTTCATTTGCAGAGAAAAGGTGGCAAATTCTATGATGGCACCAAGCTTAAATGCCACTTGCAGACAAACCAAACATCTCTTGTAAACAAAGTGCTTCAAGTGTTGAAAAAACAAAACATAAAGCAGACCCAACATTTGGAGCACGTGCAGATACTGGAAAAAAAATTGGTGGCTGAGCACTTAGCAAAATCAACAAAGCCCCAATACCATTGCCAAAAGCTTAATCAATCAGACGTGATGATTAAAAAAAACCTTCAGTGTAAGTGTTAGGTACTAATGCAGCAAGACAGAGCAACAAAATTCCACTCTCTGATAACACACTTGAAACTGTGAATTGGCAATATGTCAAGTGACCGAGGAAGTGCTGCAAAAGAAGTTAACTGCTAATGGACAGTTTGCTTTGGTGGTGAGTTCACCAATATAAGTGGTCCCTTCCAGCTGCTGGCCAACATTCTGTATTTTGATGGAAAGTCCATTTCGGAGAATGTTTTATTTTGTAAGGAGCTACCAAGTCATGCAACAGGTGAAGAAATGCTTGGGTAACATACCTACTTGAAGGAAAATACTTACCTGGGCCATGTTTGGAGCATTTATATTGACAAAGCATTGGGGAAAACCAAACAATTTGTTAGTAAGCTCAAAAGAGCAAAACCTGCCACTCATGGTAGCTCAGTGGTTAGCACTAACAGCACCAGGGACCCAGGTTCAATTCCACCCTCAGGCAACTGTCTGTGTGGACTTTGCGGCTTTCCTCCAGATGTCCCAGTTTCCTCCCACAGTACAAAGGTGTGCAGGCTCGGTGGATTGGCTATGCTAAGTCGCCCAAAGTATCCAGGGTTGTGTAAATTAGATGGATTAGACATGGGAACTGCCCGGTTACAGGGAAAACGGTAGGTGAAAGGGTCTGGGTGGGATGCTCTTCGGAGGGGTGGTGTGGACTTGAGGGTTCTATGATTGCATCTCTATAGTGAAGCTCTTGGAATCAAAACAATGCCACCAATGTTAGCTGTGTTATTAGATTGAGCCATGAAAATCATGAACTACATGAAGTCACGGTCAATGAAACTACATTTGTTCACTACTATATATGCAGAGATAGGGGGTGAACACCAAGAGTTTACTCCTATTCAGTTGGGGGGCGGGGGGGATCTCTCCCATATTCATGAGCTGCAGAGAGATCTGACAGAGTTTTCAACAATGTATGTGCAACTTTAAAAAAGAAGAGTTGCTACCTGACGAATACTGGTGGGCTAAGATGGCATATCCCTCTGACATTTTCAGCTGTCAAAAAGAGCCAAATACTAAAATGCTGCCGAAAAACGAGATGATCCTGACCATATAAACTTCAAGGTTTCAGGTCAAAACTGGGATAGTGCCACGAGACCATGGCAGGGGATTCACTGGAGATGTTTCCACTATTATCATTGGTCACAGGACCAACATGTGCAACCAATCCAAGGTTCTGTGCATGGTGTTTAGTACGGGAACACCAACCACGTGTGGACTTTTGATTCTAGAAGTAGCTGCTGCACAAGGATCTTGAAGGCCCGAACAGCCAGAGAGAATGCTGGCAGGAATGCTCTTAAAAACACTGCAAGTGAATTCTACAGCCCCTTGGCAAATGTACATGGTATGACAGGATGTATTAGTTCAGTCAATTTTGATTTGAAAATGATATTATTTTCTAAAAACAAAAAGAGTACACAGCCTATGGATGGACCGCCTAATGAAGTAAAACTTTACAGCGATTTCTTTTACGTGTTTTGGCTGACAGTGGTGCATGAACATCAGATAATTGCTGGCCATGCATCTGCCACACTGCTGCCACTTCTGATAAACAAGGTCTCGGAGCTAACATTATGAAAAACAACAGAATTGATGTTCATCGGTGGAGCAAGATTTGCAGGTGGCCCTCCCATAAATTCCTCCCTGGATCAAACAGTTCTGTGCGCATTGGAAGGAGCAGGCTTCCCACTAACCCAGGAAATTTCCATTTACTCTACTTTTTTCCAATCCATTACGTATCTGTTCAATTACTTAATAAAAACAATACAATTTAAAATAGTGTTACAAATATGAAATGTCATCTGCAAACTTCTGTGGAACAGATTTAGTTAGCAATAGGAGTTCAGCAGAGTTTGGATACTTGCAGTCAAAGAATTTGTTCTGGTGGATTTGAAATATTAAAGCATTTGATCCTTCTTTGGCTTTGTGCAATATGTTACAAAGTTCTCAATTAAGTCTGTAACCATAGTAAATGCACATAAATATGAGCAGTCAACTTGGCCGAAAAAAAAAAGTGGGTGTGCTGCGGAATTGTTATATAATGAAGAAGTTTTAGAATCGATGCCCAAAGCTGACAACTATTTTATAGAAATAAATGCAAAATACAAGTAAAACATCTGAAATAAAATCTTCTTGGTTCTGAAGGGTAATTTTTAGACAAGAAACATCAACGTATTTCTCTCTCCACAGATACCTCACCTGAAGAAACGTCTGTTTATATGGCTATTTTATGCATACTACTGAAGAGTTAACTTTATTTTCCCACACTACACAAAATATCTAAACCTTTGTAGATACAGAGAAATAACTTCGCTGGGTGTTTTCAAAATATTAACCATTAGTATCTGTTTCCCTAATAACTTCATTTCTTATATTAAACCATCTCAGACAAATATGTAGCACTATATACAAACTGAAGTCTGTTTTTAAAACAAAGCATAACAAATTAAACTATTTTAGACTTTAGTCTGAATAATCATATTCTATCAATTAGATCAGAAAAAGAGAAAATTAACACAAGCTCAAACTTGAAAGTAAAGCTACACATTGAAAGCAAAAACCACAGGATTTCAAGACAGTTCAGAAATCAAGGAATAGCTGATGAGTGCATTCACCAAAACAAAACTGCGAATGCTATAAATCAGAAACAAAAAATAGAAATGGCTGGAAAAGCTCAGCAGGTCTGACAGCATCTGTGAAGAGAAATTATGGTTAGCACATTGGGTCCAGTAACCCTTCTTCAGAACTGTTGAGGAAGGGTTACTGGACCCAATGTGCTAACCGTAATCTCCACAGATGCTGTCAAACCTGCTGAGCTTTTCCAGCCATTTTTGTTTTTGTCATTGCTAATGACAGCAATTTGTCAGATTCACCAGAAACATAATAAATCATGAAATTTAAGCAGTAAACAGAAATCTATAATGTTTGAAGCCTTTGCAAAGTCTGAAAAGTATGCCTCGGACAGGTTCTTTTTCTACAAAATAGCAGACAATATATATCTATATAGCACCATTAACTTAATGAAGCATTCCATGGTATTAAACAAGAGGCTCTATGAAACGAAAAAATATAGCGATAAGCAACATAATTAAAAGTAGAAGAGCAAAGATTTGCTGAAAGCAGGAAGTTTTAAGGTGTATTGTTAAGGAGAAGAGAGAGGTAGACGGGTTTAGGGAAGGGACTTCAGAGATTAAGACACTGATAACCAATGGAGGAATAATTCAAACACGGAATGCACAAGTGGCCAAAGTGAGAGGAGTGTAGCTCTCTTGGAGGAACATAGGGCAGAGGAGAGTTTCAAAATAGGAACTGGCATTGTGAGGCAAAATTTGAGAATCCTAAAGATTCAGTCCAAAAATGCAGCTCCTTCTCAGCAGATGATCAATAAACACTGGAGGGGGCAAGCAAGACTGAGATTACCAGGAAGTCTCTTAAAAAAAAACTTATCCCATGTCAAATTGTAACTGACACCACAAACTCGCCACATGCCTCAGTTGGACTTTCAAAATCTGATTATGAAAAGTCAGAGATGCTTTTGTATTTCAAATAAAGAGTTGAGCTTATTCAACACTAACGCAGACAAAAGTTCAACAGGCCCTATTAATAAAAACAATGGTGTATATATTCATCTATTACTAATAAAAGGAAAACTGCAGGCAATGCACCTGCAACTTCAGAAGTACTTTCCAATAGCCTATATAGGCCTGATCATAAAAAGGGGTTTTTTAGAAAGTTCCATGCACTGTAGCTATGCCAAACTCAGCGACACACCTAGCAAAGACATGCAATCATTATAAAGTGAATACACATGCTACTGTTTCTTGTACTCTCTGACTGATTGTGATCAAGGGAAATTCAACTGAAGCTCTCAAGAAGGGCTTACATTATTATTTGAAAAAGGTTAAAACCATGGAGAACAGCATCAAATTAACTGCTCATTTGGAGAGCCATCAAATACCTCCTATGCTAGAGCCGTTTTGTGATTCCCTCCTACTCTGTAATTAATTTGCCCTGCGTTCCATAGATTCTAGCTATGTGTTTTCCCATTTCTTTAAAAATTTAATTAGATGGTTATTGAATTAAATGTTATCAATTTTAGTTCAATTGTGTCAGAGATATTAGGAAGTGCAGATGCTGGAGAATCTGAGAATACAAGGGGCAGAGCTAGACGAACACAGCAGGCCAAGCAGCCTCAGAGCAGCTGCAAAGCGGACGTTGTTTCAGGCCTAGGCCCTGCTTCAGAAAAGTTTTCTGGAGAACGGTCTAGCCCCGAAACGTCAGCTTTGCAGCTCCTCTGAGGCTGCTTGGCATGCTGTGTTCATCCAGCTCTACACCTTGTTATCTTAGTTCAATTGTAAACCATTTAATTCCTCAACATGGTAAGAAAGTATCAGATAAAACGTGCAGAATCAACTTGTTGAATTGAAAAAGCTCAATTCTACTCAATAATCAAATGAAACTAATATTACGCTTTCCTACATTGGTGGGTTGCCTTAAGAAAACTATTCCTTTGTTTCAGCTTCTCCACTTCCAGGGCACAATGTCCTCTCCTTACACCTGCCACGCAACTTATCCTAACCAGAAACTACCAATCTGCAACAGGAATGATCTCTGATGAATTCAAATGAATGGAATTGCCACAGCAACAACTGTGACGGTTGCTGACCTATTAAATAATCCTTAAGTATCTCTAAGCTGCACGTTCAGACACAGCAAAACTTAATACATCGTGACAACATAGTTGACCTGTGCATTTAACACATTAGTTTGAACTTAACACCACAATGTGGTCCATGGAAATACAGCAAAAAAATTCTACAAAACATGACGTATCACAAGTAAAAATGAAGTAAGGGGCAAAAGCCAACAAAGTAATTCCCATTCAAATGTTATATTCCTCACTGTAGTTAGCTGATGGCAGAAAGAACAGCTGCTTTAAACAGATCAACTACTAGAGTTTCTTGTCTCTTCAACACTAATATTTTCTTGAACCCAGTTACACCGCCCACTTTGATGGTCTGAAGTCAACTCAATACTCACCGTTCTCATCACTCCATTCCCCCGAGTTTCTTCCGTAGAGTCTGGAGCAGGTGCATCAACACTAAAGAGAGATAAATCATTAATATTCTAAGATATGTTTCATATGAAACAGCACAGCCTTTCAAAACTAGACAAGCACAAAAGTACAAAGAAAAGGAAACCATTTTTCAACCATGAACCGAGCATGGATGGGTAATTTACATTCAGAATTTAACACTTTTGGTGGAACAAGATTAAATATTGGCTAAATACTTCGGAATGTGAAGTGTCAAAGTACTCACTTTTGAAAAGGTATATGCGGGTTTTTGATGGAACATACACTATAAATGAGTGCACCTGCTCAACTCAGTTCTGCTCAGAAGTCAGAAAATTGTGCAACCTAGACTTCAGAATTTCAATACAGGAGTTGTTAAGGCTGACCGAGGGCTGTTTTATAGAAGAGGTTTTTTTTTTAAAACAGAGAAAACAGTTCAGTGTTTCGCTGTCACAGTCAAAGCAAAATATCAGCAGCCATTACTACTCTACTGCAACTAATAGCAACTTTGACAGTAACTTCTAGACTTTTGCAGGTGTCCAAATTTCCATACGGAAAATGAAACCTTCATAGGGTGCACTGATAAGGTACCAGCAGCTGGCAATAACCCCTAATCATGAATTGGCAAAAATTTCCAGTTATACACGATTTGTCTCACTGAAATACTTTCAAAAGGTTCCACTTCATGAATGAGGTATTAAGTAAGTTTTCAATGGCATACCAACTGCAGAATTACTTCTAAATATCCTAAACGGTCTTGAAAAGCAAACGGCAAATATTCATGAAGAGTCAAATTTCTCCCTTATGATACAAAAATGGACATTTCAATTTCTCTTTAAACTAGCCTTTTTTTTTAAGTTTCTTTCTTCATTTAGTCATAGATTTATTTCACTGTCTGAAATTTTAATTCAGTGTAAAATTTTAAATAATTTTAACTTCTTTGTTTGCATTGTGAATGCTTCAAACTGATGGAAGCCTACCTGCTTGTTGACATGACTCCTGCTGCACGCCAAGGCATCGCTTTGATTTGATACTAGATTTGAACTGTCAACATGGGGACTGCTAGGTCCTTGTGGACCGTTGCCTCCAAGGTCAGCAGTGAGACCTTTGGCTTTGATACCAATCATCACACTAGGGCATTAAGCAAAGGCTCTCACTACCTATTCAAGCAGACACAGATTTTCCTGTTTCATTACTTAAAGAGGCACCTCGACGAACGTTCCTTCTTTGGACAAGGCAAACAGAAACAGATTAACTCGTTCTTTATCCAGGTTTCCAAATAAGCATCATATTGGACTCTAAACATTAACTCTGCTTCTCCTTGCACAGGTGCTGCCAGGCTTGTGGTGTTTCTCCAATACTTTGTTTTTGTAACTGGCTATTTATTTCATCTGTTGCCTTTTGGGATCTGGTTGTATTGTTTGGTGCATTAGAATAGCAAACTGCATTTTGAAAATTCACTAACATAAAACAACTCAGACATCCCCAAGGACAAAATAATGCACAAATTCTGTCTGTATCTTATTATTCAAGGAGAAGAGCAGGTGGCAGCTTTTGAGCAACAGATAAAAATCTATCTTTTAAAGCAGCTGATATTTCAAAGTTGGTTGCTGCAATGCACTCCCTTGATAACCTAATGCCTAGTGGGATATAGAAATAAAACAAACAAGTTACCAAGTCCAAGATTCAATTCTCAGTCTGTGCTAAGTTAGCCAGTCTCAATAAAAAATATAATAAAAAAATTAAACGACATGACTAAGTAAAAGTAGGGCAGCACAGTGACTAGCACTGCAGTTTCACAGCGTGCCAGGGACCTGGGCTTGATTCCACCCTCGGCAACCGTCTTCCGTGGAGTCTGCACTTTCTCTGTCTGTGTGGGTTGCCTCCGGGTGGTCCAATTTCCTCCCACAGTCCAGAGTTGTGCAGGTTAAGTGGATTGGCCATGCTAAATTGCCCACAGGGATGTGCAAGTTAGGTGGATTAGACAGGGTTACAAGGATGGGTCTGGGTTGGATGCTCTTTGGTGAGAGTGAGGACTTGATTAACTGAGTGGACTGCTTCCACACTACAGGGATTCTATGTTTCTAAAATGCTCACAAATAAGAAACTCCAAATAGTCTACATTAGAAAGAGAAATCAAGACTCTGGCAAGAGTTGTACTGTGGATGAACAACATCCAAGTAACATGAACATTCTGGGCTTTCTTTTGAAAGCAGATACCAAATCTTTTACAGAAAAACCTTCACAAACTTTTATCCCATTGAACAGAACTTAATTCATGAGTAACTGTCTCATGTCCTATATTTGAAACAAGGAGCCAGATGTTTTAATCTAAAATTTACAAAATGGAAGTAAAGGAAAAAATATTCAAAATAGTGTAGCATGATGACATTTTGCAAGCTGTCTGTAGCTGATCTTATTCTTAGATTGATAATCAACCTGCTCTTCTAGACCTCAATTCCAAGTCTCTGCTTACCTCCTCTACAGCTGTAACACTGTATTCTTCATTTTGTTGTATTTCCCTATGCACTCTGAATGGTATGACCTGCCTGCACTACATGCAGAATAAAACTTTGCATTGTACTTAGATATATGTGATAATAAATCAAAACAAATAGTTGAACCTTCATACCTATAGTACATCACTGAAGTATTATGCACTTATCCTTCATCTACAGTGATTTCATGATTTTCTTTTTAAAAAGAAACTGATCTATTTATTCAAAAGCTATGTCAAATTCTGCTTCAAATCAGGTTCTGGAAGACCATTCAATATTCTCAGAACTTCAATACTTTTTGCTAAATCTCTTCTGGTAATAACTTTAATTTATGACCTTCAATTAACTCACTGTTCTCCAGTAAACGGACAAGTCTTATTTGAACTTGTCCATCTAGAACACTTCTTAAATCTCCCCTGCTCCAGTTAAAAGTTCCCGATTTCTTTGGTAATTCCTAACTATTAAAATGTTCACACTCCAGTATCTTTATTGGATACAAAATTGGTTTGATCTTTGAAAACAGAGGGTATTTATGGAGGGGCATTTTTCTGACCAGATGTCTGTGACTATTGGTGCTCTGCAACGATGATTTGGATGAAATTTGTTGGTGGTCTGATTAATAAAATTGCACAACAAAAATTGGTGTGTTGTGAATAATGATACAAATCAGTTGGTAAGTTGGGCAGAGAGCTAATTTGGGCAAGTATGGCATGATGCATTTTGGAAAGTGAAACACAACAGGAAAATATACTGTAAATGGCAGCACTCTTAGGTACATTAATATCCAGAGGGATCTTGTGATCTACACCCACAGATCCCTTAAAGTGGCAAAACAAGTGGAGAAGGTGGTATGGCATGTTTGTCTTCATTGGTAAGGGCAAGAAGAGTATAAATATTGGCAAGTCATGTTGCAGCTGTATAAAATTTTAGTTAGGACATATTTGGAGTTTGTGTACCATTCTGATCAGCACACTACAAGCAGCTTTGGAGAGGATGCAAAAGAAATTTACCAGGATTGGAGGGTATTAGCTATCAGGAGCGGTTGGACAATCTTGGATTATTTTTGGTACAGCATCAGAGGCTGAGGGGGTGCCCTGATAGAAGTACATAAAATTATAAGCATGAAGAGGGTACATAGTTGGGAGTCAGATACTAGACAGCATAGGTCGGAGGTAAGAGGGAGAAATTTTAAAAGGAGGTACAGTTGTAGATTTATACAGCACAGAAACAGACCTGTCAGTCCAACTCGTCCATGCTGACCAAGTTTCCCAAACTAAACTCGCTCCACGAGTCTGCGTTTGGCCCTTACCCCTCTAAACCTTTCCTATTCACGCACCTATCCAAATGTTTCTTAAATGTCCAAATTGTACCGTCCTCTACTACTTCCTCTGGCAGTTCATTCTACATATGATTTACCTCTGTGTGAAAAGTCACCCATCAGGTCCCTTTTAAATCTTTCCCCATTCACCTTAAAATTATGCTCTCAATTTTGAGCTCTCCAACCCTAGGGAAAAGACATTTGCTACTCACCTTATCTACACCACTCATGATTTTATAAACCTCTAAAAAGGTCAACCATCAACATCCTATGCTCCAGTGAAAAAACTCCCAGCCTATCCAGCCTCTCATAACTCACACCCTCCAGTCCCAGCAGCATCCTGGTAAATCTTTTCTGCACCCTCTCCAACTTAATAATAACCTTCCTCTAGCAGGACGGCCAGAACTGGACACAGTATTCCAAAAGGTAGGCTCACCTACATCCTGTACAATCTTAATGTGACATCCAAACTCCTATACTCAAAGGTCTGAGCAATGAAAGCAAGCGTGCTAAGTGCCTTAACACGCATGGCCTAATTCTGCTCCGATATATTATGGTCCCATGGTGACCAAACCGACAACAGAGAAAAACATCTACTTGGCCTCATGGTCATTGATTCTGCCTGTTACAGATGTTTTGGTCTTTGACAGAATGGGTGGACGTGATGGCTGCACAAACATTGTGGACATGAAGTTCATCTTCGCATTGAGAATACCTTTCAGAGTACAGTGTGGTAAAACTGGTATTACAAGCAATAGGGTCAAACAGATCTAGCAAGTAAATACTGTGCAATCATAAGGTGCTACGTGTTTTCAACGACAATCTGCACCTCATGGGCTGGAAAATCCTCTACTTGGCTAGTGCCATCAGATCAACTATCGTTCAGCAAGAGTCCTGGAAGGAATACCAGGACCGGCATCACGGGCACTTAAAATGAGATGGCAACATTGTGAAGCTTTAATACACGATTACTTGTGAGCCAAATAGTAACAATATTAAATAAAAACAGAAGCTGTTGGAAAAAAATTCAGCAGGTCTGGCAGAAAACGTGGGGCATAAAAATAACAGAGTCAACATCAAGTCTGATGACCCATCATCATCAGAAGATTTATGCCAAACAGGAGTCACTGGGCCAGAAACATCAACCCTATCTTCCTATCACCGAGGATGTGAGACCCTGCTGAGTTTCTCCAGCAATTGCTGCCTTTGTTTCAACTGTTTGTAAAAACCTGAGAATGGTAGCTGCCAGGGTAGTAAAAGCCATAGGATAGCAACATTTAAGACACATTTAGACACACACATGAACAGGAAGGGAAGAGAGGGTTACAGAACACGAGAGGAGTAGATGGGAACAGTTTGGAATGGCATCACAGTCAGCACAGACATGGGGGGCCAAAGGGCCTTTGCCTGTGAGCAGAGATAATGGGAACTGCAGATGCTGGGGAATCCATGATAAAGCGTGGAGCTAGACGAACTCAGCAGGCCAAGCTGCATCTTAGAGGCACAAAAGCTGACGTTTCAGGCCTAGACCCTTCATCAGTAAAGCTATCATTAACCTATCTGTATCCTCTTCTTGTGATGTAAAGGTGTAGAATACATATACGTTGGGGTTTGGAAGTTAAAATTAAAGCACAAGGATGTTAGTCAGTTCTATGAAGTTAATTTTTTTTTAAAAAAAGAAAAATCAGAAAGTAACGCCAAGTAGTATTGACGTGTTAAAAGTGCAATATAAGTGTATTTATCAACTGCTTTATTTATGCAGTTCCATTCTGATGTCATAATTAAATATATTTTCACAGCGACTGAAATGACTTGACAACTTTCCCGATTTGAGAGACTGAGTAGACTGGGATTATACTCATTGGAATTCAGAAGAACGACGGGAGATCTTATAGAAACATATTAGATTATGAAGGGAATAGATAAGGTGAAGGCAGGGAGGTTGTTTCCGCTAGCAGGTGAAACTAGGACTAGAGGGCAGTGCCTCAAAATAAAGGGGTCAAGGGGAACATCGTTACCCAAAGGGTTGTGAATCTGTGGAATTCCCTGCCCAGTGAAATGGTTGAAGCTACCTCGTTGATTGTTTTTAAGGCAAGGCTAGATAAATTTTTGAATAGTAAAGGAATTAAGGGTTATGGTGAGTGGGCAGGTAAGTGGAGCTGAGTCTCAAAAAGATCAACCATGATCTTATTAAATGGCAGGGCAGGCTAGAGGGGCCAGATGGCCTACTCCTGCTCCAAGTTCTTATGTTCTTAAGATTATTCTACTGGCAAACGAGCTACACTGAACATTACAGAGGTACACTATTAAATTCCCACTCTTATCAGCTCATCTCAATGAAAACTCCCGGAAATAGTAAATAAAGCGGCCTTAACAGCACTGGGTCAACTTTAAAAATGCAGCTCAGGTTCCAACTAGTAACGGCAAAGCACGCAGGTGCATATGATGCTGAGGCTTGGCAGGGAAACAGCCATTATATTAGACACCAATAGTCATTGTATTTGACCAAGGTGGTCAAGTATTACAGAATTGTAAACCAGCACAATTGAGAAAGAAAATTCAATTAGGAAAGAAAATACTTGAAATCGGGGTTAGACAAGTATAATCTGGGAACTACAGACTGCGCAAACTGACATATTGGCATCACATATAATCATTTACAAGAAATTTTATGCCCGAGAATTTCAGAATTTCGTGTTTCTCTATTGCTCCATTTGACAACTACATCGTTGCCTCCTGATTATGAGGTATCAGGTAGGTTTTTCTCTAAGAAGCTCGCTAGGATGAGGCACAGTGGCTGTAGACTCTGTACAATCAGCACTTTGAATTCAAGAAAAGGAAAATATAAATCACCAGATTGTTCATTACAACCAAGTAATAAAGTTAAAACAAACTTTCATGGGATGTTTCATGGTGAAAAACCTGTAAACAGTCCCCAGGTAGACTCATGAAAGGTAAAGTACCAGAACACAGTTATCCACAGAATACCTACAAAAGGTTGACACTTCCAAAGAGATGGAAAATTAAATCAGGACAACACAAGGTAAAGAGAGAGCTCAGAAGAGCCAGGAAGAGACAGAAGAAGTTGCTGGCGGATAGGATCAGGTAAACCCTAAGGCTTTCTATAGGTATTTAAGGAATAAAAGAATGACGAAAGTAAGATTTGGCCCAATCAAGGATAGTAGTGGTAAGTTGTGTGTGGAGTCAGATGAGATAGGGGAAGCACTAAATGAATATTTTTCAACAGTATTCACTCTAGAAAACGACAATGTTGTCGAGGAGAATACTGAGATACAGGCTACTAGACTAGGTGGGATGGAGGTTCACAAGGAAGAGGTATTAGAAATCCTTCAGAAGGTGAAGATAGATAAGTCCCCTGGGCCGGATGGGATTTATCCTCGGATCCTCTGGGAAGCCAGGGAGGAGATTGCCAAGCCTTTGGCATGGATCTTTAACTCATCATTGTCTACAGGAATAGTGCCAGATGACTGGAGGATAGCATATGTGGTTCCTTTGTTCAAGAAGGGGAGTAGAGACAACCCTGGTAATTATAGACCAGTGAGCCTTACCTCAGTTGTTGGTAAAGTGTTGGAAAAGGTTATAAGGGATAGGATTTATAATCATCTAGAAAAGAATAAATTGATTAGGGATAGTCTGCACGGTTTTGTGAAGGGAAGGTCGTGCCTCACAAACCTTATTGAGTTCTTTGAGAAGGTGACTAAACAGGTAGATGAGAGTAAACCGGTTGATGTGGTGTATATGGATTTCAGCAAGCCGTTCGATAAGGTTCCCCACAATAGGCTATTGTACAAAATGCAGAGGAATGGAATTGTGGGAGATATAGCAGTTTGGATCGGAAACTGGCTTGCTAAAAGAAGACAGAGGGTAGTAGTTGATGGGAAATGTTCATCCTGGAGAGCAGTTACTAGTGGTGTTGGGTCCACTGCTGTTTGTCATTTTTATAAATGACCTGGATGAGGGCGTAGAAGGATGGGTTAGTAAACTTGCAGACGACACTAAGGTTGGTGGAGATGTGGATAGTGACGAAGGATACTGTAGGTTGCAGAGAGACATACCTAAGCTGCAGAGCTGGGCTGAGAGGTGGCAAATGGAGTTTAATGCAGACAAGTGTGAGGTGATGCACTTTGGTAGGAGTAACCGGAAGGCAAAGTACAGGGCTAATGGTAAAATTCTTAGCAGTGTAGACGAGCAGAGAGATCTCGGTGTCCATGTACACAGATCCTTGAAAGTTGCCACACAGGTTGACAGGGCTGTTAAGAAGGCATACAGTGTTTTAGCTTTTATTAATAGAGGGATCGGGTTCCGGAACCAAGAGGTTATGGTGAACTGTACAAAACTCTGGTGCGGCCGCACTTGGAGTATTGTGTACAGTTCTGGTCACCGCATTATAAGAAGGATGTGGAAGCTTTGGAAAGGGTGCAGAGGAGATTTACTAGGATGTTGCCTGGTATGGAGGGAAGGTCTTACGAGGAAAGGCTGAGGGACTGGAGGCTGTTTTCATTAGAGAGAAGGTTGAGAGGTGACTTAATTGAAACATATAAAATAATCAGGGGGTTCGATAGGGAGAGCCTTTTTCCTAGGATGGTGACGGCAAGCACGAGGGGGCATCGCTTTAAATTGAGGGGTGAAAGATATAGGACAGATGTCAGAGGTAGTTTCTTTACTCAGAGAGTAGTAAGGGAATGGAACGCTTTGCCTGCAACAGTAGTAGATTCGCCAACTTTAGGTACATTTAAGTCGTCATTGGACAAGCATATGGACGTACATGGAATAGTGTAGGTTAGATGGGCTTGAGATCGGTATGACAGGTCGGCACAACATCGAGGGCCGAAGGGCCTGTACTGTGCTGTAATGTTCTATGTAAAACAGACCAGCTACTGGAAGGATGATCTACTAGCGGATAACATTAAGGATAATACTTAATCTCTGCAATTTGCCTGCAGTTTTGATATACCTTCCACTTCTAACACCTCATTACTGTCATCCAGCTCAGTGGAATTGTTCTCACCCAGTTTCTTCTTATCTACCCAAATCAAAGCCAGAAAATCATTTGCAATGGCTATAGCATCATTACCTCAATGTAACACCATGGGTTACTCCTTGGTTCCCTCTAGCTAATCTACATGCTGTCCCTCAGCAACATCATCCAAAAGGTGTTTGAAAAGACTTATAGTTCGGGTTCGTACGAGGTTGTAGACTTGCTCGCCAACCTGGAGTGTTTGATTGCAGCGCTGGTTTCTGCCCTGCTTGTTATTTATACGCCTCACTAAAACTTCATCTGAGGCACACTGACGATGTTACCTAGCAGGGTGATGAAATGTCTGCAATAAAACACATCCACTTGGCAAGCAAATCTACAACATCACCCAAAAGCACCACATTAGTTTTCAAATTGACTGTTTAATGTCAACTTTCTTGGGTACCACCACCACCCGCCCCTCCCACCACTGTTACTACAATATCAGGCCGTTTATTTATGTGCAGAAATGTCCTCCAGTTAAACATTGGAAGAACTGAAGCCACTGCATTTAGAGCCTGCTCCAAAGTCTATTCCCTTTGCTGTCATCTCCAGGGCTCCAGTTCTGAGGAAGTTTCGGTGGGCCCAAAACAGTAACTCTGCTTTCTGTCCACAGATGCTGACATACCTGCTGTGTTTTTCCAACAATTTCTATTTTTGTCTAACCCTCTCCCTGTCAAGTCTGAAATTAAGGGAATTTGTTTGCAACATTAGTATCACATTTGATTCAAGATGAACTTTCAAAAATTTCCATCTTCAACTTCACCTCTCACATAATGTTGTAACCTGCATTCATGTCTTTTGTACTTAAAAGGTCCAACTACTGAATGCACCGCCAACTGTTCAAGTACATCCTACCCTCGCTAAGCTCGAAGTCATCCAGAACTCTGCTGCTTGACTCATCTTGCATCATTTAACTTTTCTATCATCTCTGCTTACCATTCGTTTGCCATCAAGCAAATGTTTGACTGAAAAGTTTTCATACTTGCTTTCACATTCCTTCACGTCCCTACCTATCTCCCCCAACCTTCCTAAACTGTCCAAGGCATCTGCCTTCCTGTAACAGTGACCTTTACTTCAAACAACTTTAATCCACTTCACTATTCATCTCTGCTCCTTCAGTTGCCAAAGTCCCAGGCTCTAGAATACAGTGGATGAGACAAACCTTGGCGTGCATGTCCAAAGATCCTTGAAGCCAGAAGGACAGGTAAATATGAAACTTAAGACAACGCATAGGACACTGGCCTTATTGACCTAAACACAGTTGCGGGTCATCGTTCAAGTAGATGCTGGGGATTCTGCCATAACATGAAAGTTGCATTCTTGTGCAACAATGCATCATAGAAAATCACAGGGCCTCTGGAGAAAACAGGGTTGGGTCAGACCATCAAAATATAACACTCCAAAGTCACTCAAAAGCCTAACAGAAAAGGACAGAACAGTTTGAATAAATGTTGAATGCATACGTAATAATGAAATAAAAGTAAATTTAACGCCTTACCTTGAAAAAAACATCAAGATGACTTGATGGGGAGGAGGTTTTGAGGTTACTCTGTTGTTAATGGAGGGGCTAAGGGTCATCATCATAATCATCATCACCACCACCAACACCTTCTTCAGGCACAGTTATGGTTGCAGGGTTAGGTCAAAAAGACATCCAGTTTTTGCTGTTCTGCCTTTTTTTCTTCTTTCATGCAGAAGCTGTTCATAGGCTGCCACTTTCCACAAACTGCTACTCTGCCATGTTCTGCGCTATAATCATTGTCCTCTAAAAGTTGCAACTGCTTCTCAATTTCCCTTAGAATAGAAGGCAAAACACAAGTGGGAAGCTCTCATGGTGCTGCATCTTGGACTTCACCTTCATCCAGCTTCCACCTCCCCCTCACAACTAGTTGCTGTCTTCACAGCGGGACTCAACCAGCAGAACACTGTCCCTGTCCCGCTGAGTAGCTGCAATCAGCCTCTTAAATGCATGTCTTAAATAAAAAGCTGCAATTGCACCCTGGTCCATGGGTTGAAGTAGAGGAGCTGTGTTTGAGGGCTTGAAATAGCACTTTTTTTTTCAGAAAGCTCAGCAATGGTGGGATGATGGCTTGGTGCCTAGGCCAGGATGAGGAGAATCTTTAAATCCAATTTTTTTCTTGTAATACTTTCTAAAAAATCAATTGGTCAGCGATGAAATCACATTGTAGCCAACACAAGTTGGTGTTTTAGAAATAGTGTCCCCCCCCCCATCGTCAGTCATGTCATAGCCAATTCGTGTAGCCAGAACATGCGTTATAGGAGAATGCCCTTGAAGGAGAGCTTTTCCTCCTTAGTAGAGAGATCAATACAAGGATGGTGGGTATCTGGAATTCACTGCATAGAAAGATAGTAAGAAACAGAAAACCTCAAGATATTTACTGGAGTTCATTTACATAGTCCCACAAGAGGAAACAACCGCTCAGTTTCTACCCTATCAATTCTGAGGAAGGGTCACCGGACCTGAAAAGTTAACTCTGTTTTCTTCCTCACAGATGCTGTCAGACCTGTTGAGCTTTCCCAGCAACTTTGTTTCTGTTCCAACCTGTCAAACCTCCTGAGAATCTCACTTCACCCCAAGGATCACTGCCGGCCAATGCACCTCACCCCAAGGATCACTGCCGGCCAATGCACCTTGAATTCTGTACAAATTGATCAACCCGACCACACAGACACAAAACAGAAGTGTCTTTACCAAAAGATCTGAATGCAGTGTTGAGGAGTAAAGGACCCCTGTAAAAATGTAAGCAATCCACACGGTGAAAGTGAGAAAAAGCGGGGGCTGAGAACTTCTGAATTTTCGCTCACCTGTCAACAGGCGCGGCCTCTTCTTGTTTGTTTGGGTCGTTTTCATCTGAAATCGAAACGGAACATCGGCTTAAAGAGGAGGCCAGGAGGAAACGATGGTGATCAGAGGTCGCGCTGTAACATGCCGGGGCCGGCTCTGACAGTACCACCTCGCCCAAGCCCGGGGCCCACACTCACCTCCGTACAGCCAGTGCTCTTCATCCTCACCGAGCCCCGCGCTGCCTGAGCCGGCCTCCTTCGGCACGTTCTCCGCCTCCGCTGACATGCTGCCGGCCGGCCGCCTGCCTGACCACCCGCCCGGGGAAATGAGATTAACTTCGCCGTGCACTGGGCCCAACTCCTGATACGCACATTCACTGCCAGCCTGACCTTTAACCCAGGAAATGACCCCCGAAGCCGGTACCTCTGACCCGGAAACCAGCCTCTGGCACTGACCCTCAGTCTAACTGCTTGGTGTCAAAGTGAAAGCAGGTAAGTAGGGAGAGAGAGAGAGAGACTGTGTGTTACACAGGCAATGTTCAGTGCTGTACTCACAACATTTCACATGCTTTTGGTTCGTGACTCATCATTACCTTGGATTTTGAAAACATACTCCAAAAGCAAAAGAGACAGTGAGAAGTGGAGTCAGAGATGTTCCTCCTCCTCCACCTCCACACTGTGTCACCTCCACCAGCAAAATCCCGCGAATCATGGGGATAGGAATGGAAAATGATGGAAAGGCTCGGGCCTGGCAAGTATCTACGGGGAGAGAAACAGTTCTCTTCCCGCAGAGGTTTTCGGACTGGCTAGGTATTTCCAGCATTTTCTCTTCAATGTTAAAATACATTGTCGGGGTAACAAGTTGTAGAAAAGATGATGCTGGAAGGGCAGATAGATTAGTCCCCGGTATGATGCCAAACTTTTACAGTGAGGGGAAAAACCTTTGATGTATATCATTGTTCTCATGTAGGAAATGTAGTAGCTAAACCATATCGTTATAGCAACAATGATAATGGGAACTGGAGAATCCAAGATAATAAAATGTGGAGCAGGATGAACACAGCAGGCCAAGCAGCATCTCAGGAGCACAAAAACTGACGTTTCGGGCCTAGACCCTTCATCAGAAAAGGGGGGGTGGGGAGAGGGGGAGGCGCACCAAAGATGGAGAGAAAACAAGATAGGTAGGGAGGGGATAGGTCAGTCCAGGGAAGATGGACAGGTCAAGGAGGCGGGATGAGGTGGTAGGTAGGAAATGGAGGTGTGGCTTGAGGTGGGAGGAAGGGATGGGTGAGAGGAACTACAGGTTGGGGAAGCAGAGATGGGATGGGCTGGTTTTGGGATGCAGTGGGGGGAGGGGAAGAACTAGGCTGGTTTTGGGATGCAGTGGGGGAAGGGGAGATTTTGAAGCTGGTGAAGTACACATTGATACCATTGGGCTGCAGGGTTCCCAAGCGGAATATGAGTTGCTGTTCCTGCAACCTTCGGGTGGCATCAGTGTGGCACTGCAGGAGGCCCATGATGGACATGTCGTCTGAGGAATGGGAGGGGGAGCTGAAATGGTTCGCGACTGGGAGGTGCAGCTGTTTAGTGCGAACCGAGCAGAGGTGTTCTGCAAAGCGGTCCCCAAGCCTCCGCTTGGTTTCCACAATGTAGAGGAAGCCACACCAGGTACGATGGATACAATGTGCCACATTAGCAGATGTGCAGGTGAACATCTCCTTGATATGGAAGGTCATTTTGGGGCCTGGGATGGGGGTGAAGGAGGAGGTGTGGGGGCAAGTGTAGCACTTCCTGCGGTTGCAGGGGAAGGTGCTGGGTGTGGTGGGGTTGGAGGGGAGTGTGGAGCGGACAAGGGAGCTGTGGAGAGAGTGTCCAGCCCATCCTGTCTCTGCTTCCCTAACCTGTTCTTCCTCTCACCTATCCCTTCCTCCCACCTCAAGCCGCACCTCCATTTCCTACCTACCACCTCATCCCGCCTCCTCGACCTATTCCCTCTATACCTCCTCACCTATACTCTCCTCTCTACCTATCTTGTTTTCTTTCCATCTTCGGCCTCCCCCTCTCTCCCTATTTATTCCAGTTCCCTCTCCCCATCCCCCTCTCTGATGAAGGGTCTAGGCCTGAAACATCAGTTTTTGTGCTCCTGAGATGCTGCTTGGCCTGCTGTGTTCATCCAGCTCCACAATTTGTTATCTCGTTATAGCAACAAGATAGTTGACTTACCTAGAGTGTTGATTTTGTTTAAAGAATGTACAATAAATAGAACACCTGTGAATTCTCGTGTGTTAATATCTTGAATCTTTTCTGTCCACATGACAGAACAAACAAGACCTCAGTTTGGCATCCTATCAAAAAAAAAGTCACCTCCAACAGTATCGTGTTTACTTTGGTGTAAATTATGAGCTCAAGTCTCTGAAATGGTGTTTGAAACTGATGACTCAGGCAAGAATTCAAGGAAGGGTTTATAAAGATTTTAGCATATGTTAACATAAAATTTCCAAACTAATAATCTGTACCACCTGGAAAGACAGACACCAGATGCATATGAACATCACTACTTGCAATTTCCTCTCCAAACGCCATGCTATCCTGATGTGAAATGAAATCTCCATCCCTTCATCTGTGCATTGACCTACACCGAATGAACTGTAGTGGTACAGAAAGTCAACTTTCCTTCAACATTTCAAAAATGATTATGCTTGCCTTGCTAGCAACATTCATGCTGTATGAAATAATTGAAAAAAATCACTTCACAATTCTGTTCGCCATTATTGATGCCACTTCTGAAACTCAACATAGAAACAAGAAAATTTACTACCTATATTTGAACAATAATCTGCATCAGTAATGATTCCCAGTTTGTGTTGGGTTGATTAGAATCAAAGATTGTTGGACACATTGAGCAAATGACTGCCATTAATGACTAGGTCATCCATGATCTTATTGACTGGTGAGGGCTAGAATGGTCTACCTCTGCTCTTATTTTATATGTTCATTGATGGTTAGATTGGAGATGCATAGAGGGAAAGGACAGGGAAAACAAAACCAGCCTTCCCTGGATGGTGGAAATAAAAGGTAAGATGAAATGAAAACTACAAAGGCACTAGCTGCAGTCTTTCAATTTTCTTTAATTATGGGGATGGTTCCAGAGGACGAGAGAGTACCGAACCCTTTCAAAAGAAGATGCAGGAACAAATTCTGCAAGTTACAGGCCAGTCAGTTTAACTTCAGAGTTGAGAAAGTTTCTCATTAAGAAATATCAGCAAGGTTTTTAAAATTGTTTTAGACTTAGTGCCTGGACGCAGAGGACAGTGGGGAACAGTTGTTTGTCAAACTGAAGGCTCGTATGTAGTGGAGGTCCCCAGGGATTGTCTTTAGCACAATTGATTTTCTTGATCTGTATTAATGACTTTGGTGTTAAAATACATAACTTAAAAATTTACAGAAGCACACAACCTGGAAGGATAGTGATAATAAGATGTGAGGCTGGATAAACGCAGCAGGCCCAGCAGCAGCTCAGGAGCACAAAAGCTGACGTTTCAGGCCTAGAATTATCACTGGAAGGATAGTGAACTGTCAGAATGGTGATTGTGCCTGTTTTCATGTGTCTTCAGACCACATTTATGTAAGACATCTGAATAACCATGATACTGTCATCAGAACAAAGATGATTTTGCAAGCTATTTTCTGAACATTTTAATTGGCTTTGTTTTCTACTCAACTATACAGCTAAATCATTTTCCAAAACAGGTCAAATAGACAGTGTGTGAATGGTTACAATATGGTCACTTGAGAGGAAATAGTATTTCAGCTCCATAGCATGTGCAGCCTGGCTGTTAGTTCATTTTATCAGTAGAACTAACATGTAAGATCCTTTTTAGATTTGTTTGAACAAACCTGCAGCATATAACTCACCTCCTGACTCCCCAAAGCCTGTTGATCATCAAGAAGGGTCAAATTAATTCTGTGATGGAATACTTCCCATTTGCCTGATGAGTGCACCTTCAAAAGCACTCAAGAAGTGAGTTAGGACAAAGCAGCCTACTTGGTTAGCATCACATCCACAAACTTTCCTATCATTATTGAAGCTCAGTCACAGCAGTGAACACCATCTGTAACATGCACTGTAGAAATTCACCAAGAATCCTTACTCAGCACCTTCGAAACCTACAATAAGATGGACAAGGGCAGCAGATACATGGAAACACCGACATCTGCAAGTTTCCAGCCAAGTCACTCACTATCCTGACTTGGAAATATATCATCACTCCTTAAGTGTCACTATGTCAAAATCCTGGAAGTCCCTATCTGACAGCCTGGGGTGTACCTACCAAATGGATTTCAGAAATTCATCACCTTCTCCAGGACAACTAATGTTGGGTAATAAATGCTGGCATAGCCAGTGATACTCATGTCCCATGAATGAATAAAATAAAATTTTAAAAACATTGATGGTGTTTTCCTAATGCTTTGTAACATTGTTCAGTGATGAATGGGAGGCGCTCTTTTGTATTAAGCAAGACAGATGTCAGCAGTACCACCGAGTGGGGCTAAAGGAAGGCTTCCCAAATCCTTTTTCCGGCAACCTATTTGGCGGATTGAAATTTGTTAAAGACTCCAGAGTTGCGGGAATGACGTGAATCATCAGTTTGTGAGCATATGTTGGCATCAAAGTTCTTCAGAACACTAGGTTATTGCATATTTATTTATAAAATGCAAGAGTATAATAAAGCATTTCAGTTGTTTCCAGAGTATTAAAATAAGTCAAAGTAGCAGTCCAACAACCTTTTGTAGTGTATTCCTTGTTAAAATTACATGAATTAACATTTAAAAAACCCTCCACTGCAGTAACCCATCTTAAAGGAAACAAATAGTCGCACAATAACCCTCACTCTGTGTTCCATGTGAGAACAAAACAAAATAGGAGCAAAATAGCCTCCACTGTTATATTTCAGGATCAAATAAAGCAAAATAACAGCATGACCTTTGGGGAAGAAGCTACATTCAATTGGGTGCATTGGGGAATGGTGCTCAGGTGGGTTTAAAACCATTTACAGAAAGGTTGCATCAGGGAGCAGACCTCAGGTGTCAGGAATGGTGCAATGAGTCAGCTGTAGCCAGCCTGCATTGGGGAGCAGGAAAAGTAGCTCTATGTATCTACATTAAACCCACTAGGTAGTGAGTTACTGGCAGTCTCTGACAAAACTATTCAAAAGGCAGGGAAGAAATAAAGAAGGAAGCTCAATGATTCTGGAACATTCCTAATGGGATAGTCAGAGATAGTAAGAAGTAACAATGTGGAGCTGGAGGAGCACAGAAGGCCAGACAGCATCAGAGGAGCAGGAAAGTTGACATTTTGGGTTGGGACCCTTCTTCAGAAATGGGGAGGGGGAAGGGAACTCCAAAATAAATAGGAGGGATGGGGCTGGGTAGGTAGGCGAGATGGTGATAGGTGAGTGCAGGTAGGCAGTGGTGGGGATTGGTCAGTGAGGTGGGAGGAGCAGATAGGTGGCAGAGAAGATGGGCAGATTGTGTCAGGTCAAGGAGTTGGGAATGAGAGAGAAGGTTGGTCATAGGATGAGGTGGGAGGTGGGGAGATTTTGAACCTGCTAAAATCCACATTGAAAGCATTGGGTTGTAGGCTCCCAAGGCGGAATATGAGGTGCTGCTCCTCCAGTTTGTGGGTGGCTTCATTGTGACACTGGAAGAGGTCCAGGATGGACATGTTGCCTAGGGATTTGAAATGGTTCAAGGCCAGAAGGTGTTGTTGCGAACAGAGTGCAGGTGCTCTACAAAGCGATCTCTAAATTGATTTTGGAATAGAAATGACAAATACTGTTATCCACTTTGCCAGGATTGCCTGTTTCACATATGATCTATTGGTTACTATGTATGAAACTTTCAGGAAGTTTGCAAGAGAACTGACAGATGAATCAGGTGGAGGTAGTATCAGAACCCATTATTTTGTAAGATTTGATTCTCATAAGTTCTCATTGTGCCTCCCAGCTCATGAGTGGACTCTGCAATATGGAGGAGTTCAGCAGTTGTGAATTATCTCTAAAAGATGCAAAGTGGAAACATTGACCGAATTGATCACAAAACCGTTGCAAATGCAATATGTGTTTCAACTACCTCCACTTTCACAATGACCTTGGTAATGTTGCCAAAGGTAGATGTAAAATACTCATTAAAACCTCAGTGAGAACTGAAGACCTTTGTTTTCTTTTTTATGTTCTTCCTATATTCTTTCTTTGCAACCTTTTTTTCCCACATGCCTATCTATAATAATGAACATCATTAGCGTCATAGAGTCCCATAACAGGGGCCACAGGCCCTTTGGCCCAAACTGGTCCACGCTGACATACTATGTAAAACAACTCACAATGATCTAAAAATTGTTAATTTGCCTTATTTCATAACGTGAATGGATCCTTTAAAAAACTTCCAGATCCAGATATGCATAATTTGCCAAAAAAACCTAATAATAACTTCCTTTGGCCATACCCTAAAGTTTCATCGAAATCCATTCATTAGTTTTCTTTAATACATTGTTTACAAACAGGGATGAAAGCACTAAGATAATAAAATGTGAGGCTGGATGAACACAGCAGGCCAAGCAGCATCTCAGGAGCACATCTTGGAATTCTCCAGCATCTGCAGTTCCCATTATCTCTATGAAAGCACTAATACCACCTCCCACCTTCAGTGGAGTTGCTAACTAGGTGAACACTACCAGAGATTCAGTAATACATTCAGCAGTAAGTAACAAACGTTGAAAATGCAGTGAACCAAAGTTTCGATGATTGTTGTCATCACCTTGCGCCGAAAGCTTTGAACGTCATCTTTAAGGGACTGGCTTACGACCGGCTGGAAGTTTTGATGTTGTTGTGCCCATAGAGACGGAGGGGCAACATGAGTGATGGAGTTAGTGCGGACACGGGCGTGGGGCCAGGGCTGGGTCTTGCCGACCGAACATGGGGAAAGGTGTGCACCAAAGTCAAGAAGGCGGTGGTGTTCATGGACGCGGCGTGCGCCGAGAGTTTGCATTGGGTCGGCGGCGTAGACAGGCTGCTGCAAGCCGGGGCCCTGAACGTCAAAGAGTTCAGCAGCTTCGAAGCGGGGACCCCGGGGCAGGTCAAAGCCGTATTCGTGGTGAGCACTTTGCTGAAGGGACGCACAGCCGATGTGATCCGCGACATTGTAACCCTCAGCTCCTTCCAGTATTGTGTGGTGATCACTGCAGTCAGCCACTCTGTCCACCTGTTTGCCAATAATCTGATGGTCGATATGGAGCAGGAACTCATCTTCGAGGAATTCGCGGAGCTGCTGTCCCAGTGGATGGGTAACATGAATTACACCGGCGAGGTCATGCACCTGCCCGTTTTAATCGCACCCGTCTCTCCTCACCTTTTCATCACTACAGCCTATTCGTCCTTGTTTTCGTTTGTGCCTCAGGATCTGAAACTGATCAACAATAGCAGACCCGACAAGAAGAGGTTCGGGAGTCTGAACGACATCGACTTTCAGTCTTTGCCCTTTGAACTTCAGATACAAATCAGATCACTCGTTTCAACTTTGAATTCAATGTTAGAAGTTCTGCAACTCAAAGAAGACTGCTTTGCGGTTGGACCTACGAGCAGAATAATTGCAGGAGAGCTTGCCAATTATCCACAAGCAAAACACAGAAGGAAAACTGCTCAACATAGAGCATCAATCGTTTTTCTAGATCGTACCCTTGATCTCTCAGGTACATTATCCATTCGTTTATCTATAGTATGGACTTTACTTAGATATCTGTCATTTCAAGAAATGGCACTATATATTGTTTGCAACCTAGACTGATACTTATTGTTATTTGTTGCCAATGCCTTTTAAATTGTGAATTTCTTTTTTATTCATTCATGGGATCTTGGCATCATTGGCCAGGCAGCATTTATTGCTGATCCCGAATTGCCCAAGGGGCAGTTAAGAGTCAACCACATTATTTTGCATTCTGGAGTCACCTGTAGGCCAGACTGAGTAAGAATGGCTGCTTTCCTCTCTAAAGGACATGATTAAACCAGATAGGGTTTTCTGGCAATCGACAGTGGTTTAATGGCTATCATTAGACTTTAATTTGTCACATTACACTAGCTAAGGGTATCAATGTGATAGTAGTAAATATATAGAAAATAATTAAACTTATGCAGGGGTAAATTTGAAAAACTTATTACTTAGTGTTCTGAGTGTTCTTCTTGCCATCATTCTCTATTATTTTCCACATTTAATGAGATTGTGTAAGACTGTGCATTTTTCTGAAGTAGTCATGGTAGCATTATTTTCTCCAGTGCAGCTACTTAATATCATTAGAACATATCCAGATGCCTTAATGTTTCTGTGAACTGTAATCTTTGGTTAGTGGCAATGCTCCTTGTGTTATTTTTGTGAAATGTGTGTTGCTGAGTTTTGAGAAGAGGAAAGAAAAAGTGCAGAAGCACCAGCTATTTTAACATTCATTTTATAAAATGCCTTTGATATAATAAATTGCCCCATGCAATGTTTTTGCTAAGCTGTATATGTCCCCAGCAATTTAGCAAAATGAAATCAAGCATGTAGGACGTTTTTGTGTTGAACAAAATCAGAAATTGTTGGAAACACTCAGCTCATCTGGCAGCATTTGTGGAGAGAAAGCAAAATGAATATTTCTGTTCATGCACTGTGGCACCAGCACAGCAATACATTTTCAAACGGAATCATTGGTTCCAGGGTGGTTCACAAGGGCATTGAAAAACAAAATAATAGACAAAGCTACATAAGCAGATTATAGCAGATGGCGAATAGCTTCACGAAGAGGTGTGTTTGAGTCTCTTAAAACAAACAAAGGCAGGACTTAAACACTTAAAAGTAGAGCCTTGGATCGTGTGTAGAACAGAGCTTTGGGAGGTCAGATACATTATTTCTTTGAAGTTTGCTACACATACAGATAGGGTGGTTAAGAAGGCAGTTGGCACACCTTCCTTCATTGCTCAGACCTTTGAGGATCAGAGTTGGGATGTCATGTTGAGATCTTACAAGGTGTTGGTGAAGTCTCTTCTATATCCAGTTCTGGTCGCCGTATTATAGGAAGGATGTTGTTAAGCTGAAGAGCGTTGAGAAGAAATTTACCAGGATGTTGTTGGGATTGGAGGGTTTGAGTCATAAGAAGAGGCCGGATAGCTGGGACTTTTCCTCACTGGAGCACAGGAGGTTGAGGGGTGACCTTATTGAGGTTTATAAAATCATAAGGCGAATGGCAGGTGGAGGATTTCAAGACTAGCTGGCATATTTTTAAGGTGAGAGGATAAACACCAACTTCTATAGATGCGTCATTGCAAGCATATTGTCCGGGTGCATAACGGCCTGGTATGACAACTGCTCCACCCAGGACCAGAGAAACTACAGAAGGTGGTGTGCTCAGCCTGGGAAGCCAACCTTCCATCTATAGACTCCATTTATACAGCTCACTGCCTTGGAAAGTTGGCCAACATCATCAAGAACCCCATTGCACCCTGGTAATGATCTCCTACAACCTCTTCCATCAGGCAGAAGATACAGAAGCCTGAACATATGCACGAGCAAGTTCAGAAACAGCTTCTTTCCACTGTTATTAGTCTGGTGAATGGAGTCTCTAGCCTCAAATAAAGCTGATGTTGCTAATGTTGATCTTGCCTGGCGCACACCCTGTGCAGTGTAACGTGTGTATGCCTCCATCTAAGTTTTTTTGATCTGTACATCCTTGACTTAGTATGATTTGCTTGTGCCATTCATAAACAAAGCTTTTCCCTGCATTTTGGTACACATGACAATGATTGATAGATTGACTTATTGAATCAAAAATTTAAAATTGACAAGGTGCAACCTTTTCACACAGCGTGGTTTGTGTGTGGAACGAACTTATAGAGCGAGGTGGCTCCAAGTATTTACAATGTTTCAAAGACATTTGGATAAGTATATGTGTAAGAAATGTTTGGAGGGATATGGGGTCAAGTACAGCTGATGACACTATGGATAATGACTAGTAGGACTGAAGGTCTTTTTCTGTGCCGTATGACTCTATGATTCCTAAAGGAAAAAGAGAAATGAACAATTCAGCGTTATAATTCTAGACTTTGGGACTAAGGCATCTAAAAGCACAGCCACCAATTTTGGAGCAATTAGAATCAGATGTTTAAGAGGCCAGAATTCAAAACCTTTATATAATTTAAAGTGTGTGGATCACAAGGAGGTTACAGAGGTCAGGAGAGACCAAATGGTAAATCGGATTTAAACCCAGATCAGTTTTAGAAATTAAGGCATTGCTTACTGGAAGCCATGATAGATCAGTGAGCAAAGGGGTGGTAAGTAATGCAAATAACGATGTAGGTCACAAAGTCTAGAAAAGACTGTGGGAGACTAGCCAGGGATGTGTTGAAAAATCAAGTCTGGAGGAAACTAAGGCATGGAGGGCACTTCATAGCAGATGAGCTGTGACAGGCAGAATTTGAACAAAGATACTGAAGAGATAATAGATGGTTTCAGTAATGGTGCAGATAATTCATTGAAAGTTTACCCAAATTAGATATGACTTTAACCTTGCAAACAAGTGTAGAATCAGAGAATGAATTATAGAATGTTTACAGCATGTAGGATACCATAAGACCTAGAGTGGTGGGCACGTGGAATGCACTGCTGGCAGTGGTCGTGGAGTCAGATACTTTGGAGACTTTTAAGCGATTCTTGGCTGGGCACATGGATGATAGTACAATGTATGGTATGCAGGGTAGTTTGATATTAGTAGGATACTAGGTCAGCAGTACATCGTGGGCCAAAGGGCCTGTACTGTGCTGTACTGTTATGTTATATTTGTGTTGGTTCTCTGCACTGGCAACTGAACTACCCATGCCCCGTTCTCTGAACATTGTGCTGCTAATTTTGTGTCTGCAGATAATTATCCAATTCTCTGTTCATGACTTGGATCACAAATTTGGGCAGTGCATTCCAGATTCTAATCTAACATTGCAGATGGGCTCTCCCATGTCCGAGCCCCCCACCCCACACACCAGGCCTTGTTACCACATAGCCTGCCACTACACACCCCCTGTTGTTAGTCACTAACAGTCCCCATTAACAACCATTCACCCTTGCAGCCTGATCGTTAGCAACCCCGTTGTCTGTCCAACTGTCTTTCTCTCTCTTTGGGCTCTGTCCTATCATTTACTCCCTACCCCACCCACCTCCTATTTCTGCATATAAACTGACGTTTTCCCAGCCACCATCAGTTCTGATGGTCACCGGACCCGAAACGTTAACTCTGTTTTCTCCTCCACAGATGCTGCCAGACATGCTGAGGTTTTCCGGCAACTTTGTTTTTGTTCCGGATTTACAGTATCCACAGTTGTTTTGGTTTTCATTCAGTATAGGAGTTGGAACATTATGTTAAGGTATTACAAGATGCTGGTGAGGTTATCTTTGGAGGTTATGGGCCAATCACATGCAGATGGGACTAATTTAGTTTGGGAAACATGGTTGGCATGGGTGAGATGGACCGACGGATCTGTTTTGGTGTTGTATGACCCTAAGACTCTATGAGATAATCTGCTCATTCCAAAATCTTGTTAATGTCCTCTGAACCACTTTCAATACATTTACATCGTTTGTTAAATAAAGAAACCAAACCTACACGGTATTTAGTATAACTAAAACATAGCATCCTTACTTTTATTTTCAAGTTCTTTTGTGATAAAGGACAGCATTCTGTCAACTACATTAGTGCCTGCACACTAACTTTTTTTTTGACTTCTCCTCCCCGTCACCCTTCTGCAGAGACCATTCTCTCTGTGCCAAACTGCTCCAGTACTTCCTCACTTGTCATACATCCTCACTCCTCCCTGGCACCCTCCCGTTCGCTTCCTCCCTCCTCACTGGCCAAGGTCCCAAATGCACCTTCTAGATGAAACTGGATTTTACTTGAATTTTTTTTAAAACCTAGTTTACAGTGTTCGCTGTTCACGATGCAGTTTCCTTCACATTTGCGAGACCAAAAGCAGACTGGCTGACCCTTTTGTGAAATGTCCCCAATTTATCCCTAGGAATGACGCCAACTTTCTTTTTTTTGCCGTTTCATTAAACCACCTTGCTCATATGCTGTCGTCAACAATCCCTTTGTCTTTTTCAATGGGCCTCCACACTATCTGTTCCCTTCACTCCTCCTCTGCTCTCTGTTGAAGAATATTAAAATAATTTCTAACTCTGTTTAAATTCTGCAGTGGAGTCATAGTGAATTAAAAACATTAACTCTCTTTCTCTCTGTGCTGCCAGACCTGCTGAGCTCTTTCAGCATTTTCTGTGCCTTTTTAGATTTCCAGCATCTGCAATATTTTGCTTTTAAACTTGTCTTTTGGTATCTACACTCATTCATTATTCTAAATTTCTAGATTTTACTTGATCCAAAGCTGCTTCACATCACTTGCCTTTGCAGTTCTTGATTCTCAAGCTTGAGTTTATGCTTGAATGTGTATTAACTTCTTTTAAGTTTTGCCCTTGGCTATCTGACCCAGACTGGTCAAAGTAACTTGTATGCTCATTTGTGAAAAAGTGACAGTTTCTGATTTTACAATAGATGAAAATTATTTTGTATTTTAATTTTTGCATCATTTATGTTGAAAAAACTCAGGACTAAAATAACATAGTTATTTTACTTTGTCAATGGAGTTATATTATGGAAAACTTGTCCAGCACTCCTTGATTAAACAGATGATTTCAGTGTCTTTCCTCTGAATTGACAATTAATAGACATATTTTGTAGAAGCCCAGGTTTTTGCTGCCCATAATAAGTTCACTGGTTAGAAATGCTTTTATCTACATTTTTTTAACTTGTAAAGGTGTACATCTTTTTGTTTTACATTACAGCTAGCATACACCCCCACCCATCCCCAGTGTTCTTGCATTAAATGGGGCCATGAAGCTGTTCCAGTCTTTATTTTGTCTCTCTAATACCTTGAGCCAGTAGTCACATCCCTGTGGCTATTCAGCTGATATTGTCATGCAACTCCAAACAGGTATCAAATCTTGAAAAGAAATCATGGGAATTGCAGATAATGGAGAATCTGAGATAACAAACTGTGGAGCTGGATGAATGCAGCTGGCCAAGCAGCATCTTAGCAGCACAAAAGCTGACGTTTTGGGCTTAGACCCTTTATCAGAAAAAAATCAGTTTTTTAGTTGAACGGTCTAGGCCCGAAATGTCAGCTTTTGTGCTCCTAAGATGCTGCTTGGCCTGTTGTGTTCATCCGGGTCCACACTTTGTTATCAGGGATGAAATCTTGACTGTTGCTGGTCTGTGTTGCTTGACGACTCACTCACTTGTTGCATCATTTGACATAATGTAAATTGTTTGCTTGTCAATTCTTGGTGTTGTATCCCTGCTGATTAAAAATTGGTTTGGTGGAGCTTCTGACTGAATCTGAGAATGTCGCTAAGCATTTCAAGTGTGCTTTTGAGATCCTCATGATTCCAATGATTTGCTATGATGAATTCTCTTATTCTGAGTGCTTTCTGCAGTCATTGACAGGGAATGGGTACTTTAGAAAAATCAAAGAGTTGTTCTAATACTTCCCTCTTCTTCTCTGCGGAATCAGAATTGAGTTTTATAAACTACTAAACAATCTTATTTTTCTACAGGTTCTGTTGCTCACCATGGTGACTGTTTAGTAGAGAGAATACTTAGCCTTCTGCCCAAATTTCCGGGGTTCACCAGTGACGTGAAGGTTAATATGATGGATCTAACGTCTGTCCAAAGTAATGAAGAAACCCAGAATGTGATAGCTCCAGGATGCTTATCTCAACCAAAGTAAGACTTTTTTTAAAAAAATGCATACTGGAGTTCTATGCTGCTTTGAATGGTTCTACCTTACACCTTACCATTGAATGTGTTCCGGTTCTCAGTGATAATTGATCACTGTTTCTATGTCAAACAAAAGTGTAACTATTTTACTAAATTATCAAGCCAGCATTTATTATCATTTCTGATTTTTTAGTTTTGCACAGTATAGTGTGCATGAGAAAATTAAGAAAGAATATTGAAATCAAGGGTTTTGAAATATTTTCAGCTGCATTTTCAACTTGTGAAAATGTTAATGCTTTTAATATTTTGTATATTTGATTTGGTTTTATACTGGACAGTGATGACAAAGGAAAATGTAGTAAAGTTGATTGCACATTACGTAACCTAAAACTAATAGAATGTAAATTATGATTCATGTGATGGGCAAATGACAAGGTTTTATGATTTGTGGTATGAACAGGACTATGTGTGAAGAAAATTAGACTGTGCAGTAATGGGAGATATTCATAGTTCATAGAATCATAGAGGTCTTCAGCATAGAAAATGTCCATCGAGGCTGTACCTGTCAAAAACAACCACCTGACTATTTTAATGATAATGGGAACTGCAGATGCTGGAGAATCCAAGATAATAAAGTGTGAAGCTGGATGAACACAGCAGACCAAGCAGCATCTTAGGAGCACAATTTCCTGCAGCCCAATCGTATCAATGTGGACTTCACCAGCTTCAAAAGCTCCCCTTTCCCCACCGTATCCCAAAACCAGCCCAGTTCGTCCCCTTCCCCCACTGCACCACACAACCAGCCCAGCTCTTCCCCTCCCCACAACTGCATCCCAAAACCAGCCCAGCCTGTCTCTACCTCCCTAACCTGTTCTTCCTCTCACCCATCCCTTCCTCCCACCCCAAGCCGCACCTCCATTTCCTACTTACTAACCTCATCCCACCTCCTTGACGTGTCCGTCTTCCCTGGACTGACCTATCCCCTCCCTACCTCCCCACCTATACTCTCCTCTCCACCTATCTTCTTTTCTCTCCATCTTTGGTCCGCCTCCCCATCTGTCCCTATTTATTCCAGAACCCTCACCCCATCCCCCTCTCTGATGAAGGGTCTAGGCCCGAAACATCAGCTTTTGCGCTCCTGAGATGCTGCTTGGCCTGCTGTGTTCATCTAGCTTCACACTTTATTAACCTGACTATTTTAATCCAATTTTCCAGCAACTGGCCTGTAGCTTTGTGTTTCTAGATATACCTATACCTTTGTACATTGCAAATACTCATGTAAATCCTTAAATATTTCGGCCTTTACCACCCTGACAGACAGTAAGTTCCAGATTCCCACCACCTTCTGGGTGAAGAGAGAGATAATGGGAACTGCAGATGCTGGAGATTCCAAGATAATAAAATATGAGGCTGGATGAACACAGCAGGCCAAGCAGCATCTCAGGAGCACAAAAGCTGACGTTTCGGGCCTAGACCCTTCATCAGAGAGGGGGATGGGGGGAGGGAACTGGAATAAATAGGGAGAGAGGGGGAGGCGGACCGAAGATGGAGAGTAAAGAAGATAGGTGGAGAGGGTGTAGGTGGGGAGGTAGGGAGGGGATAGGTCAGTCCAGGGAAGACGGACAGGTCAAGGAGGTGGGATGAGGTTAGTAGGGGGGTGGGAGGAAGGGATGGGTGAGAGGAAGAACCGGTTAGGGAGGCAGAGACAGGTTGGACTGGTTTTGGGATGCAGTGGGTGGGGGGGAAGAGCTGGGCTGGTTGTGTGGTGCAGTGGGGGGAGGGGATGAACTGGGCTGGTTTAGGGACGCAGTAGGGGAAGGGGAGATTTTGAAACTGGTGAAGTCCACATTGATACCATATGGCTGCAGGGTTCCCAGGCGGAATATGAGTTGCTGTTCCTGCAACCTTCGGGTGGCATCATTGTGGCAGTGCAGGAGGCCCATGATGGACATGTCATAAAGAGAATGGGAGGGGGAGTGGAAATGGTTTGCGACTGGGAGGTGCAGTTGTTTGTTGCGAACTGAGCGGAGGTGTTCTGCAAAGCGGTCCCCAAGCCTCCGCTTGGTTTCCCCAATGTAGAGGAAGCCGCACCGGGTACAGTGGACGCAGTATACCACATTGGCAGATGTGCAGGTGAACCTCTGCTTAATGTGGAATGTCATCTTGGGGCCTGGGATGGGGGTGAGGGAGGAGGTGTGGGGACAAGTGTAGCATTTCCTGCGGTTGCAGGGGAAGGTGCCGGGTGTGGTGGGGTTGGAGGGCAGTGTGGAGCGAACAAGGGAGTCACGGAGAGAGTGGTCTCTCCGGAAAGCAGACAGGGGAGGGGATGGAAAAATGTCTTGGGTGGTGGGGTCGGACCCAGTTCATCCCCTCCCCCCACTGCACCACACAACCAGCCCAGCTCTTCCCCCCCACCCACTGCATCCCAAAACCAGTCCAACCTGTCTCTGCCTCCCTAACCGGTTCTTCCTCTCACCCATCCCTTCCCCCCACCCCAAGCCGCACCCCCAGCTACCTACTAACCTCATCCCACCTCCTTGACCTGTCCGTCTTCCCTGGACTGACCTATCCCCTCCCTACCTCCCCACCTACACCCTCTCCACCTATCTTCTTTACTCTCCATCTTCGGTCCGCCTCCCCCTCTCTCCCTATTTATTCCAGTTCCCTCCCCCCATCCCCCTCTCTGATGAAGGGTCTAGGCCCGAAACGTCAGCTTTTGTGCTCCTGAGATGCTGCTTGGCCTGCTGTGTTCATCCAGCCTCACATTTTATTACCTTCTGGGTGAAAATGTTTTCTCCTCATATCTCTTCCAAACCTCCTGCCCCTTACCCTAAATCTATGCCCTCTGGTCATTGATCCCTCCACTAAGGGGTAAAGTTTCTTCCTATTAACCCTATCTGTACTCAAATATATGTCTCAATCATGACCCCCCCCCCCCCCCACCTTCAGTCTCCTCTCCTCCAGGAAAACAGCCCCAGTCTGCAAAATCTCACTTCATATCTAAAATTCTCCAACTCAGTCAGCATCTTTGGTCAACCTTGTCTGCGTCCGGCCCAGTGCTATCACATCCCTCATATAACCATCATTTCATTCAGTTTCACCAAAACCTCTTTGCTCTTAGACACTCTGCCTCAACTAATAAAGGCAGAAATCAGATATGCCTTCTTAACCACCTTATCTACCTGCCCTACTACCTTAAGGGAACAGCAGACATGCACGTCAAGCTCCCACTGATCCTCGGTACTTCCCAAGGTCCTGCCATCATTACATCTCCCCTTCACTGCTCACTAGACACAGGCTTCCAGTCACAAAAACATGCCTCGAACATCACCCTTTGCTTTCTACCACTTGACACGTGCTGGGCCAAATTTCCTTGGATTCCTTGTGCTTTTTTCTTCATTATCAGTTTCTCATGTGGGGCATTATTGTTAACCTTGCTGAAGTCCAAGTAGATTACGTCGAATGCATTATTCTCATCGACGTGCCTGGCTACTTCTTTGAAAAATTCAGTCAAGTTGGTCAGGCATGATCTCTTTTTAACAAAACCATACTGATTATTCTTGATTAATCCCTGCCTCTCCAAATGCAGATCAATTCTGCCCTTCAGAATTGCTTCCGACAGTTTCCCCACAATTGGCATTGGACCAAATGGTTTGTAGTTTCCTGGTTTGTCGTTTACTTCTTGAATAACGGTACCACATTGGCTGTCCTCCAGTCATCTGGTACCTCTCCCGTGGTCAGGAAGCAATTGAAAATTATTGTTGGCATCCCTGGTATTTCCTATCTTGCCTCACTCAGTAGCTCAGCAGTTGAGTTCGTCCTTATCGGATGAGGGAGTAAGTTTCTTTTTCTCTCCAGTGTGGGTTTTCCTTCCTGAGTCATTGGATAAGTTGCTGTAGTGACTTTGGTATGATTGGCAATTGATTGACCATTTGTAGAATCAAACTAAATAAATCTATTTTCATAGATTTGAATTGAATTTTTTTTTAAAGCCCAACTGCCTCAGGAATGTCTATCAAGGAGATAGTAACTTGTCCAACCATAGAAAATGCGAGCAAGGGTAGGCCATTTGGCCCATCCACCATGCTTTGCATTTAAAATGATCAAGACTGATCCTCTTTCATGGTGGAGTAGGCATCCTGAGCCAGGTGCTTGTCTGCTCCAACCATTTTGCTTTATTTTCTTTTTACTTACCTCTTGTCCTGAGCTCATTTGGCATCAATGAGGAACTCCAACATGGACTTGAATAGCCCAGTGCGAATCTTGTGGCGAGTGAGCCCTTACTTAGTTCTCTGGAATGAGTATGGGATCTGGCATTGGAATCAGAGGAGGTGATGTCAGCGTGGTGGGCCCAGCGCTGCAAGATGGTGCCTGAGGATTGGCAACTTCATTGTTGTTTGAATCTGGTACTAGTGGCAGCGAAGCAGTAGCAGAAGTGTATCAAAGAGACGTTGCAGTAGACGCAGTGGTAAGAAATGTAACTCTGACATTGGTTGCTATGGTGCAAGTGGCAGCAAGGCAGTGGCAGAGTAGAATCAGCCCAGTAGCAAAAAATGGCATTTAAAGAATGATGATTTGAACAATGGTTGGGTCCTGTGTAAACGGCAACAAGTTTGTGGAGAAGGAATGTCAGCGCAGGCATTGTTGATGATAAGCTGGCTCAGGGCTGATGGGCTCTCTTTCAGCTATATCTTTTTTTCCCTTATTCTTAAAACTGTTCAAAATGGTGCTGGATTGTAGCAACAATGAGAAAAGCTTTGCACTGTATTTTACGCTTTTCTGACTGTAAAATACACATGACAATAAAATAATTCATTCATTCATACTCCCACTCTCTCCACACCCTTTGACAACTTTAGCATCTTGAATCCTCATTTTTTTTCCAATATATTATCCTGTGAATTGGCCAATCAAAATTTCCTTTGTTTGCCTTTGGCCAATCCTGCACCACATGAGAAGCATTTAATGGCTTTTGAAATACTCTAGCACATAGCTCGCTTGTATGAACATTGACTGCTAGAAGAGGCAATAGGTAATGTATTTTCCAGTCGACTATATCCTAAGAATAAATGAGTTAATGCATTGTTTTCAGCTTTGGCATCCAGTGTCAGCATTCTCAGTTGTGAGGCCCTGCCACGATAGTCAATTAAACATTCCAAAAGTTATTCCATATTTTAAGAAAAGACAGAAAATGATTTGAGTCGGAGTGCCATTCATTCTCTTTACTGTCCAAAGCTCATCTCTGGAAAGCAACCAAGCTCAAGAATCTTGATGATCTTTTTGTCTTCTTCCTGAAATGGAACATCTTGCATTTAATTTCATCTGTCATGTGTCACTTTTCGACTTGCTTGCCTAAGTCCACTTGAAGAATATCACTGCCCTCCTCTCAATTCGCACATCCTTCTAACTTTGGTTTCGTCTCAAATTTTTTAAATCAAATTTGCTCACTCAAGCCTGGATTATTGATGTAGGTGAAGAAAAGCAATTGTCCTAGTCCTGACCCTTTGGGAACCTCAGTGTATGCTTTGCTTCAGTCTGCAAAACAACCTTTTGCCACCTCTGCCTGTTTCTTCTCACTCAGTCAGTTTTGTATCTGCACTCTTATTGTCCTTCTCATTCTATGTGCTTCAACTTTTTTGTAACAAATTTGTATGTGGAACTTTATCAAATGCCTTTTGGAATACCACGTATACCACATCACCCTTATAGTCATGACTCCTGTGTATTTATGGCTCCCCAGTTTAAAGTCTGATCTCCAAAGCTTAATTTATGAGGATATATGAGAGAAGTTAGAATTATATTTTCTGTAATTTGGACAGTTATGTGATGATTTGGTTTAATTTTTAATTTATGTGAATATCAGTGCTGAGATTAATGTTGCTAGAGTCTATTAGCTCACTTGGCTGGAATGCTGGTTTGCGATGCAAACTGGTGCCGGCAGCATGGATTCAATTCCCACATTGACTGAGGTTACCATGAAGGACTCTCAAACTGTTCCCTTCACCTAAGGCGTGGTGACCCTCAGGTTAAACAACCACCAGTAGTCCCTGTCTAATGAGAGGGCAGCCTTATGGTCTAGGAGGACAATGGTGACTTTACATTTGTGAGACATTTAACCCAGAGGCTTCGAATTGTGCTCTAGAGACAGAAGATCAAATTTATCTTACGTAGATATTGTAATTTTAAAAAAACCATTAATAAGTCTGGAATTAAAAGCTGATCTCTATAATGATGATTATGAATCAACCATTTTGTTGTAAAACTGCATCTGCTTCCTGACTGTCTTTTTTAGAGAAATACATCTTTCATCTTTACCTGTTCTGGCCAAATTGTGATACCTGACATATCGGTGCTATTGACTATTATTTGCCCTCTGAACGGCTTAGCAAGCTGCTCAGCTGTATCAAGTCACTCCAGAAAACTTAAGTTAGAATAAACCAGTCATCAACTAAGACAGTGTAAATGGAAATCAGCTGTGCAGGGCATGCCTTTTTCAAAGTCATCCTGTATTGTGTCCTGTAGCCCAATGACCTAACTTCACAAATAAAATCACCAAAAGTATTTGTTGAAACTTAGATTTCAGCTGTTGCCCCAAACATTCTCCTGGCCCATTAGGAGGACAGACCTCCTGGAGGTGGTAACACAGTGGTATGTGGTCAGGAAGGAGTGGCCCTGGGAGTCCCTGATATTGACGGTAGGCGTCATGAAGTCTAAAGGAAACCTCCTGCGTCCACTTTCCCTTAACTGAAGAATCCATACACCTTCATGTTGAACACGATTTGGAAGAAGCACTGGGGGTAACAAGGGCAGAATGTGGACTTTGGGTGCATAACTTCAATGTCCATCATGAGTGATTTGGCAAAACTGTCACTGATAGAACAGGCTGAGTCCTGTAGGGCGTATCTGTCAGACAGGGTCAAAGGCAGGTGGTGAGAAAACCAACATGAAGGAAAATAATTGCATTATCTCAAACTCACCACTTTACCTTTTAAAGATGTATCTGCTCTTAACAGAATTAAAAGAGGTGAATATATTTATTGCAGAGACAAAGCCCCTACTCTTATGGTCCACACTTCTCCTCCAAACCCCTTGAAATAAGGACCAACATTCCATTAGCCAGTTCTGAGGAAGGGTCACTCAATCTGAAACATTAGCTCTGATTTCTTTCCACAGATGCTGCCCGACCTGCTGAGGTTTTCCAGCAATTTGTGTTGTTCATAAAATTTAATTTCATAAAATCCCTAAAGTGTGGAAACAGGCCCTTCGGCCCACCAAGTCCACACTGACCCTCAAAGCATCCCACCCACACCCATGCCCCGATAACCCACCTAATCTACACATCTGCAAACACTACAGGCAATTTAACATGACCAATCCACCCAGCATGCGCATCTATGGACTGTGGAAGGAAACCGGAGCACCCAGAGGAAACCCACGCACTAAGGGAGAATGTGTAAACTCCACACAGATAGTCTCCCAACGTTGGAATCGAACCTGGGTTCCTGGCACTGTGAGGCAGCAGTGCTAACCAATGTTGTTCCATTCGCCTTCCTGATAACTAGCACCCAGGCGCAGCAAGTATTGTGTTTTGTGCATAAGAACCACCAAGACCCTTTATGTTACAGTTTTCTGCAGTTTTTCTCCATTTACATAAAGCTTGACATTTTGATCTCCCTTCCAAAGTCAACAAATTCACATTTTCCCACATTATATACCATTTGTGAACTTTTTGCCCATTTAGTTAATCTATCAAAATCACGCTGCAAACTGTATGTATGAGCCAGATGGATCTTTAAACATTTGGCATTGGTTACATGGTTGGCTTTAAGTTACCATTTTTTTAAAAAATCTGGAATTAATTTAATTCACATTTCACCACTTAGTATGGTGGTATTCGGGATTACCAATCCAGTGACATTATCATTACCATTTCCCACATTTTACAACAGGAACACATCCTGTCTCGGGACCTATATCCTGTTATGGACCAATCAATAAAATGTGATAACCAGCTCTCCAGTCATCAAACAGCACCTTCAGTATTTATGCAGTAATTTATACTGTTCCTCAAAAATAGTGGCAATTCAGTGACAATTACCTTTTTAAAAAATCATTTGTTGGATGCTAGGCCAGCATTTGTTGCCATTCTTAACGGTGCAGATGGCAGTTAAAAGTCAATCAAATTACTGTGGATCTGGAGTCGCATGTAGGCCAGACCAGGTAGGAATGGCCAATTTCCCTCCTTGAAGGACATTAGTGAAGCAGATGAGTTTTTTGGACAATCAACAATGGATTCATGGTCATCATAACCTCTTAATTCCAGATTGTCTTTTTTAATTGAGTCCAAATTCAATTGGATTGGATTGAATGGTGGCTGGCTGGTTAGCACTACTGCCTCACAGCGACCTGGGTTCAATTCCGGCTTTTGAGCACTGTCTGTGTGGAGTTTGGACATTGTCCCCGCCTCTGTGTGGGTTTCCTCAGGGTGCTCCAGTTTCCTCCTGCAGTCAAAATATGTGCAGGGTTGGCTGTGCTAAATTGTCCCTAGTGTCCAGGTATGTGCAGACTAGGTGGATTAGCCATGGGAAATGCATGGTAAGGGGGGGTGGACCTGGTTGGGATGCACTTCAGAGGGTTGATGTGGACTCAATGGGCCAAATGGCCTGCTTGCACACCGTTGGGGATTCTATGAAAGTCCCATCTTCACACTGAGTATGCCTTAAGTTTCTTGTGTGGCATTTCCACCATACTAAATTCAGAATGTTGGGAACTAGCATTCCAAAACTAGGCATCAGTAAGGATCATCAGCCTATTAGCTAGAGCATTAATTCTTTTTAAGTACAATATTTTCATTTCAGAGCATATCTCTCATTTCATCACTACCATGCAGCCAAATCTCAAAACTCAAACTGCTGCAACAGAAGGCCCTTAGTGCATAATTAGTTATCTAGGAGGAAGTGTCCTGGGGTTCCCAAAATGAGCACTGTGGAGTTTGGAGCAGCCCTAATATTTTGCTAGTGTATTTATTTATTAAGAACCTAGTTACTGCCAATAAACCTTAGTCCTGCTATAAAATTTTGCCAAGACCAAAAAGCTTGACCAAAACTAGTAACTCTTTCTATCTATAAATACCATCAATCTTGCTAGCACTTAATACACATTACTTTCAATAATAATAATTTATCAGTTATTCTGTTCATATTAGCATTAATAATTTTAATGTTTTTTAAAAATCTGGTTGTTTATACTCAGTTCTTAAAGAACAATACTCATCAGCCAATTGCTACCTCCTTCCCTGTGGTGTCAGTACAATTATCTATCGAAATGCTTGTTCTGTCAATCCCTGGAAGCACCAATAATTCTCGCTGCTCAAGGACTGAGTCCTCCTGCCTGCTGCTGCTCTTATCCCTACCACTCTTTTCCTGCTGCTCACTGACCATAGTCTGGCAAAAAAATTCCTTTTAGGTGTCTACCTGAGTCTGTTTAGAAAATTAGAATTGAATCTGTCTCTGCCATGTCATGCCCCTGATAGGCAGTGTATTCCAAATTGCAATTTACTGCTGAAAATTAGGTTTTTCCTCATGAGATCTTTAACAGGCTGTTCTGCCCTATCCATTGGAACAAATCCATTGTCAATTATATTGCTTTTCCAACACAATTAATGTTTCATATTTACGTACTTGAGATATTTTGTTTCAGTATTGTTTCAAAATCAATTTTGGCAGAAGTGCTAATAGTGATGGCAATTTATTCAACGTTGACAGTTTTCTGAAATTTTGGAATTGGCTCAATGCTTTTTTTGATCTTATGTAATTTTGGAAAATTTCTGTCTTTCAATATCATTATCATAGAATCCCTGTTGTGTGCAATTGTGTCTAAATTCTGGAGATTTGGTTTGATTTCACTGACCGCTGTCATTTAGTTAGTGATTGTTTGTAGACTGATAAAATACTGCATATCCGATGTTTCAGGAACATACACTGTAACATTGTGCCTTGGATATGTTCTCTGTCTGTTCGTATTCAATGTCTATAAACAAACTCAGTCTGACATTGGGTTTTGGTCTGTGATAAAATATATTTGTACGGACAATGCTAGAAAGTACAATAATCTATTATCTTTATAACAAAGTGAACAATTGGGTTTGTTTTTAAAGATTTTGTAAAAGTTATGAAAACTGTTAGGGTATGTCTTGATCAACTAACATTATTTCCCTTTCTCCCATCTGCAATGTATGCAGTGATCATAAAAGGGTTGCAATACTCAAAAGGTTATGTTGTCAGTGCAGCATATTCCTAAGCCACTCGTCTTGCCAGAGGAATGTACTTCCTGTTATTTTCATAAATATCAAGATCTGACCCATTGAGTGTCTTATGACCTATCCAATGAAATAACCCAGAGTCTCATATGCAAAATAACAAAAACATTCTTTTCAACTGAACATAATACTAGTTTCAGTGCAAATATTTGACATAGTTAATTGGCACTTCTCCCAAAATAACTGAGTGAGGGAGAGGAAAGAAAAGCAAGAAGGTTTCTGGCACATGCTTGTTTGCAGCCCTGCACTGGCTCTCAACTTCTCTCCTTTGTATTCTAGTGGCTCTAATACTTACTTTGTATTTGTTCTTGGGAGTCATTTGAGAGTGTGTACAGTATGTTCACCCTGTATGTAAAATATGTTACCAAGAAACCATTATACATGAAAAAGTGGTCATTAATGAGATTAAACCTTTTTTTTGCAGCAGTCAACTTCCAGAGGCAATGTTGTATCAGAGGTAATGGGAAATGCAGATGCTGGAGAATCCAAGATAATAAAGTGTGAAGCTGGATGAACACAGCAGGCCAAGCAGCATCTCAGGAGCACAAAAGCTGACGTTTTGGGCCTAGACCTTTCATCATAGAGTGGGATGGGGAGAGGGTTCTGGAATAAATAGGGAGAGAGGGGGAGGCCAACCGAAGATGGAGAGAAAACAAGATAGGTGGAGAGGAGAGTATAGGTGAGGAGGTAGGGAGGGGACAGGTCAGTCCAGGGAAGACGGACAGGCCAAGGACGTGGGTTGAGGTTAGTAGGTAGGAAATGGAGGTGTGGCTTGGGGTGGGAGGAAGGGATGGGTGAGAGGAAGAACAGGTTAGGGAGGCAGAGACAGGCTGGGCTGGTTTTGGGATGCAGTGGGGGGAGGGGATGAGCTGGGCTGGTTGTGTGATGCAGTGGGGGAAGGGGAGATGTTGAAGCTGGTGAAGTCCACGTTGATACCATTGGGCTGCAGGGTTTCCAAGCGGAATATGAGTTGCTGTTCCTGCAACCTTCGGGTGGCATCATTGTGGCACTGCAGGAGGCCCATGATGGACATGTCATCTAAAGAATGGGAGGGGGAATTGAAATGGTTCGCGGCCGGGAGGTGCAGTTGTTTATTGCGAGCCGAGCAGAGGTGTTCTGCAAAGCGGTCCCCAAGCCTCCGCTTGGTTTCCCCAATGTAGAGGAAGCCACACCGGGAACAATGGATACAGTATACCACATTGGCAGATGTGCAGGTGAGCCTCTGCTTAATATGGAAAGTCATCTTGGGGCCTGGGATAGGGGTGAGGGAGGAGGTGTGGGGGCAAGTGTAGCATTTCCTGCGGTTGCAGGGAAAGGTGCCGGGTGTGGTGGGGTTGGAGGGCAGTGTGGAGCGAACAAGGGAGTCACGGAGAGAGTGGTCTCTCCGGAAGGCAGACAAGGGTGGGGATGGAAAAATGTCTTGGGTGGTGGGGTCGGATTGTAGATGGCGGAAGTGTCGGAGGATGATGCGTTGTATCCGGAGGTTGGTGGGGTGGTGTGTGAGGACGAGGGGGATCCTCTGGGGGCAGTTGTGGCGGGGGCGGGGTGTGAGGGATGTGTTGCGGGAGACGCGGTCAAGGGTGTTCTCGACCACTGTGGGGGGGAAAGTTGCGGTCTCTGAAGAACTTGGACATCTGGGATGTGCGGGAGTGGAATGCTTCATCGTGGGAGCAGATGCGGCGGAGGCGGAGGAATTGGGAATAGGGGATGGAATTTTTGCAGGAGGGTGGGTGGGAGGAGGTGTATTCTAGGTAGCTGTGGGAGTCGATGGGCTTGAAATGCGCATCAGTTACGAGCCGGTTGCCTGAGATGGAGACCGAGGGGTCCAGGAAGGTGAGGGATGTGTTGGAGATGTCCCAGGTGAACTTGAGGTTGGGGTGGAAGGTGTTGGTGAAGTGGATGAACTGTTCGAGCTCCTCTGGGGAGCAAGAGGCGGCGCCGATACAGTCATCAATGTAACGGAGGAAGAGGTGGGGTTTGGGGCCTGTGTAGGTGCGGGAAAGGTGTTCCACATGACCTACAAAGAGGCAGGCATAGCTGGGGCCCATGCGGGTGCCCATGGCCACCCCCTTAGTCTGTAGGAAGTGGGAGGAATCGAAAGAGAAGTTGTTGAGGGTGAGGACGAGTTCGGCTAGGCGGATGAGGGTGTCGGTGGAGGTGGACTGGTCGGGCCTGCGGGACAGGAAGAAGCGGAGGGCCTTGAGGTCATCTGCATGCGGAATACAGGTGTATAGGGACTGGGCGTCCATGGTGAAAATGAGGTGTTGGGGGCCAGGGAATTGTCAAGTTCTGGAGGAGGTGGAGGGCGTGGGTGGTGTCATGGATGTAGGTGGGGAGTTCCTGGACCAAAGGGGAGAAAATGGAGTCCAGATAGGTGGAGATAAGTTTGGTGGGGCAGGAACAGGCTGAGACAATGGGTCAACCAGGGCAGGCAGGTTTGTGGATTTTGGGAAGGAGATAGAAACGGGCCGTGCGGGGTTGGGGTAGGAGATAGAAATGGGCCGTGCGGGGTTGGGGGAGCCTTCAGTTTTAAGGATGTTGATCTGGCTCAAAAAGTGACTGTATATTTAAACCATCTGTAAAAGCAAGTTAGTGATTGTGCACTAACGAATTCCACAATTTCAATGTAATGTGAATAGAGTCTTTTGACGTTCTGAGCGTTGTCTGTCTATTTGACAACCAAATTAGTCAACATTGTTCCTAATAAGTTAGAGAGGTCCAAAGAGAAAATAGCTGCTTCTATAAAAAGGTTGTAAACACTCTGCTTGGGCACTGACTGTTTGGATTTTCTACCTGTTTTTAAAAGAATAATAGGAGAAAGGGAGTGAATTTAACTTCTGTGCCAGTACTGATTAAGTGGATGAGTAATACAAAGGTTGATAGTGACTAAGATTTGTTTCAATGAAGTAATTAGCACCGTTCATCTCTTTAACTAAAACCCATTTAGTTTTTAGCAGATAAATTAAATTGTTATCACCCAAACAAATAAGGCACATCATTAGTGCAAAGAGGAGCTAATTTTGGTTCCTGTTATATTTATGAACATAACAATGTTACTGAGTGTTTTTGTGCCTAGTTTCTGGGCACTTGATTTGGCTTGAGTGATCAGAGTCAATTCAGTTGGTGGCTAGATGATATAAACTATTACCTATCTTTGTTAGCACTTTAAAGATTATTTGAAACTGAAACATATCTTCATGAAATACACCAAATACAAAGGAGTGCACTTGAACCCATTTCCACATGACAGACAAGAGATGGAAGGCAAAGCAAATGTTATTGGCAGTGTCTCAATATATTTCAGGGTTGAGATAACAAAGTGTGGAGCTGGATGAACACAGCATCTTAGGAGCACAAAAGCTGACGTTTCTGATGAAGGGTCTAGGCCCAAAATGTCAGCTTTTATGCTCCTAAGATGCTGCTTGGCCTGCTGTGTTCATCCAGCTCCACACTTTGTTATCTCGGATTCTCCAGCATCTGCAGTTCGCATTATCTCTGATCACAATATTTCAGGGTTGCACAGCTTCATGCGTAGTGAATCTAAAAACAGGATAGCTGATAGATAAACTGATTCAGAAGCATTACCAAACAAATACAGAAAATGCTTTCACCCTGCCACCCTGATTGCTTTGCAATTCCTTGTCTTCTGGCTTACTCATCTGTATTGATATTACTGCTGATTAACCTTTGCCTTTGAAACCCGTGTCCCATTACAAGGTCTGTTTTGCAGCCTCGGTGTGGTGGTACTCAGTTGCAGATCTCTTGGGGATCTTAGGTTGCTGTGGCTATATGCACTTTTATGCGAATGTTGTTGTCTGGAGCTTTGAATCAAGATGATAGAAGTTTCAAAGTTGTTCCCCTCACACGGCTGACAATAACTTTCTTCTGTTCTTGTGATCTGACATTGGCATGTGTTAAATTGATTTGAGGGTTGACACACAACCTGTTTGGCCATATTATGAACACACCTTTCTTAGCCATCAAGTCCCAGGGGGATAATGTGAAAGTGACTGGATAATCTATTTATTTGTGATTTGACCAAGAAGTAAATTTTGACCAGCATACAGGATAATTCCAGCTCTTTCAAATAGCCCAATTGAATCATTTATAGCCACCAAGCAGTAGGTAGGCTTCAGTCTAGCATAACAACCAAAACTATACCTTCAAAAATGCAGTGCTCCCTTGGTCCTGCAGTGAGAGTCAGTCTTAATTTTTATGTTCAAACCATAGAATGAGACTTGAATCTGGAACTTTGTGATTTAATGGTAATTGTGGTACCAACTGAACTATGGCTGATGTTACAAACTAAACGGCTTGCGTTTTATATAGTAATGTTGATTTAGTAACATAGGTAACAAGGTTTTTCACAGGACTGCAATGAAAGAAAATTGGCACTGAAGTGCATAAGATGATGATAGCATGAATGGCCAGAAAAATCCCAAAGTTCTGTGGATGCAGAAAAACAGAACTTGCTGGAAAACTGCAGAAGGGTCACCGGACCCGAAACTCTCCCTTCTCTCCACAGATGCCAAAAGCTTGGTCAAAGCTGTAAATTTTAGGGAGTGTCTGGAAGGAGGAATGAGATGAGGAGGTTCATATCTAACAATATGGAAGCCCATTTGCCATGTGTGGAGTGATCGAAATGGAACATAAGTAAGATGCTGAGTTTGAGAAATGCAGTGATTTTTATGGGTTTGTAGAGTCTCAATACATTAGGAAGCTAGAAAGGAGCAAAGCTATAGACGGATTTGAAAACATGATGATAACTTTGAAATGAAGCATTATTTGAAGGGGAGCAAGTAAAGGTCAGCAGGGACAGAGTGTATACTACTTCATTGATTCAGGACAAATACAGTAGAGATGGAATAAAAACATACAGGTGCAGGTGCTGGAAATCTGAAACCCTTAGATTGCTGGAAAAACAATAGAACTTTAGGTGGGCTTATGTTTGTGGAGGAGAAACTTGGAAGGCCAGCCAGGTGTGCAGTGAAGCGATCAAATCTAAAGGTGACAAAATAATGGATGAGGTTTTCAGCCATTGAGTGAACACAACAGAGTCAGGCAGGACTGCAGAGGTGTAACTCAGCTGTCCTGGTGATGGTGTGTGTGTGTTTCTGAAGCTTGTTCCTGGGTCATAAAGGAGGCCAAGATTAGCGAGTTTTGAGAAGATTTGTAGCTCAGGTTGAGGTTCTGGATCCGGAGGCCAAGATTATTAATAATGGTTCAGAGCCAGATAAGAGAATGGTGTTGATAAAATCAGGAATGAGGATGATGTTTTCGATATTTTTTGACTTGTGGTTGGAGGAAGTTGCTGCCCATCTTGGAAGTTCTGAAGGGGGTGGGGCAGACAGCCAGCTGTTCATGTCCATATTTGTTCTACTTCACAGGTAACTAAAGGGATGATATCCTGCAAGCAGAGCTTTTGGAGTTAGAAAGGAGGTTTGAAAAGCAGAACTGTAAAAATTGTCTCCAAATTATTCCAAATCTCCGCTGCCATATGCATTTGAAGTAGGGGGTTAGAGCAAATGAATGTGTGTCTGGAGGGATGATGTATGACATTTTTGGTCACCACATCTGCAGAAGGGTATCATGTTATGAAGGGAGTGCAGGATTGACATAGGAAGAGAGACCAGGTCACTCCTGCTCCTATTCTCTATGTATCTATGTATAATCAAGACATTCACAGATAACATATGAAACTAGTTCAGTGTTAAATAGTGAACAGAATGGCTGTAAACTGCAGAAGGCTATAATGTACTGCTCAGATAGGCAAAATGGTAGTAAATAGAATTCATGTTGAAAAAGTGAGGTAATGCACTTGGGAAGAGCCAACAAGGCAAGGGCTTATACTATGAATAGCACAGTCCTGGCAAGAACTGAATTGGTGTCCATATCCACAGATTGGTATCCATATTGATATGCATATTCACAAATTCCTGAGAGCAGCAGCTAGATAAGGTCATTAAAATGGGATAATTGTATTCTATCTGTGAGATAATAAAGGCAAAAGCAAAGCCATTATGTTGGAATTATATAAATACTGGTTTAGCCACAACTGGAGTATTGCATTTGGTTCTGATCAACATATGGAGAAGGATGAGACTGCACTGGAGACGGTATGGAGGAGATTTACCAGGCTGGAGGATCTGAGCTCTGTGGAAGATTGGATAGGCTGGTGTTTTCCTTGGAGCGGTGAAGGTTGAGCTCGGACCTGAGAGATGAATATGACCGTGAGGGTCAAAGGGAGGTTGAATAGCAAGGTACATTTTCTATTAGTAGGGGGAATCAATATGAAGATGCATAGATTTTAAATAAGAAGTAGAAGATAAACAGGACGGTGGGCACATGGAACACATTGCCTGAAAGGATGGTAGAATCTGAAACTCTCACATTTAAAAAGTATTTAATATTCACTTGTGTGCTACGCTCTCCAGAGCTGTAGGCCAAAATCTGGACAATGACATCCATATATTCAGATCTTTGTTGACTGACATGGACACAATGGGCCAGATGCCTCCCCCTTTTTCTGTTGTAAAGGTCTGTTTATGAACATCCGAACCGCGGGTCCCAGACAAAACAATCACTTGACTGGTACAATGTTTATGAACATTCGCTTTCTCCACCTCCTATGCACATGGCAACAACATGTACCATCTAGAAGATGCACTTCAGCAGTTCATCAAGGATCCTTAGATAGAACCGTCCAAACTCTGAAGCCGAACAATCTTGAAGAACCAGACCTGCAGATGTATGGGAACACTATCACCTGTAAGTTCCTTCCAATCCATTCACCTTCCTTACTTGGAAAAATATTGACATTACTTCACTGGCATTGGGTTGAAATCGTTGAGCCATCCTAATAACATTGTGGGAAATTGCAGCAGTTCAAGAGGGTAGCTCATGACCACCTTCCTAAGGGCAGCTAAGGGTGGACAATAAATGCCAGTCCTGCCAGTTTCATCCACATGAATGAATTTTAAAAACAACCCTGAAATTTTCTGCATCCAATGTAGGATCTTTCTGAATCCCTGCTCAGAATTCTATAACTCTTACAGAGATATTCCTTCCAAAATATTTTTTAAAAAATCCCCTCTTGTCAAGCGTAACACATCCATGTTGAATGTTTCTGATTTAATCGCTCTTCCTAAATGTTTACTGTGATTGTGATTAAAGTTAAAATTCCCCTCCTTATCCATTTCAACCTACCTGCCATCCTCTTCCAACATCTCTTCACTGTTGTGCAGTTGACTGAGCTGTTTACTTACAAGAGATTCTCTGGCTCTAATTAATAACAGTCTCCGTTTGTTGCTCCACATTTTTCCCTTTGGTGCTCCGCAATGATCTGTTGTCCCTTTCCTGTTCCTCACCTACATTTATTGTCTGAAGACATGGTGTTTCACGCATAGACGACATTATGCTGGACGTCAGCACCACCTCCCTCTTGATTCCTCCATTATGTTGAAATGATCAAATTGGGTATCCGATAACCAGCTATTTCTCCCAGTTGATTATTGAGAAGACCAAAGCTGTTGGTTTTGGCCCCTCTTCAAAATTCCATTCCTTAGCTCCTGACTTCATCCTTCTCCCTGATGAGTCTTGAGATGAAGCCAGTGAGCTTGTAAGCGTCATGTTTTAATCCAAGATGAGCTTCTGCCATCAAACTTATGTTATCTCCAAGTCCGTGTATTTTCACTTCTGTTATACTTTTCAACTGTTTCAACTCATCTGTTGCTGAAACCCTCATCCATGCATTAATTACCTCTAGTCTTGATTAATCCAGCACACCCTTATTTGTTCTCCGACATTTGACAATTCTTCTCCCCAAAGCCTGCCCACTGTACAAAAGTGAAGAGTATGACAGAACACCCTGCACTTGTCCGGATCAATGCAGTTCCAATAACACCTCAAGAAGCTTGACACCATCCAGGTCAAAGTTTGATTCGTACCACATAACAAACATTCACTCCCTTCACCAAATTCTTGTTTTTAATTTTCTGATCCTGGTTTTCATATTCCACCATGGTATTATCCTCCCTTTTTCTGCAATTTCCTCTAATCTCATAACCCCCTGAGCTATCTGTGCTATAATTTAGGTCTCTTATACATTTCAAATTGCAACTGCTCTGTCGTTAAAGGGTGTTTTAGTTGCATAAACTCCAAGCTTCGAATTTCACTTCACCCCTCTATATCCCACTTTTTGCTTTCTCTTGCCCTTATTGCATTTTTTTTTGACAACACTTCTCATCATAAGACTTAATATCTTTTTCAGTTCTGCTGAAGGGTCCCTAAACTCAAAAAATTAACCCTGCTTCTGTCTCAAGTATGTACACTTTTTTTCTGTGAATCAGTTGCTCACCAATTTCAAATGATTTGGAAATCTTTTAATTTGAGGATTTACTTTGAGCAGTAAAATTGTTCCCATTTCTTCTCTTGCTTTATTCCATAACGAGAAAGAAGTGAAGCATTGTCATGAAAATGTTCCAATTGATAAATTACTGTGGAGGAGACAGCAACTTAAAAACCAAAATTATTGGGTCTTCCCACGTTTTTCTCTTTATATAGTTACAGTTTTGTTTCCATAAACAGACTAAGCCTCTTGTAAATCAAGACATGTATCTTTACCGCCTGCTGTGAATGAGCTAGAGTAGCCTAAAAGGATCAGTTAGGCTTGAATTATTATTGAATGGGACAATATGTTGAATGTACACTTCCTCCTGCCATCACCTCAGAAAGTGGAAAAATAGGAATGGAGCAATGCATGAGAGCTAAAACTAATTGTTGGAAACATGTAGAAATAAAATATGGCAGTAAAGTGCAATACAGTACTTCTATATAGTCTTGTCGAGAAAGCTTCTACTTGGATTCTCTTGACAAGTAGAATCTTATTTGGATGAAAGTCAAGTGTCTCTTCACATCTTGTGATAACAGTACAGCTAAAACATCTGACTCTTGCATAGTTATACAGGTTCTTTGAATGGAGTTAAAAGCACAAAAGGAGGCCATTTGGCCCTCCTGGCCTATGGTGGCTCTTTGAAAGAGTCATTCAGTTTATCCCATTCACTGATGGTTTCACATGGTCCTGCAATTTTCCCTGTCAAGTAATTTATACAATTCCAATTTTGAAACTCAGTAATGAATCTACTTCAATAATGTATTCTAGACTAGAACAACTCATTGTGCAACAAAAGTAAAACACTGCTGTTGCTGAAAATCTGAAATAAAAAGTCTGGCAGCAACCATGGAGATGGAAACAGTTAATGTTTTGAGTCCAAAATCACTTCTCCTGAGTCGATATTTTCTGTGACTGCACAATAATACATTTTAATTCCATGAAAACCAATAAATCAGGCACTTCTCTTTGCACAGTTCTCATCTCCACTGCAAAGGACATAGTCTAATGAAGAAGTCATAGAAGCCTTGAAACATCAACTCTGTTTATCTCCCCATGGATTCTGCCAGACTTGCTAAGCTTTTCTGGCATTTTCTATTTTTAACCCAATATCTCAATGTATTCAACATTTTCATCTCTTGTTCTTTGTTGCTTGCTTTATGTCGTCAAGCCCTTCCTCCGTTGGAAACAGTTCTTCCCGATTTGTTTTAATGAAACTGCTCACTCTAGACAGGCCTGATGATGGATAGCTAAACCAGTTGTTTGCCATATCCTTTGAAGTCTATTCCCCATTGAGTCAAAGTGAGGATTGTACAGGAGTGGTGCCCTAGCAATTTGGAATATTTAAATTTAATAGGCTCCAGGAAATCTAAGGAAAGAGGAAAGACAGTCTACTTTTTATTAACAGAAATTTATAGTGCAAGCCATGCAGCACCCTCGCTGCATAATATGAGAATAGAAGAAGATCCTGAAAGGAAAAGAGGGAGATGTGCCCAGTTGGATTCTGATGACTCATTTGCTGATTTTTGAATGCGAGGAGTGAGATAATTGGAGATGAGAGGCTTTAAGAATTGACTTTTTAAGGGGGGATGTCAGTGGTTTGAACGAGGGGAGTACATAAGTAATGGATTGTGATGAGAGCAGGAACGATGCCGTAGATTTGTGTCAGAGTTTGGTCAAGAGATTGCTTGAAACTGGATGTGGCTAAGATGATGGGACAGTAGGACAATGTATGTTGTAGAGATGAAAAAATTAAAGGGTTCCTAGCATGAGGTGTTGAAGGTCTGTATGTAATGAGGATAGTAAACAAAAGGTCATTTGTTTTTGGAGAAGAGGCTGTGACTTGTTGTTATCCAGTAATGATTATATCGTACAGGTAATAAGAAAATTCAGGGATGCTGGTAGAAATGGGGCTTTAAATCATCAAGTCACTGAACAAGTGAATCCCTGGACATCGTGGGAATCTGGGGAAGAAATTGCTGGGCCCCTAGCAGAGATATTTGTATCATCAATAGCCACAGATGAGGTGCTGGAACGTGGCTAATGTTGCACTATTATTTTTAAAAAGCTGCAAGAAAAAGCCAGGGAAGTACAGACTGGCAAGCCTAATGTCAGTGGTGAGTAAGCTGTTGGATGGGATTTTGAGAGACCGGATCTATGTGAATTTGAAAAGGCAAAGACAGATTAAGGATAATTAGTGTGGCTTTTGTGTGGGAAATTGTGTCTCTCAAACTTGATAGAGTTTTTTTGAAGAGGTGACCAAGTAGATAGATGAAGACAGAGCAGTAAACCTTGTACGAGACATTGATAAGGTGACATTTGCAGTACTGCATACAGTTCTGGTTATCTTGCTGTAAGCAGGATGTTCCTAAACTGGAAACATTGCAGGAAAGATTTACGGGGAACAATACTGAGAATAGAAGGTTTGAGTGATAAGGAGAGGTTGGAAACGCTGCAACTTTTTTTCCCTGGAGCATCGGAGGCTGAGCAGTGATCTTGTTGACGTTTATAAAATCATGAGGGTTATTGATAAGGTGAATTGCCAAGGTCTTTGCCCCAGGATAGGGGAGTCCCAAACAAAATAGTATGAGTTTAAAGTGAGAGGCAAAATATTTAAAAGGGATCTGAGGGACAACTTTTTGACACACAGCGTGGTACATTTATGGAATAAGCTGCCAGAGGAAGTGGCAGAGGCAGATACAATTACAATATTAAAAAGACATTTGGTACATGAAACATGGATACGAAAGGTTTAGAGTGATATGAGCCAAACGCTGGAAAATTGGACGAGTTCAGTTTGGGAAAGTCAGCATGTGCAAATGGGGCTGTAGGGTCTGTGTCCATGCTGTATGATTCTGTGGCTGTAGTTTGACAATGCCTGATTTGTGATTCATGTGTGATATAGCAGAGAGGTGTCAACAGCCCTTGGAAATTTTAATTGTCAGGTGTATGCATGTTTGAAAGTTCAATTTGCTGCATCTCCTTCTTAACCTAACCATAATCACCAAATGTAGCAATGACCATGGATTACAGAAGGGCTCCCAATAATCTGTATTTCCTTACCAGTCCTTGATATAGCTCATTTATCCACACAAATGTTGAATTAGTCAGAGAATATATTCAAGTTTTATCACACAGGAAACAATCCTCTGTTTGGTCTCTGATATGTACTGAATTAATTCGGTTGAGGAGGATTAAAAGTTTTGAAAGGTTACAGAGCCTCTTTAGTGCTATGTAGATTAAGTGTGAGCGTTACATCAGTTTATCATCATGTGAATGTTCACACTTCAGGCATCAATCTTATACCTACGAAAGAAATAAATCCACATTCCTCCAATTTAAGCTGGTTCCACGTTTCAAGAAATGCAAACTGAATTCCTTGTTCATGAGTTTCTTGTCCCAACATCCTGCCAGACACCATACTTAATATTTCTTCTTGATATTGTCTCAATTGCTGCAGTGCTAACCACTGAGCCACCATGCTGCCCCTTAGGTGAAACCCTGAGGTTTAGGTGAGACAATGCATGTTAGGTTGTTTAGAATCTTGTTTAAAATCTGTTTGTGTTTTAGTTTGGAGTCCGGCTAGCTGTATTTATGAAATTGGAATTTAAAAAGTGCCATATTGACTGACTGTCTATATAAATTGTGTGTTCTTTGAACAAAATATATGTATCTGCAAAGACAAATTCACCCCATAGGGGTGTGTCTGTGTGTGTGTGTATCTGTGTGTCTGTGTGTGTGTGTGTCTGTGTGTGTGTGTGTGTCTGTGTGTGTGTGTGTCTGTGTGTGTGTGTGTGAGAGAGTGAGAGAGAGAGTATAGTTTGGTGGGGAAACTTTGCTATCACCCTCTGCTCAGACTCTATGTTGTTGTTTATCCCAAAGTCCATACTATACACTCACACTCACACACACACAATCTATGGGATGAATTTGTATTTGCATGTACATTTTATTTTGTTCGAAAAGAGCAGCATTTATAGACGGTCAGTTAATATGGCGTTTTATAAATTCCTACTTTATAAATACAACTGGTCGTACTCCAAACTAAAATACAAACAGATTCTAAACAAGGTCTCACACCTAACACGCATTGTCTGACCTAAACTGTCACCTCTGCTTTCCACTGATAAAACCTTTAGTTTGCTCGGGGCCGTGACTTGAAAGGAATCGGGGATTTACGTATACATATTAATCAATTAAAACCTTCTAACTGATTAAAGATTTAACAATGTCTGAGAAGTAGCAAGAACTGCTGATGCTGGAGTCAAAGATAAGGAAGTGTGGAGCTGGAGGAACACTGCAAGCCAGGCAGCATCAGAGGAACAGGAAGGTTGATGTTTCAGGTTGGGACCCTTCTTCAGCATCTTAAGTTTGTTTAGTACATCCTGATCAATGGTGTAAATGTTTGAACTTTTATTTCTAAATTCTAAGTCTGATACTACCTTTCTCACTAACACCTGAAGAAAGACTGAGGCTCCAAAAGCATGCGTTGTCAAATAAACCTGGTGTCATTTGACTTCTGACCTTGCCCACTCCAGTCCAACACCAGCAGCTCCACATCAGAGGAGATTCTAGTCATTTGAGATTATCAAAAATAATTTGTATTCAGGCCAAATGAACCAATAAAATACTTGTAGAAATTTGCAATCCTTTTGATTAGGATTTTTTAACTGCATATTACAATTAGCTTTTTGGTATAGTTTTGTCCAAGGGCTTGATTTCATCCAACTCTGATGTTTGGTATTGGTGTATTTTTGCTGAAAGAGAGTGAGTTCACAACTTGAAATATCTGACACCTAATTTAAATCATATTTTACATTTTGTTGTACCCTTTTAGCCTGATTGGATTTATTACATGGATTCACTGTTGATATTTTCCCCCTAGACAAATTTTCTTGTTATTCCCAACATTGTTAGCCAGATTTTACATAAGATTGCTTGGGATAGAACCAAGCCATTTGGACCAGCCAGGCCATGCAGCCGTGTTGCTGCCCCACCTGAAACTTTTTCCAGCTAAATCAGCCGTCAGCTAAGTAACCGTATATTCTTGCCTCACTTATATTCTTGTCTAGTTTCCACGTAAATGCTTTTCTACAATTTACTTTGACCACTTTCATCTGAATTCCCTGCTGGATTTTTTTGCCTCCTATGTATATTGACACTGTCTAATTACGTTCATCCCCACAAGGGTATGCATTCCCTCTATATCGACTCTTATCAGAACCTTATATAATGTTAGATGCCTGTATTTGGTCCTTCCTCGGCTCTATTTTCAGGACTTAGCCCACAAATCCTTCTCTGATATGGATACACGCACTTTTCTGGTAACGTGCTTGGAAACCGCCTCTGCACCCTATCTCAAATTATTTTTAGAACATGATAACCAGAACTACATGTTGTACTCTAAAATGTGGTCAAACCCATACAGATTAAGCTTAACTCCACTTCATTTAAATATTTATTTAAATATGGGCTTTAAAACGCCAGAGAACAAAGTGTTTTTTTCCAGGACTGTGTCCATGAAGATGAGTGGCTTGGGGGTGGTCACTGAAATGAGAAAGTGTTTACTCCTTGTAACCAAGAATGTGCTTAATACCTTTTTGAAAACTATTAGTACATAACAGAAGGAAGTTCTAATTTTGGATGTTTAACTGAAATGGGGCCCCTGGGGGATTGCTGATTTCTTTTGAGAAGTTGTAAAAAACTTTTCACATTTCCTGAATTGGTGAGTGTTTTCTTTCCTCTTCCAGGAAATGGGACAGAGAGGAAAGACAGGATGAGGATAATTGAATGAGTCCAGTAAGAATAGGATAAGTACTAGGGGCTGATGACTTTCATTTTGCCAGAGAACACAAAATAAAATATCTTCATGATACATTCAATAAAGAAGGCTTAGAAACCTTTCTCCAGCTATCCATTTTGATGTTTTGATGTTTCCAACTGCAACAAGGGTGGCAAACAAACCTGCTTCACAGTAGTTTGTTGGCAGTAGTGTGAGTGAGTAAAGCTAGAATAATGGCTTCCCTTTTCTTTAAGTGTTCCTTAGTTCTGAGATTTTACAAATTAAGATCCATTGAGTAAATAGTCTTTTTCTTCAAGAAAGGCTATTGCCTTTCACCACCTTCACAATTGTTCCATGATTTTTCAAAATAGATTTCTATTAATTCATGTATTTGAACCAGAGTGTCATTCATTATAGGGAAGTTGTGGTATCTGACCAGGTAAAGCAGCAGAGAGCTCTTGAACTAATCATACCAAAGAATCTGCAGATCGAGAAGTAAAGATTAAACAAAAATAGCTGTTGTTCAGGGTAAAAATTTAAGTTTGGCGCAGGAAGCGGGGACTAAAGATGAAGAAAAAGGTACAAGAGGTACCAAGAATGCACAACTGAAATAAAACTTTTTCATTTTTATAAATCTGCAATGTTAGCGAAGGATATCTTAGCAAAGGATACTCCCCTTTTCACGTCAATTTTTCATGGTCAGAGAGTTTATTCAGTAATTATCAATTTTTCTATATCCAAACTCACTACTCCTGAATGTAGTAACCCTAATGTTTCCAACTTCTTGCAGTGCTGTGCTAAACCTGCAATCAAGCTGTTATAATGGTTTCATTGGCGAGTCTGTGAACAAAAACTGTGAGGAACATATTGTGAAGGAGCAGGGTATTCTGACAGCAGCTTATGTTTTTACACATTTAATTGTGCATGTTTTGACATCAGATGTTGCTGTCAGATTTACCCTAAATTAGTGGTAAGTGCAGTTAATCCTGCCATTAATAAATAGGATGATGAGCACCAAGAAAAAATACATTGCACAGTTTTGCAGGAACTGTCAAATGCTGATTATTTCATGATTTTCATTGTGTAAAACGAGTAAAGTTTTGGTAACAATATTAAACAAGTTTATTTGGTTTTTGAGATCTGATGGAACTTCTGTCCTTTTATTATGCTGAAGCACCTCATCCCCACACCCCAACAGCAGACATGACAGAGGCGTTCCAAGTGATAAAAGATTTCAACAGGATAGGATGATTGAATCCTTTTGAATCTACAGCACACAAGTCGCTCATTTGTCTCACCAAGTCGATTCTGATGATTGTAATCCATGTAAACTTCCATCCCCCTTACTTCATCTAATCAAATTCGCTTACCCGCCTTCATTTTCAGTCGTGTATTTATCTGGCTTCCCCTTTAAGATATTTATGCTGTTTGCCTTAACCATTTAGTAGGGCAGCAAGTTTCATTATCTAACCACCTCAACCAGTAAGTTTACACTAAATTCTTTATTGAGTTAGTGACAACCATGTGGTTGTGGTACTTTGTTTTGGACTCCATGTGTGGAAACATATTCTCTCTGCCAAAATCCTAGCAAGTCCTTTCATAATTTAAATGACCTGCATTTAGCCATTTTGCAGCCTTTCCTTTACTAAAGGTCTGAACAGAAAAACTATTTTCTTTGATCTGGACACACAGGTTAAAGGGGTAATGTTAAAGTTAGAGCTGAATCATTTAAGAGTTAAATTAGGGAGCATTTATTTCAACAAAGGGCGGAGTAAAGCTGGAATGTTTCCTGGAAAACACAGAGCCATTTTACATGTTTTGTTCTTAGACTGATGAATATTTATGGATATTAAGAGTATTATGAGATATGGACTAACAATGGCTGAATGGAATTGATGTGCAGATCAGCTATTAGACTAGAATTGTTGGGTGGATTCTGAACTAAATGACCACCTCCAGTTCTAATGTCACCTGCCTCCATAATGCACATGATGTACTTTCTTTTGGATAATGTGTCACATTTGCAAGCATATCTCCCATTGCATTGCTTGTTGTAGATGTAAAATACAGCATCCTGTCTTAAAAAGATGAGACACATGCACAATGTCCCAGTATTAATTTTCCACAGTATAGCTAGAGGAGAAAAAGTATTGTCTCCACTGAATGCCTGAATTAAGCTGTCACTGTAGTATTTAGGAAATGCATTTTTCTTAAAAATTAATTAATGATCAAATATAATGAATATTTACAATTGACCCTAAAATCTGGGCCATAAATTCTTCTCCCAGTGCAAGAGGTCAAGCAATATTTCACAAAGGATGCTTTCCACAGATATAACACAGGTTATCATGTAAGTAATGCTACACAGATGGTGTTACTGTATTATTTGTCATGGAGTAGGGTAGAGCAGCGCATTCTAATTGAATTTGCTGAATTCTTACACCCATTGTCAGCATTCCCCATCTGCGAGGAAGAGGTATTAATCAGCCACCCCAGCTTGAGTGGCATTTGTGGAAGCATAGAGCAAAGAATCAATCAAGAGACCAGGGAGAAGATCCTTTATCTCATGCTGTGACGTTAATGCAATAATAACATAATACCTCTATAACAGCTATAATGAATGAATATATTCAAAATACATTTAATTGACGAGACTCAATGTTACTGTAACAAAAGTTTGTTAGTTTTAAATCTGTTTATTCTGTGCTGGAGCGATAGTAGGAACTGCCGATGCTGGAGAATCTAAGATAAGAAGGTGTAGAACTGAATGAACACAACAGGCCAAGCAGCATCAGAGGAGCAGGAAAGCTGACATTTTGGGTCCTGACCCTTCTTCAGAAAAGATTTCTGGAGATGGATTTCTGAAGAAGGGTCTAGACCCAACACGTCAGCTTTCCTGCACCTCTGATGCTTATTCTGTGCTGAAATTGCTTCAAATTGAGTTTGTGTCACATGATGTTTCTGAGTTGAATAAATGTAGTGGCTCAATGTAGTAAAAAAACTGATAGATAATTGCAAGAAGGCATTCTATCTGTGCAAATCTTTATAGATCTATAATCTCGTAGGGAATATCAGTTATTGAACATTTGTGAAGCTAAATTTTGAAAGTAATTTGGTGTGCAGTTGGGTAACTTTTTTTTCCCTCAACATTTAGATTAGATTCTGGAAACAGGCCCTTTGGCCCAACAAGTCCACACCGCCCCTTGGAGCATCCCACCCAGACCCTTCAAAGAGAACAAAGAAAATTACAGCACAGGAACATGCCCTTCGGACCTCCAAGCCTGCACTGATCGAGATCCTCTGTCTAAACCTGTCACCTATTTTCTAAGAGATAATGGGAACTGCAGATGCTGGAGAATTCCAAGATAATCAAATGTGAGGCTGGATGAACACAGCAGGCCAAGCAGCATCTCAGGAGCACAAAAGCTGACGTTTCGGGCCTAGACCCCTCTCTGATGAAGGGTCTAGGCCCGAAACGTCAGCTTTTGTGCTCCTGAGATGCTGCTTGGCCTGCTGTGTTCATCCAGCCTCACATTTGATTACCTATTTTCTAAGGATCTGTATCCCTTTGCTCCCTGCCCATCCATGTACCTGTCCAGGTACATCTTAAAAGACACTATCGTGTCTGCGTCGACCACTTCTGCTGGCAATGCATTCCAGGCACCCACGACCCTCTGCATAAAGAACTTTCCACGCATATCTCCCATAAATTTTCCTCCTCTCACTTTGAACTCATGACCCCTAGTAATTGAGTTCCCCACTCAGGGAAAGAGCTTCTTGCTATCCACCTTTTCTATGCCCCTCATGATTTTGTAGACCTCAATCCGGTCCCCCCTCAATCTCTGTCTTTCTAATGAAAATAATCCTAATCTACTCAACCTTTCTTCATAGCTAGTGCCCTCCATACCAGGCAACATCCTGGTGAACCTCCTCTGCACCCTCTCCAAAGTATCCACATCCTTTTGTAATGTGGCAACCAGAACTGTACACAGTACTCTAACTGTGGCCGAACCAAAGTCTTATACAACTGTAACATGACCTGCCAACTCTTGTACTCAAAACCCCATCCAATGAAGGAAAGCATGCCGTATGCCTTCTTGACCACTCTATTGACCTGCGTTGCCACCTTAAGGGAACAATGGACCTGAGCACCCAGATCTCTCTGAACATCAATTTTCCCCAGGACTTTTCCATTTCCTGAGTATTAGATCTTCCAAAATGCATCACCTCACATATGCCCGGATTGAACTCCATCTGCCATTTATCTGCCCAACTCTTCAATCTTTCTAAATTCTGCTGTAATCTCTGACAGTCTCCTTCACTAGCTGCTACTCCACCAATCTTCATGTCATCTGCAAACTTGCTGATCAGACCACCTATACCTTCCTCCAAATCATTTACGTATATCACAAACAACAGTGGTCCCAGCACAGATCCCTGTGGAACGCCACTGGTCGCAGGTCTCCAATTTCAGAAACCCCCTTCCATGACTCCTCTCTGTCTCATGTTGCCTAGCCAGAATTTTATCCATCAAGCTAGCACACCCTGGACCCCATGTGGCTTCACTTTCTCCATCAGCCTGCCATGGGGAACCTTATCAAATGCCTTACTGAAGTTCAAGTTTAGTGGTGTCATGCAGAATATATTTCAGCTTTTTACCTGGATTTGCAAGGGAGAATAATCCCATGTTGTACACTGGCGGATTCAGAAAATTAATCCTTGATTACCTGGGAATTAGATTTGCTTGACAAATTGCAAATGATGAAACTGTGAAATGAAAATACATAGCAGATCTGCCCTGATCCAAAATGAGAAAGACTGGTCAACATTACATATTTACCCTCCTTCAGAAGAGTCAACCAGTCTCTTCAAATGTGCATAATCTTGAGTTTTAGTGTAGCTCCTGCGCAATTTATTCATGTTTCAGTTTGTTTATTACTGCATTACTGACAAGCATTTTAAAGGAGAAAGAATAGAAAGACGTGCATTTATATTATTCTTTCAAGACAGCTGGATATCTCAAAGTGCATTTCAGCCTTTTTGAATTCTGTTGAAGTGTGCACATCATGCCAGCTAATTTGTGCTCAGTAGAGCCTCTCAATCAGAAAGAAGATAATGATCAGCTAATCTGTTCCTTGGCACTTTGACGAAGGGATAAGTATTGATATAATAAATTTTGATGAGGATTTTGGGCCATTTCTCCCCTGTCCTTCAAAATACCCTGGGAACTCTTACATGTACCCACACAGGCAGCTGATCTTAGATTCATGTACCATCAGAAGGATGTATTTAAGAAATATAATGGTCCAGATTTTCAATCAGCAGTGAATGACTGACACTTGTTCATAACCAAAGCTTAGACTTACAGAATTTGTGCGGTCCTTCACAGTGATTTGTGATTACCAACCAGTAATCACAATGCGGTGCCCCCTACAGCAGATCTAGGTCCTGTATGAATATAGCAAGCAATAATGTGTCTATTTAACTAATGAGATTGAAGATAATTCCTGATTTCAATCCTGGTACACGCCAGGATAATCAATGTAAAATCTTGTACAGAAATTTAAATGAAGAGAATGGAGAAAATGGCATCAAGTCAGAAAAAATTACATGGAAAGGAAAAAGTAACTAACTTAAAACATTTTAATAAATTTCCAATGATGTTGAAAATGAGAACAAATGAGATGCAACACTTTTAAAATTTGAATTTTGGTGCCAGAGATTTTTTGTTAGTAATTTAGACTTATTCCTATCTTCCTCAAAGTAATGTATCCGTAAGAGGGTGAAGGCAGTCGTTGGATTTGTGTTCATTTGTGATTATGTTTGGCAAGTTAATTCATTGGTTTGCCATTACCTTTTGCAAGCTGAACAGGAAACTGCTCTTACCACCTGCTATTATGTGCATTGGAAGGATTTTCAGGCTAATAACCAATATGGTTAGCTATGTTATGAAGCCCCTTCTGTGACCATCAAGTCCTAGGGTGGGACTTGAACCCAGAGCTTCTGGCCCAGAGTTACAATGCTGTCACTGTGCCACAAGACCTCTTGTAAGACTTATTACACTGTTAAAAATTAATTTGCACTTGCGTAGAAAGGTTCTAATCTTTTCTAGGATATCAATTGGGTATCTTGTGGGCAGGAACTACAAATTTATGCTGTCCTAAAATGATATACAATCAAAGCTTTTGGAAAAGCAAAACAAGTCAAATAGCAATTTACTGATTTCTGTGTGGAAGCATTTTACAAAAAAAATTCTTGAGTCACAAGTGTTGCTGGTGAGGCAAGTAGTCAATACCACTTCCCAATTAGTGTTGAGAAGGTGTGGTACAGTGGCTGAGTGGTTAGAACTGTTGCCTCACAGTGATGGGGACCCGGGTTAAATTCCTGCCTTGGGTGATTGTATGGGGTTTGCATGGTTCCCCGTGTCTGCAAGGGTTTTCTCGGTGTGTTCCAGCTTTCTCCCACAGAGTAAAGATGTGAGGTTAGGTAAATTGGCCATGTTAAATTTCCCATAGCATCCAGGGATGTGTAGGTGGATTAACATTGAAGGTTACTGGGATATGGTGGGGAACTAGATCTGGGTGGAATGCCATGCGGAGGGTTGGTATAGCCTCAATGGGTCAAATGGTCTGTGTCCACACTGTAGGGTTCTATGATTCTGTGATGAATGTGGTGCTGAATTGTGTTCTTGAACGGCTACAGTACGTGTAGTGTAGGTGTACCCATGTACTGTTAAGGAAGAAGTTGCAGGATTTTGTCCAGTATCAATGAACAAATTATGATATACAGGTAGTCCCAAGTCAGGATGTTCAGAGATTTGGAGGAAAACTTGCAATTGTGGTGTTCCCTTATATTTGCTGCTGTAAACCTTCTCTAGGTGTGAGAAGTCATGGGTTTAGAAGATGCTGTCAGAGGAGCGTTGCTAAGTTGCCATCGTGCACCTTGTTCGTTGTAGAAGGTTTATAGATGCTTTTTGCCTGGTTTACTCCTTAATAATGAAGAATCCTGACAGTCTCACGATTATTCTTACTGCAAAATCTGAGCCTAGAGCAAAAGATTTTCTTTTGTTTCTAATTAATTTCTTTTAAAGTAAAAATGATCTGTGGCTTAGTGAATGACAAAAGTGGCCTTTTTGATGTTGCTGACTTATTCACTCAGTGAGGCAACAGTTATTTTCACAGCTGGTTTCCTGTAGATTTTGAATATGTATGATCCTAGTCATTTCCATAAACATTTGGCCTGCACTTTGCATATGTGTGTTGTCATAATGCAAGACTGAAAGTCTTCTCTGCCTTAAACTGCTTTGACCAGGGCTAAGACCACAATTCATATCCTGTGTAAAGTTCTACATTGTGCTGTAAGCAAAGTAGATAACTTTTACATGCAGGCCAGCATTTTCTGTTATAGCATTTCCAGGCCTTTAAACTGCCTTCATGCTGGTTAAAGTGAAATTATTGCTGATACCATACAACCTCAGAAAGTAATTGTTCAGGCAACTGTCTAAACATGTAAGCCTCATAATGTATTACTTTAACACCTCCAGAATCTCATTGGAATTAATTCCAGAAGTATGTTTGGGATGAGCATACACACTTTCTAGCACCTGCACTTGTATAATTAGAAACCACGCTGGCAGAAGGTTTATAATTCCCTTGGAGCCCAGTTTTCTAGTTGCTTTGATATTTCCATTGGCAGTAAAAGATTGGTGGAGCAGTATGCTGATGACAAAATTATGAGTCAAACAAAATGACCAACTTGAAATTTACATTCTGTCTGTCCTCATAAATTCTATGCTTTTTGTGTCATTGCTGTGTTCAATGTGTTTGCCCCAAGCCACAAGTAACTAATTGGTAATTCAGATTTGAATAAAAACATTTTTGATTACTAAATATTAGATGAGTAACGGATATGGTCACTGAGCTTGTGATCTCAATACTTCAGTTCCCACAATGTATGCAGATGTACTTTAATCATATTGTGCATTTGCTGATAATAATCATTGTATTAAAAAAAACAGATTGTGCATGTTAGTGAGCTTTTACTCTTACCTTTACTTATTCACCTCAGCTCCTTTTTGAATAAAATCCAAAAGATCTGTGGACGCTGTAAATCAGGAACAAGAACAAAGTTGTTGGAGAAGCTCAGCTTGTCTGGCGACATCTGTGAAGGAAAAAATAGGGTTAACGTTTCGGGTCCGGTGACCCTTCCTCAGAACTGGAGTTCTCTTGAGTTCTGAGGAAGGTTCACTGAACCCGGAATGTTAACTCTGTTTTCTCCTTCACAGATGCTGCCAGAACTGCTGAGCTTCTTCAGCAACTTTGTTTTTGTTTCAACTCTTTTTTGCTTGTGTGTCCGGCATTCTTCCCACTCGACATTTCTGTTGAATTACTTGGTGGATTTACTGTCTTCGGCATCTGTTCACCTATTGGAAAGTCATTGTACCACAAGATCCCACTAACTTTTTACTGCATTGTTCATCATGTCAGCATAATAAAAAACATTTAAACCAAATACAAATTAATTTGACTGTAAACCTAAAAATAATTATTTTTGAAAACGTGTGTTGATCTCTCAATAAATTCTAGTTACATTCTCCTTTGGAAAATATAAACAACCTATATTGACATTTTCAAATGAATTGTTTTCCAGTTACTGTGTGAAATCAAAGTTTACAGTGCCATTTTCATAGAATCCCTGCAGTGTGGGAATAGGCCATTTGGCCCATCAAATCACACTGCCCCTCTGAAGAGCGTCCCACCCAGACCCACCCCCTACCCTATCCCTGTAATCCTGCATTTCCCATGGCTAATTCAACCAGCCCACACATCCCTGGACACTGCGGGCAATTTACCATGGCTAGTTGGGCCAAACCTGCACATCTTGAGACTGGAGAAGAAACCCACGCTGACACAGAAAGAATGTGTAAATTCAACACAGACAGTCCCTCAGGGTAGAATCAAACTCTGGTTGCTGGTGCTGTGAGGCCGCAGTGTTAGCCACTGAGATGGAGATAACGGGTAATCTCTGCTTGCCCAAGTTTGAAAATCTCCACTGGAATCCCATCTACTTCTGCAGCTCTTCCATACTTCGTGTGTCTAATGGTGGCTTCAACTTCTGTACTAAGTCTGAGTTTCATCGTTGGGGAGTTGGGAGATGGCTTCAGACACATCCTCGTCCATGGTTGTATTACAGTTTAGGAGTTCTTTTGAAGTCCATAGGACATTGATGTTTGCTCTGCCTCTCAAAAGGGTTCCATCCTTACTCTGAATTGATTTGAGACCAAAGGTGTTAGATCTGTTTATTGCCTTGGTGATACTAAAGAAACCCCAGGTGCAGTGTTTGTCAGCAAGGAGTTGCAGCTCCCTAGCTTTCTCAGTCCATCATTTGGCTCTGGATTTCCTCAGTTCTTCTTTGTAACTCCAACCTGACTGTTTGATGAGTTCTCCTCTTTACCTTGCTGGTAATGTTGTTTTGTCAGGTACAGAGAGATTCCCTCTTCTAATTGATCAAGTCTCGGATGATGCGGCCATTCTCATCGAACCTGTCTTGGTGCTTCCTGGTCTTGTAGTTAGGGTTTCTTTAGGGTTTCTTCACAGCATGAGATGATGGGTGTCTTCAGATTTTTCAGATTTTCTCCAATCCACTTTATTAAAATAAACTCTTTGGAGATTTTGGTAAAGACATTATTGGAAATTCACTAGTCTGTGTGGTTTTTTAAGCTGCTGAATGGTGAGTTTTTTCTGAACTGATTCTTTATGTTCGGCTGTTTCTGGTAGCATGTGATGGATACTGAGGAGCAACTGAGTTAGTGGTCTGTCTAACAGTCCATCTGCACTGGTCATTGCTCTGGTATTGAGAACACCCTTTCGGTCTTGGAGTCGAACAATGACATGGTCAATCATGTGCCACTGTTTTGATTGTGGAAAGCCTTGAACTTGTCTTTTGGCAGAACAGTGTATTGGTGAGACCAACTGATGTTCTACACATTTGGTGAGTGGAAGAATCCTGTTGGAGTTGTAATTCCCGACTCCTTCCATTCCAGTGGTTCCTTTTCAGAGTTGGGTGTCTGTTCCAGTATTGGCATTGGAGGCCCCAGGAGTATAATTTTATGTTCTGTAGGGATGATGGTCAGGGTGGAGTAGATGCCTTCTTTGGACTCATCTGTGGCATCCAGAGTTGGAGCAATGGCATTCACGACTATTGCCTGTTGGTTTGTGACAGGTTTTAGACGAGAGTCATCAGGTGACTGTTGATGCTAACAGGGAAGTGCGAGAGTCGGTTGATGAGTTCGTTCTTGAAAGTGAATCCAATTCCATGTGTCTTGGGTTAATCCTCAGATTTTCCTCCTCCAAAGAAGGATTAATCACTATCACCTTCTTTTGGCTGCCCTTCGCCTGCTCTTTGATATCACTGCCAGGCAGAGATATCAATGTTGAAGTACCTGAGTTCATGGGCAACAAGGACAGTTCTTCATTCTAGATGATTGTTTTGCTTGTTATCCATGAAAGTTCATTCATTCCAGGTTCTGAAATTGAGTTTGACTTTTGTTTTCCGCCTCCTTATGTGCTTTCCTATCTATCTTCATATCAACAGCAAATTTACCAAGCGCACCTTTGGTCCCTGCATCCAAATCATTTATATAAATTGTAAAAGGCCACAGGAGATAATTTCAAAATTTAACGCTGACACAGAACTTAGAAATATTGTGAACTGTAAAAAGAAAAGTGATAGACCTCACCAGGCATGGACCTCTATGTGAGACACAGTGTATGATATAAGGTACATGTGGCAAATTAAATTTTAAGGCACAGAAGTGTGAAGTGATGCAGTTTCCTCGCAAGAATGAGTAGAGGTAATGTAAATAAAAGTTACAATTCTAAAAGGAGTGCATGCATGAAGGAATGTGGATGTATGGGCACAAGTTGTGGGTAGCTGAGCAGGTTCAGAAAGTGGTTAAAAGTTATCGGGATGTTGGATTTCATAAATAGAGGCAGAGAATACAGAGGCAAGAAATTTTTGAGTCTTTAGAAAGCGTTGGTTTGGTCTGAACTGGATTATTATGCCCTTTTGTAGAAAGTACACTTTGTTAATGACTTAAGGAGAGTACAGAATAGTTTGAAGAGGTTGGCCCCAGGGATGAGGCACTTAAATTATCTGGATAGATTTGAGAAACAAGAGTTGTTCTCTTTGGAGAAGAAAAAATTTAAGAAGATTTGATCAAAGTTATTATATCATGAAGATATAGTCAAAATAGATAGAGAGAAATTGCTTCCATTGTTGAATGGGTCAAGACCAGAGGGCACTAGTATAAGGTGATTGCTCATCTCCCCATTGGTTAATTTGACAAAAATTTACACTGCATGGTAGGATCTGAAATGTGCATCCTCTGTATGGTCGAAGCAATTCAATCTTGGTTTTCAAAAAGAAATTGAATAAGCTCCTGGAGAAATGGAATTTGTAGGGCAAAGAGAATGAGCTGGAGGAGTGGAGAAGACAGGAGAATGAGGTTGAGAAACACATCAGCAATGATCGAATCATTGGCCAGACTTGATGAACTGAATGGCCTAATTCTGATCCTATATCTTATAGTATAAGGCCATAAAATGGTTTCAAATGGTTACAGCACAGGAGGAGATCACTGACGTGTCATGTCTATACTGGCTATGAAAGAGCAATTCATCTCATTGTCACAACCCTACAAATTTTCACTTTCAAATGATAATTCAATTCCCTATTAAATGCTTGAACCTGCAATCTCTACACTTTGAAACAGTGCATTTCAGATTCCAGTAATTCACTGCATGGAAAAGCTTTTCCTCCCATCATCATTGCTTATTTTGCCAATTAGCTGAAATCTATGTCCTCTGGTTCTTGATCCTTCCATCAGCAGGAACAGCGTTTCCATATGTAGTGTGTCCACACCTTTTGTGATTTTGAATATCTCTAATAAATTCCCTTTCAACCTTTTCTACATGGACAACATTCCCAACTTCTCCAATCTACCTACATATTGAAAACCTCAATTCCTACTCTGTTTTGCGTCCATTTTCAAATCTACATGTTACCCAAATTCACTGAGCCTTCACCTTGTGGCTAAGTGTGCTATTCTACATAGGGTCTATTTTCATGCTGTATGACTCTTCAGTGCAATCTGTCAGCGCCGGCCAGATATCCTAATCTGACCTAGTCCTATATGCCAGCATTTGGCCTATATCCCACTTAAACCCTCCCTATTGACATACCCATCCAGATGCCTTTTAAATGTTGTAATTGCAGCCGCTTCCAACTCTTCCTCTGGCAGCTTGTTCCATACACCACTCTCTGCACGAAAAAGTTGACTGTTAAATTAACCTCTAAATATTAATCAAATAAATTTGCTGTAACAGCACCAGGCTATATTAGAGTTTCTTTAAAAAAAACAGTGACTGTAAGATAAAGAGGTTATGAGGCCCACCAGATGGTTCAACTCACTGAAATAGCTTTATGTTTTTCAGTTAACAGTTGCAAATGATAGCATTCTAGAATATGATGAAAGTAAAATGGTTGGAGGTTTTGAACTTCACATTTAGGCAGAAAGTTGGAAAAGACCTTGGTGTCCTCTGTCTTTAATTATGGCAGGATTTGAATTCAAACTCCCCAGTTCCCCACCTGGCATATTCTTAATCTTTGCCAAGACTAAATATAGAGTCAAGGTGCTTTTCCACTAAATGAAAACTGTCTTATGTTGCCATTGAGCAGCTCTGTCTGTGAGTTGAAGTGATGTTGCCAGAGCCCTGTGGGCATTTGATTTGCCAGCTGGCTTTTAACAAAGTCATAAGGGACAAGAAATGATTTGATGAAAACGTTTCATTTTACAAAATAGGACTAGGTAGAGCATAAATAATAGTTGCAATAAGTATAAAAATATATTTGTATCTTCTATATTTGCATCTTAATGTATTTTTGTGCAGATATTTCATTTTAACTTTGTTATTTCACTGCAGTGACCCTTTAGCCAAAACTCTATGGGAGTCCATGCTAAATATGAAACAAAAAGAGGCTGTGATGGAAGTGCGGAGGCACCTAGTGGAAGCAGCTAGCAAGGAGAATCTTCCCATAAAGATGAGCTTAGGTAATATGAGCAACTAATTTATTCTCCTTTTTCCTTCAACTGAATTGTTTAGTAGCCTCACCACCTTTCTGTCTCTGAACATGGACACCGCACCTCATTCTTGTTTTTATCCTACACTTGTTCACAAGTTATGTCAAAATAGATAAGGCTCATTTTGAATAGCTATCAAAGGAAAATTGTTGTTTTCCTTGTTATAATTTGGGTTTTCATGTTTGTAAATTTAAATATATTTTCTGTGGAACCAAATTCAAACATTTGACTGAAAACTCACGTTTATGTCATTGCTCTTCTGCTGAAGCAGTACATGAATAGCATTCTGCAGTTGCAACACCAAGCTACAATGGGGATGTTCTCCTGTTGCACCTTGATCCCTGATTCCCATTTCTCCTTGACAGTTGATTTTGTGAATATCCTTTTCACCCCTTTAATCTGTTCACTTACCTGCAATAAACATCAGCTAATACTTCAGCAATATCAGTTTAGAAATATAGTGACATTGAAACTGAACAGATTTTAATTGGAGTGGATTCACTTTTACTTGAGATATCCTTTAGATTGTAACATACCTTGTATGGACACACTACCCTAATTGGAAATCATTTTACTGTGTTCTTTTTGGTCTTTGTGAATATCCGAGTAAAACATCTTTAAAGGAGGATCCTGTATCCAGTACTCTGATTTTCTGCTAACTTTTTAGCTTCACGAATACACACTGCCCTCTTGGGGAAGGTGGAGATAAAATCATGAGGAAGAGAAAAAATGACAAGTTGTTTGTATATGTGGCAAGGAGGGAATCAAAAGCATGTGTGAGATGTCTATGACTGTTTGTGATTCAATGCACTGGGTAGCTTTTGGTGTTCATAGAACATTCTGTTGCTTTTCATTTTTTCTTCTGACCCATTAACCTTCTTATTACGTCACAACTGATATGAATAAATAAGAAAGCAGTAATAATATGCTGATGTTCCAGAGGTTTTTGAGGTCAAGCTGAAGAAGCCCTTGGGATTGGCCCAAAAAGGAGCCTAAATGTCTAGCTCCCACGGTGGCTTCAAATGACTGTGCTATAAAAATAAAAGAATACATTTTTAAATAATGCATTTAAGATAATTTTAGCAAAGTTTCATAAAATCTGTTTTTTGCAGGAAAGTTAGCCGTATGTTTTCTGGTAATACTAAAGGAATTATGATTCACCGTACAACAGTGTTTTTCACCACAGTTTCTCAGTATTGAATGAACAATTACACTTCTGCAAAATGCTGCTAGTAAGCTGCTTAGGATTTAAAGCCTGCTGCTTTTTGATAAATGATTCAGTTTTTTTCAACCACACATGGTCAGTTTGTCTGCCAAATTCAATAAAACGTGTATGTTTTCTTTCTTTCTGACATTGCTGGTATTCAGCAATAGTGATTTATTACGGGACTTCTTTTGACATTTTTAGTGACTATCTGGTATTTGTTCCATCTTGATGAAGACGAGTGTTACTGTGCTGATATGTGGCTTTTACATATTTTGAAACATTTTAAGGATAGACACGGGTTGGAGAAGTAGTTTTGAGTCCTGAAATGTGTAGTAGTTTTTATTTTAGAAAATCTATTATAGCTTATGCATGTGCAATGTTGCAACTCAGAACATCAAACATGACTCACTCGAGATTTCTAGTTTTGTTTAAAATGTGACTTTTTTCACTTTTTTTATAAACTTGTACATTCGAAACTTCATATATTTGAATTGACTTGTAGCCTATATGATTGTTATTCATCGTATCAGTCCAAGTATGTAATAAACTTCAAAATAAAATCTCAGTCATGCAGCTGGATGCTATTTTACAATTCATTCTAAACACTTCACAGATTTGATGTTTCTTCCAAGTCCTTAATTCACTACATTCATAAATCCTTAGCCAGTATTGGAAGCAGTGTGTCTTTTAAGGTCATGGAATGAGTTTCTCTTTTACACATGGTGATTATGATCGCCATCCTGTCGGAAACATTTTGTGTTGCAGAAGAGCCATTATTCTCTTTCATTCTCTCTTCAGTGAATGGTTTCCCCCAGAAGTGCAGCTAATAGTTGGTAAGAGTAGATAACTGTTGTATCGCAATTTTGCACAGAACAAGGCCAAGTGATGCCTTTTACCAATCTAATTGCTAGCTCCCTGTCAGACAAAGCTAATTCTGATGCCACATCTTTGTTTTTTATCTGTGCCATTTTTTAAAGTGTTTATCTAATCCTTCTTTGAATCTTTTGATTGGCTTTGTTTCAGCAACCATTTGTGGTGCATTATTCCAGATTCCATATACATGAAAATATTCTTTCTAACTCCACTTTATGCTTCTAATACTAATTCTGTTTATGCAACTAACCTACAAGTTGCCAACACACAAAAATCAGGTTTTTGTAATTTACTTCCTCAAAATCTTCTTATTTGAACTGCTCTCCCATTTTTCCAAACTCTGCCGACTCACCTTTCTCTTTTCTGATTAATACAACCATTTTTTGTTTCTCCTTCTGACTTGGTATCTTCATCTCTAGTTTTGCACTGTACCTTTCTCCATGGTTTCAGTCCTTTTTGATAATTCAGTGAACAAAACTGGAGGTGATACTTTGAGGCTAAGCCAGACATGTATGTTATTAATGTATCATTTTTTAATTTAGTGCTTCTAAAAAAACCTCAATTTTTGCCTTTGATTTAATTTACTGTCTGAAATTATGTTTTTCAAGTTGTGTATGTGTTTTTTAAATCTGGGTTTTAGTTTCAAAAAAGTTATTTTACATTCATGAATGTTTCTATTCCTTCTTTATTCCTAATCTGTGTGCCATTCAATTATTTGGTATGATGGGAAAATATTGGTGAAAATTCCTTATGTAACCACCTAGATTATTTTGTACATAGATATTAAATAACCGAATTCCCTGGGTTATGTCCCTTGATTTTTGCTAATTAAATTAATTTCTACTCATCATTATACCTCTTGTCTGTACCCAAAGGCCTGTCAATGGTCTTAGTCTTTGCAACAGATATCTTATATGAATGTTTTTGAACCACATAAATATATCTGTTATCTTGTGCATTTTTTCTCATTTTAATTTACTTGTAATTATAATAGTGTCATATTCAGTCATTTGAGTCTGTTCCGTCATTCTGTAAGATTATGGCTGATTTATACCTCACTTCCATTCATCTACTTTTACTCCATAGCCCTTGACATGACAGAATTCTGTTAACCTTGCTTTGAAAATTGAAGTTGACTCAGACATGACTCACTTTTTCTGGGGGTCATGTTCCTGATTTCCACTACCGTTTTTGTTGAGGAAAAATTACTTGTTTCACTCCGAAATAGCTTTGCTCCAGTTTTAACATTATTCCTCTTTACTCTGGATTCCTTCACAGAAGAAAAACTTTTTCTGGGTGTAATACGTTGAATTCCTTATTCATTTTAGACATATGGATTGGATCTGCCTTCAACATACTAAACTGGAAGGGATAAGAGCCACATTTATGCAACCTGTCCTTGTAATTTATACTTTTAAGCTATAGTGTCATTCTGCTAAGCCCCAGGATCTATATATCTTTTCTGAGATTGAGAGGTGCTATGGATGGTGCCTAACCAAGAGTCAAATTTGTTTTGTCCCTAAATTCATTTTGCTTGTCTTTCTTGAGAGGTTATCATCAGCCAAAATAATGTAATTAATTTCTTTACCTTCTACTGATAAAAAGGCCCATTGATCTATCCCTTTTGTGCAATATGTGCTTATAAAGAATTCTGAATACCATTAATCCTTTTAATAGCGTTACTTTTCGCACTTTGTTTTTTAATATTAGAACATAGAACAGTACAGCACAGAACAAGCCCTTCAGCCCACGATGTTGTGCCAACCATTGATCCTCATGTATGCACCCTCAAATTTCTGTGACCATATGCATGTCCAGCAGTCTCTTAAGTGACCGCAATGACCTTGCTTCCATAACTGCTGCTGGCAATGCATTCCATGCTCTCACAACTCTCTGTGTAAAGAACCCGCCTCTGACATCCCCTCTATACTTTCCACTAACCAGCTTAAAACTATAACCCCTCGTGTTAGCCATTTCTGCCCTGGGAAATAGTCTCTGGCTATCAACTCTATCTATGCCTCTCATTATCTTGTATACCTCAATTAGGTCCCCTCTCCTCCTCCTCCTTTTCTCCAATGAAAAAATTCCGAGCTCAGTCAACCTCTCTTCATAAGATAAGCCCTCCAGTCCAGACAGCATCCTGGTAAACCTCCTCTGAACCCTCTCCAAAGCATCCACATCTTTCCTATAATAGGGCGCCCAGAACTGGACGCAGTATTCCAAGTGCGGTCTAACCAAAGTTTTATAGAGCTGCAGCAAGATCTCACAACTCTTAAACTCAATCCCCCTGTTAATGAAAGCCGAAACACCATATGCTTTCTTAACAACCCTGTCCACTTGGGTGGCCATTTTAAGGGATCTATGTATCTGCACACCAAGATCCCTCTGTTCCTCCACACCGCCAAGAATCCTATCCTTAATCCTGTACTCAGCTTTCAAATTCGACCTTCCAAAATGCATCACCTCGCATTTATCCAGATTGAACTCCATCTGCCACCTCTCAGCCCATCTCTGCATCCTGTTAATGTCCCGCTGCAGCCTACAACAGCCCTCTATACTGTCAACGACTCCTCCAACCTTTGTGTCGTCTGCAAACTTGCTGACCCATCCTTCAATCCCCTCATCCAAGTCATTAATAAAAATTACAAACAGTAGAGGCGCAAGGACAGAGCCCTGTGGAACACCACTCACCACTGACTTCCAGGCAGAATATTTTCCTTCTACTACCACTTGCTGCCTTCTGTTGGCCAGCCAATTCTGTATCCAAGCAGCTAAGTTCCCCTGTATTCCATTCCTCCTGACCTTCTGAATGAGCCTACCATGGGGAACCTTATCAAATGCCTTACTGAAGTCCATATACACCACATCCACAGCTCGACCCTCATCAACTTTTCTAGTCACATCCTCAAAAAACTCAATAAGGTTTGTAAGGCATGACCTGCCCCTCACAAAGCCGTGTTGACTGCATTTGATCAAGCCATGCTCTTCCAGATGGTCATAAATCCTATCCCTCAGAATCCTTTCTAACACCTTGCAGACGACAGACGTGAGACTTACTGGTCTGTAATTGCCGGGGATTTCCCTATTTCCTTTCTTGAAGAGAGGAATTACATTTGCCTCTCTCCAGTCCTCAGGTACGACTCCAGTAGAGAGCGAGGATGCAAAGATCCTCGCAAGTGGCGAAGCAATTGCCTTTCTCGCTTCCCAAAGCAGCCGAGGACAAATCTGGTCCGGGCCTGGCGACTTGTCAATCTTAATGTTTGACAAAATTTTCAGCACATCAGCTTCCTCTATCTCTATCCATTCCAGCATGCACACCTGCTCTTCAAAGGTTTCATTCACTACAAAGTTTGTTTCTTTCGTAAAGACAGAAGCAAAAAACTCATTTAGGGCTTCCCCTACCTCCTCAGACTCCACACACAAGTTCCCTATGCTGTCCCTGATTGGCCCTACTCTTTCTTTGACCATTCTCTTATTCCTCACAGAAGTGTAAAATGCCTTTGTGTTTTCCCTAATTCGTTCTGCCCAGCCTTTCTCATGCCCCCTCCTGGCTCTCCTCAGACCATTTTTGAGCTCCTTCCTTGCCTGCGTGTAATCCTCTTTAGCTGAACTTGACCCTAGCTTCCTCCACCTTATGTAAGCTACCTTCTTCCTTTTCACAAGAAGCTCCACTGCTCTCGTCATCCAAGGTTCCTTTATCTTACCCCTTCTTGCCTGTCTCAGAGGGACATATTTACTCATCGCTCGCAACAACTGTTCCTTAAACAGTCGCCACATGTCTATAGTGCCCTTACCATGGAACAATTGCTCCCAGTCCATACTTCCTAACTCATGTCTAATCGCGTCATAGTTTCCTCTTCCCCAATTAAATATCCTCCCATTTTGCCTAATCCTCTCCTTCTCCATCGCTATGTAGAATGTGAGGCAGTTAAGGTCACTATCACCAAAATGCTGTCCCACCACAAGATCTGATACCTGCCCCGGCTCATTTCCGAGCACCAAGTCTAGCATGGCCTCTCCCCTCGTCGGCCTGTCAACGTACTGAGTTAGGAAACCCTCCTGAACACACCTTACAAAAACAGCTCCATTCAAATCTTCTGCTCGAAGGAGGTTCCAATCAATATTAAAAAAGTTAAAGTCACCCATTACAACAACTCCTACTGCGCCCACACTTTTCCAAAATCTGCCGACCTATGCTTTCTTCAATCTCCCTGCTGCTATTGGGGGGCCTGTAGTAAACCCCTAACGAGGTGACTGCTCCCTTGCTGTTCCTAATTTCCACCCATACTGACTCAGTAGGCAGATCTTCCTCGACAATGGAAGCTTCTGTAGCCGTGATACCCTCTCTGATTAGTAGTGCTACACCCCCTCCTCTTTTTCCCCGCTCCCTATTCTTTTTAAATGCTCTAAACCCTGGAACATCCAGCAACCATTCCTGCCCCTGAGAAACCCATGTCTCTGTTATGGCCACAACATCATAGCACCAGGTGTTGGCTTTTAATTTGCCTTCGTATGTTTTCCTTTGGCATAAGTACAAAACTTGCATTTATTCAGCACATATTGAGTAGAAAATGTTCCTGGTCAAACACAGAGGGCATGAAGAAATAGATAAAATAGATGAAATGCATTGCAGAGCAAACGCCAAGACATGATGCACAAATTGGAAAATGACAAAGCACTTAGGTAAACTGGGATAGTTTGAAAATATATGAGAGAGAATCTAAGGCTGGAGGAACATGTAGAAATTGAGAAGTGTGAGGCTGTCAAGGCAAAAGAAGATTGCAAAAGATTTTTCACGACATATAAAATGGTAAGAGAGAGCCAAGAGTGGACATTGGACTGCTGGAAAAGCTGGAGAAGCCGTAATGGGGAATAAAGGAATGGTGGAGGAACTGAATAGGTACTTTGCATCAGTCTTCATGGTGGAAGGTACCAGTAACATACCATAACTTCAATCAGAGTCAGTTTGTCAGGGGCAAGGTTCTGGCATTGATAAAGGATTGGCTGACTGGTAGAAGATAGAGAGTGGGGATAAAGATGACTTTTTCAGGATGGCAGCCGGTGACAAGTGAAGTTTCACAGAGGTCCATTTTAGGTCCACAACTATTGATGTTTTAGATTAACAATCTGGATGGAGAAACTGAGGGCATTGTTGCGAAGTTTGCAGATGACACAATGATGGGTGGAGGAGCAAGTAGTGTTGAGGGTTGGGGAAGATGCAGAAGGACTTCGACAGTCTAGGGGAATAGGCAAAGAAGTGGCAGACTAGATACCATGCGGAAAGTGAGGTGAGCATTTCAGTTGAAGGAATAAAGGTATAGACTATATTCTAAATGGGGCTAGGCTTCAGAAATCTGATGCACAAAGGGATTTAAGAGAATCCTGAGCTCGAAATCATACAGTTAACAATATAGTTCTGCTGGCAATTACGAAGGCAAATGCCAAGAAAGCTAGAGTATAGGAGCAGGGATGTACTGCTGAGGCTGCATAAGGCTCTGATCTTGCCACATTTGAAATATTGTGACAGGTTTTGGGCCCTGAATTTAAGGAAGGAAGTGATAATGGGAACTGCAGATGCTGGAGAATCCAAGATAATAAAATGTGAGGCTGGATGAACACAGCAGGCCCAGCAGCATCTCAGGAGCTCAAAAGCTGACGTTTCGGGCCTAGACCCTTCATCAGAGAGCTTTGGAAGGGGTCCAGAGGAAGTTTACAAGAATGATCCCAGAACTGAAAGGCTTATCATTTGAGGAGCAGTTGAGGATTCTGGGTCTATACTCGGTAGAATTTAAAAGCATGAGGGGGACTCTCATTGAAACATACAGGATACTGAGACGCCTGGATAGAGTGGATGTGGAGAATATGTTTCCAGCATTAGGAGGAACTAGGAGAGTCAACAGGCGACCCTTTAAAACTGAGATGAGGAGGAATTTCTTTAGCCAGAGAGTGGTGAATCTGTGGAACTTGTTTCCACAAAAGGCTGTGGAGGCCAAGTCATTGAGTGTATGTAAGACAGATGGACAGGCTTTTGATTAGTACGAGGATCAAAGGCTATGGAGAGAAAACAGGAGAATGAAGTGAAGAAATATATCAGCCATGATTGAACGACTGAATGGATTCTATGTCCTGATTCTACTGTTACGTCATCTGGTCTTATGCTCATTTGAAGCTTTCAGGACACATCATTCAATTGGTACATTGAGGGGCAGGATGCAGAGGAACACCAATGAGAATAGGGGTGATGCACAAGCAGAACTGGTGTAGATCGTGGTTCAAGTTTGCAAGTTTGAACAAGTTGGTAAAAAAAATTAAAATACCTTAGATGTTGGAGATCTGAACTGAAAACAAAGTGCTGGAGAAACTCAACAGTTCTGGCAGCACCTGTGGAGAGAAAAACAGAATTAACGTTTTGAGTCAATTAACTCCTCTTTGGAATTGTTTCATTTCATTAACAGCACATTTACTATCTTCAACATTTACTTCCTCTACTAGCAGCAGTGTGTACTATCTGCAGGATACAAAGTAGAAACTGACAAAGGCTTTTACAACAGCATCTTGCAAACCAGCAACTTCTGTCATCGAGAAGGACAAGGCAGCAGATGCTCAAAAAAATACCATTACCTCCAATTTACCCTTAAAAGCCATAATGCCTTTCCTGACATTCACTGCCCAAAGCTGAATGCAGTGTGCGAGATGATGTCTAGAGAAAGGAGCCTGCTTCCCCTCAGACTGTTTGATTTATTTTGAAACTGTGTGCTAATGTTGTGTTGTGTACATGACAGTCCATCAACAAGTCATAGGTGAGTCTGATCACAACGAGGACAGTCACATGATTTCCAGCCAACATCATGAATTCTGCTGATTCCAGGTCTTCCAGCTGAACCAGAACATGAGAAACCATGACATTTTCTTTGATCTAGAGCTGTGCATTAAAGTCCACATCTTTAGATTGTAGAGACTACATTTTTGCATTCCTGCAATTATCCTTGCCTCTCACATTTGCTGAAACCATTAGTCATCCTCTGACTAGCTCTATCCTCAATTTCTGCTTTGTAAAAATTCTCGCATGCAATGTAAGCAGCGTTCAGCCAAGCTTATTGCCCATCTCAACTTGTACTTGAAAAGGTTGTCATGTGGATTTATATTCATGGTCCTTGACACTTGCTGAAATGCATGCATCTGCCTCTAAGGAACAGAAGAAATAGAGGCAGGTTAGGTTCTTTGGCCTCATCTTCTAGCTCCATCCCTCAATAAAATCATATCTCATCTGATTGTGGCCATAATTCCAGTTTGTTACTTGCCCTTCAGAACTGTTGACTCCCTTATCAATCAAACATCTCTCTAGCTTAGCCTTGAATATACTCCATGAATCAATTTTCTCTTTGGAGAAAACAATTCCAAAGACTCACGACCATTGAGAGAGGAAGAATTCCTCCTTATCTCCATTTTAAATGGGAGAACCTTTTTTTTGCTAGCTTGCCCCCTACTTGTGGATTTATGTTTAACTGGGATCTCCTTTTATCGAGTTTTGAGAAGATTTGTAGCTCAGGTTGAGGTTCTGGATGTGAGTTTGCTCGCTGAGCTGGAAGGTTAGTTTTCAGACGTTTCGTCACCATTCTAGGTAACATCATCAGTGAGCCTCCGACGAAGCGCTGGTGTTATGTCCTGCTTTCTATTTATCTGGTTAGGTTTCCTTGGGTTGGTGATGTCATTTCCTGTTCTTTTTCTCAGAGGGTGGTAGATTGGCTCCAAGTCAATGTGTTTGTTGATGGAGTTCCGGTTGGAATGCCATGCTTCTAGGAATTCCATCAACAAACACATTGACTTGGAGCCAATCTACCATCCTCTGAGAAAAAAAACAGGAAATGACATCACCAACCCAAGGAAACCTAACCAGATAAATAGAAAGCGGGACATAACACCAGCGCTTCGTCGGAGGCTCACTGATGATGTTACCTAGAATGGTGACGAAACGTCTGAAAACTAACCTTCCAGCTCAGCGAACAAACTCACATCCATCTCCTTTTATGTTTAATCCTTCACCAGTCTTACTGAATTCTGACTTGGGCAAGAAACTGAGGTTGCTCATGGCCTTGGAATTATACTCCAGTCTCAATGGCATGGGAAAGAACACAACCCTAGTAATTGGGCTAATATTATTTTGTCATTATATTGTAGAGCTTATGGAACACAGCAGGTCAGGTAATACCAGAGGAGTAGGAGAGTCAATGTTTTGAGCCTAGACCCTTTAACATTATCTTGCAAGTTTGAAATTAGTGAGTGTTTTCTTAATTTGATATTCCTTCGTTGTTTCTGCATTTCAATTTAAATCAAAAGTTCTGAATTTAGATTGATATCAAATGCTGCACACTTGAGCACACATAACTTTAAATGACAGTAGGAGTAATTTCAATAGATCACAAGTTTATGTTGCACTATTTGCATGTTTCAGTATGAAGTGAGCTTTCCCAAATGCTTGGCACCATCAAAGATGTTCTCCTAGTGGTTACAACACACGTGGAGAGGACCCGGGTAACCTGAGTCCTGTGTATCAGAAATCCAAGTTGTTAGTGTGTTCTTGCGGTTATAAGAACACACAAAATAGGAGCAGAAGTAGACCGGTCAGCTCCTCAAGCCTGCTGCACCATTTAATACAATCATGGGGCTGACCTCCTCTCAGCCTTATCTCCACTTTCCAGCCCACTCTCCGCATCCCTTCAATCCATTACTAATTAGAAATCTGTCTACCTCCTCCTTAACATTCCTGGCATCCAGCACACTTTGGGGGTAGTGAATTCTGCAAATTCACAACACTTTGAGAGAAGTAATTTCTGCAACTCCTTATTCTGAAACTATGAACTCGTGTTCTAGGTTGCCCAACATGAGGGAACATTCTTGCTGTGTCTATTTTGTAAGTCATTTTGAACATTTTATATACCTCAATTAGACATCCTGTCATTCTTCTAAACTCCACAGTATATAGGCCTGAACTGCTGATTCTCTCTTCATAAGACAAGCCCCTCATCTCTGGAATTTAGTCTCGTGAACCTCCTTGGAACTGCATCCAATACAACTACATCAAGTAAGGGCACCAAAATTGTACACAATATTGCACAAACTGCTAAATGCCTTGTACAGTTAGAGCATCATTTTGCCTACATTTTGTACTCTATTCCTTTAGCAATAAATGCTAAAATACCATTTTCTGTCCTTTTATTACCTGCTGTTCCTGTATATTAATTTTCTGTGTTTCATGTACAAGGACACCTGGGTCGCTCTGCACTGAACAGTCTGAAGTTCCTTTCCATTCAAATATAAGTCGTCTTTTTTTTTCCTTTGACTAAAATGGATAACCTCATCCTTGTCCACATTAAACTTCATTCACTAAATTCTGGCTCATTTGTTGTGCCTATTCATAACCACAATCATTTGAAAATTTCTTACTTTTTTCATTGCAACTTAGTTTCCTATCTATATTAGTGTCATCTGCAAGTTTGATTATAGTACTTTGTATTCATGTAACCAAGACATTAATGTTTGGTGTAAATATTTGGGGTCTGAGGACTGAGCCGTGTGGGCTTAGATCCTACCAATAGAAAAAGACCTTATTATTTTGACTAAGGTAATAAAATGTGAGGCTGGACGAACACAGCAGGCCAAGCAGCATCTCAAGAGCACAAAAGCTGACGTTTCGGGCCTAGACCCTTCATCAGAGAGGGGGATGGGGGGAGGGAACTGGAATAAATAGGGAGAGAGGGGGAGGCGGACCGAAGATGGAGAGAAAAGAAGATAGGTGGAGAGAGTATAGGTGGGGAGGTAGGGAGGGGATAGGTCAGTGGGCTGAACCTCCCCACCTATACTCTCTCCACCTATCCACCTATCTTCTTTTCTCTCCATCTTCGGTCCGCCTCACCCTCTCTCCCTATTTATTCCAGAACCCTCACCCCATCCCCCTCTCTGATGAAGGGTCTAGGCCCGAAACGTCAGCTTTTGTGCTCTTGAGATGCTGCTTGGCCTGCTGTGTTCATCCAGCCGCACATTTTATTATCTTGGATTCTCCAGCATCTGCAGTTCCCATTTTCTCTGTTATTATTTTGACTGTCTGCTTCTATTGGTTGGCCAGTCGCCTGTCCAATCTGAGAAATTATCCTGACTCCATGTGGCCTTAAATTGTGTGTCACGTTTTGTGCGGTATGATATCAAATGCCTTTTGGAAGTCCAGATCTACTACTTTGCTTGTTACATCTTTGAAGAACTCTAGCAAATTAGTCAAACCCCATTTACCCTTCATAAAATTGTGTTGACTCCGATAGATTGCATTTTGAATTTCCAAGTGTTCTGTTATTATTTTCTTAAAAATGGATTCTGACTATCATTGCCCAATGACAAGTGATAAACTAAGTAACCTACAGTTTCAGAGATAGTAAGAACTGCAGATGCAGGAGTCAGAGATAACAGTGTGGAGCTGGAGGAGCACAGCAGGCCAGGCAGGGTCTCGACCCCCCCCCCCCCCCCCTCACCACCACCATGCCCCATTCTCCTCCACCCGCCCCCCCCCCCCTCACCACCACCATGCCCCATTCTCCTCCACCCGCGCCCCCCCCCCCCAGCCAACTCCCTATACTCCCCAGCCCACCTGCTCCCCGTCTTCCCTATCCAGGTCCTTCCCCTCCCCCCAACCTTTGCTGTCCATGCCCCTCATGATTTAATGAGGCTCTTTGAGGTCACCCCTCAGCATCTAATACTTAAGGAAAAAAGCCCCATTCTAGTCAGCCCCTTCCTATAGCTTAAACCGTCTAGTCCCAGCAATATCCTTGTATATTTGTTTTGCACTCCCTCAAGTTTAGCAACAACTTTCTTTAGAAGGGCGATCAGAATTGAACACACTATCCTAAAAGTGGCCCCACTAATGTCCTCTAGAGCTGCAGTATGACATGCCCATGCCTATACTCAGTGTTCTGACCAATGAACACATGCGTGTCGAAAGCCTTCTTCCCACTGTGTCTACCTGCATCTCCGTTTTCAAGGAACTATGCACCTGCACCCCTACGTCTCTTCATTTGACAACACTCCCCAAGGCCCTACTGTGTAAGTCCTGCCCTTGTTTGCCTCACATTAATCTAAATTAAACTTCATTAAATGAAGTAATTAAGGTAATTACAGACCAGATACTTAATTACACCAGCAACCACCCCAACACCCATACATGGAGCTGCATCAGGACATTATTCAAACGAGCCCCAACACAACTGTAGCAACCTGGAATTGGGCAAAACAGAACAGGAGAGTTCACAGAGATTTCAAAAGGAATTATTACCCGAAAAGCACAATCTGCCATTACCTCTGCGACAGATCACAACAGGAGGACACAACATGGCCAGACACAGTAGTCACCCTACTGTACATCAGTTACATATCAGAGATGACCACAAGACTACTCAGACCCCGAGGTATCACGGGTAGTCCACAAACCAACAACCACCCAGCAAACATAAGGGATCCCATACCCACAACCAATAAAACTAATGTAATATACAAAACACCATGCAAAGACTGTTAGAAACATTACGAAGGCCAAACCGGAAGAAAATTGACAATAAGGATACACAAACACCAACTAGCCACCAAGAGACACAAACAATTCTCACGGTTCTGAATACACACTGACAAAGAAGGACACGAATTCGACTGGACCAACACATCCATAACAGTGCAAGCCAAACAGAGACATGGCAGGGAACTCCTGGAGGCCTGGCATTCCAACCTGAACTCTGTCAACAAATACATTGAACTGGACCTGATATACAAACCACTGAAAAACAGAACCGCAAGTGATGCCAACCACCCCAGCAAACTGAGGCATATAAATAACAAGCAGCACAGAACACCAACGCTTCACCGCAGGCGCACTGAAGATGTTACCTAGCAGGGTGAAGAAACGTCTGCAATCAAGCATACTGATTTGGCGAGCAAGTCGAAAACCTCAAAAAGCAAGCCTGTCACCCACCCTCTGACTCCTACCTACAAGTCATTTTTGTATCCAATTGGCTAGCTCCCCAGTTCACATGTGATTTAACCTCACTAACCAGTTTACTATGCATGGAGCAATCTTGTTAAGCAAGGGAATCTGAGGTTATCTGGGGTACGTGGTAATGTGGAATTGAAAACACAAACAGATCAGCCATGCTCTTATTGGAGCAGCTGGCTCAAGAGCCAAATGTCCTACTTATGCTCTTAATTCATGCTTTTATTTGAGCCATGAGCACTCATTTGCCTTTTCTAAGATGGATGTTAAAATTTCCATAACACTGTTTGAAGAAGAACCTGATATTTTTCGCAGTGCCCTGGCCAATGATTGTACTTGCAAGAGCAGATGAAGTGTTCATTTGATATTTTTATGTGACAGCTTGCTGCGCCTACAAAACAACAGTGATACTTCTCAAAAAGTAATTAGTGTAATGCATATTGTCTAAATGAGGAAATAACTCGTTCTTTTGTATCCTCAGCACACCATAGCCTTTGTATTTTGTTTGGCTGTATATGATTGTTTAAAAAATAGTTTTCATATGTCTAATTAAATTTACAAAGGCTGTGGAATTGTGGTTGCACAAAAATAGTATGCTAGCTTTTGCAGTTAGGTATTGAACATCAGAGAACATTCACAGCTTTAACTACAACAATGTTCGTGATAGAAACATTTTTTTTCCATTTTAGCCATCATTCCAAAGGAGGCCAACTGACCAAAGATGTACCAGATTAATTTTAAATTTACTTTTGCTTCAATGTGTTTTTTTTTTCTACAGGTAGAGTCACACCTGAACAGCTTAACTCCTATGCCCAGTTATTTAAAAGAAATTTGCAAGCTTTGGAAAATCATTGTGGGCTCTTGCAACTTAGCATGGCAACAATGCAGACATTGGGACATCCGTGCTACTCAAAATGGGATAATTTCCTAGCTTTTGAAAGGCTGCTGTTACAGGTATGTTGTTATGCATTTTTTTTGTCTCTCAGTGCCTATTTCAATGTTTCCTGCACCGTGAAATAAAACTGAAAAGGTGAATCGGGTATGCACTTTAGAAAGATCTTGACATAGGATGGAAAAATTTGGCCCCATACTATCCAGTAACCTTAACCCTTGAAGTTCATGGCTAAGAATTGAATTAGACGATGGTTATTTTATAAAATCAGATCTGGCAAATGCATAATGGACACCCAGTACAGATCTATCTCCTTCAACTGAATAACAGAAAATATAGATGGAAGAGTTTGAGGCTGCACCATGATATGCTGTGCTGATATTACACTGCTGTCAAATTTCTATTCAGCAATACAAATATAATGGGATAGTGACAGTCAAGAAATGAAATTGGTTGGAACATGAAAGCAAAATATGTCTGTTTTCGGTAGCTTCAATGTAGTGGTGGCAGTCTGATCTCTTTCCAAACTGCAGATGGAAGGAAGATTTTCCTTGTCTGTTGGGTGCAGAGCGGAGGAGTGAACTGATTATCTTAATTTTAATCTGATTTTTGCAAAGGAATTACTGTTTGGGTAACAATAATGTGACTGAAAAAAATTCGAAAAAATTAACTAAGCACCATTTAAAATTTTTGTGTATGGAATGTTATATTTAGGGTAAATGCTCTATCCAATTCTCTTAGTTCTCATTGACTTGACTGCCAAATTTCAGTGGGCATAGGCATATATTTAATTGAAAATGGCCCCTCTTATTATTTGGAATAAGCTGGAGAAATAATATGTGACGAAGTGCAACAATTGTGACTGCCTTAGAATACATCACAAAAAAAAATAATTGGAAGGATCCTGCAATTTGAATAATAATTCACATGGTGGATATATTGCCACACGCCTGCTGACTACAACAAGATCTGATAGCTACAGGAGTTCAAGTCAGTGCCTTCCCATCACATTCTTGAGGGTGATTGGCAATGAACAAGAAATGCTGACCTTGCCAGTGATGCTCAAATCCCATCACTTCCTCTTTTGTTTTATTTTCTTTCTATCTCTCCTACATCTTCCTTTTCCCAGTGGCTGGACCTGGTGGACTAAAATGTATCTGCTCATACAAAATTAGATTGAATTGAGGAAACCATGGCCTCTGCCACATTGCCAGCTGATTACATCCATTGAAAAGTGTTCACTGATGTTGCTCTCCAGCCCTGAAACCCAGTATCTAAAGATCAGTGCAGAAAACCTTGGAGCAAGATCAGTTGAGAAGCTGTCTAAATCCTCTGAGGTTCATTATCCACATCCCCAGCAACAACATCAAAAATTAAAAAGTAAAGCATTTTTCCTGGGAACCTTGGTGTTTACTTACTTACTCTCACTTTAGCAGGACTGTGAGTGCCATCCCACGGGTCTGTATCCCAAATTGATGTAACTCCCTGCCAAAGGTTGAGATGTTGTTATGACCCATTGGGTAGTGCTGTAAATCAAGGTCCACTATTTCCAGAGCCATACCAAGTGTCATTTTGTTTTAAAGCTGCATGCAGTACCTCAGTTTACATGATCTTCAGACCAAGGTTGGCAGAAAGCGTAGACCAGGTTTCTGTACGGTACAAAACTTATTCATTACATGTAATTAGACTATACAGATAAATCCATCTGGCTCACTAATGGCCTTAGGGCAAGGAAATCTGTGACCCTCACCTGGTCTGACCTGCAAAACCACAGCAAAGTGGTGACTCCCACCTGCCCTCTAAAGTAACCTTGCAAGCCACTGAGCAATCACTACAAAGTCTCAAGAAAGAAAGGAGATGGGTACTGGAAACAACAATGGCAAAAACAGCCCTGTCAACCCTGCATAGTTTTCCTTACTAGCAGCTGGGGACCAGTGCCAAAATTGGGAGAGCTGTCTCACAGACTAGTCAAGCGATAGCCTGACACAGTCATACTTGGGGAATCACATCTTACAGTGTCCCAGATGCCGCTGTCACCATCGCTAGATATCTCTTGCCCACTGTCAGGACAGACTTAGCAGAGGTGGCGGCACAATGGTATATGGTCAAGAGGGAGTTGCCTCAGCATTGATGCCAGACCCCATGAAATCTGGCTTTAGGTTAAACGTGGGGAAAGGAAACCACCTCCTGATTACCATGTTCTATCTTCCCTTGGCTGATGAATCTGTACCCCTCCATGTTGAACAGCTTGAAGGAGCACTGAGGGTAGCAAGGGCACAAAATTTACTCTGGGTGGGGGATTTCAATGTCCACCACCAAGAGTGGCTCAGCAGCAACACTACAGATTGGACTGGCCCCAAAGAACATATCTGCCGGACTGAACCTGTAGCAAATGGTAAGGGAACTAAGAGGGGAAAAAACACACTTGACCTTATCCTTACCAATCTGCCAGTTGCAGATGCATCCGTCTATGATAGTATTGATAAGAGTGGCCATTGCGCGGTCCTTGTAGAGATGAGTTACACATTCACATTGAGAATACCCTCCATCGTATCGTGTATTCTATCACCATGCTGAATGGGACGGATTTCAAACAGATCTAGCAACCCAAAACTGTGCAGCCATGAGGCGCTGTGGGCCATGAACAGCAGCCGAATTGTCAGCAGCAGCACAATGTACAACCTCACAACCCAGCATATCCCCCACTCAACCATTAACAGCAAGCCAGGAGAACAACCCTGTATCAATGGAAAGTGGGGAGGGTATGCCAGGAGGAGCACCAGGCATATCTAAAAATGAGGTGTCAACCTGGTGAAGCTACCAACCAGGACTACTTGCATGCCAAAGAGCAGAAGCAGCAAGAGATACACAGGACTAAGTGATCCCATAAGACCATAAGACATAGGAGTTGAAATTAGGCCATTCAGCCCATTGGGCCTGCTCTACCATTCAGTCATTTCTAATGAAGGGTCTAGGCCCTAAACATCACCTTTTGTACTCCTAAGATGCTGCTTGGCCTGCTGTGTCCATCCAGCCCCACACTTTGTTTTCTATGATAAGTTCCTCAACCCTATTCTCCCACTTTCTCCGTGTAACCCTTGATCCCCTTCAGAAACAAGAACCTATCTATCTCAATCTTAAATGTACTCAATGACCTGACCTCCACAGCCTTCTGAGGCAGTGAATTCGTAGATTCACCACTCTCTCTGGTAGGAGAAGATTCTCCTTATCTCCGTTCTAAAAGGCCTTCCTTTTACTCTAAGGCTGAACCCTCAGGTCCTAGTCTCTCCTACCAATGAAAATATCTTCCCAACATCCACTCTGTCCAGGCCATTCAGTATTCTGTAAGTTTCAATTAGATTCCCCCTTCTGAACTCCAATGAGTACAGTACCAGAATTCTCAAACGCTCCTCGTATGTTATCCTCAGTGCTCCTCCAAATTGTTTAACATAGAGGGGTAAGGGAAGATGGTACATGGTAATCAGGAAGAGGTTTCCTTTCCCTACATTTGAAATGATCATAACCAAAAATCATATCCAAACTCCTCAGTGTGGCCATATCGAGTCATGGTGGTGATGGACAATTAAACAACTTACTGGAGGAGGAAGCTCCACAAGTATTCCCAACCCCAGTGATAGAAGAATGTAATGCATCAGTGTAAAAGACAAGGCTGAAGCATTCGCAGCAATCTTCAGGCAGATGTAGCAAGTGGATGGCCCATCTTGGTCTCCTCCAGAGATCCCCCAGCATCACAGATGCAAATCTTCAACCGATTTGATTCACTCCATTCTACATGATAACAAGAACATTTGGAGGCACTGGATAGTGCAAAGGCCATGCGACATTCTAGCAATAGTACTGAAGACTTGTTTTCAAGAACTTGCTGCCCCCCCTAGCAAAGCTTTTCTGGTACAGAGACAAACTAGCATCTACCCAACAATGTACAAAATTGCCCAAGTATTTCCTCTGCACATAAAGCAGGACATGTCCACCCTGGCCAAATACTGCCCCATTGGCCTACTCTCAATCATGAGTAAAGTGATGAAAGGTACCATTAATGTTGCTACCAAGAAATACCTGCTCAGCAGCAGTGTGTGCCATCCACAAGATACACTGCGGAAATTCACCAAAGACCCTCAAACTGCACCTTCCAAGCCCATGACCACTTTCAACTGGAAGGATGAGGGCGGCAGATACATGGGAGCACCATCACTTACAAGTTCCCTTCCAAGCCTCTCATCATCCTAACTTGGAAATATATTGCTATTCCTTCACTGTCACTGAGTCAGAATCCTGGAATACCTTCCCTAAGGGCATTGAGTTTATGCCCTGCAAATGAACTGGACGATTCAAGAAAACAGCTCATGACTACAGAGATAATGGGAACTGCAGATGCTGGAGAATTCCAAGATAATAAAATGTGAGGCTGGATGAGCACAGCAGGCCAAGCAGCATCTCAGGAGCACAAAAGCTGACGTTTCGGGCCTAGACCCTTCATCAGCTCATGATTACCTTCACAAGGGCCATAAATGTTGGCCAGCAATGCCCATGCCCTACAAGTGGAAAAGAAAAATTTTTAAAGTGTAAACCATTGGCATCTAACACTACAAACTAAAATTCTAATCCCCTTATAAATGCCCCTACACACACACGTTTTCTTTCATGCACACAAAAACAAAATCAGGCAAATAGCTTAATGACAGAGGTAGAGAAAGACTGACAAGTCAATCTAGTGGCCTTTGTTTTCTGATTTCAGTGTTGAGATGATCCTTCTTTGGCAAGCCAGGCCCTTAGTATTCAGTTAACTTTGGAAGCTTTGACTGATTTGTAAGAGGTATAGTGCGATTGATTCACTTGGAAAATATCTCTGATGAATCCAGTTCAAAAGCTACAGGTGCTGCTGCATGAACGTTTACTGGTTTTCTTCAAGTTTAAAATGAAATTTGTTTCTGCAGAGAACTGGCAGCTTCTGTTGAGGAGAACAACAGTGCAGCCTTGTGTGCCTTTCTTTTTCTGTGTATCTATGTCTTTGTAATTTGTTTCCAGTTCCAACCTGCTCAGTTAGCTGAGATTAGATTAGATTCCCTACAGTGTGGAAACAGGCCCTTTGGCCCAACAAGTCCACACCGCCCCTTGAAACATCCCACCCAGACCCATCCCCATCCCCATATAACCCACACACCCCTGAACACTATGGGCAATTTAGCATGGCCGATCCACCTAGCCTGCACATCTTTGGACTGTGGAGGAAACCGGAGCACCTGGAGGAAACCCACGCAAACATGGGGAGAACGTGCAAACTCAATCAGCTTTAAGAATTCCTTCAACTCTCAAACATGTATACATTGCAGGAGTCCATTGCCACAGAAAGTAGAGATTACAATAGGTATTGAATTCCTTGTTGTGAAATTATGCAGTCATCCTGATAATTCCGAAACAGTTCTTTCTCTTGCAGTTTTCGAGACACAAAAATAAAAAGACATAGTTTTTATAATGCATGGCTGCAGCAGCAGTATCTACTGTTGTCCTAGACCCAACCATCTTCAGTTCCTTCATCAAAGCTTGGCCTTTAAGGGAATTTTCAGGCTGATGATTGTACAATGTTCAGCCCTGAACCTCTCTGTGTCCATATACAGCAAGATCTAGGCTTAGGCCTGTAAGGAGCAAGTAACATTCGCACTACACGAGTGTCATGCAATGACCATTCCCAGCAAGAGAGTGTCGAACCATTTCCCTTTGACATTAAACAACATTGCCGTCACTGAGTATCCGACTGTCAATAACCTACATATTACTGGTGAACAAAAAGTGAACAGGACCAACCAATGTAAACAGCAAGAAGTGCAGATGCTGGAATTGGAGTCAGACCTGACCCAAAATGTCTACACTCCTGCTCCTCAAATGTTGTCTGACCTGCTGTGTTCCCCCAGCTCCACACTGTATTGACTCAGTCATTGTAAATCTGGTCACTTTTTAAAAGCAGGTCAGAGCCTAGGAATTTTGAAGTGAGAAATCAATTATTGCATTGAGGATGGATGACATCTTGGAAAGATCATCAAATAAGGCCCATATAGCAATGTCCCAGTATCATAGTAGAATTTCAGCTTTGATTTTCACACTGAAAACTTGCTGTGGGACTTGAACCCAGAATCTTGTGACTTAGACAACAGTGCTACCATCTAGGCCAAGGCTAACATGCCAAATGGATATGGTTGGATTCTGTGCTATTGGCGACGGTCTTTGCCTGAAACTTGTGTTTCATACATATCACTCGCCACTGACCATTCCAAACCTCAATGTTGTGAGTACGTCTTATGAGAAAATGCATTAGGTGAAGGACTGTGGCAAAGTTCTTAGTTTGAATAATTTTACGTGTAAATCAAAATGCAATTTTTTAAATTGAGCCTGAAGACAGACGTGCTGATGAAGTGGTAAAATAAGATTTGCTGGAGTGATACTTGAAGGGAGAGATTACAGTAAGTGCTCCATATTGTAAACCAAAATTAGAACAATTTGATTGATATCAATATACAGTAAGATGTCCACAAATAAATTCAGTGCAGAATTCAGGGGAAACTTCTTTTCCTCAGCATGTGGTGAGAGTGCAGGAAGAGGCAAATCATATGAATGCATTTAAAGAGACTCTTAGTGAGCATGTAAGGTAATTTTTGCTGATACAGTTTGAAAAGAACGCATGGAAGAATATTAGATTGAAACATAAATACTGACAAGACTGATTGGACTGAATGGCTGTTATTCTACCATCCATTTAAAGTACTAAGTCTTCATCAGTGTCATCCGCATGACTTATTTGAGGTACACTAATGTTAAACGCTTGTGCAAAAAAAATGAGAAATTGAGAATGATTTTTCTCCTTTTTGGCAATGATTTTCTTCCTTTCTCCTATAAACTAGTTCTGTCAGAAAAATTGAGAGGAATTAGGTTGGTTCCTTCTCTGAATATGGTTCAACTTTAGAAATGTACCTGTTTACCATTTAGTACTTCTTATTTGTTAGACTTCTAAGGTTCATATTCATTCTGAATCATGCTATCATGATACTGCAGCTGAAATTCTATTTATTTTAGCAATCATAATCACTTCTTGGTCTCATGGTCAGTAGCACACTTTTTTCCTCCTTTGATTTAATATTTCTGTCCTTTCTTTGCGTGTGACACATTTGTTCCTGCTGACAAATTGACAGGAAGACAATGGGTTGAGAGTATGCAGGTTTTGCTGACCAGTCTTTTTGTTTCTGGGCACCTTGCTCAGCTAATTAAGCTTTTCATCTCTGCCCAGCTCTTCCAATGCATTTCAAAACAGTAAGTCTTCAGAAGTTATGGCAATCATCTCTGAATTCTCACTGTCAAATTCCACATGTTCTTGTAGCAGTGACTATCTATATGCTAAAGAGATTTTGACCATTAGGTAGCTCACTGTACTGTAATTCTTTGGTATACAACTATCATCTGTTTGATGAACATGGCCGAGCTTAGCGATGAATGTGTGCTGATGAAACGAGACACAGCAGTACCTCCAAGCTGGTGACCTTAACCTGCCAAGGGTCTGAGATAACAAAGATTGCAATTTTCTCTTGCATACTAAATATTATCCCAATCTTACCATTTGTTCTGGAACTGGCACTTAACGCAACACAGCACATGTTCCCTGAATTTTAGCAGAATCTTGTCCGGTCAGTGTGACCGAGATAATTCAAGCAGATCAGTACAATGAAGACAATAGATATGATAGAAATTTTTTTCAAAGTATCATTACAAACCACGTTTGTTTAAGTAAAGCTCAGATTGTGCATATTTATGATAATGAAGTTAGATGAAGAAAAACAGTCTAAGGTTTGAGTGAAACACAAATTCTTGCACGCTGTAGTTGGACTAAAGGCTTTGTTTTTGTACTTTGTAACCTAAATAATCCAATGCATAAAAAAGCAGTTGACACTTCTAATTTGAAGAGCCAAATCAGACTCTCTGAACAAATGCTGCAAGAATTGCTGAGTTTCTCAAATATTTTCTGTTACTATTTCAGTTCATTCATTGATTATTTTTTAAAATAATTGTAATTTTTCAAATTTTAGCAATAGCTGGCTGAGAAACATTCTTGTGAGCTACATGTTGCTTTGATTTGCTGCATGTCTTTAAAGATGACGGGATCACAAATATTTCAAACACACTCTCATTACAATTATAGAAGACTACATGAACTGTGTACTGCTCACCTTTTCAAAATTTCTGTTTTAAAGTTATATGAAAAACCTTGAGTCAAAGAAAATGTTTATTTGGAAAGTAATATTTCATTTAATTTTAAGCCAGAAGTCTGGAAATAAAAAACCAAAGAACTCTGGTTGATGGAAATCAGAAACAAACTACCTTGGTCCATTCCTCCTCCACACCACATGTCTCCACAGCTCTGCAGCCACAGAAGGTGTAACAGCTGGCCACCTTCTACCTCTCTCCTCATTCCTCCCTGCTCACTATACAAGGCCCCAGACACATCTTCCAGGTGAAGCAGCAATTTACCTGCACTTCACTCCATCTAGTCTACTGTATTTGCTGCTCACAATGTGGTCTGCTGTACACCGCAGTGAAAAAAACAGACTGGGTGACTGAGATAATGGGAACTGCAGATGCTGGAGAATCCAAGATAATAAAATGTGAAGCTCGATGAACACAGCAGGCCCAGCAGCATCTCAGGAGCACAAAAGCTGACGTTTCGGGCCTAGACCCTTCATCAGAGAGGGGGATGGGGTGAGGGTTCTGGAATAAATAGGGAGAGAGAGGGAGGCAGACCAAAGATGGCGAGAAAAGAAGATAGGTGCAGAGGAGAGAATAGGTGGGGAGGTAGGATGTGGATAGGTCAGCCCAGGGAAGACGGACAGGTCAAGGAGGTGGGATGAGGTTAGTAGGTAGGAAATGGAGGTGCGACTTGGGGTGGGAGGAAGGGATGGGTGAGAGGAAGAACAGGTTAGGGAGGCAGAGACAGGCTGGGCTGGTTTTGGGATGCAGTGGGGGGAGGGGATAAGCTGGGCTGGCTGTGTGATGCAGTTGGGGGGAGAGGACAAACTGGGCTGGTTGTGGGATGCGGTGGGAGAAGGGGAGATTTTGAAGCTGGTGAAGTCCACATTGATACCATTAGGCTGCAGGGTTCCCAAGCGGAATATGAGTTGCTATTCCTGCAACCTTCGGGTGGCATCATTGTGGCACTGCAGGAGGCCCAGGATGGACATGTCATCTGAAGAATAGGAGGGGGAGTTAAAATGGTTCATGACTGGGAGGTGCAGTTGTTTATTGCACACCGAGCGGAGGTGTTCTGCAAAGCGGTCCCCAAGCCTCTGCTTAGTTTCCCCAATGTAGAGGAAGCCACACCGGGTACAATGGATACAGTATACCACATTGGCGGATGTGCAGGTGAACCTCTGCTTAATATGTAAAGTCATCTTGGGGCCTGGGATGGGGGTGAGGGAGGAGGTGTGGGGGCAAGTGTAGCACTTCCTGCGGTTGCAGGGGAAGGTGCCGGGTGTGGTGGGGTTGGAGGGCAGTGTGGAGTGAACAAGGGAGTCACAGAGAGTGTGATCTCTCCGGAAGGCAGACAAGGGTGGGGATGGAAAAATGTCTTGGGTGGTGGGGTCGGATTGTAGATGGCGGAAGTGTCAGAGGATGATGCGTTGTATCCGGAGGTTGGTGGGGTGGTGTGCGAGAACAAGGGAGATCCCCACCCTTGTCTGCCTTCCGGAGAGATCTCTCTCTCCGTGACTCCCTTGTTCACTCAACACTGCCCTCCAACCCCACCACACCCGGCACCTTCCCCTGCAACCGCAGGTAGTGCTACACTTGCCCCCACACCTCCTCCCTCACCCCTATCCCAGGCCCCAAGATGACTTGCCATATTAAGCAGAGGTTCACCTGCACATCCGCCAATGTAGTATACTGTATCCATTGTACCTGGTGTGGCTTCCTCTACATTGGAGAAAACAAGCAGAGGCTTGGGGACCGCTTTGCAGAACACCTCCGCTCGGTTCGCAATAAACAACTGCACCTCCCAGTTGTGAACCATTTTAACTCCCCCTCCCATTCTTCAGATGACATGTCCATCATGGGCCTCCTGCAGTGCCACAAGGATGCCACCCGAAGGTTGCAGGAACAGCAACTCATATTCCACTTGGGAACCCTGCAGTCCAATGGTATCAATGTGGACTTCACCAGTTTCAAAATCTCCCCTTTCCCCCACCGCATCGCACAACCAGCCCAGTTCATCCCCTCCACCGACTGCATCACACAACCAGCCCAGCCTGTCTCTGCCTCCCTAACCTGTTCTTCCTCTCACCCATCCCTTCCTCCCACCCCAAGCCGCACCTCCATTTCCTACCTACTAACCACATCCCACCTCCTTGACCTGTCCTTCTTCCCTGGACTGACCTATCCTCTCCCTACCTCCCCACATATACTCTCCTCTGCACCTATCTTCTTTTCTCTCCATCTTCAGTCTGCCTCCCTCTCTCTCCCTATTTGTTCCAGAACCCTATCCCCATCCCCCTTTCTGATGAAGGGTCTGGGCCCAAAACGTCAGCTTTTGTGCTCCTGAGAAGGTGCTTGGCTTGCTGTGTTCACCCAGCTCCACACATTGTTATCTTAGGCTGGGTGACTGAATTGCAGGACACCTACGTTCTGTCCTCAAAATGAACCTGAGCTTCATGTTGCCCACAACTTCAACACGCCACCCTGTTCCCTGGCCAACATCTATTTCTCAGGCTTGCTGTAGTACTTCAACGAAACTCGTGTTAGAAGAACAGCACCTTATTTTCAGCTTTGAAACCCTCCAACCTTCTGGACTCAAAATTGAGCTTAATAATTTTAGGCCTAAGCACCTTCTGCCATGCCCTTATCCCAGCCCCTACAACGTATGAACTTATCATCAATTGGGCTGCTGCCACAAGCAGCCCATTGTCAACCACTAACAGTCCCCATTAGCAGCCATTCATTCTCCCAGGCTGACCTTTGCTCATTCCTTTGTCTGCCCAACTGTACTTCTCTGTCTCTGGGCTTCATCTCTACTGACTCCTTCCTCTTCACCCCCATCCCTTCTCCAGCATATACCAATCTTTTCGTGGCTGCAATCAATTCTGAAGAAGGGTCACTGGATCTGAAACGTTAACTGTACTTTCTCTCTGCAGATGTTGCCAGACCTCTCAAGTCTTTCCAACAATTTCTGATTTTGATTTTGTACATCTTTGTTGCTTTTTCAAATCTTGACTCCATATTAAATATGAGCAATATATTTTTTTAAAAATGAACATTTGCACTTTCTTTTATAATAAACCCTCAACTAACTTTACTGTTATTAATTTCTGTAATTTGTGTACTTTATATTCATTTCAAAAGAGCTCATTTTGCAAAGTCATAGGAAATTTAATCAAGACTGATTTAAAATGTTGGGACGTAAAGTTGGTTAATAACCACCAGCTTTTTTCTACATTTGAATCAACACCAAGGGGCAGGGAATGTTCTGTGTTTCTCTTAAAAGGAACAGTATTCGTCGTGGAGTAAAATTTGCCTAACATGATGGAGATTCAGTGGAATTTTTAAAAAAAATTTCATTTTTTTGTTTCATTCAAATTGTAAGAAATGGAGTAAGAGACAGTTGCAGAAAACTAATCCTATTACAAATGCTGCAAAAATGGAAAGGGTTTTGAAAAGCTGTAAAAGTATTTTGAAAGTCTTTCAGTTAAAACTGAAGCCCTGAAATAAGGATTGCATGGATCTTCTGAGAGACTTGGCTGAATAAACTTGTTGACCCAAGTTATGGATGTCATATTAAAAGGATAATAGGCTTCTGCTTTCACTACCAATGAGGATACGCACACAGTAGTAGATAGAGTTATTCTGAAAATTGCTATTACTTGGAAAATGTTACTCCACGTTGATGGAATACCCGGACCTAATACCGCGTAGCCCATTTTGCTGATTGAAATGGCAGTCGTTTATGTGAAGTATTCGTTCATATTTAGTTGACCTTTGATCTATGGGATGTTGTTTGCAGTGGACTGGAGCAATGCTTGTGTGATCTATATTTAAGAAAGGGAATAAATTGTTGCCTTAGAATGATCAACTTGTCACTCTAAAATCAAGTGTAGAGAAGAAACGAGAAGGGTTCTGATAAGAATTCTTAAAGGAGATAAAATTTGCATGTAATAGCAATCTTTCAGGTGCAGTACTGATTTTCTGCAATCTACGTGTCACCAGCTACATAACTGTTTGTCATGGTTTCAAAATATGGTATTGGTTATCAGAAGTTATTCTGAGGAGGAAATTGATAATGCTCATATCAGGAGGCTGCTATAAATTGAGCCAGGTCACAAATATAATCCTGCAGCCTTTCTGCTGAAATTGGTGTCCCACATCATATTAGCACTGGAGTGAAACATTTAGTTCTAACTTGACCTGGAGTTCATAGTTGATAATTAGAAATGTAGGTTTTTGGGTGCCATTTCTAGGATAAGTGTGATGTCATGGATGGGAAGGGAAACTCTGAATTTTTGTATGCAATGGCAAGGTATCTTATCAAATGTTAGGACTGGAGGATGGATATTAACTGATAATTCATTGAAGGTCCAAAAGTACTAGAATGGCAAGTGTGAATTTTCGGTTACATAGCTCAAACAGAATAATATAAAGCTCCTTCACTTGAGCAATGCAATACCTAGACATAGTTGTCCATAGGAGTATAGTATACAATGTTGTCCCACACATGTTGTGAAAACAAAGCAGCCTGCTTGATGGCATCCCACCTATCAACTTCAGCATGCACTCCCTATGCACCACCAGTGCAGAATGGCAGTAGTGCTTACAGTTTACAAGATGCTCTGCGGCTAGCAAAGTTCATTTGTCACTGACTAAATACTGGACCTCTACCATTTGGAAGGTCCAGGGTAGCAGATGCTTAGGAACATCATCACCTACAAATTCCCCTCCAAAATAAATATCATCCTGATTTCGAACTATATCATCAGTCGTCACAATCCTGGAACTTCCCAGTTGCACTCTGGGGGGTCCCTCCTGCGCCAAGAGCAGCAGTTTTCAAGAAGGCAGTTCACTGGCTACCTTCTGCAGAGAAATTAAGAATGGCCAGTAAATGCTGGCTGACCCAGCAACAGCCATGTTGAATACATTTTTAAAAAGAACTTCTCAGCAAGTTTAAGAGTGTAATCAAAATGATTGCTCAGTTATAATGAATTAGCATGACAGGTTTTGAGCTTGTGCTGTGGTCCCAGACCCCTGGCCCCACCCTGGCCCAAGCACAGGGCCTCTGGCCCTGACCCAAGCTAAAAAAGTCCTAGCCCACAATTACTGGACACTGACGTACACATCTGTACAGGACCCTGCCAGAAAGTACTTTCGTTACTTAATGGTCCCACACAATTTCTCTGTTCCTATTGTCATTTACTGCAAGAATATGTCAAAATATAAGCAGCCACAAAACTGACTCCCACTGGACCTGATTGTACAGATGCTGGCAGTATCTAGTATCTCATCCAGTGGCTTTTTTAGTCAGTAATTCTACCCATGGTCAAGGGCTGTTGCTGGTGAGGGAGAAGAGGAGCTTCACATCTGAACCTGATGCCCTCACAAAAGGGCCACATATGTTCTTTCAGTAGTTATGGATTCTTTTACAAATAATATCCTCGTCAGGATATTGAATGGCTGTTTATATTTACACTTGGTGTAAATTTTGTCTAAATTGCCACCTTCAAGTTGATGTTTCTGTCAAAAGCATAATGTATCCTGGGCTAATCATATGCAAATGTATTAAACAATGAGAATAATTGGATAACATTTTACTGTCGCATTGCTATTCATTTAAATACTTGCCGCATCTGGAGTCGTGTATATAATCACTGTGCATAAGTAATAATTTAATAAATCTGATGTTCTTCTTTTTTGTATGGAATTGAATTTGAATCAGAACAATTCTTACCTGGAGTCAAATGTATTGCATTCCTAAACAACATATTTACTGAAGAATGGAAAATTAATTCCTCTTTTTCAAACTATAGTTGGGGAGATGTTTTCCATTACTGTATTATTGGTGACAGACATAATGACGACTTTTCAGTCTGTAGTGTAAATGGTTTGTGGTTTGAATGTTTTATTTCACTCGTGTTGGACTTTATTTATAAGCACGATATCCAGTTTGAAAGCATCTGTATATAGTTAACAAAATTTGTGTTTATATATGTACGGTATTGATGCAATGTTACAGTTCTTCAAGAAAGGCCAGAATGTTATCTGTTCAAAAATAACCCATTTCATTGTATTCCTGGTTTTAAAAAAAGGTATAAACATAGAAAAACAAAACATTTTCTTGAATTATGCTTTTATTTGAAAATACTGTTCTACTTTATCTTCTTCAAATTTTCTTCCATAACGTTTAGTTATGTTTGGACATTGTCTGTCTGCAAGAAGCTAGAAGACATTGAATCCATTGAATTCCTACAGTGTGAAAACAGGCCATTTGGCCCAACAAGTCCATACAGACCCTCAAAAGAGCATTCTGCTCTGATTCATTCACCTATCCCTGCATTTCCTCATGTCTAACCCAAATACCCCTGGACACTATGGCCAATTTAGCATGGACACTCCACCTACCCTGCACATTTTTGGACAGATAGATAACGTGGTTAGGAAGGCATAAGGGATACTTGCCTTTATTAGCTGAGGCAAAGAGTTTAAGAGCATGGTGCTTATGCTGGAACTGTATTAAAAGTTGGCTAGGCTGCAGCTAGAGTATTGTGTGCCGTTGTGGAATGCACATTATGGGAGAGATGTGATTGTACTGGAGAGGTTGCAGAGATTTACCAGAATTTTGCCTGGCTGGGGAATTTTAATTTTGAAGAGAGTTTGGACAGACAATGGCTGTTTTCCTGAGAGCAACAGACCCTGAGGCGGGTACATGATTGAGATGTGTAAAATTTGAGGGGCATCGATAGGCTAGACAGGAAGGAACTTGGTAGTGCGATTAATGACCAGAGCAGAGATTTAGGGTAAAGGGCAGGAGGTTTAGCAGCAATGTGAGGAAAATTTACTTCACTAAAAGTGTGGTGGGAATCCAGAACTCAGTAGCTTTAAGTGTGGTAGAAGTGGAAACCCTCAAAATTTACGAAGTATTTTGATGCTAAAGTGTATGAGCTATGGCCTAAGTGCTGGAAAATGGGATTAGGGGATTAGAATCATTGGGTGGTTGTTTTTGGTGGTCATGAATTCAGTGGGCTGAAAAGCCTTTTTCTGTGTTGTTGAACTTCTGCAACTCTATCACACAACATTTTCTTGTTTCTTCTTATTTAAAGGGTGGACTAGATTCCTGCTTTTAGACCACAAAGGCAAAATACTGTGGATGCCGGAAATATGGAAATACCGACTGAACAGAACCTTTTTTATGCAATTACAACAGATGCAGCACTTCACCCTTTTACTTTGCAGTGTTCAAGCCCAAAGCAGTCCTCTGACTTTGTAGGAAGAAGGCTTCTTCTATTTAGTCTGTGCTGCCCTCCAACCTACTAGAGACCTCCACTTTGCTTTACATTTAGACTCCAAGCCATAGCTTGCATTCTGTCCATCGATGCTGCCTGATCCGTTGTGATCTCCAGCATTTTTTGTTTTGCGTCATGGTTAGACGAGAACTATGACCATTCTATACAAAATACACTTCAATCCATAGAAGCCATAGGTAATAAAATCTGATTCTGGAATTCAAAAATTAACAGTACATGTTTTATCATTGTCTTTTTAAGGTACATCATTAATCAGTAACTAAAATGTGGAATCAAAGAACCTTGATGATCTAGCAATGGCCTTTCCCATTAAACCTGTTTCTAGTTGTCAGCTCTAGGTCTAGGTTTCTTGATGTTATTCTGTATTGACTTTTTTTTTTGCCTGCCCAATAAAATACTTATTTGTTCGGAATATGATTCTGTGGCCCATGATGCTTTGCCATTTAATCAAAAGCTTTATCAAGTCATAGTGACTCTGAGAAAATATAAGTAATGACAAAGAAATGCGCCCAACAATTGAATGAATTTGGAAAGAAAGTGCAATTTTTAAAACCATTTTTTTCCGAAATAATCTGAAATAGAACCAAAAGTTCAAAGGGAATGTTAAAACTAGTAAAATAACTCAAGTAAGTAAGCATGTGTTTCCAGAGAAGTTTACAATACCAAACTGCTTTGAAGTCTCTATTTCTGCTGCATCTAGAGGAAAGAAGGGTTTGCATTCAAATACAATAATGCTTCTTATCCGCAAGACACCCAGAGGTGATAACAGGTGATGGATGCAGTCACTATTGGTTTGTTATCAAATACAATACTCAAATAAGGGTATCCAAATGCCACAAGAGCAATGGGCTAGTTAATCTCAGTTATTCGCTTTATGTTTAATCATCTTCTGTTTCGTCAGTTTAACCTCCAAGGTGGGAAAGCTTTTAGGAATAATAATTTGGTTTGAAATTAAAAGTCACTTCGACAAATGTAGGTTAATAAAGGAAAGCAAGCATGAATTTCTTAAGGGTAAGTCATATTTCACAAACTTGCTTGAGAGCTTTTGATCTGACAGCAGTATGAATTGCTGAGGGTAATGATGTTAACGTAGCGTACATGGACTTATGAGAGGTACTTAATCAATTGTCTCATTACAGTCTTCTGAGCAAAGCTAGATCTTGTGCAATAAAAGGGACAATAACAACATTGGTACAGACTTTGCCGAATAACAGGATGCTGAGACCAAGCGGAATTGTTTTTTGAACAGCAGGAAGTCTACCACTAGAATTCTGTATTAGAACTCTTAGTGCATCTCATATATATTAATAACTGAGACCATGGTCTGCAGGGCACAATTTCTAAACTTGCAGATAATTCAAAACTAATAGCGTGAATTTCAGAAGGACATGGATAAGTTGGAAAGGTGGAATGGATGGATAAGTGACAGATGCGATTTAACATTGAGAAGTATGAGGTAATACATTTTGATAGGAAGTACACGGACAATTCTAAAGATAAAAGGAGTTGAGAGAAGATTTGATAGAAGTATTCCAACTCTTGAAGAGTCCAGGCAGAGTAGATAGGGTGAAATTGTTCTATTGGTAGAAGGATGAGAACTGAGAGCATAAAATTCAGGTAATTGACCACAGTAGTAGAGGCAACGTGTTTCATGTGGCGGCACAATTACACAATCATGCAAGCCCTACATACAGTTACAGAAATAATTTTGAACATGAGCAGTTTGAATAAGCCTTCAAACTCTGATAACTACGATTAGTTTTAGGCCAGGAATGAGTGAGTTGCAATTGGGTGATTTAGAAATAATCATTGCAATCTGAGTAGAATTTCTCACTTTAGTTTGACTGCTAACTTTTGTAGGTTGCTGTATGTAGAAAATATGTTGTGGAGTTAAACCAAATAATGGGGAGGTGATGGGGTGGTGTTAACATCCCTGGGTTAGTAATCCAAATATCCGGGTTAATGTTCTGGGGGAACTGAAAGAACTGTGGATGCTATAAATCGGGAACAAAAACAGAGGTTGCTGGAAAAGCTCAGCAGGCCTGGCAGCATCTGTGAAGAAGAATCAGAGTTAATGTTTCAGTTCCAGTGACCCTTCCTCAGAACTGATGGTAGCTAGGAAAATGTTGGTTTATATGCAGAAGATAAGGTGGGAGGAGGGGGTAAGGACTGAACAATTGGTGTGACTGGAGGGTTTGAGATATAGGGAGATGTTAAATAGACTGAAGCTGTATTCCCTGGAATGTCAGAGGCTGAGGGGTGACCTTACAGATTATAAAATCGTGAAGGACATGGATAAGGTGACAGTCAAGATCTTTTCCCCAGGGTAGTGGAGTCCAAAACTAGAGGGCATAGTTTTAAATTGAGAGGGGAAAGATTTTAAAGGTATCTGAGGGGCACCTTTATCACCCAAAGGCTGGTGTGTGTATGGAATGAACTACCAGAGGAAATAGTGGAGGGAAGTGCAATTGCAACATTTAAAAGGCACCTGAATGACTATATAACTTGGAAGGGTTTAGAGGAATATGGACCAAATGCTAGCAATTGGGACTAGATTAATTTGGGATATCTGCTTGGCGTGGACGAGTTGGTCCCAAAGGGTCAGTATCTATGCTGTACAACTCCATGACTTCATGACAGGAAAAGACACAAGGAATTAAATTATCGATTTTCTGAAGAAGGGCCCCGACCCGAAACGTCAAGCTTTCCTTCTCCTCTGATGCTGCTTGGCCTGCTGTGTTCATCCAGCTTCACACCGTGTTATCTCAGATTCTCCAGCATCGGCAGTTCCTACTATCTCTGCAGGAATTAAATGGGTCTTTTTCCAAGTGGCAGCCTGTGATTAGTAAGGTATTATAAGGATCAGTGCTGCGGCCCCAGCTATTCGCAGTATAGAAGTAAGTGACCTACACAAGGGAACCAAGCGTAACATTTCCAAGTTAGCTGGTGAAACCAAATTGGATGGAATTGAGACTTGTTAGGGAGATGCAAGGACACTTCAAGGTGATTCACACAAGTTGAGTGAGTTGGCAAACCCATGATAGATGCAGTACTATTTGGCGAAGTGTAAAATTGTATGCTTCAGTGTAGAAAACAAAGAAAGGAAGCGTATTATATTGGGAAGTATGGATGTACAAAGAGATCCAGGTATACTCATGTACCAGTCAATCAAAGTGATCAGGCAGGTGCAGCAACCAGTTAGGAAGACAATTTATTAGTCTTCACTGCAAGAGGATTTGAGTTCAGAAGTAGTGATATCACTGCAGTTATACACAGCAGAGACCACACCAGTGTTGTGTGCAGTTTTGGTGCCTCTGATGAGGAAGAGATACACTTGTCATTGAGGGTGTACAGCAGATGTTGACCAGGCTGATATCTGGTATGGCAAGACTAGCCTATGAGGAGAGCTTGTTTCGACTGGAACTGTATTCACTAGATTTTAGAAGGATGAGAGGAATCGGATTGAAATGCATCCAGCTCTGATAGGGCTGGACAGACTGCATGCAAGGAGGATGTTTACCATGGATGGGAAGTCGAAAACCAGGAGATGCAATCTCAGTATATGGACCAGGTTATTTCGGACTTTGAAGAGTAAGGTTTTAACACAAAGACAGTGAACCTGTAGAATTCTCTGTGCATAACGCTGTAAAATCATTGAATATCTTCAAGAAAGAGATGATTTTATATTTTAAAGACATCAAGAGGTATGGGGAGAAAGAGGAATATTGCATTGACTCGGGTGTGGTCACATTGAATGACAGAGCAAGTTCAAAGGATCAAATAACTTACTCCTGCTTTCAATATTCAGTTTCTGTGTCGGAGTGATTCGGATCTAGAATGCCAGCCCACACACAATTGAATGGTCATTTTCTACATCATAGTCATTCAATGATTCAATGATGATGATGGTATGGATTGAGAAATGAAAGTTGACAGGGACTGGGAGGATTTTCTGCTCTTGAAGCTGCAAATTACCATGGAATGTCTTGTGACCAACTGGAAAAGTAATGGGGCCTCAGTTCACTATTTCAAAGGCATCACCTCTGACAGTGCTGGACTCCATCATTTAATATACTGAAATATCATCCAGGTTTATGTGCTCCAATCCTAGAGTTGAACTTGCTGCTCAAGTCAGAAAGTCACAGGTAGGACAGTGGGGCAACTGATCACTGAAGAAGTTGTGAATGCATATTGTAAATTGCTCAACAATTTGGGCACAAATCCTGGAAATAAATAACTTGCTAGCCTGATCGACTTGAAGGAATCATTGTGTATGCCATCCATCTGCCTTCTACCACCATGACACCCTCTCTATGGGAGCCTTTACTTTCCATTGGCAGAAGTGGCGTAGTTGTATGTTCACCAAAGATAGTCTATCACACCATCATTTACAGGCAATTGGATGGGTAGTTGGTCGTGTGAAGAGAAAATAGCAGCCATTAAACTTCTTCCTTTTCTCCCATCCTGATCTACAACCTTCATGCCTGTGTTGTAAATGTAGGACATTAGTCTTAAAATGCAGTGGCGCTGTAACAAATCTTGAAAAGGCATGATCAAAAACAGATACCAGAAGTTCCAGTTTTTAAAAAAGAGATATTTTGGAAGGAATACAATGCAAGAGTGGTAGATTATGACAGCTGTTCAGGGGAATGGAACAGTTGATTTTGTTTTAGAGTTTCTGGTTCATGTAAGAATTGTGACTCTGTGCAGAAAGGTCTTTGATCTCGAAGTGGCCAGTTGTGGTACAGTAATCTGCACAGCAATGGTATGGACTTTGGAAGGGCCTGAACAATTAATTGGTGTTGAGGAAAATCCTGGAGGAGAGTTCTTGTGTTTTGTTTTTCAGATGGCTGTTAGTATAATATTGATTAGAACATAGAATAGTACTGCACAGGAACAGGCCCTTTAGCCCACCATATCTATGCCTCCCTTGTTGCCATTTTAAACTAATTTCATCTGCCTGCACATGGTCCATATCCTTCTATTCCATGACCGTTAATGTTTCAGTCTAAATCCTCTTGAACTTTGCCATCTCATCTTCTACCAACTCTCCTGGCAGTGTATTCCAGGCACCTAACTCCATCTGTGTTTTAAACAAAAAAAATTGCCTCACTTTTTTTAAAATTCATGCATGGAATGTGGGCAACAATGCCTGACCAGCATTGATTGCCTCTCCCTAGTTGCCCTTGAGAAAGTGGTGGTGAACTGCTTTCTTGAATCGCTGCAGTCAAAATGCTGTGGGTTGACCCACAGTGCAGTTGGGAGGGTATTCCAGGATTTTAATCTAGCGACAGCGAAGGAACAGTGATATATTTCCAAGTCAGAATGGTAAGTGGTTTGGTCGGGAACTCGCATGTGGGGGTTTTCCCATGTACCTGCTACCCAATATCCTTTGAGATAGAAATGGCCATGAGTTTGGAAAATGCTGTCTAAGGATCTTTGGTGAATTTCTGCAGTGTAGTTTGTAGATAGTTCACACTGTTGATACTAAGCTTCTGTGGTAGAGGGATTGGATGCTTATAAATGTGTTCCCAATCAAACAGGCTGTTTTGTCCTGTAGATGGTGTAAAACAACTTGAGTGTTGTTGTGGTTGCACCCATCCAGGCAAGTGCGGAATATTCCATTACACTCCTGACTGGTTCCTTGTAGGTGGGCAGGCAATGGGGAGTCAGGAGCTGAGTTAATGGCAGCAATATTCCTAACCTTGACCTGCTGTTGTAGCCACTGTGTTCATGAGGCATGTCCAGTTCCTGGTCAATGATACATCCTAGAATGTTGATAGTGGGGTACTCAGTGATGGTAACATCATTGAATGTCAAGGGCTAATGGTTAGATTGTCTCTTTTGGATTGCCTGGTATTTGTACAGCATGAAAGTTACTTGCCATTTGTTATTCCCAAACCTGGATATTGTCCAGATCTTGTTGCATTTGAATATGGACAGTTTCAATATCTGAGAAGCCATGAACTTGAGCAATCACTGGCGAATGTCCCCACTTCTGACCTTATGATGGAAGAAAAATCATTGATGAAGAGGCTGAAAATGGGCCTAGGATGCTACCCTGAGGAACCATTGCAGAAATATCCTGGAGCTGAGATGATTGGCCTCCGGCAACCACAACCATCTTCCTATATGTCAAGCATGAGCGCGACCAGCAGAGAGTTTGCTCTTTCCGCCTGTTGATTCCAGTTTTGTGAGAGCTCCTTGATGCCACACTCAGTTGAATGCAACCTTGATGTCAAGGGCTGTCATACTCCCCTCACCTCTGGAATTCAGCTCTTTTGTCCATGTTTGAACCAAGGCTGTAATGAGATCAGGAACTGAGTGGCAGTGGCAGAATCCAAACTGGGCATCACTGTGCAGGTTAGTGCAAGGTAGGTGCTGCTTGACAACATTGTTGATGACACCATCTGCCACTTTACTGATGATCAAGACTAGACTGATGGAGCAATAGTTGGCTGGTTTGGCTTTGACCTGCTTTTTTGAGTATGGGACATACCTGGGCAATTTTCCACATTGCCGGGTAAATGCTAGTGTTGTAATTGTATTGAAAGAGCTTGTCTAGGGGAATGGCAAGTTCTGAACCATATATCTTCATATTATTGCTGGAATATTAGTGTGGAGCTGGACGAATACAGCAGGCCAAGCAGCATCTTAGGAGCACAAAAGCTGACGTTTCGGGCCTAGACCCTTCATCAGAAAAGGGTCTGATAAAAGGTCTAGGTCCGAAATGTCAACTTTTGTGCCCCTAAGATGCTGCTTGGCCTGCTGTGTTCATCCAGCTTCACATTTTGTTCTCTCGGATTCTCCAGCATCTGTAGTTCCCATTATCTCTATTGTCAGAGCTCACAGCTTTTACAGTATATAGGACCTCCAGCTATTTCTTGATATCATGTGAAATGAAATGAATTGAATTGGCTGAAGACAGGTATTTGTGAAATGTTGGGGACCATTGGTCGGGGCAAAGATGAACCACCTACTTGTCACTTCTGGCTGAAGAATGCTGTGACTGTTTCAGCCTTACCTTTTGCACTGAGGCGCTGGGCTCTTCCACCACTGAGGATGGGAATATTTGCTGCTTTAGCTGTTTGGTATGCAAGCACTTTACCAGGGTGACACCTTATTTTTAGGGATCCCAGACATGCCTGCCATTACTGTTCCACCATCTTCCCATCAGGCTCCCCTTCCAGTCAACTGTGGACAGCTCCTCCCTTGTGCCTTTGTAGTTGCCTTTACTCAATTGTAACACCGTTACATCTGATTCTAGCTTCTCTGTCTCAGACTGCAGGGTGAATTCTATAATGTTATGGTCACTGTCACTTTGGGAGTCCTTCACCTTAAGCTCCCTTATCAAATCTTTCTCATTACAGATCACCAAATCCAGAATTGACTGTTCCCTAGTGGGTGTGCCACAGGCTGCTCCAAAAGGAACACCTCAAACATTTCATGGATCCTTTTTCTTAGGATCTACTGCAACCTGATTTTCCCAGTACCCCTGCATTTTGAAGTCCCCCATGATTACTTGTAATAGTGCCTTTCTCAAATGCTTTTTGTATTCCCATGATTTATTTTCTGTCCCACATCCTGACTGTTGCTAGGAAGCCTGTACACAACTCCTATCAGCATTTTTTCCTTCTTTCCCAACTCAGATTTTATGCTTTCCAACTCCATATCGCTTTTTGCTTTCAATTTATATTTCATTTCTTGCTAATGCCATCTCCTCTTCCCATCAGCTTGTCCTTTCGATATGACACGTATCCTTGTATATTTAGTTCCCAGCACTGAACCCCTTGCAGCCAGTCCTCTGTGATACCTACAACATGGTACCCGCCAATTTCAATTTGCACAAAAAGTTCATTTGTTTCGCCTTGTTTCATACAGCGCAGATTTAAGTACAACATGCTAAATTTCCCTCCTTCTCACAGTTGTCCCCCTATCTGCTGTGCCTAAAGTTTGTTTCTGGACCCTTTCCATAGTCTCTGCCCCATTGCTTGTTCTGGAAACTTTAATAAATCTTCTCCTGAGCCCTACACCAACTAGTTTAAAGTCCATATGAACTTGACTTAACTTGATTCGCACCATCAGTTCATCTGCTTTATTCCAAATATTTCACGCATTAAGACACAAAGTCTTTCAGTATGTTCTGTCCTTGAGCTTCTCTCCACTTTTATGGTTCTTTGGTACGGTATGACATTCATGCATTCTGTCCCTTCCTTCTAATTTTGGATAACAATCAACCCCATCACTAATCTGCATAAATCAAATTACCTCTCCTTAATCTTTGATTTTATAGTTTTCCATGCAACTGAACATTACTCTACACCCTCACACACTGCCCCAGCAACAGACCACCTACAATTCTCCAATTCTGTCCTTTGCCATCACTCACTTTTGTCCAGTAACAATCCTAGGTCATGGGCGAGTGCCATACCAATAGAAGCCATCGCCTACAATTTCCAGAAGCACCCAGCCTGTTTGACCTGGTGCCTCGGGTCTCTAATCCTGTGGAAAGGCCTCCACTACCCTGTCAAGTGTGGAATGGCACAAGATGCAGCTAGTCTTCCTGAAAATAGGTGACATGTAACTCCCACCACATTCCAGACAAAGATCAAAGCCCCTGTCATGTTCATTAACTGTTGCTCACTGTTTGTATTTGCCATATTCTATTCTGTAACATATTCTGCAACATAGAGGACCATACACCATACCATACTTAATCCCACTCCCTATTGGCCTTGATTTCCTGTGATCAGCAGTTTGTCTACTTTGACTTTAAATATATACAATTGTGGAGCATGCAGAACCACTGGGAGAGAGAATTTTTCATCCTGTCTTAAATGACTACCCTCTGGACCTGAGACAATGCATTTGTATTTAAGATTTCGCAGACTGGAGAAATAAAGCCACAGTGTCTGACCTGTGAAGTTCCTACAGGATCTTGTATCTTTCACCTCTCATTTTTCTAAGCTCCAGAGAGTGTAAACCCAGTTTGTGAAACTGCTCGTTGTAGGACAGTTCCTTCATCGCAGGATCCAAATGAGTGAATCTTTGCTTACTTACATACACTGTATAAACGTCAAATCCAGAGGACGCTTAGCATATGGCTCGTTTCACTTCTATTTGATATACTTGTTTAAATACTTAATTCAGGCATTGAAGTTTATTTTTCTTCCTTTTGTGGATCACCCCTGCCACAAACATGAATGTTTTTAAAGTAATTCGCCAGATATTATACCACATGCACACCAACACTAAATTAACTGATTATTATCGCTATTTATTTCTTTGTCTGTTTCTTTTGTAGAATGTGGGTATCACTGGCAAAATCAACATTTATAGACCATTCCTAATTGCCTTTAAACTGAGTGGCCCGCGTTAGAGATAACAAGGTGTAGAGCTGGATAAACACAGCAGGCCAAACAGCATCAGAGGAGCAGGAAAGCTGACGTTTTGGGCCTAGACCCTTCTTCAGAAATGGGGGAGGGGAAGGGAGTTCTGAAATAAATAGGGAGGGAGGGGGAGGTGGATAGAAGATGGATAGAGGAGAAGATAGTTGGAGAGGAGGCAGACGGGTCAAAGAGGAGGGAATGGAGCCAGTAAAGGTGAGTGTAGGTGGGGAGGTAGAGAGGAGATAGGTCAGTCCAGGGAGGATGGACAGGTCAAGGGGCCGGAATGAGGTTAGTAGGTAGGAGATGGGGGTGCGGCTTGAGGTGGGAAGAGTGGATTGGTGGGAGGAAGGGCAGATTAGGGAGGCTGGGATGAGCTGGGCTGGTTTTGGAATGCAGTGGGGGGAGGGGAGATTTTGAAGCTTGCAAAGTCCACATTGATACCATTGGGCTGCAGGGGTCCCAAGTGGAATAGAACGTTCTATTCCTGCAATCTTTGGGTGGCATCATTGTGGCACTACAAGAGGCCCAGGATGGCCATGTCGTCTGAGGAATGGGAGGGGGAGTTGAAATGGTTCGTGACTGGGAGGTGCAGTTGTATAGTGCGAACCGAGCATAAGGTGTTCTGCAAAGCAGTCCTCAAGCCTCAGCTTAGTTTCCCTGATGTAGAGGAGGCCACAACGGGAACAGTGGATGCAGTATACCACATTAGCAGATGTGCAGGTGAACATCTGCTTGATGTGGAAAGCCTTCTTGGGGCCTGGGATGGGGGTGAGGGAGGCGGTGTAGGGGCAGGTGTAGCACTTACTGCAGTTGCACGGAAAAGTGCCAGGTGTAGTGGGTCTGGAGGGGAGTGTGGAGTGGACAAGGGAATCACAGAGAGAGTGGTCCCTCTGGAAGGCAGATAAGGGTGGGGAGGGAAAAATGTCTCTCTCTCCTTCCTGGACCCCTCTGTCTCCATCTCTGGCAGCCACCTAGAAACTGATATCCATTTCAAGCCCACTGACTCCCACCCACCTTCCTGCAAAAATGCCATCCCCTATTCCCAAGTCCTTCGCCTCTGCCGCATCTGTTCCCAGGATGAGGCATTCCACTCCCATACATCTCAGATGTCCTTGTTTTTCAAGGACCGCAACTTCCCTCCTACTCAGTGGTCAAAAACACTCTCGACCGTGTCTCCCGCATTTCCCACAACTCATCCCTCACACCCCTTCCCCACAATTAAAACCAAAACAGAATCTCCCTCGCCCTCACGTACCAAACCACCAACCTCCGGATCCAACACATCATCCTCCAACACTTCTGCCATCTGCAATCCGACCCCAGCACCAAAGGCATTTTTCCCGTCAGAAAAGGGTCAGGGCCTGAAACGTCAGTTTTCCTGCTCCTGTGATGCTGCTTGACCTGTTGTGTTCATCTAGCTCTATACCTTGTTATCCCAGAGTACACCAGATGGTTTTTTTCACTACAATTAATACTTTCATGACATGAGCTTTCTATTCCAGATATTAATTCATCAAATTTAAATTCCACAAGTTGCAATGATGTGATTTGAGCCCATGTTCTGAAAGAGTGGGCCTCTGGATAACTAGCCCAGTGACATTGTCATTGTTTATTATTGCTGTTTTGTAATACCTTGCTGCGCAACAATTGATTTGTGAATTGTGGAGATAATAATGTTACCATGCCTCAAAAGTACTTTATTTTAGCTGTGTGAGGAAGTGAAAAGCACTACGCAAATGCTCATTTTCCTTCCTTTCTTAAAATCGTGAGAACTAGTTTGGGATCTTCGTATTCTGAATTCTTGTTCACACAAGTGTAGCCATTTGCTTCATGGAGAATGGAAACTGATTGGGAAATTTTTTAGGATTGCTTTTGTAACTTAGGTTGCTTCGAAAATGTTAGAAACTAACAGAAAGTCACTCATTTACTTCAATGATATGTCTCATACACAGGGATCTAAACAACAGATAAAATAGCACAGCACATGGAGTTACCCTTAGAAAAATTGATTGAGGTGAAATGAAGTTAGTTCTTTTGAACTGGCATGATTTAAATAATGATCAGGCTCCTTATATAAATGAGATTCTGGAATACCTGTGGTAAGTGGAAAGGGTCTGAAATTGCAACAGTAACAAATGTGATTTGGTTCCATTTTATGTCACTGGAGCATCCATGAGTAATATTTTGTTATACTGAATGTCAAAGGGTTAATGTTCGATATAAATGACTCTCTTCTCCTGGTATAACAGAAACATTTATTTCAAAGACACTACTTTACAGTATTGACTTTGCTTAGGTCCACAGGAGGTTGTGTGTTTGAACTCTTCAACTTGATGAGTTTCTGTCGAAGAGTTCCTTTACATAGCCTAATTAAAACCAGACTGATGTCGGGGCCCACGCTCTGGTTCTTATTTGGCCCACTCCTTGTGTCAGAAGTCAGGTCCCAGGAGAAATGTGAAGTTCATTATGGAGTCATAGTTTCTTTTTACCTTTTTTTGCCTTCAATATGAATAAATGTGATTTAGTTTTTTTGGCTGGCATTTTATCTGTGAATAAGATTTTTGCAGACTCCCGAGGGTCAAAATGGCTTAAAATGATATGAGTCCGAAACCTCAAAATGTTCATCGAAGCAATGAAATAAAATGAGTAAACCGCAGGAGTAGAAAAGCTGCAGTTCTCTTAATGAGCAATCTGCTTGTCAGTACGGCACAAAGTTCACATTGTAAACACCATGAGGCCCACAAACTGTGTCCTACACTTTGCCATAATTAATATGTCTATTTAACTGCTGACGGATTTCAAAGTAGTGTAATTTCTTTTTTGCTTTGCCCTTTATTTTTAACCTACTACCCTTCTCAGATTGTTAAACTTATATTCCTTTAAAAGCCTAGTCATGTGTTAGAGATAGTATGTACTGAACTCCCATACGTAGAAAATTTGTGTGTTTACAAGGGAAATAGAAATAGATGTGATTTAATAACAACTTTGGATAAATATGTTAATGTTAAAATATTTTCTGAATTGTGCCACTTTTGCCTTTGCTTTTGAGGGTTCTTCAAGAATCTCTCTCGTAATATTTGGTATTATTCCTGTGGTTCTACTCAGCACTGTGGGAAATAAAGTGGATTACAGTTTATGTTTCCGTCATTAAACGGAGGAATTTTCAGTGTAACAAGTTGACTTATTTTCATTTGAGGTATTCACATCTTGCACAATGTCAGCAAAACCTCAGTCATACAGATGTTCCAATCTTTGGCCTCAATCTGCTAACGTTCTGTAGTGACGCCTACAGTTCCCATTGCTGATTTCATTACCATCCAGTCCTGAACAGTTTGACTGCCCCAAGGATCTTTAAAGGTGACTAATCAATACTGTGGGCTGGTCACCCCATAAAAATTTAGGAAGGAAAGAAAACTAGTCTTCAAGATTCAATGTCTGCCCTTTTGTCCCTATGGTTCACATTCTGTTGGCTTAAGAACCTCTGAAAGTGTAGTTGAATCAGGACCTAGTAAGGTGTGAATTGATCCCTAAGGTGTGTGTGTTTTTTAAAGTATCACGTTGTGACAAGTGGAATCCTGTGGGGGTCTTTGCTCAGTCCTCAACTTTTTAAAATTTATGTCAGTGACTTGAGCGAAGCAAAGGCATGATGCTAAATTTGCAGATGACATAAAGACAGAAAAGCTTGTTGTGAAGAGGTCATAAGGAGGTTGCAGACAGATGTTGATACATTGTGAATGAGGAGTGATCTAGCAGATCAATTATAATGTGGAAAAATGTGAAATAGTTCCCTAGTTCCCTTTGGCAGGAAGAATGAAAAAGTAGAGTATTAATTAAATGCAGAACAAATGCAAAATTCTGATGTTCAGAGGATCTAGATGTTCTAATGCATGAGTTACAAAAGGTTGATGTGTAGTTATAGCAAGTGAATAAGAAAGCTAATAGAATCATTTTTTTTTGATGAGAGGACTTGAACACAATAGGATATTTATTGAGTAAGAATGTGATAAACATTGAAGCATAGGAACAGGAGCAGGCTTCTCAGCCCCTCGAGCTTTTTGCAGCATTCAAAAAGATCATGGCTGATCTGTGGCCCAACTCCATTTACCTGCCTTTGGCCCATGTGTGTTAATACCTTTACTTTACAAAAATTTATATGATCTCACATTTAAAATTTCAAATATCTACCATCCTTTACATGAACAGCTGCTTCCTAACATCTGAACAGTCTGGCCCTAATTCTCAGACTATACCCACTAGTTGTAGAATCCCTAACTGATGGAAATAAGTTCTGTTTTTCACTGTTACTCTTGAAGATTTCAACAGATCACCTTGAAGCTTCTAAATTATAGAGAACAGGCATAATTTTTATAATCCCTACTCATAACCTAACCACTGAAAATCCAGAAATTGTAAACCTGTGTTGTACTCCCTCCAAAACAATATCCTTCCTAGGCGTGGTGCCCAGATCTGCTGTCAGTATTTCAAGAGGTGGGTCTAACCAGGGTTTTGCATAACTGCAGCATAGCTTCTGCATCCTTGTACTGTAGTCTTCTTGACATAAAGGCCAACATTCCATTAGCTTTCTTGACTATTTTCTACACCTATTGGTGACATTTTAAAGATCTTTGCACCTGAGCCCCATGTCTCTTTGGACTTCCACTGTATTTAACTTCATATCATCTAGACAGTACATTATGCTTCAATTGAAGAAAGGGTTTGATGAAACCACACGTTGAATACTATGTGTAGTTTGGTCCTTTTTTTAAAAGGAGGGTTGTAGATACATTAGAGACAGTTCAGAGGAGGTTTACCAGATTGATAACTGGAATAAGCAGGTTTGCTGCTGAAGAAACATAGACAGAATGGGCTTGTTTCCACAGAGTTTAGAAGGGTGAGGAGTGACTTGATTGAAATGTATAAGATCCTGAATGACCTTGACAAGGTGGACATGGTAATGATGTTTCCTCTTGTGGGTAGAGTCCAGGACTAGAGGACGTTGTTTTATTCTTGCAGCTTGCCCTTTTAGGACAAAGATGATGATAAATTATTTCTCTGAGGGTCATGCAACTGTAAAGTGCTGTGCCTCAGAAAGCAGAGGCGGTGGTATCATTGAACTTTTGTAAGACAGAGGTGGATATTTAGAGTCATAAAGTCAAGGAGATATGCAGCACAGAAGGTTAGACAATGGAATCAAAGGTTATTCGGAGAAGATGAAACTGTAGAATTTCAAACACAAACAAATCGTCCCTGATCTGTCTGAATGTTATGTTTGAGGGGCCGACTGGTCCCCTTCGAGTCATAGAGTCCTACAGCCCGGAGACAGGCCCTTCACGTAAACTGGTCCATGCTAACCAAAACGTCCATCCACACTAACTCAATTTCTCTGCACTTGGCCCATATCCTTCTAAACCTTTCCTATCCACGTATTTGTCTAAATGTCTTTTTAAATGGTGGCTCAGTGGCTAGCCCTGCTGCCTCACAGCGCCAGGGACCCGGGTTCAGTTCCACCCTTGGGAGACTGCGTGGAGATTGCATTCACATCTGAGTGGGTTTCCTCTGGGTGCTCCAGTTTCTTCCCACAGTCCAAAGATGTGCAGGCTAGGTGGATTGGCCATGCTAAATTCCCTGTAGAACTCAGGGATGTGTAGATAGGGCTTAAAGGAGAATGGGTCTAGGTGGGATGCTGTGAGGGTTGGTGTGGACTTGTTGGGCCGAAGGACCTGTTTCCACACTATAAGGATTCTATGATGATAAATGTTGTTAATGTACCTGCCTCAACCACTCCTGCTGACATTTCATTCCATGTGCATATCACACTCAGTGTAAAAACAGGTTGCCCCTCAGGTTCCCATTTATTCTTTCCCCTTTTACCTTAAACTGATGCCCTCTAATCCTTGATTCCTAGCTCTGGGAAAAAGACTGAGTGCATTCACCCCATCCATGCCTTTCATGATCTTATGCACTTCTATAAGATTCCCCCTCGGTCTCCTATGCTCCTAAAATAAAGTCCTAGCTTGTCCAACCTCTCCCTATACCTCAATCCTTTGAGTCCAGGCAACATCCTTTCTTGTAAGATAACAAAGTGTGGAGCTGGATGAACACAGCAGGCCAAGCAGCGTCTCAGGAGCACAAAAGCTGACGTTTCGGGCCTAGACCCTTCATCCTTTCTTGTTCACTGTTTCCAGTTTAAAAACATCCTTCCTACAGCAAGATGTCCAAAACTGAACACAGTACTCCAAGTGCAGCGTCACCAACGTTCTGTACAACTGCAAATAACATTCCAACTTCTGTACTCAGAGCCCTGACTGATGAAGGCCAGTGGGCCAAAAGCCTTCTTCATTGCCCTGTCTACCTGTGACTCCATTTTCAAAAAACTGCGCTCCTCTACTCCAAGGCCCCTCTGTTCCACTGGACCCCTTAAGGCCCCATCATTGACCATGACATTCCTACCTTGATTTGACTTTCCATAATGCAACACCTCACACTTACCTATATTAAGGTCCATTCACCATTTCTCGGCCTACTTCCCCAGCTGATCAACATCCTGCTGCAATTTTTGATAACCTTCCTCACTGTCCACATTATCGCCTATTTTGGCATCATCTGCAAACTTACTAATTATGCCTCGTGCGTTCTCATCCAACTTATTGATGTAGATAACAAACAGCAGCAGGCCCAGCAGCAATCCCTGAGGCACACCACTAGTCACAAGTCTCCAGAACAACAAGCATCCTTCCACTATTACTCTTTGTTTCCTACCATCAAGCCAATTGTGTTGAGATAACAAGGTGTAGAGCTGGATGAACACAGCAGACCGAGCAGGAAAGTTCTGACGTTTCAGGCCTAGACCCTTCTTCGGAAAAGAAATTTTTTTTCTGAAGAAGTGTCTAAGCCCGAAATGTCAGCTTTCCTACTCCTCTGATGCTGCTTGGCCTACTGTGTTCATCCAACTCTACACCTTGTTATCGCAGATTCTCCAGCATCAGCACATCCTACTGTCTCTGCGTAACCAATTTGCCAGGTCTCCCTGGATTGCTTGCAACCTAACCTTCCAGAGCCACCTACCATTTGGAACCTTATCAAAAGCCTGACTGAAATCCGTGTAGAGACTATGTCTACTGCTCGGCTCTAATCAACCTTCCTGGTCACTTCATCAAAGAATGCTAACAAATTTGTGAGGCAGTATCTCCCACACCCAAAGCCATGCTGACTACACCTAGTCAAACCCTGTCTTTTCAAATGAATGTACGTCTTGTTTGTCAGAATCTTCTCAAGTAACTTACCTGCCATGACATTAGGCTTACTGGTTGCTAGCTCCTTGATATTTCTTTGCAGCCCTTCTTGAATAAGGGCACAACATTTGCTACCCTCCAGTCTTCTGGGACCTATCCCATGGTTATATGTTAGCTAGGGCCCCCGCAGTTTCTCCTCTCACCTCTCGCAGGGTTCTTGGATATAACTGGTCAGGACTAGGAGATTTATCCACCTTCATACATTCTAATACCACCAACACCACCTCTGCTGTGATCTGGACTGTCCCCAAGATATCGCCACTAACTTCTCCAAGTTCATAAACCTTCATATCTTTGTCCACGATAAACACAGGAGAAATATTCTTTAAGGACCTTGCCTATCTCCTGCAGTTCTATGCGTACGTGTCCACTTTGGTCCTTAAAGGGTCCTATTCTCATTCTAGTTATTCTTTTTCTTTTAATATACTTAAAGAATCTCTCTTTGGATTCACTCTAATCTCAGACAAAGCTATCTCATTTCCGCCCCCACTTTGCCCTCCTGATTTCCTTCATCAGTAAACTTCTGTATCCCCTATATACCTCCAGGGATGCCCTTTATCCCAGCTGCCTGTGCCTGAGCCATGTCTCCTTTGTTTTCTGGCCAAAGCATACAGTTCCCATTATCATCAATATCTCTTGTCATCAAAGGTTCCCTACTCCTGCCAACCTTGCCCTCCACCCTCACAGGAACATATAGACGTTGAACTCTTGCTGTCTCACTCTCCAGAGGCCCTTTTGCCTGCAAACAAACTACTCCAATCAACCCCATTAAGCTCCTGTCTAATTCTGTCAAAGTTTCCAATGCCCCAGTTTAGAACTTGAACATATGGACCAGTTTTGTCCCTCTCCGTCACTGTTAGAACTGTGGCCACTGGCCCCAAAGTGCTCTCCCCACTATCATGTCAGTCACCTGTTCTGCCCTTTTTCCCAAGAGTAGGTTGAGTTTTGCCCCTTCCCAAGTAGGAGCCTCTACATACTGCTTGAGGAAACTCTCCTCAACACATTTAATAAATTCTACCCCATCTTAGCCCTTAACACTATGATAGCCCACTCCATGTTAGGAAAATTGAAATCCCCTACTATGACAACCCTATTGTTCCTGCAAGTCTTCACAGCCAATCTGCATATTTGTTCCTCTAATTCCTATTGACTATTAGGAGTCCTACAGTACAACTCCAGTAGCATCACCGTCCCCTTCTTATTACTTAGTTCTACTCACAAAGCGTCACTGGATGATCCCTCAGTTATTTCTTCTCCGATTGCTGCTGTGATACTCCCCTTAATCAAAAATGCAACTCACCCCTCCTAACTTTCCTCCACCTCTGTTCTGCCTAAAGCACCTGTACCCTGGCACAGTAAGCTGTCCCTCCCTTACCCATGTTTCTATAATGCCCATAATATCCTAGTCCCACATGTTATCTACGCCCTGAGTTCATCAGCCTTACCTGGCAGTTCTCTTGCCTTGAAATAGATGCAATTTAATCCAACAGATATTCCTTGCTCCCTGTCGTGTTCTAGCCTGACCTGTCTCTTCAGTTTGCTGTTTCTGACTGCTGTGTCTTCTTCCAGCTTCGCACTTGCCTCCCTGCTGTTGAGGATCCCACCACCCTGCCAATCTTGTTTAAACCCTCTCTTGCAGCAGTAGCAAATCTACCCACCACGATATTGGTCCTCCTCCAGTTCCGATGCAGCCCTCCTCTTGAACAGGTCACCTCTGCCCCAGAGAAGATCCCAATGATCTAAGAATCTGAGCCCCTGCCCCGTACACCAATTCTTTAGCCACGTATTCTTCTGCCATATCCTCCTGTTCTTACACTCATTGGCCAGTGGGTGTGGAAGTAACCCAGAAATTAACACAGTTGAATTACTGGCTTTGAACTTCTTTCTTAACTCTTTATAATTACTCTGCAGGTCCTCAACCCAATTTCCACCTATGTGCCAACGGGCACAATGACTTCAGACTGCTCACCATCCCCTTGGAGAATGTTCTCTGGACTCTACAAGACATTCTGGACCCTGGTACCCAGAGGCAATACGGCACATGTTTGTGGCCACAGAATCTCCTGACTGTCTCCCTAACTATCAAGTATCCTATCACTTAGGTTCTGTTTACCCTTCAACCACTGGGCCCCAGAGCCATTCGTAGTTCCACTAACCTGGCTACTGCTGCTTTCCCCTGAACAGTCATCCCGCACCCCTCCCCCCACCCCAACAGTATCCTTGTTTTTGAGGGGAGTGGCCATAGGGGATTCCTGCCTACTTTGCCTATTGCCTTTGCATTTCCTGGTGGTCAACCAGCTCCTCTCTGCCTGCACCTTAGGTGTGACCATCTCACTAAAACTCTTATGTATGGTGCGCTCAGCATCTCAGATGATCCTGAGTGCATCCAGATCCAGTTCCAGGTCCAACCCCCAACACAGTCTCCAAGTTCTGCAGCTGGTTGCACTTCCCCTAGGAATAGTCATCAGAGAAGTTGGAAGTCTGCCTGAGCTCCCACATCCTGCAGAGGGAGCATGCCACTGCCCTAACTATCATCTCAACTGCTTTAAAACTAAAGATGAAATTTAAAAGGACTTTACCTGAACTTACCTGTACTTTTTGCTGAGCTACTGCTCACCCAAGCCTCTCGAGCCAAAGCCTTACTACTCACTTTGCTACCGACAAATTTTCCAATAGTTTGTCTCTCTCCCCAGTTTGTTTTTTGGTTAGAGGAGGGAGGGAGGGAAACACTGCAGTGATATAGTGTTTGGGGCTTAAGCACTCCTTGATATCCGGCCCACGACAATCCACTCGTCAATGCTGCTAAGCTGTCTTTTTTGAAATACCTAAAAATGAGGTGCAGAAATGTGGCTCGGAATTAGTGCAAATATAATCCAATTGTGGAAGGCCTTCTAACTATTCTCAGTTACATTGTCCCTTTCTTTTTGTTATTTTCCAAACATCAACTTCAATCTATACATACCTTGCTGATTATGTACCCAGTGTGCCATGGTAAAACAAGTAATGCTTAAATCAAGCGGTCCTTTACACTTCACAGAGTGGAATTGGAAAACAGTTGAGTTTGGCTTCATGACCAACAGTCAATTTGTTAGTTGAGAACTGTGGCTTGGATTCAGAATAGACACAATATATGTTACTACTTTAGTATTTGAAGTTGGGACTTCATAGGATGAATATATTGGCATTTTTGTTTGTTACTTCTAACAGTTCACGTAGCACCAGAGTATATTCTTTATTTGGAAAATTTGATTGCAGAAAACATATATCTTTAGAACATAGAACATAGAACATTACAGCGCAGCACAGGCCCTTCAGCCTCCGATGTGGTGCCGACCTGTCATACCAATCTGAAGCCCATCTAACTGAAACTATTCCATGTATGTCCATATGCTTGTCCAATGACGACTTAAATGTTCTTAAAGTTGGCAAATCTACTACCATTGAAGGCAAAGCGTTCTATTCACTTACTACTCTCTGAGTAAAGAAACTACCTCTGACATCTGCCCTACATCTTTCACCCCTCAATTTAAAGCTATGCCCTCTCGTGCTCGCCATCACCATCCTAGGAAAAAGGCTCAAACTTTTTCATCACGTGCAAAGTGTTCACTATAATAATGAGCTTTGTAATAATAATTTGTCTTTATACTTTGGGGGAAAGGATATGGTAGGAGAATTCATGCAATCATCCTGTTCGTAACATTGGGTCAATTTCATTGTTTTCCTTTTTCATTTAGTTGCAGCTTCAAATGCCCAAACATTTGAAAAGACCTGATTAAATAGTGCCATCTACCTCATCTCTGATTTTAGCAAAGTATATCATACCCATTATTACTTCAGCAAACTAAATTGTTGCAAGGTTGTAAAGTTGACTGTATGTGCAAGGACAATTGTTGATACAATGTTCTATGCTCATCATTTCATCTTTCACTCCCAACCTTCTGCCACTACTCACCAATTAGCTTCTCACCTGTACTTAAGTGCAAACTAACTGCAGGAGATATCTCCCAATAAAGAGTCCCCATGCTGTTTTCAAGTTCTCAGACCACCTCCTTCTTTGTAATTCTGATTCCCTGCCTCGGGGGCTTCACCTCACCTGCTGTTACTTTATGATCACTTGCTTTGATGTTCCCCTGCACTAACTTAGCTACTTTTGTTCATTTGAACATTGAATCCAAAAGTGACCTGTCTCTTACCAGTTTTTCTGTGTATTGAGTGATTGATCAGTCCTGAACATGGTATAAAGTCTCCATTCCCTTTTCCCCCTTTCCTGCTTTCTTGTCATCTCACTTGGGAATGATTAAAATCGTCTATGATTATTGGGCCTTTTGTGGTTTTGGTTCATTTCGCATGGCGTGCTTATGTATATCTTCATTCATTCCTCTTTACTTGGTATTTTGTAGAGTAGCCCTGTTAATGCCCTCTATCACTCTTCTCCTCAGGCTCATTCCTTCTGGATTCTGTGGATTTGAAAGAGTCCAATGGCTCTGATAGATAAGGAGCTGCTGGTCCTGTTGTTTATTTAGCCATATTTCAGTTACTTCTACTGCATCTGGCTCCTTAGTATGAATTATTGCAATCATTTTGTAATTTACAAAATGCCAATGCACGGATAGTTTAATGATGTGCAAGTTTTTTTAAAGTCTCTTATTACATCTTGGCTTATGTCCGGTCATAAGTGTTCAGCTTGGTGAAGGAAGCAAACTGGTAGCAGAAAGCAAATTAAAGTTAGTTCAGATTCTCCTTTACATTACTGTTCAAGTTTGTTGGCAGCTGCAATTATTCATGCTTCCTTTGTTGTTTTCTTATTTTGGTGGTTCCTCATTAGTAGTTTATTAGCCAGTTTCCTGAGACTGTATGATTCATATCTGTTAAGTTCTAGTTTGGTACTATTTTATGATTACAGTGATTCAAAGCAGAATAGGCACATATGTGTTTAAAGCTGAAATCTGTCAAAGAAAACTTGATATGGTAGAAAAATGCATACCAGGAATGTTTTGCATTTACTATTAGATATACATTTACCTACTTATTAATTTCAAATGAAACTGATTATTAGTAAAGAAATATTTTCTTCTGTTTGTGTTCACTGTCAGTTCTCTCTATTGTATCTTGACATTAACAAAGCAACCTTTCTGCCATGATAATAAAATGTGAGGCTGGATGAACACAGCAGGCCAAGCAGCATCTCAGGAGCACAAAAGCTGACGTTTCGGGCCTAGACCCTTCATCAGAGACCTCTCTGATGAAGGGTCTAGGCCCGAAACGTCAGCTTTTGTGCTCCTGAGATGCTGCTTGGCCTGCTGTGTTCATCCAGCCTCACATTTTATTATCTTGGAATCTCCAGCATCTGCAGTTCCCATTATCTCTGATACTATTTTAACCTTTCTGCCACTTGCATTGTCTTTTTCACATATGAAAGATTAATTCTTGCTGATTTTTCTAATTTTCACAAAATTATGTCTGTTCTTATTGTGATGCGGATTCAACAAAACTGAACTCGAATTACTGAAATTTATTTCATTTAATTTTTTTGTAAGTGGTAGACTAAATACATGTTCTTTAGTTTAGTTCACATCTAATGAAGCAAAAACCCATTAACCATCCCTGCCTTCGACTGGATGAAGAATTAATTTTAAAATAATCAAGGGGGAACAATAAAGGTAGGACAATAACAAGTAGGGAAACACATGTATGTCTGTTTGGTATTTCTGTTTTCTCTAATTTTGTCTGAGAAATTCTTAGTTGTATGTAAAACAAATGTAAATGGGAGCAGGAGACAGTTGCAAAGTGAAGAATTGTGGTGCATGTTCGAGGTAACATTTATTTCAGTCTTCCAGCATTCACAGTATTTTGCTGTTATGTTAGCATCACTGATTAGATTTCGAAGCATTTGTTCGTGGAATTTTCCTGCACCATTTTGTTTGAAGTGGGAATTATTTATTAATTAATATGTGATTAATAATTCTAAGATTGAAACTTTTCCTTGTATTGAACTGTCTCAGAACAACACTTTCTGAATCTACTATGTGTTTGTCTGCAGTTTGCAAGAAAAGACATGAAGCTATGTGACACTAATAGCTTGTCAGAGGGTGCAAACATGTTCGCACATGTGCACATTTTTTTATATAAAAAGGCTTGTTTTGCAAAATATTGCCATGTAATGTATTACCACAATTAATGACAACTCCTTCTAGTTGGATATGAAGAAGAATATTTCTTGTGATGACCTGTTGATCTGATGGAAATCTGTAGGCCATCCATGTCTGAGAAGTCACTTTTTCCAGAGGTTTTATTTTGATGATTGTCTCCTACCACTCACCTCCCACTGCCAAACTGTTCTCTATCGCAAAAATAATTATTGAGTTTTCCAAAGCCCATGTGACACGCATAATGAAAGATTATTTAGAAAAGATAAAAGACACTGTTTGTTTAAAGATTTGACCTGAATAGATCATGCTAACATTTTTTATTAAATTTGTGATCTGTCAAGTTGTACATTTTAGGTATTAAACAAAATAAACAGCAGGTACTGGAATTCAGAAACAAAATCAGAAGTTGCTAGAAAAACTCAATAGATCTGGTAGCATCTGTGGAGAAAAGGCAGAGTTCATGCTTTGGATCCAGTGACCCTACTTCAGAATGGATCAGGACTTTTCACAGTTGCTACCAGGCCTGCTGAGTTTTTCCAGCAATTTCTGATTTTGTACATTTTAGGTTAGTATTCCATTACTAAAATATAAAATATAGCTACATTGCACAGTATATTTATTGGCTTAGTAAAGTAATACCTTTGTGAGTGTGTACATCTTTTGTTTATTCAGAAAAAATAAGATTATCGGTTGCACATAATCAAAATATAAAATATAGCTACATTGCACAGTATATTTATTGGCTTAGTAAAGTAATACCTTTGTGAGTGTGTACATCTTTTGTTTATTCAGAAAAAATAAGATTATCGGTTGCACATAATCAAAATTTTAATTGTTCAGTTCGCATAAATGATAGTGCTCTGAAAATGTCCTGGGTATACAGGCTAATAACATAATACTTGATAATATCTTTAATAGATAAGTAGTTACATTGGCATTCCAGTCTGCTAACTTTCTTCAACTTAAAGACAAATACTTTAAGTGCAAACTATATTTACCCATGAAAATGGATTAATTAGTCAGTTTCAATATTAACTGCTAAACAAAAAAAACTGCTATAACAAGCATATTATTGAATTGGAGAGGGTGAAGAAAGGATTTATAAGGATGTTACCAGGATTGGAATGTTTGAGTTATATGGAGAGGGTGGACAAGCTGGGACTCCTTTGGCAGGAGTGTAGGAGGTTGATGGGTGACCATATAGAAGTTTATAAAATCATGAAGGGCACAGACAAAGTGAACAACAAAAGTTCTTTTTTTGCCTAGGTTAGGGGAGTTCAAAACTAGAGAGCATCATTTTAAGGCAAGAGAAAGTTTTACAAGGAACCTGAGGGGTAACATTTTCACAGAGGGTGGTTCGTATATGGGATGAACTGCCAGACGATATGGCAAACACAGGTACAGTTGCAACATTTAAGAGACATTTGGACAGGTATATAAATAGGAAAGGTTTAGAGGGATATGGACCATATACAGATACATAGAACTACTTTTTGTTTGGGAAACCTGGTTGGCATGGATGGGTTTGGATGGAATGATCAGTTTCTGTGCTCAATGATTCTGTGATGCTGTGGTAACTGAAGATGCTGGAAATCTGAAACAAAAACAGAAATTGCTGAGAAACTCAGCAGATCTGGCATCATCTGTGGAGAGAAAACAAAGCTAATATTTCAGGTAACAGTGATCCTTCTTTAGAACTAATTTCCATTCTCCTTACATGTACAGTTTAGCTATTGTTTTAAACATTCATTCATGGAATATGATCCGAGAGTTCAGTAGCGATCTTTCAAAAATTTTTCTAATACTTCATCTAGAAGTTACCCAATGTAACATAATCTTCAAACTTCAGCAGTAAATGGTGGCTTGAATGTCATCTCACAGAATGTATCTTTCTAATTTGAGGAATATTTCTGTAAAGATAGTTGAATTACCGAGTAGTATAATTTGCTGTGCAGAATTGTGTAGTCATTTACAGCAACAAATTTGACTGCAAGAAGTAATTCTAAATGATAACTCCATTCACGAAATTGTAATTTCTTAAAATAGTCATATTTTCAGGGGTGAAAAAACGAATATTCTGTAATTATTGGCGTATTCTTTTTAAATATTACTTAAATTGAAGCAGTATAAAATACAATATGCACAATGCTGCTAATGTGCTTTTAGTCAGTATTTGGATAATGAAAGCCTTTCACAGATTCTACACTTGTGTATTATTTCATTTTGTAACAATCATTGTTTGTTCCTGGTAAAAATTTTAGCAACATAGTCCAGACAGTTCTCCCATTTTCCCCCTGTGAAGTTCCCAACTTTTTCTAATGTCTTGTATTTGAATACAATCTCTCACTCATTTAATCATTTTCCAGTGCGAGACTAACTTTGGCATTAAGGTGGATTTTTCATTCCAGTAGGAGAATGGCTGCACATGCAAATGATAGCTTTTCTTTGAAAATGGCAAAGCCTTGGGTTTTCTAATAGGCAACCTGCCAAGTATAAGCTTTCTTCTTTCGCTGTAGGGGTTATTTTCTTCTATTAATTGGATACAAATACTTTGAAACAAATATGTTTCACCAAGTTTTATCTTCAGAAATGAGAATTACTGATCCAAAGTGCAGCCCAGCACAGTGAAAATAATGGACATCTAAAAAGGCAGAAGCACAATCAGGGGATTAAAATGAAATCCTGAATTACAACTGAGGTTTTCATGGTTTTTAAAATTGTTCAAGCATTGAAATTCAATTGCAAATATATAACCCTGCACTGCAATTTTTTAATGTGAATGTGTGCATGTATTTTTCTGTTATATCATTGCTTTCCCATAAAGATGGCCCATAAAAATGGCATTCAATAAGGTCAAAGATACATTGTTTTGCATTCTTTAATACTGTTTTGCAATGGCACTAGCAATGCACAGCACAATGCATAATGTGTTTTTCCAATTGAAGAAAGTGGTTTGGTGCGGGGCAAAATCTGTAACTTTACCTGCAACATGATTTTCCTTCTCAGACCTTTCACTTCATTTAGCCAATAATAACCCTAATCCACTGCTCCCTTGGCAACTGCTCAGTTTCAAACCTTGATCTGCAAATACGCCTCCAACTGGGGACTCTTAAGGCAGATCTGCTATTCTTTACCTGTTTCATAATCATCCAGTTATGTTAGGTAATAGGTAGTGTTAGATTAAAACCTGGTCTAACTTCTGGGTGACAACACAGCTGACCATATCTGATTGCCATCCCCATAAATGACCCTGACTACCCGAAACCCTCCAGCCAAATTCAAACCACTCACTCAACTATCCTGAATGACTACTGAATTAACCCATAATCTAATTACATCCCCAACCAGACCCAACTAAGTACCCAATTAATCCCAGCAGCCCACTCACCCAGCCAGTTTCCCCACCTACTCTATGTCACTGTCTCACCCACCTATTCAGCTCACCCTTTCATTCATCCATTCAGTAACCCACAATCATTTGATAAGCAAGTGGGCCTTTAGCTTCTGTTTTCTGGGAAATATTTAATGTCACAGAAGAAGAGTAAGTCTTCTAAAAACAAAAAAAATAGAAAATAGAAGCAGGAGTAGGCCATTCAGCCCTTCAGTCCTGCTCTGCCATTCATTATGATCATGGTCAATCGCTCAACTCAACAGCCTGTTCCTGCTTCCCCAATATACTTTGATCCCTTTAGTCATGAGTGCTATATTCAGCTCTTTGAATTCATACAATGTTTTAGTCTAGATTGCTTTCTGTGTAAGCAAATTCCATGGGTTCACCATACCCTGGGTGAACGTTGTTCTGTGCTGATCCTCTTCACAGTTCTCCATATGGATACTTGCACTGAAGATGTCCTGTGTCATAGATCACAAATCTGACCTTTCTAAATACAACTAGGCAAATGCACAGTATTACGTCAGATCAGCATTTAATGTAAGGTTCTGACATTAATGAAAAGATTTTAGGTCACTGTATTCTGAATTGGAGACATTTCTCTCTAATTCTGTCAAAGTGAAAGACCAGCTGGTTACTACAATAGGTATGCGTGCAATTAGTTATACTCCATTTAGCAGTGATTTGATCTTAATGTGAGTTGAGTGCATGCTAACCTCAATGCCTTGATTGACCTAGAGCTGATTGGCAGACTGATAGAGAAAGATATACATTTGTATCTAAAAAAATGTATTAAACAGAAAGCTATTGTTACATTATTTATATAATGAAAAGAATGCAGTGTATTATAAGGATGGGAATAATACAGTATACATTGCTAAAGTATAAGCATACAAAGCTGAATAAGAAACAATGAATATTTGTCTCTGGTCTTGCAAGTTAGGGAGAATTTGCCTGTACACTCAAAATGTCTGCCTTTGTTTCTTCCTACTTAATTTACCTCCAGTACAGCACAGGCAATCAAAATATAATGGCATGACACGCAATTTTTATAATACTAGGAATGGATATGTTTGAAATTGCTGACGGCTAATAAGTTTATAATTGGAAAGGAGTTGCACCATAGTCCTGTACAGCTGCAGCATGACATCCCAACACCTGTGCTGAATGCACTGACCAATGAAGGCAAGCATACCAAACACTTTCACTATTCAAGATAATAAAATGTGAGGCTGGATGAACACAGCAGGCCAAGCAGCATCTCAGGAGCACAAAAGCTGACGTTTCGGGCCTAGACCCTTCATCAGAGAGGGGGATGGGGGGAGGGAACTGGAATAAATAGGGAGAGAGGGGGAGGCGGACCGAAGATGGAGAGTAAAGAAGATAGGTGGAGAGGGTGTAGGTGGGGAGGTAGGGAGGGGATAGGTCAGTCCAGGGAAGACGGACAGGTCAAGGAGGTGGGATGAGGTTAGTAGGTAGCTGGGGGTGCGGCTTGGGGTGGGAGGAAGGGATGGGTGAGAGGAAGAACCGGTTAGGGAGGCAGAGACAGGTTGGACTGGTTTTGGGATGCAGTGGGTGGGGGGGAAGAGCTGGGCTGGTTGTGTGGTGCAGTGGGGGGAGGGGATGAACTGGGCTGGTTTGGGGATGCAGTGGGGGAAGGGGAGATTTTGAAACTGGTGAAGTCCACATTGATACCATATGGCTGCAGGGTTCCCAGGCGGAATATGAGTTGCTGTTCCTGCAACCTTCGGGTGGCATCATTGTGGCAGTGCAGGAGGCCCATGATGGACATGTCATCAAGAGAATGGGAGGGGGAGTGGAAATGGTTTGCGACTGGGAGGTGCAGTTGTTTGTTACGAACTGAGCGGAGGTGTTCTGCAAAGCGGTCCCCAAGCCTCCGCTTGGTTTCCCCAATGTAGAGGAAGCCGCACCGGGTACAGTGGATGCAGTATACCACATTGGCAGATGTGCAGGTGAACCTCTGCTTAATGTGGAATGTCATCTTGGGGCCTGGGATGGGGGTGAGGGAGGAGGTGTGGGGACAAGTGTAGCATTTCCTGCGGTTGCAGGGGAAGGTGCCGGGTATGGTGGGGTTGGAGGGCAGTGTGGAGCGAACAAGGGAGTCACGGAGAGAGTGGTCTCTCCGGAAAGCAGACAGGGGAGAGGATGGAAAAATGTCTTGGGTGGTGGGGTCGGATTGTAAATGGCGGAAGTGTCGGAGGATAATGCGTTGTATCCGGAGGTTGGTAGGGTGGTGTGTGAGAACGAGGGGGATCCTCTTGGGGCGGTTGTGGCGGGGGCGGGGTGTGAGGGATGTGTCGCGGGAGATGCGGGAGACGCGGTCAAGGGCGTTCTCAATCACCGTGGGGGGAAAGTTGCGGTCCTTAAAGAACTTGGACATCTGGGATGTGCGGGAGTGGAATGTCTTATCGTGGGAGCAGATGCGGCGGAGGCGGAGGAATTGGGAATAGGGGATGGAATTTTTGCAGGAGGGTGGGTGGGAGGAGGTGTATTCTAGGTAGCTGTGGGAGTCGGTGGGCTTGAAATGGACATCAGTTACAAGCTGGTTGCCTGAGATGGAGACTGAGAGGTCCAGGAAGGTGAGGGATGTGCTGGAGATGGCCCAGGTGAACTGAAGGTTGGGGTGGAAGGTGTTGGTGAAGTGGATGAACTGTTCGAGCTCCTCTGGGGAGCAAGAGGCGGCGCCGATACAGTCATCAATGTACCGGAGGAAGAGGTGGGGTTTGGGGCCTGTGTAGGTGCGGAAGATGGACTGTTCCACGTAACCTACAAAGAGGCAGGCATAGCTGGGGCCCATGCGGGTGCCCATGGCCACCCCCTTAGTCTGTAGGAAGTGGGAGGAGTCAAAAGAGAAGTTGTTGAGTGTGAGGACGAGTTCCGCTAGGCGGATGAGAGTGTCGGTGGAGGGGGCCTGGTCGGGCCTGCGGGACAGGAAGAAGCGGAGGGCCTTGAGGCCATCTCCATGCGGAATGCAGGTGTACAGGGACTGGACGTCCATGGTGAATATGAGGTGTTGGGGGCCAGGGAATTGGAAGTCCTGGAGGAGGTGGAGGGCGTGGGTGGTGTCACGGACATAGGTGGGGAGTTCCTGGACCAAAGGGGAGAAAATGGAGTCCAGATAGGTGGAGATGAGTTCGGTGGGGCAGGAGCAGGCTGAGACAATGGGTCGACCGGGGCAGGCAGGTTTGTGGATTTTGGGAAGGAGATAGAAACGGGCCGTGCGGGGTTGGGGAACAATGAGGTTGGAGGCTGTGGGTGGGAGGTCCCCTGAGGTGATGAGGTCATGAATGGTGTTGGAGATGATGGTTTGGGCACCTGCATTCCGCATGGAGATGGCCTCAAGGCCCTCCGCTTCTTCCTGTCCCGCAGGCCCGACCAGGCCCCCTCCACCGACACTCTCATCCGCCTAGCGGAACTCGTCCTCACACTCAACAACTTCTCTTTTGACTCCTCCCACTTCCTACAGACTAAGGGGGTGGCCATGGGCCCCAGCTATGCCTGCCTCTTTGTAGGTTACGTGGAACAGTCCATCTTCCGCACCTACACAGGCCCCAAACCCCACCTCTTTCACTATTCAATCTATTTGTGACTTCACTTTCAAGGAACTATGCACCTGCACTCCAAGGTCTCTTTGTTCAGCAACACTCCCCACAATCTTACCATTAAGCATATAATTGTTGCCCTGATTTGTCTTTCCAAAATGCAGCACCCCACATTTATCTAAATTAAACGCCATCTGCCACTCCTCAGGCCAGTGGCTTTTGTTACGCTTGCCTTTATTGGTCAGACTATTGAGAATAGGAGTTGGGAAGTCAGGTTGCGGCTGTACAGGACATTGATTTGGCCACTTGTGGAGTATCATGTGCAGTTCTGGCCTCCCTGCTATAGGAAGGATGTTCTTGAAAGGGTTCAGAAAAGATTTACAAGGATGTTGCCACGATTGGAAGGTTTGAAGTATTGGGAGATGCTGAATAAACTGGGGCTATTTTCTCTGGAGCAGGAGAAGCTGAGAGGTGACCTTATAAAGGTTTATAAAACCACGAAGGGCATGGATCGGGTCAGTTGGCAAAGTCTTTTCCCTGGGGTGGGGAGTCCAAAACTAGAAGGCATAGGTTTTCGGTGAGAGGGAAAAAATATAAAAGAGACCTAAGGTGCAATGTATTCATGCAAAGGATGATGCATGTATGGAATGAACTGCCAGAGGAAATGCTGGAGCCTGGTACGATTACAGCATCTAATAAGCATCTGGATGGGTAAATAAATAGGAAGGGTTTAGAGGGATATGGGCCAATTACTGGCAAATGGAACTGGATTTATATCTGGTCAACATGGACAAGGTTGACTGATTGGTCTGTTTTCATGCTGTCTATCTCTATGACTGTGACTCTATCTCATGGTCATGACAGTGATAAAATGTGGACCGTTAATTTTAATTTCCATCATCTGATTTTAATATCTAATATCTTTGTGGACTAAAATGGTTTTTAAAAAGAAAGAAACGTGGACCCAAAGTGGTTGCAGTGATCACCTGACCACCGATTGATTTTTGTGAAGCTCATCTTAATGTGGAATGAACAAATTATCTGAACTGAAACTAACTTTTCATCCAAAGCTATTGAACCCAGTCAACTGTGTCAGGCTTCAAGAAAGTCACATCTCCTGTTTCAGTTGATAATTATCTAATAAGTTCTATGTAATGAACGTGAAAGATAGTGTGCAACCATCCAGCTTGGAAAGATAATGAAACTGGATTCAGGAATATCTTATTTATGGTATGGTCCATAACGCAAATTTCAGTATCACCTTTACAAGAGCAGCAAAGAAGGTGAAAGAAATTGCCTTGGTAATAGCAGGGATTGGAGGGAGTCTCTCCCTCTGTGTCCTTGTCAACATTGGAAGCTAGTACTAATGATAAAACGAATTAGAGGAACATTCATTCATGAACAGCTTAAGGATTTTGTGAATGTCACAATTGATTAAAGATACCATCCATCAATGAAACAGCCATTGTTTCAGGTTGAACTATTATAACTCATTGATGCTAAGAACTTATGTAACAGCACATTCTTTATCTTCTGATTGTACTCCTCTTTTTAAAACCAAATACCTCTGTGTGAGTTTGAATGATGTCATGTTTGGGTGATTAAATAGTGAAGTTCCACTTACTTTCACTCAAAAAAGCCTTCTCTCAATTTTGACTAGTACCACATTTTAAATGAATTGTGATGTGTGTGTGCTAAGAAGCAAACCACTGACTGAGGGAGACCAAAAAATGTGCCCAATCACCCCTCCTCACCTAGGCACAATATAATAACTTTTATTTCAGGACCATGGACTTAACAACATAACTTTTATAAATTGGGACCATATTTCCTCCTTTAGTTTCGACATAACTTCTGTATGATGTAATTTCCTTGAAACATCCATCAGGACATGACAGAATTCTTTAATATTATCTTAAGAAGAAAGATAAAACTAAAATAAAGGAAATTAAAATGGACGAACATAATAGTTGTCACAAGACTGCAGCCAAGCCAGAAGGTTGTGGGCTTGACTTGTATTTAAATAAAATCTAGGCTGACACTCCAATACACTATTGAGGGCACGCTGACTGATGGAAGTGCTATTTTTTGTATCAGATGTTAAGCTGACTGTTATTATCCCCTTCAGATGCATGTAAAAGACCATGCCGTACTATCCGAAAAGCAGAAGACTTCTCCTCAGTGTCCTGGCCAAAGCTTGTCCCTCAGCCATCATCTCTAAATCTGATCATTGTTACAGTATTGTTTGTGAGACTTGGCTGCAAAAGCACTTTGGGGAAAGCCTAAGTTCATGAAAGGTGATCTGTAAATATAAGGTTTCTTCTTTCTTTTCGGAAATCTATCTTTCAGAAAATTCAAAAATGCAAATTCATAGATTCTTATTCTTGTTTTACAAAGCTAATGTAGAAACCAGGAGCTCCTGTGAAAGTTTCCCAAAGCTTTGCTGATAATTGTACACTAAACAAGACACATCTGAAATCAGCCTAACCTGGTGGTGTTAATTTTTTTACAGGTTCTCTCTCGTGGGACAATAATTTAGTTCCAATTTTGTCAACATTTTTTTCACAATTTAGTTTCTCTGTATTTTAGAAACAAAATACCTTCATATTATCAAAAGAAGTGAGTGCGGCTGTGACTTATGTTCTCATCCTCAACTATTTTTCAAGTCTTTCTTTGATTCTTGTGCCATGACAATTATAAATTGAAGCTTTTTGAATTGCCTCCATCAAGTTATTGTCACTTCTGAGTAAGAATTTTGCTGACATACATGAACAGCTTCTGACAGGTTTGTCATCATTGTTGGGAGAGTAATTTTTGACAGGGACAAGATTGAAATCCTAATCAGTCCAGATCCCTTTCAGAAAACTGTATGAATAACACAAACTGAGAATAAAGCGCTTGTGATAATAAAATGTGAAGCTGGATGAACACAGTAGGCCAAGCAGCATCTCAGGAACACAAAAACTGACGTTTCGGGCCTAAACCCTTCATCAGAGAGGGGGATGGGGTGAGGGTTCTGGAATAAATAGGGAGAGAGGGGGAGGCGGACCGAAGGTGGAGAGAAAAGAAGATAAGTGGAGAGGAGAGTATGGGTGGGGAGGTAGGGAGGGGATAGGTCAGTCCAGGGAAGACGGACAGGTCAAGGAGGGGAATGAGGTTAGTAGGTAGGAGATGGAGGTGCGGCTTGAGGTGGTAGGAAGGGATGGGTGAGAGGAAGAACAGGTTAGGGAGGCAGAGACAGGCTGGACTGGTTTTGGGATGCAGTGGGTGGAGGGGAAGAGCTGGGCTGGTTATGTGGTGCAGTGGGGGGAGAGGACGAACTGTTCTGGTTTTGGGATGCGGTGGGGGAAGGGGAGATTTTGAAGCTGGTGAAGTCCACATTGATACCATTGGGCTGCAGGGTTTCCAAGCGGAATATGAGTTGCTGTTCGTGCAACCTTCGGGTGGCATCCTTGTGGCACTGCAGGAGGCCCATGATGGACATGTCATCTAAAGAATGGGAGGGGGAGTTGAAATGGTTTGCGACTGGGAGGTACAGTTGTTTATTGCGAACCGAGCAGAGGTGTTCTGCAAAGTGGTCCAGCAAGCCTCCGCTTAGTTTCCCCAATGTAGAGGAAGCCACACCGGGTACAATGGATGCAGTATACCACATTGGCAGATGTGCAGGTGAACCTCTGCTTAATATGGAAAGTCATCTTGGGGCCTGGGATAGGGGTGAGGGCGGAGGTTTGGGGGCAAGTGTAGCATTTCCTGCGGTTGCAGGGGAAGGTGCCGGGTGTGGTGGGGTTGGAGCTCAGTGTGGAGCGAACAAGGGAGTCACGGAGAGAGTGATCTCTCCGGAAAGCAGACAAGGGTGGGGATGGAAAAATGTCTTGGGTGATGGGGTCGGATTGTAGATGGCGGAAGTGTCGGAGGATGATGCGTTGTATCTGGAGGTTGGTGGGGTGGTGTGTGAGAATGAGGGGTATCCTCTTTGGGCGGTTGTGGCGGGGGCGGGGTGTGAGGGATGTGTTGCAGGAAATGCGGGAGACGCGGTCAAGGGCGTTCTCGACCACTGTGGAGGGAAAGTTGCGGTCCTTGAAGAACTTGGACATCTGGGATGTGCGGGAGTGGAATGCCTCATCATGGGAGCAGATGCGGCGGAGGCGGAGGAATTGGGAATAGGGATGGAATTTTTGCAGGCGGGTGGGTGGGAGGAGGTGTATTCTAGGTAGCTGTGGGAGTCGGTGGGCTTGAAATGGACATCAGTTACAAGCTGGTTGCCTGAGATGGAGACTGAGAGGTCCAGGAAGGTGAGGGATGTGCTGGAGATGGCCCAGGTGAACTGAAGGTTGGGGTGGAAGGTGTTGGTGAAGTGGATGAACTGTTCGAGCTCCTCTGGGGAGCAAGAGGCGGCGCCGATACAGTCATCAATGTAATGGAGGAAGAGGTGGGATTTGGGGCCTGTGTAGGTGCGGAAGAGGGACTGTTCCACGTAACCTACAAAGAGGCAGGCATAGCTGGTGCCCATGTGGGTGCGCATGGCCACCCCCTTTGTCTGTAGGAAGTGCGAGGAATCAAAAGAGAAGTTGTTGAGTGTGAGGACGGGTTCGGCTAGGCGGATGAGGGTGTCGGTGGAGGGGAACTAGTCGGGCCTGCGGGACAGGAAGAAGCGGAGGGCCTTGAGGCCATCTGCATGCGGAATACAGGTGTATAGGGACTGGACGTCCATGGTGAAAATGAGGTGTTGGGGGCCAGGGAATTGGAAGTCCTGGAGGAGGTGGAGGGCGTGGGTAGTGTCACGGACGTGGGTAGGGAGTTCCTGGACCAAAGGGGAGAAAATAGAGTCCCGATAGGTGGAGATGAGTTCGCTGGGGCAGGAACAGGCTGAGACAATGGGTCGACCAGGGCAGGCAGGTTTGTGGATTTTGGGAAGGAGATAGAAACGGGCCGTGCAGGGTTTGCGAACAATGAGGTTGGAGGCTGTGGGTGGGAGGTCTCCTGAGGTGATGAGGTCATGAATGGTGTTGGAGATGATGGTTTGGTGCTCGGGGGTGGGCTCATGACTGAGGGGGCGGTAGAAGGTGGTGTTGGAGAGTTGGCGGTTCGTCCCTTCCCCCCACTGCACCACACAACCAGCCCAGCTCTTCCCCTCCACCCACTGCATCCCAAAACCAGTCCAGCCTGTCTCTGCCTCCCTAACCTGTTCTTCCTCTCACCCATCCCTTCCTCCCACCCCAAGCCGCACCTGCATCTCCTACCTACTAACCTCATCCCACCTCCTTGACCTGTCAGTCTTCCCTGGACTGACCTATCCCCTCCCCACCTATACTCTCCTCTCCACCTATCTTCTTTTCTCTCCATCTTCGGCCCGCCTCCCCCTCTCTCCCTATTTATTCCAGAACCCTCACCCCATCCCCCTCTCTGATGAAGGTTCTAGGCCCGAAATGTCAGCTTTTGTGCTCCTGAGATGCTGCTTGGCCTGCTGTGTTCATCCAGCCTCACATTTTATTATCTTGGATTCTCCAGCATCAGCAGTTCCCATTATCTCCAATAAAGCGCTTGTGTTTTGGTTATGGTAGCATTTTGGTTATCATGCCAGAAAGTAAGAACCTTAATCCCATCGTTGTAAATTCTGACTTTGCAATTCAGTAAACGTGGTAATTTGTCAGCTCGACGCGTAAAAATGACCATGGAAAGTGTTGGTTTTTGTGAACCTAACTAATTTGCTGACATTGTTTAAAGAAGAGGATCTTTCACCCCTACTAGGTATGGCCTTTATGTGACTGCTGTTTAACATGTAGTTGGTTGTTAATAGCCTGTGAACTCGTCAGCCAAGTTGTTCGAACAGAAACAGAGTCATTAAAACAAAATGTAGATTTACCTGCATTCTGCAAAAAAAACCAAGGCAAAGCTTTCAAACGATAACTACATTTTAGCTTCAAGATTCCTATGTTTAGCTGGCAAAACATGTTTAAAGCTGTTTTACATGTTTACCTCTTTACCTGGAGTTATCTAACTGAAGATGATTAGTAATTTTCATTTTTTTGTTCATTTTTGAGTTTTCTTTTTAGATTGAAATAAGAAATCTGCCTTGTATTACACCATCCATCAAGTTTCCACAGGGAAGCTTATTTTGTATCTTGTACTTTGTGCTTTATCGTACATTTTAACCAGCAAAAGACAAGTATATTTAAAACCTCAAATAAGTTCCTGTCAGTTTTAGCTGCACAAACATGTGTATATTTCATCTGAAGAGAATGACATTCTCTCCTTAGCTGTGTGAAACAGCTATGTTTTTTATGAGCGTAACTAATGTTTATTTTCGCAACACTGGTCATACTAAACAGCTAATTTCCTCACTTGGCGCCAACTTAGTGAAATGAAGTTTTATAGTGTATTCGAACAGCCTGGAACTGACCTGCTTTTATTTTGTTTTATTGAATCCCCTGATGTTAGACAAATAAGACCGTTAATAGACTTCTTTATCTAACAGGAAGTATTATTCAGTGGAAATTACATTTTCCCTACCTGCAGCGTGAGAGAAAAGTTCATTTCTCATAGTTGTGAGCAGCTGATCAATTGTGAATCAGTATAGTATAACAGGAGCATTACATTGATTGTTGTTTACTCGTTAACCCCACAGTTGCAATTGTCCAGCTTGGATTTTTGCCATCCCCAGGGTACCTTCCTAACTAACAATTCTGCATGCCTATCTCAAATTCTGCTAGTTTGAACTCCCACAACGGTATTTTCAAAATAAGTTACTATGGAGTTGGCAGCAACTGAAACTCAAACCCACGCAGCATTTTTGTAATGTAGGGTTTGAATTTGGAAATTGCTTTTGAGAAATACTAGACTTAGAATTCTTTTTGAGGCCCAGCATATTAATACTCAGCATGGTGATGATGGTGAAGGAAGATTTGTTCAGGCTGACAAATTCCCTGTAATTTTATCGTGGGTTTTTTTCCTGCAACAATTAGTTGCATAAGTGGAACATGTTGCTGAATCAAAATATTGCCATTGAAAGTTCTCATGACCTTTCCATACTCCTAAAAGAATGATGAGGAAAAATTATGTAATAAACATGTTAAAAGCCTTGATTTGCGCTTATTATGAATAGCTTTTGTTGAATGAACAGAATCTAACCTGACATTTTCAGGAATTGAAACTAGTGAACTCAAAATAACAAAGCCACTGTATTGTAGACACTACTCCAATTCATTCATGCATGACAATAAATTACTGATCATTTCTCAACCTAAGAATCAATTATCATTTGCATAATGTGCATCTCTCCTTATCCTGCTTCTATTTCAAATAAGTAAAATTACCAAACTGATCTTCACCAATCTTCAAGAATTTCTTTGTGAGTCTTCTAAGTTACTATCAACTTTATTTTTATATTTTGTACTGCAACCTAATTACACCTATTGCTATTTTGAAAGAATATCTTTTCCCACCCTCATTTACATTATTCATTAGTTCTAAGTATTGCAAAATGTGAAGTCTTACATCTATTTATGAGTATATCAAACCTGTGAGTATAATTGCACCTTCTTTACCCTATGTGAGATTGTACTCAATCATGTTTTTCTGCAAATTTTCCATTATGTTAACTCAGTCAGGTTTGGTACTTTAGTTTGTAATCATTTATTAATTGAGAGTTACCATCATCTTTCAGTGTTCGCAGCCTGAGTTATTGGTGAAGGCTGAAACTTTCAATTCATGTAAAAGGCACCTGCATATGACGTTCTTTATCCTGAAGGCAATGGATCAGGTATTGGTAGCGGAACTAAACTAAGCGACTAGTTACTTCGTATTTGTTTGGGTTATAAATGATGAATCAAACAGCCTCTTTATGTGTATAACTTTCTATGATTCTATAGTTCTATTACTGCTTTTCACTATTAGCAGAAAACAAAAACTAACTTTATTTTAACTTGGATCAATGCAAAATACAGGATTTGAAGCGAAATTGAGCTGGGAAAGATCCTGATGCACTGAGCATGCTGAGTTCAAAGAATAAGATATTCTGATTATGTATAGGGTGCAATATCCTCTTCTAGGTGGGTACTCTGTGCTCACTCTTAGAAGAAAGTCTGGCTGATCATGTGCCCATCAGACACTTAAGTGGACATTGATGGACCTCCGTCTTGACGAAGACACCACATTAAAAAGGACTGTCAGCCACTCAGAGGCCAGTAGTTCGAGCATTTGATACCAGGAGGCCCGTCCCCAGCACTTCTCAATACGCCCGAGGTTGAGGTATGATCCCATGTAAATAGCGTTAGAATCATACAGTACAGAAAAGATCCTTCAGCCCAAAAAGTCAGTACCACCAAATATATACAACTACTTGCGCTTGCCCCACTTTGCCACACTAGACCCAAAGCTTTGAATGTTATGGAACTTCACGTGCTCATCCAAGTACTTTTTAAAGATTGTGAGGTTTCCCACCTCAATTATCCTTGCAGGTGGTGCATTCCAGACCGCCACCACGTCCTGGGTGAAAAAGCTTTTCCTGAAATCTCCTCTAAACCGCTGTCTCCTTGTCATTGGCTCTTTGACGAAGAGGAACAGCTGCTTTCCATTCACAGCATCCATTTCCTTCATAATCTTATACACCTGTAGTAGGTCCTCCCTCAAACTTGACTGCTCCGAAGAAAACAACTTATTCTGTCTCTCTTCATAGCTGAAATGCTGTATCCCAGGCAACGTCCTGGTGAATCTCCTTTGCATCCCCTCCAGGGCAATTACATCCTTCCTGTAGTGTTGTGACCAGAATTGTATTTACTATGTCTGCTCTGGCCTAACTACAGTTCTGTACAATTCAGTGCTCTTATAATCTTTGCCACATCTGGTAAAGGCAACAGCATGCCCTCTTAACTACCCTATTACGCTATCTTCAATCTCTGAGCTTCCTAGACATTTCTGTCATTCATTGAGTATTCCCTTGTTCCATTCCTTCTTTCAAAGTGCATCACCTCACATTTACCTGCGTTAAATTCCACCAACCACTGATCTGCTTATCTGACCAATCGATTTACATCCTCCGTAACCACCTTCTACAATTTCAACCACCCAGTCAATCTTTGTGTTATAGACTTACTTATCATCACCCCCAATGTTCTTGCCTGCATCATTTATGAATATCACAAACAATAAAGGGATCCAGCATTGATCACTGTGCTATGTCACCGCGGCAGTCACACAGCAGCCTTGTACCACCACTGTCTATCTCCTGTCAATAAGCCAGTTTTGGATTCAACTTGCAAAGTTGCCGTGGATCCCATGAGCACGAGCTCCAAAGTGTAATTGAAACATACATTGGACAGGAGGGTAGCTGTCAGCAGCCACCCTCTCCCAGTCCATGCCCTCAATGAAACAGAAATGAATGCAGACTATTGCATTTTTATGTACCCAAAAGTTGTAATTTTCATTTATGTTTTCCCTCAGGTAATAATACAAAAGAATTTTTTATTTAAAAGAAGATGAACTAATGCAACTGTGAACTGTGAGTGCTTGAAAGAGAGGGACATGTGTAAGCTGTGGTTACAAAATCAGAATCCTGCTTGGATCGAAACTATAGTTAATAGTCTCTAAGCTAACTTAAAAGTCATTTGAGTTTTATATTGAAAAGCAAACAATCTAACATAGGTAAAAATGCTGTGTTTAAAGTCTTGAGAAGGTTTCTTGTCACATTCATTTTTCATCTTTCTGCATTGAAATGACTGAATTACTTTTGAAAATAATCAATCAATTTAGAAATTGTCTATTGAATGATAGCTTTCTTGCTGGTCGCTAATGATGTACTTATCCTTTCAATGTACCAGTGAAGATAGAAATGGATGTTGACTACATTGAATACTGTAGGATATTTGAACTATTTTAATGGACACAAATATTGAACATCAAAAAAACCCGAAATGTGCAATTTACATTATTGCCAGACTAAAGTTGGAACTACAACTTTCTATTTAGATTTTGTTCATTACAAAAGAACTGTTTCTTTTCGACAACAGTAATTTAAATCATCTCAATATTTTTGGAACTTTGTTACAAACCCTTCTAAAGAAGCTAGTATTTGGAGGTTAATAATGTTGATGGTAAGTTTGGGACAGTGATTGAGCTGTAAACAACAGTCTGTATACTACAAATGATGTCATCATGTCTGGTATGCTGTGGGTATTATGAGGCAGACTTTCAGATAACTTTTGCTGCAGTGTGTTCAAGTGTAGATGGCCTGCAAAGACATGGGTAGGATTAACATAGTAATTAGAATGCTGACCTTCGCTGTTCAAGTTCACAAATGAACAATGGATGATTTGCAAAGACAGTCAGTTGCTATTAGAACAGTCCTTCAGTTTGCTGCTTCAGCACACAGAAATGACAACAGTTTCATGACTTTGTTGAAAATAAATCAAATAAAAACATAATGTACGTAATAATTACCTGTCTGGGACTGAGGGGATTGAGCGCAGAAGCATACTTGATCAAGAATAAGAGAACTGATTTCTCTCCAAAATAACAAGTTGAGAAATATATATTTTGCAACATCATGGCTGCATATTTTTGTCTGTTATTGCCACAAGGTTTCTGTCTCTCCTAAAAACTTTCTGGGATTAGTTTTGTACAGAACTGTGACAGTGCAAGCTGTTTTTTGTTCACGGGAAATACACTTCATTTATCAAAAAAGCATTGGCAATGTTTAGCTAGGCAATTCGTAGATCGTATCACCTGATTTGGCCTCCATTTCTTTTTCCTTCTGCTGGGAGACACCAGGAATCAGTCAATGAGCCAAACTGCATTTCCAGCCTCAATTCTGCTGAATGTCTGGTTCCCTGACCAAAGTGAAGTTGGATGCACTGAAACTATGTATGCTGTAAAGCCCCACAATGTTGCTGCCAAGCTTAGACCTGATCCAAATTCTGTAGAAACGGTTGTGTACTGCTATTAAACCACTCCTACTAAACACCAGATATTCAACTTTATTTAGTATATCTTATGCAGCATCTTGGTCTTTATTTTACAGGTTTAAAACTGGTAAGGATAAAAGTTAAATTGATAAATATATTATTTGGATGTATGATTTTGGTACTATAAAAATGTTGTTTGTGATCTGAAAAGCTTAAGATTAAGGATTTACATACTGCTTTACAATCGCCTTTATAACACTGTTCCAGGAACTAAACTTTAAGTTTCTCCATTCATCCATGCAATATTAAGGATCAGTCTTAGGGCACTTGTCTGCTTTTTGACTTGTATTTGAAGGTTGCTTATTATCATTGTGCTCACAACCGGACTTACCAAAAAAGCCTGGAGTTTGACCAGGATTTCTCTGGCATATATTTGATGATTAAGTCTCTGGAGTTGAATATTCTACTGGATTTGTTGCCTCCTACTTTATACTGTTACAATGTTGGATAGCGGGTCTGATAAGACTGCTCAGACTCAAAAGGTTTCAGCACCCTAATAAGAAGGCTACTTTACTTTCTCTTCCTTTTTTTATTCCTTCACATTTGTATGAATGTTTTTATTTTTACTTGTTCTGTATATTTAAGTGTTCTATCCAACTCTTAATGTAACTTCTGAACTTCATCCTCAAAATCTATATCTTCACCTTTGGTATCATTGCAAATTTTAGTAATGTTTTGTTTAATTTTTTTTAAAAATTTTATGCAAACTAAAAACAATAATGATCTAAAGAGGTAGACCCAGGGTATCCAGTTTGGTTGCTTTTTTTGTAGTTTATTTTTCGGATGTGTAGGCTAATTTATTGCCCATCCCTAGTTGCTCTTGAGAACATGGTGGTGAGTTGCCTCCTTGAACTGCTACATTCCATGTCCTGAAGATGTATCCACTGTACTATAAAGGAAGAACTTCCACAAATTTTACCTATCTTAACAAAACTCCTCTAATACATAATTATTTTCTTTACATCTAATTTCTTACATATGAGTAACATCTAACCCTACAGCCTTTAGTTTATCCAATGCCTTTTTGAATGTCAGTATGATTTAGGAAGTCTGAGAATGTCATGCCTTTGGGTTTTCATAGTTAACTTGGATCATAAATTCTTCAGACATTGAGGAGGTTGATTGTGTGTGATCTTCTCTGCTGAACCTATTCAGACTACTTTTTGTTCGGTTATACTTGTAAAACAGTTGAACATTATTTGTAGATATACTCAGACACATTATTTCACAAGACAGGAAAATGAACTTTTTGTCTGCTTCATCATTCTTCATGAATATGGATGTTTCCAGTGCTTTCCAACATGTTCCCAGTCCCCACTCCTTTTGGATGTGTGTATACTCTTCCACAACTTTTCCTACAGACAAACGTTTCCTGCTTTTACATTCTGCCTTGAGCACTTGTGGTTCTATTACAGAGTTGCTCATTTTATAATTTATTTAAAAGTATAAATTCTGTTAAAGAATTGAAGAGAAAAGATTCCTGATCAAGTAGCCTAGATGTAGAGTGACACCCTTAAAACTATAACCACTTATTTTCCAAAAGAGAGAGATGCATACAGTTCCTTGTGGACAATGGTTAAAAACAGTCAGAAAGAAATGAAAGCTAAGCTGCTCCAGTTTGCATGTTCAAAATGTTTAATATTAAAATCTTTGAAGTCTATTTTTCTGAACAAAATTGAATGTTGCTGACCTTGCAGACAGCATGAAGGGAAGAGGAATTTGTCTGAAATAAAGCTTTGACAGTTAAATTTCTCATTTCTAAGTATTTGGGGGAAAAAGATGGAAAAAAAATTCTCAAATAGTGATTTTTCTGGCACAAGGAAGGTGATGTTCATCTGAGTCAAATTGTTGCTTCATTTCTCTGTTAAATAGAAATATATGTGCGTTTGATGTTCAAATGTAATCCTGGATAACTGAAACATTACTTCTGAATTATGCAGTATTAAGTACAGCATTTAGTGTTTAGTTAGTGACTTGTTATTTATGGTTCTAGTTCAAGAATTTGAAAAAATATCTCGAATGTCATAACAAATCCAACCCCATATCTGTAATTTATAATTTATTAATTTTACAAAATATCTTTATTCAGTTTCATTTTATCCGAAACATACTTCATTTTTCTTCACAGCTATTTTCTAGATTTTTATTGCTGTTGATGTTGGATGGCATTACATGTCTATATTTGTGAGAACAGTTTGAAGTATCATAAATGAATCTGTTTGCAGAAGGAAATTTATTCCAGCTTGAAAAATATTTGAATTTAGTTGCTGTGGGGTTTTTTTTGTACTAAAATTGAAAACATCTCTTCTGTTTTTAGGCACTTGGAGATTGTGATTTGTCTAGAGTTTTAACTCAATTTCTGCCTATGATCAAATCCTATGAGGAGAGAGAAAATTCTGATTACAACCCCGAAGAAATTCTTGTATTATTGGTTTACATCTATTCTGTTGTTGGAGAGCTCAAGGTCGACAACATGGTGGAGAAAGCTGAATGTGAGGTCAAGAAAGCTTTGCTGCAAGCATTGTGTGATGAACCTGACTTATCTAACCTACTTCAGGAAATAACAGGTTGGTCTGAATTCCACTGTATACTACCTTAACCAATTTTTAAAGCATAATTATTTATACTGAAATTCCAGAAAGTGCTTCCTGATTTGAAATTTAACTGATCTAAGCACTTAAATTTCCTTCGGGGAATTCCATGATTTTTGATCTTGTTGAGAATACTGAGACTCAGAGGGGAAGTAATCTGCTATCATTGATTAAAGTTATGTTCCAAGGTTTAATCCCTTTTCAGAAAAAAAAGATGGCTTGCATGAGCGAGGGAAAACGGTAAGCTGGTAACTGGGAAGAGAATATCTCTCCAAATGTATATTCTTCAAATCACATGAATTCATGTTTTAGAAGCCATTGATTGAAGTGTGACAGCACAAGACCTGCAGAGTTGAGGGATCTCATTGACTTATGAACATGTCAACAAGATAACTGAAATGTTTCAAATTTGTGTTCCTCCTTCACTTTTACAAATGCAATCTCTTCATGAACCCTGAGAAGGGCACCTAATGGGGATTACCTCTTGAGTGCAGTATTTTATCTTGCTGATGATGTTTCTGCTGTATTTCTATTCATGAAGTAAAAGACTAATTAGTTAACTGATGGTAGTATTTCTGAAAATATAGTTTCCCTACTGTTCCCTTCTGACCTACTGTTTCCCTTGCTACCCTTTTGCTCCTAATATACTTATAAAATACTGTGGATTCTCCCGAAAGGGGCTGGCCAAAGACATTGCACAACTCCTGTTAGGCCTCTTAATTCCTTGTTTGAGCTCCTTCGTGCCTTCTCTAATTGGGTGACTTCTAATTTCAAAACTTATTTTTAGTATAATGAGTATCAGTGGTTTTGCTGGACCACGGATCATATCACAAGTAGACTTGATAGTTCACAGCCAGTGTCAAAACTGTCCAGTTATCACCAGGTATAAAACATTAATCCATATGTTACTGTGAGTGGGTAGAGAAAATTCAGACAGACCTTGAATTTTTAAAAATTTTCATTTAATATTTCTGTTTATAGAGACTGCAGGCCAAACAGCCAATTTTATTCCAATCAGGCAGAGAACTGGAGCCAGTCAATGTGCTGAAAATAGACCACAGAGAGTTTGTGGATGAAAAAGGAAGATGAGGGAATCGGGTGCTGTGGAAATATTGGGGTGGGATGGGGGAGTCGGTACTTTTCTTCAGTGCTAGATTGCTCAGACCATTGAATTTAGAAGTTGGAACATCATGTTGTGGTTGTACAAGACGTTGTGAGGCCAGTTTTGGAGTACAGTTTACAGTTCTGCTTGCCATGCTGTAGGAAGGATATTAGAGAGGGTACAGAAAAAAATTACAAGTATGTTACCAGAACTGGAGGGTTTGAGTTATAGGGAAAGGCTGGATTTGCTGGGACTTCTTTCACTGTAACATAGGAGGTTGAAGGGTGACCTTATAGAGGTTTATAACATCGTGAGGGACATAGATAAGATGAATAGCAAAGAGCTTTTCACCAAGTTTGGAGAGTTTCAAATTAGAGGCATAATTTGAAGGTGAAAAGAGAAAGATTTAAAAGGAACCCGAGGAGCAACTTTATCACACAGAGAGTGGTTCATATATGGAATGAACTGCCAGAAGAAGTGGTAGATACAATTACACTTAGAACATTTAAAAGACATTTGGACAAGTACGTGAATAGGAAAAGTTTAGAGGGACATACAGGACTAGTTTAATTTAGGAAACCTGGTCAGCATGGCTAGTTGGACCAAAGGGTCTGTTTCCTTGCTTGATGAATCCATAGTAAAACACAATTTTGTGATATTCTGAAAATGCTAATTATTTAAAATATAGATTTACATTAGCAATACTGTTTTGTTGAAATGATCTCTACTTGAGAATGGCTTAATGTTGATTGTAAAAAAGCAAATTAGCTGATGATGTATGTTTACACTGTTCACGGCTTTTAATTGTGGGACTAAGCTGATGACCCTGCAGCTTTCTTCTCTAACAACAGGCTTCTTTCTTCCCAAAAACTACTTTTTCATAAAAAGACAACTGTTTGGCGGTAAAGATTGCTGTCATCAGCAAACAGCCTTTTGTCTGCTTGTCACCAAATGAGAATCCTTCAGTTTTTGTTGCAAGTTGTTTTAAATCTTGGTGTTACTGCACTCACCCTCAGGGCCCATTCTTTGTTGAGGATTGCTTCATGAGTCCACGAATGATTTTTTTCTAGCTCATTTCACTAAACAGCAGAAACAAGCTCATGTCGGCAATAAACAAAGAATATTGAGTGCTTTGCTACTCTGCCAGTCCAGGCATAGGAGTTAAATCAATCGCGGTGGTGGAGGCATGGTGGTTGGGTAGAGGGCTGGGTGATAAGCCAGTTCTTGCTGCAATGAGACACAGCGAGGGATTATGTATTATAGAAATGAATGGATGAGCTATGGTAATGCATAATCTGGAGAGTCATAGAGATGTACAGCATGGAAACAGACACTTCAGTCCAACTCATCCATACTGACGATATCCTGAACTAATCTAGTCCCGTTTGCCAGCATTTGGCCCATATCCCTCTAACTCCTTCTGTTCGTATACCTATCCAGATGCCTTTATAAATGTTGTAATTGTACCAGTCTCCACCACTTCCTCTGGCAGCTCATTCCATACATGCACCATCCTCTGTGTGGAAAAAGTTGCCCCTTAGATCCCTTTTAAATCTTTCCCCATTCCGCCCTCTGGTTTTAGACTGCCCTACACTGGGGCAAAGACCTTGGATATTTACCCTATCCATGCTGCACATGATTTTATAAACTTCTGTAAGGTCACCCCTCCGCTTCTAATCATCCGGGGAAAATAGCCCCAGCTTATTCAGCTTCTCCCTACAGCTCAAATCCTTCTCCTACCCTGGCAACATCCTTGTAAATCCTTTCTGAACTTTTAAAATATAATAGTATTCTTCCTATAGCAAGGAGACCAGACTTGAAGCAGCACTCCAAATGTGGCTTAACAACATGACGTACCAACTCCTAGACTCAATACACTGGCGCATAAACACAAACATACCAAAAGCTTTTTTCACTATCCTGTCTATGAGTGAGTGGTGAAGTGTCACTAATGAATGTGCAGGAAGTGCTGAAAGGTTTAGGATAAATTGGGTGAAAACCATTGACTCGACACAAATAGTAGTGTGTGAGAGCCACCTATCTGCAGTGATGGAACTAGTGTGAGTGCAGATCCTGAGATTGTGAGCTCGCAAAGAGGTGGCACTTACTCTTTCAGAGCACAAGATCATTAGCCTCCTTCCTGCATTGAATTCCTTTTCACTTGGTACACCAAGCTGTAATGTGCAACCAAGCTGGCTGTATCTGGTGGCATCACCTCATATAGCAGTTGTCTGGGAAAAGAACAGCCCTCCTGTCCATGAGCACCAACATCTTCAGGTCTCTGTCCACTTTCCTCATTGCAGTGTATTACATGTTGAAGCTCAAGCACCACATTGTGAGAGGCAGTTCCTGGTTTACCATTTCTGACATTATACAGAGCTGGACTTTAAATATAGCACCAGAGGTTTGAAAGCTGGAAGATCCTGGCTGTTGCGAGCTTTCTTGCTTCTCCAGCTGTGTGATTTCCAAGAAAGGCACCATACAGCCTTGTCACATAATTAATGGGGTGAGCTGAAGATTGTGTGAGCCTAGTTGCTCCAAATCGTCATCGAAGAGGTGCCATGAATCTCTCTAAATGAAACATTTCAACTGAAAATGGGGAATTCCATACTACAGATCAGTCACAATCCATCATATGATTCGCTGTTTTACACTGAACTGTCATATCCAAGCCACATGGTATCTTTAGATCCAGCCTTCTTGATTTACCAGTTCCCAAGTTCTGTTGAGGATAGCTCAGGGAGGAAATCACGCTTCAGTTCTTTTTGCTGAGGAAGGACAGATTTTTGTGGCCTTGGTTTCAGGAATTCTTCAGGGAAGTGACAGGATGTTGGTAATTTCATTCGACTATTAATCTAGAGACTGAGGTAATGTTCTGGAAGGAAACCACAGTCCGAGCATAGTCTGGCCTACGTGTGACTCCAGACCTACAACAATGTAGTTGACTCATAAATGCCCAGTGAAATGGCCTAGCAAGTATTTCTTTGTAACAATATGAGAAAAACTTCAAAAATGAAACTGGATGGACCACCTGCCATCCACTGAGACACTAGAAAGGGCAATGATAAGAACAGGAACAAAAACAAAGTTGCTGGAAAAGCCAGCAGGTCTGGCAGCCTCTGTGAAGGAAAAAACAGAGTTAACGTTTCAGGTCCGCTGACCCTTCCTCGGAACTCTTTTCTTTAATGATAAGAACAACCCTGTCTACACTGCAAAGCCTGCATTATGAACAGAGAGTCATAGAATTACATAGCACAGAAACAGACCCTTTGTTCAAATCACCCATGTTCACATATGCTGAACCGGTCTAGTCCCATTTGCCAGCATTTGGCCCATATCCCTCTTAAACCCTTCCTGTTCATATACCCAGCCAGATGCATTTGAAACGTTGAAATTGTACCTGCCTTCACCACTTTCTCTGGCAGCTCGCTCCATTCACGCACCACCCTCTGTGTGAAGAAGTTGGCCTTCAGGTCCCCTTTTATATCTATGCCCTCTAGTTTTGGACTCTCCCACTCTAGGAAAAAGACATTGGCTATTCACCCTATTTACACTCCTGCTGACTTTAAACACCTGTATAAGGTCACCCTTCCACTTCCAATGCTCCAGGGAAAAAAGCCCCGAACTTTTTTTAATGGATAGAGATAGACGAAGCTGATGTGCTGAAAATTTTGTCAAACATTAAGACTGACAAGTCGCCAGGCCCGGATCAGATTTGTCCTCGGCTGCTTTGGGAAGCGAGAAATGCAATTGCTTCGCCACTTGCGAAGATCTTTGCATCCTCGCTCTCCACTGGAGTCGTACCTGAGGACTGGAGAGAGGCAAATGTAATTCCTCTCTTCAAGAAAGGAAATAGGGAAATCCCCGGCAATTATAGACCGGTAAGTCTCACGTCTGTCGTCTGCAAGGTGTTAGAAAGGATTCTGAGGGATAAGATTTATGACCATCTGGAAGAGCATGGCTTGATCAAATACAGTCAACACGGCTTTGTGAGGGGTAGGTCATGCCTTACAAACCTTATTGAGTTTTTTGAGGATGTGACTAGAAAAGTTGATGAGGGTCGAGCTGTGGATGTGGTGTATATGGACTTCAGTAAGGCATTTGATAAGGTTCCCCATGGTAGGCTCATTCAGAAGGTCAGGAGGAATGGGATACAGGGGAACTTAGCTGCTTGGATACAGAATTGGCTGGCCAACAGAAGACAGCGAGTGGTAGTAAAAGGAAAATATTCTGCCTGGAAGTCAGTGGTGAGTGGAGTTCCACAGGGCTCTGTCCTTGGGCCTCTACTGTTTGTAATTTTTATTAATGACTTGGACGAGGGAATTGAAGGATGGGTCAGCAAGTTTGCAGACGACACAAAGGTCGGAGGTGTCGTTGACAGTGTAGAGGGCTGTTGTAGGCTGCAGCGGGACATTGACAGGATGCAGAGATGGGCTGAGAGGTGGCAGATGGAGTTCAACCTGGATAAATGCGAGGTGATGCATTTTGGAAGGTCGAATTTGAAAGCTGAGTACAGGATTAAGGATAGGATTCTTGGCAGCGTGGAGGAACAGAGGGATCTTGGTGTGCAGATACATAGATCCCTTAAAATGGCCACCCAAGTGGACAGGGTTGTTAAGAAAGCATATGGTGTTTTGGCTTTCATTAACAGGGGGATTGAGTTTAAGAGTCGTGAGATCTTGTTGCAGCTCTATAAAACTTTGGTTAGACCGCACTTGGAATACTGCGTCCAGTTCTGGGCGCCCTATTATAGGAAAGATGTGGATGCTTTGGAGAGGGTTCAGAGGAGGTTTACTAGGATGCTGCCTGGACTGGAGGGCTTATCTTATGAAGAGAGGTTGACTGAGCTCAGTCTCTTTTCATTGGAGAAAAGGAGGCGGAGAGGGGACCTAATTGAGGTATACAAGATAATGAGAGGCATAGATAGAGTTGATAGCCAGAGACTATTTCCCAGGGCAGAAATGGCTAGCACGAGGGGTCATAGTTTTAAGCTGGTTGGTGGAAAGTATAGAGGGGATGTCAGAGGCAGGTTCTTTACGCAGAGAGTTGTGAGAGCATGGAATGCGTTGCCAGCAGCAGTTGTGGAAGCAAGGTCATTGGGGTCATTTAAGAGACTGCTGGACATGTATATGGTCACAGAAATTTGAGGGTGCATACATGAGGATCAATGGTCGGCACAACATTGTGGGCTGAAGGGCCTGTTCTGTGCTGTACTGTTCTATGTTCTATGTTCTATTCATTCTCTCCCTACGGCTCAAACCCACCAATCCCAGCAGCATCCTTGTTAAACCCTTTCTTCCACTTGCAGAATTAAATGCTTGTGCCAAAATTGGGAGAGCTGCCTCTCAGGCAAGTCAAGCAAGAGCCTGACATTCTCTCTAAAGTAAGATGCAGTGATTATGACTGTCCCAGACGTCACCATTACTATCCTTTGATATATCTGTCCCACTGTCAGGACAGGCCCAACAGGGTTAGTGGCACAGCAATAAACAGTAGTTGCCCTGTTGTCCCACAGTGTGGACTGTAGACCCCAAGAAGTCTCATGGCACCAGGTTAAACAGGGGCAAGCAACCTCATGCTGATTACATGTACTGTCCCCCACTCAGCTGATGAATTAATGCTCCTCCATATTGAATACATGGAAGAACTCTATTTCAGAGTCATGCCAGACTTGAAACGTGAACTCTGTTTCTTTTTCCACAGATGCAGCTAGACCTGCTGAGTTTCTCCAGTATTCTTGCATTTGTACTATCTCCAAGAGTCATTGTAGTAACTCATCAGCACCTTTGCTCCTAAGATGCTGCTTGGCCTGCTGTGTTCATCCAGCTCCACACTTTGTTATCTCGGATTCTCCAGCATCTGCAGTTCCTACTATCTCTGAGCACCTTTTCCAGCACCTTGTAAATCCATGACCATTATCACCAGAAGGACAAGAGCAGTAGATACATGGGAACTTGCAAGTCACACACCAACCCAACTTAGGTTCCATCACTGGGTCAAAATCATTGAATTCCCTCTCTTACTGCACTGTGGGTGCCCCTACACCGAAAGGACTGTGTTCGTTCAAGAAGGCAGCAAGCTCACCACCACTTTTTCAAGGATTGTTGGGATGGGACTAAATGCTGGACTGGCCAAATAAGCAATGTTCATGTTACCTACATGAATTTCAGGAAGTTTATTCCGAAAACAGACTGTAGACTGTTCTCTAATGTGCATACCACAGGGTCTGCCATTTAATTTTTCTCCTTCTTGCACTAGCGTTGAAGACCAATTTCATCCCTGCTGAAAGTATAATTTCCTTTTGAAAACTGGATTGATCCGAAGCCCAGAGGAGTATCTGTTTATTTGCTTTGGTGGGAGTCAATCAGAAATACCCATTATATATGTCAACTGAGTAAATATTTTCTCTCCAGCAAAGATTTTCCAACTTATCTAGGATTTCTTCATTATGAATATCTTTTAAATGTGTTAATTTTCTCTTATTTTGAAGGCTGGTGTAGAGAGAATATCTTACATTAATTTCCATCTCTTCTGGACCCTACTATTCGAGTTACCAATCTGAGCTAGTGAAGGCTGAAGCATTCCCTACTTCACATTGACCTCAAGCAGTGCTAAAACAGTTCCTTTTCGTGGAGAACTGACACTTCACAGCTATTAGTTAGCTTCAGATCAAGCTGACACTGATTCTTTAGCAGCATCCCTAAACTCCAGATTTTTAAAAAATAAGCTGAAAATAAACTGAAATTTCAGACGTAGAAGAATCTTTTGGGAAATGGAGAGTCATAGCAATTTAAAAATTTCATTTTGTCACTGTGATCCCTTTGAAAGAGCAATCCAAAACTGTATGCTGTAACTTCACACAGCCAGACATGTTTCACCTTTCTAACATTTCTGGCATTTCTGCTTGAAAGATGCAATGCACAATGTTCCAGCCACCCCTTACGGATCTGGCAATTTTGTCCAGTCTTGCTATTTTCTCCCTTGTTGACAATTTTAAATTACTGACATAACACCCACACTTCCAACCCCCTGCCACCATCTCCATACAGGCTCGCCTATCTGAAGACATATTCCTCCTCCCCAATTCACCAAATGAAGTCAAACATTATTTAAAAGAAAACTAAGTTTCCTGATGACTTCCATAGTTCCAGTGGGAATAGTATAAGCTCTTCATCCTGATGAGGTTATGGTAATATGCTTTCCACATTTTTACTGAGGTCAACTATGGTTTTGAGCCTCATCCCTAAACTATACTGCCACTTTTGCAATAGTTTGGGACTGAAAGCACTTTACACCATCATGCTCATGATAGTGCAGCTGCAATCTATGCAGGAAACAAATAACCAAACTAATTGTATCTGTGGGTGTTGGATGATCTTATTTTATTAGTACTGGAATACAAGTGGGAGTTGCTGTGCAATTCCTAATGGGCTCTGTCCTAGAATAAAAACGTCAAAAGTGTGATTTAAATTGGGTTTGTTGGTCTGCAAAAGCAATTAGTTCTGCTGTTTATTGTTAAATTGTGGACAATAATTACCAGTGTATGCTGAGACTACAGTGTTGTTTTTTCAAACCACTTGTGAGCAACCAATTAGTGCCCACTGACTGAGCAATATTCCCCTGTGTAGCTTAAGTGGGAGAGTTATGGGACAAACTTCAAAAATAATGAGGTTTCTGCACTGATTGACCCTTTTTTGTCCAGACATTGAAGCAAACCACTTCCCCTGAGCCTAATAAATAACTATTCAAATGAGGCAGAGTAGGTTTTAAACAATTATAGCCAACCAAATTAGTAATTTATAAGGAAAAGTGACTACCTATGTCCCAGATTGTACATCTCATAACCACATTTTTAAAATGTCGGTTGTTTAACATGACTTCAGAAAAGGTATTTCCTCAGCAAAATCAGCATTCTTCAGCAGAAAGGATCAATGTAGCCAGATTTATTTTTTCAAAAGTTGGATTTAAAATTCAAAATGAATAAAATATTTAAGCATAATGTCAAAATGCAGAGATATTACGAAAGGTTCTGGTGCCCACACACGTTTATTAGATTTACAGCTTAACCCAGGAGAAAGATCACAGCATCTTCAGTGCTCTGATCCGCAACTGATGGAAATAGTGACATTGAAGGGATAGTTTATGAAAGCGTACTCAAGCAACAGGACACATGCTGTATGTGGCAGGCAGTGTTCTGTGCTGAGTGCACAAGTTTCTAGACCAAACTATTAAGCCTTCATTTTCCAGCCTTTCCTGTTTTCTTTTATTCGTTAACGGATGAGGATGTCACTGGCTAGGCAGCATTTATTCTCAGTCCTTAATTGCCCAGAAGGTAGTTAATAGTCAACCACAATGCTGTGGCTCGGGAGTCACATGTAGGCCAACCAGGTAAGGGGGACACTTTCCTTTCCTAAAGAATATTAGTGAACCAGATGGGTTTTTTCAACAATCAACAATTGATTCCTGGTCATCATGAGACTCTTAATTCCAGATTTTTTTTTATTGAATTCAAATTCCACCATCTGCCTTGGCAGCATTCAAACCCAGGCCTCCAGAATCTTTTCCGGGTCTCTGGTACTGCAGCCCAACAATAATACCACAAGGCCATTGCCTCCCCTAATACGGTCTCCTTTTAAAGTTTGTCACAACTGTTTCAACATAATCATTATTAATTTCATGTAAAAAAAATTAGTTTATCTTTATTCAGATGGTGTTTATAGAGGTGTATCTGTCACACACTCGAATTGGTACATTGTTTAAAAGTCCACTTTAATATCACATTTTGTTTTACACAATATGTTGCAGTTTAATCATTTTGAAAATATGACTTAGGACCTTAGTGTTCATTATCTTTTAATGATCCAAATATCTTGGTTGCACCCTTCCACAACAAAGCTTTGGGATGATGTGTTTTTTTCCTCCTCCTGAGTATTCGCCATCATAGTTGACAGAGCCCTCCACCATCACCAATGTATTTCACATACATTTGCTCTCACCCCTTCCATTCCATTCCAGAACCATGATAGGGTTCCACTTTCAATCAACAGATTCTTCTCCACCTTTTCTAATACCTTCAGTACCAAATACGTCTCCATCCCTCTTCTTCAGTATTCCAAATAGACCGTTCACTCCTTATTATTTTGATCCACTCTCAGTCACCACCAGTACACTGTCCCTTTCTCATGGCACCTTTCCATGTGAGCAGATGACTTTTGCAAGTTCTGTCCTCACAGTTCCAAGGTCCTAGATAGGCATATGGAAGATAGTACAGGGTGGCGGTGGAGGCTAGATAGACCTTAGGTTTTGGGTAAAAGTTCGGCACAACATTGTGGGCCGAAGGGCCTGTACTGTGCTGTACTGTTTTATGTTCTATGATCTATGTCCCAAATGCTCCTTCCAGGTGAAAAAGACTTCTTTCAAATGAGTCTCCTAGATCAAATCTATTTGCTGTTCACCATGTGATAAAGTCATAGAGATCTACAGCACGGAGAAAGGCTGTTCAGCCCCTCACATCTGCACTGGTCAAAAACAACCACTTAATTATTCGAATCAGATTTTCCAGCATTTTTCTCATAACCTTGAATGCCTTGGCACTGTAAGTATACATCTAAATACTCCTTAAATGTTATGTGATTGCAGTGATTGGAACAAGGGACAGGTGGATCCATTGACTATGCGATCCTTCATTGAGGTTGTTAACCTGGGCCAAAGAGGAACTCCTGGCTGATAGATATAAGCATGGGATGTCGAGAATCTCCTCATTCTAGAGACTTAAATAAAGAATAACTTGGTGATGGAATACCAGATTCCATGCAGTTATTTGAGTGCTTTCCTCTACATTGGGGAAACCAAGCAAAATTTGGGGTGACCATTTTGCAAAATATCACCCACAGGAGATATCCTCTTGTTCAATACAAGCCCAGTTTTCCCACTCACTGTAGCCAGAAATACTCTTCACTTCAAGGAGATCCTAGGAACTCTGGCACTCACTTAGCCCTTTAAAAGGTCATTGTGAACCTTGTCAAGCACAGTCTGGAGCTGCTGTGCTCAATTCGTAGCATTGACCTGGATATGGCACATAAGGGAATATTGACACCCCACTTTGTGGACAGGGACCTAGAGGTCCTGGTGGAGGGAGTGGTGCAGAGGAGTGTTATTCTTTCCTCACAGGACAGGCAAGGAGGCCATGACACCAGATGCTGCCAGCCTTGTCTGCGGTTGCCTCTGGGCTCAGCACAATCTCAGCTGCCTGACACAACAGTCATTCCACTCATGAGAGTAAGTGCCACCAACTTCTCTCTACTATCTCACACTCACTGTATCGCTGCTACTGCTCCCACCTTCTTTGAGGGCTGATGTTTTACTATTCTCACTTGCTGTTATCCACCGACACACCCCACACTACTAAACCTACAGAGACCCTGCACTGCCTCCTCACTCATTCAGAATACCTCACTACATTCCCCCCCATCTGCAGTAGCATCAACAGCTGTCGCACCCACTTTCAACTCTCTCTATCCCTTCTGTTCTGTCATTGTAGGAGAGAACAGCCTACAGTAGGGCAAAAACAAAGCCAATTAAGGTGACTGACATTCAGCTTCTCATTCTCTATGTGGCACGAGCCCCGACCTTGATCGGCCCAACTAGCCTTTTAATTGTACTCTATCTCTTGGAGTGATATTGGATGCTGCCGTTGACTTCATGTACTGGGACCTCCAGGTTGAAGGGCGTCTCCGTTGACTTGACTGAGGACTACTCCCCTTAGATTTTCAGAAGTGGCTGTTCACTTGTAGTACATTGCAGTGTGTTTGCTACATACGTAGCTGGCACAAGGTGCAGGTGTGAGATTGATATAGCACTGTGCCATTAAGGAACATGTTGACATTATCACTGATCAAAGTTTTGGCAAAGATCAGTAGCTCGGGTTGTGGATGAAATTATTGACTTGTTGATCGAGCTGATTTGTTCTCATACAGACATTTACAAGGATTAAAGACCCCATTCCCACAACAATCAGAACCAACGTGGTTTACAAAATACCATGTAACGACCACCACAAACATTACATTGAAGGAAACTAGCCTCCAGAATATACGAACTTCAATGAGCAGCAAAACTCTCTTTAATATCGGTACACTCAGCCAATGAAGGCCAATCAGTTTAACTGGGACAAGATAACCAGAGTACCCCAAGCCAAACATAGACGCTCACGGGAATCCCTAGAGGCATGGTTTTCCACCCGTAATGCAATCAACAGACATACAGAATTGGACCCCATATTCAAAACCGGAAATGACACTATTCACCATGATGCACCAGACAGTATAAATTCCAAGTGGAGTAAAAGAACATCACTTCATCAGAGGTTCCACTGATGATGTTATCTAGCATGATGGTGAAACATCTGAATGAGAACAAGCCAGCTCGGGAAGCACGTCAACAACCTCATTATCACTGATCACTGCAGACTAACATGCACTAAACACAAAGGCAAAACACATGTGCTGTGAACTACTAAAGAGCTGCAAAAGGGTGAAACACTAAAAGGCAATGCAAAGCAGAGATGCTGTGAGCATCAGTTAGGCACAAAGTGAAAGAGCGCCAAGAGAATAAGTGAGGAACCCTGAGCTGGGTGTCTGTCCCTGCACACAGTAGCGTTCCGATAATAATAAAGCTAGAGATGAAATAGATTTTGAACAAGGGATGGATGGAACAAAGACAAAGGAAGATCTCGGGTAGAGTGGAAGACAGGAGAGATTGAATAACAGAAAGGTTAGTCTCTCAGGGCCTCAGGGATTAGAAATAGTGCAAGAAAGAGATAATACAGAACAACAGTAGATTATATGTGGATCAGGGATGTGCCATGATGGTGTGGAGAGGTTGGCGCATGAAGGATGCCAGCGTGCATGGACATGGTGTCCATGTGGTGATATGTTGGTGCTAGTTGTTCAAGATGGATGTCCAAAGGAGCAAGTGACAAGCTGGACTCACCAGTCAGGTGAGGAATGTCATGTCAGGAATTCTCAGCAACTTGTACCTAACTAGTGGGTGTCAGAATAGGAGAATGCCCATTAATGAGGTTGACAGTGAGTGATTATCTCTCCATTAAAAGGCATCTTGTAACTCACTCATGAGAATTTCATCTCAGTGTCCTTAGTATGAAACTGTGACTTGTTGGTTCCTAGGTCAAGGAAGGTCAAACTCAACTTCATGCATAATTCTTCCAAATTTCTTGCCAACGAACAAATCATTCAGGGCCTGGGGAGATCGTGCCCCATGTAACCAATGTCAGTTCGACTGGAATCCATCTGGCTCATTGATGTCCTTTAGAGTAGGAAATTTGCCATCCTTATCTGGTCAGGCCCACGTGTCCTAATTCCAGGCCCACAGAAATGTGATTGATTCTTTCTTTTCCTCTTAATGGCCCTGCAAGCCATTCAGTTCAAGGCAAAAAAAGCATGATCCCAAACTTCCACTGGTCTGTCTTTTTAATTCACCTTGCTGTTACACTGTTCTAGTGAGACTCACCTTTCAATTAGGCATTTTACAGCCTTCAGGTCTCAACATGGAGTTCCACAATTTCAGATTGTAAATTTATTTCACTTGCCTTGTTCCATTTCTTCCCTTCAATAAGGCAGCAGTGCACCTACTGTACACACATGTTTAGTTCTCTTTCTTGCACTATTTCTAATCCCTGAGGCCCTGAGAGACTAACCTTTCTGTTATTCAATCTCTCCTGTCTTCCACTCTACCCGAGATCTTCCTTTGTCTTTGTTCCATCCATCCCTTGTTCAAAATCTATTTCATCTCTAGCTTTTCCCAGTTCTGATAAAAGAACACAGACCTAAAATGATAATTATTTCACACTCTGCACACGAGCTGAGTTTTTTTCAAGCATTTTTGTTTAATTTCATGTAACCTGAGGCTCACATGTCCTAACCGTAAATGTAAATGTGTTTTATGTAGTCATTTCATCATGCAAAATTTATGTATGTCTGAAAACTGATACATTTTGTTGAAGTTTTTAGTCTTGACCGCATGAAGACAATGTACAAGAATACCGATAAAGGTGAAAATCAACATTTAATTTATTTGAGAGGAGGATGCTGATTGGTTGGCAAGTGGACTGATTGGTAGAGGAGTTGTCAAAGAAGATGCAGCGGTTAATGATGATTGACTGTTAACCACTAAGCACTGTTAAAATTTTAAGATAGATAGGTTAACTCTGATTGGCCAGGGTAATGCCCTAAGAAATAAGATAGTAAATGGCCGACACCTATTTTGTTACATTGGAATTGGTGCAGCTTGTACGTGTTCTTTCTATCTGCAGAGAACAGAGCCTTGTGAATTAATTTATGTAGCTGTAAGTGTACCACAGTACAAGACAGACTGACTGACAGACAGTCCTAAATAGATGGTCAGTGTAATTCCTGACATGTTCAGGATTATCCTGGAAATGTTGTCCAATTGTAGAATAATATCTAATGTTGGAAACTATTGCAAGATTGAAAAACAAGGGTTAGTCGGGCATAGTAAGTGCCCTGCTGTTACAGACAGCAGAAGGGGCATGCTGTCTTTAAAATGTATGTACTATCTGCCTGGCTTCACACAGGCACTGAAAAGAATATACTACATTATGAGGCTGCTGATAAGGTAAAGTTCATAGTGCATGAAAATGGTCTCACCATCAACATAACAAATAGCGCCCAAACCATTTGTTCATCATTCAGTTTCATCTCAAGTAGGGTGCATCAAAGCCACCCACAGGGTTATGGCAATGATAATGGGAACTGCAGATGCTGGAGAATCCAAGGTAATAAAATGTGAGGCTGGATGAACACAGCAGGCCCAGCAGCATCTCAGGAGCACAAAAGCTGACGTTTTGGCCTAGACCTTTCATCAGAGAGGGGGATGGGGTGAGGGTTCTGGAATAAATAGGGAGAGAGGGGGAGGCGGACCGAAGATGGAGAGAAAAGAAGATAGGTGGAGAGGAGAGTATAGGTGGGGAGGGGATAGGTCAGTCCAGGGAAGACGGACAGGTCAAGGAGGTGGGATAAGGTTAGTAGGTAGGAGATGGAGGCGCGGCTTGGGGTGGGAGGAAGGGATGGGTGAGAGGAAGAACAGGTTAGGGAGGCAGAGACGGGCTGAACTGGTTTTGAGATGCAGTGGGTGGAAGGGAAGAGCTGGGCTGGTTGTGTGGTGCAGTTGGGGGAGGGGACGAACTGGGCTGGTTTTGGGATGCGGTGGGGGAAGGGGAGATTTTGAAGCTGGTGAAGTCCATGTTGATACCATTGGGCTGCAGGGTTCCCAAGCGGAATATGAGTTGCTGTTCCTGCAACCTTTGGGTGGCATCACTGTGGCACTACTGCAGGAGGCCCATAATGGACATGTCATCTAAAGAATGGGAGGGGGTGTGGAAATGGTTCGCGACTGGGAGGTGCAGGTGTTTATTGTGAACCGAGCGGAGGTGTTCTGCAAAGCGGTCCCCAAGCCTTCGCTTGGTTTCCCCAATGTCCAGTCCAGCCTGTCTCTGCCTCCCTAACCTGTTCTTCCTCTCACCCATCCCTTCCGACCACCTCAAGCCGCACCTCCATCTCCTACCTACTAACCTCATTCCCCTCCTTGACCTGTCCGTCTTCCCTGGACTGACCTATCCCCTCCCTACCTCTCCACCTATACTCTCCTCTCCACCTATCTTCTTTTCTCTCCATCTTCGGTCTGCCTCCCCCTCTCTCCCTATTTATTCCAGAACCCTCACCCCATCCCCCTCTCTGATGAAGGGTCTCGGCCCGAAACGTCAGCTTTTGTGCTCCTGAGATGCTGCTGGGTCTGCTGTGTTCATCCAGCCTCACATTTTATTATCTAGGGTTATGGCAATCCTTGCCTGATCATTTCCTGCATTGTATGGTGCATACTCTTGAAAAATGCTGATGTGGTCACTCTTGGTTCTGAAGAGAGCCTAGTCTACCTCCAATCATCCTGGAATGGCAAGTTATCTCAAAAGTTTGAGCAACAGGTGAAACAAGCTGTTGTAGTAATACAAGTGGTGTTCACCTGTAACAGAAATGCTGCCATTAAGCCAGAAAGTTACCTTGCCTGAATTTCAGTGCCAGGCAGATAGACTGTACATCCCAAAGACTCTCAGATCGCATCAGACAGCATATCCCCTCAGCTGTATGCAACAAGCAAGATACTGAGCATACCAACCAGCCCACATTTGCAACGTTGCAGCACAGTGTCAAACATTAAATGTGATTCTGCAATTGGACAATGTTTTCTGAATAATTCTGTATGTGTGAGACAAATTATAGTAGACAACCAATTTATTGTCAGTCAGATGCAGAGTGTGGTACACATGCATATACGAAAGTTACAAAATTATTCAGCATCCTATTCTTTACAGATAGCAAGAGCATGCATATACACTGCACCTGTTTCAACACAACCTTGCTGTGGCTCATTTCTCCGTTTAATGCCCTGACCAATCAAAGTCAGCCTAGTTTGTTTACAATCTAAACAAACCCTGTCAATTATCATTAACTCCTGCATTCTCTTGAACAATGTCTCCACCAATCAGTCTGCAATCTCCTCTCACATTGTATAAATGTTGGCATTCCTCTTGATGCGTATTCTTTCATATTGTCCTAATGAGTGCAAGACAAAAAGCTTTGATTAAATGGGTCTTTTCTGCTGTACTGAAATATAATTTACCTGGGAGTTAGCTCTATTAGTAGGGAGTAACTAAAGGTTACCTTGAAAAGTTACTATATAATACAGCACAAAGGGAATGAATTTAATTCTGTATACAGACAGGTAGCTGGGATAGGACTAGATGTGACTGCTGTGTCAAAGAGCCAACATATGCACATCAAGTTAATTGATCTCCTATGAAGCAAGTTTCTATGAATATAATTACTATTTATTATATCAAATTATCCAATGTATATTAACCTTATTAAGATATATTGCGAGGAGTAGTAGATTGATATTCCATTTTCTCCACATCTTATTTCATCACAACATTTTAAAAGGATGCTGTGTCATCACTTCATTCTTTACTTGATGGTGTGTATCTTGTAAGCAATAAGTCAAATAATTATTCTTGATTAAACAAATGAGTTACATTTGTTGTAAAACCCCACTTTGATAAAAGTGTTAAGAAATGTAAAAAGCCATCCTATTTCTTATAAATGCATCCAAGTAAAAACTCAAACTCCACGCATGTGGAAAGCTACAAATTTAGAGACAAGACTGATGAACTTGGCCAAGTAAAGACAATTCAATTCAGTGAAGTCAATAAATTCACTGGTGGTGTTGGATATTTTGGTTGTCACTGAAACAGTTGTTTTGCAATTGTTAAATACCCTCCTCTTGGAATCTTCATTGTTGTGTTGAAATCTTCCTTTTAAAATTCTCAATATTTGTAGCATGAGGTTTTTTGGGCTGGATCCTGCCACAAATTAGGGCTCAACGTTTCGAAAGACTTTTCGGAGGGAAAAAGAGAGGACCAGGTGAATTGTCTCTGCTGCCCTGTACGAAGTTTGCAAATTTCATGCCAGCATTCGTATTCATCTAAAAACCAAAAGAATTGCGATGCTGCAAATCAGGAACAAAAACAAAGGTTGCTGGTAAAGCTTAGCGTGCCTGGCAGAATCTGTGAAGAAAAAATCAGAGTTAACGTTTCGGGTCTGGTGACCTTCCCTCAGAACGGAATAACCTGCTGAGCTTTTCCAGCAACTTTGTTTTTATTTGCATTCATTTGATGTACACTATAAAAGGAAGATGATCAACTTATCTTTGCCAAAGCAGAACTGAGGTGATAAATTTAAGTTTTCTAATCATTAACTCCTTGAATGATACATCCTCCATTTTGATGAGGGAGGTAAGAGCCAGTTCACAATTATAGGCAGACATTGTTTCTGTCCACACATCGACGTCAAGCCCAACAAAGTGTTACGTGACTACACAGTGACACAAATCAATTTCAACAATCTTTAATTTCAGGCAATGTCCTTTGTTTCAGTTAAAATCTACCTTCTAAAAGAAATGCAAGAAAACAACCAATGAAATTGCTTTTTAATGTTTTATGGATCACATCTTCATGGTGTATATTTCTTCAATAGCTCTTAATGTAAAGTAACTTATTTGATGGAGGGGCGCAATCTGTATTTCAGCTTTGGTTTTTACAGGTCTCTTCATAATTGTACAAGAGTGGTGATGGATAGGTCTATCCATTTCTGAATTTCTGTGGCTACTGAGTGTTCGATGAGGAGGGAGTGGATGTTTGTGGATGTGATGCCAATGAAACAGGCTGCTTTGTCCTGGATAATGTCAGGCTTTTTGTGTGTGTGTTTTCGAAGTGTTGAGCAAAGGATAAGTGTTAGCCAGGAAACCAAGAGAAATATGTTGTTCTTCAAATAGTGTGGTGAGAGGTTCAATGGGGCCTTGGTTTAATTTCTCATCAGAATAAAAAACAACTGGCGTGTAAATCACAGAAATTGGAAATTTCACCATGGTGAAGTTAGGTACTCTTAAATTTTCATAAGACTGACTAGGGCTGACTTTTACTGAAATGTTTAGTCAAAAAATTTTGCAAATCCAGGCAATAAACCTTTTCCTTTGACATTACATTTAATGTCAATGTTTATCATGTGTAACCTATTTACGGACATGCTTAATGTAGCTTGTTAATAAATTAATCAAATCACTGAATTACTGTACAGTTATGGATTTTTACGATAGAGACGAAATTCAGCACATTGCCATGGCATTTCATTAGAGAAATCCAAATTAATCTCATTTTTCCTGCTCTCCTACCTTAGTCATTCATCTTTCAGGACATCTGCTGACAGTTTTAAATTGTGTTAAGTTTTGGGGTTATTTAAAAGGATAGCTGAGAGTAATAATGACAAAAACGTTTATATAGCGCATTCAGCCAAACCCATGGTATTTTAGAGATAAACATTAAGAAAATACATGTGAAGTCAGGGAAGGAGAGATATTGAAAGGTGGCCAAAAGCTTAATCAGAGCAGTAGGTTCATAATGAGCACAAAACACTGAAATAACCAGAAAAAAAGATTACGTGGCAAGTTGAATATAAATCTTTTTAGAGGATGGTTACAATTATCCAGTTTTTTTTTGTTGAGATGGAGTCAGGGAATGCTTAATTGATTGGAGAAAGAAAAATATTTATTATGAGATCACTAGCTGCTGGAGAAATGTGCAGGTGCAATATTAATGGATAAAATGGCTTATTTCAGGCCTGTGACTTTTCTTATCACATGCCACCCAAACTTTACTGTTTCTTTGGCAGTACACATTTACTTTCCCATGTTAATAGTTTGCATTTATACAATTATTTAACTTTGCTTTATTATTGTGGGAAACAAATTGATATTTGCTCATTTTCCAGATTTTCTGCCGAAATTTCATTACACAATCAAGAAAACCACTGTAGAAGTTCCAGCCAAATGTTCATATTCCTGAAGTTAATGAAACTGTGCCATATTTTGAGAATGGACTTATTTTTTTTGAACCTATAGTTACCATGATTTAAACAAAATGAGAATTGCATAAAACTTTATGGATAAAAATAAGGTGTAGCGCTGGATGAACACAGCAGGCCAAGCAGCATCAGAGGAGCAGGAAAGCTGACATTTTGGGCATTTTGGCCCGAAATGTCAGGTTTTCTGCTCCTCAGATGCTATTTGGCCTGCTGTGTTCACCCAGCTCTACACCTTATTATCTAGCATCGGCAGTTCCGACTATCTTTGGATAAAAATACGCTGGTTTTCTGTGCATTGGTGTTCTACATTCTTGCATTGCACTTCCTTTTGGCTATCATTCAGGAGCTTAGTTTGTTGTATGTGTATGCGACCAATGTTAGGAAGAGTAGTGAAGTATACCAACACTGGATATTTAGCATTGTTGTAAAAAGGAAGTGGAGCAGTACCCTGAGGACTCTGAGTGATTTAGTTTGAAACTAAGCAGCAAATGTATAGTAATCAGTTGAGCTGTGTATTTTAAAATGTTTATATCATGAGGTAAACAAGGTAAATCAATGTTAAATATGTAGGAGGCATGTATTTTAATTTTTCAGCTGCCTGCACATCCTGATTATATAACCATATTTATATTGCAAACCCAGTGTGCTTTTCTGAGTTCCATTTGTGTTTACAATATGCAGTTTGTTTTCATCCCACAGTTTATGTCTTCCTTACCCTGGTAGGGAGAGAATTGATCTCTGTAAATGTAAAGAATGTTACATTTTTAAGAACTGTCTTCCTGACCTTCTTGCCATTCAATGAATTCTAAGCTTTCTCATTTGGGTATTGTCCCATTTCCATTCACGACTTTCTTTCTGAACTGTTAAAGGCACACACCCTTCAAATGCTGAGCATTGTCTTAGCATAGTGCAATGCCCTTCTATACCTGTAGCTTCACTGAAAGTTTCATCATCTCCATCTCCAAACATATGAGAAAATCACAGTAAATAAAGCAGATCTTCTTATCCTGCCTGGTGAACCATAAAGAAAATCTTAACTGTTGTTTCAAACTGACCTATTTTATAGGTTTTCATTAAATAAAACAAAATTATTAGATTTATTTAAGGATTTTTGAGAGTATTTCTACTAATTATGGCTTCCTGATACAGGATAAGAAGTGCAAAAGTTATGTTCAAAATTTTAATTTCTTTTTAAATTGCAGTTTTTCTTGAGCAATAAAAACTGTTGTGGATTTGTAACCTTTCCCATAGGAAGTTAGTGAACTAAACCTGTAAAACTTAAGATTTGAAGCAGTTGCTAGCATTTAATATTTTAGTAGTGTTTCGGAATTGCCTTACAAAATTAATTTACATTTATTGAATAATACATGATATGTATGTTACTGATCATATTTATACCAATTAAGATCTTAAAGATTTACATAGTGTGAAATATGTCTTTATTAACACAGCTCAATATGCGTTGTTTGGTGTTTATACAACATATCGCTGAATTGCTGGCAAAAAGATCATCTTCCTATTTAGATTTTAATAATATGTTACACGTTGCTTGGCTGAGCATACTAGACAACACATAGAAGGTGCGTATTGGACAATGAAATTAAATGCAGCATTATTTTAACTCTGTATTTCTGTGGAAACCAGGTGGGTGAGCAATTAAAATGCACATTCCCTTTTGGAAGCTTCTTGGATCTCACCATTTGTGAATTTTATTTTGGTGGGTAAACAACAAAATCCTGATAAATTTGTTATGCTGTTTTGGTTGTATATTTCACCTTTAATTTGTGCTCAATTAGCAAAGCTGAAGGAGCATGTTTCGGGCCTTTATGTTTAGGCTTAAAGCCTGATGATAAAAAGCCTAAATAGACCAGGGTTGGACTGAATATTGAGTGAGGACAAGACAATTCTGTGGTCAAATAGCATGCTGACACTCAGTATCCTATGAAGAGGAACTGCCATCGAGATATCAATTGCCTCAACCTCTTCACCCCTTTCACCCACTCCAACCTCTCACCCACAGAATATCCAGCCCTCCCCATTCCCTCCGCTCCAACCCCAACCTCACCATAAAACGCACAGACAAGGGAGGCGCAATTGTAGTATGGCACACTGTCCTCTACATTGCCGAAGCCAGATGCCAGCTCTCTGACACCTGCTCCTACCACCCCCTTGATCGTGACCCCATCCTCGACCACCAAACAATCATCTCCCAAACCATCCACAACCTCATCACTTCAGGTGACCTCCCACCCACAGCCTCCAAACTCATTGTTCCCCAACCCCGCACAGCCCGCTTCTATCTCCTTCCCAAAATCCCCAAACCTGACTGCCCTGGTCGACCCATTGTCTCCGCCTGTTCCTGCCCCACCGAACCTATCTTCACTTATTTCAACTCCATTTTCTTCCCTTGGTCCAGCAACTCCCCACCTACATCCAAGACACCACCCATGCCCTCCACCTCCTCCAAAACTTCCGATTCCCCGGTCCCCAACACCTCATCTTTACTATGGATGTCCAGTCCCTATACACTTGCATTCCCCATTCAGGTGGCCTAAAGGCCCTCCGCTTCTTCCTGTCCTACAGGCCCAACCAGTCCCCCTCCACTGACACCCTTATCCACTTAGCCGAACTCATCCTCATCCTCAACAACTTCTCTTTCAATTCCTCCCACTTCCTACCGACAAAGGGAGTGGCCATGAGTACCTGCATGGCCCCAAGCTATGCCTGCCTCTTTGTAGGTTACGTGGAACAATCCCTCTTCCGTAGCTACGCTGGCCCTAAACCCCACCTCTTCCTTTGTTACATCGATAACTGACCCCGCCTCTTTGATCTGTCTGTTTCCTCTCCACCTTTCTTTCCTTTATCCATCTTCAATCCACCTCCCCCTCTCTCCCTGTTTATTTCAGAACCCCCTTCCCCTCCCCCATTTCTGAAGAAGGGTCTAGGCCCAAAACGTCAGCTTTCGTGCTCCTCTGATGCTGCTTGCCCTGTTATGTTCATCCAGCTCCACGCCTTGTTATCCTCAGATTCTCCAGCATCTGCAGTTCCTATTATCTCTCTCCTGTGAAGAGTGACCATTTGAGGTCTGACATGGTGAGATAGTAAATGATCAACCAGTAAATGTACAATTTGAATTTTCAAAGTTTTCGTCTTCCTATGCCAAATGTAAGGGAATGATTGGACAGTAAAACAACTTGCATTATTTTGAGTAAAATGAAAGAATAATAATATTCACAACAGTGACACCATTAATGCATTGTTTTGCCACCTTCTGTAACTTTTCTTTCCTGTTGTTAGTTGTTGAAGCTGCACCATTTCATATCATAAATCTTTCTGATGATAAGAAAATGCCAGTGTCAAAGTTGCTGATACATTTAAAGCCTTTTCACAGTTTATGGTGAGGGACCAATGCGGTGCTTTATCTTTGTATATCTAATTATTAACAGATCCACATTCCCTCAATGCTTAATATAATGATCATTTTTACTAATTGCATTGATATCCCCTGCAGTTTTTTCCTCCTGTTTCTTTTCGTACCTCGTTATCTTTGTTTTTTTTTGTAGCTCTCCCTGTCGAGGGATTTCAACTTTGCATTTGTACTTTTTTTTTCTTTTAACTTGATACTGTATCTTCCCTTCTTTGCTTTGGAAGATTGTTAAATTTCACAAATTTGCATTGGAAACATAAATTCTGTTCTAATAGACTCCTTCAAATGTCTCTACGATGTTAGTCTTTAAGTTGTACTGTTAACTGTTGTGCCCAGCTTGTGCTTAAAGGATAATTTTTAACTTTAGTTTGGCCCTGACACAACACCTATCCCCACTTGAATTAGGTTTTGGGTTCGAGGGCCGGTTGCCCACCTTCAGCTCCATTGCTAATTGAGGCTGTTCAGTGGTGGGTTAAGAACTACTTGAGAACCACAGCCAGTTGATACAGGTGGATCTGCTGACAGACAACCCTTCAGAGGGAAACGACAGAGTCCACTGGTTGAGTGGGATGGGGCCATGATCAAAAGCATCTGGTGATTTTCTGAGAACATGTACATCAGGCAAAGGGATGCCTATGGAGAGCCACACTACTATATGCTTCCAAAGAGTCTGCTTTCACTTGTGTGCTATCCCTGCTCTCCTCACTGCACCCTCCCGCCACACACACACACACACACACACACACACACACACACACACACACACACAGACACACAGACACACAGACACAAAAAACTCTCCTTGCTCACAAAGTCTTGGTCCCTGGAGTTGTTTTTCGGGTAGCAGCCATAGCCTCCTATGTGGCGCTGCTGAGCACAGGATCTACTGACCTTTGGCTCACAACTTTGTCAAAAGAATCCTCTGCCCCCAGAGACCCAGTTTTTTTTTGTATTTATGCATAGGATGTAAGCATCACTGAACAGCTGGTGTTTATTGCCCATGCCTAAATAAGCAGCAGGCAGTTAAAAGTCAACCATTTTCCAAAAGAAGGCCCAGCTTTATCCTCAGAACTGACAAAGTGGCAGAGAATCAAGAGGGCATTTTGAAGATGCTGCACAGGTTCCTTGTCCATTTTGCAGGTGTGAGGTGAGACGCATGCTGCCAGTGGTGGATTCTGCTCTTAATGTCAAACACAAAGGGCTGATGTTTTAATGGTTCACCAAATGATAGCAGTGCAGCAGCTCATTGTACAGTTTGTCACCTTGTTTTACCCTTTTTGTTCAGGTTCTAGAATTGGATGAGAACATAGAACCTTGTGACTTGGTGGCAAGAGTGCTGCCACCAGAGCTACGGTGACATGGTGCTGTGTTAGCATCTAACCATATTACCAGTATCTGAAGATTCTGTTTATTCTGATTAGATTGATATAAATGTAGACGAGAACACCATTTATACTGGTGATTACATTTGCAGTCAAATGGCAGAAGGATCCATTATATAAATGAGGGTTAACGTGCTAAGTGGAGTTAGTAGCTGTTTTGTAGTGATGTGGAAGCGTACTAAGAAAAAAACTTGGTTTTAAAAAGTACAGTAAGTAGCAATTAACGAGCCTCAGCAGGGAACCATTTATTTTTGAATAAACTGGCCATCCTGATATCTCCAATCAAAGATTAATCTGTCACATCCTTTATAAAGCAAATCTGGATACAGTGTACATAGCAATGTGCATGTTGAATCGGGCTGCCTTTCAGTGTTTTACATTGTTGACATAATCTTGCCTTCCCATAGATCGGGTGAAGATCGCAGAATATGTTCATTTTTAGGAGAATAAAGAATACTTGAAAAGGTTAATCTGGAGGTCTGTGTTATCAAGCACAAGGGAAAAAAAATGTTAGGACTGGGATCAAAGGGGAATAAAAAGCAGAAAGCCAAGTGCATTCTATGTCTATCAGTACAACATCAACCAGATGGCTGCTTATCACTAAAGCATCTAACTGATGTCTGACCAATTACCCATTTCCAGCGGCCTTAATGACTGGACAAAATGTTCATATTCAATGCAAACTAACCATTGCCAATTTTTCCGTATCTTATAGAATATTACATAATTCTTCTTATGACCACCACACATTAAGGTTGCTATATGTAGTTCGTCAAAATAATTCAAACTGGCAATAAATTGGCATTATACAACAATCATGTTTGGGAGTGGTGCTTACTACTCTGTTTACTGGAAAATAACACTGTATCAGTTACTTAATCTAGATGAGAGGCAGCAAGACACACACAGCACAAGAACACGTTTAAGATGAATATCTGAATTAAGTCATTAGACAAAATAAATTAGATTGCAATCAAGTTTATTTGTGGGCTCTTGTGGCACAGTCACAGTGTCCATATCTCTGAGCCAGGAAACCCAGGTTCAAGTCCTACCCGCTCCAGAGGTGTTTTGTGACATCTCTGAACAGGTTAACTAAAAACCAGTTGTAATCAGCTTCATTTACAAGGTTTCCATAAACTGACAGCTGCATCCCACAGCTGGTGGATGGTCATTTTTAACATGGATTTAATGAATTTAAGATCATTGTAAAACCAAGCAAAAGATGAAATATCCTAACATATTTAATATCATCCTAAACCCTTGTAATCAAATATATACTATGTGTATTACACCAGGGACGTAACACTGACACAGTGGAGAATTTACTGCACTGTCTGTCTGAGCCAGCAGGCAGTGCAGAGGTATAAAAATGAATGTAAGCTGATTTTGAGAATCTTACCCACTTTCTAATGTTGCTTTAGTGCTTTAGACTTGAGAAACCATCATTGTGCTGAAACATACCATGTAGGCTAGAACTCTGATCCAGATTATATACAGATAAAACAACGTTCTGTAACTGGAACAAAATACAACCTTGACTGAGCATCATAGTCAGACAGCACCGAAACAGACTCTTCCTTTTCTCAGAAGATTAGAATTCCTACAGTGTGGAAACAGGTCCTTTGGCCCAACAAGTCCACACTGCCCCTTGGAGCAGCCCACCCAGACCCATCCCCCTATAACCCACACACCCCTGAGCACTACGGGCAATTTAGCATGGCCGATCCACCTAGCCTGCACGTCTTTGGACTGTGGGAGGAAACCGGAGCACCCGGAGAAAACCCATGCAGACACAGGGACAATGTGCAAACTCACACAGACAGCCACCCGAGGCTGGAAACGAACCCGGGTCCCTGGCGCTGTGAGGCTGCAGTGCTAGCCACTGTGCCACCCTCTTTGTTCCAACTCGTTCATGCCAACTGGATATCCTAAACTGATCTACTCCCATTTGCCAGCATTTGGCCCATATCCCTTTAAGCCCTTCCTATTCGGGTACCCATTCAAATTGCAGTTAAATAATGTAAATGTACCAGCTTCCACCACTGCCACTGGCAGCTTGTTCTCTACACGCACCCTCTGTGTGAAAAAATTGCCCCTCAGGTCCTCTTTAAATGTTTCCCCTCTCACCTTAAACCCATGCCCTCTAGTTTTGGCCTCTCCCACTCTTAGAAAAAGACCTCGGCTACTCACCCTATCTATACTCCATATGATTTTATAAGCCTCTAATAGGTCAACACTAACCCTCTGAGGCTGTAGGAAAAATAGCCCCAGTCTGTTCAGCCTCTCCCTAAAGCTCAAACCCTCCAACTCTGGCAACATCCTTGTAAATCTTTTCTGAATCCTTTCAAATCTAACAATATCTTTGCCAGAACAGTGAAGACCAGAACTGAATGCATTATTCTAAAAGTGGCCGAACCAATGTCCTGTTCTGCCGCAATAGATGCTGGGATGTCATATACTCAATGCACTGACCAATAAAGGCAAGCATGCCAAATCCGTTCTTCACTATCCTGTCTAACTAGGAGTCCACTTTCAAGGAACAATGCACGTGCACCCCTAGGTCTGTTTGTTTGGCAATACTCCCTAAGACCTGACTATTAAGTGTATAAGTCCTGCCCTGAGTTGCATGACCAAAATGTAATCCCTCACATTTGTTTGAATTAAACTCCATCTGCTACTCTTTAACTCTTTGGCCCATCTGATCAAGGCCCCATTGTGCTTTGAAATAACCACCTTCACTGTCCACTACACCACCAATTTTGGTGTCATCTGCAAGCTTACTTAGCATACCTCCTACATTCACATACAAATTATTTGTATAAATGATGAAAAGCAGTGGACCCAGCATCAATCTTTGGGCAATCCACTGGCCTCAGACTTCCCATCCAAACACCAGCTCTCCACCACTGCCCTATGTCACCTACCTTCAATACCTGTTTTAAAATAATGACAATTCTGGATTATTTGTTAGACTTGGACTATTTTAACCTAGATGCTGGAGAGAATAAAAGCAAATATAAACTCATGGTGACTAATGCTAATTTCATGCTAGTAATTTACACACTAAGCTTTAGAAACAAACTAAGACACTCTGGAGAATGAGGTATTATAAATTGGGATAACTCACCTGTCACAGTTTAGATAATACAGTGATTCAGGTAAATCAAAAATTTGTTAATGACAGGCAGTTCAGAAGATCATACTTATATGATTAATTGTTACCTTTGGCCAATCTCTTGGATCACCTGACCTGGTTAGATAAATGATAAAGTCTTTTTGGGGAGCTGTATTTCATTGCTTTAACACCACGGTGACAAAATCTCATTAATAATCATTAAAGGATTTGCCAACCTGAGAGTTCAAAGCCAAATGGTGCACATTAACTTTCTAAACCAAACTGTAGTGTGAAAATGTTTCTGAGTAGCACTGTAAATTTAAATCAAGTGGGTACTTGCTTTATGAATACCTTTAAAAATCGTGTTGTCAGTTATGCTGTCATTTCAGCTCTCAGTACACTTATTTATCCTGATTTAACCATCGACATAATGTGTGTTTGATTTCATAATGCAGATTGCAGTGGAACTTTGGCTATCCACTATAATAGAAAATTCTTCAACAAATAATTCGACATACTATTTATTTAGATTGATACAGTACATTTTAAACATTTAACTGCTTTAGATTACTTCATCAAATTTCAAATAATTTTAGATAAGTTGCAAATTCTTTTACTTCAGTAACGAAATCTTCGAATAAATTGCTGGCCTCTGCATGCAGGAACTCCTGCCTTATGTTGATCTCCTGACCTGAAGACAAAGATCAGCATTACATGGATTATAAATCCTACCAGGTACTGAACATCCCGATAACCGCTACTTATCACGCTGGATCAAAGACCACAGAGACTGAAAAAAAAGTTAAAATGCTGTGTTGCATTTTAACTGGTTAGTGTAAAGCTAAGCCCAAGCTCTCAGAAGAATTCTTAGAGATAATGTAAAGTGCAGACAATGGAAGTGTAGTTAATAGTGTTTCTCTTATAAATGTGCCAATTTCAGCAATAATATACCAAGTGCAGCACTGTCTTGGCTGTCTTCCACCCAATGCAATCAAATTGTTCATTGCAAATGTTTTGTGGCAAGTTGCACAGGTACTATTTTCATATTTCCATAAATCTGTTTTTGTGGCAAAGTAGTTACTTTACGTCGATTAGTTGTTAAGATCTGTTGCAAGCATTCTTTCTTAATAGGGAGTTGGAAATTCTTTTAACTCATCTTAAGATGAAAACAAAGTTTTGAGGTGTAATGTAAGATAGTAAATTAGGGATGTAAAATACCAATATCTTCCTAAAAAGCCCATCAAAATTCTCATTGCAAAACATTTATAGCAAATAACCAGCCCACTTTGCAAAACAAATTTTCTTGACAATTAATTTTTGCTTGGCCTTGATCATGAGGACACTTAAATAAAATGTTTTGAATTTGTTCAAATCGGCCTCTTGTTGTCCTTAATCCAGATCCAGCCTATTGTAGCTGAATGGCTCAGCCACTGATGCTCCTTCGTTTTGGCCATAATAATGAGTCAGGCCCTAATGACTTCATTAGAATCTGATGAACAAATTTATAGTGGACACCATCAACTTTGGGCACATTTTCATGCCACTCGCAATTTAAAATTTCATTCATTTTAGAATAGAAAAGCACCTCACTCAATTTTAGCTACCTGCAGGCTGCTCCGTTTTCATCAAATTGAGGGGGATCAGTTAGAGTTAAAATTAAGGCATTATTTTCTTTGGAAAAATTGGGCTTAAAGAAAAATAAATAGCATCCTGCAAGCACTTTGATAGGTGATATTCACTCTGAATTGAGGCAAATTTCATTTGTGACGTTTAAATTATAATACTTATGAATTTCTAAAATTCTATCACTTTTTGCTCCTCTCCTATATGACAATTAATTTAAATTCAGTTAAGGAGTATTTTGGTGGCCATTATTCTTGTAATTTTGGCACATTACCTAGACTTGTGGAGACATTGTGAATAGAGAGTCCCGCATGGTGTGTTGCCTGCCCGGTGCAAGACATCTTTGACTGGCTTGAGAGGATACTAGAGAGGGAGGGGAGGAACCAGTTGTTGTGGTCCATGTAGTTACCAACAACATAGGCAGGATTAGGAAAAAAGACCTGTTTCAGGATTATGAAAAGCTAGGAACAAAATTAAAAAAACATTTTATTTAAGTGTCCTCATGATCAAGGGTCATAATCTCTGGATTGCCGCCTGAGCCACGTGCAAATTGGCATAGGGAGGCGAGGAAAGAAGGAAGTAAACATGTGGCCGAAAGAGTGCTGTGAGAAAGAGGGTTTCCTTTTCATGGGGCACTAACATCAATTCTGGGACGGGGGCGCTCTATACCACTGGGATGGACTCCACCTGAACAGGGCTGTGTCCAGTGTTCTGGCAAAAAGCGTAAATAGGATGGTGTTAAACTAGTAAGTGAGGTGGGGGGTGGAGGTGGGGGTGGGGGTGGGGGGAAGGTGGGAGCGTACAGGGAGTATAACAATAAATGGAAGGCAAAGTAGCAAATTAGCAGGTGACGAGGAAAATTAGGAAAAAAGTTAAAGGGGAAGGGAACTCGAGAGCTGTTGGCAATGGAGGTAATGTGACTCAAAAGTAAGGTGCAAAACTGGCATAAGGGCACTTTATTTGAATGCTCAGAGCATCTGAAACAAGGTGGATGAGTTGATGGCGCAAATCATGGCAAATGGGTATGATTTAGTGGCCATTACAGAGACGTAGTTACAGGATGGTCATGACTGGGAGTTAAATATCCAGGGGCATCAAACTGTTTGGAAGGACAGCCAGGAAGGTAAGGGAGGTGGTGTCACTCTGATTTTCAAAAAACAAAGAAAAAGATAACAAAGAAAATTACAGCACAGGAACAGGCCCTTCAGCCCTCCAAACCTGCGCCGATTGAGATCCTCTGTCTAAACCTGTCATCTATTTCCCAAGGGTCTTGTACCCCTTTGGTCCCTGCCCATCCATGTACCTGTCCAGATACATCTTAAAAGACACTATCGTGTCTGCATCTACCACCTCCACTGGCAACACGTTCCAGGCACCCACCACCCTCTGTGTAAAGAACTTCTCACGCATATCTCCCATAAACTTTCCTCCTCTCACATTGAACTCATGACCCCTACTAATTATGTCCCCCACTCTGAGGGGAAAAAGCTTCTTGCTATCCACCCTGTCTATATCCCTCATGATTTTGTAGACAAAGGTGGATCGGTATAGAGCTGAATGAACACAGCAGGCCAAGCAGCATCAGAGAAGCAAGAAGGCCGACACCTCAAACCCAGACCCCTCTTCATTTCTGAAGAAGGTTCCAGGCCCGAAACGTCAGCCCTCCTGCCCCTCCGACGCCGCCCGGCCTGCTGTGTTCATCCAGCGCCACACTTCATTATCTCAGAGTCTCCAGGATCTGCAGTTCCTACTATCTCAGAATTATCAAAGGCAGCTTGCCGTTCAGCATATTTAATGTTTGCTAGAAGTATTTGGAGTGTAATAAATGGATTTACAAAAGGATTGGATACAATGTCACAAATTCAGCTCGATATGGTCACATGCCCAATGTTAGAAGCGATCTAACCATACAGGTAGAAAGCTAGTTGCTGGCAGGAAGTAGAATTATTTTAGGTGAGTTAAGAACAAAATAGCTGAAAATGTTGAGGTCAGGCTCATCAACCTGAAATGTTAAATAATAAAGTGTGAAGCTGGATAAACACAGCTAGCTCTCTGATGAAGGGTCTAGGCCCGAAACATCAGCTTTTGTGCTCCTGAGATGCTGCTTGGCCTGCTGTGTTCATCCAGCTTCACACTTTATTATCTTGGATTCTGCAGTTCCCATTACCTCTGAAACCTGAAATGTTAACTCTGTTTCTCACCACAGATGACTTCAGACCTCCATATTACCAGATTTGTTTTCTCCATTTCTAGTATTTGTAGTATTTTGCTTTTGTATTGGCCTTGTTGGTGTTGCTTGGGTTTGGAAAGAGCTGGAGGTGGAGTTACTCCAGGGTTTTGTGCTAATCTTTTATTCTTAAGATATAGTGATGATATGGATATAAAGATAATGTCTAATCTTTTTCTATATTTTTATATCTGGACTTAGATGAGAAAATAATTATTTTAAAACCAGGAATTGTAAGATTTTAGGAAGTAAGTAACCTGACATTCATTGTGAGTACTGTAAAGAACAGCTGCTGATTCAAGCAAGAGTAGGAAAGGGTGCAGAGGAGCCAAGGCTAAGGGCCTGTACAAATGGAGATTCAGCCAGCACCAAGTAGCTGATTGGACTATGGTCTAGTGATCGGTTATCAATGACAAAGACATTCTGTCTACAAACAGTGGTCTGGTTGGCTCACAGGTAGCTGAACGTCTTGGGCTATGAACAAGATAGAGATAAGCAATCAGATCTCCAACAGCTCAGGAGCTTTCTGTGTTCCTTTTCTTCAGCCATTGTGATAACTTGCAACTTTTAATAAGCCAGAAGTCTTTTACAAATGTCTACAATTCACCTTGTGCCTCCCGCAAACCATTGAAAGTATCTGGGGAAGGAAGACTGAGAAGTAGTGCTTTGATTAGCACAAGAACAATTTTAACAGATCCTGTGAACAAGGACCATTGAAATACTTGCCTTTAACATGCATTTTTTTTCTTCCTGTCTGTGTGAACGTAAGGGGGATTTTATAACAGGATTAGCCTTTGAACTAGTAGAATTAGATGCCGATGAATTATAATTGTTTACCTGTAGTTAAAACATGCATTTTTGTTAAATAGTAATTATTGTTAAATACAGTAACCTGATCTTTCTTCAGCTTTTGATCTACATCCTGCTCTTCTTCCTTTAATCACAGTCCTTTAACAAGTGCACATACCTCAAAATTTAGCCAATCCAACCTTACTGGCATTTTTTTGATGATATTCACCAACATTCCTTCCTCTTCCACCACTATGGAAAATTTTGCATTCCTCTGGTGCCCTCCAGTTGACTGCTCCAGCTGCTTAAGGATGATATCAGGGCGCTGGTGAGAGATACTATAGATTCTACTGAAAAAAACATTGAATCCATTTGGGTGGAAATTAGGAATAGCAGGGAGAAGAAGTCACTGATAGGTGTGGTCTATCGACAACCGAATAATGACATCGTGGTGGGGTGGGCAATAAGCATAGAAATAGCTAATGCATGTAAAAATGGTACAGCAATTATCATGGGGGATTTTAGTCTACATATTGATTGGTCAAACCAGGTTGGTCATGGTGTTTTGGCTTTCATTAACAGGGGGATCGAGTTCAAGAGCCGCGAGGTTTTGCTGCAGCTCTACAAAACCCTGGTGAGACCACACTTGGAGTATTGTGTCCAGTTCTGGTCGCCCTATTATGGGAAAGATGTGGAGGCTTTGGAGAGGGTGCAAAGGAGGTTTACCAGGATGTTGCCTGGACTTGGAGGGCTCCTCTTACGAGGAGAGGTTGACTGAGCTCGGACTTTTTTTCTCTGGAGAGAAGGAGAAAGAGAGGTGACCTGGTCGAGGTGTACAAGGTAATGAGAGGCATGGATAGAGTTGATAGCCAGAGATTTTTCCCGAGGGCAGGATTGACTGCCACGAGGGGTCATAGTTTTAAGGTGTTAGGAGGAAGGTATAGAGGAGATGTCAGAGGGAGGTTCTTCACCCAGAGAGTTGTGAGCGCATGGAATAGTTTACCAGTGGTAGTCGTGAAAGCGGAGTCAGTAGTGACATTTAAGCAACTGCTGGACATGCACATGGACAGCAGTGAACTGAGGGGAATGTAGGTTAGGTTATTTTATTATAGATAATAAAATGTGAGGCTGGATGAACACAGCAGGCCAAGCAGCATCTCAGGAGCACAAAAGCTGACGTTTCGGGCCTAGACCCTTCATCAGAGATCTAGGCCCGAAACGTCAGCTTTTGTGCTCCTGAGATGCTGCTTGGCCTGCTGTGTTCATCCAGCCTCACATTTTATCATCTTGGATTCTCCAGCATCTGCAGTTCCCATTATCTCTAGGTTATTTTATTTTTGGAGTAAGATTATTCCACGGCACAACAACGTGGGCCAAAGGGCCTATACTGTGCTGTACTTTTCTATGTTCTGTGTTCTATGTTCTAAAAATTTCTGTAAATATGTAAATCGTAAAAGAGTGGCAAAGGTAAACATTGGTCCTTTAGAGAATGCGAAGGCCAATTTAATAACTGGGAATGAGGAAATAGCCGAGACATTAAACAGTTATTTTGTGTCAGTCTTCACAGTGGAAGACACAAATAACATGCTGAAAACTAATGGCAAGAAGGTTGTAGCGGGTGAGGACCTAGAAACTATCATTATCATTAAGGAGGCAGTGCTGGGAAAGCTAATGGGGGCTAAGTAGACAAGTCTCCTGGCCCTGATGAAATGCGTCCCAGGTTACTAAAAGATGTGATGGGGGAAATAGCAAATGCACTAGTAATTATTTACCAAAATTCATGGGACTCTGAGGAGATTCCCACAGATTGGAAAGTAGACAGTGTGACGCCACTGTTTAAAAAAAGTAGACAAAAAGCAGGTAACTATAGACCAGTTAGTTTACGTTTGGTAGTGGGGAAAATGCTTGTATCTATCATTAAGGAAGAAATGGCAAGACATCTGGATATAACTGGTCCCATTGGGAATACCCAGCATGGGTTCATGAAGGGTAGGTCATGTTTAACTACTTTGGTGGAATTCTTTGAGGACATTACTTGCATGGTGGACAATGGGGAACCTGTGGATGTGGTGTATCTGGATTTCCAGAAGGCATTTGATAAGGTGCCACATCAAAGGCTGCTACATAAGATAAAGTTGCACAGTATTACAGGTAATGTATTGGCATGGATAGTGGATTGGTTGACAAGTAGAAAGAAAAGTGTAGGGGTAAATGGGTGTTTTTCTGGTTGGTGGTCAGTGGCTAGTGGTGTGCCTCAGGGATCAGTGTTGGGACCGCAATCGTTTACAATTTACATAGATGATTTGGAGTTGGGGACAAAGTGTTGTGTGTCAAAATTTGCAAATGACACTAAGATGAGTGGCAGAGCAATGTATGCAGAAGACACCGAAAGTCTGCAGAGGGATATAGATAGTCTAAGTGAATGGGCAAAGTTCTGGAAGGTGGAGTGCAAAGTTGATAAGTGTGAGGTCATCCATTTTGGTAGGAATAACAGCAAAATGGATTATGTTTTAAATGGTAAAAAATTGTAGCATGCTGCTATGCAGAGGGACTTGGGTGTCCTTGTGCATGAATCGCTGAAGGTGGGATTTCACGTGCAGCAGGTAATGAAAAAGGCAAATAGAATTTTGTCTGTCATTGCCAGAGGGAAGGAATTTAAAAACAGGGAGAATATGCTGCAGCTGTATAGGGTCCTGCTGAGGCCACACCTGCCGTACTGTGTGCAGTTTTGGTCTCCTTACTTGAGAAGGGATATACTAGGACTGGAGGGGGTGTAGACAAGATTCACTCGGTTGATTTCAGAGTTGAGAGGGTTGGATTATGAGGAGGGACTGAGTAGCCTGGTATTATGCTCATTGGAATTCAGAAGAATGAGGGGAGATCTTATAGAAACATGTAGAATTATGAAGGGAATGGATAAGGTGGAGGCAGGGATGTTGTTTCCACTAGCAGATGAAACTAGGACTAGAGGCATAGCCTCAAAATAAAGGGAAGCAGATGTAGGACTGAAGTCAGGAAGAACTACTTCACCCAAAGGGTTGTGAATCTATGGAATTCGCAGCCCAGTGAAGCGGTTGAAGCTACCTCACTGATTGTTTTTAAAACAAGGCTAGATAAATTTTTGAATTAAGGGTTATGGTGAGTGGGTGGGTAAGTGGAGCTGAGTCTCAAAAAAATCAGCCATGACCTTATTGAATGGTGGGGCAGGCTCGAGGGACCAGATAGCCTACTCCTGCTCCGAGTTCTTGTGTTCTTACGTTCTATTGAAGCTGTACCTGATCCTGCCTTTTTCTTCCCTATATTCCTAACATACCTTCACACCAAGTACATTGCCAATTTGTTAACTGACATCAACTAGGCAGAGAACTTGTACTGCATTTCAGCTTGATGATGTTCAGGGGTTCCAAAGAAGTTGAATTTGAGGTAGGTTTTATTATCACATGTAATTGCATGAGGACAGTGAAAAGTTTACAAGTCCCCACTTTTGGCACCATCTTAGGTACAAAAGTACCTAGGTGCAGAATCTTAGTTACAAAGCAAAAACAAAGAAAACAAAGTTACAAGTGATCATATTGGACTTGTAATTAATTATGTTTCTTTATGCTGCAAGATCTGTTGAGTTTCTTCAGCACTTTCTGTTCCTATTCTGACTTCTTACAACTGAGGGTTGTAGATGGTGCTACTGATGCTTGTTTTCCAACATTGTTATCTCAGTTGCCAGTGCCCCTTCGCCACCCCAATCACTCAGACTCAAAGCTGAGATCATTTGACACTGGTTCAGGATGGTTCACTGACCTGTTTTTCCCTCACAGTTTCTCCTTTCCTTTGCTAAAGATTCTGAGTTTTCCAAGGTGAACTTTCACATGAATAATACTAAGTTATTTCAGCTGCTGTAGGCATTTTGCAACTTGGCACATCAGTTAGTGGAGCAGGAGCAGGATCACTTTTGATTCCATTCCCTCCCATAAACCAGGCAAAATGAAGCAACTGAAGAACAGGCAGGGGAGGAGCCCTGAAACAGGCAGTCAGCATCAGCTAGAAGAGCAGGTGAGGTAAGGAGCCCAAACACAGTGGCTTTGGTGAGGACCACAGGACAGGACATTAACATCATCTGGGGAACACCAAATGATTGACCTATATTTTGAACGTTCGTGTCCTAGGTTTTCAATAGGATTTAGGAGATTAAGAGTTAATCTGATCAAAGTCTTCAAGATAGTTGACAGGAAAAGGTAGGATGTATAAAGATAAACTATTTCCACTGATTGGAGATTCTAGAACTAGAGGCATCGTCTTAAAAGTTAGGGCCAGATTGTTCAGCAGCACTTCTACATACCAAGGTTGGTAGAGGTTTGGAACTCTTTTCCATTAATGGCAGTTGATGCTCGATCAGTTGTTAATTTTAAATCTGAGATAGATCATTTTTTTGTTAAGCAAAGGTATGAACGGATATGGACCAAGGTGTATGGTGTTAGCCCATAGATTGCCATGATCTCACTGATTGGCAGAACAGGCTCAAGGGCTCAATAAGCTGCTCATGTTCCTATGATCCCTGCAGTACCTCATTAGTCATTGTCTCTCTGTTTCCTGGCTGCCAACTAGTTTTCTATCCATCTCAGTACACTACTCCCAATCCCATATGCTTTAATTTTACACACTAATCTTCTATGTCATGAAGAAGACATCAAGAGGTTTTAGGTGGATATAAACAGTCGACTGTGAGAAAAAAATCTTGGATGGTGTGTAATGTAGAAAAATGTGTTTTTATTCACTTTAGCAGGGAGAATTAAAAATGTGTTATTTCAAGTTAGAACAACTTCAGAATTCCAAGGTGCTGAAAGATTTAAGTATTCTGGTGCATGAGCCACAAGAAATTAATACACAGGTTCAGCACATGATCAAGAATGCTAATGGAATGTTATTATTTATTACAAGAGGAATTGAAGATAAAAGTTATGCTTCAGTTAATCACAGCGATGGTAAGATTCCAATCGAATACTGTGTTCAGTTATGGTCCCCTTATTTTCAGGAAAGATGTAAATGCATTGGAGGGGATTCAGCCGAGATTTACTAAATTGATAGCTGCAGTGAGCAGACAAGCTGCTTGGCCTGCTGTGTTCATCCAGCCCCACACTTTGTTATCTTGGATTCTCCAGCATCTGCAGTTCCCATTATCTCTGGTCTTATTTCCATTGAGTTTGAAAGAATGAGGAATTACTTCATTGAAATGTCTAAGATCCTGAATGGCCTTGACAAGGTGGATGTGGAGAGGATGTTTCCTCTGAGTTCTGAGGAAGGGTTACCAGACCCAAAACATTAACTTTGATTTTTTTCTTCACAGACCTGCTGAGCTTTTCCAGCAATTTCTGTTCCTGATTTACAGCATCTGCAGTTCTTTCAGTTTTTATTTAAGATGTTTCCTCTTGTGGGTCTGTCCCAGAACGAAGGTGCATTGTTCTAAAATTAAAAGGTGCCCTTTCAGGATTGGGATTAGGGAAAAAATATTCTCTAAGAATTTGGAGCTCTCTGCCACAGAGGGCCGTGGAGGTGAATTCATTGAATATTTTCAAAACAGATTTGAATAAGTTTTTATTAGGGAGGAAATTGAGTGATAGATAGGAGTATGGAATTCAAAACACAAACAGATTGGGCATTATCATATTGACTGGTGGAGCAGATTCATGGGGGCTGAATGGTCTCCTTCTGCTCCTATTTTGTGTTTATGCTTGCCTGACCTGGATGAAATGAACTAAACCAACACAGACTGGATATTAAATTTAACTTTTGCGTGGTTTTGTTTGTCGGCCTTTTAGAAATGTGTTTTGTTTTGCACATTCTGCATGACAAAGTTACATTTTGTGTCATCTGTGGCTCACTTGGTATTGTCCCCCTGAGTCTCAAGATTCTACATCGAAATCCCACAATCCCACTTAAGCTCAAAACTAAGTCTGATAATTCAGTGCAGAAATGCGTTCTGTGTTCTCAGAAACACCATTGCATTGCGTTTAAGTGTCATCTGCCCTCTCAGATGTAAAAGATCCCATGACACTGTATCAAAGAAGAGCAAGACAATTAGCCAAAGTGTGCTGGCTCAATATTTAATCAATATCAGAAAAGCTGGTCATTATCACATTGCTGTTTGTGGAAATTTTCTTGGTGTAAGTGAGCTGCCATCTTTCCTACATCACAATAGCTGGTACAGTTCAAGATCTGAAAGTCAATGGAGCAGGAGGCATAGCTGCATTTGACATCAAACCAGCACTGACCACATATAGCAACAAAGCTATCAAAGAAATTAGGGTCAGAATCAGTAGGATGATGAAAGTTTAAGCTGTGTCTTGGCTGATTGGATTTTAACTTTCAGATGAAAGAAGCTAGTTCATTTCTCATTGCCTGTAGTTTTCCACTTCAACTGCACTGAAGTCATTTTCAACGACTTGTAACTCAGACATCCAGGTACAAAACTATTGTTTTTGGTGTAACAACTTTCGTACCAATGTGCTTTCTTTTGAGGTCGCTTTAGTGTTAATGGTGCATTTAATTGTGTGAAAGGTCAGTTTTTGGAAGAAAAAATGATTTGTTAGCTTTTTAAAAAGGAAATTCTGCAACTTTCAAAACCAGTTCCTTTTGCATTTGGCTGATTTCATGGAACACATCCCCCCATGATGTATGCTGCCTCATCAAGCCTGGCTAAAGGATCTGCTTTAGTCAGCTTGAATAATGTCCAGAGAGCAATGTTGCTTCATAAATAATAGCCAATTCTTGTCAGCTGGTCCAGACGCTGAAGTACAGTAACATGTTTTCAGGGCAGATGGAACATCTCTTGTCTGCTGAGCTCTGGCTTATAAACTTCCTCTTTAGTGGTATGTTTTTCATCAACCTTCATTCATTCAAGAATAGCAACCCTATCCTGTCCTGTACCAGTTAGCGGTAATGCTTAGATTTCATGATTTACTAGGCTACATAAACAGGAGTTTATATCATAATGTGAATTTTGCAGAGTAAGAGTCTGCGCTGTTAACAAAGGGTCAGAGTTTGAAGCACCAAGCCATAACAACAGTTTTCTTCTTTTTCTCCTAGCCAAGAAGGAAAAAGAAATGATGAGCATCTAGGTACCTCACATTGTTTATCCTTAAACTGCATGAGACATATTAAACTGGCCTGAGACAATTCATATTTTTCTCCCAGCTTAGGTAAAATTAACACATGATTAAGTACCAATTATTGACTAATCAACTGAGATACTAATACAATTGGTGGAGCACATATGGCAAATTTCCAGGCCAGGGAATTGGAAAACATTTTCTACCTTAAAACAAATAAAAGTTGAACAGTCAATCTTGCTGAGCAGCCTGGGATTCTTTTTCTGTTAATTGAAGCATATCTCATATTTTGTTAGCTTTTCAGCATTGGCAGCAGTTACTTTCCATTTTCCTGACCTGTTTGGCTGTTAGATGAAATTTCATAGCACTAGGGCAGCTTTTTTGTCTTTCTTGATAGACATGAATGTTCAGGGATGTCTTTTGTTTTATTCTGCAAATACTCTCTGTGATTGCCAGGCCTCAATTCACTGGTAAGCCATACCACTTGTTTCCAGGAGAAAGTTTTGTGCCCCTTCTCAAGCTTCATTTGAATTCGGATGCTTGGGTGCAGTTGTGCATCACCAATGATTAGTTTAACAACTTCTGATTTAATTTGGAGGTTTTAAAATAGAAAAATGTATTTATGACTATGCAGAGTTGAGGCATGTATTTCAAATTCATCTTCTATACCAATGCTTTGGAATCCTATATTGTATTTTGCAAAATGATTGCTAAATTCACAACCAGTATCTTCCATCTGAATGTGGAGAGAAACCATCGCCTAGCAATGTGGCAGCTGATTAATTACAACAGGGTTTCTGCAGGAGTTCAGACCCTTGACTGGAAAGTCCTGGCCACCAAGAGCCACTCACCAATCACGCCTCCCCACCCTCACAAAACTTTTCCAGGATGGAAGATTGCCCAGGGGACGGGTAACTCTTGTTCAGGAGCTATGTCATAGGTATGGTCATGGGATAAGGAGCTGGAGATTCGGAAGCAAAGATGGGCCTGGCCCTCAATGACCACATGCCTGCTGTTCGCCCAGTTTCTTAACTGTCCCCATCCCAACAAGATGACAATCTGTGTATGAGAGATAGTAGGAACTGCAGATGCTGGAGAATCTGAGATAACAAGGTGTAGAGCTGGATGAACACAGCAGGCCAAGCAGCACCACAGGAGCAGGAAGGCTGACGTCTCAGGCCTAGACCCTTCTTCAGAAATGGGGAAGGATCTAGGCCCAGGGTATCAGCCTTCCTGCTCCTCTGATGCTGTTTGGCCTGCTGTGTTCATCCAGCTCTACACCTCGTTATCGACAGTCTGTGTGTACTTGGCTCATCAGTTTTTCTTGACAGCAACAATAATCTCTTGCATATTTGGCTGCCATATTGGAAAATATATGGTGTTGGTTTTATTTTAAAAGTTTTCTTTTATTTTATTTTCACCCCAAATTCACAATCTTACATTACATATTTTTCAGCTCAAACGCAAATCTATCTTCTTCTCACTTGTAGTACAAAGCTAGACTCATTGGGGAATGTAATGGGTACGGAAGTTTGGTTTATCAATGCAGTGAGACAAAACATGGTAAGATATGGGGCAGCACATTCATTTTACCATGCTTGTGACTTCATAACATCAGACAACAGTGAGCAGAAATCTGATAATTCCTCAAGCAAGATTTTCCACAGAAGCCGTTGTGGTTTGCAGCTGAATAGGTGAGCCATTTGCTATGCTTTCTGCACACTTCAAATAGCCAGGACCTGAACAAGAGTCGATAGCCAGAGACTATTTCCCAGGGCAGAAATGGCTAGCACGAGGGGTCATAGTTTTAAGCTGGTTGGTGGAAAGTATAGAGGGGATGTCAGAGGCAGGTTCTTTACGCAGAGAGTTGTGAGAGCATGGAATGCGTTGCCAGCAGCAGTTGTGGAAGCAAGGTCATTGGGGTCATTTAAGAGACTGCTGGACATGCATATGGTCACAGAAATTTGAGGGTGCATCCATGAGGATCAATGGTCGGCACAACATTGTGGGCTGAAGGGCCTGTTCTGTGCTGTACTGTTCTATGTTCTATGTTCTATGTTAAATATCTGCCATTAAGTGTCAAGTTATAAGCCCATTAAGTAATCTTAATGTTAAGGCTGGAAAAATTAAGAACATAGTAAAAGGGAGGACATCCACTTTAATTTTTTTTTAATTGGACGCTGGTTTTCATGTTCTTAATGACAAATGAACACTGTCTCATTGCTACACGTATGGATCATCAAAGGTTGCCTCATAAAACACCACTTATATTAGGCTTGTTAACAAAATTGATTCATGTGGATAAAACGAGAAAGTAGCAACAATTGGTACAGGGGTTAAAGTTGTGATTTTCCTCCAGAAAATCGTGCCTTCAAGTGAAATGACTTTAATTGAATCATGGCTTCCCATAGGAGTCATTGTCAAAGCCAGAACTGGGTACCTTCAGACATGCCTTACCCAGAAAAGAAAATAATGTACAAATTGATATACAGTACCATACATATCTAGTGCTGTGAATTCTGAGCTGAAATGACTTAGAAGAAGCAAAGAAGGCCACTAAATATAAAAAGAAATATATTGTACGATAAAAAATGCACACACCATTTGATACTGTTCTTTCAGGTTGGCCAGGCTGTAGATCCAGGTGTTGCTCAGTGCAAGTAGCAGCTGATATCAAGGGACTACCATCACTGACCGACATCTGCCATGAGGTAGAGCCCAGGATCTTAGTGTGAGTTCAGATGCGAAGGCAGGAAGGATGCTAGCATCAAAAATTGGAGCAGAGGGTTGGAGGCAAGGCCCAAAGAAGAGGCAAAGCTGGCAGCAAGCCTTGGGACAGAGATAGAGGGGAGAAAATGGTCCTAATCATGGTGGCTGTCAGATAGCAGAGTTGGTGAATGTAAGAGCAGAAATGCTGGGGGACAGATCTGTAAGAAAGCAATCCACAGAAGGCCAAGTCTGTGGTAAATGATGTGAAACTTAAACTGACAACGTTAAATGGATATTTTGACAATGTTTCAGCCACACCTGGAGTATTGTGTCCAGTTCTGGTTGCCTCATTACAGGAAAGATGTGGAAGCGTTGGAAAAGGTGCAGAGGAGATTTACCGGGATGTTGCCTGGAATGGAGGGAAGGTCTTGCGAGGAAAGGTTGAGAGAGCTAGGGCTTTTCTCTTTAGAACAACGAAGGATCAGAGATGACTTGGTAGAGGTGTACAAAATGATCAGAGATATAGATAGACAGCCAGAGACTTTTTCCCAGGGTGGAGGTACCTATAATGAGCGGACATAGTTTTAAAGCGAAAGGAGGTAGATATCGGGGAGACATCAGAGGTAGGTTCTTTTCTCAGAGAGTGATCGAGGTGTGGAATGCATTGCCAGAGAGGTTAGTGGAGTCGGCCTCATTAGGGACATTTAAGTGGCTATTAGATAGGCATATGGATGACAGTATAAGGTAGCGGTGGAGGTTACTTCTTCAAAAAACACAATCTGGTCAGTGAGACACAACTTCCCACGCACAAAACCAGATTGACTGTCCTTAACCAGTCATTGCCTTTCCAAATACATGTAAATCCTGTCCCTCAGGATTCCCTCCAACAACTGGCCAACCACTGATGTCAAGCTCACCTGTCTATAGCTCCCTGGCTTTTCCTTACCAACCTTCCTAAACAACGGCACCACATTAACCAACCTTCCGCCTTTGTAGCTATCGATGATGCATATATCTCAGCAAGAGGCCTAGCAACCACTTCACTAGATAGGTTTTGGGTAAACGTTTGGCACAACATCGTGGGCTGAAGGGCCTGTACTGTGCTGTACTGTTCTATGTTCTATGTTTAATGCTGTTAATAACAATGTTAAGGTAGTTAACAATAAGCTGGGATTTAGTGTACAATGCCATATTACAGAGGACAAGGTTCTGAGTGTCTTAAAAACTGACAAAGGTGGATAAATTCCCAGGATCAAATCAGGTGTACCCTAGAACTCTGTGGGAAGCTAGGGAAGTGGGTGCTAGGCCTCTTGCTAAGGTATATGCATCATCGATAGCCACAAAAGCTAGAGGTTGGTTAATGTGGTGCCATTATTTAGGAAGGTTGTTAAGGAAAAGCCAGGGAGCTATAGACAGGTGAGCTTGACATCAGTGGTTGGCCAGTTGTTGGAGGGAATCCTGAGGGACAGGATTGACATGTATTTGGAGAGTCAGTGACTGGTTAAGGATAGTCAATATGGTTTTGTGCGTGGGAAGTCGTGTCTCATTAACCAGATTGAGTTTTTTGAAGAAGTAATGAAGAGGATTGATGACAGCAGAGCGTTGGACTTTAGTAAGGCTGTTGACTAGAATCCCCATGGTAGACTGGTTAATAAGGTTAGATCACATGGAATACAGGGAGACCGTGCCTTTGGGATACAGAACTGGCTCCTATGTGAATATAGCGGGTATGGTTAGTAAGTTTGCAGGTGACACCAAAATTGGAAGTGTAGTGGACAGTGAAGAAGATTATCTCTGGGGAAAACTGGATCTTGATCAGGTGGGCCAATGAGCCAAGAAGTGGCAGATGAAGTTTAATTTAGATAAATGTGAGGTACTGCAATTTGGAAAGGCAAATCAGGGCAGGACTTATACACTGAGTGGTAAGCTCCTGGGAGTATTTGTGACCAAAGAGACTTTGGAGTGCAGGTTAATAGTTCCTTGAAAGGGGAGTCCCAGGTAGACAGGTTAGTGAAGAGGGCGTTTGGTACGCTTGTCTTCATTGGTCAGTTCATTGAGTATGGGAGTTGGGAGGTCAGATTGGGGCTGTACAGGACATTGGTTAGGCCACTTTTGGAATACTGCATGCAATTCTGGTCTTCCTGCTGTAGAAAGGATGTTGTGAAATTTGAAAGGCTTCAGAAAAGATTTGCAACAATGTTGCCAGGGTTGGAGAGTTTGAGTTGTAGGGAGAGGCTGAATAGGCTGGAGTCACTTTCCCTGGAGTGTCGGAGGCTGACGGGTGACCTCACAGAGGTTTATATAATCATGAGGAGCATGGGGATAGGGTGAATAGACAAGGCCTTTCCCCCTGAATGGGGGAGTCCAAAACTAGTGCTATAGGTTTAAGGTGAGAGGGGAGAGATTTAAAAGGGACCTAAGGGGCAACTTTTTCAGTTAAAGGGTAGTATGTGTATGGAATGAACTGGTAAAGGATGTGGTGGAGGCTGGTACAATTAGAACATTTAAGTTGTTATATGATTACGAAGGGTGGGAGAGGGATATGGGCCAAATGCTGGCAAATGGGACTAGATTTATTTAGGAGTTGGACCAGGGGTCTGTTTCCATGCTGTATGGCTCTATGACTCTATGGTTCTATCAGCAAAGAGATAGAAAATGTGATTGTGGGAAAAGGTTGTGCTTTTGGACTGAAAGACAATCGACAGAGGTGTTCCCCAAGATTCATGCTTGAACCACTGCTTTTGATTAAAGAAATGATCTGGGCTTAGACGTAAATTTTTTACCATAATGCTAAGATTATTTCATGGGTCTGCAATTTGTCACAACAGAGCAAAGCTTTGAAATCTGTAGATGACACAGTTCTTGGAAACATAACAACCAGTAAGGAAGACGGCGCAGTAATAGACTTCTAGAATAAACACAATATATAAAATTCAGTGATAGTAGGAACTGCTGATGCTGGAGAATCTGAGATAAAACAATGTGAAGCTGGATGAACACAGCAGGCCAAGCAGCATCAGAGGAGCAGGAAAGCTGACGTTTCAGGTCGAGACCCAAAACGTCAGCTTTCCTGTTCCTCTGATGCTGCTTGGCCTGCTGTGTTCATCCAGCTTCACACCGTTTTATCCTATATAAAATTCAGTGTCTAAAAGCAAGAGGTGATACTGCAGAAGGAAGAATGAGGAGAGTAAACCTATGCTAATTGTGTGATCTTAAAGGGGAGGCGCTGCAAGTAGAAAAATAGATCTAGTGGACAACTTTACCCAAATTTTTCAAAGTGGCTCGTCTAGTAAACAAAATAGTTGATAAAGCTTATGGGATCCTGAGCTTTCTGAAAAGGAGCACAAACAAAAGAGCTAGGAAGTGTTTGACCTGCATAATATACTAACTCTTCGCTCACTGCAAAATTGTGTCTCACTCTGAGTACTTCACTTTAAGACAGTCTTGAAATCCTTGGTATGGGTACTGCAGAGATTTACTAGAATGGTTCCAGTGAAGAGGGTTACAGCAAGTGGATAGACAAGTGAAGCTTCAGTTGTTCTCTTTGGAGCAGAGCGACCAAGAGGAAATCTGATGATATTTAAAATCCCAAATGGTCAAAACAGACAAAGAGAAAACATTGGCCACTGACCCTTCAGTCATTTGAAGAGGGTACAGATTTGAGTTGATTGCAGAGGTAGCATGAGGTGAAATCTATGTAATGCCTTGCCAGGATTTTGAATGTGCCACCTGATAGGTTGTGAATACAGATGCCATAGTAGCCTTGAAAATGAAATTGGAAAAGTACTTGAATATGAAGAATTGCAGGGAAAAAAGGGCAAAGAGTAGAAAGTGGAATTGACTGGATTACTCTTCAAAAAGGACAGCACAGAGCTGATAGGTTGAAAGAACTCCTTTTGATTGAGACTATTCTATGATACTAATCCAGAAGGAGACAAACAGAATGGTAAAACTCTCAATCCTGTAGATCAGAGCCTGTGCCTGCTAGGCTTAACCATTAAATCACACATCCCTCCCACTGCAACCCTCAGACTAGTGCAGCTGTCACTGCTTGCTGTAAAATGCTGCATTCCACTGCTCCACCCCCTCCCCCAACAATGATAGAATATTATCCTGTCCACAAGTGACATGCTTGGAGCATCTGTGGAATGTTTTCCAGTCAAATGGGCTATGTTTGAACTGTGCCTGGAGCTTTGGAAATATCAGGCAGTCTGGAACCTATTCTGAGAAACCAGGACAACCTAGACACCTCCCACAAAGTCCCAAGACCATCCATCAAGAAAATCAAAGGGCAGGAGGCCACTAAGTAGCAACAGGCCTTCCTGTTTGCCACAGTGGCCAAGGCCTACTGTCATATTTCCAAGATCCAGCGAAACCTCATGGACTATTGACAGATTGTATTGGCCACCCCCAAACAGTTCCCTGCTCTATGTCTGCAATATAATGAAAACTGTAAATGTCATTGTGTTTACCATTAATTGTCGTGTTCCAAATGTGAAGCAAGTTCATAAACTAACTGTATGTAATTATTTGTTAAGGAAAATGGGGGAAACCTTGTCATTCTTACTTTCACAGCTCAATCTCTGAGAGTTATTCTATACTGCTACTTGCAATTAGATGCACACAGTTTGCTCCATTTTGTTTCTTGTTCACTGCTCTCACCACTTTGCCACAATTCTCGGGCACTCTCTCTCTGGGACCCTCCACTTGGATTCCTTTTCGATAGCTTTAAAAAGCTTCCTTTTGCAAAAATCTTCCTGACCGTATCTGCCAGCTGCCTTCCCCCTATTTTTCCATTTGGTGTCGGTTCCTTTCTGTTCAGCATTGCACTTTTTCACTGTCCTGTAAAGTGCCTTGCACTACATGCATTACTACTGCAAACAGTTTAGTGGTGTCACACAAATGAAATATTTTTTAAAGGACTCAGTGTGTTAGTTTGACAGACATAAATGAACCAGGATGTATATATTGGACAACAATGTAATGCTTAATTTAAAAGCACAAGATTCAGTATCATGATTATTTTTAACAAATCAAATTGGAACATACTCAGAACATTCTGATTTGTTAGAAAAATGTTTTTAAGGTCACTATTAATTGATGATCTTGGAGTGGCCTGGTTATGGGTGAGGGGATCAGTATAAAACATGAACATGCAAAGGATATTAGTAACACATAGCTCAAAAGTTGTTGTCGCTGAAATACTCTAAGATGATGATTATATTTCTGCTGGTATGAATTTAGTACTCGAGCACGTATAGCCTCAGAAACTCTGACCAGACAGGTTCTCTCAAGCTGTCACTTGTTAAAAAAAATGACCTTAACCTTTCATTGGAATGGTTTAATTTAAAGTAAATTGAGATGTTATTGATAAGAAATTAATTCTTTAAACAAATCCACTTCTCCCAAGTTTTGTTGATTAGATTAAAACTGAAAGCAAAACAGACTTAAACATTTGATTGGATATAAGTTCATTATTAATGGAAATGGTTTTGATACATATATTTTTCAATAATATTTTAAATTTTGTGTGTGAGATTTTTAGACATTAACCAGTCTGGCATGATTTGATGCCTTGCTGAATGAAGTAAGATAAACAATTCTGATATATTAATTTGTGTTTATAATGTTTAATCTTTCTAAAATGGGTAAGCTGCTGTGACTTTGAACTTGCCCCTTGAAGGAGACTGAACGTTCAAGTTATGTGTCTAATTTCAAAACTAGCTTCCAAACCTCTTGCTGAGGAGGAGAGAAACTGTTTTTCGATGCAATTCTCCAGAAAGGACCTATACCTAGGGATGGACAATAAATGCTGGCTTAGCCAGAGATCCCAATATCCCATGGATGAAGAAAGACAAGCTTCAGATTCTGTTGCAAACACATGTTTTTATAGACCATTCTGGAAGCTGCTTGTTTGCCAAAGTGCTTTTGTTACTATCTGCGCATTTAATTCAAAGCCTACTGTGATTCTGTGTTTTCCTATGTTTGACCTCTGCCATTAATGACGTAGCTATAATGCGACGCAAAGGTAGGAAGACACAGCTGCCAGAAACTATATATCATGTAAATGGCTTTATATGTTCCACATCGGTTTGCAGTTAATTCTTGATCAAAGCTATTCACTTCCCATTTTGCAAAATAATTGTGTACAGCCCAATTGCCACTTGTAAATGAGATTTTAAACATTTGAAGTAATGACACAGATCTTGCTGTCAACAGCAATCTAACAGTAATAATGCCACTTACTCTATCATTCAACATGGATTTCCTTCTAGATTCACAGCAACAGTTAAACCTGCTTCAGAGCAATTCGATAATTACTAAACAAGACAAAATTTTGTCTGACATCAAGATGCAAGCAAGTCCATTGGAAAGAAGAATGTTCATATGTAACAGAGTCTCATGGAATCACAGAATCCCTACAGCATGGAAACAGGCCATTCGGCTCAACAAGTCCACACCGCCTCTCTGAAGAGCATCCCACCCAGATCCATTCTCCTACCACTGTCGGCACAACATTGTGGGCTGAAGGGCCTGTTCTGTGCTGTACTGTTCTATGTTCTATGTTCTATGATTTCCTATGTCTAACCCACCTAACCTAAACATCCCTGGGCACTATGGGAAATTTAGCTTGGCCAGTCCACCTAAGCTGCATATCTTCGGACTGTGGAAGGAAACCGGAGCACCCAAAGGAAACCCGTGCGCACACGGGGAGAATGTTCAAACTCCACACAGACAGCCGCCCGATGCTGGGATTGAACCTGGGTCCCTGATTCTGCGAGGCAGCAGTGCTAACCACTGAGCCACCCCATATCAGCACCAGGGGCCATGGGACATTGGTGAAGAAAGGCCCCATTTACACCAGAATATCTCTGGAATGCTCCCAAAATGTCAGGAGCTGTTCTGAGACCAGTAAATACTAGCAGAATTTGAGTCATACAGCACAGAAATCGACCTTTGGTCCAACCAGTCAATGCCGAACATAATCACAAACTAAACTAGTCGCACCAGCCTGATCCTGGCTTATATCCCTCCAAACCTTTCCTATTCTTGTGCTTATCCAAATGTCTTTTGGACATAACAAAGTGTGGGGCTGGATGAACAAAGCAGGCCAAGCAGCATCTTAGGAGCACAAAAGCCGACGTTTCGGGCCTAGACCCTTCATCAGAAAAGGGGGATGGGGAGAGGGTTCTGAAATAAATAGGGAGAGAGCAGGAGGCAGATCGAAGATGGATAGAGGAGGAGATGGGTGGAGAGGAGACAGACAAGTTACAGGGGAGGGGATGGAGCCTGTAGAGGTGAGTATAGGTGGGGAGGTGGGGGGGCGATAGGTCAGTCCGGGGCGGACAGACAGGTCAAGGGGGTGGGATGAGGTTAGTAGGTAGGAAATGGAGGTGCGGCTTGATGTGAGAGGAGGGGATAGCTGAGAGGAAGAACAGGTCAGGGAGGCAGGGACGAGCTGGGCTGGTTTTGGGATGCATTGTGGGGAGGGGAGATTTTGAAGCTTGTGAAATCCACATTGATACCATTGGGCTGCAGGGCTGTCAAGCGGAATATGAGTTGCCGTCACTGCCTCCCTAACCTGTTCTTCCTCTCACCTATCCTCTCCTACCACCTCAAGCCACACCCCCATTTCCTACCTACTAACCTCATCTCGCCCCCTCGACCTGTCCGTCCTCCCTGGACTGACCTATCCCCTCCCTACCTCCCCACCTATACTCACCTCCACAGGCTCCATCCCCTCACCTTTAACTTGTCTGTCTCCTCTCCACCTACCTTCCCCACTAACCATCTTCGATCCGCCTCCCCCTCTCTCCCTATTTACTTCAGAACCCTCTCCCCATCCCCCTTTCCTGATGAAGGGTCTAGGCCCAAAACGTCAGCTTTTGTGCTCCTAAGATGCCGCTTGGCCTGCTGTGTTCATCCAGCTCCACACTTTGTTATCTCGGATTCTCCAGCATCTGCAGTTCCCATTATCTCTGTCATTTGGACATTGTAATTTTATGTGCATCCACCACTTCCTCAGGAAGTTCATTCCATACATCAACCAGTCTCTATGTAAAAAAATTGATGCTCATGTCTTTTTTTAAATCTCTCTTCCCTCACCTTAAAAATGTGCCCCCTCGTCTTGAAATTCCCAATCATTGGGAAAAGACAATGACCATTGACTCTATCTACACCCTTCATTATTTTATAACCAACTATCAGGTTGACTCTCAACACTATGCCTAAGTGAAAAAAGTCCCAGCCTATCCAGCCTTTCTTTACAACTCAAATCTTCCAGACCTGACAACATCCTGTCTCCCGAAAGCCTATCCACCATCTACAAGGCACAAACCAGGAGTGTGATGGAATACGTCCCACTTACCTAGATGAGTGCAGTCCCTAACAACATTCAAGAAGTTTGACACCATCCTTGACAAAGCAATTCACTTGTTTGGCACTGCATCCACAAGCATGAACTCTCTCCACCTCCAATACTCAATAGCTGCAGTGTGTACTAACTACAAGACGCGCTGCAGAAATTCACCAAAGATCCTCAGACAGCACTTTGCAAATCCACAACCACTTCTATCTAGAAGGACAAGGGTAGCAGATATATAAGAGCCTCACCACCCTGAAGTTCCCCACCAAGCCACTCACCATCCTGACTTGGAAATAGATCACCATTCTTACAATGCCACTGGGTCAAAATCCTGGAATTTCTTCCCTTGGAGCACTATAGGTCAACGCACAGCAGGTGGGCTGTAGCGGTTCAAGAAAGCAGCTCACCACCACCTTCTCAAGGGCAACTAGGGAGGGGCACTAAATGCTGGTCAGCCAGTGATGCCCACATACCACAAACAAATAGATTTTTAAAAATAGTCTGTTTGTGCCAGCTTATAATAATGAAAAAAATGTAATTGTCAATAAAATAGTTGAAAGATGGGTAGGCACAGGCCTGGGAGCACCAGCTAAATTCCTAACATCCAATGTAGAATTTACCAAGGAGAAATTCAGGACTCTATATGACCATTTGAACATTGTGGAAATGTTCACAGCAGCAGGAAGTTCTTTCAGTAATGTGACTTGAAAGAGATACATGATTGACAAAATGATGCAAAGATTTAACTGACCAAACAAGTTGTAAGTTAACAACTGCTTTAACCTGGGCAGTGCATGTAAACAAACCTGCTTCAGACAATCAGGGGCTACAGTCCCTATCAATTATTTTCTGGCAGGAATGTGAAAATACCCTCAGTGTGGGATTGTCTCCCCGAATTTGAAAGGGACTAGAATGAGTTCAGTTTTTGAGAATATCTGCATTCTATGCATGCAGGTAGAAAACGTTTATTAACCCAGAATTTTCAGCAAAGATTACAAGAACATGAAGATATTATGTCATGCCATCAAAAAAATAAATTTAGTCATGGGGAAATGGAAAATTACATGAGTGTAGAGGAAAAGAAATGGAGATGTCCAGAAAAATGTATTGGTAGTGATGACAAATGAACATTTTGCAAAATGGTTCGTAAGGCTAAATCACATGGGATCCAGGGAGACCTAGCCTATTGGCTTGATGGTAGGAGATAGAGGGTGGTGTTAGAGGGTTGTTCAGACTGGAGATCTATGACCAGCAGTGTGCCGCAAGGATCCATGAAAGGCTCATTGTTGTTCAACATTAATTTAAGTGATTTGGATGAGAAGATAGGATGTATGGTTAGTAAGTTTTCAGATGACACCAAAATTGGTAGTAGACTGGACAACGAAGAAGATTATCTAAGACTACTATGGGATCTTGATCAACTGGGCCACTCTGGGCCGCTGAACGACTGATGGAGTTTAATTCAGATAAATACTAAGTGTTGCATTTTGGTAAGACAAACCAGGACAGAACTTGCACAATTAGTGGTAGGGCCCTGGGGAGTGTTATTGGACAGAGAGACCTATTGGTGCAGGTACATAGTTCCTTGAAAGTGGCATCATAGGTAGACAGGATGATGAAGACGACTTTGGCATGCTTGTCTTCATTGGTCAGAGCGTTGAGTGCAGGAGTTGGGTCATCGTGTTACAGCTGTACAAGACATTGATAAAACCACTTTTGGGGTATTACATACAGTTCTGGTCACCCTGCTGTAGGAAGTATGTTATTAAATTAGAAAGGTTGAAATAAAGATTTAAAGAAATAAAGATGCTGCCAGGACTGGAAATTCTGAGTTGTATGGGGAGGCAAGATAGGCTGGGACTTTTTATGTTGGAGTGTTAGAGGCTGAGGCTTGTGGAGGTTTATAAAGTCATGAGGGTCATAGATAAGGTAAATAGCAAAAGTCCTTTCCCCATGGTAGGGGAATTCAAAACCTTAGGGCATAGGTTTAAGGTGAGAGGGGAAAGATTTAAAAGGGACCTGAGTAGCAAATTTTTCACATAGATTACGATGTGTATATGGAACCATCTGCCAGAGGGTAGAGGTGGGTACAACAACAATGTTTTAAAAGATATTTAGATAGGTCCATGGGTCAGAAAGGTTCAGAGAGATAAAATGCTGGCAATTGGAACTAGTTCAGTTTAGGAAACCTGGTGGGTATGAACAAGTTGGGCCGAAAGGCTGGTTTCCATGCTGTATGACTTTGACTCTTGACTAGAAAGTGATAATCAAATCATTAGTGTCTGTTCTAAATGCACTAATTACACATTGATCAAACCTAAACAGAGGAAACTGAGGGCGAAACAACATGCACCTCACATATGTATGTGCCAGACCTTAATGGATAACAGATCGTGGTAAGTAATAGGCAATGAGAGTGGATCAAGTGATGTTGTAAATTAAGATATGTCTGTTTATCACAAAAATTAACTATTAAACATTGGAACCGCGTTGACACATGTTCCAAAAGGGGCTGGTGTGCGGAGGGAAGCCCACATGGTCATCAATAATAGGAAAGATCACAAAGAAATACAAAAAACTCATTGAATATCCAACGGAAGTGCAGAATGTCTGATCTATGAATTTATAAAAGGAATAAAAATATGGAAAGCCAGAAATGTGTTGCATGTTCAGACATTTGGTTTTATGCTGATCAAAGTTTGAGGAAAAGATCAAAAATCTGAAATGAGTTTCATTGCAGGAGGGAGAGGTCATGTAGTTGTAATCCAGATGGGTACGGGAGACCCAGTAAAGGACATAGAGCAAAGATCAAAAAGCAGACGAAGAGCACCACATGAAGTAGGAGCCCGTGTGATAGAGAAGCCCTAGTTGCTACCACCAAATGAAATGAAAAATTAGCCGAAAGAGGCAAAAGAATGAACTTGACTGTTGTGGAGGGGGTTTACTATTTACGTAGAGGTGACAGGTAAAGGACAGTCAGCATTGTCCTGTAGAATTGGTTAGGCGGGAAGTAAGAATGGAATCTGAAACACCAGGAAAGTAAGCTTGATGATTTTCCTTACATATTTAGCAAAATACTCATGGGAGCGTAGGTCCATTAATGTCAAAGCAGCATTATTGCAGGAGGAATGACTTTATAAAGATACAGGAACAAACACACTGCTGGAGAAACTCAGCAGGTTTGACAACATCTGTGGAGGAAGAAACAGTTAATGTTTTGCCTCTGGTATGACTTCTTTAGAACACTTCTTCAGAATATTCCAGAATTATTTTTAAATCATCCAAAAGAAGCTGGAGATATAGACAGGACATCATTACGGTTAAACACATGTCAGTGTGCTAACTGGCACATCCCTTGTCTGGTATTTTTCAGTTAAGACCATCCTAGTAAAATCTGAAGCCTGAATCTGAAATTTGCTGTTCTGAAGAAGAGTCATACCAGACTTGAAACATTAACTCTGTTTCCCTCTCCACAGATGCTACCAGACCTGCTGAGATTCTCCAGCATTTAGTGTTTGTTTCTCATAAACTTAGCAGTATTCTGCTAAAAGCACATGGAGTCATAGAGCTGTACAGCATGAAAACATACACTCCAGTCCATCTTGTCCATGCTGACCAGATAACTTAAAAAAAGCTAGTCCCATTTGCCAGCAATTGGTCCATATCCCTTTAAACCGTTCCTATTCATATATCCATTTAGATGCCTTTTAAATGTCCTAATTATAAAGCCTCCACCAGTTCCTCTACCAGTTCATTCCATACACGCACCACCCTTTAAGTGAAAAAGTTGCCCCTTAGGTCCCTTTTAAATCTTTCCCCTCTCACCTTAAACCTATGGCACTAGTTTTGGACTCCCCAATTCAGGGGACTTGGCCGTGTCTATTCACCCTATCCCCATGCTCCTTTTGATTCTATAAACCTCTGTAAGGTCACCCGTCAGCCTCTGATGCTCCAGGGAAAATACACCGAGCCTATTGAGTATCTCCCTAAAGGTCAAACCGTCCAACCCTGGCAACATCCTTAGTAATCTTTTCTGAACCCTTTCAAGTTTCACAACATCCTTCCGATAGCAGGAAGGCCAGAATTGCACACAATGTTCCAAAAATGGCCTACCCAATGTCTTGTACAGCCACAACCTGACCTCCCAACTCCCATACTCAATGGGCTGACCAATGAAGACAAGCGTACCAAACGCCCTCTTCACTAACCTGTCTACCTGGGACTCCACTTTCAAGGAACTATTAGCCTGCACTCCAAGGTCTCTTTGGTCACAAACACTCTCCAGGAGCTTACCACTCAGTGTATAAGTCCTGCCCTGATTTGCCTTTCCAAATTGCAGTACCTCACATTTATCTAAATTAAACTTCATCTGCCACTTCTTGGCTCATTGGCCCACCTGATCAAGATCCAGTTTTCCCCAGAGATAATCTCCTTCACTGTCCACTACGCTTCTAAATTTGGTGTCATCTGCAAACTTACTAACCATACCCCCTATATTCAAATCCAAATCATTTATATAAATGACAAAAAGTTGACGACCCAAAACCAATGCCTGTGGCACACCTGTAGTCACAGACCTCCAGTCTGAAAAGTAACACTCCACCACCACCCTCTGTCCTGTATCTTCGAGCCAGTTCTGCGTCCAAAAGGCTAGCTCTTCCTGTTTCCCATGTGATCTAGCTAAACTGTCTAACTTGCAGTACCCTATCAAAGGCCTTACTACATATGGATCATGTCTGCTGCTGTGTCCTCATCAAACCTCTTTATTAAGTCTTCAAAAAACTCAATCAAGTTAATGAGACACGATTTCCCACACACAAAGCCATGTGACTTTCCCTAATTAGTCCTTCCCTTTCCAATTACATGTAAATGCTGTCCCTCAGGATTCCTTCCAACAACTTGCCCACCACCGATGTCAGTCTCCCGTCCCTGGCTTTTCCTTACTACCTTTCTTAAATCATGGTACCGCATTAGCCAACCTCCAGTCTTCCCGCACCGTACCTGTGGCTGTTGATAATACAAATATCTCAGCAAGGGGCCCAGCAATCACTTCCCTAGTTAGCCACAAAGGTCTAGGATACATCTGATCAGGTCCCAGGAATTCACTACCTCTTCACTAATATGGACATTTTTCAAGATGTCACTTTTTATTTCTCCATATTCTCTATCTTCCATATCCTTTTCCACAGTACATCCAATTGTATTTTATTGGAACTGTGAAGAAAAACCAGGCAACAATTTCTTAATGCATGTGGATGAACTTCCTGTTGGGTGGATCTGAGGCATTTAATAAATGTGTAATTGGTCAAATTATTAAGAAATTTTAAATTGTAAGTTGGGCTTCGAGTGCAGTAAAAAGTACAAGATTTGGTCCCTGACAGACTAAATTGTAAAAAAACCCTGAAAAGCCAGTTAGTACTATGGGGTAATAAAATGTGAGGCTGGATGAACACAGCAGGCCAAGCAGCATCTCAGGAGCACAAAAGCTGACGTTTCGGGCCTAGACCCTTCATCAGAGAGGGGGATGGGGGGAGGGAACTGGAATAAATAGGGAGAGAGGGGGAGGCGGACCGAAGATGGAGAGTAAAGAAGATAGGTGGAGAGGGTGTAGGTGGGGAGGTAGGGAGGGGATAGGTCAGTCCAGGGAAGACGGACAGGTCACGGAGGTGGGATGAGGTTAGTAGGTAGCTGGGGGTGCGGCTTGGGGTGGGAGGAAGGGATGGGTGAGAGGAAGAGTCGGTTAGGGAGGCAGAGACAGGTTGGACTGGTTTTGGGATGCAGTGGGTGGGGGGGAAGAGCTGGGCTGGTTGTGTGGTGCAGTGGGGGGAGGGGATGAACTGGGCTGGTTTAGGGATGCAGTAGGGGAAGGGGAGATTTTGAAACTGGTGAAGTCCACATTGATACCATATGGCTGCAGGGTTCCCAGGCGGAATATGAGTTGCTGTTCCTGCAACCTTCGGGTGGCATCATTGTGGCAGTGCAGGAGGCCCATGATGGACATGTCATCAAGAGAATGGGAGGGGGAGTGGAAATGGTTTGCGACTGGGAGGTGCAGTTGTTTGTTGCGAACTGAGCGGAGGTGTTCTGCAAAGCGGTCCCCAAGCCTCCGCTTGGTTTCCCCAATGTAGAGGAAGCCGCACCGGGTACAGTGGATGCAGTATACCACATTGGCAGATGTGCAGGTGAACCTCTGCTTAATGTGGAATGTCATCTTGGGGCCTGGGATAGGGGTGAGGGAGGAGGTGTGGGGACAAGTGTAACATTTCCCGCATGGGCCCCAGCTATGCCTGCCTCTTTGTAGGTTACGTGGAACAGTCCCTCTTCCGCACCTACACAGGCCCCAAACCCCACCTCTTCCTCCGGTACATTGATGACTGTATCGGCGCCGCCTCTTGCTCCCCAGAGGAGCTCGAACAGTTCATCCACTTCACCAACACCTTCCACCCCAACCTTCAGTTCACCTGGGCCATCTCCAGCACATCCCTCACCTTCCTGGACCTCTCAGTCTCCATCTCAGGCAACCAGCTTGTAACTGATGTCCATTTCAAGCCCACCGACTCCCACAGCTACCTAGAATACACCTCCTCCCACCCACCCTCCTGCAAAAATTCCATCCCCTATTCCCAATTCCTCCACCTCCGCCGCATCTGCTCCCACGATAAGACATTCCACTCCCGCACATCCCAGATGTCCAAGTTCTTTCAGGATCGCAACTTTCCCCCCACGGTGATTGAGAACGCCCTTGACCGCGTCTCCCGCATTTCCCGCGACACATCCCTCACACCCCGCCCCCGCCACAACCGCCCCAAGAGGATCCCCCTCGTTCTCACACACCACCCTACCAACCTCCGGATACAACGCATTATCCTCCGACACTTCCGCCATTTACAATCCGACCCCACCACCCAAGACATTTTTCCATCCCCTCCCCTGTCTGCTTTCCGGAGAGACCACTCTCTCCGTGACTCCCTTGTTCGCTCCACACTGCCCTCCAACCCCACCACACCCGGCACCTTCCCCTGCAACCGCAGGAAATGCTACACTTGTCCCCACACCTCCTCCCTCACCCCCATCCCAGGCCCCAAGATGACATTCCACATTAAGCAGAGGTTCACCTGCACATCTGCCAATGTGGTATACTGCATCCACTGTACCCGGTGCGGCTTCCTCTACATTGGGGAAACCAAGCGGAGGCTTGGGGACCGCTTTGCAGAACACCTCCGCTCAGTTCGCAACAAACAACTGCACCTCCCAGTCGCAAACCATTTCCACTCCCCCTCCCATTCTCTTGATGACATGTCCATCATGGGCCTCCTGCACTGCCACAATGATGCCACCCGAAGGTTGCAGGAACAGCAACTCATATTCCGCCTGGGAACCCTGCAGCCATATGGTATCAATGTGGACTTCACCAGTTTCAAAATCTCCCCTTCCCCTACTGCATCCCTAAACCAGCCCAGTTCATCCCCTCCCCCCACTGCACCACACAACCAGCCCAGCTCTTCCCCCCCACCCACTGCATCCCAAAACCAGTCCAACCTGTCTCTGCCTCCCTAACCGGTTCTTCCTCTCACCCATCCCTTCCTCCCACCCCAAGCCGCACCCCCAGCTACCTACTAACCTCATCCCACCTCCGTGACCTGTCCGTCTTCCCTGGACTGACCTATCCCCTCCCTACCTCCCCACCTACACCCTCTCCACCTATCTTCTTTACTCTCCATCTTCGGTCCGCCTCCCCCTCTCTCCCTATTTATTCCAGTTCCCTCCCCCCATCCCCCTCTCTGATGAAGGGTCTAGGCCCGAAACATCAGCTTTTGTGCTCCTGAGATGCTGCTTGGCCTGCTGTGTTCATCCAGCCTCACATTTTATTATCTTGGAATCTCCAGCATCTGCAGTTCCCATTATCTCTAGTACTATGGGGGACTGTTTAGGGTAGAGATGTGGCAAAGAATCCACCAAAGTATTCAAGTGTTGCTGTATTCTTCACCAATAGGCTTGATAATCCTTTAGCACGGTTTCCAAGGGGCCTCTGTCCACTTCAATGGGCACTACCAATGTGAATTCTGGACCAATGCTCCTTCACAACAGCATATGTGGATTTTTTTTGTTAGTCAGTGCATTTGTCATTTACTCCTCTAGTGTGCTATGAAAGTGCTAAAACACTAACATGAAATCATGCTGTGTGACAAGCAAATTTGGGAATAAAACATGAAAATCATCTTGAGACCATTGTATCTGGTATAATGGAGCAGGAACCCAGTTTCTCCTAATTGTTGCTGAGGTACTTTGTTTGACCTTGCAGCTGTAGACAATCGTTGGTTAGAGGCCAGATACTTCAAGTAAGAGGAAAAGAAATCAGATGGTTAAGTTATCCCTGTCTGCACTTTCCCATGTTCAACAAGTGATAGAACTTCAACAGGAAGTTCACCATCCATGCTCTAGATATTACTTGAATTGAGGAGAAAATAAGAGTATTCATACATTGACTCCAAGGGAAAGCTCTGATATGTGTTATCAATGTAATCTATGTCTGAAATTAACAGTAAACATTTCAAACAAATTAGTCAAGCCCCAATTGTGCTGGTTAAAGTTCCAAATGGACATAAAAGAAGTTTTGCTGCCAGTTTGATGCAATGTAACTGCAGTCAACTAAAGAGTCCAGTAGATTTGAATTAAGCATCATGATTTACCTTGTCACAGCATTGCTGAAGCTAATGAGACTGATATTTGCCACCTTAATTGTCTTTAATGGACGGTGGACTGGAAAAATGTGCATTCAGATCTGCTGAGAATACTAGATTTTTATTGATGTCATTCTTTCTCAGTCATTAATCAGAAATACCATCATGGTTAGAATTCCATACACAATTGAATGATGGGAACACGACACAAATTAGAATCTGTTCCAGATCCCTCATTATCACACTTTCGGTGGATCATTGTACAAACAGACTGATGAAGTGCCACACTCTAGTTTTTGTGCTAATGAATGAGTCAGAATCAGAGTTGTGCAGCGCTGCACTGGGTTATTTTTGGCTCTAGTTAATATTAGTTGAAAAGTAACTGCTCTTTCTTGTCCCTATGTTACTGGCTCTCTTAGTTTGTAATTGCAGTACCTCATACAAGTTGTGTTGTTTAGAAAGCAAGCTTTGAAGTTGTGTAAATTTTTGTACGGAAACTTTATCCTCTAGTTGTTTTCGAAGTGCGTGGTATCCAAAACGTCCTTAGTTGATATTTCCAATGATTTTTGTTTTGCTCTAGTTAACTCTTCCAGTTTCCTTTATCTGACTTCTTGTGTGGATAACCATTTGAGGACTGAAATGCTCTATGCTGTTATACGCTTATTTTTCCCAAGATCTTTAAATGTGGCTCTCCTTTAAAATATTTTTCTCATAATGTGCCAGGCCACAAATCTGCTCTCGGCCTCTCCCAGTGATGCTGTTTAACTGGTCTGAAAGTGACCCATGGGTTCAGATCTTTGATCTTAGACTATTCTCTTTATCACCCTACCTTCTGCCAATCCACACCAGTGGATTGAGAACTGCTTTCAATTATCTAAATTTTCCAAACAGCAGCAACATCAGCACATTGTTTCAATGTGTGAAGATACTCTAATTCAGAGAAAGATGCCCGTTTCTTTTGAGATTTTCTGATCTCAATTATGAAAGAGATGTGCACTGTGGTATCGCTGGAGGAGCTCCATTGAAGTGGAACAGACAGACAAGCTCACCCCCTTTTGTAGCAGTAGCTGCTGTGTGGTAGGCTTAATGATCCAGCCTGTCAGTACTTGACGTGTAGGTGGGCTAGGGGGTAGTTCAGGCAGGGCAGAGTAGTGAGGCTCGTGGAATGAAGAGAGTATGTGGTCAGGAACTGATTGTCAAGGCCCAGGATTATAGTTGGGGTGTCAGTTGGGGAACACTTTAACTCTTCCACTGAAGTGAATTGGAACTCTGTGAAATCTGTGACTCTGAAGTAAGGTTCCACATACATTGGAATTGTCCTTCAAAAGATCCAGTTTCCTCAGAAATTCCCACGGAGTAGGCTGCTTAAGAGATTCCACATAGTCCCGAAATGCAACCCCAGTCTACGATGTTCCAGAAACTCTGACCTTTCGAATTCCTGAGCCACAGCACTGGGCTGTGCACCCTGTACCAGAAAGGACACCTGTGAAAGTTCAGAGGAACAAGATGCCCCTTTGAAAAACAATCAATAATATGGTTTATGTTGTGTCGATTCTGGGAGCTTGCTTTGGCAGGTATTAGTGGACTTAATTCAGAATGCCTAATAGTCTTGATATTCTTACTGTCCTGTTGAAACCTACCACAGAACTAAAATCAATATTGACATTCGCTTACCTCCAACTATCTATAGTAAATCTCCCATAGTAATACATATAGATTCATTTGGCAATTGCAGCAAGCTGACCTTTGTTTGGGACTGTTGGACAGCTGTATTGCTGTCCCTTCCCAGCGCCCTTAAGACTTGGCATGCTGATGTGGCTGTGACCCTGATATTGATGCTAAAATCTGGGAATCTGCAATGGGACATTAACTGCTATCCCAATGCAGTGCCTTACAATTGGATGGCTGTATCTTTGCGACTGGAACTGCCAGTCAGACAGAGTGTTTCAGACACCAAAGTGCCATTTCAAATTATATATCTGTGAGTTTGATATGCAGCAAGATGGTCAATCTTAGCTAATGACAAGAATGAGGTACCTCAACAGAAATTGAAGGGCAAATCACCATAGTTTGCTTCTGTGTGCCCTTGTTAAAAAGTCCAAATGGTGAACATTATTTTAAATAAATCTTTTAATTTTGCTAATAATGAACAATCTTTTATATTTAGCCAATAATTTATCACTTCACACGACTAATTTCTTTTAAGTAGGTGCGCCGCTATTGTGTCATAAATGTGTCAACAACAATCTGCAAGCATAATGAGCTGAATGCCCTTTAATATTGATTGTGGAGTTAAATATTAGCCAGAAGATTGCAGAAATCATACAGCTCATTCTTTCACAGTAATCCATCACAGCCATTACTTCTTTAAAAATTTTCATCCTCCCCTAATTTGAAGATCATTGCAAGTATTCATTTCCATAATGTGTTTACTGGCATTGATTGTGAACTTGCTTTTATCAAATAATACCAGATTCCCAAATTCTGCACTTATAGCTTAATTTGAAATATTATTCAAGTGTTTTAATTGATAAGCTGTATCTCATTATCCTGTTTTCAATATTATGGAATTCAATTTGTTCTCTGATTTGCTCATAACTCCACCGATGACCATTTCTGAGGCTCTTAGCTATGTGCAGAATTCCTCATTTACACTATCAAGCTCTTTTTATAGTCATATGGGATGTCTAATGTCCACTTGTATCTTTGATAGGCAGGGTTGCCTTGCCTTATCAGTTCATCCAAGATGAATCCCTCGCAATGCAGTACTCCCTTAGCTTTCCACTGAAGCTTTGGGTTAGATTACATGCTTAAACTATGAGCGGGACCCAGAGCCACAAGCTTGAGATCTAAAGGTACAAACGCACGAGACAAACGTAATACAATTTTCACTTCAAACCCTGTGGTAAAGAAATTTTGAAAGGCAAAAGGAAACTTCCTTTTATTTAGTTTAATAGCACCTTGACAAAGCTTTGAAACATGCTGTGCTGACAAAGAATGCTGTACCGAAAATTATGAAGGATATTATTGCACTTTTGAGGAAATTTCTTTAAGTTTTGTTTCAAAAATATGTAACTTAAAAATAACAGTAAAAAAAAATGCCTTTTTAATAATAAACTGCTTATTACTGTTGGACTTTGTAACACTTTGTACCAAAACTAAGACTCATTAAAGTAACATAATAGCCTCACCATCTGAAATTTATTATGTTCTTTCGCAAGCAATCTTCAGTTATGTCCAAAGATCTTTGGATTATCAAGTATGTCTCCAGAAAATCCAGCACAGACTGAGAATACAATACTAAATAGAGTGTTGCAGTCAGAACAGTACCTCGTTTTTATAAATTGACCGTCACTGCAGAAGTTGAGAGCATTGAACCCATAAAATATCAAAATGAAATTACGTCTTGTATAGCACCTGGAACAGCCACTAATACAATTCCTGTGTGGATATTATTTCCCTTTGCGGACAGCTTGTACATTTAGCATGTAAATGTCTCTGTATTGTTGCTGCAACATAGAAATGAGGATTTTGCACTGTGACATGAAAGATGAAAATATAGATTTGTTTTCTGTATTATTGGTTGCTTGAATGACACAATGCACCTTCTAACAAGGGATCAAATGAACATCCAAACCAGTAATATGGGAGGGGAAAATTTAAACTGTTGTTTTTGGCAGTGCATTGCTCTACTTTTTTTCACTCCTTCCACTCGACAATCAAAAATTGCTGATAGTTGTGAATTCTTTCCAGAAGTTTGTGTGCAAGATGACTTATTTCGATTTCGTACATTTTCTCTGGCCTCCAGGAAAGGTCTGCTAGTTTTAACGAAGAGAGGCATCAAAACAAGTTTTAAATCTTCAACTGTGGAAACCAAAGCAATGCTTTGCCAAAACTCCTGGTTCGAAGTCGATCACCACCTCAGAGATTTGGTGGGTGTGCAGTTTTACTTCGTAAGCAATTTGCATATAATACCACAGAACACTTGGATTCAGACCAGCCTCCAAATAGAGAAGTTTGGCCTTATGCATCAATGTGTTGCAGAAGTGTGATCACATGGTTGGACTGTGTTTTCTGAATGCAGAATGATAATTATGTTGTGTATAGTGCAGATGTCTTTGCCCGTGTGGAGTTAAGTTAGCCAGAATCAAGAGTGAGAACTAGTCTTTGTTCCAATAAAAATAGAGAAATACCAATCAACGGACATTTGCATGGTAGACGTTACTGCTTACTTGACACTGGGTAATTGCTGCAGCAATGAAGACTGACTTTATTTTATTTATGATGCTATAAAGAGCATTTGTGCACAATGAAAGGCTCCTCTCTCCCAAAAGCTGTGATCATAATTTACATTTGATGCCTTCCTGAGTTTGTGCTCTTGAAAATACTTTGACATTAGCGGTTGAAAGACAATTGCGCACAATTCTGGTCAAATGGACATACGTACTCACGTGTACCCGTACATGTAAACCATAAGACCATAAGACATAGGAGTGGAAGTAAGGCCATTCGACCCATCAAGTCCACTCCGCCATTTAAATCATGGCTGATGGGCATTTCAACTCCACTTCCCTGCACTCTCCCCGTGGCCCTTGATTCCTTCTGAGATCAAGAATTTGTCGATCTCTGCCTTGAAGGCATCCAACGCCCCGGCCTCCACTACACTCGGTGGCAATGAATTCCACAAGCCCACCACTCTCTGGCTGAAGAAATGTCATCTCATTTCTGTTTTAAATTTACCCCCTCTAATTTTAAGGCTGTGCCCACGGGTCCTAGTCTCCCCGCCTAACGAAAACAACTTCCTAGCATCCACCCCTTCTAAACCATACATTATCTTGTAAGTTTCTATTAGATCTCCCCTCAACCTTCTAAACTCCAATGAGTACAATCCCAGAATCCTTAGCCATTCATCATACATTAAACCCACCTTTCGAGGGATCATCCGTGTGAATCTCTGCTGGACACGCTCCAGGGCTAATATGTCCTTCCTGAGGTGTGGGGCCCAAAAATTGGACACTGTATTCTAAATGGGGCCTAACTAGAGCTTTATAAAGCCTCAGAAGCACATTGCTGCTTTTATATTCCAACCCTCTTGAGATAAACGACAACATTACATTCGCTTTCTTAATCACGGACTCTACCTGCAAGTTAACTTTTAGAGAATTCTGGACCAACACTCCCAGATCCCTTTTGTATTTCTGATTCACGAATTTTCTCACCATTTAGAAAATAGTCCATGCCTGTATTCTTTTCTCTAAAGTGCAAAATCTCACATTTACTCACATTGAATTTCATCAGCCATTTCCTGGACCACTCTCCTAAACTGTCTAAATCTTTCTGCAGCTTCCCCACCTCCTCAGTACTACCTGCCTGTCCACCTATCTTTGTATCATCGGCAAACTACCAGTTCGTGTAGAATGCCATATAGTTCTTTGATAGGAATTTGACAGTATAACTGAAAGAAATCTTTCCTTCCTCTTCATGTAGTTTGTACTTCATTTATCAAATTGACATAGCTATTGTATGAGTATGTTCAGTAAACTGGCAAACTATAATGTGGCAAAGAAAATCAAAATTCAAATTCGTTCAAACATACAGGCAAGAATTTTGTTTAATATTCCACAAACTCATCATAACAACCAAAGAAAGGAGAGAAGAAATAAAGACAAATACCCATAAAATGACTTCAAAATTTGCAGAGCAAATGTTAAAATCAAGCAACAGAAACATTTGAAACACCATGCAGAAAATATGAATGCATGAAACTTTAATCATACGTTATTGTACTGATCTGAATGGCAATGTTGTCAAAGGAATGATCAGACATTCTACTTCAAAAGGGAAGTAAACAACAGTGATGAACTCACTTTCACTTCCAGCCAATCCTGATAGCAATAATTATGCTGTAGGACTCTGACCGCAGAAATTGTTAGGATATTTTTGCTGGTTTTGTATCTTGCTAATCATTTGTGATACATTATAACACTTTTAGATATCACATGTTGGTGTCCTTTTTATTTATGGGTCACTGATGCTGCTGGCTGAGCCAACATTTTACCCACTCCTAGTTGCCCTTGAGAGAGCATTGGTAATCTGCCATCTCAAACCGTTGCAGTCCATGTGCTGTGGGTACACCCACACTGCCGGTGGGAAGGGACTGCCAGGATTTTGACCCAGTAATAGTGAAGGAACGGCAATATATTACTAAGTCAGGATGGCGAGTGGCTTGAAAGGGTAACTTATAAGTGGTGGTCTTCCCTTTTATCTGCTACCCTTGCCCTTCTTTAGTGGTTTTGGGTTTGGAAGGTGGTGTCCAAGGAGCAAAAACGGGAAGGTCTGGCAGCATCTGTGCACAAAAAAACAATTAACATTTCAAGTCCAGTGGCCCTTTGTCAGAACATTGGCAAATTTCTGTAGTGCTTCGTATAGGTAGCAGCAGTATGTACTAATATATGAAGCAATTCTAATGCCACTTAGTCCAACATTAGTCACTGATCAATTTCAAGAATAACTATTAAGATTTCTCTCATACAAAAAAATGCCCATTAAACATCTTATACCAATGCAATGCCTTCGTTGTATTATGACTTCCTGTTTTCACAATTTTTCCCTGGTTTTTGTAATTGATTTTACCCATTATAAATTCATCTACCCTTTTTAAACTGAGTTTTGCTCATTTAAACTTGTAACTTTATATCACACAATCAAGCTTTTTAACAATTTTATCCCCAGTCCTTTCAAATGCTTAGGTAGGGTCTCCACAAAATTTTAGCACCTGTGATCAACAACTTGATTTCTTAGATAAATTTACGTTTGTAGTTTTAGCCTTTGCACCACTTTGGTTTTCCAGATGATTTGCATTTCATTTATCTTATTCTGATGTTTTAATGACTGTTTACACTTATGTATATTTTTAGCCCTATGCGTTTAGCTGAATTTGACATCTTTCTTCCTCATCCTATTCAATTCTGATATTTACATTAGCAGATGTGAACAGACCTAAATGGACCAAATACACTGAGGAGCCAATTTGGAAGGTGTTTGTGTCATAAAATTAACCCATAACTATACACTTTCTTTTCATTTCCTGCCCACCTGTTCATCAGGCAATTCCCTCTTCTTCATCCTCCCAGGATGTGAGTCCTTCTAGAGGCAAGCTGCCAACAAAAGAAGTGACTTGAGAAACCAAAAGAATGGAACCAGTGACTTACAAAAGAGAGTTGTTGAGGTTTTGAATGCATTATCTAACAGTGTGGTGGAAACAGGTTCAATATAAGCTTTCAAAAGGAAATTGAAAAGGGGAGATATATGGGGGGATCATGCAAAGCTGGAGTAAAATTGGATAGCCTTCCCAAAGATCTCTTCTAAACAGGATGGACCAAATGGCCCACCTTAGTGCTACACAATTACACAACACTATCTATGCACACAGCCATCACAAAACAGCTGGCTAACTGCAAAATTTACATAATATCTCAATTCTTTTGTCAGTGAAGGTCTGTCCCTTTCTGCAGTGGAACCAAACAGTTGTGTGATTGTAATAGAAGGTGTTAGTGTGAAAAACGTAACTTATAGCCTGTTATCTTTTAGTCATTGTGTCACTGGATTAGCAATGCAGACATTAAGGGTATTCTGCAAAAATGAATTTCATCAATCTAGTAATTTGTGGGCTGATAACAAAATAAAATCTTAGCAAAATTGTTAAAAAAAACCTTGTGTCCATTAGAGAAAGAGACTTATTTTTAAACACCTTGTCAAAACCATGCTCTTTGACCTATCACTCAGCTGTGTTTCATCAGATTTGTTGAACCTAGATGATTGTTTCACTTGAAGCCAAGGAGTAAGTAAAGGTGATCTTGTGGAGGTCAAAATGAGCAGTCTTGGTGATGGATTGGCTATGTGGTTTGAAGCTCCACTGAGGATATAGGTTTTGTGCATCATTGCCAACAATTTATATGGATTTCAAAAATTCAGATCCAAGTTGACCAAATTCGATTGAGAAAATTGCAACTGAAAATACCTGTTTGAAATTGAAGCTTTCCATTTATTGGAAGGAATTATAAACTGATTTCAATATTAATTGCGTTGAGGATGAGTTTGTTCTCTATATTAACAATGTCGAGTTGCAGAAAGATTGCTGCTGTGATCCAATCGTCTCTTTAAATGCTGGTCTATAATGGAACATCAAAGAAAGCACTGTTTACTTTAGACCTATTAAACATTCTCGGGCAAATTGCATTTGCAGGCATATCTGTGTTCTTACAAATATGCACAAGATTTCAAGCTTCATATGTGGCTCTTCCCAGAATAGGAAATTCAATTTTAGATAATTGCTGTTCAAGAGAATTTCTCAGCCTGTTTTCCTCAATGATAAGATAACATTTGTGTATTTGCTGTGACGACTATTTTTCCTTTTGTGCCCAAACTGAAGGTATTTGGCATAATCTACACCTTTATTTTAAATAAGTCTGAATGAAGGCTAGTTAGATATTCTCATTTTGAGAAGACCATGATACTTCCATAATTTTCCGTGAACTATGACCATCGGTGGAAAGCTAGTTTTCAGATATGAATATCTTGCTTGCTAACACAATGTGCAAAGCAAAGGTCAAACTGATGAGTGCAAAATAGACTTCAGTATAAAATAATCAAATGAAGAAACCAAGTTGCCATGCATGGACAGATCTCCACTTGTTTCTTCTGCATAAACTAAGATATCATTCTTTCTCCTTCCCCCTTTAACAACCAAACAACCTGCACTACTCATTGGTCAGATTTGAGGGTAGGTCACATAAGCTCAATATTTCCTCCATTTCGTTTAAATTCAAGAGACATCCCATCTGCAGCAAGAGCTGGAGATCATCCAGGCGTAAAGTTGATGAGTGGCAAGTAACATTTGCACAGCACAAGTGTCAGGCAAGGACCCTCTGCAAAAAGAGAGCATCTCACCATCATCGTTTGACATTCAATGGCATTACCATCACTGAATTTGTCATCATCATCCTGGAGGTTACCATTGATCAGAAACAGAACTGGATCAGCCGTATACATAATGTGGCTACAAGAGCAGGTTAGAACCTAGAAATTCTGCAATGAGTAGCAGCCCTCCTGAAGTCACAAAACTTGTCCACCATCTACAAGACACAAATCAGGAGTGTGAAGCAATGCGCCCCATTTGCCTGGATAAGTGCAGTTCTAACAACACACAAGAAGCTAGACATGAGTCCACTACTCCTTTCCAAACAGCACTGTGCACCTCAAGAAGTCAGCTCAACTCTACCTTCTCCAGAGCAATTAGGGGTGGGCAATAAGCATCAACACCCGCACCTTCTGAAGAGAATTTTACAATTTAGCTTGCCCTCCTTTCCAGACTTCTAATTGTGTGGAAATGTACTGTTCCTCCACCATCACCCCAACCTCCCTCAAACACCACACACTGCATCAGTTTTTAAGTCAGAGGTCATGACAATGAAGTAATAGCTCAGGTTGCACAGGGTCGGTGAGCTCCGTATTGTATGAGAAATGTCAGGGTGACAAACCATATCACTTGTCAGTAGCACTGGTAGTTTGCACGGTCTTCGAGAGCATTCATGCCTTTGTTGTGGTGCGGCTGACCCCAAGCATGTGAGTGCTCAGCGTGTTGGTTCCTGGGATGGTATATGGCATTGACGGTAAGATGGATGTTTTAAGGGACAGAAAGTTGGATCCCACTTGAGAGGTACAGCAGTTCAGCTGAGCTGTGCTGCACTTGCAGAGTAAAACGTGAGAACTCAGATTTTTCAGCATTGATAGGAAGCATCTGAGAGATTATATTAGCAAAATATCCAACAGTTTGGAATAGGTCAATGTACAAAATTACTTCAGAATATATTCTGAGAGTAGAATAAGGTGCACAGGTGAAAGGTACATTTTGAACAGATATTTTTCGCCAGAGTAATTTCAGAGCTAAAAAGACTAAATAAGGAAACTAGTTGCATTAAAATTAGCTGGTATTCTGAACTGAAACAAAAAGTGCTGGAGATCACAGTGGGTCAGGCAGCATCCATGGGGAGATAGAGCAGGCTAACATTTTGAGTCTAGTATTCTTTTGAGTTTCAAATGTTGAAGCATCATGTAAACTAGGTAGGTAAAATTGCAGATAACAGGTTGTAGAGCTGGATGAACACAGCAGACCAAGCAGCATCAGAGGAGCAGGAAAGCTGACGTTTCGGTTCTGGATCCTTCTTCAGAAAAAGGGCTTTCTGAAGAAACATCAACTTTCCTGCTCCGCTGATGCTGCTTGGCCTGCTGTGTTCATCCAGCTCTACACCTTGTTATCTCAGATTCTCCAGCGTTGGCAGTTCCCACTATCTCTGATGTAAAATTACAAACTGATTTGAAAGGATAGATAATGAGAAGCTATTTCCTTTAAAAAGTCCAAAGCAAAGGGTCAAAATCTTAAAATTAGCAAGGGGCCTGTCGGAACTGAAGTCAGGAAACACTCTTCCATTGAAGAGAAAGTGGAAATCTAGAACTTATTTCCAAAATGACGATTGATGTTATGTTATTTAAGACTAAACTGATGTGTCTTGCTGTTAGTTCTGTAGCATAGTGCACTAGATAACTGTCAAAAAACTAGAAATTCATTGCAACCTTAGAAGCTTTTCTCCCAAGGCTGTTCAGTGTTTTGGAGACAGCAAGGACTGCAGATCCTGGAAAAGCTCAGCCACTTAGACAGCACCCAGACTGCACCAGCTTCACAACACCTCCTCCCCCAACCTGTTCATCTTCCTACTCACCTATCCACTCCACCATTCTCACTGACTAACCACAATAACCCCTACTACATCCATCTATCTCCATCTCACCTATGGTACTCCCACCCCCACCCCTTTCCCTCTATTTATTTCTGGGCTCCCCTCCCCCTCCCCATTCCAGATGAAGGGTTTCGGCCCGAAACTTAGACTTAGACTTGCTACTGGCTAAGACTCCCAAAAGTGTGGAAACAGGCCCTTTGGCTCAACAAGTCCGCAGTGACACTCGCAGCATCACACCCAGACCCAACCCCAATCACCCACCTAATCTACACATCCCTGAACACTACGATCTCATCTGAACATATGCCACCTAACTTGCACATCTTGGGACTGTGGAAGGGAACCAGAGCACCCGGAGGAAACCCATGCAGACAGGGGGAAGAATGTGCAAACTCCAGGTAGACAGTCACCTGAGGGTGGAATGGAACCCAGGCCCCTGGTGCTGTGAGGCAGTGGTTCAATGAGGCAACAGTGCTAACCACTGAGCCACCATGCCACCCATTGAAACATTGACATTTCTGCTCCTTGGATGCTGTTTGTCTGGCTGAGCGTTTGCAGCTTCACACTTATTGACACTATTCGGTGTTTGTCTAAAAGGCTTGGCTAAAAACTCAGTAGAATAAATATTCATTTGGTTATGGAGAACATGTGTATTGCTGAAAGAAGACCCGTTTTGTCAAAGCTTTTTGCCTGCATTCCTCAGGATATTGACAAGAATATCAACGTAAAGAAAAAGGATGTTTTATTCTGTATTATGCACCATTTTAAATTGTATAGGATGAGAGTGCTCATTGATTGGCAAGTGAACCTAAAACAAATCCAAAACATGTTACTCTTTGAGGCAGATGGAGAGGTAGAAAATGCAGAGGATGGGAGATGGGCATTTGGAAAGTGGGGGAAATCGCGAGAGAGCACAGGTAGAGAACCAGAGAGAGAGAGAGCATCGTTGGGCGGGTGGGGATTAGCAAGCCAGCGGCTGAGTGGGTGGCAGTGAGGATGAGCCAAATAGAGAAAACAGGTGAACTAGTTGACAGAGAGCCATCACTAGGACAACTAGATTACAGAGTTTAGAGCTCAGGCCTGAATGAAATGTCTACTACATCCTGTGTGAACAGCCAAATAGAGCAATTAGTGAAGTCAAAAAAAGTCTGGATCCTTTGTAAGGCGAGCTTTGTAGCATCCGCATGATTAGGATTTCATTCAACCCCATTTTCACCGACCGCCTCACTGTGCTACTAATTCACAAGGTTCAAAGATGTGGTCAGTTTGGAAAGTTGTATAGTATGAAGGGGGGTTTAGAAGAAGTGACTTTGACACACAACACTACCTAAAATTTGATCAAACTGATTTTAATTGCCCAAGTGTCAAGCTTGTAGGATTCAGGAGGCTGCCTCAGTGGCTAAATAAGTTCATCCAGAAAGTAGGTGAGCTATGAGTCATGCAAACTGATTCCAGTTTCAGTTTTTTGTCCTTGCAAAACTAGCCCAAGGACAATATTACATGTTGTGTAGATTAATCATGAATTGGAAGGCAGGAAGCTAGAATTTGTTTTTTAAAAAAAGGATAAGGGAGAAGAGTGCATGGTTCCTTTAAGAGGTAAAGTGCTTTTCTAAACTTAGGCATTTATACAGGAATCAAAAAATGTCTGTAAGCAGCTGAAGATGCACAGCCAGTTCTAAAATTGAAACATGTATCAGTTGGCCATGTGATTGGAAACCTTAGACTTGTTTTGATGTCTTGGCGACTAGCTGGAATCATCAGTCAATAATTCAAACCAAGCACATAGTGATTGAAAGCCAATTGAATTTAAATCTAATGGTTTTGACAACCTGGGACCAATTCTAATGTCAAGAAAATTGATAGGTCATCCAAGGTATATAAGGAGAGGTGTTTTGAAGATTGGGGTGAGAGCAAATCACCATCTGAGAAATTGCTAAGCTCAACTATCCATAAACACTTGTAGCTAAGTGTCCTCACAAATGACTTCACAGAGAAAACCTCCCAGATGGCCGGATCAGTGGAAGAAAGCATTTATGACTTGAGAACAACAGAAGAAAAATATGAAGGCTTTGAAAGACAAAGTTTTAATTGATATTTTTATTACTTGTGTTTACATAAGTAGGACTTGTGTTTATTGGAACAACATGCCAGTAGATTTTAGTTCAGTTAGGAAAGAGTTAGTAGTTAAGGGGGAATTGTTTAGTTTACATAGAACATAGACAAGTACAGCATAGTACGCGCCCTTAGGCCCACGATGTTGTGCCAAACTTTTACCCAAAACCTAAGGTCTATCTAACCTCCATCACTACCTTATACTACCATCCACATGCCTATCTAATAGCCGCTTAAATGCCCCTGAGGCCGACTCCACTACCCTCTCTAGCAATGCATTCCATACCTCTACCACTCTCTGAATAAAGAACCTATCTCTGATGTCTCCCTGATATCTACCTCCTTTCATTTTAAAACTATGTCCCCTCGTAAAAGCTACCTCTACCCTTGGTAAAAGTCTCTGGCTGTCTACTCTATCTATACATCTGATCATTTTGTACACCTCTATGAAGTCCCCTCTCATCCTTCGTTGTTCTAAAGAGAAAAGCCCTAGCTCTCTCAACCTTTCCTCACAAGTTCTTCCCTCCATTCCAGGCAACATCCTGGTCAATCTTCTCTGCACCTTTTCCAACACTTCCACATCTTTCCTGTAATGAGTTCACCAGAAGTGGACACAATACTCCCAGATGTGGCCGAACCAGGCTCTTGTATAGCTGGAGCATAACTTCACGGCCCTTGAACTCAATCCCTCTATTAATGAAAGCTAACATACCATACGCCTTCTTAACAACTCTATCCACCTAGGTGACACCTTTCAGTGAACTGTGAACATGAACCCCAAGATCCCTCTGCTCCCCCACACTGCCAAGAATCTTTCCATTAGTGAATAATTCTGTCAATTTGTTCACTGTTAGGGTAAAATGAATAAATAGTTACTTGTTACTTATAAAGTGATTGAGGGATCTTGTTTGATTTAACCGTTCTTTTCAACAGATTGTAAAGGTAAGGCGTGCTTCTCTGGCTGTTTTGGGTTTAATTATTAGAAGGGAACCTCTACTCCCACCGTAAAATATTGGGGTTTGTGTTTCGGTTTAATTATCAGAGGGCTTCAACCTTCCCTTTTGTAATAACAGATGCAAAGTAATTATTCACTTTTTCCTCTTTTTTTCCCTATTCTTCTTCATTGGTCCTAGCTAATATTTACCTTTTGACATGCCTAAAAGATTTCACAGCCGGCCTTTATGTTCCTCACTAATTTGTATTCATGTTCTCTTTTCCCTTTCATTAATCAGTTTCATGTTTCTCTTTTCCTGGGTTATCAATTGCTCCCAGTCTTCAGGTTTACTACCACTTCTGGCATCTTTAAAAACCACTTCGTTGATCTAGTACAGTCTTTCATTCTTGTGTTAACTGCAGTGATTTATCTTTTATATTTGCATCCTTCAAGGATATGTCTGTTTTATACTGTGTAGTAGTTCTTTATATACTATTCATTACCTGTCTGTGAAATTTGTATGTATTTTGTGTTGAAAGTTATGTAACATATAATCATTTTTGTGATTTGATTTTTTTCTAAGAATGGAAGCAGATGAATTTTGGTCAGTTCTATGAAGGATTTGTTTAAACATGTCAGAAAGCCATTTTGAATCAAAATTGCCTCACCAGTTCAAGAAAAAGCAAATTGGAAAGGGTCAATTAAGTAAGATTTTAAAAGTTGTGATAGGTGTGATATTTGTCTGGGATTGAGTCTGTGCAATGGATGGTTTTGGGAAACAGGTTGAGACTTTGTTTTACTGGTTGTGTTAAAATCTATCTAACTGTCTTCTATGTGTAGTTTCTTTCTTCCTCTTTCGTCTAATGAAAATATATTCAGTGCTAAAAAGACACCTGTAGCCTTATGTGACTATGTTTCAGTAATTTATCACCATGTTAACCAGCTGCATGAATTAAATAAATAATCTATGAAATCAGGTTTCATTCCAGGTTCTGGCTTGTCCAATATTGCCATCAGCTAGGATCGTAACCATTTTCCTAATCCACACAGTCATCCTGTCCTTCGTAATTTCCTTCCTTCAGATTTAAGTCCCTAGTTTCAAAATGAATTAAATCACATATAAACAATGCAAAATTTAATCATATAATATTTAGTATTTCCCAGAGGCTCACCGCAGCAAGGTTCTTAATAAGTTTTTCTTCTTGCACAATTCTAAAAACAAATAGCCCATTCCCTTATAATAAAATGTGAGGCTGGATGAACACAGCAGGCCAAGCAGCATCTCAGGAGCACAAAAGCTGACGTTTCGGGCCTAGTCTCTGATGAAGGGTCTAGGCCCGAAACGTCAGCTTTTGTGCTCCTGAGATGCTGCTTGGCCTGCTGTGTTCATCCAGCCTCACATTTTATTATCTTGGAATCTCCAGCATCTGCAGTTCCCATTATCTCTGAGCCCATTCCCTTGTTGGCTTTTCAATGTTCTGTATTAGAAATCCATCTTGTATGCACTCCAGGAATTTACCCTCAACTGCATTAGTGCTGTGTTTTTTACCCAGTGTAAATTGAAGTTTTCCATTACAATTCCCACACTTCGTGCAACTCTAATTTCCTGATTCATGTCAAACCCTACATTATTGTTGCGATTTGGTGGCCTGTGGGCAAACCCCACAAATGTTTTCTGCCTTTTCCTGCTGTTAGCTCTACCTGAACTAATTCTATATGCTGATCTAAGATCCCCCTTCATTGGTGTACTGATATCATCCCTGATTGAGAGGCTGATCCCATCTCATTTTCATTTTTTGAATATCCCTCTTAAGCATTGACTATCTTTTAATTTTAGCACCATCGATCTGTAGCCCTATTCCATAATGGCAAATAAATTATACCTATTTGCCTTAATTTGTGCATCACAAATGTTACATTCATTCAGATCGGGTGTCTTTAATTCTGCTTTTGTGACTTGATTATTTATTCTGATGCATTCCTGTGTTTCAGCCTTCTGCTTTTGTGATCTACGTTTCTTCTTCCTTTTAATAATTTTGTTTCCTTCAAAGTTAAGCTGCATTTCACGTTTCCATTCCTTTTCCAAACTAACTTAAACCCTCCCCAGCAGCACGAGCAATTCTCTATGCAAGGATGTTAGTCATCATCCTGCTAAAAAGCAACCTGTCCATTTTGTACAAACCCTAACTGCTCTATAAACTGGTCCCAATGCCTCACAAATCTGAAAGCCTCCTTCCAGTTCTCCAGCCACTTAGAGGTAGTTCTCCTATAACCCAATTTTTGAGCTCTTATGTGACCTTACACTGTAGAAAATGGCGTTATAGGATAATGGCTGTACAAAATCGCTATAGAAAGGAGGTTGCTAAGCCGCTGGCGAAGATCTTTGCTTCCTCACTCTCCATGGGAGTCGTACCGGAAGATTGGAGGGAGGCAAATGTTGTCCCTCTTTTCAAGAAAGGGCATAGGGAAATCCCTGGAAATTACAGACCAGTCAGTCTTACATCTGTGGTCAGCAAGGTTTTGGAAGGAATTCTGTGGGATAGGATTTATGACTATTTGGAAAAGCATAGCGTGATTAAAGGGAGTCAGCATGGCTTTGTGAGGGGCAGGTCATGCCTTACAAACCTTTTTGAGCTCTTTGAGGAGGTGACGAGACAGGTTGATGAAGGTCGAGCAGTGGATGTGGTGTACATGGACTTCAGCAAGGCATTTGATAAGGTTCCCCATGGCAGGCTCATTCATAAAGTCAGGAGGTATGGGATACAGGGTGATTTGGCTGTCTGGATTCAGAATTGGTTGGCTGACAGGAGGCAGAGAGTGGTTGTAGATGGTAAATATTCTGCCTGGATGTCAGTGCTGAGTGGTGTCCCGCAGGGGTCTGTTCTTGGGCCTCTGCTCTTTGTAGTTTTTATAAATGACTTGGATGAGGAGGTTGAGGGGTGGGTTAGTATGTTTGCTGATGACACAAAGGTTGGAGATGCCATTGATAGTATTGAGGGCTATTGCAGGCTTCAGCGAGACATTGACAGAATGCAGAGCTGGGCTGAGAAATGGCAGATGGAGTTCAACCTGGATAACTGCGAAGTGATGCATTTTGGAAGGTCGAACTTAAATGCTGAATATAGGATTAAAGGCAGGATTCGTGGCAGTGTGGAGGAACAGCAGGATCTTGGTGTCCAAGTGCAGAGCTCCCTCAAAGTTGCCACCCAGGTGGATAAGGTTGTTAAGAAAGCATATGGTGTTTTGGCTTTCATTAACAGGGGGATCAAGTTTAAGAGCCACGAGGTTATGCTGCAGCTCTACAAAACCCTGGTGAGACCACACTTGGAATATTGTGTCCAATTCTGGTCGCCCTATTACAGGAAAGATGTGGAGGCTTTGGAGAGGGTGCAGAGGAGGTTTACCAGGATGCTACCTGGACTGGAGGGCTTGTCTTACGAGGAGAGGTTGACTGAGCTCGGACTTTTCTCTCTGGAGAGAAGGAGGAAGAGAGGTGACCTGATCGAGGTGTACAAGGTAATGAGAGGCATGGATAGAGTTGATAGCCAGAGACTTTTCCCCAGGGCAGGATTGACTGCCACAAAGGGTCATAGTTTAAAGGTGTTAGGAGGAAGATATAGAGGAGACGTCAGAGGGAGGTTCTTCACCCAGAGAGTTGTGAGCGCATGGAATACTTTACCAGTGGAAGTCGTGGAAGCGGAGTCATTAGTGACATTTAAGCGACTGCTGGACATGCACATGGACAGCAGTGAATTGAGGGGAATATAGGTTAGGTTATTTTATTTTTGGATTAGGATTATTCCACGGCACAACATCGTGGGCCGAAGGGCCTGTACTGTGCTGTACTTTTTTATGCTCTATGTTCTATGTACCTGGAGTGTACAAAGTTTGTGTTATCCAAACAACACCACTATTCATCAATTTCATTACAGCAAATTCGCGTTAACAAAACACACATTACAGAAGTCCTGTTTATTAGCTCACTGAAATCTTATTTCATGATATCATCCCCCTCCCTAAGTCATTGTTGTGAACATGGACTGACTTCTAGTTGTTCACTCTCCCCTAGAAGAACATCCTTTAGCCGTTCTGTGGCATCTTTGACTCTGCCCCAGGGAGGCATCCTAGATTCATATCCACAGCTGCAGAAACAGCAGTCCGTTCCTCTAATGAATCTTCTAACAATACTGCTCTTTCCTTCTTTGTATCATTCAAAATCATTGGAAAACATTGAGTACCTAATTTTCAGTCATTCGATGTTGAAATAAAATCTAAAGACCAAAGGAAATTAAGTTACAGTGTTATAGTTTGGATTTTTATCCCTGAGCCTGCTAACATATTTTCAACAGTCTCCTGACAGGCATTGGATTTGAGTTTCAGAGTCTACCTAGCTTGTTCAAACCCTTTTCCCCAGCTTGAATGTCTGCATCTGTCAATTTAGGTACCTGTCTTTTGTCATTGACACCCTGTAACAGTACTATACTTTATACTGAGGATTGGAAGGTTAACAATTAATACATTTCACTCAGCTTATTGATGGTATAGCCACAGTTGTAAAATATTAATGCTAGCCAGGAAATTGTAAGGTGAGCCATTTGGTCCCTTTGGTCAAAAATGCTCAGCAAGAGGTAGCATTGAATGCATCAGGTCATGCATTTGTATTTGAAATTGTAGCTTTCGGACTGTTCACTAGAGAATTCCTTACTGTTATTTAACTTACAAGCCAACAAAAGTCATTGAAATTTATGGCCACAGTGAAGCCAAGGTGACCTAAGAACTTTGAACAAATGCAAATTATAGATTGAAAATACCAAGTGAGCTCCATATGTAGCACCTGTATGAGATTATGTGTTTGGGATCAGATTTAATAACTAGAGAGCTGCCTTGGTACAGCAGTTTCCAGAAAGTATAGAGCTTACAAATAATTAACTACAGTGACCACACCTGTCAAGCATACTGACTGCCAGACATAATAAAGGATAATTTTGCTGGTGTATTTACATGAGCACAATCCATCTGGAACGTTCATGCGTTGGAAAGCACCCACACAAGAACCATCCAAAGTTGATCTTTGTCTTAATAATTCAGGCGAGTTGCCAGCACCCGTTTTACCTCCAGAAGTCGATCTGTACTTGGGTGTTCTCCAGTTTAGGTCAGAAATCCTGTTGGCAAAGGCTCTAAGTTAAGGCCTAGGTGAGAGGAGGGAGATGGGAAACATTTTGAACACAAACCTACAGTGATTGGTAGTGATGTAAGGAAATGCTTGCTCCATTTGGCTCCACTTTCAGGTCAGTATTTTTAAAACAACTTACCTTTTGTTTGCAGTCTCCATCAGTCACTTGAAACAATATCGATTAGACCCTTCATGGGTCCAGTAATCCAGAGCAGAGCAGGACTCAACCCAGATGGGTCCTCAAGTCTAGATTAGAACCATCATTCACATATGTAATAGGTCTACAGCTTATTTTAGACAGACATCAGGGATGTGTAGAAGTACGTCCAAATAATTTTGGGTTGGATGTTTTACAGCATTCATTTTTTGGGGCCCATGAAATAGCCCCAAGAAATTGATATTTTACAGTTCCTTTCAGCACAGGCCCAATCTTGTTGTCTATTGGAATAGACAAAGAAGATCAAGAACAAGGAAATGTACTTGCTTTTATCTGCTGTGAGTTGCAGATAATGCATGAAGGATTCCTAAAATAGATTTGACAAGCTATTTTACTGAAAATTCAATATTCTACTGCCAAATATTTATGATGAGAGGCATAGATAGAGTGGATAGTCAGAGACTTTTTCCCAGGGCGGAAATGACTATTACAAAGGGGCATAATTTTAAGGTGTTTGGAAGAAGGTATAGGGGAGATGTTCAGAGGTAGGCTCTTTACACAGAGAGTGGTGGACACGTGGAATGCGCTGCTGGCAGTGGTAGTGGAGTCAGATACTTTAGAGACATTTAAGCGACTCTTGGATAGGCACATGGAAAATAGTAAAATGTAGGGTATGCAGGGTAGATCGATCTTAGTAGGATAATAGGTTGGCACAACATCATGGGCCGAGAGGCCTGTACTGTGCTGTACTGTTCTATGTTCTATGTTCAATAGTGGAAGTGACCACATGGTTTTATGTATTTGAGGAATGGACTTGGTAATTGCAGGAAACCTGACTCTTTTATTTCTCAGTTTTCCACAATGTCCATCAATTTTGTCAAGTGACGATAAATTACTTATTAAAACACTTTGATATTTTCTAATTGGACAATGTGCTGAAGGTCACCCATGCTTATATATGACTGTCAAGAATTTCCATGATTTGGTGAGGAAAATTCCAGCTGTATTATTTTACTAACAACCAGCTACCAATACCTAAGGTTGGTTCCGTTGTGATGTCATAGCATTATTATGACTTTATCCTGGATTGAGCTCAACTTTCCATAAAACTTTATTAAACACGCATTCACTCAATGATTTACTAATTTTGTTCTCTTTTCAAATTCTGACTGCCAGGCAATATATCATAGTGGGAGCAATTGGCACTTTATCAGATCCTCCCTTTCATGCAGAGTAGATCGGCTGTCTGATTCTGACAATATAGTTACTGTTGAAACTGGCTTGGGCACACTAATGCAAGAAACTGGCTTTGCGTCAGTCTTCTTTACATGCAGACAAAAGCTGCTGTTGACCCAATTATAAAACTGCATTGCTGTCAGAAACTTTACGACAGTTACATCACTTAACTAGACTAATGTGCAGGCATCTGAGGGAAATGTGAAACTAGCTTCAATAAGCAGTTATTTAAATAGATATAATCAATGCAACAGTGAATGGAAAGCTGGAGGGCACTTCAGAGGGTATGCACCTTATCACCAACTTCCAGTAACATTTCTGACACAAACGTGTCCCTAATTTTTCAACAAAAACCTTCAATGTATTAAAATGTAAGAGAAAACTGATGATATAAAATGTCTCATTTTATGATTGCATTTCCTGTTGATTTTGGAGAACCTTAAACATGATTTTTAATGCAGAAAATTAAGATAGCTGCTGACAGGAAATATTTGTCTGGCAACAAAGAAACATTACAATTATGTAGCACCTAGCATACCTTCAGTCAATTAGGACAGTATTTGATGTAGGAAATATAAGTCAATTTTGTTCTCAGCAAGGTCCCACTTACACTGCACATTTGTTTTCATGTTGCTGATAAACGTTGTTTAGGTAGTATATCATAAGATTTTTTGTTAATCTGTGGGCCCCTTGATTAACTGCTTTTCTTCAGGACTGCACTGACATATCAGCCTAGATCTTAACACTTAAATCTTTGAGTGAGGCACGCAGGAAAGTAATTCGCTTTCACTTTCGCTGTCTGTTTTTTGATAACACTGTAGAATATGGGCATTTGAAGAGGAGTTCTGCATATGATTTTGCATTGTACAATCAAATATTAATACATTTAAAATGCATATTTCACTTTTCTGCAGCATCTCTTCTTCAGACATTGGAAGGTTTGCATGGGAGATTGGGAGTGACAGGATAGAGATGCTGCTTTAAAATCAGCCAAGATCCCGCCAAAGTTAATAACAGAAAATGGGAGCATTTTTGTACTCTACTCCCCATTGCAGCCAGGCAGTCTGAGAGGCTAACTGGCTGTCAATTAGGTAAATTGTCAGAGACTTGGGAACTGAAAGGAGGGATAGGTATCAGAAAGGCTGAAATGAAATGAATGTGATGGAGGATCATTGAAGAAAGACAGAGGGAGGATTAGAGTAAATGGCAACAAGTGATGAAATCAGAGGCAACAATAAACAACAGGCTGCAGAATCAGGGGAGGTCAGAGGCATAAGCAGAGTTCAGAGTTATGGGTCAGTTTGGCGGGGGGGGGGACAGGGGCAGTAGAAAAGAGGCCTCTTTAGGGCAATTGGAAGAATAGGTGGGCAGATGTACAATTGTGCTTGGCAAACCAAGTAACTGCATCTACCAGTGAGCTTGAAAACCTTCCAGATGCAGCAGTTTGTTAATTTCTGGGGTTTCTGAAGCCCTGAAAATTCAGCTGATTAAAGTTGTTTGAAAAGGTAGTTAAATATGAAATACACCAGCTATATTAGTGTTTAAATTTTTCATGTTTATAAAAGGAATCCAATGAGTTGGAGATGGTTTAGAAAGGTGGAGTTGAGGAAGCAGATCATGTTGACTGGCAGAGCATGCTTAAATGGCTGAATGGCATGCTGCTGCAACAGCTCCTTATGCTCTTACAATGTTGGAAATGTCTAACCCATTTCCCGGGAGTGTACTGGTTTTCCATATCTCTATCTTACCACCACTCGAAATAGAAACAGATAGTTTGGGATTCAGATTCAGGTTTTATAACACTTTAATTTTCAACCAAGCCAATTTTGCCTCAACCCAATCTCCACCTCCACCACCACCCCCTGCCCCCCCACCTCATCTCTCAAGGCTAAATCTTACCAGAAATAGGCTGTGTCGATTTTGAAGAGTTTCATGCAGGGTTTCTCTCCATGAACCTGAATGGTTTTTGTGCTATCTTCCCAAACTCACCTTGTTATTTATGCACCACACCCCAATGGCACTTTGCCCATCCTATGTCCCATTTCCCACAAACAAAAGTACAGGCTGCTGCCAGAGCCTCCTAACTTTCTGGAACCAACACTATCTTGAAAACCCAACTATGAGCCAATCAACAGTTCATTGTACACTGCACAGTTTGTTTTATTTGTCCAGGCATATCAGACAGAGGGTAATTAGCATCCTGTTTTGCAGATTGGAATCTGGAGGTCTTGCTGCAGTACCATCTGCAATGCTGTGTTGATCATTAATCTGCTGTTTGCAAAGATGGTGGCTCTTCTGCAATTGCTGCACTCCATGTGGTGGTCTCTAGGAAATTCAGGACATTGAGCCAGCAACAAAAGAACAGCGCTACAGTGGGCCAGCATGGAAACGGGCCAAATGGACTCCATCCGTGCTGTATCATTTCTATGGTTTCTATAGTTTGGATGGTGAATAATTGGGATGTAATGGATTTGGCAAGCATTGTTGTACCTGTCATTCTTGGTTCTAGAAATTATGGGGATGGATGTGACACAGCATCACTAGTGAATTACTAATGTGAATTATATAGCAGCAAGAGTGCATTGATTGTAGAGGGCACAAATACATGATCAGCAACATTTGGGCCAATAGAAGGCTGCTTTAACTTGGTTTCATGCTTCTTCAGCATTGTAACTGTTTCACCTATCCTGGTGAATGTTTCAACACTTGTAATTGGTGAGGAAGGATAACCCATTTACTGAGCTGTGCATTTTCTGTACCCTGCTGTTACAGTCAAAGTGTTACTACATCCAGTCCAATGAAAGAATGACTGTCCTCACTACATCCCCTTGGCCCCACCCCACTCATTCCCACACAAAAGTAGTGATGTCAGCCTGCCACCACCACTGGTGGTGTCGTTGTTGGTCAGAAGATAGATGGCTCGGATTTCTCTTGTTTGGGATGGTAGTGATCTATACAGTAGGTGGCACAAATATTTTCTGCTTCTTGTCAATCCAAGTCTGGATGTTATTGCAGGTTTTTCTCTAGGGCAACAATGGCTAAATCATTGGAGACAATAAGGATTGCAGATGCTGGATGCTAGAGTCCACAGGTATAAAGCTGGAAAAGCACAGTAGATCAGACAGCATTAGAGGAATAGGAAAGTCAACGTTTCGGGCCAAATCTTTGACGTTCCTGCTGCTCTGATGCTGTCTGAATGGCTGAATCATTAACAGCAGATTTGAGTGGAGCTGAGAACTTTGTCAGCAAACAGCACAACTTATCATAGATGGAAGGAGAAGGGGTCATTGACAAAGCGGTTGAGAATAGTCGCAAGACATGAGATATAGGATGTGGGCTGGAGGAGTATGCTAAAAATGTATTTTTTTTGGTATCAAAGCTGCATTTATCTTGCTTCTGAGTTTAGTAAAACTCACTGCAATGTCTTATAGTTTAGAAAGATATTTAGCTGAAGCAGCTTTTTCCGAAGTTTTTTATAAAAAGTGCAGTACTCTTTTTTTTATTTTAAAGTCAGACTGTGTTGTGAAAGCTCCAATCTGTTTGTTTCTTCTGGCAGAGATTTTAAGACCCAGTGTTCTTTTCAGTTGTAAAGTATAAGATGTACCAATGTACACCCAGGAGACTACTGGTTTCAGCAGCTGACCTCTGTTTTAAAAATCTATCATTAAAAACAGTCCCCAGACATTCAACATTACAGAGTAACTAAAACAAGTGACGCATGCTTTATTCTGTTTAGATTTTCAATTGTTTGAGTTCTTTTATACCAACAGTCACTGGTATTATTGACAGAAATAAAAGTTTTGCTTCCTATCAAAGTGCTGAGCTCAGGGCCTATCTAAGCAAAACAATATTAAGAGTGAAGCTGAATATCATTCCTTTTGTGGAGATGTCCTACAGCAATACTGCTTTCATGGTCAAACCAAGTTACATGCCAGAGGTCACAGTAAGACTGCCACCATCTAAATAGAACTCCCCCAGCGCACTGGAGATTACACTACGAGAACTCATTCCACATATGATTCTTGCAGCAGCTGGACAGAGAAGTTACCTTGCACTTCTTTTGGCTGAACTCACATCATTTTATTTCTGGGGTGAAGACCTGTGTCTGAAATCACTGGCTTGGCTTATTGCGCCATCTTTTGCCTTGAGGCTACACTGTGGTGTGCAGTCACAATTCCGGACCATGAAGTGTAATAATACAGCTTTAAATTCTTCAGTCTGTGTCTTTGTTGTTTTACTGGTGTAAAATCAGAATTGCTTTTCAAAATTGCTGTTGTTAAGTGTTAGTGTTACATAGAATTGGGAGCAAAAAAGGATCATCATTATTGCAAAATTAACTCTTAATTTCTTGGATACATTTTGTTAAGATTTTTAAAATATGGAAGTAAGATTTCTGTGTTCACTAGAACAAGCCTCTGTTTTATAGTATTTTTGAAAAGGAAGGTGTTGCTAATTTTCATTGAAGTGTCTTCCCAGTACCTTGTCATGTGGAAAAGTACGGGGAACTGTCAGAAAATCAGCATCTCACAATTTAATATTTTAATTATGGTTTGGAGACTGTTAGTGAATGTAAAGTAACAAAATCATGAGTCATAAAAGCATTGTGGTAGAGCAAATATTGATACAATTAATATGGGATCTGGTACTTCTTAATTCAGGAGTGTTTTAAGGGTTGCTTGGTTTGATTCCCTGCAGGAAGTATGCTTGCACACGTTGACTAACTGGTTGACAAATAATCAAACTATTTCCTGTTTATGCAGCACCTCATACCAGTAAATCTCTGCTGCTTCTGATGCCTTTCACAAATTTCCATCTGGTAAAAATGACTCAGAATGAAGAATATCCTGAATGGTGTGCGATTCAGTTATGTGTATGACTGACTGACTAGGACTACAAAAAGTTAATATGCAGGTACAGCAAGTGATTAGGAAATGGAATGTTGTAATTTATTGCAAGGGGAATGGAATATAAAAGGAGAGATATTTTGCTGCATATATACAAAGGATTAATGAGAACACATCTGGACTACAGTGTGCGATGGCCTTACTTGAATAAAGGTATAATGGTATTGGATGCAGCGCAAAAGAGTTTTTCCTGACTCTTTTCCCAGAGAAGGGTGTTATGTTATAAGGAATGGTGGGATGGGTTGGTCATTATTCACTGGAGATTAGAAGAATGTGAAGTGGCCTCATTGAAACATCAAAGAATTTGAAGTCTTGCCACAAGGGAAGCTGAGGAAATGTTTCAACTCGTGAGAGACGAGAACAAGGGGGGACATAAGAAGAAGAAATTTCCTCTTTAAATGGTCATGAGGAAACTTAGTTTCCTCTGGATGGTCATTAGTTCGGAAATCTCTTCTTTGGAGAGCAGCAGAGGCCAGGTCATTGAATATTTTTAATGCTGAGTTAATGAATACCTAATTGAGAAGGGAGTTAAAGGGAATTGGGACCAAATAGGAAAGCTACATTCTGATCACTCATGATCTTGTCAAATGGTGGAAGACCAAATGGTATGCTCTTGCTTTAAATTCTAATGTGCTTTTGTATACCATCCATACTGTAATTCCGGTCAGAGTGCTTAATTTTGTAGTCAAGGTTTAGGAGATCTGGCTCTGAAATTGCCACTCGTGATTTATTCCTAAGAAGTTAATAAAAAACTGCAGAACCAGTTGATTTTGTTTCCAGTTCTGCTAATGGAACAAGTAGGATTCGGACATAATTATACAGGAAATTACAGAATTGAACTCCATGCCTGCACTCACGGTGAACTGTCAGCATTGATATTACTTCATAATTTTTGAGGATAATTTCAGTAATGATCTTAATAATTCTTTGTGACAGGTGCTGAATGTACTTGTGAGATCCCCATGGTGACAGAGGGAGAAAAATGCATAGATCCCCTCCCTGAACTGAACAGCTAAATTTAAAGAATGATCTTGGTTGAACAAGAGCTCTGCTAGCCCACTTGCCTTATCAATAATGTGTGATGCAGGGAGAGGAGTAGTGGGCGAAACAGGAGAAAATCAAACAAAACAAAATGTTTTACTTTGCATCAGTTGCCAAGGTCCTCAGCTCTGTAATTATGTACCTAAACCACCTGCTTCTTGTTTCTCCTTTGAGATGGTCCTTAAAACTTCATTCTTTGACCAAATGATTGGTCTATTTACCTACTATTTCATAGAGGTATACAACACAGAAAAGACTCATCCACTCTAAACAGATATCCTAAACTGATTTGGTCCCATTTGCCAGCATTTGGCCCATATTCCTCTAAACGCTTCCTATTCACATACCCATCCAGATGCCTTTTAAATGTTGTAATTATGCCAGCCTCCACCACTTCCTCTGGCAGCTCATTCCTTACAAGCACCACCCTCTGCATGAAAACATTGGCCCTCAGATCCTTTTTAAATCTTTCCCGTCTCACCATAAACCTATGCCGTCTAGTTTTGGATTCCCCTACCCTGGGAAAAAGACTTTGGCTATTCACTCTGCCCATGCCCATCGTGATTTTATAAAGCTATATAAACCCCACCGTCTGAAGCCCCAGCCTATCCTTTCATGGTTTTGTCTCAGATGTTGTCTTATAATGCTTCTTGGGTATTTTATTACATAAAGGTGCCAATTTAAACACAAATGGTTGTACTAGATGTTTCATTTGGGACTTTCTAGCTATTAGAAATATTTTATTAACAGCATTAGCAGATGGGAAGGGGACTTAGAAAAGGAATGCATATTGGGCATAACTTTAGATGTGGAAGAAAGCTGCTTTTGTAACAATGTGCTGCAACTCCAACTTCAGAAGGGTGTTGTTCACTACAACAATGCAGATATTTTCATTGTGTACAACTTGAATAGAATATAATAGGATATCCTTTATTGTATATATAAACTGAAGGACAGGGATGCAGTGAAAAGTTTACCATGTCACCCATGTGGCACCATCTTTGGTACAAAGTACCTGGGTGTAGATCTCAGATACAAAGTACAGAAATAAAGGGAAAAAGAGATGAAAAGACGTTACATTACTTACGGTTGTTCATTGTAAAAATTAGAAAAATGAGAATAAAGTTAAAAAGATAAACATTATAGTTTTTCCATATAGGCCCTGCAGTAGATCATCACAGGAAGCTTCCACACATGGTCTGCCTGGGCTCACAAGCTGCTGACAGCCCGTAATGGTCCCCAGTCCAATAACCATTCCTGCTCCGTACAAATCTCCAGCCCGGCGGCTGTCCCCACTCTGTACTAGTCTCCAGCCCACTCCACTCCATGTCTCCATCCCAATCTACCGCAGGAGAGAACGCCAAGAGAGGGAAAAGGGAGGGAAAGGAGAAGAAAACAAAAAATGAAGAGGAGGGGAGGAGCATCAGTTGGAGCATCCTACTGTGCCACCAACTTGACCAGATGCACTGCACAAATACCAAAAACTTCAGCAAAGATCCTCAGGCAGCACCTTTCAAACTCAAGAAACCAAAAGAACTGCAGATGTTGGAAATCAGAAACAAAAACACAAATTGCTGGAAAATCTCAGCAGGTCTGACAACATCTGTGTAGAGAATTCAGAGTTAACGTTGGGGCCCAGTGACCCTTCTTCAGAATGACCACTTCCAACTAGAAGGATAAGGGCAACAGATACATGGGAACAGAACTATCTGCAAGTTCCACTCCAAACCACTCACTATCCTGACTTGGAAATATTTCACCGCTCCTTCATTGTCACTGGGTAAAAATCCTGGAATTTGCTACCGAAAAGCATTGTGGATCAGCCTACAGCATGTGGACTGCATTGGTTCAAAAAGATAGCTCACTACCACCTTCTCAAGGGCAGCTGCACCAGGCATTAAATGCTTCTTAGCCAGAGATGGCCATATCGCACGAATGAATTTAGAAAGTTTGGGGCGGCACGATGGCTCAATGGTTAGCACTGCTGCCTCAAAGAACCAGGGTCCCAGGTTCAATCCCATCCTCAGATGTCTGTCTGTGTGGAGTTTGCACGTTCTCCCTGGTTTCCTCTGGGTGCTCAGTTTCCTCCCACTGTCTAAAGATGTGCAGGGTAGGTGGATTGGCCATACTAAATTGCCTCATAGTGTCCAGGGATGTGTAGGTTCGGTGAGTTAGCCATGGGAAAATGCAAGTTTACAGGGCTAGAGTACTGGGATGGATCAGAATAAGATGCTGTTTGGAGGGTCAGTATGGACTTGTTGGACTGAATGGCCTGTTTCCGCACTGTAGGGATTCTAAGATCCTAAGACAGCTTTACTCTTCAAGAAAAAGTGCCACCTTCATAACATTTGAATAGAATGGCCAATTTAATATTAAATTTTATTATAAAAAATACAACATGAAGGTGTCTCACAGGTCTATAACCAGGACTGCATTCACATGCAGATTGGAAAAGATAAACTATGACATTCTGAATGCATGTAGTAAGTACCATATCCCCAGAAAACATCATGGGGATTTCAATCTGCTAAAAACCTGTTGAAGTTGCTTCAAGCAGCTTGCTCATCACGGTTTCTGCTAATTTAAATGATAGTGTTACCCGACTCAGTGCAATACCCACTGTTATGTGGCTGCAAGTTCAGCAGTTGCACAAAGTTCACATCACTTAAAGTTTGCCTCCATTTTTTCAAGATGAAGTGTCTTACATCTGGAGCAGATGATGGAACTGCTTTTGTAGAAGAGAGTCTAAGCTGCAATAACGGTCTATAGTGGTGGAACAGGGACAATAACATTGTCAGGAGTTGTTTAATTCTGCACCTAAAGAACTGTGTATGCTGTAAATAGGAATCAAAAACAGAAAATGCTGGAAAAGCTCAGCAGGTCTGACAGCATCTGTGAAGAAAAAATTGGAGTTAACGTTTCGGGTCTAGTGACTCCTCCTCAGAACTGTTTAATACTGCATTGGATGCCCCACTCTGTTTTATTCCAAAAAGTCAGTTGGTGAAGGATGGAACTGGAGCCAAACTTCACGTTCATCCTTATTTACAGAGTTACAAATTACTATCATACAATCCTGACCCAACAACCGAAGTTTACATCTTTGTCTATTTATAAGAGCTCAAACGAATGTACAGTTAATGCCCATTACCTACGTAACATTATGAGCAGCTGACATGCAAATAATTGAGTGGAAGTAGTTAGCAGGAGTGACAGGACACTCAATGCCAGGAGTCAAGCCCTGGACCTAGATTCAATACCTCAAGAAATCACTGACCTACAGTTTAGCAAAATCAATAAATGTGTCTTCAATCTTCTGATTGCTCCTTTAGCATCACTTATTCTTGCCGCTACACGTGGCTTGACAACCTGTAGTCTCTAATGAGCTTTGATTGACACCTAAAAGTTGTAGTTCATTGCACCATCTTATATTTAGTACTGTTGCAAATCTCAAACCCATCCCAACAGCTTGCACACATTGTCAGCTTTTCAACTATGGCACCGACACACATTAGCAACACACTCAGACATTGTTGTAGATCATTTTGTACAAACCTAGAAATGACAGGGGTTAACAGTGGAGGATAGGCACAACAAGCTGTCCATATCTCCATGGTAATTGCCATTGCTGAGGCCTTCGGTAACATGGATTGAATAATTAAAAGATAATGGAATCTTTGTACCTATGCTCTCTTCTTGCATCCAACTTCCCTCTCATCCCACACATTCTTCCGATTTACAAGCTGCAAATGGCGTAACCATGCGCCTCTTGCTTTTCCAGACCCCCTAGCTTCAACGCCTCCTCGCTGCAGCCTTCCTTTTTGCTTTTCCTTTATCAGACAACCAAGAACTGCAGCCCAGACAGGTAGCAGTGGAAGAGCAGAATGATATTTTTGAAGAATATCATCACTCATTCTCACATTTGCTGTTATCGTATCCGACATGAGTACTATAGTAACACTGCAGCCAGAACAGGGGAAAAGGGTACCACGGATGTTCGGTCATGCACAAGTTTGACATTGGGCTGCCATTACTGGTTGCCTTGGCAGCAAGGTTTCAGTGAGGATGCCCTTATGAAAACAAGGTTGTTGGACAGACTGAGATTCCAGGAGCTCAGTTGCCCCCTGAAGCCCCAAGGATGATAGGCTCCTCTTCTGGCAGTTTATCCCGTTTTCTCTGACCTCTGCTCATTGTCCCAGATATGCTGTAGTCTAAAGATTTTTCTACTGTACCCGTGTCTTGGAGAAAGTGGTTTACACCAAGTCAGCAGAAAGTCTATCAGCATGACCAACACCAGACCCAGTATAATCTGGCAGTATTCTGGGACTCTAGAAACCACCAAATACCTCCCCCATCACAATAAGGACCAGTGGAAATCAGTTTACAAATGGAAAGTAGCTGATGATCACTATAAATAGTTGGGGGTGGGGTCTTTCCTGCTACTAAATGTATGTTCAGTATCTTTAAGAAATGGCAATAACTGGAGCATATGACCTCAGAAAGGCAGTTGGCTGCTGTCATCTGTACACTTCCAGCAGATACTTCCTGTGAGTGCCTACACCATCAGCAAAACAGTGACCTCTACAGCTCATCACTGAGTACATGTGCACGACATTCACCATTTTGAAATCAAAACAACTTTAGCACCAAAAGAACGACTGCTCAGGAACCAAGTTTTGTGGCTATAGTGTTTAAACTAAACACTAAGTGATCTTTATAAAAACATGGTAATAAGAGGGGAAGAGAGTAAATAGTTGAATTTTTTTACAATGTAACTAGCTGGTCTTCTATGATGTCTTGGTAAATTGAAGAATATACTATTCGATATAATATGCAATATACTATGGAAATTGATAAAAAAATTGCAGATGCTAGAATCCAAGGTAGACAAACAGAAGGCTGGAAAAACACAGCAAGCCAAGGAGCATCTGGAGGAAAGGACCGGTCAATGTTTCGGTGTTATCCTTCTTCAGGACTGAATGCTGCCTTCTATCAGTCTCCTGTTTATACTATGGATGTCATTTATTCATGATGAAATAGGTAAAATTGAGCTTTCATTATTACATGTTGTGGGATGTTTCACAGTATTTTGGGTTTCAAATTGCATCAATTATATCCAGATTTTTATGGACGTTGTAACTAGGTGGCCTTGGTTTTGGGCCGTTTTGTAGCATTGGGAGAGTGGATCTGTTTGCTATTATACCAGAGGTATGTGGTACTCTGGGAATCAATACTACTTGCCTTGGGGAAGCCGCTGAATTAATGCTCTGGGAGGTAAGAATATTATTTTACTCAATGATAAAAAATAGTAATGTACGGGCGGTGGTAATGTAGTAACAGGCAGTACGGTGACTAAGTGGTTAGCGCTGCAGCCTCACGGTGCCAGGGACCCAGGTTCGATTCCCGCCTCGGGCGACTGTCTGTGTGGAGTTTGCGCATTCTCCCTGTGTCTGCGTGGGTTTCCTCCAAGTGCTCCAGTTTCCTCCCACAGTCCAAAGATGTGCAGGTTAGGTGAACTGGCCATGCTAAATTGCCCGTAGTGTTCAAGGGTGTGTGGGTTATGGGGGATGGATCTGGGTGGGATGCTTCAAGGGGCGGTGTGGACTTGTTGGGTCGAAGAGCCTGTTTCCACACTGTAGGGAATCTAATCGTTATTTAAATATTATATCTATAGGAGGCCTGCACACAAAACTTTCAATATCTTACAAGCAGGTGCTTTCTGCCACTGCTCCTATTAAGTTGGGGAACGTGTTTTATAGAAATAGGTGTGTTGTGTAGTAAAATGCACAACCTTATCATCAGACAACATTTCCTTCTAGGACTGAAGAAAACTGAACTTTTTTTTGGTGCAGGTTAAATTGGGATTTTCACCAGTGATTGAAGAACTGCATTTCAGTCCTGAGTTTTACCAATTAAAAGTTTATGGAAACATACATTATTTCTAGCTGTTATCAGATTTCACAAATATAACTGTTAAGTGTATTAATAGGTAATAGAGTAGAAAAGGAGGAAAACTAGAAGTTATTTTAAGTGTATTTATGATTTATCCTTTCTTGGCTTTTTGAATTCCCAAAATAGAAAACGAAGTGATTCTGAGCTTGAGATGAGCACCCATGGTTTATTGATTCTGGAGCAGGCAACAAGCTCCTGCTGTAATAGGACTGAGGCAGTAGCAGCACGGTAGATAAGGCGTTTTGTTGGTAGATTCTTGGGTTCCAGCAGCACTGATGAAATATTCTGTTCCAGATATGCCATGTCAGTTTGTTAGAGATTTCTGCAGAGATATTAAAAATGGGTGCCTAGTTCCTTAAAAAGTAATCAATGTTGCTTTTCTTGATTGAATAAATAAATACGGCTGCATAAATATAAAGATTCCACACTTTCTATCTCCACCTTTCTGACAGTCAATTATAATGCACCTGATAGAAGCAGGGTGGGCAAACATTTAAAATTGATCATCTGACTGATTTGCTTATGATACACTTGGCTGTCACCATTTTCCATGTTTACCTGTTCATCTGACCAAGCTGCATCCTGCTGAAATAAACAAGGTTCTTCTTTAAATCAGCGTACTCAGGAGGCAATGGCCTCCTGGTATAATCAGTAGGCTATTAATCCAGAGACCCAGGTCATGTCCTGGGGATTCGGGTTCGAATCCATGGCAGAAGGTGGAATTTGAATTTAGTTTTAAAAAAGATTGAAATTAGGAATCGAATGACGATCATAAATCTATTGTCAATTGTTGGGTTCACTATTGTCCTTTAGGAAGGGAATTGGCCATCCTCACTTGGTCTAGCCTACGTGTGACACCAGACCTACAGCAATTTGTTTGGCTCTTAACTGCCCCCTGGATAATTGGGGATGAGCAGTAAATTGCCAGCAATGCCTTGTGTCATGAATGCATTTTTAAAAAATGTTGGGGTCTGTGATGTCACCAGTATTAATCCTGATCAGTGAACCATTGTGACTTTCTATCAGATGAAAACCAGTTAGAAGAGGCTTAGAAAGAAGACAGTAAATTCAGGCCGCATTTTTACTTTCTCCTCTTCATGCAGAAGGAACAGGTGTGTCTCACCAAGTCCACAAGACCCTTTAGAATCACTTTTGCACTGATCGCCAGAGGAGGCCCAGAGTTTTGAAAAGTGACAACTATACCTTGCCCACTTTCTAGTTGTTCCAAGGTGTTGCATGCACAAGTCAGCCAGTGGCATATTAATGAAGTTTGGAGGTTACAATTGCTGTTATCCTGTGCTGCAGCAGATGAGCAATAATCTAACTGAAATCAGATTTATAGCCATAAACAGCATCTTAAAAAAAAGTCGCCATAGTCCTAGAGTACCATTGAGCTACTGCCTCATTAAAGAGAAGACACTGACGAGGTATATAACCTGATGGTTACTGTGCCTCAGATGAGGGACAAGACCTTTGTGGTGACCACAGCTGGCATGGGAATTGATCCCACATTGTTGGAATCATACCACTTTATAAACCAGCTTACAGCCAACTGAGCTAAAAGACATTTAAGACTCACTTATTTCACTGTAATATGGTTAAACTCCAAGATGACATTGTTTTTGTATCTTCGATCACCGTCATTAACGTTTTCACAGGAAGGCCTCAACCTCTCCCAAACTTAAGTTTTAGATTTTTGCCTAAACATTTAACAATGACTAAAGTTGCCGTCTGTACACATGCAGATAATGCGCTAAGCTGCATCGTTGTACTTTGTCATAGCAAACCTGTCAGGGATAAATCTACTCCCCTCTCATTGACCTCTCCTGTTCACTCCTATATCTCCACCTCATTGCTGTTTCCCCACAACCCTTCTGTTTAAAGCCTGTTTTAGTACCAGGAGTTATTTTGTTCCAGTGAACCGAAGGTAAGTTCTAGTTGACTGTAGAAAGCCCTGTGAAAAATGGCAAAAGAACAAGAGGTTGTGAGTGACATCATCTCATCATGGGGATGAGGTCATGGCCCCAAACTTTGTGGGCTGGGAGGAAGAGGAAGTAAAATATTAAGTCTTTTTAATGAGGTAATGGTGGTGGTTGGTAGGCACAATTTCAAAGTTTATAGGTGACACATCTCAGCGAAGAAGAATATAATATACTTCAGGAAAGCACAGATGGGTGCAATAGAGTTTGATGGAGAATTTTGTGAATTATTTTGGTCAGACCAATGAAGAGAAACAAAATAACAATAAACAATATTGTACAATTTCAAAGGGATTTCAGAAAATGGGAGATTTAAGGTTGTTTGTGGACATACTTTATCAACCTGTCTTAAAATAAATGGAACCTGGTACTTTGTACATAGAAGCATAGAGCACAAAATGCAGAAAGTTATGCTAAGCCTATAGGAAAGCATTATGTTTAATTCTGTACTCTTTAGGAAGGATGTGAACACTTTAGAGAGTGAACAAAGGGAATTTATTTGAATGTCTCAAGTGATGAGGAATAATAGTTTAAGTGGAGAGACTAGAGAACCTGTGGTTTTTCTTCTTGAAGCAGAAAGATTAAGGAATGGTTTGAAAAGAAATAGTTGCAAATCGTGAAGGGTTCAGATAGGATTTTAAAAAAAGAGAAGCTGGCTTAATGATTGATAATGAGAGGGTACAGATTCATTGCTAATGGCAAAAAGTGCATGAGGTAAAGCATTCTTTTTACACAGTGAGTCGATACTTCCTCTCAGTGAGGAAGAATCTAATAGACCTCAGGAGAGCATAGGCTGGTGCAATAGAATTTGACAAATTAGCAGTACCTTTCAAACAAGATTTTGGTAGATGTATAAATTATGGGTTTTGGATAAAGAGCAGTGGAGGGTGGGGGGAATGTTTACAATGTCTGCAAATACTGCAAATGGTATCTTCATGTGACACAAAGAGGCATCTGATGCCATTATGAAGGAATGGAAAGAAGCAGCTAGTCTTCTGGTGTAAAGGGCCACATGTTCCTATGAATAGATGGTTGACTAGCTAACAGGAAACCAGATTACAAGACTAATAACTCAACTGAACAGTGATAACAAGGTGTAGAGCTAGATGAACACAGCAGGCCAGACAGCGTCAGGAGAGCAGGAAAGATGACGTTTCAGTTCTGGACCCTTCTTCAGAAAAGTTTTCTGAAGAAGCATCAGCTTCTCCAGCATCAGTAGTTACTACTATCTCAAATGAACAGGTTGTCTTGAGAGGAAAGGTTGGACTGGGTATGCTTTTATCTGCTGGAGCTTATAAGAATCAGAGATGACTTCGTTGAAACACACAAAATTCTAAGGGGTTATAACAGGGCGGATATGGAAAGGATGTTTTCTCTTGTGGGAGAATCCAGAACCAGGGGTCACTGTTTAAAAATAAGTGGTTGCCCGTTTCAAATAGAGATGAGATTTTTTTTTCACAAAAGGATGTGAATTTTTGGAACTCTTCCTCAAAAGGTTGTGGAAGCAGAGTCTTTCATTTTTTGTAACGTAGAGATAAGTAAGTAGATCCTTGACAAGCAAGGAATTGAGAGGTTTTCAGGAGTTGGTGGGAATGTGGACTAATCAGATGACCCATATTGCTACTAAATGGTAGAGAAGGTTCAGGGAATTAACCAGCCTACTCCTGCTCCTAAATCACATATTCTTATGTTCCAGTGGTACTAACTGGATTGCTCTTCAAAAGAACCAATAAGGCCTTAGTGGGCTGAATAATCTACTCCTTTGCTGCAGTGTCCTATAATCCCTATTTATGAAACCATTTAAAATTTAAAATTAAACCTTATGTAAAAGTTAGAGACCATGCTAGGTATTCACTGTTTTGCAACAGGTATTGCATGTAAAGGAAATACGCAAATACTGTTGCAATATCTTTACTATATTATCAGCTGTAAAGTTGTTCCAGCAGTGAGATAATGAAGAAAAATATTCGTCACTCTTTGTTTATTCGGAGAGAAGAAAAACAGAGAAAGAGGCTGCCCTGCTGTACCTCAGCAGAGGGTGTGGGTGAAAAATCAACAAGGGAACTGTATTGGGCTATATGTACTAACATTACCGTGCCTGGATCAGTAGGAACGTTATAGAAATCAGGAGTTAGTTGTCTGGCTGCCCATTCAACTGGCAAGTGAAGTGAAGGCAGAAGTGTAATTTACAAAAAAGAGAGATGAGACTATAATAATACTGATGACTTTCAAATTAGCTTTAATCTGTGAGTATAAAAAATTAAATAAATCTACTTTTAAACCAGAGTAATCAATCTTTTTAAGGCCTTACCATGGTTTGCTTGCCAAATGTTTCTTTTTTTCTCTGGGCCTCATACTTATAAAGTGGTCTTCACAATGCAGTCTATGTGAGTGAGGATCTAGTTGAACCTTTCATTAGAGTTTCTGGTAAAGATATCTCCAAAGCTGAAGCTGTTGCTTTTGCTGTAGAATTGAGCATTTAATTGCGTTTTGTCAGTATAAAGTTACTGACACAGTCCAAATAATCTAACTGAATATTTTTAATATCTATTTTCTCTTTTGTTGCTTGTTGTCATTTGGCAGAATTGCATTACTGAGACTTGTCATTAGAGGGCATAATGCAGCACATAGATGTTTTTCATTGGCCTGTTCACAAAACTTACTACTATTTGTTGTTTGGGAAAAATAAACTGCTGTAAATTTTGGCCTCTGCTGGCCCAATAGTGCTAAAGGAGCTCAATATGAATATCGGTTGGTTCTGATTTTTATGTCTGTTATTGGGCATATTTATTTATGTTTGTATATGTGTTTAAGTCAAAAAAACACAGTATCCTGCTCCATTCTTAACTTGGAATTGGTGCAGTGATGCACAACAGCCCAAAGGTGTGCAAAACTATACCTTGTCCTTGTCCATTTACACCTTCTCCTCACAAGATTCGTTTTTAAGCAGAAACCCATCATCACGTTGAAATCTTTAATTCAAAGTACTGGGAAATCTACTTGGACAGGATATCTCTGCAGTTTTCCCCTATCGTCTCCCCATTTTCTCTCCCCATGATCCAATTATGAACTTCTACGCTGCAAGATTCGGTACGTTTCATGACACAGGGAGTTGGTATACTGATCAACTGCATTGCCTTTAATACATAATACATTTCAATCAGGTTCACTGTGTATTTCATCATCTTTCTGAGCAGGCGTGAAATTATTTGATTAACTTTGAGTTCTTCCTATTTTGTACTCTGAAGACACTTTAAGAAACTATTTTACTTATGTTCTTCAGAGGATCTGATTCCATTACAGTGATTGGATGGAAAATCACTGTTTGAGAAGTACAGAATGGAAACACTAACCATGTTAACTCATTGCTGCTGTAAAATTCCTTGATTATTAGGCAGGACAAGCAAACAGACTGCATGTACAAATACATGCAGAAAAATTTTGCAGAAATACATTGAAAGAAGAACGCACCAATAAAGGAAATGCACCTTAATTTACAAGGTTTCTAAATGGCAAAGATAGAACATAGAACATTACAGCACAGTACAGGCCCTTAGGCCCTCGATGTTGTGCCACCCTGTCATACCGATCTCAAGCCCATCTAACCTACACTATTCCATGTACGTCCATATGCTTATCCAATGACGACTTAAATGTACCTAAAGTTGGCGAATCTACTACCGTTGCAGGCAAAGCATTCTATTCCCTTACTACTCTCTGAGTAAAGAAACTACCTCTGACATCTGTCCTATATCTTTCACCCCTCAATTTAAAGCTATGCCGCCTCGTGCTCACTGTCACCATCCTAGGAAAAAGGCTCTCCTTTTCCACCCTATCTAACCCTCTGATTATTTTATATGTTTCAATTAAGCCACCTCTCAACCTTCTTCTCTCTAATGAAAACAGCCTCAAGTCCCTCAGCCTTTGCTAGTAAGACCTTCCCTCCATACCAGGCAACATCCTAGTAAATCTCCTCTGCACCCTTTCCAAAGCTTCCACATCCTTCTTATAATGCAGTGACCAGAACTGTACACAATACTCCAAGTGCGGCTGCACCAGAGTTTTGTACAGCTTCACCATAACCTCTTGGTTCCGGAACTTGATCCCTCTTCATAAAAGCTAAAACACTGTATGCCTTCTTAACAGCCCTGTCAACCTGGGTGGCAACTTTCAAGGATCTGTGTACATGGACACCGAGATCTCTCTGCTCATCTACACTACTAAGAATCTTACCATTAGCCCTGTACTTTGCCTTCCGGTTACTCCTACCAAAGTGCATCACCTCACACTTGTCTGCATTAAACTCCATTTGCCACCTCTCAGCCCAGCTCTGCAGCTTATCTATGTCTCTCTGCAACCTACAGTATCCTTCGTCACTATCCACAACTCCACCGACCTTAGTGTCGTCTGCAAATTTACTAACCCATCCTTCTACGCCCTCATCCAGGTCATTTATAAAAATGACAAACAGCAGTGGACCCATCACCAATCCTTGCGGTACACCACTAGTAACTGGTCTCCAGGATGAAAGGTCATAAAAGGGGTTTATGCAAGTAGAAAAGTCACAAGACATCAAGGAGGGTAGTGTCATTGCAGTAGTGTCACCGGTGAGTATTCCAAAGCCCCATACTAATGTCCTCAAACACATATCCCACCTTAGCAACTGGTAGAACTTAAATACAAGTAATGCATTCAAAACCAGTCTCAATGTTCGAGAACTGGAATCGCCAGAGAAAGCCTGTCTGGTTCACTCTTTCCTTTTGGGAAGGAAATCTGTCCTTACCTGGTCTGGCCTTTATGCAACTCCAAAACTTCAACAATGTGATTGATTTTTAACTGTCCTCTAAAATGGCCTCACAAGCTAATCAATATAAGGTCAATTAGGAATGGGGAACAAATGTTTGGCCAGTAATGTATCACATCGCATGAAAAATGACTGATTGGCCCTTTGATTTTGTGTTGTGTGCCTCTGGAGGAACTAATAGATAATACCGAAGTTTTACAAAGACCTTTATTATCCATAACTTATCATGAAACTGTGAAACAAGACTTAACTCACCGAGAACACCAAACCACACGTCTACCAAGCCTGCATCTTCAGTGCACCCATCTACAGTAGTGAAATCTGGACAACATATCCTTGGCAGGAGAAAAGGCTGAACCGTTTCTACCATCACTATTGCTCATATATTCTTGGCATTTCTTGGCAAGACAAGGTCACCATTTCAGAAGTTCTGGACCATGCTTATTTCATCAGCACTAAGTAATTGCTAACTAGCAGTGTCTACATTGACATAGTCATGATAATCACCTGGATTATGGCTGTGTAGTCAGCTGGGTACTGGGTCACGTCCTTATGGACTTTAGTTGCCCTCTCATACGCTGTCCCCCTTATACCCTTGCTCCATCTTACACCCCTCATTCAATTCCTCATACTCATCCTTCACCCCCACCATCCCTCGTTCAACCCCTCACACTCATCCTCCACTCGTTTTTCCACCTGCCTAAGCTCCAGCCTCCCATTCAAGCCCACTCACTCCTTACCCACTTTATAAGCATATTAAATCAGAAATCCTATTCTAAAGCTGGATTGCTTTGAAACTGGAAATGCGAGCTTTTATAGTAGGAACATAAAAGTGATACTTAGCCTTTAAAATTCTTTCTGCCTATATGCAGCTGTTGTAAAACTGATCACCTGCTGAACCCCATCTTCTTCACTTAAATCTGAACATATTTCACAGTCGGGCTGTCCATCATCCCATGTCAATGTATTTTGCCGTTCACTTGTTGACAAATTGGTGCCAACAGAGCATATGTGGATATGCCAATCCACATTAATTCATCCATCCAAAATAAAAGGACTTTGATGCTATTCCAGATGTTCATCAGTCAGTATGATATTTGACTTAACATCTGTCCTAATTAGTGGTTTTACCAGTATGTTATACATCCATGTGGGCCTGTCATCTTGATTTACAAATCAAATCTCCTTGTTTATCCATTCTTCCCTGGTAGTTCAATCCAGACTTCGGCCTTTAGCTTTGAATAGTTTTATTTAAATATATGAGAGCCGTAGAATTAATTTAAGAGAAAAGTTTATTCAACTGATCTCACATCTTGAGCATGCTATAATTGCGAAGTGATCTCAGCTGGAGAAAATGCTCATCAAATCTTATTTGAATAGGTGGTGCTGCAGACTTGCACCAGGAGAGGGCAGCAGTAACGTGTGTGGAAAATGCTGAACGTTTCCTCAATTATCTCCAGACATTTGGAGGCCAGCACTTGGTTGTTGTACTGCTTCTGGTGTAATAGCAGCAAAGATCACAGCACAAAATGCTGTTTATTATTATGCCATAATGTAAACATGAAAGTAGGTCATAGTATCTTGCAGATACTCCACAGAGCTTAGTGGTTTGATACAAGAGGGTAGTTAAACATCAACCATGTTAGTGTACAACTGGAATCACACACAGACTGGACTGTGCAAGGAACGTTTTTTAGCACACACAATGCAAGTCCGTTATAACATGGAGTTTGGGATCCAAAATGTGAAACCATGTTAAAAAGAAAACCCTTGTTTTCTACAGATTTCATATTGTAAAATAAAGATTTAACTCTGCAGTCATGTTCCCGAGCTCAATAATCCAATTTGTGGTATATTAAACTATGTTATAAAAGACCTCGACTATTTGAGGCTTTTTTTTGAACAAAATAGAGAAAAGTCTGACCAATGGTGGGTCTTCAGCTCACAGTTGAATTGTAAGCATAGGGCTATATGGTACTGATCCAACAATATAACCATTACACTAATGTATCTCACTGCCTTTTGTGCATTTTATGATGCATTTCAGTTTCTGACACAGACTTCTAGATAGTTATTACTACAAATTTGAACAATTGAGAGAAAATGTAGCAGCTGTGTCATTATACCATGATAATATTAACTGTCTTGAAGGGGTACTTGAAAATCCACACAAGGCAGGACACTGTATCTCTCCAAATAGTGACAGCAGCTACAGGCCTTTGGCTCAGATGTTTCCAACCAGCAATTCATGTTTTGAACATTCCACTGGATTTGTTTGAAGGGAGCTGCATTTTATACTTGTAGGGTACCGCCTGCCAGCTTGAATCACTGATGGGCAAACTGCAACAAGGCACCCCTGGCTTGCATTGAAAATTCTGCTTGTTTGGGAACGGGACTTCTAGTATCTGGGCTGAGTAATAGAGTACTTTTAACCTGTAGCCATCAATGATTTGGACCTTGAGATTAGCTATTCCAGGTGCACTGCCATTAACCATGTAACAAAAGAGTGAAATATCAGGATTAAGTGATGTGACAGCAGTTTCAAATCCCCTAGGTTGATTTCTGCACATCTTAATAAAACCGAAAGAACTGCGGATGCTGTAAGTTAGGAACAAAGACAAAGGTAGCTGGAAAAACTCAGCAGGTCTGGAAGCATCTGTGAAGAAAAAAAATCAGAGTTAATGTTTTGTCTCATATTGTCGTGTCCTTACCTACCATCCCACCAGGATCCACATCCAGTAGATCATCAGCTGCTATTTCTGCCACCTCCAGCAGGATGCCACGACCAGACAAACATTCCCCTCCCCTCCCTTATCCGCCTTTTGCAGGGACTGTTCCCTCCAGGCATCCTGGTCCACACTTACTTCACTCCCAACAGCATCCCCACAGTTCCACGCGGTACCTTCTCCTGCAACCGGCAAAGGTGCAACACCTGCCTATTCACCTCCTCCCTCCCCACTATCCAAGAGCCCAAACATACCTTCCAGGTGAAGCAACACTTCACCTGCACTTCCCAGAATCTAGTCTACTGCATTCATTGCTCAAAATGTAGTCTTCTCTACACTGGGGAAAGAAACATAGACTGGGTGATGGTCTGCTCTCAAAAAAGACCCTGAGCTTCCAGTTGCCTGCCACTTTATCACACCATTCAGTTCCCTGGCCAACATTTCTGCCTCTGGCTTGCTGCAGTGTTTTCAGCGAAGCTTAACGCAAGCTAGAAAAACACACCTCATTTTCTGCTTGGGGACCCTGCAGCCCTCTGGACTCAATATTAGGATCACTAATTTTAGGGCCTAAACGCTCCCATGTCCTAGCTCCCTACCCCACACACCAGGCCTTGTTATCACATAGTTTACCACTACACACTACCTAATGTGAGCCACTGACAGTCTCCACTATCAGCTTTTCACCCTCCTAGCCAGATCGTTATCAACTCCTTTGTTTATCCAATTGCTCTTCTCTCTCTTCAGGCTCTATCCTATTATGTATTCCCTACCACATCCCCCTCCCTATTTTCTGCGTGTAAACTGACACTTTCCCAGCTACCATCAGTTCAGAGGAAGGGTCACTGAGCCCAAAATGTTAACTCTGATTTTGTTCTCAGATGCTGCCAGACCTGCTGAGCTTATGCACATCTTGCTCAGTTTTACACCTTGACCCAGATTTTCCATTTGGGAGATGGTTGTTTGCATCAGTGTAGTCTGAAGAATATACAGTGACCCTAAGAGATCCTTACACATTGAGAACTTGGGAATTGTCCTGCTTCTGAAAGCCTCCAAAAAAAGTCTCCAGCTCTGAGTCAGAGTCAGAGATTCCTGGAGGTTCTGATTCGCTTACTTAGTTGCCCAGGAAAGTTGGACAGTTTTAAAAGGCTCTCTCATTCCCTAACACCCTACCCACTTGTCCATTTATCTGCCACTCTACCCTCCCCACACACTCAACTGCCACCCTATCCACCTTACCCATCTATCTACCACTCTACTCCCTCACCCACTTACTTGACAAATTTACCTCCTCTCCATAGCTTAACAAAGTGCACATGGGACCCTTGAAACGGCAGAATCTGGTAGTTAGTTTTGTCAAAATTGGAACGTGGCTTGGCCAACAATGATCCTGCACTGGGAATTATAACTTCCAGAATAGGTACACGCTGCGTTTCTTATGATCACACTTCAGAGCTGAAAACAGAAATGCTGCGCCTGGGCAATGGAAAAGGAAATATTTGTCCCAATAACAGCAAAGGTGTCAGAGTCAAAGCCATTACTCCAATATTAGTCGAAGTCGGTCTCCATGTTCAGATTTGCATGTGCCTTCACAAATATTAAATGGTTTCACGAGGAGCCAACTTACCTTTCATTACGTAAAAAACCCATTAGAACTGCGGATACTGTAAATCAGGAACAAAACCAAAGTTGCTGGAAAAACTCAGCAGGTCTGGCAGCATCTGTGGAGGAGAAAACAGATTTCGGGTCTGGCGACCCTTCCTCAGAGCTGATGGTAGCTGGGAAAACGTCAGTTTACATTGAAGAAAATCGGGAGGTGGGTGGGCTAGGGAGTAAACAATGAGACAGAGCCCAAAGAGAGAGAAAGACAGTTGGACAGACAGAGGAGCTGCTAACGATCAGGCTGGGAGAGTGAATAGTTGTTAATGGGGACTGTTAGTGACTAACAACAGGGGGTGTGTAATGGCAGGCTATGTGGTAACAAGGCCTGGTGTGTGGGGTGGGGGGGCGCTGGGACGTGGGAGAGTATAGACCATAAAATTATTGAACTCAATATTGAGTCAGGAGTGCTGTAGGGTCCCCAAGTGTAAAATGACGTGTTGTTCGTCCAGCTTGCTCTGGGCTTCATTGGAACACTGTAGCAAGCCGGAGACAGAGATGTTGGCCAGGGAGCAGGGTGGTGCATTGAAGCGGCAGGCAACAGGTAGTTCAGGGTCTTTTTTGCGAGCAGAATGTAATGTTCTGCAAAGCGGTCACCAAGTCTATACTTCATTTCCCCAATGTAGAGGAGACCACATTGTGAGCAGCGAATGCAGTAGACTAGATTCTTGGAAGTGCAGCTGAAGTGTTGCTTGACCTGGAAGGTATATTTGGGCCCTTGGATTCTGGGGAAGGAGGAGGTAAATGCGCAGGTGTTGCACCTTCACCGGTTACAGGGGTAGGTGCTGTAGGGCTGTGGGGAGGTGTTGGGGGTAAAAGAAGTATGGACCAGGGTGTCCCGGATGGAATGGTCCCTGCGGAATGCGGACAAGGGAGGGGAGGGGAATATGTGTCTGGTGGGGGCATCTTGCTGGAGGTGGCGGAAATGGCATCTGATGATCTTTTGGATGTGGATGCTGATGGGATGATAGGTGAGGATAAGGGGAACCCCATTGCTGTTGCGGGAGGGAAGAGAAGGGGTGAGGGCAGAAGTGCGGGAGATGGATCGGATCCTTGAGGGCCCTGTCGACAATGGAGAATTGGAAAACTTCATCAATTTTGCCTCCAATTTCCAATCTGCCCTCACTTTCACTTGGTCTATCTCTGACTCCTCCCTTCCCTTACTCAACATTTGTTTCCATTTCTGGGGATAGACTGGCCACTAATATTCATTACAAACCCGCCGACCCCCACAGCTACTTGGACTATACATCCTCACATCCTGCTTCCTGTAAAGACTCCATCCCATTCTCTCAGTTCCTCCGTCTCCGTTGCATAGGTTCAGACGAGGCTAACTTCGACAATGGAGCCTCTGAATTGTCCACATTCTTCTTCAACAGAGGATTTCCCAGCTCCGTTGTCAACAGGGCCCTCAATCAGGTCCCACCCATCTCCCGCATTTCTTCCCTCCCGCAACAGCGATAGGGTTCCCCTTATCCTCACCTCCATCCCACCAGCACCCACATCCGGAAGATCATCAGATGCTATTTCCGCCACCTCCAGCAAGATGCCAGCACAAGACACATATTACCCTCCCCTCCCTTGTCTGCCTTCTGCAGGGACCATTCCCTCCGGGACACCCTGGTCCATACTTACTTCACCCCCAACACCTCCCCACAGCCCTACGACACATTCCCCTGTAACTGGCAAAGGTGCAACACCTGCCCATTTACTTCCTCCCTCCCCACTATCTAAGGGCCCAAACATACCTTCCAGGTGAAGCAACACTTCACCTGCACTTCCAAGAATCTAGTCTACTGCATTCGCAGCTCACAATGTGGTCCCCTCTACATTGGGGAAATGAAGTGTAGACTTGGTGACCGCTTCGCAGAACATCTACGTTCTGCTCCCAAAAAAGACCCTGAACTACCTGTTGCCTGCCACTTCAATGCACCACCCTGCTCCCTGGCCAACATCTCTGTCTCTGGTTTGCTACAGTGTGCCAGTGAAGCCCAGAGCAAGCTGGACCCTTTGGCCATCCTGACTCAATATTGACTTCAATAACTTGAGGGCCTAAACTCTCCCATGTCCCAGCTACCGCCCCCCCCCCCCCCCACCCAACAACACACCAGGCCTTGTTACCACATAGCCTGCCACTACATGCCCCCTGTAGTTAGTCACTAACAGTCCCCATTAACAACTATTCACCCTCCCAGCCTGATCGTTAGCAACTCCTCTGTCTCTCTAACTGTCTTTCTCTCTCTTTGGGCTCTATCCTATCATTTACTCCTGACCTCACCCACCTCCCTATTTTCTGCATGTAAACTGATACTTTCCCAGTCACCATCAGTTCTGAGGAAGGGTCACTGAACCCAAAATGTTAACTCTACTTTTTTTCTTCTCAGATGCTGCCAGACCTGCTGAGCTTTTCAAGCAACTTTATTTTTGCCACCTTTTGTTGCACTTTAGCCAGCATAAATTATTAACCTTATTAACCAGTATGGAATTAAGCTTCTTCATTTTACAGTAGGCTACAAAATCTTAGAAAGTTTGCTGGAATTTCAACAAGAATTTTTCTTTTTAGTCTGTGTGTTTTTCTCATTTGGGCTGCTTGGGCACAGATATACCAATTACTATTATCATGATAAAGTAGCATTTCCATGTCATTTGATATTCCGTACTGATATCATGCTCTCAGTTTTTCTACTGCACTTGTTGCCTCCTGAGCGCAAAAGCTACGCTTATGCTAGTAATAGCTCTCATTTTTATAATAACTTTTAAAGCCAAGATTTGAAACCCCGTGCCTGAACTTTAATCATCTCTAAAGGTGAATAAACTCTGGCCTTTCTCTGCCAAATATTCCAATGGTTTATGTCTAAAACCTTCTGAAACATTTGTGCTTCATGAAGTGATCTTAATAGGTTTGGCTGCAAGGCAGAAAGGCAATGTGAACTGCTGTTAATTACAAAAACCATTTGGATCATGTGGCACACTATTCTTTTGACATTGTGTTAGAAGGTAAAGTTGCAGTGTCGTAGCAAATTGTACATCAAGGAAAATGTGCTGCTCAGTGATCAAATACAGATTGATGACCGTAACATCTTCAAATCCCCAAATCATGTATTTTCTAATCATAGAATCTTCTTCTTTGACTGTTGCCCTTCAGCCTGGTTTTGTTGCAGTTACAGAGGAACCCATAGTCTTGTCTTCTGATGCCTCCAAGCTTACCATTGAGGATTAGCTTAATTATCTGCCAGTCAAAACTGGTGCCTCAAATTGGCAGCGTGTTTTCTCAGACCCTATCATTTTAAACTATGAGGAGATGCTGTACTGAGTTTCATCTTTCAAATGGGCTAAAAATAAACACTGCTCTAACTGATATGGCACATAAAAAGAAAATTCCAAAGGAAAAAAACTAGTGAATCAAATGCGCATTCTCACATAGTTTGTTTGTGGTGTGGATAAAACCCCTTGCGAGTTAAATTTGACTAACTACTTTGTAATTGTAAATATCTCCTTAAGTCAAACCGACAAAATATATTTGAAACCTGGAAATGGCCAAGCATTACAAATCATAAAACTAAACTGCCTCTTAAAGAATGTATTTAAGCAGGACATGAGACAAATAATAACCCAGGATTATTGAATGATGTTATTTTCTCCCATCCAACTGCACTCTCTTTAGCACCTAAACAACCTTGCTCCTGCAGTAAGTTTCCTCAGTAACTATTGCCAGGATATTTGTGAAGCCAGCTGTTGAGAACTTGAACAGAGATAATGGGAACTGCAGATGCTGGAGAATCTAAGATAACAAAGTTATTTCTTTGTCATTAGAAGTTTAGTATAAAGCTATCATAGCCACAAGCCTTTTTTTCTTTCTCAGCCTACAGTTAGATCTTATAGAATCTTAGAGTCACACAGCTTGTGATTTGAAGAGGGTGCAGAGGATTTCTTGGAATAGTACCAGGGCTGAGAGATTTCACTTCAGTAGAGGGACTAGCAAAGTTGAGATTGTTGTTAAGATTTTGATCCACTGGCTATCTGGTGGGTCAGCAGAGAGTCTAATATAATTCACAACACATGAAGATTTGCTTGGCGAATCATGCGTTCTTTACACTTGTACATATTTTGGTGCTGTCTGCATACTCCCCTGAGTACCAACATCTGGGTAATTAATGAAAGTAATAAATACCTGTAGCAAAATTCCAAACACCAACATAGCAGGGCAGGTGAGGCTGCAGTCAGATTCAAATTCGTAGATAGCTTTCTGCTTTCACATGCTCAACCAATTGTTAGTCAATTTCAGTAGATGACCAATTATCCCACAAGGGTCTATAATTTAGAGTGGCCCACTGTAAAGTTTCTCATGAAAAGCTTTCTGAAATGGGGTCAGCTCAACTACTGTCTTGGTGTCTTTTTTCCCCCAAGACAATTCAATGAAGTTCATAATGCATGCTCTTTTTCCCGAAATCTTGTTGAATTTCGTTGCTGATTGCTTCTACATCTAAATGACCTTATAGAACATGCCTGCAGATTCCTTTGAGCAATTACTTATTCCTAAAGTCAAACTACTGTCTTAATAGTTTCCTGGTTTAAACTTTACTGCCCTTTCAAACAAAAAGGAACATTTTTGGTACCCTCACAGTCTGAATGAACAATGACTGACTCAAGTGAGTTCCTAAAAACGTAAACAAGAAGCACATGTTGTATATGTTCCATCTGTTTAAGCAGCTTCACATTGATACACCAGGGCTAACAGTCCAAACTGTTTTAAATTCTATATTCTATCGAAGATAATATTATCATATTTTGATGTGACACAGTTTATTGATAACATTGCCAGAAAATGCCAACAGTTGAGCATTGTCTTCAAGAGGAAGGATAATTGCAAAGTACTTGTTTAGTATTTCTGTCATACATAACTAACCCTTCCTAAACTGAGCTTGTGTATCTTTTAATAATTCAATACAATCTTTAATGCCTCTTTGAAATTTCCTATTACCACCACAGTTGTTAATTATCCACTCTCCGTAGAGCCGTACAGCATGGAAACAAATCTTTCAGTCCAACAAGTCCATGCTGACTGTAATTCCAAACTATACTAGTCCCACCCTCCTGCACTTGACCCATATCCCTCCAAACCTTTCCTTTTCATGGACTTACCAAATATCTTTTAAAACGTGTAACTGTACCTGCATCCACCACTTTGTCTAGAAGTTCATTCCACACACAAACCAGTCTCTTTGTAAAAAAAAAGCTGCCCCACATGTCCACATGTCCTTTTTTAATCTTTCTCCTCTCTCTTTAAAAATATGCCCCTTAGCCTTGAAATTGCTGAGCATTGGGAAAAGACACTTGAAATTCACCTTATCTATACCCCTCATGATCTTACAAACCTTTATAAGATCACCTCACAATCTCCAATGCTTCAGCGAAAAAAGCCCCAGCCTATCCAGCCTCTCAACATAACTCAAGCCCTCCATTCCTGGCAACATCCTTGTAAATCTTTTCCTGAACCCTCTCCAGCTTGATAATAATCTTTCTATAATAGGGTGACCAGAACTGGACACAGTACTCCAGAAGAGGCCTTACCAATGTCCTGTACAACCTGAACATGACTCCCCAACTCCCAGTCTCAAAGGTCTGAGCAATGAAGGCAAGTGTGCTAAAGGCCGCCTTAATCACCCTGTCTACATGTGACACAAACTCCAAAGAATTATGTACCTCAACCCCCATGTGTGTCAATTTGACAACTTGACTCAAGGCCCTGCATTTAATTATGAGTCCTGGTCTTGTATGTTTTACCAAAATTCAGTACCCTGTATTTATCCAAATTAAAGTCCATCTGCCAATCCTAGCCCATTGTCCCAATTGATCAACATCTCTTTGCAACCTTAGATAACCTTTTTCACTGCCCACTATGCCACAAATTTTGGTGTCATCCACAAACTTAGTAAACGTGCCTCACCCGTTGTCATCCAAATCATTTACATAAATGACAACCAAAAGCAGACACAGCACCAATCCATTAAACTTTTCTTTTATATAGTATTGTTTAATTATTTACAGTATTTGGCTTTATTTTTTCTGGTATTGTGTACTTTGACTTTTAGAATAGGTTTGTTTGTCTTCTTTGATGGAATTGATAAAATAAAGGTACAAATACTGAACATTTGATTGCAACCTATTTAGTAAGTGCTGATACACCAATCCTACCTTCCAAAGTGGTGGTGCAGCCAAATGCTATTTTGCACAACAAACTACCCAGACTATCACTACTTGAGGCTCAGGAGATTACTAGTTGATTTTGGTGGATGGCAGCCACCAGGAATCCCAAGGAAATGGTACTGCGCCACTAATTAAACATTGGTAAGGGGGATGGTTGATCATTACAGTGTTTCCTGTGGGGTTTTGTGGGACGTGAGTATCATTCGCAAGGCCAGCACTTATTGCCCATCCCTAATTGCCATTGAATTGAGTAGCTTGTTTGGTCATTTCAGAGGATAGTTGGGAGTCAACCACTTCACTGTGTGTCTTTAGACGCATATTGCCCAGACCAGCACAGCAGATTTTCTTTCTGTTATGAAAATCCTGTTGTGGCCGCCATTACCGAGACTAAATTTTATTTCCAGATTTTATTGATTGAATTTAAATTCCACCAGCTGCCATGCTGTAATTTGTAAAAAAAAATAAGGATGGCAAGTTGTTGGTATGAGCTGCCAGAGGAAGTGGTAGAGGCAGGTGCAATTACAACATTCCAAATACGTTTGAGCAGGTACATGAATAGGAAAGGTTTAGAAGAATGTGTGGACCAAACCCAGTCAAATGGGACTCATTAAGTTTGGGCTACCTGTTCAGTATGAAAACGTTGGGCCGAAGGGCCTGTTCCTTGCAAGATGACTCTGTTACTAGTAGGGTACCGCAAGGGTCAGTGCTGGCTCCACATTTGCTCACAATCTATATGAGTGATTTGGATGTGGGACCAATTTTTAAAAATATTTCCAGATTTGCTGACGACATTAAACTGGGTGAGACCTAACTTGTGAGGTGGGTGCACAGAGGTTTTAGCAGGGTCTTGGCAGACTAAGTGAATGGGCAACAACATGGCAGCTGGATTTTTTTTGTTCCTGTTTGTGGTATGTGTGGCATCACTGACTAGGCCATCATTTCTTGCCCTCCCTGGTTGCTATTGAGAATGCAATGCAAATAATAATTCTAATGTAAATAAACATTGTAGTTATTCATTTCACGGAGTATTTCTATAATGGTGAAAGTTGCAAAGTACAGGTGTCCAAATAGATCTGGGTGTTGTCGTTCCCAGGTCACTAAAAGTTGCATGCAAGTGCAACAAGCAACAAGCAAGCAAATAGTATGATGGCATTTGAGATTTTAGTACTGAAGTTAACTCTGTACTGAGGAAGTCATACCTCAAGTTTAGTCTCCACACCTGAGGAAGAATGTACTTATCACAGAATGAGTGAAATAAAAGTTTACCAGTTCTGGATGTGAGTTTGCTCGCTGAGCTGGAAGGTTAGTTTTCAGATGTTTCGTCACCATTCTAGGTAACATCATCAGTGAGCCTCCGACGAAGCGCTGGTGTTATGTCCCACTTTCTATTTATCTGGTTAGGTTTCCTTGGGTTGGTGATGTCATTTCCTGTTCTTTTTCTCAGGGGATGGTAGATTGGCTCCAAGTCAATGTGTTTGTTGATGGAATTCCGGTTGGAATGCCATGCTTCTGTCCCTGGGAGTCTGTGTTCCCCAGAGTTTCAATGAATGAATAGTGATCTCATTAAAAATATAACATTTATACAGGGCATGACAGGGTGGATACTGATTGGATGGCTCCTCTCGCTGGTGACTCTAGGATAGGGGGCATAATTTCAGGATAAGGGCAACACATTTAAAACTGAGAAAAGGAGGAATTTCTTCACTCAGAAGACAGTGAATCTTGGAATTCTCTACCACAGAGGATTGTGGAAGCTTGGTCATTGAGCATGTTCAAGTGACATTAAGGTAAAAACAGATAATACAGGGAAATAGAGATAATGGGAACTGCAGATGCTGGAGAATTCCAAGATACTAAAATGTGAGGCTGGATGAACACAGCAGGCCAAGCAGCATCTCAGGAGCACAAAAGCTGACGTTTCGGGCCTGGACCCTTCATCAGAGCCTTCTCTGATGAAGGGTCTAGGCCCGAAACGTCAGCTTTTGTGCTCCTGAGATGCTGCTTGGCCTGCTGTGTTCATCCAGCCTCACATTTTAATACAGGGAAATAGTACTGAGGAGATGCTAAGTCATGGGCTGAATGGCCTACTCCTGTTCCTGCATCCCAAACTTGACTGTTATGCACAGTCCAACCTTTGATAAAGGCAAATGAGCTCTACAAATATGCACCTAGACATGTATGAACTCGAAAAGGCACAATTTTCTATTTTATATATGCACGTTGTTTTATGCCACATTCAAAGCTGATGTCGTCTCTTGTTCAGTCAACAAAACGAGAAGAATAAGCAGCCATTTCTGAAGAAGGGCCTAGGCCCAAAACGTCAGCTTTCCTGCTCCTCTGATGCTGCTTGACCTGCTGTGTTCATCCAGCTCTACGACTTTGTTATCTCAGATTCTCTAGCATCTACAGTTCCTGCTATCTCAGAATAAGCAGCCATATTATTTCAAAACATTTTCATTGGTTGTTTTATATAGTGCATAGATTTGTATTGATTAAACTTCGGTCTGAGATGTTGGCATGAGATTTTTTTTTACAGCTGATATTTCCACATTTTAATATCACATGCATGAAATGCAAAAATAAAGGAGTAAATGTCTCTGTATCGGTTGCTATCACTTTCACTCTGAAGGACATCTTGTGTAAGTTGCACTGTCATCCTTATATTTTCAGCTTTGTTTTGTTGTTTTGCTTCACACTTGACATATTTTGTTAGTGTGTTCCTGTTGTCACAATTTGAAATAACTAAATACATTCTGGATTAATAACATACAACCTTAAACTTTTCTCCACACAAAAGATTGATCTGTTAGTTTCAACTGATAATCCTCAATGTGGGTTTAACCTGTGGAAATTGTATATGTGAAAAATAATATTTTTATGCTCTTCTATCAGTTTCCTGTTCTTTGAATGTTGTGTTCATTGCCTGTTATACTACTGGACTAGTTGCATCCAGGATGCAGAAGCAATAGAAGAAGAGTACATCAGTATATGAGAAGGCTATATTTAGTGGAAATTTTAAAGAATAGGAAAGGAAACATTGACATGACTGGACCAAATTGTCTGTTTCTGTTCTGTAACTTCTGTATGTTTTTATGTATTGCATTCAATGTTCTTTTGTTGAAATACCTGCTTTATAGGTCTTTTATAGTAATTCTACTTCTGCCAATGCAAATTGTTGAAAGCCTCATCAGTAGATCTTTATTTCTGAGTGAGAGTTATGTCCACGTGATGCTTCGTCCAGTGCTTATTATCACATTATTTTAAAACAACCTAGTTCCAGTACAACATCCACACATGCAATTTTATCAGGGGTGTGAAAAGCAGTCAAGACCAATTTTTGCCTTCTAATTGGAGCAACACAGAAACTGCTGTGAATCAGGAAGTGGAAGGAAAGGATGAATGTTATGATAATAAGATCATACGATATAGAAGCAGAATTAGGCCGTGCAGTCCATCAGGTTTGCTCCTGCATTTGATCTGGGCTAATATGTTTCTCAACCCCATTCCCCTGCCTTCAACCTGTAACCCTTGAACACCTTACTAATCAAAAACCTAGTGAGTGCTAGAGAAGTGGTCTGACTAAACTATTGGAGCCGGGGGCTGACAAATATCTGAGTCCATGTGGACTTCATCCTAGAATCTTAAAAGAAGTGGCTAGTGAAATAGTTGATGCATTGGTTTTCATTTTCCAAAGCTCCCTTTATTCAAGGATAGTCCCATTAGATTGAAAGATTGAAAATGCAATAATAATATTTAGAAAAGGAGGAAAACTATATACCTGCTAATGTAAGATCTGTCATAGAATTTCTTTTTGATTGTTCATGGGATGTGGACATCACGAGCTGATCTATCATTTATTGCTCATCCTTTATTGCCCATGAACTGAGCAGCTAGCTAGGGCATTTCAGAAGGTTGTTAAGAGTCCATCACGTTACTGTGGATTTGGAATCAGTATAAGCCAGACCAGGTAAGGATGGCAGATTTCATTCCATTAGTGATCAAGATTGATTATTACAATTGAATTTGTATATATATGTATATAAACCCAGGATTTTTTAATTTATTTCAGATTTTGTCAGCTACCAGAGTGGGTTTCAAACCCATGTCCCCAGGAAAAGTAGCCTGGGACCCTGCATGACTAGTCCAGTGATATTACAACAATGTCACCATCTCCCGGAAATGTCAGAATCAGTTATGAAAGATGTTATAGCTAGACAGTTAGTTGAGTTCAACGTGTCAGACAGAGTCAACATGGCTTTGAAAATGGTTAAACATGATTTCCCTATCTGTTGGACTTGTTTGAGGAAGTCATACATACTGTAGATAAAGGGGAACCGGTGGAGTTACCATACTTACATTTCCAGAAGGTCTTGATGAAGTGCCACAGCAAAAGTAGTAGCGGTCATTAAAAGCTCATAGTGTAAGGAGTAGCATATTGGAATAGATAGAAGATTGGCTGACCATGGGAGACAGAATAGGCATTGATGTGTCTTTTGCAGGTTGGCAGGATGAAATAAGTGCTTTGTCACGTGGATCAATGCTGGGAACTAAACTGTTTATATAACTGTCTTATGGACTTAGAACATAGAAAACGTAGAACATTACAGTGCAGTACAGGCCCTTCGGCCCTCAATGTTGTTGAATGTTGTGAAACCAATCTGAAGCCCATCAAACCTACACTATTCCATTATCATCCACATAATTTGGGTGAAGGGACAAAATATATGGTTGCAAAATTTCCTGATGACACAAAAATAGGTAGGGAAACAAGGAGGCTTAAAATAGATATAGATAGGTGAAGTGTGAGGAAAAGGTGTGGTAAATGGAGTATAATGCGAGGAAAAAATTATCCATTTTTACCAGGAAGATAAAAAATGCCTATTATCTAGATAATGAGAACATCCCATCCCTTACAGAAACAGTCTCTACAGCTTGGGTAACTGCTGTTAGGTGATCTTACAATGCTGCACTTTCCACTGAAATCCTTCCCCATTCTGCCACCACCACCAACAACAACCACACATTTCAAACACCTTCAACTCCTCTATGACACCTCATTTTTTCACCTGTCAGACTACAGTCTGCAAATTAACTAATTGAAAGACCAATCAAAATTGTCTGGACAAAATCTGACTTATTTTAGATTCAATGGTTATAAAGGTAGACCGTGTCACTGAGTTGTAACATCTGCAGTTTGAGTTCATTAGGCTTTTATACAAAGCATGTCAAATTATATTTGATTGCCTCACTACAAACCTTGCAGCATCTGGTTTTATGTGTTATTTGGGATCTTTCTCACTGTAGGCGAATGTAACATTAAAAATGGTTACAATAGGCATGGTTGAACAAGAGATTAGATTCAATCAAACCAGTGGGAAATCCACTTTAGATCCGGTCCAAATCTGGCTTTCTGGTAAGCCTCATATCAATTAATTTTGGTGTGTGTGAGTAAGATTAGTTTCTTGTGGATGAGAGTTGACAGCCTAAGCCTGTCCTCAATGAAATCCTATTATGTACTGTAGCCTCATGACCTGTATTAATCATTTCACTGAGATTATTTGGAATTCTTGCTTTGAGAAATCACCTATACATGTTTAACAGAACTGTATTTTCTGGTTTCAGAAAAATGCACTAAAACTGATCTGATTTTTTTTTCTGCATTAGTGTTTATTTTAAGTGGAGCCTGTAAAATTGGCAGAACCCTGAATGCTAGTTTTACTCTAGTTACAGTCAGTGCAGATGTACATAGACTTTGTACAAATTTTTAAGCAAGACCAAGTTGCCGCATGGAAATTTCCCTTGATTAAGTTACTTAGATTTAATAAAGGCCAAGTTCCTTCCTCCGGGTTTCGGAACCGTCTTGTTTTTGACAGATTTCTAGCAATAGAGTACACTGTCAACACATTCAAAAAATGTTTGGTATGATTTTAAATGCTTTCATTTGTGACAGAGGTAGATATATTTTGTACTAAAACACTTTCTACAGTGTATTCCACAATGATGCAATATAATACAGCACAGGTACAGCCCTTTTGGCCCATCAAGCCTGCACCGATTCTTCATCCTTACTTAGACCCACTACTCATTGCGCAATTGTGATTTCTATCCCTCTGTTTGCCTCCTGTTCATGTGTCTATCAAGATGCCTTAAACATTGCTAACATGCCTGCTTCCACAACCTCCCCTGGCAGTGCATTCCAGGAACCCACCAGCCTCAATGTGAAAAATTTTCCCTGCACTCCTCCCTCAAACTTGCCCCCTTGCCTTGAACCTGTGCCCCTCTTGTAGTTGACCTTTCCACCCAGGGAAAACACCTCTGATTGTCCACCCTATCTGTGTCCTTCATAATTTTGTGGACCTTTATCAGGTCACCCTTCAGCCTCCGTCTTTCCAGTGAAAACAATCCAAGTTTATCCAACTCTTCCTCATGACTAAATCTCTCCAGAACAACCAATATCCTCTCCAAGACATCCAATTTCTTCTGGTAGTGTAGTGACTAGAATTGCACACAATATTCCAAATGTGGCCTAACTGACATTTTGTACAGTTGTAATGTAACTTGCCAACTTCTATATTCAGTGCCCTAGCCAATGATGGCAAGTATCCTGTGGGCCTTCTTGACCACCTTATCCACCAGTGTTGCAACTTTCAGGAAACTGTGGACCTGTATGTTCAGATCTCTCTGTATGCCAGTGCTCCTGAGGATTCTGCCATTTGTAGTATAATTCACACCTGAATTTCATCTTCCAAAATGCATCATTTCACGTTTGTCCGGATTAAACCCCATCTGCCATTTCTCCGCCCAAATTTGCAATCTTTCTATATCCCGCTGTATCCTTTAACAATCCTCCCCACAATCTGCAACTCTGCCAATATTGATGTCATTCAGAAACTTACTAATCAGAGCACCTACATTTCCTTCCAGATAATTTAGATATATTTCAAACAACAAAGACCCCAGCACTGATTCCTACAGAACACCACTAATTACTGGTGTCCATTCTGAAAAGCAGCCTTCCACCACTACAGCCTGTCTTCTGTGACCAAGCCAGTTTTGTATTCATCTAGCCAGCTCACCCTGGATCCCAGCCTGTCATGAGATTCCTTTTCAAATGCCTTATTAAACTCCATGTAGACAACATCCACTGCCCTTTCCTCACCAATTATTCTTGCAGACTCCTCAAAATCGCAATGAAGTTGGTGAGACATGACCTTCCCTGCGTAAACCCATGCTGCTTATCACCAAGAAGTCCGTTCACTTCCAGATGTGAAATCCTGCCTGTCAGTATCTTCTCTAACAATTTTTCCACCACTGACAGCAAGCTCAGTGGCCTATAATTACCTGGATTATCTCCTTAAATATAGGAACAGCATTGGCCGTTCTCCAGTCTTCTGGAACTTTGCCCGAGGCCAAAGAGGATGCAAAGATATCTGTTAAGGCCCCAAATTTTCCTCCTTTGTCCCACATAGTATCCTGAGGTAGATTCCATCTGGCCCTGGGGACTTGTCTAGTTTAGTATGTTTCAAGACACCCAACACTTCTTCCTTCATTATGTTGACCTGCCCGAGAATATTCACACGCCCTCCCCTGACCTCAACATCCTTCGTGTTCCTCTCTTTAATGAATTCCAATGTAAAGTACTCATTAAGGATCTCACTCATTTCCTCTGGCTCCACACAAAACCTCTGTCCTTTATCCTTGAATGGGCCTTCTCGTTCCCTCACAAGCCTCTTGCTCTTTATTATGTATAAGGGATTCTCCTTAACCCAAGGACATTTCATAGCCCCTCCTAGCCCTCTTAATTCCCCACTTGAGCTCTTTACTACTTTCTCTACATTCTTCAAGACTTAGCCTGTTTTTAGTTGCTTGGACCTTAGGTATGCTTTTTTTTGACTAAGCTGATAATGTCCCCTGTCATCGAAGGTTCCTGAATCCTGCCATTCCTGTCCTTTGTTTTCCCAGGAACATGCCTGTCCTGCGCTCTAATCAACTGGCCTTTAAAAGACTCCAAAATGTCAGATGTGGATTTACCCTCAAATAGCCACTCCCAATCCACATTGTCTAATTCTTGCCGAATTCGGTTACAGTTGGCCTTCCCCCAGTTTAACACCTTCATCTGAAGTCCACTCTTGACCTTATCCATACGTATCCTGAAACTTACAGAGTTATGGTCATTATTTGCAAAATGCTCCCCCAGTGAAACTTTGATTACCTGGCCAGGCTCATTTCCCAATACCAGGTTCAGTTTAGCTCCCTCTCTTGTTGAACTATCCACATATTGTTTCAAAAAACCCTCCTGGACATGCCTAACAAATTATTCCCCATCCAAAACTCCAGCAATAAACTTGTCCCAATCACTATGGGGCAAGTTAAAATCACCTCCTGAAACAGCTTTATTTTTCTCACATCTTCCCAGAATCTGACGACGTCACAGAATCATAAATCTCTACAGTACGGAAAGAGGCTACTGGACCATCAAGCCTGCATTGACCCTGCGAAGAGCATCCCACCCAGACCCAGACCCCATCCTATCTCTGAAACCCTGCATTTCCCATGGCTAAACTGCTATCCTGCACACCTTTGGCCATTACAGATAATTTAGCATGGTCATTCCACCTAACTGACACATGTTTGGCATGTACTTCCTCTATCTCCTGCTGGCAGCAGGAGATCTGTAGTACAATCCCGGCATTCTGATTAAACCCTTCCTATCCCTGAGCTCTACCCACAATGCCTTGCTGCAAGACCCCTCTAGGGTGTCTTCCCCCAACACAACTGTGATATACTCCCAAGTCAGCATTACAACTCCTCGACTTCTGTTGCTTCCTCCGCTGTCTCATTTAAAAACTTGACATCCCATTAAGCCGCTAATCCTATCCCTCTTTTAACCGTGTCTCTGTGAGAGCAATATCATCATAATTGCATGTACTAATCCAGGCTCTAAGTTCATCCGTCTTACCTTCTACGTCTTGCATTATTATCCTTCTTGCATTGAAGCAAATACAGTCTAAGGCTCCAGTTCTGCTGTGCTCTGCACACTCTCCCTGACTGATCTTCCTCTTAGCTATATTTGCCTTAGTCTCACTCTCCTCCCCAGCCTCATCTCTGTACTTACTGACCTGTTGCTCTGGTTCCCATCTCCACCACACTAGTTTAAACCCTCTTGAGTGGCACTATCAAACTTCACTGTCAGGATATTGGTGCCCCTCCAGTTTAGTGCAACCGGTCCTCTTGTACAGGTCTCCCCTTCCATGGAAGATATCCCAATGATCCATGTATTTGAAGGCCTCCCCAGTACACCTATTCAATTGTACTCCTTTTGTGTTTCTATCCTCAGTGGCACAGGGAGTAATCCGGAGATTGCTATCCAAGAGGCCCCACTTTTTAGTTTACTAACTCCCTGAATTGTCGACGCAGGGCCTTGTCATTCTTCCTACTTATATCATTTATACTAAAATGGACAATGACTTATTTCTGTTTACCCTCCCATTTCGGGATGCCCTGTACCCACTCCATGATCATCACACCGGGGAGGCAACATACCATCCTCGAATCTCTCTTGCAGCCACAGAAGCACCTATCTGTGTCCCTGGCTATCGAATCTCCAATTACTATTGCTGTTCTACGCTTTGCCCCATCCTTCTGTAAAGCAGGGCCAGCCATGGTGCCACTGCTCTGGCTGCTGCTGCTGCCATCACCTGAGGGCCATGAATCTGTATCCGGGAGGACAGCTGCAGGGGTCTCCTGCAAAAAAACTGCCTGCCCTGTCTAGCAGTCACTCATCGATCTTCCTGTACCATGCGTGTGACCACGTCCCTGTAACTTTTTTCTGTGACACTCTCACTGCCATTTGTGTGCTCTTTAGAGTCTCCAACTGCTGCACATGCCAATTCATTCATTGGATGAGCAGCTGAAGCTGGGCACACTTCCTGCAGACGTAATTATCAGGGATACTCTCAGCCTCCGTGATTGACCACATCTCGCATGTGGAATAGAAAACCTCATCAACTGACATGACTACTGAGTAAACACTTCTGGGGTTTGTACATTCAGTGTACTGTCCATTCTCAGTATTAGAGCAAACTTCCTATAGGTGTATTCATAATTATCACAAAAGAAAATAAATGATAGAAGGTTAATCTCTCTCTGTCTATTTCATCCCTCAGGCTGTAGGAAATTTGAGTTATCTGCGATGTTTCTCTTTCTCAACAATTGCAGCCAGCCTTAAGTCTAGAATTACGTTTTATTACCACATGTACTCAAGTACAGGGACACAGGAGTACAGTGAAAAGTTTATGTCGCCATTCACAGTGCGATCTTATGTACAAGGTACCCAAGGGCCAAAATGTTAGATTAAAAAGTAAAAAAAAATGAAATAAGTTAAAAGTTCAACATTATGATTCTTGTCAGTATAAAGTAAATAAAAAATAAAATTAAAAGATCCAAATTATAGGCCAGGTTTGATCTCTTCTCGTGCTGGGTTGCTTTCTTGATTGCCACGCTCTCATTTCATCACTGACCCGTCATCTGGGCTCACCGACACCTTGCTATAGGCTGCCAGAATCCCACTCTGGTGCCGCTCCAGGCCCTCAGCTGCTTCCACAATGCCACCGACTGCCAGAGATCTGCCGAGGCACACCAACCGCCTGGTGGCCGACTTTTTGGGCCCTCAGCCCCTGCCATCGCTGCCTCTGTCTCCATGACCGAGGTCCCTCCAGAAAATAAGTAGAGGGAAGAAAATGTGGAAAAAAATCTAAAAGAAAAGAGAGGAAAAGGTGAGAAAGGTAGAAAGAAAAGCAGTCAGATGATCTCTGGCTCAGGAGCCGTACTCTACTACCATCTTGATCTTACTCAATACCAATGTAAACTAATTTCCACTGTTAGATTAGCATTTGACATATGAACTGCCTTCCTAGCTTCATAACCTTGTAAGCAATGGTTGGACTTTGTGATTCCTGGCCCACTGATCTGTGCACACAATAACTTACCTCCACATTTGGGCAAGTGTAAATGTGGAGAAAGTGAACCCACCCCACTCCCTTCCTGAAACCTGAATCATTTTAACTCTGAGTTGAAATTGAAATAGTTCAGGAAGATCTTCCACTGAAACAAGAGTGAGTGATACAAGATGGTTTGAAGACCAAGGTCACCAGAAATACAAGGCAGTGGTCCCTGACATTGGGTAAGGGCTGTGATGGCCACAGTAAGGAAGTGTGACAAACCCAGGACTCTGGAATCTGAAGAATCATTGTAAAGATGTCATGGGGATGGAGGAAACAATCTATCACTTGCTGGCTCATTAGGACTGCATTACTTTACTAAGAACTGTTTTGGACACTAAACCTAACAACCTGTTTTGGCACTCAGTAGCTCTCAGTTCACTTGTCTGGGGTGACCCTGAGTGGGCACAAAGTTAAAAAAACTGATGAGGAGCCTGTATCATCAGTCAAAATGCTAGGCCCTACTTGTGCATTTAAATGGTCAGGGACAGTGCAACCTCTGTTTTCAGTGGATGGAGATGGTAGAGACCATCTTGTGTTAAGTCTACAAGTAAATGTGGGTAAATTTATTTATCCTAATATCTTTGGATATGATTTTACCATTATCTGTGGATGAAATCATGTGATCAGAGTACAGGGTTATTGAATCAACTTCTGTGTTTCAGGGCTCTATTGAATGTAGAAACTAGCCATTTATATTGTGCCCAAAAAGTGCAGACATGATGTGTTTGCTTTCACATGCAGCTCTGAAGTTTCTATAAAGACATGGATTTAACTGCGATGAAAGAAAATCTGGTGTTTTCAAGTAGTTTATCTGAATGAATTTATCTGGAGTAGATAAGAAAGAAAATTGTATTGAAATAATCATCTTTTTTATTTAATACCTGAGTATTTGGGGATACAGTGGAAGGCAGTTATTTGAAAACTTTTGTGATTAAATGAAGCTTGAAGATTTAGTACAGTTCCATAACTGCAGTAAGTAACTGAACCCAAACCACCATTGATTATAGTAACATATTCTATTGAAGTTATGTCAGATAAAGTTCATGTTTGCTTGTTTGTCAGAACACATTAATTGGTGTTGAAGTATTCAGTGATCCTACCATAGAATCATTATTAAATCCCTACAATGTGGAAGCAGGCCATTCAGCCCAATGAGTCCACACCGAGCCTCCAAAGACCATCCCACCAAGATTCATCCCATCCCTGTAACCCTGCATTTCCCATAGCTAACCCACCTAGCCCGCACAACCCTGAACACTATGGGCCAATCCATCCAACCTTCACATCTTTGGACCGTGGGAGGAAACTGGTGCATTCAGAGGAAACCCACGCAGACACAGGGAGAACGTGCATACTCCACACAGACAGGTACTCGAGGGTGGAATTGAGCCTGGGTCCCTGGCACTGTGAGGCAGCAGTGCTAACCACCGAGCCAGGTTGCCACCCCTAAAGCATGGGCACAGCTTGGACCGGAGCTTGGGGCTTATAAAAATTAATTGCTTCCACACTTTGTGAATAATCAGCCTTGTGAACAATTGTACAAAATTCTGTTCAATTATATTGCCATTACCCAAAATATGATAGAGTTCATAATATTCAGAAAAGATGAGGTACGTGTTGAATTCTGGAATTTGTAATGCACAGATTGCTTATGAAGTGAGGTGGATGATCTGTGATAATCTAAGTGACAGCTCTGGGAAATACTATAAGCTATAGCATAAAGCTTGTGAATGTAGTTGCATTTTACGTCTTTGATATGTTGGAACTCTCAGTTTGAGTCAAATTGTTTGCTGAGCTTGAAAATAAGACGATCACTTAAACGTGCATGATTGTTTTCAGTGGCTACCATCCCATCCTTGCCCTAACAGATAACTCTTCATTCTTGTTTAGAAGTTTAGAAGTTTTAAACACTTCTGATTTATGGGTTTTATTCCTAATTCCCACTTGCTTTTTGATACATTACCCACATCCTCAGTTGCAATGTATTCTCTTACAAATATGACATTTTGTAAATCAAGTACAGTCATGTTGCATTTCTCATATCAGGAATGATAGGCCTAAGTGTATGATATATAAATTTAGGTTTGAAGACTTGCATTTATCATTGTTCATGATTTTGCTTAAGATGAATTGGATCATCAGCTTTATGGTGACAATCTTAGCTGATGTAATTACTAGATAAATGAAATTTCAGACTGAAGTCTTGCTTGATAGGTCATTACTTTTTTGTTTTAACAAGATGCTGTTTCACTGAAATACAAGCACACAGTGTTTAGATTTACGTTCAGTATCAATACAAAAGTTTACTATGTAAAAACAATCAGATTGAAAATAGAATGAACCAAACTATTTATGCAAAATCACATAATTTTTAAACTGGTGTAAATAGTTTGATGCACACGATAAAATGCAAGCCCAATATTCGCTACAACACTTTTTTGCAATATTCACACCAAGGAGAATTCCCTTCTCTATCCCATAAAGCATAGGAGCAGAAATTAGGCCATTCATCCCATTGAGTTTGCTCTGCCATTCAATCGTGGCTGATAAGTTCCTCAACCCCATTCTCCCACTTTGTCCCCGTAAGTATAACATAGCAAAGATGAGTGGGAAGCCGGAGGACTGGGAAACTTTTAAAAAGCAACAGGAGATAACTAAAAAAGCAATACACGGAGAAGAAATGAGGTACGAAGGCAAACTGGCCAAAAATATAAAGGAGGATAGTAAAAGCTTTTTTGGGTATGTGAAAAGAAAAAAAAAATGCTTAAGACTAAAATTGGGCCCTTAAAGACAGAAATGGGTGAATTTATTATGGGGAACAAGGAAATGGCAGAAGAGTTGAATAGGTACTTTGTTTGTGTCTTCCCTAGTGAAGACAGATCCAATCTCCCAGATGTAATAGTGGCTGTAGGACCCAGGGTAATGGATGAACTGAAGGGAATTTATATTAGACAGGAAACGGTGTTGGATAGACTGTTAGGTCTGAAGACTGATGAGATCCCAGGACCTGATAGTCTGTATCCCAGGGTACTTAAGGAGGTGGCTCTAGAAATTATGGACGCATTGGTGATCATTTTACATTATTCTGTAGATTCAGGATCAGTTCCTGCAGATTGGAGGGTGGCTAATATTGTCCCACTTTTCAAGAAAGGAGGGAGAGAGAAAACAGGGAATTATAGATAATAAAATGTGAGGCTGGATGAACACAGCAGGCCAAGCAGCATCTCAGGAGCACAAAAGCTGACGTTTCGGGCCTAGACCCTTCATCAGAGAGGGGGATGGGAAGAGGGAACTGGAATAAATAGGGAGAGAGGGGGAGGCGGACCGAAGATGGAGAGTAAAGAAGATAGGTGGAGAGAGTATAGGTGAGGAGGTAGGGAGGGGATAGGTCAGCCCAGGGAAGACGGACAGGTCAAGGAGGTGGGATGAGGTTAGTAGGTAGATGGGGGTGCGGCTTGGGGTGGGAGGAAGGGATGGGTGAGAGGAAGAACTGGTTAGGGAGGCAGAGACAGGTTGGACTGGTTTTGGGATGCAGTGGGTGGGGGGGAAGAGCTGGGCTGGTTGTGTGGTGCAGTGGGGGGAGGGGACAAACTGGGCTGGTTTAGGGATGCAGTTGGGGAAGGGGAGATTTTGAAACTGGTGAAGTCCACATTGATACCATTAGGCTGCAGGGTTCCCAGGTGGAATATGAGTTGCTGTTCCTGCAACCTTCGGGTGGCATCATTGTGGCAGTGCAGGAGGCCCATGATGGACATGTCATCTAAAGAATGGGAGGGGGAGTGGAAATGGTTTGCGACTGGGAGGTGCAGTTGTTTGTTGCGAACTGAGCGGAGGTGTTCTGCAAAGCGGTCTCCAAGCTTCCGCTTGGTTTCCCCAATGTAGAGGAAGCCACACCGGGTACAGTGGATGCAGTATAGGGAATTATAGACCGGTTAGCCTGACATCAGTGGTGGGAGAGATACTGGAGTCAATTATAAAAGATGAAATTATGACTCATTTGGATAGCAGTAACAGGATAGGTCAGAGTCAGCATGGATTTACGAAGGGGAAATTGTGCTTGACTAATCTTCTGGAAATTTTTGAGGATGTAACTATAAAGATGGACAAGGGAGATCCAGTGGATGCAGTGTACCTGGACTTTCAGAAAGTCTTTGATAAAGTCCCACATAGGAGATTAGTGAATAAAATTAGGGCACATGGTATTGGGGGCAAAATACTGACTTGGATTGAAAATTGGCTGGCTGACAGGAAGCAAAGAGTAGTGATAAACGGGTCCCTTTCAAAATCGCAGGCAGTGACCAGTGGGGTACCACAAGGTTCAGTGCTGGGACCGCAGCTATTTACAATATATATTAATAAGACAGATGAAGGCATTAAAAGTAATATGAGCAAATTTGCTGATGACACAAAGCTGAGTGGCAGTGTGAAATGTGAGGAGCACGTTATGAGACTACAGGGTGACTTGGACAGGCTAGGTGAGTGGACGGATGCATGGCAGATACAGTTTAATATGGATAAATGTGAGGTTATCCACTTTGGTGCTGCGAAGAGGAAGGCAGATTACTATCTCAATGGAGTCAAGTTAGGTAAAGGGGAAGTACAACGAGATCTAGGTGTTCTTGTACATCAGTCAATGAAGGCAAGCATGCAGGTACAGCAGGCAGTGAAGAAAGCTAATAGCATGATGGCCTTCATAACAAGAGGAATTAAGTATAGGAGCAAAGAGGTCCTTCTGCAGCTGTACAGGGCCCTGGTGAGACCGCACCTGGAGTATGGTGTGGCAGTTTTGGTTTCCAGATTTGAGGAAGGACATTGTTGCTATTGAGGGAGTGCAGCGTAGGTTCACGAGGCCAATTCCCAGAATGGCGGGACTACCGTATATTGAACGATTGGAGCGACTGGGCTTGTATACACTTGGGTTTAGAAGGATGCGAGGGAATCTGATTGAGACGTATAAGATTATTAAGGGATTGGACACTCTAGAGGCAGGAAGCATGTTTCCGCTGATGAGTGAGTCCAGAACCAGAGGACACAGTTTAAAAATAAGGGGTAGGCCATTTAGAACAGAGTTGAGGAAAAACCTCTTCACCCAGAGAATGGTGGACATATGGAATGCTCTGCCCCAGAAGGCATTGGAGGTCAAGTCTCTGGATACCTTCAAGAAAGAGATGGATAGAGCTCTTAAAATAGTAGGATCAAGGGTTATGGGGATAAGGCAGGAACAGGATACTGATTGTGGATGATCAGCCATGATCACAGTGAATGGTGGAGTTGGCTTGAAGGGCCGAATGGCCTACTCAGGCACCTAGTGTCTATTGTCTATTGTAACCCTTGATCCCCTTGATAATCAAGAACCTGTCTATCTCAGTCTCAAATGTACTCAATGACCGGTCTCCACAGTCATCTATGGCAGTAAATTCCATAGATTCACCACTCTCTGGCTGAAGCAGTTCTCCTTATCTCTGTTCTAAAAGGTTTTCCCTTTACTCAAAGGATGTTCCCTTGGGTCCTAGACTCTCCTACCAATGGAAGCATCTTCCCAACATCCAGTTTGTCCAGGCCTTTCAGTATTCTGTAAATTTCAATTAGATCCCCCCTCATCCTGCTGAACTCCAATGAGTATAGTCCCAGAGTCCTCAAACGTTCCTCATATGTTAAGCTTCTAATTCCTGGGACCATTCTCGTGAACCTCCTGTGAACCCGCTCCTGGGCCAGTACATCCTTACATCTTTTGGGTTTAACATGTTGCTTCAGTTCTCAGCCTTGAAAATCTGACTGCCTCTTTCTAACTCATCATACAACTGAGTTGAGACTTTTTCAGCATCAGATAATTCCCCCCAGGGTTTTAACCACACAGGTCTGGTCTCAAGATTTGAACACTTACACTGAGGCTACCTATTTCCGAGCAGCTTTAAATGATCTCCATCCTTCAGAAGAAACTGTTTTACACATCCAGCTTTAACCAGAATTTCTAAAAAATGAAACCAAAAGAGAAAGAAAATCCAAATGAAACCAAATAATCAGCTATAGGTGTCTCCCCTAAACCACAAAAATCACAATTTCAGATCCTCATGTCTGAAGTCTAATGCATTATGTTACTTACTTACTGAGGAAGGATCACTGGACCCAAAACATTAACTCTGTTTTTTTCCTTCACAGATCTGCCAGACCTGCTGAGCTTTTCCAGCAATGTTGCTTTTGTTGTGTATGTTATTTATTTTGTTTGTAAACCATTTAAACTCAATGTAAACCATTTCTCATTAGCCCTAATAACTAGGTCTGAACTTTTTGGTTAACAAACCATGGCTTTGGAAAGCCTTATAAGTTGATCATCAAACCCCTTCATACACACAGACCAAAATTCACATGCTCCTAATTCAACATTAAAACTGAATTAAACACTATTAAAATGTGCACCTTACATCACAGTTTTATGAAGACAAAAACATAACGTCATGTAACATGCAGTATTTTCTACTATGATGAAGTTGTATCTATTTCATACCACAAAGTATAATTTCTGTTGATTTTTAGCTAAATTAATTCTGTTTTTTTGCCTTTTATACTTTGAGTCCCGGAATTCTGACTTTGTTTCCCATTGTTAATTTGGGACTGTCAGTAGCTTTCTCTATTGCAAAAACCATACAGCACAGAAGAAGTCCACCAAGCCTGTGCTGACCTATCTACATTAATCCCACTTACCATTACTCAGCCCATACCCTTGAATGTATGACTTTTCAAGTGCTCATCCAAGTATTATTTAACGATTGTTAGGTTTCCTTCCTCTTCTGCCCTCCCAGGCAATGCATTCCAGATTCCCACCACCCTCAGAGTAAAAAATATGTTCTTCAAATCCTTTCAGACCCCCTGCTCTTCAATTTAGAATTATGCCTTCTTATATTGACCCTTCAACTAAGGGCAAATCTGCTTCCTATCCACCATGTCCACATCCTTTATATTCTTACACACCTCAATTCAGGTCCCCTCTCGGTCTGCTTCGCTCTAAGGAAAACAGCATAAGCCTACTCTGTTTCTCCTCATAGATAAAAAGCTCCAGCCCAGGCAACATGCTGGTGAATCCCCTCTGCACCCCCTCCCTAATGTATGGAGTTTCTCTATACATTACAATTTACTATATTTTTGGGTATATCATTTTTTTAGTTTACGAAACAAATGTAAATGAGATATTCGTAGCATACTTGTTTATGTTACTGGGATATCTTCCAGATATCATCAATGGCTAGTCAAATGCAAGAATACTTTGTGCAGAGCAGGGCAGAACACCTTATCTTGTTCTGTGTTCCTTTGCTGATGCAAAGTAAGTTCGAAAGCATAATTGTTAAGTCAGCATTGAGGCTGTTCAGAATTTAATTATTACTTGATTATGGATTTTCACTGTTTGAACTCTATCACTTTCATGTTGGAAGTTGCACGTACCCATTATTTTAAGATTGTTTAGCACTTGTAAACAAAAATTTTGGCTGAACGTGCCTGCATGATCAAAATGCAAACTTTTTTTTAGGTGGTCAATTTGACTTGAGTGAAAAATTGCACTGTTTTTCAAAGCCTGACAGATAGTTTATTCAATTTAAATGAGTATTTGAACTTGGGATTGTAAATGTTTGAGGAACGTTTAACCTTTAGGGCAGGAAAATTAAATTGTAGCTTGACTGATTATGTCTCTGTAGCACTTCTCACAGAGCGTGAATTGAAAGCTGTTCAAGAAGAATCAAATTGCTTACTGCACAATTCTAAACTTTCTGTATAGAACTTATTGTACCACATTTAATTTAAACAGTCTTTTGATAGATCAGAACTTGAGTTGTGTTGAAAAAAGTCACTTTTTGAAACTTTTTGACCTGCATTTAGGGTAAAGCCAACATTTCTGAGCCTGCTGATTAATAGAAGCATTGCCATGGAAAATGCAGCAGTTAGTGATAATTGACTTGTTAACTACTAGACTTGGTTTAGATTTCAAAATGAAATGTGAGTCAATGTTGCCACAGTCTCAAAAGACCATAAACTGTTCTCATATTATAAACAGATGACCAGTGGTGAGTTTAACCAGAGGGTCACCACACCTCCAGGCAAGCGGAAGATTTGAGCAGGCAGATATTTTATGGTCACCTCAGCCAATACAGGGATTGAGCCTCCACTGTTCACACTGTGATTCTAGGAAGGGAATAAGCAACCATGGTTAACGAGGGGAGTTAAGGACAGCATGAATTTGAAAGAAACCATAGACAATGTGGCAAAAGCTAGTGGTAAACCAGAGGATTGGGAAAGTTTTCAAAGCTTTTAAAAGACAACCAAAAACATAGTAGGCTGTGCAGGCTGTCCAGAGTAGCAACATGAACTTTTTAAAATATATAAAAACAAAGAGGGAGGCCGACGAAAATGTAGGTCTCTTAGAGAATGTAGCTGGAGAAATTAGAACAGGGAATGGGGAAATAGCAGAGAAGTTAAATATATACTTTGCATCAGTCTTCACAGTAGAACACATGAATAGCAATTTTTATTTTAAACTAAGGAATCAAGGGCAAAAGGAGGAAGGAAATAAATACAATAATTAACCCAGGAGAAGAAGTGCGACTGAAACTTAGGGGCCAAGTTCCCTGGACCTAATGGGATGCATCCCAGCAAAGTAAAGAAAGTAGATACAGATATAACAGATACACTGATGGTAACCTTCCAAGAATCCTTAGATTCTAGAAAAGTCTCAGAGGAGTGGAACATGCTGACAAATTGATTATAATTCTTTGAGAGGCATACAGGTCCGCAGTTCGCTGAAAGTGGCAATCCAAGTGGATAAGTGATAATGCGAACTGCAGATGCTGGAGAATACAAGATAACAAAGTGTGGAGCTGGATGAACACAGCAGGCCAAGCAACATCTCAGGAGCACAAAAGCTGACGTTTCGGGCCTAGACCCTTCATCAGAGATCTGTCTGATGAAGGGTCTAGGCCCGAAACGTCAGCTTTTGTGCTCCTGAGATGCTGCTTGGCCTGCTGTGTTCATCCAGCTCCACACTTTGTTATCCAAGTGGATAAGGTGGTTAAGAAGAATATGGTATGCTTGCCTTCATCAGTTGGGGCACAGAGTATAAAAACTTTGCAACTGTGTAGAAGTTTAATTAAGGCACATTTGGAATATTGTGTACAGTTCAGGTCGTCACACTGCCTGAAGGAATTGGAGCTATTGGAGAGATGTACCAGAATGTTGTCTGGTTTGGAGGGTATTAGCTTTGAGAAGAAATTGGAGAAGCTTTGTTTGTTGAAGGATGAGGGGTGACCTGATAGAAATTTACAAAATTATGAGAGGCATAGATAGATGGAATCTTTTCCCAGGATAGAAATCTCAATTAATAGGGGACCTAGATTTCAGGTAAAAAGGGGAGTTCAGGTAAAAAGGGAAAGTTCAAAGGAGATGTGAGAGACAGGTTCTTTACACAGAGAGTGATAAATGCCTGGAATACTGAGGAGGTAGTGAAGGCAGATACATTAGCAACATTTAAGAGCCGGCTTGACAGATACATGAATGGACAGGGAATAGAGGATTACGGACTTTGTAGTGGTGAATGGTTTTTAGTTTAGAAATGAATCGTGTGTCAGCGCAGTCTTGATTGGCCGACTTTGAATCAGGCTGGTTGGCTCTGATTAGTCAAAGTTTAGGCAAAGTCTGGCAGTTAATAATTAATCATTGCTATTAGCTGCTGTAGTCTTCACTGCAATGCCTCCATCAACCAGGTTCTGCTTGCAAATCAATCAACACTCACCATTTATACAGTGTAAATGTTGATGATCTTGTGAATTGCGCTAATGTGTGCAAGACAAAAAGCCACGACAAAATGTGTCTTTTTTGATTGATATTTATTCATTCCGGCATGCAATGAACAAATGTGGAACTGTTTAAAAACCCCATAAAAATCGTCTGAAGAAATACAAACTTGCTCCTTCAGTAATGAAAATCATCTTCAGCAATATTAAAGTTTTTTTTAATTTGAAACATTAGTTTTAATATGTGTGCAAGTTGAACATCAAACAAAGGAAATCTTACGTCAACCATGAAGTTTTATACTCCTACAAGTATAAGATGTAGGAACAGAAGTAGAAAATATCCTATTTAGTCTGTGCTGCCAATCAATGAGATCATGGATGATCCAATAATCTTCAACTCCGCTTTTCTGCCTTTTCCCCATTGCTTTTGACTTGGTAGCTCATTACAAACCTGTACATCTCAGCCTGGAATATACTTTACAGCCCTGTGTCAAATACTTTATCAGAGTAAAGTATTCCACAGACTCACCATTCCCTGAGAGAAGACATTCTCCTCATCTCCATCATGAATGTGTGATCCCTTATTGTGAGACTATGCCTTCTGGCCCCAGACCTTTCCACATGTACCCTTTCAGCCCCAAAGAATCTTGTATGTTTCAATAACAATAAGGTTGCAACTCATTCTTCTAAATTCTGACAAGTATAGGCGTTCTGTTACAAGGAGGACCACTGTAATGTGGTCTGCCAACTCCAGTCAGCAGTCTACCCAGGGAGAGACCCGGGCCACAAGCATGAGGGTGGGCTGGAGGTCACAGGAGAGGTTGCTTCAGAGGCAATTACAGGTGAATGGTTTCAACAATTGAGCACTTGTGCCAATGAACGAAAGGCCTGGTTCACCTGGTGGTCTTTTGGAAGCAACAGGAAGTCTAACGTTCACATTTGCAATCAACTTTGCCATGTGAGAATAATTGCCTTCAATTAGCTCAATAATAAAGAACTTGTTTGGCAACTTGCTGCAAGTGGGCACATTTCCCCACTGAGTACATTGCTGCCTGTTACTTAACTGTAAGAGGTATTCCTACGACTAGGACACTAACATGTGACCTGTCCCGCAATTAAGTGGACCTGTAATCCAGATTTCCCACCATATCAGGCTGCATTAAATCCAGCTCAAATATGAGTTGGGATATGAACAGGAGAGTTTGGGTAAGCTAAAGTTTAAGCTGAGAGATTATCAGGAGGATAGTTTAATACTTGAATCTTCAGGCAAAACAAGAATGATTAGGGCTTCAACTTTGGGTATATTGAACCAGAGGTAGAAATGAGCAAACTGGCAGAGGTGACATTAAGCATTGCCAAAAAAATCTTTCATTTCTGGCTCATGGAAGCTGTTTTTCATTCCCAGATCCTGACAGTAGAATGTAATCAGGCCATTCTGATCCCACTTGAAATACCAAAAAAAATCAGAACTGTCTCCACTGTCATTGAAGTTGTAATCCACTTACTTTGTCATCTTTGTCAATTGCTGTTTTTCATAAGTAACATTACCCAATTTCATTGAGGTATTAGCTAGAAAGGTAATTTCAAAAATGAAGCACTCTTTGACAGGTATGCTATGGAGAAACAAAGGGAGGTTCCTAACACTGGATGAGAGAAGCCTGAATGGTATTTTAAGAATGCATTGTGATTCCATTAATCTGATTCTCTGCTAGGGAAATTAATTTGAAAGTGCTTTTAAGTATCATCTATCATTCAGCTGAACGTCAAACACTCAGCATGAGTGCTCATTAACCTAGTCAACCACAAGACAGCTTACCAGTTATGTCTACTTGCTGACTGTTTAAATATTTAGTGCTTTCCAGAACAATTAACTCTTCAATGCCTCAGTGGCACAATGATGATAACAACGACAGACAAGCTTCACAAACCATCCCATCTGCAAACCGAGGTTGTAGTAACACAAATGACAGATATGAAGAATGTGGTGAAATGTGTTATAAAGCAACAGCATCTGTTTAAAGATAATGGGAACTGCCCTTCCCCTTCCCCTTCTCCCCTTCCCCCACTGCATCCCTAAACCAGCCCAGTTCATCCCCTCCCCCCACTGCACCACACAACCAGCCCAGCTCTTCCCCCCCACCCACTGCATCCCAAAACCAGTCCAACCTGTCTCTGCCTCCCTAACCGGTTCTTCCTCCCACCCATCCCTTCCTCCCACCCCAAGCCGCACCCCCAGCTACCTACTAACCTCATCCCACCTCCTTGACCTGTCCGTCTTCCCTGGACTGACCTATCCCCTCCCTACCTCCCCACCTACACCCTCTCCACCTATCTTCTTTACTCTCCATCTTCGGTCCGCCTCCCCCTCTCTCCCTATTTATTCCAGTTCCCTCCCCCCATCCCCCTCTCTGATGAAGGGTCTAGGCCCGAAACGTCAGCTTTTGTGCTCCTGAGATGCTGCTTGGCCTGCTGTGTTCATCCAGCCTCACATTTTATTATCTTAGCATCTGTTTAAAAGTACTTTTACATTGTCACTTCTTTAATTTGTGAAAATTGCAGCCCTCCCCCCGACATTCCACAACCTGAACTAACAAAGCACCATCATAAAAGCATCTGAAGAGTTGCAAATCAATAGATGGAAGACACTTTGTTTGCTCTGTTAATTTGTGCAGTTCTATGGAATGGTGCATCTTCATTATTTCTTCATGATAATCTTAATTTGTTTCATTGTCACATTATGGGTGTTTATGTCGATAGATATACATTTTGGGAGTGTGTATTACCAAATCGTTTCTTTCTACCTGCAAATGTGAACCAATGCTTTTTACAGTTTTTGTTCTTGCTACCTGAAACTTCTACAATATTCATCGGTGTTCAAAATAACTCTCCCTGTCACTGTCATAAATATTTACAACACAGAAGGAGGTCCTTCTGGAACCTGACATGTTTCTCTTGGCTGTTCGCTGAGGCCATCCAAAATAATTCCATGGTTCTGCTTTCCCAACATCCCTGTTTCTGCCTAATCTTTTATCAAACATTAAATTGATGCTTTTCTTGCATCGAACATGCAAACTTGCTTTTCAACGGGGATCACTGGATAGCAATGTTGAGCAGAAAACTCAGGCCACTTTCTAATGTAGGAATAGTGAGGCCACCTGTGACTCCACTATTCCTAGTCTTTCAAATTTCCAATGGCTGCAAGAAAGCATTATTCTTCTTCAAGAGACTTCATTTGGACCGATTGGATCTGACTGTGTAATTAAGTATGCTAATAGGCATATTTGAAATTAGAAGACTGATGAAATGCAGGCTTATGGTCATTCTGCATTTAATATTTGGGCTCATAACTTCCCCAAGAAGGGCTTAGCTGCTGTATTGGCAAAATCACTGAGGGATGGTGAATGGATAACTGTTGTTGGAAATGGAAACATGAGTCATAAATTAGGGAATGACCATGTATTCTCCTCGACATCTCAGTATTCTCCTCGACAACATTGTCAAAAAAAAGAAAAAAGTACTGAGATACAGGCTACTAGACTAGATGTGATTAAGGTTCACAAGGAAGAGGTATTAGAAATCCTTCAGAGGGTGAAGATAGATAAGTCCCCTGGGCCAGATGGAATTTATCCTTGGATCCTCTGGGAAGCCAGGGAGGAGATTGCCGAGCCTTTGGCATTGATCTTTAACTCGTCATTGTCTCCAGAAATAGTGCCAGATGACTGGAGGATAGCAAATGTGGTTCCCCTGTTCAAGAAGGGGAGTAGAGACAACCCTGGTAATTATAGACCAGTGAGCCTTACCTCAGTTGTTGGTAAAGTGTTGGAAAAGGTTATAAGGGATAGGATTTATAATCATCTAGAAAAGAATAAATTGATTAGGGATAGTCAGCATGGTTTGTGAAGGAAAGGTCGTGCCTCACAAATCTTATTGAGTTCTTTGAGAAGATGACCAAACAGGTAGATGAGAGTAAACCGGTTGATGTGGTGTATATGGATTTCAGCAAGCCGTTCGATAAGGTTCCCCACAATAGGCTATTGTACAAAATGTGGAGGAATGGAATTGTGGGAGATATAGCAGTTTGGATCGGAAATTGGCTTGCTGAAAGAAGACAGAGGGTGGTAGTTGATGGGAAATGTTCATCCTGGAGAGCAGTTACTAGTGGTGTACCGCAAGGGTCGGTGTTGGGTCCACTGCTGTTTGTCATTTTTATAAATGACTTGGATGAGGGCGTAGAAGGATGGGTTAGTAAATTTGCATTCGACACTAAAGTCGGTGGAGTTGTGGATAGTGATGAAGGATGCTCTAGGTTGCAGAGAGACATAGATAAGCTGCAGAGCTGGGCTGAGAGGTGGCAAATGGAGTTTAATGCAGACAAGTGTGAGGTGATGCACTTTGGTAGGAGTAACCAGAAGGCAAAGTACAGGGCTAATGGTAAGATTCTTAGTAGTGTAGATGAGCAGAGAGATCTCGGTGTCCACGTACACAGATCCTTGAAAGTTGCCACCCAGGTTGACAGGTTTGTTAAGAAGGCATACAGTGTTTTAGCTTTTATTAATAGAGGGATCGAGTTCCGGAACCAAGAGGTTATGGTGAAGCTGTACAAAACTCTGGTACGGCCGCACTTGGAGTATTGTGTACAGTTCTGGCCACCGCATTATAAGAAGGATGTGGAAGCTTTGGAAAGGGTGCAGAGGAGATTTACTAGGATGTTGCCTGGTATGGAGGGAAGGTCTTACGAGGGACTTGAGGCTGTTTTCATTAGAGAGAAGAAGGTTGTGATGTGACTTAATTGAAACATATAGAATAATCAGAGGGTTAAATACGGTGGATAGGGAGAGCCTTTTTCCTAGGATGGTGATGGCGAGCACGAGGGGGCATAGCTTTAAATTGAGGGGTGAAAGATATAGGGCAGATGTCAGAGGTAGTTTCTTTACTCAGAGAGTAGTAAGGGAATGGAATGCTTTGCCTGCAATGGTAGTAGATTCGCCAACTTTAGGTACATTTAAGTCGTCATTGGACAAGCATATGGACGTACATGGAATAGTATAGGTTAGATGGGCTTGAGGTCGGCACAACATCGAGGGCCTAAGGGCCTGTACTGTGCTGTAATGTTCTATGTTCTATGTTCTATGTCAGCCAAGGGTCAGTGGGTGACACCCTCGCTTTTAAGTCAGAAGATTGTGTGTTCAAGTCCCACTCTTCCACTTGGGCATAAAATTCACATTTAATTCTCCAATGCAGCACTGAAGGAGTGCTGAACTGTCAATCGTGCCAGTTTTAGATGTTAAACTGAGGATTTATCTGCCCAATCATCAAAAGATCCTGGTGTAATATACTGAAGAAGAGCTATCCCCTTTATAATAGCTAATATTTATGCCCTAGTCAACATCACAAAAACAGACTATTGCTGCATAAGTTGGCTGCCCCCCATTCACGGTGGTATAGTGACAATGTCGCTGGACGAGTGAACCAGGACTAGGTGTCAGGAAGAGTCACTTTGAGGAGTCATTGCGAGGTTCCTAGCCCCTCACATATTCTTGTCGCCACTATATGAATGTGGCTAGTTCAGTTCACTTTCTGTTCAGTGGTAACCCAAAGGATGTTGATAATGGGGGAATTCAATGATGGTAATGCCGCTCAATGTCGAGGATAATTGTTGAATTCTCTTTTCTTGGAGATGGCCATTGCCCTGGATGTTGTGACATGAATATTATTTGCAACTTGTCAGCCCAAACCTGGATGTTGGCCAGGCTTTGTTAGATTGTTGAACATTGTAAAATTAGCAGTGAACATCTCCAGTTGGAGGGAGGTTACAGTCTAGTGGTATTATGGCTGGACTGTTCATTCATAGAACCAGGTAATGTTCCGTGGACTTGGGTTCGAACCCTGCCACAACAGATGGTGGAATTTGATTTCAATAAGCATCTAGAATTAAGAGTCTAATGATAATGTTGGAAAACCACACCTGGTTCACTAATATCTGTTAGGGAAGGAAACTGCTATCCTTTCATGGTCTGGCCTACTGGCCTGGCCTGTGACTCTAGACTCACAGCAATGTGGTTAACTCTTAGTAGGCCTGTAGGCAATAAATGCTAGCCTAGCCAGTGACACCCTCATCCCATGAATGAATTCTTAAAAAAAAACCTCTGACCATAGGATGAAGTGAACGTCATTGATAAAGCAGCAAGAAAGTTAGGTCTAAGACACTACGCTGAGGAACTGCAATGATGTTGTGGAGCTAAGATGGCCAACCTCCAGTGGCTACCTTCCTTTGTGTCAGGTATGACACCAACCAGCTGAGAGTTACCCCTGATTCCCATTGTCTCCATTTTTGCTCGAGCTCCTTGATGCCACGTTTGCTCAAATTATGTCAAGGGTAGTCACTTGTTGTCAGTGCACACAAGTGCATGGAAAACTGGTGGGTTACTCTTAGGTAAAATACTTGAGAAAATAAAACGCAAAACATATTAAATAAAGGCACTTTCTAGTGGCTAATTCAAGAAAACTTATTCCACATATTGTACTTAAACAGTTCATGATATCAGTTCTTCACATAATGGTATGTTTTGACATGAACATAAATTGTCTCTTGTGCTAACCTGTGTTACTCCAGCACCAGCACCTCCACTTAGATTTTATATGAATTCTGTGCCAGTGAACTGAACTGTAACAGAACTAATTCATTTCCTAGTTTATATATAAATTATTTTGGACAGATAATTCTGTAGTTTTGAAACTGCCCTCCCACACTTCTGGGAGTGTATGAAAGGCTTTGAAAATCATTTTATTTGAACAGAATTGTAATCTGTTGTAATTTGTAATAACAAATTATTATGTTTATATATTTATTTGGAAGATTAACAGAAACTTTAGATTATTTACTGCTATAATATTAGATACCACAACCGATACACAGACAAAAATATTTTTGGGCAGTGGTTGTTAAATGTTCACTGTAAGTAGCTTAATTATTAGCATCATACATTTTTGAAATTATGTAAAAAGTTTTCATCTTTGTTTTGAGCATGAGTTACATATTTTGTGTTTGGACTGATTAAGATACTGTCAGGAAATCAAGAGGAGCTCATGGCCTTGTAGTATTTTCATTAGATGATTAATCCAGACATCCAGGTTCAAATCTTGGCATGGCAGATACCTGGAATTAAGGGCCTATCAATTACTATTAAACCATTGTTAATTGGCAGAAAAACCCATCTGTTTCAATACCATCCTTTGGGGAAGGAAGCTGCACTGCCTGGAAGGAACCTGGTCTGGCCTACATGTGAGTCCAGACTGTCAGCAATGTGGTTGTCTCCTAGCTGCGCTCTAGGTAACAAATCCTGGTGTAGCCATGCCGCCTATATTCAGCAAATGAATAAACAAAATCACTGGATGGGAGAAGTCAGTGTGAAGAATTAAAATACATTTCCATTTTTGACTCCCATCCTCAAATCAAACTGTTTTGGGTAATGTAACAATGCAATCAAGTTGCACATTGCCTCAGCATCAAATTCAAGTAGAGGACCTGATATTTTCACATCCATCAACAACCATAATTTGTTTTGGATTTCCTTTGCTATTGCTCACAGCAAAATATGTGTTGTAATGATGTGATTTATGGTGTTTGTTAAAACAAATGTCAGAATTTTTAGATTCAGTTTGTGTAACTGTTGAGGATTTTGTGTAATTTGTCTATTTACATTCAGACTGAATTTATTGTTTCGCTTTTTTGAAGTTAAGAATCTGGAACAGGATGGTGGCACAAATGCCACATGTCATTGAATAATGAAAGATTTTCAGAATGGAAGTCACGTAGTATAAAGGGAACAAATAGGTCGGGGGCCAAGAATAGTGTTTTGGGAAGTGACTCCTTGATCCTGGGAATAATGAAGGCCAATGATTGTTGGGAGTAACATAATGGAAAGGCGTACTGATGGGTTTCACCAGAGCATAAGTATGTGACAGTGTGAAATATGATGTAGTGTTTGGTGTCGAAGCACTAGATGTGGGTTGGAGGCAATTGAATAAGTGAAAGACAGACTAAAGGTAATGAGAGGTGGATAATGATTAGGAGCAGTTTTATGTAAATGTATTTTTTCACAGGATATGGACATTGCATGTTGATGGTTGAGGACGTAAAGGTTTCTGGATGTGGTGCCAGTCAAGCAGGTTACTTTGTCCTGGAATGTGTCAAGCTTCTTGAGTATTGTTGGAGCTGCACTCATCGAGGCTAGTGGGGAATATTCCATCACACTCCTAACTTGTGCCTTGTTGATTGTGAATAGACATTGGAGAGATGGAAGATAAGTTAGTCGCTGCTGAAGGAAAATCTTTCTGAAGAAGGGTCTAGACCCAAAACGCCATCCTTCCTGCTCCTCCAATGCTGCTTGGCCTGCTGTGTTCATCCAGCTCTACACCTTGTTATCTCAGATTCTCCAGCATCGTCAGTTCCTACTATCTCTGTAACAAAATGTGGGAGAAAGGGAATGGGTATGTGCAAATAGCAGGGAAGAGGGTGTGATCATCAGGATGGCTAGGGAAAAATTTGTTGGAATCCAGAAGGAATGCAAGGATCTAACAGTGTTGCAGGTATTCTGCTAAAATTTGGGGACAGAAGAGAGTTAAAGACATTAAATGTTATAAATCTTCATAAGCATCTGACCTCTGCTGCTGCCCATCACCAGCAAAGTTTCCCAGCAGCAAATTGAGAAACCTGTCATTTTAAATGAGACTTGCTAACTAAATACTGAATAACAGTTAAATCTTGGGTCTTTGTAGACTGTAAACATTAGGATTCCGTTATACATAACCTTCAAGGTCAACCACTGAGTGTTCTTTTTGTTATAATCCTGCAGCACAAGTACTGTTAAATCATGAAGAGCGGGTTTGTTTTTATTTTTTTCATTCATACGTGTGATGTGGGCATCATTGGTTGTGCCAGTATTTATTGCCCATCCCTAATTATGTGGAAGTGTTGGAAAAGGTGCAGAGGAGATTTACCAGGATGTTGCCTGGAATGGAGGGAAGGTCTTATGACGAAAGGTTGAGAGAGCTACGGCTTTTCCCTTTGGAATGACAAAGGATGAGCGGTGACTTGATAGAGGTGTACAAAATGATCAGAGGTATAGATAGAGCAGATAGCCAGAGACCTTTTCCTAGGGTGGAGGTAGCTATTACGAGGGTGTGTAGTTATAAAGTGAGTGGAGGTAGATGTACGGGAGACATCAGAGGTAGGTTCTTTACTCAGAGAGTGGTTGAGGTGTGGAATGCATTGCTGGAGAAGCTAGTGGAATCGGCCTCATTAGGGGCATTTAAGTGGCTATTAGATAGTCATTTGGATGATAGTATAAGGTGGGGTGGAGGTTAGACAGACATTAGGATTAGAGTAAAAGTTCAGCATAACATTGTGGGCCAAAGGGCCTGTACTGTGCTGTACTGTTCTATGTTCTATATTCTATGTTCTATCTAATTGCCCAAAGGGCAGTTATGATTCAACCGCGTTGCTATCGGCCTGGAGTCACATGTAGGCTAGACTCGGTAAACATGGCAGATTTCCTTCCCTAAAGGACATTAATGAACCAGATGGGATTTTCCTGACAATCAGCAATGGTTTCGTGGTCATCATTAGACGCTTTATTGAATTCAAATTCCACAATCTGCCATGGCGGGTTTTAAACCTAGGTCCCCACAACTTTACCTCGCTGACTGAATTATTAGTCTGGTGATAATACCACAAAACCATCGCCTCCTGTAGAGCTACAAAAGTGTGAAATTATTGAATGATATCATGTCTACTTTCAGGTTGTTCCTCAGCATCTGAATTAACATTCGACAAAGCCACTGGTTTTGTGGAACGAGCATTTGAAACACTTCGGGGCATAGCAAGAGCACGGGCACATATGAAGCAGTTCAAGGCAGTATATAGCCCTGGTGATGACATCCACCAGGTAAGGATTTAATTGAATAATCCCTTTTATGTCATTAATGTTTGGTGAAGCTTTTCTACTTATCAGGATGAAAGATGTTGCAACTGCAGAATGGATTATTGACTGTTATCTTGACAAAGCACTACCACATCATAGCTACTATATTACAGATGCCTAGTAATTCCCATTTCCCCTAACCACACCAACAGAGACCAGTCATAGAAGTGAATTGGAATTTTTGGCAAGTTAACCTCTTAACAGACCCGTTCCTACCCTTGGGATGGTTGAAAGGTGTTGATTGGTTAGTAGGATTGAGAAACATTAACTCAAATGTTCCAAAATCCAGATCTCCAGATATTGGAGATTCAACTGAACTGGGGAATCTGTGTCAGGACCCTGCTGTGGTCCGAATGTGCACATGTGGGGAAATTGCCCAGGAAGTTGAACCTTCTAATTGGACGATTTCAGCTGCCTAGTCCCCTCTGTGAAGTTCTCAAACATTGAACTGAGTATTGGAGACTTGAGCCACGTTTTGTGGGACTTACTTTGGGTGCACCTACAGCACATGGACTTCAAGAAAAAGGCTCACTACTGCCTTTTCAAGACCAGTTAGAGATGGGTAATAAATGCTTAAATGCATATGTAACCACTGGCTACCAAATAGCATAAATAAATAAATCATTGCCCTGGAAATGTTACGCCGTGAGTACCACCACCTAATCCACTTGACTGCATCCTTCACCCACTCACTCACTGAAAGACTTAGACTTTTAAACACTTAGCTGAATTCAAGATTGCAGCTAATTATGTACCTATAGGTCTTCTTCATACATCTGTTCTGATCCTTTGATGCTTCACATAGGATCAGAAATTTCAGCTGAAAAATCACAGCAATGTCAGATCACAGGAGTTTTCATTGGCAGCATGAATGCATGCAGCATTGACATTGACTAGAAGATATGGGCCATTGTTTATTTCTTTTGTCTGGATCAGTGAACCATGTGGCCTTTAAATCATCTCTGTGCCATGTTTACACAGTGAATTCATCCACATTAAGAACTGAGCTGACATCATTTGAAACTTTTTTCACGTTGGATACTTAAACCCAGAGAATTTACTTTGTTACTCTTGGTCTGTGTCACATTAAAGAAAACCAAAGATTGTCACACTAATGTTGTGAAGGATATTTATCTTGATTGTTTGACCTTGCCAACAAATGCACTGTTTCTCTTGAGAATGTTTGTTGCTTCATACAGAAGATGCTTTTTTTGTGGAAAATACATTTCTAAATACCCACACACTTACCAATTGTAACTGAAACATAGAAGTTCAGCAATTGTTTTAATAATACAATGTCCACATTTTTCCAAATTAAGAGTTGTTACAAGATTAAAAAGGGAATTTGTTCAGCCTAGATTACAGAAACTCCTGTGGAAAACACTTATACAATCAAAGCTGTGACTCGTCTTTATTACTCATTTTTAGAAATTTTAGATTGTTTAGCTCTGTCCAGTGACCCTGAGGAATCTTTGGTTAAAAACAGCATTTAGAATGGGTGTACTACTTAGCAAAATTTTGTCTTCCCTGCCTCTGACAAAACCTGCAGACAACCATTTGCCCATTTATAATATACTTATGCCACAACCTTGTAATAGTTTTGTACGCATTTATGACAACACCACGATAGGCTGGTCAAATTCAAAGAACTGTAGTTGGGAGATGAGCTTTTTGCTATGTGTTCCTGGCTCCTAGATTTGGTAGTGCCACTAGCTGAGACATTGTGAGCTGGCAGCTCCAACTGTTTTATAAAAGCAAATAACAATAATTGCAGCAATAAAAAGTATAAATAGCCTACATGTCAGGTGCAAAGATTAAACTACCTGTGGTTTGAAGAATCCCAATTTTCCCTTTCTGACAGTTGTATGTCAACACGTGCAAATCTGTGAAACCATGTATGAATCACTAAATTAAACAGCTGAGGAATCCCATGGTCTATTTTAGTTGCAGTAGTTGTGTGTGGGGGTGTAATTTTAATCTCTGAGATGATAATTAAGTGCATTCAGTAATACTGCTAGATGTAACTGGTTAAGCACAGCTTTTCACAGGACTTCAATGAGCTTTCACTGATTCTGCTACCGTTTTATTTATTAGCAGAATAGCTTGACTGGTTATCATTCAGGAAAACTCCACTAGCTGTGATGTTCTTTTCATGTGTTCATGGGTCATTAACAGCATTTGCCAGCCATCTCGAGCTACCCATGAGTAATTGTGAGTGAGCTGCCAACTTGAACCATTGCAGTGCCTGTCATACTGTTAGGGAGCAAATTCTAGGACTCTGACTCAGCAACAATGAAGAAATGACAGAATAGTTCCAAGTCAGGATGGTGTGTGGCTTGGAGATGGTGGTGTTTCCATCTGCTGGCTACCCTGGTTTTTTCTAGATGGTGGAGGTTAGATGTTTGGAGAGCGTGCCAAAGAAGCTGAGGATAGTTGTTGCAGTGCATCTTATAAATAATACAGTGGTTGTGAAAAGAATGTGGATGAGATTGCAATTAAATTAAATAGCTTGGTCTCTTGAGTGTTTTTCAAGCTGCATACATCAACGCAAATGAGAATATTCCATCACATTCCTTGTCCATAACATATGTTGGAGAGGCTCTGTGAAGTTGAGAGAAGAGTTATTTACTGCAGAGAATATTGCCTCTGTGTTGCTTTTGTAGCCACAGTATCCATGTGACCGACTTAGTTAAGTTTCTGGTCAGGAGTGTGCAGCTGAAATTGAATATTGCTGGATGAGTCAGCATGGCATTGAATATTATGCCTGCACCTATAAAGTTGAAAGGAGACTTGAAAATTAGTTGGAAATTTTTGTAGCCTCTCTGGCAGAAGTTCAAGTTTCCCAAAGAGTTAATAAAGAAATCTGAATAAATAAACAACTCTACTATCAATGCCAGGATTTGTTGCAATGTCTGTTATACCCTAATCCTCACTGGGGAGCAAAAGGGCCAAAGTTGTGAAATTTTCGAAGTCCTGAAGACTAATATTATTTATGAACATTGTGTCAAGCTCCAGAACCAAAGAAGAGAGGGAGAATCTTGAATTAAATGTAGTTATGCTGAAGCATATAGTTGAATATTGAGAGTTTGAACAATTGAAGGATGATCTCATCAGAGATAGGATTGCCTCTAGCAACAAAAAATCCCACCATGAAAGCATGTCCACAGGAAGCAGAGAAACTTACTCTCAAGAAAGCTATTGACATGTGCAGAAGCTCCAACGTGATTAATCAGCTGAAGAGCATTGCTGGGAAAACTGAAACAAAGCCAGAAATTGCTTTAAAACAAATACTCAGCAGGTCTGGCAACATCTGTGGAAAGAAAGCAGAGTCAACACTCTGGGTCCAGTGACCCTTTTCCAGAAGCAGGAACATAGAACAGTACAGCACAATACAGGCCCTTCAGCCCACGATGTTGTGCTGACCTATTATCCCACTAAGGAAAACTGATGTGGCTTTACAATATGCTGAGATGCAGCCCAGGCCTTCCAATCACAAATCAGTGATGGAAAGGAATGACCAGTTGAAAGGTAAAGGCTAGAATATTGGATGCAAATATTCAAGGACTTTGCCTGAAAGAAAGGAAAGCATGTGCAGCCATTGAGGAAACAGTGCTCCAACAGCAAGATGAAGAGCCACTTTATGCACAGCCATTTGCTGGAAAGAAGAAAAGCAAACTTATAAAGGTGGTTGCTGGAGAGATATCAGACAATGTTTCTGAAGAACCATATCCTTAAACAGGTTTGTACCATCAAAACGCAAGGTAAGAAAGTAGTAGGGGGCTGTTGGAATGATGTCTGCAGAAGAGCTTCAAGTTAATGTGAAGCATTAGATAGACACTAGTACTACATGTGACATCATGAGTTTTGCAGACCTGTGTGAAATTGTTGAAAATGGATCTGTCGAGGGTAAATTTGATGCTAAATGATGGAACGATGCTCATCCTAAAATTGCAAATTAAGCCAACAGACCAATGCAATGGAACGAAAGAAGCTCTGCAGTTCGAGGTATTAAATGTTAAGCAAGATCTCCACATCTCAGCTGAAATGAGTCAAAATTTTGGACTGGTAACCCTCCACATCCCAGGAAACATTTGCAGCATTTTACAAGATACAAGTTATTGAATGCTGAACCGATGCTGACAAATTACTGAGTTGTTTGCTCAACTTTTGAATGTTTTCCTGCTGACTATCATCTCAAAGTAAATTGGTGTGTGAGTTCAATTCTGTATTAGCTGAGATGTCCATGCATCCTCAAACCATGCTTGAAAAACAAAATAAAGGATCTGGATAAGAAAAGCGTTATCAAAAAGTGACAATTGCTACATATTAGATTAGAGCATGGTAGCAGTAGAAAAACCTGGAAAACTGAGATCCAACGATCTCACTATCTCATACCAGTCATTAAAGAAATCTTGCCACAATTTGCCACAGCAAAGGTCTTTACTACACTTGATCTACAGGATGGGTACTGGTAAATGAATTGCGAAAGCAGCAGTTTCCTGACTGCATTCTGGACACCATGTGGGAGGTAATGATCATTGCACGTTGCCATTGGGCATTTCTACTGCTCCAGGACAAACTTAACACAGACCACATAAAGATAATAAATATTTTCCAGGAGTGTGAGCAATTATAGATGACCTGCTGGTCATTGGAAGTAGAGACACGATGGAGAGCCATCACGGATTTGATTGGAATCTAATGAAACTTCTAGACAGAGGTTGCAGCTGAATCTGGAGCTGAATATTAAAACAAAACTACAACAATGATTGAACTCGATTCGGTCATATGCTAATGCCTAAAGGATGTTATCCTAATCCTAATAAGATGTGAGCTTTAGTAGAGATGCAGCAACCAACAGATGTGAAGGTGCTTTGCAGGATTGGTGAACTATCTCGCCAAGTTGTTGTTTAATTTGTTAATATGAACCTCTTTACAAGCTCACTACAAAAGATGTTCATTGGTATTGGGGCATCAATGAGAAGCAGCTTTGACTTCATCAAGCAACTACTGATGATGGCACCATTGCTGAGGGACTGTGCTGTTAACAATGAAGTTATCCTGCAGTGTGATGTCAGCAAAAACTTGGAACAACCTTCATGCAGCAAGGTAAAACATTTGCAAATGCATCCAAAGCATTAAAGCATGCACCACTGATGCAATGCATCACTGCTACTCATGGATTAAGAAAGGATGCCTCCCTATTTGTCCTTGCTTGTGAGCATTTTCATCAATGCCTTTCTGGAAGAGAGGAGTGAGACGAATGTTGGAATACTGAATACAAGCCACTTCAAAGTATATTACTCAGATTGCATCTGTTTGCTCTAAATTATAAGCTGTCAATGGTAGTGCTCCCTTTAAGGGAGGTTGATAATACTAGTACATAGTGTGATATTTTGTAGATTCGATGTCAAAATTCAACCTGGCTTGATAGACCACAAGTTTGATTTTTGCCATTTGTTTACCACCAGCCACTGAACATAATCACGAGACTGCCAATGTACTTTGACCAAAAGAACATCAAAGTTTGTTACACACAAAAGGAAAATGAAAGATGTATTTTACAGTCTGCATGAATTAGATAAAATGGCTTTATTACAAATATCAAAAAAACTCTCACTGTCAGTAATGTTACAGATATTCAAACCTCAGTGAAAAGTCACCCTGTCTCCATTTTTAAAGCTTCTTGTTGAGTCAACACAATTGGTTTCAGGAAATTTCTGCATTCACATGATATGATTTCTTTTGTTAATGCTTTTTCTTAACACCCTAAAACGAGCAGTTAATACAGCTCGCAAACAAAAACAGAAATTGCTGGAAAAGCTAAACTAGTCTGGTATATTCCGAGAAAGGTCACTCGAACCAAAACATTAACTCTGATTTCTGTCCACAGATACAACCAGATCTGCTGAGCTTTCCCAAAAACTTCTGTTTTTGTTTCTGATTTACAGCAATTGTAGCTCATTCAGTCTTTAGTTTATACAGCTCACTTATTTCTTCATGGGTTCCTTTCACTCATCTCTCTCAGTCTTATGTTTCTGGAGCTTATATGTTTTATTATTCTTTACGCAGAGAGTTGTGAGAGCATGGAATGCGTTGCCAGCAGCAGTTGTGGAAGCAAGGTCATTTGGGTCATTTAAGAGACTGCTGGACATGTATATGGTCACAGAAATTTGAGGGTGCATACATGAGGATCAATGGTCGGCACAACATTGTGGGCTGAAGGGCCTGTTCTGTGCTGTACTGTTCTATGTTCTATGTTCTATGTGACTGCGATTAAGCCACACAGGCCTTCTTTTCTTCTGTTCTGACTGTTTTAAAGACTGCTAAACTGCATTGTCACTATTTTAGGCGTTTTCTCTCTGAATGTTCAGCTTTTCTCGGAAGAAAACTTGCACATTGCCTTTCTAAATACTTGTGTTTCTATGGCTGTCTCTCTGTGTCATCAAATACTGTATTGTTATTGCAATAGCCCAATTTGGTTCCTCTCTTCTACTGTTATTTCTAATACACTGAATTTTTCACTTCAACAGGCTTCAACAGACCCCATTTAGATGCATGTAAAAAATGTTTGCCGGAACCTAGTGCTCCATGCAAAGCTCAAAAATGAAATTAAAATTATGTCCTTTGCCTCTTAACACACCATGTAGAAATACAAATCAAATGTAAAACTGCACATGGTTCTTCCATAAAAACATAGAAATTAGGGCCACAGTAAGCCATTTAGCTCTTCACGCCTGTTCCACCATTCAATAAGATCGTGACTGTTCTGATTATTACCTCAAATCCACATTCCTGCCTATCCCGTTAACCTCTCACACCCCACCCCTTAACAATAAATGCTTCTGCCTTGGGCATGAACTGCTTGGACCGAAGGGTCTCTTTCCATGCTGTATGACTATGACTCCATGAATCTGCTTCCATCAGTTTTGCAAGAAGAGTCTGTAACCCTCTGATAGAAAAAAAATTGTCATGTTTCTATTTTAAATAGGCAACCCTGATTTTTAAACAGCGATTCTCCCATAAGAGGAAATGTCACCATGTATACATACACATCCTGTCAGGATTCCATAGGTATTGGATGTTTCAAATAAGTTGCCTTTTAGTCTTCTAATCTCCAGCAGATACAAGGCTAGCGTGTCCAACCTTTCATCCTTGCCTTTAGTCTAGTAAATCTTCAGAACTACCTCCAATGCATTAACCTCTTCCCTTCAATAAGGTTACCAATACTTTGCACTACAATCTCACCAGTCTCCTGAAGCAAAACCTCCTACTTTGGTGTTTAGTTCCCCTCATAACAAGTGATAACATTCTGTCAGATTTCCTAACTGCTTGCTGTATCTGCATACTAACATTTTACAATTCACACATAAAGACACCAAGATCCCTCTGCATCTCAGTGCTCTGAAACCGCTCACCATTTACATAATTTGCTTCTTTATCATTCCTCCTCATCAATTTGACAATTTCACATCTTCCCACATTATACTCCATTAACCACCTCTTTGCCCACTTATTTAACCTATTTTTTGTAACCACCTCATCACAACATGCTTTTCTACCTATCTTTGTGGTGTTGACAAATTTGGCAGCCACAGCTTCCCGTCCATTCGTTCATGTCATTTAGACAAATTGTGAACAGTTGAAGCACTGTTCCCGTGCTGCACTACTTGTTGCAGCAAACCTAAAAAAAGGACTCATTTACATCTCCAGCATGTTTCCTGTTAACCAGCCAAGCTTCTATGCTGACTAACTCGCCAAAGAAAAGAAAAACAAAAGAAGAAGAGCAAGAAAAAAAAAGATGATGAGTGCATGAGCCCCGGGCAAGAGCCCCGCTACTCTGCCACCATCCTGGAACCAATTTATTCAGTACTACATCCCTAGTATTTGTAAATAACTCAGGTTCCTCATTCCCTTTCAATTCCTGATTTACAGCTACCTCCAGGATGCTACACGTATCCTCTCTAGTGAAGACTGACATAAAATTTGTCTGCCATCTCTGTATCTTAGACATTGGACAGCAAAGGTATTTTCTTAAACAAAGGGCACATCAGACTTCTTTTTAGAGTGACCAATGACATTGAGCCTGAGATACTGTCCATTGCCAACTTAAAATGAGAGGGAGTACTGTAATGTTGGAGACGATAGTTTAATGTCTCATACAAAAAGTAAGTTTCCATCTACCAGCTCAGATGGAAGTGAAAGATCCTATTGCACTATTTAAATAACCACAGTGAGCTCACTTATGGTCCTAGCCAAGACTTTCCCCATAACCATCACCACTATAAATTAATCATCTGGTCATATCCACTGAGACTATCCATCTCAAAATGATATTGTATTTGCCAATACAGACCCTTTTAAAATGTCATTTTTAAAGCTGACATTCACTTAGAGTGTCCAAAAAGCAAGAATAATCATCTGTTTGTATTAACTTCATTTCTGAAGATCTTGTTGTAGGATCTCAAGTGTCCTATTTATTTCAGACTGAATTAAGTGTTCTGTCACACTAACTTACACCTTCTCAAAGCAAAAGAAGATCTCTTATTTTTTATTTAATTTGTGAAAACAGTCCATCCCACTATAATAAATGGCCACATTTAAAAAATTTAACAGTAACAATAGAGCTTAGGTAATACAGGCTGTATTTGTTACATTTCAGTCATAATAAACATGCAACACTTAAATCCCCCAAAAGAGTAAACAATTTGTTAAGTAATGTGCAGAATTTAGTACTACATTCTTACCCAATGTTGCAGTAGCAAGATCCCTAACTAAATTTTTGGTTGGATTTTCATTTTAATTGAAATTAGATTACAAACTGTGTCATGCTGCTTCATATTCTGTGGATACTGAAAAATATATTTTGCTATTTTGAAGTATATTAAGATGTGCACCTTGTGCGAAAAGTATTCACAGCAACTTCCATTCCCTCCCTATATAATTATTCTATGATATCAAAGGGAATTTGAGATGACTAATAAACAATAGCTAATGCACCCACGCCAGGAACAAAGGGCTGGATATTCATGAAGTCAGACAGACACCATAGAGGTGTGAAAATGGTAGCCACTACCTGATTCTGGGATTCTTGACCCCATTCCCAGGTTTTTCAGTTTTCACCAGTGCCACTTAAATGTGTGGTATTGTTCAACTCTTAAATCCACATCCTGTATCCCCAACTAGCTGTAGAATCATAGACCTATACAGCACGGAAACAGGCCCTTCAGTCTAATCTATCCATGCAGGCCCAAGTTTCCCAAACTAAACTAGCCCCAACTGCCTTGTATTTGGCCTATTAAGGGGATGGGCATGTCCTACTGAACAATTTTTATGGATTTGGCTAGATTTTTAAAGGATTCTTGATTCATCATTCCTCAGAAGTACCACCCATTCCCATGATCTTCATACCCTCCATGGTACCTCCATGTCCACTGCATCAACAACAGACTCCTCAGTGTCTTTAAAGAAACGGCTTTAAAACCTTCCACTCATTCATAACTTTTTACTTTCATCGACTCCATTCAATATAGGCTTAGAATAAGTGCCAAATTATCTCGATCCTCTAAAGTACCAATCATGGAAATGCAAAACCTCTTTATCTTGGGCAAATAAACATGTATAAGTGACAGGTGTGAAGTGAATTGATTAAAGAACCAGATCTATCTGTCACGCAGTGCTCAGTGTATCTATGATGGATTTCAAATTCACAGTCTGAAGAAGGGTCGCTAGACCCGATATATAAACTCCACTTTCTCTCCGTGGATGCTGCCAGACCTGCTGGGTTTCTTCAGCAATTTCTGGTTTATTTTTAAACCTAGTTCTTAAACTGCCACTATTGAAAGTAACGCCTATAGTTGTCTTTCACACACTGTATTGGCAGACTTGCTGTTCAGCTATAGCACGTATCCATTTTATTGTGCACCCATAGAGTCCTAGACTCATACAGCATGGAAACAGACCCTTCGATCCAACCAATCGATGCAGACCCAAGTTTCCTAAACTAAACTAGTCCCATTTGTCTGCATTTTCTAAACCTTTCCTATTCATGTACCAGTCCAAATGTCCTTTAAATGTTGTGACTGAACTTGTATCTACCACTTCCTCAGGCAGTTTATTCACACATACCCACTGTCTGAAAACGCTATCCCTCAGGTACCTTTTAAATCTTTCTCCCCTCACCTTAAAAATATACCCTCTAGTTTTGAACTCCCCTACCCTAGCAAAAAGACCTTTGCTATTCACCTTATCTTTGCCCCTCGTGATTTTATAAACCTCTGTAAGGTCACCACCACCCCCCCCCACCCCCTCAACTTCCTGTACTCCAGTGAAAAAGCCCATACAGCCTCTCCTTATAACTCAAACCCTCCAGTCCCAGAAACATCCTTATAAAGCTTTTCTGAACTCTGTCCAATGTATATTCCGATAATAGGGCTACCAGAACTGTACACAATGCTCCAAAAGTGTCCTCACCAACCTTTTTAACCATCCTATCTACCCAACTTTCAATGAACTATGTACCTGAACCCTTAGGTCTCTCTGTTTGACAACATTACCCAGGGCCCTACTGTGTAAATCCTGCCCTTGTTTGTCATAACAAATGCAACATCTCACATTTAGCCAAATTAAACTCCATCTGCCACTCGGTGGCCCAACTGATCAAGATTCCATCTAAATCTTAGATAACCTTCATTATCTACTTTCCCACCAATTTTGGCATCATCTGCAAACTTGCTAACCATGCCTCCTAAATTGTCATCTAAATCACCAATGTAAGTGACGAACTACAGTGGACCCAGCACCAATCCCTGCGAAACACTGCTGATCACAGGTCCCTGGTCCAAAAAACAACCCTCCACCACAACCCTCCATCACCAACCGTCCAGCTAATTTTCTACCAATTGCCAAGATTTCCCTGAATGGCATGTGATCGGACTTTACTAATCTGTCTACCATGTGGAACTTTGTCATACACCTCACTAAAGTCCATGTAGACAGTGTCTACTCCCCTGCCGTCATCCATCTTTTTAGTCATGCCCTCAAAAGACTTAAACAAGTTTGTGAGATATGACTTCCCATGCATAAAGCCATGTTGACTATCCCTAACCAATCCTTGCCTCTCCAAACGCATGTGAATCCTATCTCTCACAATCCCCTCCAACAATTTACCGATCACTGAAGTCAGACTCACTGGTCCTTGTATAGTGAACGAATTGCATTTGCATAAACTCAGCTAGTCAAGGAGGCGGGATGAGGTAGTAGGTAGGAAATGGAGGTGCGGCTTGAGGTGGAGGAAGGGATGGGTGAGAGGAAGAACAGGTTAGGAAAGCGGAGACAGGCTGGGATCATAGATAATGGGAACTGCAGATGCTGGAGAATCCAAGATAACAAAGTGTGAAGCTGGATGAACACAGCAGGCCAAGCAGCATCCCAGGAGCACAAAAGCCGACGTTTCGGGCCTAGACCCTTCATCAGAGAGGGGGATGGGGTGAGGGTTCTGGAATAAATAGGGAGAGAGGGGGAGGCGGACCGAAAATGGAGAGAAAAGAAGATAGGTGGAGAGGAGAGTATAGGTGGGGAGGTAGGGAGGGGATAAGTCAGTCCAGGGAAGACGGACAGGTCAAGGAGGTGGGATGAGGTTAGTAGGTAGGAGATGGAGGTGCGGCTTGGGGTGGGAGGAAGGGATGGGTGAGAGGAAGAACAGGTCAGGGAGGTAGAGACAGGCTGGGCTGGTTTTGGGATGAGTGGGTGGGAGGGGAGATTTTGAAGCTTGTGAAGTCCACATTGATTCCATTGGGCTGCAGGGTTCCCAAGCGGAATATGAGTTGCTGTTCTTGCAACCTTTGGGTGGCATCATTGTGGGACTGCAAGAGGCCCATGATGGACGTGTCGTCTGAGGAATGCGAGGGGGAGTTAAAATGGTTCGCGACTGGGAGGTGCAGTTGTTTATTGCGAACCGAGCGGAGGTGTTCTGCAAAGCATTCCCCAAGCCTCCGCAATAAACAACTGCACTTCCCAGTCGCGAACCATTTTAACTCCCCCTCCCATTCCTCAGACGACATGTCCATCAGGGGCCTCCTGCAGTGTCACAATGATGCCACCCAAAGTTTGCAAGCACAGCAACTCATATTCTGCTTGGGAACCCTGCAGCCCAATGGTATCAATGTGGACTTCACAAGCTTCAAAATCTCCCCTACTGCCACTGCATCACAAAACCAGCCCAGCTCGTCCCCTCCCCCTACTTCATCCCAAAACCAGGCCAGCCTGTCTCCGCTTCCCTAACCTGTAGTTCCTCTCACCCATCCCTTCCTTCCACCTCAAGCTGCACGTCCATTTCCTACCTACTACCTCATTCTGCCTCCTTGACCTGTCCATCTTCCCTGAACTGACCTATCCCTTCCCTACCTCCCCACCTATACTCTCCTCTCCACCTATCTTCTTTTCTCTCCATCTTCGGTCCGCCTCCCCCTCTCTCCCTATTTATTCCAGAACCCTCTCCCCATCCCCCTCTCTGATGAAGGGTCTAGGCCCGAAACGTCAGCTTTTGTGCTCCTGAGATGCTGCTTGGCCTGCTGTGTTCATCCAGCTTTATACTTTGTTATTATGTAAATATCAATGCTGCTTTGTGATTGTTCTTCAACAAAGATATTGGCCTCACCCAGGACTTTTAATTCAAAATGTATTTCAGTTTTGAAGTGTTTGAATATGGCTGGATATTACTAAATAGATGGGCCATGTTTAACTCAGAGCTGCTGACTGGTGTTAAAGACACTTGGGTTTTGCGTGACTGGAAGTTGACGAGAGCTCTGGAATGTGGTACAACTCCCCATACTCTCCCATCCCCTTGAACATTATGACTATAGCTAATGTTGCCTCATTCAGAGGTCGGATTGCGAGGCCTCAGGGTGGGGATTAACTGAATTGATTCTGAATTCCCTAAAAGTGTTTGAGCTTTACAGTATAGTGGACTGATAAACAAAGATCGTGTCTGGCAAGTCTGACAAATCAGAGGGGGGATCAAGATGTAATAAAATACAGAAACACAGCTTCTATATTATTCACCTCTGCTCAAGGCTAAACCACTGAGTAAAATAAAACTCTACAACAGTAGACTGCACATACTTGCTAGCACATCATTTTCAACATTTGGATGTTGGTGCCCCAGGCAGGTAGACAGTCACAGCAGACATTTGAACGATGTTTTTGAACCACAATGCAGATTGTGTTTTCATTTCTCCTTAAAATTAGTTTTCAGAAGAAGATTTGTGCTATTGTACCTTTTTGTTATTAGTTGATGTTGGCACAATATCTGATATATCTCTTGACAAATTGCACAGGCTACAAACAAAATTGGTAATACACATTTGCAATCAAAATGCCAGATATCCTTTAATGCATAAGCGCCAAAGATATTCACCTTAATCCTGATCCAAGTTCTTTAATAACTTCAAGTTTGAACAAATTTTGATAATTCTGCCTGGTCTTCATATTCATCCTAAATGATCAAGTCATTTGCTTATAGGTCAGGGAAGAACTGTTTAAAAATCAACACAGTTGGTTGCTGTCTTTGTGTTTCATCCGGATTAGCCCACGCACAGCGCCAATACTGTTACGTGTGAACATTCTTCTTTCCTGTGGACTTGCTTACATCATGATGTCGGACAAGATTTTGTCATACTTAGTAATTCTCAAATTGCCTCTGGAGCAGGTTAACCTGTGTCTGTGAACCTAGAATAAAATCCATGTTGAGTGATGGAGTAAGTGGCATTATTACTATTATGGAGCAGAACCATTGAGCTCCGCACTGCCAGTGATCTTTGTGTGAAGCAAAATTCATGGCCTCTTATCAACACCTTTGCAATTTTAGTCCAGGCCAGGTCCAAAAAGATTTTGTCTGCTCTATTTGTCCCAATAATGAAAATGTCTTCTGAAACGTATTTCTAAATCATGGACCAAAACGTTTTCAGCCTTTGGAAACAAGTTGATAAAATGGCTTTGGAAGAATGCATTTGTCATCCCACTACCATTAAGATTTTAAGAGACAGGAGAGGCAGTGGCCCAGCTACCACACCATCAGGGAGAGGAGCGGCCAATTCAAGTGATTGGCCCAGTGAAGATGATTTTATGACATGTTTAAAAGACATTTGGATAGGTACATGAATATAAAAGGTTTGGAGGGATATGGGCTAGGAGCAGGCAGGTGGGACTAGTTTAGTGTGGGATAATGTTTGGCATGGACTGGTTGGACCGAAAGGTTTGTTTCTGTATTGTATGACCCTATGACTCTGCTCGTATTTTACTGGTCTCAAAACAGCTTCCGCCCTTTTGGGAACCTCCCAGTGACTTCCTAGTGCAGCTGGGGTCTTCCTTGGCCCCATGGCCCCCAGAGGGCACTCCCAGGAACAAGAAACCCATGAGAGTGATGCAGATGCTGGAGGGTCATCTTACTGACCGTTGGAGCCAGTTTATCTGGCCTTATTGCAGATGCAAATCACTGACTGTTTCTTCAAGAGTGTCTCAACATGACCATGCTCCCTCCATGCTGCCGAAGCAGCAACCATTTCTGTTGATGGTGAATGCCAAGGCCACAAAGACCATAAGACAAAGTAGTGGAAGTAAGGCCATTCCTGCCAGCACTGGTTGATTGAGGTGGCAGCTCAGAGAGATGGACAGCTAACTCCACAACAGCTTCTTAATTGGTCACTGCCAGTAAAATTGCTGCAGTGGTTCAACTATTCACCACATTCAGCTCAGGACATGCATTTGGTTTCAAAGGGCAGAACCATTGAGCTCCGCACTGCTTAGGGCAGAATTTTCCTATTTTCAGTTTTGGTGGATGAGTTTCATGGATCTGAGTGACTTCTCCTCTACAGTCTTCCATTCCTCCTCATTAATTGCCCAAATTGAGCCTCTTTCTCAGAGAATCGCGTGCCACTGAGCTCACCACTGCTGGGACCTTCTAGCTTTCACACCTCTGGTACCATATTTAAGGCTCAGCTGGATACCACTTCAGATACTGTAAGCCAGGTTCTACCCCTCACACTGCATGGCATCGTGAACACGTGGACCAGAGAAAGGAAAACTCAATCCTGTTTCACAGATAGGGACCTGGAAGTGTAGCTGGACAGGATGGTGGAGAAGAGGCCCTCCTTTATCCAGCTGACTGCCACAAGAGGCCAGCCCAAGCCAGCTTGGACACAGATTTGCAGTCCAGGGGGTGCTGTGTCCCAGGTTAAAAGGATTGCATCAAGCTACTCACTCTTTACAGAAAAAAGCTCCGTATTTGACTGGAGAAGTGTATTACCATTCATCCAAGAATGGAAGACCTCAGCTGGCAACCATCCCAGTAATCTTCATTCTGTTGTACTGCTATCCTGTTACCACCAGCACTGACTCATTCGTAATCTGTACAAGCTTTTATCTGTCTTTGACAACTCATGTCCTGTCTTCTTTTATGCAGGCAGTAGGGGCTCCAAATGAACCTGGGGGCTGAGGCCGTAACCTAACTACCAGCTCCATTTTTGACAAGGAAGCTATTGCACGCTTGGAGGAATCACCAAAACCACAGCCTCCAGCAGCAAACAGACTTTCACCTCAGTGGATTCTCTTTTGTGATTAGACTCTGAGCACGTCACTGACAAATCCCTACAGCATGTCAAGAAAGAAACACCCAGATCTCTGATACTCCAAGAATTGCTGGACACCAAGTACCTGTTCAGACCCTAGCAGAATCTGAAACTCTGTTCTTGGCTGTTAATGACTTTGTCAAACTGCACAGATAATCACAGCCACATCAGGGAGAGGCTCTCGGTAAACTGGATCAAAGGATGGAGCAGTTCACTAATGTTTTCATTTGGCTCTGGTATTTGTGCATCTGGTTATCTCCATGAACAGTTTGATGAGTGCCTTAGAAAGCCAGATCCAGCTCACTGTGTCTGCCAGATTTGTGCACAGAACTGCACTCTGTCGTTCTAGCCATGGGTGCCCTGCATCTACCCAGTGAGTGAGAATGCACATCTCTGCAGCGAGAGATTAACTCTTTGTATCAACTTTTCAAGGAAGCACACTGCTATTCAAGCCTGGGAGACGTACAATGGGCAACTCACATGTTCATTCCAAATGAAATTCGTTGGTTCCAAGGAAAGCTGCTCAAAGTGCTGCCATTGGCAGGTTCAATATTGTTCGAGAGGAGGCATAAACATTTCAGGGCAATTTACCAGACTTGCGCGCTCTGAAACTTGGAAGGATTACCAGGGACATAAGGTTCAAAAAGAAATTGTTCAGGATTCCTGTCAACATGCTGGTTATCGTGAGCAACTTCCATACTTGTAGCATTTTCAGATTTTACCTCCTTCTAAGAATGCCTGGAGCTAAACATTTTCCAAACCAAATTAATCTTCTGGTAGGAATGACTATAACATTTACATCCCAATGTCAGCCATCAGCTGTGACATCATCAATTTGTCAACAGTGCATTAAGTGATTATATCACTGGTTGAGTAATTATTAACACTGTCATTTGGGTCAATGTGTTGGAGATTGATAACTCATTTTTCCTCTAAAATTGTCTTAGAAAGCTTTTTGAATTTTTTTTAATATATGTCACTTGCCAAAGAGGGGAAGAAAAGAGACTTTAGACCCTGTGCCTTCACCTGTCAGTCATGTGAATAACGGTCTGTTGAGAGAGTTTAGAAGCAGAACTTAATAGTTTCAATCGTAAGTGGCATGTTAGTTGTTCTGCAATTTGTTATTTAAGTTGGCTGCTTAAATTATTATCATTTACCTAATCCTGGGATAATATATACCGTTGTCTTCTGGAAAAGTTATAAATTCAGTTACATTTTGGATAACAGCAATAATAGCAAAAAGCTTTTTCCCAGAGTGGGGGACTCAATTACTAGGGGTCATGAGTTCAAAGTGAGAGGTGGAGAGTTTAAGGGAGGTATGCGTGGAAAGTTCTTTACACAGAGGGTGGTGGGCGCCTGGAATGCATTGCCAGCGGATGTGGTAGATGCAGACACATTAGCGTCTTTTAAGATATATTTGAGCAGGTACATGGATGGGCAGGGAGCAAATGGACACAGACCGTTAGAAAATAGATGACAGGTTAGACAGAGGATCTTGATCGACGCAGGCTTGGAGGGCCGAAGGGCCTGTTCCTGTGCTGTAGGTTTCTTTGTTTCTTTATTTTGTTTCTATATTCACAGACCCACCTTGACCTGCAAATATTTTGCATATTTTTTTCTCTGGAACCACTGCACAACTAATAAAAATATGACTTTGTTTTAATTTTTGTTTAAATAGTGCCAGCCATGGTTCAGTTGGTAGCACTCCTCTCTGAGTTATGTAGTGCAGGGTTCATGTTCCAATCTAGGCCTTGGATCACGACAATGGTGCATTTCAAATTAGATATTTAATGAAGCCACATCTGCCTGCTCAGATAGATGTCAAAGATACAATGGTAAAAGAAGAGAAAGTGCTTTGCTCCAATGTCCCAGCCAATATTTATTTCTCAATCGAAGTCATGTTATTGAGCACAGTCCTGGAATTCACATTACAGGAGGGGATGTGATTGCACTGAAGAGGGTGCGGAAGAAATTTATCAGAATAATGCCTGGGCTGGGGAGTTCAGTTATGAATAGAGATTTGTTAAGCTGAAGAGAAATCAGAGTTAATATTTTGGATCCAGTGACCGTTGTCAGCTCCGAAGGATGGTCACTGAACCCGAAACATTAACTCTGATTTCTCTGCACAGGAGCTGCTAGACCTGCTGAGGTTTTCCAGCAACTGCTGTTTTTGTTTCTGATTTATAGCATCAGTTTTTGTTTTTCATTGAATAAGCTGGAATTGCTTTCCTTGGAGCAGAGGAGGCTGAGGGCGGACATGATTGAGATGTGTGAAATTATAAGAGGCACAAACAGGGAGGGTAAACAGGAAGGAACTTTTCCCCTGTGGAAAGATCAATGACCAAGCGACACAGATTTGAGGTAAGGGGCAGGATGTTCAGATGATGATGAAAGTCTGGAACTCATTGCCTGTCAAGGTGGTAGAGGCAGAAACCCTCATAGCATTGAGTCAGTATTTAAATGTACACTTGCAATGTCAAGGCCTTGCAGGCTTTGGGCCAAGGGCTAGAAAATGGGATTGGAATAGGTAGGTCCTTGTTTTTGACTGGTGTAGATTCAATGGGCTGAAGGGTCTTTTTCTGTGCTGTAGACGTTAATGACTATGTCTAAACTGATCATTGTTGCATTTTTGTTTGTGGGAGCTGCCTAGACAGATATTGACTGCTACGTGCCCTACATTATAACAATTACTACATTTCAAAAAGTAAATAAGTGTCTGTCAACCACGTTGAAATGATCAATGATCATGTAAATTGCAATATAAATTTAAGTCTTCCTTTTGTTTTTATTACAGCCCTTCCTAAATGTATTAATCGTTCATCAACATCTTCTACACACGTACATACATCTGCACCATCATTAAGACCACCTATTTACACTTCGGTAACATACTTGACTCCACCTCATTTACACTCACGCACTGCTGAAACCTTCAACCATGGGCCCAATTTCTAATTAAATATGGCATGTGATGGTCTTACATTTCTCTCGTGATAAGCCCAAAAATTTCCGATTTCTTAGACCTTTACTATGCTTAAATTTAAAGTAACAGTAATTAGGTTTCAAGAGAGCCTTTTCCAGTTAACAAAAATTGTGTAAACATCATGAAAGAACCTAGATGATTTTTTTAAACTTTTATTGACAGTCTTTTTTTTATTTCAAAACTTATAGATATTTTGTTTCATGTGGACATGAGTCACTTTGGAGTGAAGTTGCCTGTTTAAATTGAGTTCTTACAATGGGGAATCTTTAGATAATCATTTGTTGGTTATGTCACCCTGGTTCAAAACAAAATCCTTTCAGTTGGCAACAGCATATTGTTTTCAAAACATGGGACCACGTCCTAATTTTATCTCCACTGTGTTTCTCTTATAGGAGCAGTGGTCGTACCATGGCAGAAAAATCTTCAGTTATGTTTGTATTAGCCATATTTCCATTATAAAGGAGGGAGGGGATGGCCTAGTGGTATTATTGCTGGACTGTTAAACCAGAGACCCCAATAATGTTCTGGAGAAACAGGTTCACATCCAACCAATACAGAGGGTGGAATTTGAATCCAATAAAAACTAGAATTAAGAGTCCACTGATGACCACAAATCTGTTGTTGATTATTGCGAAAACACAGCTGGTTCATTAATGCCCTTTAGGAATGGAAAGCTACCATTCTTACCTGGTCTGGCCTACATGTGACTCCAGACCCGTAGCAATGAAGTTGATTCTTAACTGCAGCCTGGGCAGGCAGTTAAGGATAGCAATGCATGCTGGCCAGCAATGCCCACATCCCATGAATGAACTTTAAAAAATATAAAGAAGTCAGGCCAATCCCTACCCCGTGTCCTGGGTAGAGGGCAGAAAAATTGAGGTAGAGGTTGATGAGGGTCGAGCTGTGGATGTGGTGTATATGGACTTCAGTAAGGCATTTGATAAGGTTCCCCATGGAAGGCTCATTCAGAAGGTCAGGAGGAATGGGATACAGGGGAACTTAGCTGCTTGGATACAGAATTGGCTGGCCAACAGAAGACAGCGTGTGGTAGTAGAAGGAAAATATTCTGCCTGGAAGTCAGTGGTGAGTGGGGTTCCACAGGGCTCTGTCCTTGGGCCTCTACTGTTTGTAATTTTTATTAATGACTTGGACGAGGGAATTGAAGGATGGGTCAGCAAGTTTGCAGACGACACAAAGGTCGGAGGTGTCGTTGACAGTGTAGAGGGCTGTTGTAGGCTGCAGCGGGACATTGACAGGATGCAGAGATGGGCTGAGAGGTGGCAGATGGAGTTCAACCTGGATAAATGCGAGGTGATGCATTTTGGAAGGTCGAATTTGAAAGCTGAGTACAGGATTAAGGATAGGATTCTTGGCAGCGTGGAGGAACAGAGGGATCTTGGTGTGCAGATACATAGATCCCTTAAAATGGCCACCCAAGTGGACAGGGTTGTTAAGAAAGCATATGGTGTTTTGGCTTTCATTAACAGGGGGATTGAGTTTAAGAGTCGTGAGATCTTGTTGCAGCTCTATAAAACTTTGGTTAGACCGCACTTGGAATACTGCGTCCAGTTCTGGGCGCCTTATTATAGGAAAGATGTGGATGCTTTGGAGAGGGTTCAGAGGAGGTTTACCAGGATGCTGCCTGGACTGGAGGGCTTATCTTATGAAGAGAGGTTGACTGAGCTCGGTCTCTTTTCATTGGAGAAAAGGAGGAGGAGAGGGGACCTAATTGAGGTATACAAGATAATGAGAGGCATAGATAGAGTCGATAGCCAGAGACTATTTCCCAGGGCAGAAATGGCTAGCACGAGGGGTCATAGTTTTAAGCTGGTTGGTGGAAAGTATAGAGGGGATGTCAGAGGCAGGTTCTTTACGCAGAGAGTTGTGAGAGCATGGAATGCGTTGCCAGCAGCAGTTGTGGAAGCAAGGTCATTGGGGTCATTTAAGAGACTGCTGGACATGCATATGGTCACAGAAATTTGAGGGTGCATCCATGAGGATCAATGGTCGGCACAACATTGTGGGCTGAAGGGCCTGTTCTGTGCTGTACTGTTCTATGTTCTATGTTCTATGTTCTAAAAGAGGTGCAGCAATTCCATCATAACAAAGCTTTTATCGCTGAAATGTTAACAGCCATTGAATATGTCTGCTACATATTGCATTCTTGTCCATTCTTGTGAGGCCTTTTATGTATCCTCTTCAAGTGGTGTGGTAAGGGGAGAAAAGGTATATTTCTCGCTAATACTATCATTGCAAGACTAGATACAAGGCCTTTGTAACTGGCATTCAAAATTGCTGTGCTAAGTGAAGTGGGATTTTAAATCTTATATTGTGCATTTCCCTCAACCCAAGGATAAGTTGTTGTGTTCTTGCAGACCCAGACTTAATCCTTTTTGGGGAAAATGACTCCCTTTTCAGCTGCCTGTGGAAAAGATTTTCTGCCCCTCTCCGCTCCAGAGACAAAGTTCCAGGTGCAGATTGGAATCCTTTGATCATAAACAGAAAATTCTGAAATTTCTAAGTATTTCTGACATTTGAAAGAGAAATAAAGCATGGGAAGTGAGGCTACTTTCAGTCATAGGGTCTGTCATCAGAATCAGCATCATCACAGCACAAAAAAGGCTTTCGTCTCCATATTGCCTGTATGAAAGAACAACTCAGTAAGTTCTGCCCCCCCTGCCTTTTCCCAAATCTACGTACATTTTTCTCTTCAGATAATTATCCAGTTTCCTGCCAAATGTGATGTTGAATCTGCCAACAGCACATTCTGAGGCAGTGTATTCCAGATCCTAACCATTTGCTGTTCTGCAAGAACAAGTCAGAGGCTTGGAATACTGCAGTGAGTAACTCATCTCCTGAGTCCCCAGAGCCTGTCCACCAATCTACAAGGCATAAGTCCATTTGTCTGGAATGGTACAGCTCCAACAACATTCAAGAAACTTGACACCATCACAAAGCAACCCACTTTCTTGGCACCACGTCCACAAACATGAATGCTTTGAAGATAGTTTAGAAGAAGTTTATGAGAATCTTTCCAGGGATGAGACACTTTTTAGCAATGAAGATAGTTTGAAGAAGCTGGGACTGTTTTCCCTGAACAGGAGAGATCTGATAGAAGTTTCTTGCCTATGAGTGTTCCTGACAGAGTTGATAGGGAGAAACTCTTCCTACTTGTAAACCGATTGGGAACCAAAAGGCACGGTTTTAAAATATTTCACAAAAGAGGCAAAAGCAAGGTGAAAAATGGCATTTTCACACAGCAGCTCATTTAGGTTTAGGAAAGGATTGCCTGCAGGTGTAGTGGAGGCAAATTCAGTTGAAACATTCAAGAGGATGTTATTTGATTATTTAAAGTAACAATGTGGAGGGTCATAGGAAAAAGCCAGGAAATTGGCACTAAGGTAAAATGTTTAGTGAATCGCGCAGGCATAATGGTCTCCTTCTGGTAGAGAACAATTCTGCAATTCTGTGAACTTGCTGTTCTTGTGTACAATGTAATTAAATAACACACAAGGCTAGCAAGTCAACCCCTGCAAAAGCAGGAAATAAATCATTGAATTAGCTTTATTGTCACATGCACTCAAATGAGTATAGTGAAAAGCTTATATCACCACTTACAGCATCATCTTAGGTACAAAGATACCTAGGTTCACCTTCTTCTGTCACAAGATTAGTTACTGTGTAACAATGTAACCAACACATGGTACCTTGCTAGATACAGAGTATTTAGGTTCTCTTCTTAGTTATGGAATAGAGAAATGAAGAAAAAGGAAAGTTACATTAGAGTTATATACAGTATAACCATTGGCCAGAAAAACAAGAACCAATGTTAAAAAGACAAATATCACAATCTCTCCAAGGGCTGTCTGCAGCAGTCCTGCACAGGAACCTGACCGCTAGCTATAGTCACACTCCACCCCAGACTGCTGGCCCGCTCCTCCTCTGGGCCACACCTCTTTATATGCATGCTTATCCCTCGTCCTTTAAACAGCTGTTTACTCATAAAGAGGTCATAACTTGTTTTTCTAACTTTTCTAGTAGTTGTACATTCTGACACTACCAGTAAGAGGCTGTAAGGTTTTGGAGTAGATCTGTAGCTTGGGTTGTGGGTGTTGGGGTTGGTTGGCTCACCGAGCGGGTTTGTTGTTCTGCAGCTGTTTCATTACAGTGTTTGGTAACATCCTCAGTGCAGCCTCTGATGAAGTGTCGGTGTGTTTTCCCGCCTGGTTTTTAAACTCGGGTCCGTTGCGCTGGATTGCCTCACTTCCAGGTTTCGTCCATAGTGGAATGTATATGGAGTCGAGTTCAATGTGTTTATTAATAGCCTACTTCGTGGAGTGCCATGCTTCCGGGAATTCTCATCCTTGTCTCTGCCTAGCCTGTCCCAGGATTGTGGTGTTTTCCCAGTCGAAGTTGTGGCTCTCCTTGTCCGAGTGGATTGAGATGAGTGATGGGCTTAGTAATAACTGGAACCAGATATTAAAATATACGATAAACCTGGTTAATTGGTGTACTTTCCAATCATTTAGGATTGATGGTGCTGTAATGGAAAATTGACTGAAAAATCTGACGTAGAAACTTATAGTCAGTCCTGCACTTTAATGCCAAGTGTAAGAACTGATCAGCCTAAATTTGACTCGTAGAGTCATTCAGCATGGAAGCAGACCTTAGGTCCTAATAGTCTGTGCTAACCAAATATCCTGAACTGACCTAGTCCCATTAGCCAACATTAGCCCCATATCCATCTAAACCCTTCCTATTCATGTACCCAATGACGTGACTTTTAGACTTAGACTGCTTACAGTGTGGAAACAGGCCCTTCATCCCAACAAGTCCACACTGACTCTCAAAGGATCCCACCCAGACCCATCCCCCCCCATAACCCACCTAATCTAACCTCCCTGAACACTATCGGCAATCTAGCATGGCCAATTCACCAATCTTTGGACAGTAGGAGGAAACTGGAGCACCCGGAGGAAACCCGTGCAGATGTGGGGAGAAGGTGCAAACTCCACTGAGACGATCACCCTAGGATGGAATCGAACCTGGGCCCCTGGTGCTGTGAGGCAACAGTGCTAACCAGTGAGCCACCGTGCCCTTTTAAATGTTGTAATTGTACCCACCTCCACCGCTTCCTCTGGCAGCACATTTCACTCATGCACCACCCTCTTCATGAAAAAGTTATCCCTTGGGTCCCCTCTAAATCTTTCCCCTCACCTTAAACCTGTGCCCTTAAATCGATGGAATGGAAAAGGAGCAAGGATTAATTTTGATGTTATAATAGAAGGAAGGTTCCAGTTCAGTTCTGTTGGTAACACCTTACTTCCGAGTGTAACTATTTGAGGCCAAGTCCTATCATCGGTTTAAGCATATGAGCCTGTGCTGAGAGATTACTGCATTGTTAGAGTGCTGTCTTTTGAATGAGACGTTAAGTTGGGACTCCAAGGAATTGTATGTAAAGGATTTCTTACACTATTAAAAATGAGGAATTCTCTAGTATTCAGGCTGCCATTCTTCCCTTAACCATCATAATCAATTACAGATGATCAGGTCATTGATTCACTTGCTGTATGTGGAACTTGCTATGCACAATTTTGCTATCAGGTTTGCCAATCTATCAACATTTAATGCACTTCAAATTTTTCCATCAGGTGTCCTTGAAAAAGGGTAACACACTATAAATGGATTATTTTTAAAATGATAGTGCATTGAAATGACATTTAATGTAATTTGTTAACATTAGGTTATAAAGGGAAGTGGACTGGACATTCTCTTATGGAATGCAAATGATGGAATTTTTAAAGTATCTGAAGCTTGTAAAGCTTGTTAAAAATTCTGCAGTATCCTTTCATATCACTCTATCAGATTGCAGTCAACCCCATGTGTAAAAGAGCTTCATTTTTCTGCCACCTTAAATTGTTTTCATATATATACACTTGGCATACGCGCTGTCCCGTCCTTATCAGCCACAATACATACTGCAACATTAATGATCAACCTCATTTTTTCACCCCACTCATGTTTTTGTTTACTTACTGATACCTTATAACTGGATACAAGGGATTGAGCACAATACAGGCCATTTTGCAAAGATGTGCAAGAATTTAAAACATGACCGTTCTTTATGGCAGATACTGATGACACTTCAAAATGGCACCGACACTCATGCCAACCATTCCCTTTCATATTGAACCTATAAGTCAACCCCCAGAATTTTTCCAAGATTTCAAAGGCAAACTTAAATATTGATATTTACTGTATTAAGTTTGCTGGTAGTTTCAATGAAGAAATATTTCCACTTTTTTGCCATTCATGCATATGTAAAATCTAAAAGAAATTAATTTTGTTTCTGACTTTATCAACATTCTAACCAGATTGAAAGCATTTCCAAGATATGAACATAAAGAGCTTGAAAAACCAGGAGACACATAAAAGAAGCCCTCATAAGTTGGATGACCATTATAGATTACCTTTAAATAATCAATGCCACAGCAACTAAACTCAGTGCCTGCCTTCTCTGTCATCAGTGCACTGTACCTGTAATATGTGCATCAACTACATCAGGTTGATATAATTAAGTGCTGTTCACATAAAGAAACACTCGTCAAAACTGTAATCAAGCAAAATTGACCAAAGCCAAAGTGGGTGATGTGAGGAGAAGTAAGTGAAAACTTGATCAAAGTGGCTGATTTGAAAGGCTAAGAGTGGGGAGGGCAGAGTGATTCTAGGAGGGAATTTCAGTGTTTAAGATCTAAATGGCTGAAGATCCCACTGTAGTGATGGGATGATGGACAAGAGGTTCGGGCTGGTAGAGGTAAGGTGTGGTGGCCCACGAAAGTAAGAACTAGGAGTAAAGAGTTAAGGCTTTCGAGCCTATTCTGCCATTTGATACGAAAGCTGGGAGTCCATTACCGAACTGTACTCTCAAGTGGAAATGCTGTTGAGTAGACCTAAAAGAGGAGGGAGAGGAGAGAAAATACTTTGAATGAAATACAGTTCTTTGGAGGATTAACAGGGTAGATGTGACAAGATGTGGAGCAGCATGATGGCTCAGTGGTTAGCACTATTGCCTCATAGTGCCAGGGACCTGGGTTTGATTCCACCCTTGGGCAACTGTCTGTGTGGAGTTTGCACATTCTCCCCATGTCTGCAAGGCTTTCTTCCAAGCACTCGGTTTCCTCCCATAGTCCACAGATCTGCACACTAGGTGGATTGGCCATGGGAATTGCCCATAGTGTGCGGGCTCAGTGGCTTGATTCTGTTAAATTGCTCACAGTAGCCAGGGATGTGCAGGGTTGGGGGCGGGTATGGATGGGATGGTCTTCAGGGGGGCAGTGTGGATTTGTTGGACCAAATAGCCTGCTTTCACGCTGTAGGGATTGTACGATTGAAAATGTTAATTCCCCTTTTGGCAGAGTCTATGACCAGAGGGCATAATCTCAGAGTAGGTGGTCATCCATTTCAGACAGAAATGGAAGGATTATTTTCTCTGAGGGCAGTTAATCTGTGGAATGCTCTATGGCATAGTTGTGTCGAGCTGGACTGTTAAATATATTCAAAACTGAGACTGTTTTTTAATCAAAAGAGAAACAAGGATTATAGGGAAAAGGCAGGAAATTGGAGTTGAAGATTATCAGATCAGCCATGATCTCATTGACTAGTAAAACAGCTTCTACTGGTCATCATAAGACCACAAGGCACGGGAGTAGACCATTCAGTGCAGGCTTGGCTGCCAACTTATAACAAGGAATGAACTTCATTCAATTTATTTTTCATGGCTCAGTTTCTGAAAAATAAACAAGTTATTGAAAACTTTCATGTTTGTAGGCAACTTACAAGCCTTTGGTGAAGCAGGTTATAGAGGAGATCTTCCATCCAGACCGACCTGACGTTGTGGATATTGAGTACATGTCTGGTGGCTTAACAGAACTCCTCAAAACTGGATTCAGCATGTTCATGAAGGTTAGTTACAATGCAATGAAGAATTTGGCAAGCATTGTTATTAAGGTCCATTTCTTACAATGTAAAGTGACAAAGACTTTTGGTTATGTCACTGTGCGTGCACAATTGTAAAAGTGTGCTCTAAAATGTTAGCTTGTTACAGTTACGCTTCAGGAAAAAAATGTCAAATTAGTAGTTTATAAACTTTTAAATCTCTAGCTATGTTGCTCTGATATTGCTAGAATCCATTGTCCACCCCGATTGACCTTTAAGAAATTTTTAAAAATGAAGAATTTATAGATTGCCTATAAGATCCAGACCAGTACATTAACGCTGCTGGAGTGACAGAGCTGCCCACCTGTTTGATTGTCTAGCTGCTCTGAGTGATATGACTTGAAATCCTCCACTCAACCCTTCCTGGAGCTCCAATCCCCACCAAGTCGTCTGAGTTGGATATGGCTCCTTGGAATCTGGTCAGATCAAGCACCAAACTGACCATGGTCAACCTCTGGACTGCAATTAAACAAGCCCCCTGACTGACTGTAAGAGCGTCCCTTGACTGATCATAGCTTCCCCCCCTGCACCTTGATACCACTAAGGTCCCCTTTGACTTCAGACCAGTCCAGTTGATTGAAACACATGCAGTGTGTTCGCTGTGTAAACTGCTGGAACATGCTGTAGACATATCATTATTATAGCCCAGCATCTTACAGCGATATATCCACCCCTTGACTATTCAGCGCTGTGCTAAGTTGATCCCTCTGTGCTGTGAAAATTCAGCTATGATGTATCTCAAAGTCAAATTGCGTGAAAATGCTTCCCATTGAGACTTAACCATGATTAGTAATTTATTGACAAAGAACTGAAGGAGACTGAGTTCCTGTGCAAGCTGGAGAACTGGAGAGAAATATTAATCAAAGAAAGAAACATGTTCAGCAACAATATTGTATCTCCAACAATCGCAGACATTCGTGTCCAATTACTCGAGAAAATATTATCAGCCCTGAAAAATCTAAATTACAACAGCCAAAATAATCAGAAATGAGCAACAGATTTTTACCCTGCACACTGGAAAAAAAAAGATCATTTCCGTCACAAGTTAATAATGTTTGAGGTCACAGGCCGAATGCTTTCTGAACAATTAAGGTTTGTAGAATTATACTTTTTAACTGTAATCTTAAAAACATCTTTTTCCCATTTACCACAATTTTTTTTCCCCAGAGTGAACACAGTAACTAATGAGTCAAAATTTAGTAAATCTTTCTATCGTTACTATATATCAAGCTCATTAGTAAACTAGCTGAGCATGAATTAGTTTTTGTGCTGATATTTTGTAGCAGAGTTCTCGACTGTTCACACGATAAAAATGTTTGTTTTCACTTAGAAAGTAATTGTTTGCAAAGATCTCATCAGCAAAATTGATGAGTGAGCAAATTTCTATCCCTTGATATAAGTTTGTATTTTTTTTCTTCTATTTAAGAGGAATTAAGTAACAGCCTATTTGAATATTATGGAATAGGATACAAACAATGTAACATTTTTTCTTTAAAATGATTAATCAAATTGCCTTCTTTTCCAAAGCCATTATTTGCAACAGGGGATATATAATGCTTGTAGATGAATGGATTATTTTCAGTTAATTCTAACTTTAACACAAATTTTATATTCGTTGTCTAAATAAATTTTAACCAACATTCCTCCGCCACGAACAACAATTTTATAATGATGTAGATGACCCGAACCTTTTCAATCTTGTATTGATATTGTATATTTTTTCTTTGGAATTCCTGTCTGCTAAATGTAATGCTCCTAACATTCTGCTTTAGGCTCCTGCTGATTTTGAAGGGGCAAGCAGTATGTATACTATAAATACTTTACAAAATTATAGTCACACTCAAGTTGAAGGGAGACTTGGTGTGCTCCATTCTTCAGAATAACATAGTGACTTCACAGTCTGTGTATTAGGGTGCTAAATTAATGGCTTCATTATAAACTGAATTGCTGCATTTTGAACAGTTAAATTTATTAAGTGATTGACTAAATATTTCTGGAATTTGTTTTGCATTCTTTGTGTTGTGTTTATAAAACTTTCTTTATGACACTTATGAAAATATATTTCTAGACAGGCTACTGAAGAGGATTTCCTCGCAAGGGGCTATTTTTGACATGCTGTGAAAAACAACTTCTCTAACTGTATTCCACCCTCTACTGCTGTAACAGCCTCCCCAGCATGTTATATTTAATGCAAAGCTTACATTTAGCAATATTATAACATTGAGTCATGTGTAGTTTAAGGAAGCTTGTTTTTAAGATAGAGCTACCGTTCAAAACATTTTCACACTTAAAATTATAATTGTTTACATAACACAGCTGTGCATTTTATTTCCATTGTACTTGCAGGAATTTTGTTAGTATCATATTTCTGTTGCAGTGATCTGTACGTATTATTGCGCAGGTTTATAGTTTATAATCCGATCATATTGGCAGTGACCAGGAGTAAGGGTTTGAATATGGCAGCAGCATGTGGGCTGCCTTGCTTATTGCGTTCTCACTATTTTAATGGATCCAGAAAGTATGTTGGGTATTTCTACTCCTCTAAAAGTTCTTCTCTCTATCTTGGCACACAGTAATAATTAGATTTTCTGTTCTAACAGCATTAACAGATGTTCTGATAATCACGGTTGCCTCCTCAAGCATTTTGTTTTCAGCATTATAATTGACAGAAGTGACAGATTTTAACTTCACACTTCATGTGGGTTGTGTGTGTGTGCATGTGCGCGCACGCGTGTGTGTGTGCATGTGAGATAAATTCATTAAACAAAAATACAACAGACAACCAGTGTGTCCACTTCTAAACTGGTGAAAATAGCACAAAATCTTTGTTGAAGCATTGTGAGCCTGAGTTGGAATGAGATGTAAACTTTGTTCCAAATTTATTTCTGAAGCATTGTTCCATATTATTAACCTAACAGGTGAGTCGTCCCCATCCCAGTGACCACCCGCTGCTTATCCTATTCCTTGTGGGTGGAGTCACAGCTTCAGAGGTTCGAATGATAAAGGAATCAGTTTCAATGCACAAACCCAGCTGTCAGGTGAGTCGCGATTTCATTTAAACAATGTGGTGAGCTAGCATTGCACATTTTACAAATAAAAAGGCTATGGTTGTAGAAATGATTGTACCCTAAAAATGCTATGTAAGGTTTATGCTGAGTTAGTTGACTGACTAGTATTCCAAAGAAGAGTCATGTCAGACTTGAAGTATTGGAGGGAATTGAAAGCAAAGATGAAAAATTTAAAATCGAAACAAACTACAAAGACACCAGCAGCTGTTTAGTAACTTGCCAAAGTGGCCACTGTATGTATGTGGTCAGTGTATGCAGGGTATTCTACTGTGGAGGACATTAGTAGATTAGAATAATAACCTTAAATGTTAACTCTGTTTCTATCTCTACAGAAACTGCCAGATCTGTTGAGTTTCTCCAGCACTTTTTTTTCAGATCCCCAGCATCCACGGCATTGGGTTTGGTGCTCCCAATTTTCAACCTGTAACTTGTCTCGAAAGTGTATTGGTCTTATCTAAGGGTATTATTGGAATTTATTAATGTCCTCTACTGTAAAATATCTGGCACACACTGACCATCTACACACAAATAGTGACCACTTTGACAAGTTACTAAATAGCTGCTGGTGTCTTTGTAGCTTGTTTTGATTTTAAAATTCTCGTGTTTGTTTGCAATTCCCTCCAATACTTCAGTGCTCCTGATCTCTGTAATCTCCTCCAGCCGTTTAGATATCAGCACGCTTAATTGTGACCTTTTAAGCATCCCCAGTTTTATTGCTCTGCCATTGGAACACAATGCACTAATCTCTATTACTCCCTCTCTAAACCTCTGTGTCTCATTCCTTTTCTTTCTTCTAGTAAGACACACCCTAAAATCTATCATTCTGCCTTTGCTTTTAGTCAATGTATGCTGATACTGTCTCATGTGGCTCAGTCTAATTTTGTTTCCTTGTGCTGCTACAAAGCACCTTGGGGCATTTTATTGCATGGCCATACATAAGTATACATCGTTATTCAATCTTTTGCAAATCCTCCTCGTTAGGCAGTTCCTCAGGAGAGAAAATGACATGTATCCATTCCAGTTCAGTGGGTTCTTAAATGACTGATAAGGCCACTGCACTTTCTGCAGACTCTGCCTTTTACAGGCAGGGAGGTGGTGCTTGAAGGAATGGACATATGGATAGGCTTTTTGAGGGTTTGTGCGCTTTATCTGACACTTTGCATGTCCACGGCAAACGATTTTCTGAAGAAAGTTCCAGACCCGAAACATCAGCTTTCCTGCTCCTCTGATGCTGCTTGGCCTGCTGTGTTCATCCAGCTCTACACCTTGTTATCTCAGATTCTCCAGCATCAGCAGTTCCCTCTATCTCTCAAAGTATTCAGTGCATTCCTCGATGAACATTCTCCAGTTTAGTTGGCCACAAGTCATGTTCTCCCATGTGTAAAAGATAATGTCTTTGACAAAGGGTGCTTTGTGGACATTACAAAAGCATTGCTTCTGTTCTTCAGGGTGCCTTCAGCAACAATCAAGTCCTGAGTAAACCAGTTGCTTCACAAGCCTCATGCCATGCATTGGAACAACATATTCTGTCCAACAAATCTGATTGTCTGTTTATGAAGTATTGGCGCTGGGAACTTAGCTTGGGAGAGCCTGTTAATGTTGGACCACCTTCTTGCTGCTAAATTTAGAGGATCATGTGAAGATGCCTTTGGTGGAACTTCTCCAATTCTCCAAAGCCTGGAGAAGACAGGTCATCACTGATTTGAGATGAGATAATGGGAACTGCAGATGCTGGCGAATCCAAAATAATAAGGTGTGGAGCTGGATGAACATAGCAGGCCAAGCAGCATCTTAGGAGCACAAAAGCTGACGTTTCGGGCCTAGACCCTTCATCAGAAGAGGGGGACGGGGAGAGGGTACTGAAATAAATAGGGACAGGGGAAGTCGGATCGAAGATGGACAGACAAGAAGATAGGTGGAGAGGAGACAGACAAGTTAAAGGGGCGGGGATGGAGCTTGTAGAGGTGAGTGTAGGTGGGGAGGTAGGGAGGGGATAGGTCAGTCCAGGGAGGACAGATAGGTCAAGGGGGCGGGATGAGGTTATTAGGTAGGAAATGGAGGTGCGGCTTGAGGTGGGAGGAGGGGATAGGTGAGAGGAAGAACAGGTTAGGGAGGCGGGGGCGAGCTGGGCTGGTTTTGGGATGTGGTTTTAGCTTCAGTTTAATTTTCCTGACATTTTAGTTCAACAAAGCAATAAACCGGTTGAGGGTGCCCATGTCACAATATCCAAATAGGAGCCATCACCTTCATGAGAAGGAAACAAATAAGGGAAATACCTTCAATTAAAGCTCACGAGCACAAGATAAATACAGATTAGGAACTATTTAGCCCTCTATGATTTGCCTATCTACAAAAACCCAACAACATACATCAATTGCTTTATAAATAATTCCAGGCTTTTTCTTATCTCTGCCAATTTCTGTCTGGAATTCTGTTTCATTTATTGATAATTCCATGAAATAAACTTACTGATTGGAGTCTAACATTTCCTTTTCTAGTTTAAACCTTTGTTGCTTTGTTCTATTTTTGTTATTTAAGAGTAGTTTTCCAGAACTTCTTTTAATGCCATTAACTGAAACAGAAAATCACCTTTCTGATGAAGGGTCGAGGTCCGAAACGTCAGCTTTCCTGCTCCTCTAGTGCTGCTTGGCCTGCTGTATTCATCCAGCTCTACACCTTGTTATCTCATCACCTTTCAGTCCCATTTGTTAAGCCCTGTAGTTCCTTATTTCTCAGTGATCGGTTGCCAAGGATAAGGCTCATTAAACTTTTGCGCCCGCCTCCCCCACCACTAATGATTCTAGTTTTTGGATACAAAGATATTTCAAGAAATATCTCAGATTTTTGATCAAGTTAGACTTGGTACAAGGCATTAGCCGGATGTTAACGCTTCCTAAATACAATGACTGAAGAGACAGAATCAAAACTTAAACTTAAATTGCACCCTCCTTAACTTGATAGTTTGTGGAGTAATTCACATTTTTCACCAAAAATATCTTGGAGCACTTATCCTTGCAAAAATGAAAACTTTGTAGCTGCATAGTTCATCAGCAAACTAAAAGCACTCCAATTTCCTGCTGCCTAGAAAAATTGCTATTTGAATGGATCCAAGTGGATTTTTTGTTTCTGCTAAAGGGGACTATTTTGGAAAAATGCTATAAGTGTACAGCATTTTGATCACTATCTAAAGCAAAGGTCTGAAGCAAATGCTAGCATTTCAGGTGTGACCTAAGTGAAAGTACAATTCTCAAATTCTCTGCAAAACATTAACGATGCTGGCATGCCTTTCTCTTTCAATGCTGATTTACCTGATGTGAATTGCATTATTTCAAATTTTTCAAATTCCTAACATTCCAGCATTCATAGCTTATTTTATTTGTTCATAGTGGGTGCAAAAAAGCAGCAACAAAATGCTCTCAATAGCTGAAAGCGTGTGGCTTCTGGGGCCAATTGTCACTGCAGTAGAAGCTGTGTCTACAGTACAGGACTGCGTAGGCAAACAGTTTGTCTCAGATTCTGCTAAGCTTTTTAAAACTGGTGAAGGGAGATGTGATCATTCACCCAATAAGTTTGTTGTACCTTTGATATAATTGAGCGCCACACTTTCTTCACCTACTGAAGAAGTTTGCAAGCTATTTTACCAGATGACAAAGCTCCTTTTAATGGCATTGTATAGCATTGCTAATCTTAAATGAATTGGGATTTATAACCCATTTTTCAATCCTGATTATGCACCAGTTTTCTAAACTTCTTTCCACTGTGATTTTACAAAGCCATAGAAAATCAGCATATAGTTACGCAGATCTGATCATTTCATATTTGGTTTGATTTATTATTGTCACATGTACCTAAGTACAGTAAAAAGTTTTGTTTTGTGTGCAGTACAGGTAGATCATAACATGCAAAGATCACAGGCTGAGTGATCAGAGCGAGGAATACAAAGTTACCGCTGCAAAGAAGGTTCACAAAAGCAAGATCAACATTAGATTTGAAATTTGAGAGGTCCATTCAAAAGTCTAATCACAGTGGGGAAGAAGCTGTTCTTGATCCCGTTGATATGTGTGTTTAAGCTTTTGTACCTTCTGCCTGTGGAAGAGTTTGGAAGAGATTTTAACCAGGTTGGGAGGATATTGATGATATTGGCTGCCTTTCCAAGGCATTGAGAAGTGTTGATGGAATCAGCAGCGGGAAGGTTGACTTGTGTGATGGACTGGGCTGTGTTCACAACTTTCTGTAATTTCTTACAGTCCTGGTAGAGCAGTTGCTGGACAAAGCCATGATGCATCTGGATAGAATGCTTTCTGTGGTGCATTTATAAAAGTTGGTAAGAATCCTTACGAACATGCCTGAGCCTCCTGAGAAAGAAGAAGCATTGTTGTGCTTTCTTGACCATAGCATCACGTGGACTTTCCAGGACAGATTGTTGGTGATTATCACTCCTAAGAACATGACACTGTCAACCATCTTCATCTCAACTCCATTGATTTAGATAGGGGCATACATACTGTTGTCAATGATCAGCTGTTTCATTTTGCCGACAGTGAGGGAGAGATTGTTATCTTTACACCACACCACTAAGCACTCTATCTCTTTCCTGTATTCTGTCTCATCATTGTTTGGTACCCGCTTTACAATGTGGTGTTGCCAGTCAACTTGTAGATGGAGTTTAGAAGAAATTTGGCAACACAGTCATGAGCATACAGGGAGTACAGTAGGGGGCTAAATACACATCATTGCAGGGCGCTGGTGTTGAGGATTGTCGTGGAGGGAGTGCTGTTGCCTATCTTCTATGATTACAGTCTGTGGGTCAGAAAGTTGAGGATCCAGTTGCACGTGGCAGAGTAGAGATGTAGGTCTTGGAGTTTGGAGCTTAGTTTGGTTGGGGTTGTAATGTTGAAGGTGGAGCTGTAGTCAATAAATAGAAGTCTGCCGTAGATATGCTAATTATGCAGATGTTCCAGGGATGAATGTAGGGCTAGGGAGATGGTGTCTGCTGTGGGCCTGTTGTAATTGGTAGGCAAATTGCAAGGGATCAAAGCAGGCTGGGAGACGAGAGTTGATATGAGCCATAACTAATCTGTTATTATTACGGAGGTCAGAGCCACAGGTGTTAATTACTGAGTATGTTGCATGTGATTTCTTTGGGTATAAGGATGATGGTGGACTCCTTGAAGCAAGTAGGGACTTCAGATTGTAGCAAGGTAAGCTTAAAGAAACAGTGAATACACCCAGCAACAGGTCTGCACATGATCTGAGTGCATAAAGGCAGACACATAGATTGAAAGGCACCCCCAATTCAATCAACTTTCAGTACTGATTTCAAGTGGAGTATTTTTAGAGGACTTACAGTTAGCCTGTGTGTCCACTTCAGTTCAGGGCTACTGTCATCTAGGGTTTCCATTCCTGATTGTTTTCCACTGACCTTGCAATTTATGTGGACAGACAATTCTGATGCATTGAAAGTCACAGAGTCAACTTACACCCTGTGAGGGCTCATTGATTAAAAATGGCAAAACGTGAACGCCAGTATCTGTGGAATTGCGTTGGAAGGGAAGCAGGGAAAAATAAATCAGGCAATCTCGCTGCTTCAAGCTAATTTTCTGTACGTCTTTGAATACAATTTGAAATGTGTATAAATTATTCAAAATATTGCAGTAACCATGCAGATCCTGGGAAGAGAAACTTTAATGTGATAGTTATAGCTCCAAGGGAGCAGTTTAATCTAGTCTCAAATTCAGACCTGACATCAGATTTACACCCGAAGATGCCACCCGAAGGTTGCAGGAACAGCAACTCATATTCCGCCTGGGAACCCTGCAGCCATATGGTATCAATGTGGACTTCACCAGTTTCAAAATCTCCCCTTCCCCCACTGCATCCCTAAACCAGCCCAGTTCATCCCCTCCCCCCACTGCACCACACAACCAGCCCAGCTCTTCCCCCCCACCCACTGCATCCCAAAACCAGTCCAACCTGTCTCTGCCTCCCTAACCGGTTCTTCCTCTCACCCATCCCTTCCTCCCACCCCAAGCCGCACCCCCAGCTACCTACTAACCTCATCCCACCTCCTTGACCTGTCCGTCTTCCCTGGACTGACCTATCCCCTCCCTACCTCCCCACCCACACCTTCTCCACCTATCTTCTTTACTCTCCATCTTCGGTCCGCCTCCCCCTCTCTCCCTATTTATTCCAGTTCCCTCCCCCCATCCCCCTCTCTGATGAAGGGTCTAGGCCCGAAACGTCAGCTTTTGTGCTCCTGAGATGCTGCTTGGCCTGTTGTGTTCATCCAGCCTCACATTTTATTATCTTGGAATCTCCAGCATCTGCAGTTCCCATTATATCAGATTTACACCTTCTGTTCTAATGAATACAAGGTCATCATCCTCCAATTTTCCTCTACAACAACTGGGTCTTAGTTTTGCATTGCTGTCAGCATCTCTACATGAGATAACTCGCCAAGGTGAATGTTACAAAGAGGAAAACCAAACTGAAGTAATGTTACTTGTCTTGCAGGGCACAAAATGCATTTTTGTTTTCAAAGGCTCCTCTTGGGATTTGTTTTTTGGCTTTCAGCGACAACTGCTTTTTCATTCAATTAACTCTCTAATTAGATAAAGCAGTCACATATCAACATTATTTTGTCTTTGTGTTATGTTGGGGCATTTAGACTTGCACAGAAGCAGATTAGAAGAATATATCAATGTATTCAATAATTTACTAATCTCCATTAAATGTAAAGTCACAAAACACAAGAAAAATGTTCATTTCCTAGACACCACTGTATTTAAATTGGCATAAGACATAAGTTAGCAACAAATGTTCTTTTCTTCAAAATAACTGACACTTCAACACACAAAAAGCCTTCATCCCTTTTTACTGCATGTCAGATTTATATTTAAGAATTAACACATTGTTCATTACAAGAGCTGTATTTTTCCCACATAGTAGCTCCTGAACTTATGCAACATTAAGCTAGAGCTTCTGTATACATTTACAAGTAATTGTTACCTCAGCGATTTCAGGTTTTCCTAGCTCCTAGTTTGGTATTTGTTCCTGTGTGGGCAACTTTGGAACTGTTCTCTCTTCTTTGCAGCCTCTTTCTGCTTTCCTACCTTTATGCACCCCGCAACCCCCCCAGTCTTTCCCATCCACCCACAAGACCCCTCCTGCCCTTGCTGCCACCTCCTCCCTGACCCTACTTTGCAAAATTCCCATCTCTCCTTTGCAGTCTCCATCGATCACCCAAGCACCTCTGATGGCCTCCCTCTTTCTGTCTCCTACGTCCCTCTTGTGATGTCCTAGACCCAGGCCCAAGGGAAGATAGCCACCTCTGCAAAATGGTGGTTCCCGATTTACCCTCCAACAAAACAATAGTTAGCTCCTGGTCCTTGCCTTCTGCTCTCAGTTTCATGTCCCAAAAACCCCACAGTCAACCACTTCCTCAATGCTGACACTTACCCCGTGCTGGATCCTTTAATCAAAGGTTATTTCTCTCCCATTCTTTTCTTTCACTAGCGAACCTATCAGCTGACTATTTCCTTCCATTACATTCAGGTGCAGCAGCTTCTCCCTAATTGGTCACCTCCATGAGAAGGTTTTCCTACATGATTTGGGAATTTTGGGAACAGGACTGCCTGCCACCCCTATGTATTTTTGAGTGTTGCTGTCTTGACACTCACCAGATAACTTGTGGTAGAAAGAGAGCTGAAGAAGTTCAGAGAATACATTTTCGCTACAAAGAGCAGTTTTTGGAACATTGTGTTACACAGTTGAAACTGACAGTCTAGCTACTGAACTAATTATAAATTCAAATGGAACCTATCAAATTAGCCTAAGTTTTGCAAAGTTCCAAAGAATTCTTTCAAAAAGGCTAGTTACTTAGTTTTTTTTTAAAATAATGCCAACTGTAATTTAGTTTCCTGAAATCAATTTTTAGAATTGGTTGAGCATCTCTCAGATCAAAAAATCTGTGCCACAAGGCAGTGCGTCCTAACTTATCCCCTTGTAACCCTATTGTAGTGACTCAGACTTGTGACCACAGACTAAGACATGAAGCAATCCATGTTCAATTGCAGCAAGATCTGGACAATATGTGGGATTGGCCTGACAAGTGGCAAGTGACAGGCAGATGTCAGGCAATGACCATCCAATAAGAGACAATCAAACCACCATCCTGGACATTCAATGGTGTTACTATCACTGGTGTTAATATCAACACGGAACATAGCACAGTACAGGCCCTTCAGCCCATGATGTTGTGCCGAACTTTTACCCAAAAACCTAAGGTCTATCTAAGCTCCTCCGATACCTTATACTACCATCCATATCCTATCTAATAGCCGCTTAAATGCCTCTAATGAGGCCGACTCCACTACCCTCTCCGGCAATGCATTCCACGCCCCTACTGCTCTCTGAGTAAAGAACCTACCTCTGATGTCTCCCCTATATCTACCTCCACTCACTTTGAAACTATGTCCCCTCCTAAAAGCTACCTCGACCCTAGGAAAAAGTCTCTGGCAGTCTACTCTATCTATACCTCTGATCATTTTGTACACCTCTATCAAGTCACCTGTCATCCTTCATCATTCTAAAGAGAAAAGCCCTAACTCTCTCAACCTTTCCTCGTAAGACCTTCACTCCATTCCAGGCAACATCCTGGTAAATCTCCTCTGCACTTTTTCCAACACTTCCACATCTTTCCTGTAATGAGTTGACCAGAACTGGACATAATACTCCAGATGTGGCCGAACCAGGCTTTTGTATAGCTGGAGCATAACTTCACGGCTCTTGAATTCAGTCCCTCTGCTAATGAAAGCTAACACACCGTACACCTTCTTAACAACTCTATCCACCTGGGTGGCAGCTTTCAGGGAACTGTGGACTTGAACCCCAAGGTCCCTCTGCTCCTCCACAATGCCAAGAATCTTTCCATTAACCCTGCATTCTGCTTTCAAGTTTGTCCTCCCAAAATGAATCGCCTCACACTTTTCAGGGTTAAACTCCATCTGCCATTTCTCAGCCCAGCTCTGCATTCTATTAATGTCCCTTTGTAACCTAGAACAGCCCTCCGCATTGTCCACAACGCGACCCACCTTCATATTGTCCACAAACTTGCTAATCCACCCTTCCACTCATTCATCCAAATCATTTACAAAAGTTACAGAAGAGGACCCAGAACAGATCCTTGTGGTACACCACTTGTAACTGCGCACCATGTTGAATATTTTCCGTCCACTACCAACCTTTATCTTCTAAAGATCAGCCAATTTTGAATCCAACCTGCCACATTTCCCCCTATCCCATGCCTCCTTACTTTCTGCATGAGCCTACCATGGGGAACCTTATCAAACGCCTTACTTAAATCCATGTACACCACATCCACTGCTCCACCTTCATCCATGTGTTTGGTCACCTCTTCAAAGAATGCAATAAGGTTTCTGAGGCATGATCTACCCCTCACAAATCCATGCTGACTATCACGATTCAAACTGTGCCTTTCCAAGTGATCATAAATCCTATCTCTTAGAGCCCTTTCCAATAATTTGCCCATCACTGATGTAAGACTAACTGGTCTGTAATTTCTGAGGTTAACCCTATTCCCTTTTTTGAACAAGGGAATGACGTTTGCCTTTCTCCAGTCTTCCAGCACTATAACGTGGACAGTGCAGACGAAAAGATTATCTCCAAAGGCCCTGAAATCTTGTCCCTCACTTCCCAAAGAATCCTTGGATAAATCCCATCAGGCCCAGGGGCCTTATCTATCTTCAGCTTGCTCAGAATTCCTAGCACATCTTCTTTACTAACATCAATCTTCTCTAGCCTACCTGCCTGTTTCACAACGTCCTCCTCTACAACTAGGTCCCTCTCAGTTATGAATACTGAAGAAAAGTATTCATTAAGGACCTCTCCTATCTCTTTAGGCTCTGTGCACAAATTCCCTTTACAATCCTTGATCGGCCCTCCCCTTTCTCTTGTTCTGTACGTACATGTAAAAAGCCTTGGAGTTTTCCTTGATCCAATCTGCCAAGGCTTTCTAATGCCCCTGTAGAGCCTTTTCAGTTCCTCTTTTCCTAAACATTACATAAGCATCCTTCTTCCTCTTAACCAGTTGTCCGACCTCTCTGGAGAACCATAACTCCCTCACTAGGCCGCATTTTCCCTGCCTGCTAGGGACAAACATATTGAACACACGTAATATGCATTCTTTAAAAAATCTCCTCATTTCAATGGTGCTCTTCCCTGACAGCATCTGTTCCCAATTTATGTTACCCAGTTCTTGCCTAACAGAATTGTAATTACCCTTCCCCCAATTATAAACTTTACCCTGCCGTATGTACCTATCGTTTTCCATGACTATCATGAAAGAAACAGTTATGGTCGCTACCGCCAAAATGCTGTCCCACCAACAGGTCCAACACTTGGCCCGGTTCATTGCCAAGCACCAAATCCGAAGTGGCCTCCCCTCATGTTGGTCTATCTACATACTGTACCAGGAATCCTTCCTGAACACACTGGACAAAATTCACTCCATCTAAACTATTACAACTAAAATGTTTCCAACCAATATTTGGAAAGTTGAAATTACCCATGACTACAGCCCTGTGACTTCTACACCTCTCCAGTATCTGCCTCCCAATCCACTTCTCTACTTCTCTGCAACTACTAGGGGGTCTGTAAAAACCCCCAACAAAGTGACTGCTCCTTTCTTGTTCCTGACCTCAACCCAAACTGACTCTGTAGACATATCATTCTCGAACTGCCTTTCAGTAGTTGCTATACTAGTCCTGACCAGCAATGCCATTCCCCTGCCTCTTTTTCCACTCTCCCTATTTCTTTTAAAGCATCCACATCCCTGATCTTCCAACATCCATTCCTCTCCCTGCGTTACCCAAGTTTCTGTAATGGCCACAACATCATATTCCAAGTACTGACCCATGCTTTAAGTTCATCCACCTTATTTCTGATACTTCTCACATTGAAGTATACACACCTCAAACCACCTTAGCGTCTGCAGTTATGCTCCGTTGACCACATTTCTTTATAAACAACCTCGCTCCCTGTTGTGTCTGTTGGAAGGCCGAATACCTCATCCTCTTAATTATAAATCTTGTTCCCCAACCCCTGCCAATCTAGTTTAAACCATCCCGTATAGCTGGAGCAGACCTCCCTCCCAGGATATTTGTGCCCTTCCGGTTCAGGTGCAAACCGTCCTTCCTGTTCAGGTCCCACATTCCCCAGAATGAGCTCCAGCATATTGGAAGCTGTCCCTCCTACACCAGCCCTGTAACCACGTGTTTAGCTGCACTCTGTCCCTATTTCTTACTTCGTTATCATGTGGCACTGGTAGTAATCCAGAGATAACTACCCTGTTTGTCCTGGACTTCAGCTTCCAACCTGAATCCATGTACACGTTTTTCATATTCTCAGTCCTTTTTCTACCTATGCCATTGGTACCGATGTGTACCATGACTGCTGGTTGCTCACCCTCACCCTCCCCCTTAAGGATCTTGAAGATACGATCTGAGACATCACGGACCAAAACATCCTGGGGGTTATCATTGACTAGAAACTTGACTGGACTCACCGTATAAATACAGAGGCTGCAAGAGCAGGTCAGATGCTAGAAAAACAGCGACAAGTAACTCATTTCCTGACTTTCACCTCCTGATTCCCTAGACCCTGTCCATCTACAAGGATTAGGTCAGGACAATGATAGAATATTCCCTGCTTATTTGGATGGTGCAGCTCCAGCAACATTCAGGAAGCTTGACAGCATGCAGGATGAAGCAGCACGCTTGATTGGCACCATACCATACAAACCCACTCCCTCCACTACTGACAGTAGCAGCAGTGTATACAATCTAAAAGATGCACTGCAATTTGCCAAAGATCCTTAGACAGCACCTTCCAAACCCACAACACATCCATCTGAAGGACAAGGGCAGCAGATACATTGGAACACTGCCACCTGCAAGCTCCCCTCCAAGCCACTCACCATCCTGACTTGGAAATATACTGCAGTTTCCTCACTGTTGCTGGGTCAAAATCATGACACTCTGTCCTTAATGGCACCGTGGGTCAACCTACAACACATGGACTACGGCGGTGGAAGAAGGCAGCTCACCACCTTCTCAAGAAAAAAGGGCAGGCAATGAATGCTGCAGAGCCTGCAAGGCCTACATCCCACAAGTGAATAAATAACAATAAATTGGGTTTCATAGTTATTGGTGTAGGTTTTTTTATTTGTTTATCAGACTTGGGTGTTGCTGGTCGAAGCTGCCCTTGTCGGGGAATAGGAGTTGAATAGAGGAAAGTTGATGAAAAAAGCAGATCTCAAAAAGTAGTCCACATTCAATAAGAAAATAAACAAACACATTGAAAGAGGCTTCACCACTGGCAGGAATAAGTCCAGGCTCTATGGTAGACTCTGTCATCTCAAAGCTACAAACCCAATGTGGCTGTGATCCACAGTTTGCAAAGCCTGACTATAAGGGTTTACTTTCTTCATGTGATAGTCAATACAACTTCAGTTGCCTATATCTCAGTTCATTGAAAATAATGAGGAATTCAAATACAGTACCTTTAATTTTCAGGAACTGGGATATTCTGTCCCTTCTTCCTCTCGAAGGTGTGTTCTTTCATTGGGATACAAACTGACTAAAATAACTATTAGACATAACAAGGTGTGGAGCTGAATGAACACAGCAGGCCAGGCAGCATCAGAGGAGCAGGAAAACTGACATTTCGGGCCTAAACCTTTCTTCATTTCTGAGCTTTCCTGCTCGTCTGATGCTGCTTGGCCTGCTGTGTTCATCCAGCTTTATGCCTAGTTATCTCAGATTTTCTAGCATCTGCAGTTCCTACTATCTCCAAAATAACTATTATATGGGATGTTCTGTCCCTTCTTGCTCTTGAAGATGTGTTCTTTCACTGGGATACAAACTGACCAAAATAATTATTATTCAGGTAGGAGCATTGACAAAGAACCTGATAACTGAACCATGTCCTATCCTCACATGTTCACATGCTGTACAGCAATCAGGAGCAAAATCCCTTGCTGACTTCCCAAATTTAATCTGAGGGTATTTCAGATTGTTGCAGCACTGCTCCCACTGATGCTGATATTAATGGACTCAACACAATTCTCGGATCAAATAGGGCATTAGGAATATAGTTAAGTCTCAATTAATACCAGCACATGTTTATTAATATTTTGTGTTTAAGTCTCACTTGCAAGGTGAGTGATTAATCTTTTGCATTGCCATGCACAAGAAATCATTAAATCTGTTGCTAAATGTGTGGCCAAGATCAGAGATTTTTTTCAAAACTTGTAATTCTTTGTAGGTGATTGTATTGGCTACCAGACTGCTAAATCCACTCGATGTAACTCAACTCGTCTTTGCAACTGACAGACTGCATCCTGACATTGGAGTGTAACAATTACATAACTGCTATTCAGAAACTTGGACTATCCTGAATGTAATATAGACAGATATCCAGGACAAGCCATCATTCAAGAAAACAGCAAATATCTAATATCCAAAAATTATAAATACGAGGAAAAGGTGGGTAAATGCCTAGCTGTTAAAGTACCTATCAATGTCTGATTGCAAGCTGAAACCCATTTACTGTATAACAAGATGTTTCTGGGTTGTATTAATGTGATTCTCCATGTTGCCTCTTTATTTTACTTTTCTGTATCACTGACAATGAAGCACTTCTAATCTGCTCGTCAAGGCATTCCCAAAAACTGATTTAAGAATCTGAACTGTGCAGCAATGTGTACCAACACTGAAATTGTCAATTATGAAAATAGTTTATGTTAGTAAGTCTATTGATGCAGAATTTGCCTGTAGTCAAATTGTTGCTTAATAATTCTCCAGTGTTGTAAAATATTGTAAAGTATCAGCAATTTTTTTTGATCACACATCAAGGACGAGAAACTTAGTGACAGTAACAGCTATTGCTTAAATTGTTCTGTACCACATTTCCGAATCTACTATTGCACACCATTCAGAAAAACCTCTCCAATGTTGAGGTGGAATTGTGAAACACAAAGGATCAAACTCATCAATTTCTTAGAAAATGTCACCATGGCTGCAACAGCAATGAAAACTCCACCTCTGCATCTACCCCAGACCAGTCCACCAAAAATTACAACAGCCAAACGGCAATCCAATGAAAATTCCTGACACAAATCCCCGAAGAGCATGGTATGACTGATTTTATGTAAGTTTAATGAGGAACAATTTAACCTTGACTGCTGAAAATCTTTAACACCATTATTACCGGGTAACTCCTTCCCAGAGAGGAAACTCAGCTACATATATTTCACAAATACATTCATAAAATCCAGCTTAATCAGAGTGAGTATTCCCAATAACGAAATTAAAATGGCAGCGACCATCATGTAGCCAAACCTGCATTGGCTGATAAAAACTTCCAAAAATCTACTAGGTCTTTTCATGAACTGATTTATTTGGTCTAAAATGTTTTGGAACTTTAAGGAAACTGGAGCTATTCACTAAATCAGTTTACTTAGTAATAATTGTTCTAGAAAATACCCGAGTAACATTAACTAAAGGAACAGAAATAGCACGTTGATTGGATTAACTGTCATTTGAAAGATAAATGTTCAACTTTTGAAATTAAAACTTAAGTCTGTAATTTTGTGAAGATGAGGGATGTGTTGACAAAACTCAAGATTGTAATAAAAATTGATACTTCTGTTCCTCTTTCTTGGATGCCTCAGAATCCTGAAGAACATGTAGAGATCTGTAGTTCCCTCTGAAATGTGAATGCTGAGATATATGTTTAGCACTTCAGGAACAAACCAAAGAGTTGCTTAAAATTGCTAAAAAAAAATTTTCCAGAACAGTAAATCAGTTTTTCAACTACTTAATCAAGGCTGTGAAGCTATGTAGATCTCTTCTGAAAATCCAAGTGAAGGACAGTAGAAGGAGAGGTTGAGCTGAGTATAGTTGGACAATGAATATCATAGAACAGTTGCAGATGAGCTAGAGTAGGTGTGAGGGTGGCATAGGACAGCTATGTCCACATAAAGACAGCAGATCTCCAGGTGGGAATAATAAGAGCAGCAACTTTCGTCTGATAGCATTCTAAATAAATATGTCAAAGTAATTTAATGTTTTAACGTTGGGAGTTACTTTCAAGTGGTAGCATGATGAGAGTGAAATGGGTTTGTTGAGTGACATGAACTCAAAGATGAACCATTTACTGGACTGGGGTTGGAACATTGCCATTGCACCAAAGGAACCATCGCAAGAGTTTTTATTTATTTTCCCTAATCAACCTGTTCAGAGATTTCATGACACACCTCTGGAGCAGGTGGGACTTGAATCTAGGTCTCCTAGCTCAGAGGTAGGAACATTGGACCACAGATGCTTTTACAGAGATTTTTTTGTCTGTTACCCAGAAGTGCTATCATGCACAACTGAGCAACTTACCAACCACCAAATGACTATGACATTTAACTTTATTTTTTAAACTGCTAACTATCACTAGTAATTATATTTACAGGCAAAACCCATTATAGGAAATGTGAACCATCAAACGTGACGGGGGAGAGCGGGAAGGGACTAAATCAAAGTTGATTTGGAGGGGGAAATAACGCACTGTACCCACCCCCGCCCCCGTGAGCCCACCTCTCTAAAGGCATCAAGAGCATTGATGGACACCAAGTGCCACTTCTTTAATAACACCCAGGCACAAGCATATCCATGGAAGAGGTGCCAAGAGGTATTTGTCTTTTTCTACTCAGAAGTGCCATCACACACAACTGAGCACCTTGCCACCACTAAAATTACCGGCACATTGTTGTTTGTGCTTTTTTTATATTAAAAACTAGCAACCACCACCAATAATAACACCCATGTATCCCAGACTACCTACAAGCAAAGCCCTTTGTGGGCAATGCAACTCATCAAAGGTGAGGGATGGGAATGGCATGAGGAGGAAGGGACTAAATGAAAATGGAGTTGAATGGGGAAAATAAAGCACTCTATCCCCCACAGTGCCAACTCCAAAGGCATTGAAAGCATTGATGGACCCTACAATGCTCCCTCTCCAAGGATATCCAGGCATGAACATAACCACAGAAGAGCAGACAAGAGGTATTTCTACCAGTTATAAGTTAGATTCCAAACAGTTGCAGTATATTGTGGTGTACTAAATCAATGATAATTTTTAAAAGTGTGCATTTGCTATATTATTAATAAAATTCTTCAGTTTGAGGCTTATTCTATGCAATGCAGGAAAATCTGATACAGCCAAATAGAAGCTGGCACATGAACTTGTATTTATGAAACACCTCTTCCTCCAACAATCCTTTCTTCCAGCAAATAACAAAGCCATTCCAACTACAAAAGCTCTAAGTTTGATCATATTTCTGTAGCATGAGAACATTCTGATTTCCGTCCTCAGCCGGGACAGGAAAATGAAAGGGTGATGGTGAAGCCAAGGTTCCCCATTCAACTAACCACCATTGGTGGAAGTCCATGTGTGTGGTTGCTCAGTTGTAATAACCTACACGGTCAAATAGCCTGGCTAACATTTACTGTTGAGACTTACACAATCATGTGAGTAAAGTACAAAGAACAATTAGCATCTGTAAAAACCAGACATAATTTGTCAGGGTTAACAGTGACAGGAAATGGGGATACTCAACGTAGGACAAGTGAAATATACAAACTACATTTTAAAAAGACTACATTATAGGGCAGGTGTAAAAATAAATGAACAATTGAGTTCACTGGTTTTCCCAAAGAAAATATTAAAATTTTGAAATTATCAGATTGTACTGAACGGAAAGTTTTCTTTTTACCAGGGACATGGGAAACAGCATACTGCAAGGAAAGGGAAAGGAAGGAAAGTAAATTAGCTAATTATTACTTGATGCACAATTGTCACGCTGCAGGCATCTTTGATTACTATACAAATATTAGTCCTCAATTTACAGTTGTTTTCAGATTGCATGGTTTTATTACCTGTTTTAAAACATACATTGGTTGTCGACCCCAGGGCCTACACTTAAGCCATAAACACTTTTCCACACACACAATTTAATCATAATCTAATTCAGGGATATTGAGGCTAAATGAAGTCTGGAAACTTTTAGACCTGTGTGTAAATATTGTTCTGCATCTTATTAAAAATTTAAATAATCCAATCCTATATATATAATTATACATCTTGTTTCAATTTACCAATAGTACAGATTACTGTTGTAGTCAGTGATTTAGTTCACAACTGAAATAAGCACTAATGTGATGAACTTCCATTTGACTGAAAACAGATTTTACTGCACTGAATAGCTAATAGTGGTTGGACTACCACATTAGACCAAGCTACCCTTGTGGAAGAGGGTTAGTCCTTGAAAAGATTTCAACTTAAGAGCCCACTCATCACATCCACTTATTCCAAAACATGAATTTAGTTGAATGTATCTTCCTCAAATAAAATTGTTTAGTGTGACTTCATTTGATGTTGAAAGTGAACTGTTTGACTAGTTTAATGCAAGGAACATGGTTGCATTTTTCAGCAGAAATCAATAATTGACAACCCTAACCCTTAGCAAAGCAAAATGCATGGCTCTGTGCAAAAAGGACACAGTTGGAAGAAAATTACAGTGGTTAGATCAGATATGTGAAAGTACTTTGTTACTGAAGTATGCTTGGTACTTAATAGACACTGCAAGGACAAAATGCAAGGTAGCAAAACAAACTGTAAATTTAGTAAATGGACTCAGTGACAATAAACACTTGCCTAGGCTTGACAAGGACAAAATGTACTGTGAAAGTAAATAATGAAAAGTCTTTCATAAAACAGCTTGCTTGGTTTAAATGTTTATTTGCTAAAATATTGGAAAATCCATTGTCCTCTGGAGAGGAATCATTGCTGTAAATAGACTAAAGCAAAAGCACAAGTGGCTTTTATAAAGTGCATTTAGAAGCTGGCTTCCATCGTCTTTGCACTTAGCATATGAGGTCAGGTGTCAATGCTCAGTTTAGAATGTCTCTCTGGACAGTATTTGCCTGTTTTTATTTAACAAGCTGCAATTGAATTCCTGTGGTCTTATATCATAGATTAGAGCAGGGGTGATTCAATTGCAGGCCTTTGTGCTATATTTTCTTTGCACGATCAAGATTACTGTGTGTAGAGGGGGAATCTGAAGGTCAGAAGGTCTTAAATTATTTGAGACGGCATGGAGGTCAGGCTCTACTCCCACTGGCTGGAATGGAATGCAAAAAGAGTAGTATGGCTTACGTGATAATTGTGTTTACTTGAATCAAAAAGCTAGCTTTCTGAAAAGCTGTACATACCAAGACTGTATCAAGCTTATTGAAATACTTGCACAGCAGTCCATTCTGTAACGTAGCAGAGGCAACTATGAGGCTGATTCTATGCACCTCGCTACTTCAAGGAGTAAGCAGCTTTCAAACAAGGTAAGATCAGGTATGTATTTGTGATTTCCTGCAATGCACTACACTGCCCACTTTTCATTGTTCATCCTGCTTGGAATACAACTCATTTTATGAGAAAACACGGAAAGCAGTTGGTAAGCATAAAACAATTATAATCATAAATACAATCTTTCTCCCTTGAGCAAGTGGAAAGTCACAAACAAAGAAACAGGAATTATATTAAAGAAATGAGTTTTGTCCCAATTAGTTATTCATCACCACTACATCTTTTGCATCATTTTATACAGAGATGTATTAAAAAACTCAAGGCAGCTCTCAACAGCAACTCAGAGATTTCTGACAGTTCAAAAGTCTACTCCCACCATAGCATGAATCGGGTCAATGATGTACTAATTCATAAAATTACTAACTGAGCAATGATCAAAGGCACAGATGATTGAGTCTTGTATTGTCTTTCCAGATCTTCTCATGCTCAGTTTGACTTGTTGTAGTCTCTTACACACATGATGAAACATCAGCGTTAATTTAGAATATCAATATCCTCAGCTGCCACCTCAGACAGATGTTGCAGTCCGCACTTTAGCAGAAAGAGCTTGCTTAAACCTTCTTCTCAAATCTAGCATGTTTGGTGATTTTGGTCTGGGTATGATGGAGGTTTTCCTCTTTTCATTATTGCTACTCACTTGTTGTTTACTAATTTCTTTGCAAAGCACATGAAAAGCATTGTACACATCATTATAGTTTTCACTTGCAGACACCTCATAGAAGGTGCATCCTAGTATGTTTGCTAACTGAAGGCCATGGTGAGGTTCCACTTGTTTAGCATGAAGGAGGTCAGCCTTGTTTCCTACAATAATGACAGGAACTCTGCTCTCTGGATGCACACGGCATACATGTTGATGGAGACGGCTGATAAGTTCATAGCTTTTGTAGTCTGTGATTGAATAAACCAGTACAATTGCATCAGCCCACTGTATGAATCTGTTAAGTTGATCACTGCAGCTCAGACTTGGTCCACTTATCTAGAAGAAGCAGAAATAATAACTGTTAAAAGGATATTTACACTGATTAGATAGAAGTTGTATATAATGCTAATGAGTTTCAAAAAAAGGAGAGATAAACAAGCAAACATCAGTCATTTTTCTTTGAGTTTAAATACTATCAAGTTTATTTTGCAGACAAGAACAGAGCTTAAATATAAAGTCAGTTATCCTAGTATATGCTGTGCTGCGTTTCTACATCAGTTAGTTTTGTCAGAGCTGTACAATAGCTCTACTATGGTAGGGTTATGTTGATTCAGCTGTGTAGCAAAGTAACAACAAGCAGTTTGAATTGAGGCAACCTGTTTCCCACATCATGTATTGAGCACCAATTCAGTTGCCTGCACCACTTATAAATCTAAATATAGATCTGTGGAGAAAATTAGTAATTCAACCCAGCTAGCCTGAATCCAATTTTTTGATTGATTTCAAGTCTGGGCTAAATACTGCAATATTTCTGCCTTAAATCAAAGTCAAATGGGCAGGCCTGTGGTTCAAAAATCAATGTGTGGCAAACAGCTACAAGGCCAAAATATTACAGGAGCACCACTGCCATACATTATTAATTGATGCCTCCCCCAACCGTGGTTTGTTAAAACTCCATCTGTGTATGTAATCTAAATGGTATTCCAAACATGAAGGATGGCCCATTGTCCCAACATCACACATGGGAGGAATTTGCCAGATTGTGAGACTGTGCTGAAAAATAAGGGATAGCACCTAGATTGCACAAGTAGCAAGAAGAAAATTTAAAAACAAGACCAAAGCAGATTCTGCATCTTTTGTAGTCCTGGAAGATAAGGATGCATAACTGCACCAATATATTTTTTTTCTTTGAAAGGATGAAGTGGAGTTTGAATCGAAAGAAATCTCCACCAGGAAAGAGTTAAAGAATTCACAAACAGCATATAGTTGAATTATAGAGGGGAGGTCACCAATAGGACAGTCAAAAAATAGGTGAACATGAGAATGGATTAGTTAGAAAGTTAGAGCTTTATGCAAAAGTGTCATAGTTTTATTCATTTGGATGGATATTAGTGCCTTAAATATATGGATCAGTTAGTTAATATTTGAACAAGTGAACACATTAGGATACAGGAGCCATTCTACAACAGCTGTTACCCATCCAAGCATGATGGTAAATTACACCCTTTGTGGAACTGCAGAACAGATGATGTATTTAGTTGGGATGATTTGAATTCTGTCCCTTTCCACATAGGGACATCTGTGACAGGAGTTTCCCCCCACAAGTGCAGGGTGTTAGTTTGAGTGAATAATTTCCTGAATATAGAGTTGAGTGTTTTATCTCTATTCTGCTGATCCCCAAATACCTGACTACACAGTTAGAAATAATTTACAGAACATGAAGAGAACAGTACTTTTTTCCCCAGTTGTGAACAAAAATTTGATTTTATAACAGGGTTGTTGGTATTGGGTGGTGGTGATGGGCAGGAGAGGAATGGGGTGCAGTTTGAAATGAAGAATTCTGCTTCAGGAAGGTGGCAAAGTAGTGGTCATGTCACTGGACCAGTAATCCAGAACCCAGGTGAACGTTCTGGGACTCGGGTTCTAATCCCACAGGTGGCAGTTGATGAAATTCGAATTTAAAAATAATCTGGAATTAAAGGAAAACACTGCCTAACTTATCCAGTCGTAAAAATTCTTCTGGTTCATTAATCTCTTAAAGGGAAGGAAATTTGTTATCTTTACCTGGTTTGTCCTACATGTGATTATAGACCTGCAGTAATATGATTGACTCTTAACTGCCCTCTGGGCAATTAATGATGGATGATTAATATCGACCTAGCCAGTGATGCTGACATCTTATGAGCAATTTCTTTTTGCAAAAGCGGCAAAAAAACTGAACTGTAGAAGTAGCTCCATTTACTCCTACACATCACCCAACTGTTGATAAATCTTTGGCAAAGTGATGCATTTTTGTACCAAAAAACAACTGTGGCTTTTCTGAGGAACATAATTCTGCAGTTCACATATTCAAATAATCACCTTATGTGAAGTAATGTCAAGAAGTTCAAAATGTCAACACCGGTATTCATGTACTGCATTTAACTGTAGCAAGATGAAACACATTGACTTGACATGTGTCCAACAGCTTACCACAGATGCAGATTAATGGACTGTGAAACTGTAGAACCTCAGTTTGGACAATAGTAGTGTTACAGTGCTTCAGGAATGTGGCTACATCTGCTAAAGCACACCAACTGGTTCAGCAACTAGGGATTTTCTGAAATGTCTGCTCACAACATCACTATTTACTGTGTAAAGAAAGTCAATAACAGTGATACAATAGCCATTCTGTATAACAGCTGTTGTGAAGTACCTAACCTCTCTGCAAAAATCTTAGAATGAGAATGACCATTACAGTGAATGGATCCATGCCGCACAATGGATGTTGAGTAGCATTTAAGGCCTAGGTTTTGAAATCCATTTTAATAAACCATACTTTTATGCGTGAACAAAAGAAAGTGGCTTCTAATTTTAAAAAAAGGCAAAATACTACAATGTTAGAATTCTGAAATAAAAATCAGAAAATACTGGAACTATTCAGCTCTGGCAGAATTTATGAATATAAAAACAATGTGTGTTTCAGGTCAAGGACCTTCTGAAGAAAGCCTATTGGTTTCGTCTCTGGATAACAAGAAAGCAGTGTTCAAACAGGCCTGCAGTGCCCACATATCACAGGCATCCTTTGGTACCTTCCCCAAGTGATTAGATTCAAGGATTATTCATGAACAATGTGTTAGGACTGCTTATATAGTCTGAGTTCATAATCAAACCAAAAAAAAAAAAGTACTTTCAACAGGAAATTGTGACTCTACTATTCCTCTAACCTAGGACAGAGATAGTCCCAGTTCCCAACTCCTAGCTTGGCTGAAATCAGCTAATTCAGCACACAAGGGATCACTTAGTAAAATCTTGTTCTGCTTAGCTTCGCTCAGCTGCCCACTAGCTAAATTAGTAAATGCGAGAGGATTTTGCAGCATGCATTTAGCAGACAAGTAGAACACATCATCTACAACCCATACAAATATACATTTTTCATCCTTTGTTTCTTGTGATGAGATTTGTTTAAAAAGACTAATGAAGTGCAAGAAACTAATTTGAATAAAATTATACTCTTGTAGCAGGGGCAGAGGGGAAATGATCAGTTTCTGCACTCGACAACCAACATCACTCCTTCAAAACATTTGCATTCAGGTAAATTGATCCAAGTATTATACTGGTGGAATGAATCAGACAAGGAGAACCCTTGTGTCAGCAAAAATTCTCCTACCCACCAGGCTTCAGTTGTTATGTGAAGTATAATTGAGCAGATGAGGTGGGGGGGGTGGGGTGGGGAAGCAAAAAAAAAATCTCACCTGAACACCTGGTGTGTCTTGAACTTGTAATGCAACCTGCTCTCTATCTACTTGGACTTGTCTGGAGTATAAAGCACCTGAAATATTAAAGTCAGTCATTTCAGAAGAGAAACTCAAATTACTTTACATTGCTAGGACAGTAAGAGTATAAATAATGTACCTACGAAATGAGGCTGCAGATGTTTTCAAAAGCATGGAAAACTACTGGGCTCTTTACCTGCATTTCTTTCATAGTCTCCAATGAATCTCCTGGTTAGAAATCGCACCACTAAAGCTGAGGGAAAAAAACAAACGAGAAGATGAAACTGTTTGTAAGTTCAGGACCCCCTCCCCACACCAGGGGCACTTCACAGTGAGGGGCAAACAACAGCTGGCACAGTTTCTCTGCCCTGCCCACCCCTAATTGCTCAGACACTTGCCTGCACACAGCAGCAAAGCTTCTACCCACTGTCACTTCAAAGAGAGCCAGGCGCCGGCAGCAGTGACCCAGTAGCTGGCACTGCCTCTGTGCCACCCAGTGCCTGGCAACGCACTGCAGGGGGCATAGAGCGGCACCTGGAGACCGCGCACACGCCGCCCTGTGTTTCTTACCGGTTTTCCCGACGGCGCTGCCACCGATCACCGCGATCTTAACCACCCGGTTGTTGGCGGTATATTCCGCCGGCCCATACTCCTGGATGGTCGACATGTTCTGGATCAGGCGCATGTCAAACAGCAAAAAGCAGGAGGCTGCAGCCTGCTCCCGGTCCTGGACTCTCGCTGACTGCTCCTGCTCTCTTCCTGCTCCTGCTCTCTTCTCCCTCTGTTGTGCTGTAGAACTTTTCTGCAACTACTTTGCTTCGTCCTGTGTTGCTAATCTTTGCTCTGTTCTGTTCAGTTTGCAGCCCCTCTATGTGCTTCACTGCTGTATCCCGTTCGCTGTTGCTTCTCCTCTCTCTGTCTGCAGTTTCCCTCTCCTCCCCCCACCAGCCCACTTTATAGCAAGCATACCCGCGCTCTCTGATTGGTCACTGGGGACTCTGCTGGATGGATACTTGCAACGGGAATGTATTTTACCTGAATTCATTTCCGAAGTGCCGTCCAGTCTCTTGATAGTGGGCAGAGGTTGCAACTGGACACAGTTTGAATAGTGAGTTGGATAGAGTTGGCAACTGGACAAAGCCTGCAGTTAGAACCTATAACTGGACACAATCTGCAGCAGGACAGATTGTTTTCACCCGTTTTTACAATGTGCTTTACCACAAGCATTGCACTTAATCGTCACTTATTATGACGCTCTATTTAATTACAGGCATAAACCCTAATGATATCTACTTGTGTTCAGTCATATTGACAATTTCAATATTGAAAGTAGCCCCGATGTGTAGGAGTTGTAGGAGTGAGCGAGTGGACCTGTACATTGAACGGCTTGTTCTTATCCGCCATGTGTCCAACACCAATGCTCACACCTCCATCGCTGCATTCTCTTCCATCCTGAACTCCGTCTAGTTAAAAAAAATCACAATTTTCTTTTTTCTAATTGCTTACAGATGATTTGGAAACCAGAAATGTCCCTCTGAAACCATTTGGTAGTTGTTTATATTTCTGTTTATATTGACTATTTCTGAGAGATTCCGGATGCGATTTTCCGATGAACAATCTAAGGGAATGTGCTGGTAAACAATGTAGTTATTCAGACTGTTTATGCCATCTCTCATCAGAGCAATGTTTGTAATATTTAACTGAGGAAAACTTTAAAAAATTCAACGAAGGTATAAAGGACAAATGGCAAAAATGTTTGCCTCCACAATTTTGTCAGAGACTTTATTTTCCTGTTCGGATAAAGAACATCCGAATGCATTTTAATAATTTGCAGCTATAGTCTCTTGCGCTATTCTCAATGTAATTCAACAACCAGCGGAAAAAAAAATCACAAACTTACTGCATCTTTAAGTATAATTGTTCATCAAAATGGTAACCACCAATCCTGGGACTCATCCTCTTTCAATTTATCAACTTTAACCACGTGCAGATCAGATCTCCGATATGACAGATGCTAACTTTGCTCCAGTAATATTCCTAATACCTAGTACCAAAAGTGTATTTCCCAATGCATCCTTGTGTATATTTCTAATTCATTTACCAGCCATCCCATGACCAGTCTGACTCCAGCTGTTTTTTTAAACCTTGCTTGTAGTTCAAATTAATTGCATTGGTTTTGAGCATTTAGTTTTGCAGCTTATGTGAGTTCTGAGTTTGTCAGCCTGCAGTATTTTATTGCTAGTACCATGCTGAGGCTCCTCATCCTTTCTTTCCAAGTCTCTGCCACCAGTCAGTACTATCTCAGTTTACACATTCCCAGTAGCAATGTCTTGTCTCCAATAGATCGGCTAAACATGATTTGTGTTTCACAAAACAATGCTGCTGACCCTTCCTGATTACCTTGAGATTCTCTGAGTGTCCCACATAATATTCTTAATAATAAATTCTAACATATTTCCCTATTTCAGACATAAAGTTAATTAGCCTATAGTTCCCTGTTTTCTGCTTCCCTCTTGATAGAAAAGTTATATTTGCTATTTTCCACCCTGATCGACCTCACCAAAATCTAGTGAAATTTGGAAAGTTAATTTGCTACCCTATTAGTCCCATCTATTGAATCCTCAGGACGAAGGCGATCAGGTTCATTGTCTGATAATATGTTTCTACTTATCCCTACATTCCTTTGTTTTAGATCCATAATGTCTAAACAAACCTAAGGAAAAGTTATGTATTTTAGTGTATCAAAAAAGCTTGGCAGAACAGTCAGCAGTTCTCTGCTAAAGTCAAAAATGTTCACAAGCAAGGGAACATTTTTAAGCTTTTCTTTGCTTTGGAGGTGTCATAACAGCAAAGCCCAAAAGGATTGCAACTATGGTCTGAAGGTGGTGTCTTACACGTCTTCTGCTTGAATTTGTTTTGAGTAATCTTGCACCCAAATTACACTGCACAAATTTCTTCAGTGCAAAGCTCAAACTGCTGGCCTGGAACAAATTTGATAACTAAATTACATGACCAATTCTCTCTCTCTCTCTTTCTCTCCCCTGCTTGTTACTTTACGTCCGGCATATTTTCACTATTTCTACACCTATAAGATTAATTAGCCTCAAAATTCCAAAGGATTGGTAGAGCATGAACCCAGCTGATCTCTCTCAGGGAGATTAGAATTTGCAAAGGAGAGATAATCTGCTGCTTTTACGTTCCTTTCAAGTCATTCCTTAAATTCTCCCAGAAAACAGGAACATGCAGACATTTGTATGGCAGGTTTAAGCCAGAGTAACCAGGATAATTTAAAATTCTCTACTTTTTAACTTGTGTTGCCTGGTGTTTGAATGCTTCATCAAAATGAAAATATGGCTATAGGTCACAATGTAAAAGTGTACTTCTATTCAGACTCACACAGAACAATAATGGTTATACTCCATCAGGATTCAATTGAGACTTGATTTAAAAAAAACACAAACTGATTAAATTATATCAGGAATGTGATTACAACATGCACAAGGCGTCTGATTTTCCTGTATCAAATAGCCCCCAACTGATAACATTTTAATTTGAATCACCTGGTCCGTGCATGTGTGCTTTGTTACCAACTCCAGGGACTTATTGTTCAGATCATTGCCTCAAGATTTCTTCACCAGATATATTTGCATTGTTCCTCTGATGGCTCAGACAGTTTATCCAGTGAGTAACTAACTGCACCGAACAAACCAGGGTAGTCTTGGAATTGATCACTGATCTGTGCCGAGCTAGTTGATTTTATTAGTGGAAGAGTCTAGAATGTGTTTGTGTGGCTCTGTATCAGGGAGGAGAGACTTGCTCAAAAGATCTTCACTATCCACTATTGGGGTAAGAATGAGAGCAGGCTGCTGTGGGCAGTTGAGCACTCAAACATCCTTGTCAAGACTCACCCGTGTGTAGTGGATGCACGAATGAGGGAAAACACCACAGACTTAACTGTAGCCTCATAGGTTAGTACTTTCAATAAAGAGGAGGAGGAAGAAGCCTGGCAAGATGAACAAATAGCACTGTTTTAAATGTGGAAGAATTTCTCTGCAGGCTTCAGGAACCTACCATCGGTCTCACCTGGGGATGAGAAGCCCAGTCTATATGAGGACCAGTCACTCATGTTGTGATATTTGCCCCTCAATCAAAGGTGGTTAGCACTGCAGCCTCACAGCGCCAAGGACCCAGGTTCGATTCCAGCCTCGGACGACTGTCTGTGTGGAGTTTGCACATTCTCCCTGTGTTTGTGTGGGTTTCCTCCGGGTGCTCTGGTTTCCTCCCACATTCCAAAGATGTGCAGGGCTAGGTGGATTGGCCATGCTAAATTGTCCATATTACCCAGTATTGTTTAGGTTGGGTGGGTTAGACACAGGAAATTAGGGGAGTTGGTCTGGGTGGGATGCTCTTCAGAGGGACAGCGTGTACTTATTGGACTAAATGGCCTGTTTCCACTCTGTAGGGATTCTATGATATGGAACTGTACAGCACAGTACAGGCCCTTCAGCCCACGATGTTGTGCCAAATAATCAAAGGTTCCCTAGCCTGAAGGCAGTGGTAGCACACAAGGCCAATCAGTGCTGGGGAGTGTGAGAGAGAGAGAGAGGCTGTATCTTTGATATATCATCTTTCTCACTTCTTAACTTTACATTTCAAAACAAAAATGCAGCAATTTGACAGGCATTGGTTGAGTGATGGTTTTGGGTGTTGAGGAGGGGAATTTGGCGGGGTGATGGGTAGCAGCCAGTGCTGACGAAAGGCAAGCAGAGTGGGCGTTTAAGACCGAGTGGAGCACCAGCCTATTGACCAGGTTAGGGGGAGGGGGTCTGCTTCCAGATTGTGGAACAAATACTTGCTCACCACGACGGGGTCTGTACGCTGCGCAGAAAAGTCCAGGCAGCCTATGACACTTAGACTTCACTAGGTTATTGACAAGCTCTGCTGCTCTTACCTGTTTTCCCTCCTCAAAACCTTCGTCCCACCTTCAGCAAAATGGAAGGGCGGGGAGGGGCTGACCCAGCAAATTGCAACTTAATTTGATGAATTCCACAGTTTCCCACCTCTTTCTTGACATTGGTGGGAATAAAAATTCAGCCCAAGGAAAATAATAAAAACTTTAGACAACGTAAAAAAGAAACCAAAGAACTGCAGTTACCAGAGATCTGAAATAAACAAAAAACAATTTACTCAAGAAACTCAGCAGGTCTGGCAGCATCTGAAAACAGAGATAATCTTTCCAGTCTATTGACCTTTCTTCAGTAATCCTCGTTTCAAATACATGGACATTTCTCTGAAGATAGACATATACCTGTGAAGGGATAAATTAATAGATTTCTACCAAAACTTAATAGATTCAAGATTTTTAGAGGCAAAGTACAAAAAGTAGCAAATGAATAATATTAAAGTTTTACAATCTTCAGTTACATTTAACTAACATATTCTATCCAGTTTTTGGACAACATTCAGAAGGTTGTAAAAGACATGAAAGTGGTGCCGGAAATTCTCAAATGTTGTACCAGAAGCAACATGCACCAGTCTGGAGAAAAGAAACTAAACCCATTTCAGTGAAACAGAGAAGGTCTAATAGAAATGTTTAAAACACAACATGGATAAGTTAATTCCACTAGTTGTAAATAGAGGGCATAAACTTTAAGACCATCATGAAAAGAAAGAAGAGAGAGGGTTTAGAATTAGAATTTCTCCTCAGAGAGATTTTCAGGAAAAGAGTCCCCTTTCAGAAGAAACAATGATACTGGAATTCATTAGAAATCAATGTTTATTTGAGAAATAAAGAAAAGTATCAGATACGAAGAAAGGGCAGGGAATGGCTTAGAGGCTAACGTGCCAATGAGTCAGCATAGACAGAACAAGCAGATCTTCTTCTCTGCTCCATCAGATGAAACTGCTTTATTGAGCTTCAATCTATGATGCTATCACAGTTACTCATTATAACGCTGCCTTGAAACACATTCCTGCTGGTCTGCAAAGTTGCAGCATTTGTCTGTGAATGCGTCTCACTGTAACCCCCACATTAGGGATGTGCTAGTCATACTCACAGTGAAAAGGTCTGGTCTGAGCAATTTTTCAAAAGTTAATTTTTGAGACCTGGGTAATATTGGCATTTTATTTCCAGGCCTTGCTTCCTCTGAGAAGGTGGTAGGGAGCGACTTTTCTTAGCCACATATAGCTGTTTTATGGCACTGGATAGGCTACTTCAGAGGGCAGTTAAAAATTGACCATGATAGTGTGGAACTGGAATCATGTATGTGGTAAAAAAGAACAAGGACTTTCCTTCCTTAAAAGCATTATGAACTAGTTGGGTTTTTCTGACAGTTTCACAGTAAATTGAATAGATAGCAGGTTTGACTGAATTCAAATGCTCAACTAGCCGCAATGAGATTTTCACTGTCTTTACTGAATCTTAGGTTTTTTGGCTAAATGTGAGTTCAGTCAAGTTTTTTGGAGAGTTTTTTTACTATGATGCCCAATGGATATCTTATCAAACTTGCTGAATCCCCATCTGTTTCACCCCTATGGCGTTGCTCCCATCCAGTTCTAGCCCCACCTTATCATGCACTGCTCCTGAAACAGCTCACCTCTCAGTAGACTCTCAAAATTCACCAGCATCCCCAACACTGAGACAATCTTTAAAAGCCCATTGTGCACCCAGACAAACAGTGCCAGTAGAGCTGCCCTGCACGGTTCCTGAGGTTTGCCATGGAGATGGCAGACAAGGGGAAATTGATGCCTTCTTCACAGATATCCTGCTGGATGGGAAGGTGCCATGACAGGTTGGCATCCTCTTCCCCCAGGACCAGGGTGGAGGCCACAACCAAGACAATGCCAACCTCCCACACTGAACCCAGAAAGCGCCCAGTGTCTCTCCTCCCTCGGCTACCTTGAGCAATACCAAACCATGGGAGTGCAGGAAGGCAGAACTAGGGGAAAAAAGTATTATTCGAGATGCTCAATGCAAAAGTAGATAAAGTTATTCCAGCCGAAGAAAAGTACACTTCAAAAGTACTGCAACAGAAACGACGAGAAATCAGTACTGTAGCAAGTACAGAGGATCAGATGGCCGTCGGCATGTGTGTCCATCAAGCTTTGAAGGCAGCAGGACAGGGTAGATGAAGTGGTTAAAAAGGCACATGGGATACTTGCCTTTATTGTTCAAGGCATTAAGTACCAGAGCAAGTAGGTTACAATGCAGCAGAGTGATTCAATATGAAGAAAGCTTAGTAAGGCTGAGAACTGTGGGTGTCAGGAACTCACTGGCTGAAAGGGTAGTAGAGACGCGAACCCTTAAAAAACAGATAATAACTATGTAGATAAGTACGTGAAATGCAGTGGCATACACGGTCACTAGTCCAGTGCTGAAAAATGGGATTAGAACAGATGGATGTTTTATGACCAGTACATGCTCAATGGGCCGAAGGGCCTCTTTCTGTGTTGTTAAATACTCTATGACTATGGCAATAATTTTGTTCCAAGACAGACTCCTTTGACACCATGTTATTTATGTTCAGTTTATATGGGAAAGGTGAATGCTGTTCACTGCATCATCCAATGTGACAAAATTTGACCTGGAACCAATTTTAAATAATAACACCTCAAGTAGTTGAGGCCCATGCACATTGTTATCACAGTGACTCGAACTTAGCTTCTAATTTTATGTCAACGTTCATCAGAAGTAAAGACCTATACTGGCCTAGGGCTTCAGTGTACAATAGAATGCAACATGGTAACTGAGCTTGCTGTAGGTGAGAGGAGTGAAGCTATCACTCTGGCACTGAGCGTGTTAGACAGGCAGGCAGGTGGCTAGAGGTGATGATAGGGCTGTGTTTACTTTTGAAAGAGTGGATGACACTCTCAGGCTTTTTAAATTATTTGTATACATTGTGAAATGACAAGTGACTGGCCAGCACAGTGAGGAAGTAAAAGAAAAAGATTTACATTCCACTTGAGAATGGAAACAAAAACACTGCAGCATAAGGGCAAAACTGTGAGAATTCCCTCCTAATTGTGAATATAAGCCAGAAGCATGAATCAACAGCTTACTGTAAAATGCGTTGTGAAATTATATTTGGGACAACATTTACCATGAAAAATGCCAAACTAAAATATTTTTTCACAGAAAGAAATCCATAATGTAACAGTAATCTGAACAAACTTGGTGGAAAATGAGTTACAATGAAATTTGACACAGAGGAAAAGAATATTTAGCGAGTCGCAATTTGTCATCGCGCTCTGAGTAATCTGGATCTAAAGACATTTCCAAACACATGAATAGCAGATGCCAGTGTTCATTTAGTTTTTGGCAAATTTGCAAATACTTTTTGAGATCAATCCAAAAAACACCAGCAAGAATCCCTTTAAAAGACAAGGATGAGTGAGCAAAGGCACATAGGCTGTACAACAAGAGATAAAGCTGTCTCATAAAACAGATCTGGATTTATTTTTAGAAGGAAATTAGTAACTGTTCCCTTGCACTAGTTTCTGGCAATGATACTAATTGCTATTTATTAATAGAATATAAATGCTTTGGTCTTGTAATTATTTTTTCCCAGAAAACCGTAGTTACAGTATCTATAAACTAAATGTATTAATAGTCAAATGAAGGCTTTAACCCTTGCAGTAGTGTCCTGCTGTTTGATGTCTGTCTTCATATTTAGGCTTTCCTGTAGGACCATTCAGGGTATCATGCAGAGGTGATGAATGAATTCAAGTCATTCTCTCATCCCCATCCTCAAATCCCCCCCAGAGGAGGGAGATAGAATTGAAATAAATCAGAAAGTTGCTAGTCTCTGGTGGGCCTTGTGAATTTTGCCTAAACTAGTGTATCTGTGAGCTCGCTGACATGGAATGCAAAAACTCACACATTGTGGGCAGAAAGGTCACCACATTTAATGTGACAGCAGCAAACACTCGCAGCCTGAAGGATACAACTTGAGTTGCCAGTGTAGGGGAGTGTATGACCTCATCACCTCAGGGGAGCTCCCACCCACAGCCTCCCACCTTATTATTCCCCAACCCCGCACGGCCCGTTTCTATCTCCTTCCCAAAATCCACAAACCTGCCTGCCCTGGTCGACCCATTGTCTCAGCCTGTTCCTGCCCCACCGAACTCATCTCCACCTATCTGGACTCCATTTTCTCCCCTTTGGTCCAGGAACTCCCTACCTACGTCCGTGACACCACCCACGCCCTCCACCTCCTCCAGAACTTCCAATTCCCTGGCCTCCAACACCTCATTTTCACCATGGACGCCCAGTCCCTATACACCTGTATTCCGCATGCAGATGGCCTCATGGCCCTCCACTTCTTCCTGTCCCGCAGGCCCGACCAGTCCCCCTCCACCAACACTCTCATCCGCCTAGCCGAACTCGTCCTCACCCTCAACAACTTCTCTTTCGATTCCTCCCACTTCCTACAGACAAAGGGGGTGGCCACGGGCACCCGCATGGGTCACAGCTATGCCTGCCTCTTTGTAGGTTACGTGGAACAGCCCCTCTTCCGCACCTACACAGGCCCCAAACCCCACCTCTTCCTCCGTTCCATTGATGACTGTATCGGCGCCGCCTCTTGCTCCCCAGAGGAGCTCGAACAGTTCATCCACTTCACCAACACCTTCCACCCCAACCTCAAGTTCACCTGGGCCATCACCAACACATCCCTCACCTTCCTGGACCTCTCAGTCTCCATCTCAGGCAACCAGCTTGTAACTGATGTCCATTTCAAGCCCACCGACTCCCACAGCTACCTAGATACACCTCCTCCCATCCACCCTCCTGCAAAAATTCCATCCCCTATTCCCAATTCCTCCGCCTCTGCCGCATCTGCTCCCAGGATGAGGCATTCCACTCCTGCACATCCCAGATGTCCAAGTTCTTCAAGGACCGCAACTTTCCCCCCACAGTGGTCGAGAACGCCCTTGACCACATCTCCCACATTTCCCGCAACACATCCCTCACACCCAACCCCCACCCCAACCGCCCAAAGAAGATTCCCCTCATCCTCACACACCACCCCACCAACCTCCGGATACAACGCATCATCCTCCGACACTTCCGCCATCTACAATCCGACCCCACCCAAGACATTTTTCCATCCCCACCCTTGTCTGCTTTCCGGAGAGACCACTCTCTCCGTGACTCCCTTGTTCGCTCCACACTGCCCTCCAAGCCCACCACACCCGGCACCTTCCCCCACAACCGCTGGAAGTGCTACACTTGCCCCCACTCATCCTCCCTCACCCCCATCCCAGGCCCCAAGATGACTTTCCATATTAAGCAGAGGTTCACCTGCACATCTGATAATGTGGTATACTGTATCCATTGTACCCGGTGTGGCTTCCTCTACATTGGGGAAACCAAGCGGAGGCTTGGGGACTGCTTTGCAGAACACCTCCGCTCGGTTCACAATAAACAACTGCACCTCCCAGTCGTGAACCATTTTAACTCCCCCTCCCATTCCTCAGACGACATGTCCATCATGGGCCTCCTGCAGTGCCACAATGATGCTACCCGAAGGTTGCAGGAACAGCAACTCATATTCTGCTTGGGAACCCTGCAGCCCAATGGTATCAATGTGGACTTCACAAGCTTCAAAATCTCCCCTTCCCCCACTACATCCCAAAACCAGCCCAGCTCGTTCCCTCCCCCCACTGCATCCCAAAACCAGCCCAGCTTGTACCCACCTCCCTAACCTGTTCTTCCTCACCTATCCCTTCCTCCCACCTCAAGCCACACCTCCATTTCCTACCTACTAACCTCATCCCACCTCCTTGACCTGTCCATCTTCCCTGGACTGACCTATCCCCTCCCTACCTCCCCACCTATACTCTCCTCTCCACCTATCTTCTTTTCTCTCCATCTTCGGTCCGCCTCCCCCTCTGTTCCTATTTATTCCAGAACCCTCTCCCTATCCCCCTCTCTGATGAAGGGTCTAGACCCGAAACGTCAGCTTTTGTGCTCCTGAGATGCTGTGTTCATCCAGCTTCACACTTTATTATCTAGGGGAGTGTACTATTGGGCCAGCACCAGTTTCCCATTTGCTGCTTAGCCAGTATCACTGGCAGATGCAGTCCATGCAGACTGTGACTGAGAGAGGAAAAACAAAATTAGGAAGCCATGCATTTATATGGAGGCTTTTCATAACCACATATGGTCCCAAAGTCATTCACAGCAGAGAATTCGTTTTGAAATATTGCAAACATTTCAGGCTATTTTTGCACTGCAACCATCCACAAACACTATCGTGAGAGTAGCTGGGAAATTTGTTTTGGTGATGCTGTTTGTGAATAAGCATCAGTCATTACACCAAAGAGAATTTTGATGCTTTTCTTCAAGTTATTATCTTCTGCCACTCCCTGAGAGGGATATGGGGCTTTGTTTTAATAGGTCATCAGAAAGAATTGGCCTTAACAAAGCCGCATTTTCTCAGTGCAATATCAGAGTATCTACATGAATATGGTCAAGCTTGAGGAGTGGGTCTAGAACCCAGAACCTCACTTAGAGACAAGACTGAAATGAGCAGTTTGCATCTTTGGAATTTTCCATGGGAGAACAATGTAAAATAGTGATTTGATTCGATTAGATTTCATTAATTTGTGGTCACATGTATTCTGTTACAAAATGCAGTGAGAAGTGCTGTATAATGTTGCCACTCTCCGGTGACATCTTAAAACACAGAAATACAAACCAAAACAGGCTATAAAGGCAGAAAAAGAAAGAAGAGAAAAAAACTGTTCAAGTTTACAGTCTTTGTGGTTGAGTGCTGCACCATGGGCCTGGTGGCCAGGCCCGAGTCCCATTCGCTGTGCCACTGGAACAAAAGTCACCCACTCTTCAGCGCCATCTCGCCCACACTGGTGCCCTGGCCACAATGAGTCATCACTAGACCATCACAGCTGTCACTGTGTACTGTACCAGCCCAAACTTGACTCCACCACCTCCGTGAATCAGTTTCGGGCCCCACCTCACTGAGGTTGATTCTTTGGCTGCAGTCTGTGACCCGAACACTCCTTCCATGGTCATAACTATCTAATAGTGACTGGCGTGACATAATGGAAAGCTTACATAAGCAAAAACGTTCAGATAATTCTTAGAATATTAGTATTCTGATTTTGTAATAACACAGGAAATGAAAAATGCCTATTCGTCCTATAGAGTTCTTCAGTGTTATTTGATCATGGGATTTGGGAATTGCTAACCAAGCCAGCGTTTCCTGTCCATCCCTAATTGCCCTGAAACCAAGTGGCTCTCTAGACCATTTCAAAAGGTGATTAAAAATCAACCACATTGCTGTGGTCTGGAGGCACACATGCATGGAGGCACAGAGTCATGGGGTCATACAGCACGGAAACACCCCTCTGGTCCAACTAGTCCATGCCAAACATAATCCTAAACTAAACTAGTCCCACCTGCCTGCTCCTGGACCATTTCCCTCCAAACCTTCCCTTTTCATGTATCTATCCAAATGTCTTTTAAACATTGTAATTGTGGCTGTATCCACCACATCCTCAGGAAGTTCATTCCAAATGCAAACCACCCTCTGTATAAACAATTTGCCCCTCGTGTCTTTTTTTAAATCTCTCTCCTCTCACCTTAAAAATGTGCCCCCTAGTCTTGAAATCCTCCATCCTAGGGTAAAGACAATTCCCATTAACTCTATCTAAACATCTCATCATTTCACAAACTTCTAAAAAGTCACCTCTCAACTTCCTATTCTTCAGTGAAAGAAGTCCCAGCATATCCAGTCTTTCTTTATAATTCAAATCTTCCAAATATCTGGCAATGCCCTGGTAAGTCTCTTCTGCACTCTCTCCAGCTTGGTAATATCCTTCCCGTAACTGGGCTACCAGAGCTGGACACAGTATTCCAGAAGAGGCCTCACCAATGTCCTGTACAAACTCAACGTGACTTCTCGACTCCTATACTCAATGGACAGAGCAATGAAGGCAAACGTGCCAAATGCCTTTTTAACCACCCTGTCTATATGTAACGCAAACTTCAAAGAATGATGTACCTGCACCTTTACTTTCCTCTGTTCTACAACAGTACCCATGGCCCTAACACTAATGGTATAAGCCCTACCCTTGTTTAATGTACCAAAATGCAATACCACACATTTACCTAGATTGAACTCAATCTGCCATTTTTCAGCGCATTGACCCATTTGATCAATATCACTTTATAATCTTAGAAGACCTTCTTCACTTTCTGTTATGCCTCCAATTTTGGTGTTGTCTGCAAACTTACTAACCATACCTTCTATATTCCCATCCAAGTCATTTATAAAAACAAAAGAGGACTCAGAACTGATCTCTGTGGAATACCGCTGGTCACAGGCCTCCAGTCCAAAAAGCAGCCCTCCACTAGCACTCTCTGTCTCCTGCGATTAAGTCAATTGTGTATCCACTTGGCAAATTCACCCTGAATCCCATGTGACCAAACTTTACTAATTAGTCTACCATGTGGAAGCTGGTTAAAGGTTTTACTAAAATCCAAATAAACACTGACTACTGCGCTGCCATCATCAATCTTTTTGGTAATTTCCTCAAAAAGCTCAATCAAGTTTAAGAGACACAATTTTCCTTGCACATAACCATGCTGGCTATCTCTAATCATACTATGCCTCTCTAAATGTCCATAAATCCAATCTTTTATAATCACCTCCAACAATTTACCAACAGCTGAAATCAGACTCACACTTCCATAGTTCCCCGGTTTCTCCTTACAACATTTCTCAAACAAAGATACAACATTCACCACCCCTCCAAGCATTAGGCACCTCGCCCGTAGTTATGGATTATGCAAATATTTCAGCAAGTGTGTCTCGCAATTTCATCCATTCCCACAGTGTTCTGGGGTACATCTCCAGGTCCTGGAGATTTATCCAATTTTATATACTCTAAGACATCATGAACCTCCTCTTCTGTAATGTGAACAGTTTTTAAAACATGAAAGTGTATTTTCTCTGCATTCTCTAGACTGCATTTCTTTCTCCACAGTACAAACTGATGCAAAGTATCCATTTGGTAAGTATCTCATCTCCTGGGGTTCAATACAAAGACGACCTCCATGATCTTTAAGAGATCCGACCCTCTTTCTAGTTACCCTCTTGCTCTTAATGTTAATGTTCTTAATATCTTCCCCTGTTACGGCAGTAATGTATTCCTTCATCAAAAGTGCCACCACTTGCTCCTTACTTGCCTCCTTTTCTGCCCTTCCTATAGCATGAGAAGCCTGGAACTTTGGGCTGCCAGTCTTGACAATTTCTCAATCAAGTTTCTTTAATAGGTATAACATCCCAAACCCTTGTTCTTAAACATGCCCTGAATTCATCAGCCATACTTGTAAGACCCCTTGCACTGAGAAAAATGCAATTTAGTTGTTCAGAGTTACTACATACTACTCTCTCTTCCTTTTCTAATTGATGCGTCGTCTTCACATTCAGAACCTTCCCCATCAATCCTTCTGTTTACATCGCGACTTAGAATTCCTCCATCCCCTCTATCAGTATAAGGTCTCTCTAAAAGGAATGAGCAAATCTCCCTGCTAATATAATGGCCCCTTTAGAGTTTAGGTTAGTTTGCTCACTGAGCTGGAAGGTTAGTTTTCAGACGTTTCGTCACCATTCTAGGTAACATCATCAGTGAGCCTCCGACGAAGCGCTGGTGTTATGTCCCGCTTTCTATTTATCTGTTTAGGTTTCCTTAGGTTGGGGATGTCATTTCCTGTGTCCAACCCAAGGAAACCTAAACAGATAAATAGAAAGCGGGACATAACACCAGCGCTTCGTCGGAGGCTCACTGATGATATTACCTAGAATGGTGACGAAACATCTGAAAACTAACCTTCCAGCTCAGCGAGCAAACTCACATCCAGAACCTCAACCTGAGGTAAAATCTTCTCAAAACTCGCTAGTTTAGGTTAGATTTATCTTTTTTTGAGCAGACCAAAAGACATTCGAATTGTCCAAAAACCTGAATACCTGAACAAAACACCAGCCCTTCAGCCATTGATTTATCTCCTTTAACTTTTTGTTCCTTCCCTCATTTGAGTTTGGCATTGGGGTTAAACTGGAAATTACTACTTTTAATGTTTTATTTTTTAATCTTCTACCTAACGTCTTAAATTCACTCTGTATTGCTTTAATCCTTTCGCTAAAAATATAATTCCTACCAATGTATATTTTAATTTCTGGTTTCTTAATCTCACCTTTAACAATATGCTTGAAATGTTTGGAGATGTTCTTAATCCTAGCACTGGGAAAGCAACAAACCATCCTAAATTTACACCCACAGCTACAGAATTGCTTGTCTATGTCCCTGACAGAAGAGACTCGTCTGACAATAACTCCATTAAGTCTTGTCAAATACTGCCTAACATAAGAATCATTCCAAGTGTCCAATTAGTGACTGTCCCTTCCATTTTCCTCAGAGAGACTATTCCCTCCTACAGTTAAAAAAACTGAATATCTATTTGATAAGGGAATAGCCATTGGAGACTTTTGAACTACATTCTTACCTTTCCTGACAGTCACCCATCTGACTGTTCCTGCTGGGTAATAACTTTTCTAGTCATCTCACTTTGTACCTTATATATGGCCTTAATTAACATTAAGCTTAAAAGAGAAACTTTCAATAGCGTCTTATGTAAAAAATGAAGTATATTTCATTACCTCCAGAAAATAATGTTAAAATGGAAAAAAATTAAAATATATGTATCAAACATATAAGACTTAAATAAAATAGCCGCTTAGTGATTAATTAAATAGAAAAAAAAACTCTTCTTCAATAAATTCCTCAGAGAAAAGAATTCTCAAGAGCACACCATTTGTAGGGCTCTCTGAAACAAAAACAAACTCCTTATTTTAAAGACAAGCTGTTTGTTTCTCCAAAACAAAATTTCTTGCAATGTTAAAAAAAACAGACATAGTCTTTTTAACTTCTGAATTTAGGAAAACAACCCTCAGCCATTCAGGTCAGCCCTGAAAAGCGGGTTTTAAAAAAAAGTCAGTTTGGAAAAACAAAATTGTGATTTTTTTTGTTTGGTTTTGTTGAATATTAATGAAACAAAATGAATAAATATCTTATATTGGTAAAATATTATGACTGTAATTACTGTAAAAGTAAATCTTTAATTAAGCCTGCAATCCCAAGAGCAGCTGCAAGGCCCATGCTGCCTACCTTCTGTTAAACCCGGATTTTAATCAATTCAAATTTCACTATTCGCCAATTAGGGATTCAAGTCTTTCCACAGAGCATGAGACTGGGTTTCTCAGTTACTAGTTAAGTGACATTACCAAGATACCACCATTCCACACTCCATGAACCGAACTGAGAGAGCAGATGTGATCTTGCACATCCAAAAGACAGCTTCCCTCAGTACAGTACTGTCCACTTTATAGGCTCAAGTCTATACAATGGGAATAAACCCACAATGTTTGGATGCCCAAAGTGAGAGTGCTACCACTGAACCTCAGCTAGCCATCATGGAGTCATTGACATCATTGGTCTTTTTGATAAAGTCGTAGAAGCTGTGACAACAACCAAGATAACAAAGTGTGAAGCTGGATGAACACAGCAGGCCAAGCAGCATCTCAGGAGCACAAAAGCTGACGTTTCGGGCCTAGACCCTTCATCAGAGAGGGGGATGGGGTGAGGGAACTGGAATAAATAGGGAGAGAGGGGGAGGCAGACCGAAGATGGAGAGAAAAGAAGATAGGTGGAGAGAGTATAGGTGGGGAGGTAGGGAGGGGATAGGTCAGTCCAGGGAAGATGGACAGGTCAAGGAGGTGGGATGAGGTTAGTAGGTAGGAAATGGAGGTGCGGCTTGAGGTGGGAGGAAGGGATGGGTGAGAGGAAGAAAAGGTTAGGGAGGCGGGGATAAGCTGGGCTGGTTTTGGGATGCAGTGGGGGGAGGGGACAAACTGGGCTGGACGAACAAGATGCCGGGTGTGGTGGGGTTGGAGGGGAGTGTGGAGTTGACAAGGGAGTCACGGAAAGAGTGGTCTCTCCGGAAGGCACCCCAGCGCCTTCCCCTGCAACCACGGGAAATGCTACACTTGCCCCCACACCTCCTCCCTCACCCCCATCCCAGGCCCCAAGATGACTTTCCATATTAAGCAGATGTTCACCTGCACATCTGCCAATGTGGTATACTGTATCCACTGTACCCGGTGTGGCATCCTCTACATTGGGGAAACCAAGCAGAGGCTTGGGGACTGCTTTGCAGAACGCCTCCGCTCGGTTCGCTATAAACAACTGCACCTCCCAGTCGCGAACCATTTTAACTCCCCCTCCCATTCTTTAGATGACATGCCCATCATGGGCCTCCTGCAGTGCCACAATGATGCCACCCGAAGGTTGCAGGAACAGCAAACCATATTCCACTTGGGAACCCTGCAGCCCAATGGTATCAATGTGGACTTTGCAAGCTTCAAAATCTCCCCTTCCCCCACTGCATCCCAAAACCAGCCCAGCTCATTCCCTCCCCCCACTGCATCCCAAAACCAGCCCAGCTTGTTCCCGCCTCCCTAACCTGTTCTTCCTCTCACCTTTCTCTTCCTCCCACCTCAAGCCACACCTCCATTTCCTAACTACTAACTTCATCCCACCTCCTTGACCTGTCTGTCTTCCCTGGACTGACCTATCCCCTCCCTACCTCCCCACCTATACTCTCCTCTCCACCTATCTTCTTTTCTCTCCATCTTCAGTCCGCCTCCCCCTCTCTCCCTATTTATTCCAGAACCCTCTCCCCATCCCCCTCTCTGATGAAGGGTCTAGGCCTGAAACATCAGCTTTTGTGCTCCTGAGATGCTGCTTGGCCTGCTGTGTTCATCCAGCTTCACACTTTGTTATCTTGGATTCTCCAGCATCTGCAGTTCCCATTATCTCTGACAACAGCCAGGGTTCTTGTTCAGAGGAGTTGCTAGGATTAATAGTCATTAATCAACATGTTACAGCAAACGTGCAGTTGCAAAAGAGGCCTCTCCTCTGTAGCTGTTCCAAGTTATTTCAAAACATTCTGCACCTGGACAGATCTGGCTGTTGGAGCCACCTAAAACTATCTAATTGTGTTAAGGCAGGAGTCAGATGTAAAGAAGGAGTACAAACTGCATAATTAAAAAAGGAAATAATCTCTTTAAGTATTTATGCTACAGAGACAAAATTGCCATGGTTCCCAATGTGCTGCCTGTGTGGGTGTGGGTGGAACACTGAGTTTTAGAATTGTTTCAGATTTTGCAAAATAAAAATGTTTGCTTCTATGACAGCCAGTTACTGGCTTTACAACTGCAGTGACCAGGTCACTATTAACAATGTACCTTCACCCCTTCCAACAAACATGATAGCACATAAGTCAGTAAATGGAGGAAATATTCTTCATAATCATGACCTATTTTGCAGTGCAGAGATTTCCAGCCTTGCTATTAAAAGGTTTCTTTTATGAAAAATGAAGAGGATTGTAAAAGAATATATATTTGAATAACATCGTAACATGTTCCGAGGGCAACTCAACCACTTCATAGCTAATTATTTGTTGTCACTCTCTAATGTAGGCAAACAGAGCAACCAATTTACATACATCAAATTCCAAAAGACAAAAAAAATGAGACAAATGATCAGTTCAGCTGATTTCTGAAACGTTTAAGGCCTAACTGGCGGCCAGAACAGAAAATATGCAGTGTGTTTCAATGGAGGTTTTCTGCCATAACTTTCGGTTTTCCATGGAGATTGAATCCATATGCTTTATTGACCCAAAGTCTCCACTGTAGAACTTTGGAATGAGCTTCAATATTACATCATGATCTTTGCTTGGATGTTATAAATTCTTCTGTTGTGCTTTATTTACTGAAGCAAGTAAGTCACTGTTACAGCACCAGACATCCTATTGTTTTGGCTAAGAGCTTTCTAAATGAATATTGACCCTAGGGGCTACTGAACAGCATTAGTCTAGGTGAGGACCGGACTGGAGTTCGTGTGGATTGATATTACCTGAGTTAGTCAGATACATATTGCTGTAGGAGAAAGTGATTGTTAATGAAGGGCTGTAGGCCTGAGACAAATCATGGTCAAAACTTATTCAGATGTTTCCTTCGGTTATCTTGGAAGGATAAAGGTTCTTAAACAGAGTCAAAATCCTGAAACTCCCTCCCTTATGGTATTGTAAATCTACCCACACCAAATGGACTGCAACAGTTCAAGAAGGCAGCTTAGCACCTTCTTCTCAAGGGCAACCAGGGATGGTGATAAATGCTGGCCCAACCAAAAATGCCCATGTCCCATGAATTGATAAAAATGAGTTTGCTCATGGAGACAAACTTCTTAAAATGGTGATACTTCTAACTGCCCAAATCTGGGGACAATCAGAGGCACACATCAAGAGCGAGGCTCTGGCTTCTGAAAACCACACCATGTCCTTACCTTCAACATTTTGACCCCCAACTTGCTCCCCAGCACCCCTACTTCACAACAAGAAGATCAAAATATGTTACCACTGGATCCCCCAAGGAGTAAACTTTGGCAGGGAGTCCTCAGGACCCAGAGGAGAGGCCAGCAGCTGGTGGCGATGCAGGTTGTCAGTGTTAAGGCCTGCACTAGGCCGGGAAACCTGTCCGGGTTCCTCCGTCAGCTCTCACTGAGCCGATGAGTGTGAAAACAGGTGAGGTATCTCAGCACTGGTGGTGGTGTCTTTGTTACACACCCACTTTGACTAAAAACAAGACAAATGTGCCCATAGTCACTAAGGGATGGAGCCACAGTAGCAAACACTTGTACACACCTAATTTTTGGATTAAGGATCTGGTCATACTGCAGCCATACAACGAGAATGTTCCTGCCGATGTGGATATTTGTGGGCCATATGGAAAACTTCAGATACAGTTGTGAGTAGGATGGGAAGACTGGTATGAGAGCTTAACACTTGGCAATAGGATAGGGTCTGTTCTGCACTTTCTGGATCTTTTTGCTCCTCTTAGCAATCACCTTGCTGCAGAGATACCTACCTCCAATGGACTGCCATGTTAAAGCCTATTAAAACCAAACAAACTTCAATGAGACTCTATTACCTGAATGGTCTGAAACATCAATTGATACGACTAGTCATTGAGAAGCTGATGGGTTCCAGCATAGCTTTACACCCTGCATTGTTTTACTGTTCATTGGAGAACAACAGTGAGTGGAGTGTAAAACTGGCCTTTGACCTGGAGCCGAAGGTTCTTTCCTGACATGATAATTTACTGTGCTCTTTAATACTATTTCTTTCACCGGAAATGCTTGTTCACATACTGAGCACTTCCAGTATTTTCGGGTGTTATTTCAGATTTCCAGCACCCATAATATTTTTCTCTTTGTTTTAAACCAACATATTTCTCAATCTGCTGGAAGCCCAGTCATGACCTTGTAATGCAGATCACACACTGATATTTACAGCTTTGGAGGTGAATGAAACGGCTGAAGCCAGTTCCCATGATCAGGCCAGTGTGGGAGAATCTGAACATGAGAATCACTGGAGAATCGCTCTATCAATCAATCAATGACAAGGCAATAAAGCCAACTGATACCAGGTCCACTTACGCATCAAAACCCACCAGAATCTATTGGTGGCTCAGGCATTCTCTTAACCTGAATGGCATTGTAGGGAGGGCTCTTCAGTGACAGGAACTCAGTGTCCAGCGAGAAACCAAGCTCTGGGGAGGGTGGGGGGTAATTGCCCTGACATTTGATTGAAACATATATGATCCTAAGGAGCCTGGACAGGGCACATGTGGAGAGGATGTTTCCTCTTGTGGGAGAATCTAAAACTGAGACCACTCTCTAAAAATCAGTGATCACCCAGTTAAAACTGAGATGAGGAGAATTCTTTTCTTCAGCGGAGAGTCTTTGGAAAGCTCTTCCTGAAAAGATGGTGGATGCACGGTTCTGGAATATTTTGAAGGCAGAGGTAGAAAGGTTCTTGAGAAGAGGGTGCTGTGAGTAGACAGGAAGATAGAATAATCAGGTCAGCCATGGTTTTACTGCTGGCAGAGCAGGCTGAATGGCCTACCCCTGTTCCTAGTTCATATGCTCATAAGTCCTCTCTGTGCCCATGACCTGTCCTCACTCACTAATAGCTTTCAGCTTTGATCCTGGGGCTGGTTCATCATGCAGTACCAACAGTGATTATCACTATCCATGAGGGTGGGTCTTTGACTGGTTGGCAGCTATTGGGGGGGGGGGGGGGGGGTTTACTGTTACCCTCCAGGACTCCATCAGTAAGGTGCCTGATAGATATTTAATTATATTGTACCTTGCCCTGAGGAGTGACACACAATGTTCACACAGTTGGCACATCTTTGGAACAAAACCCATCCCAGTGTCTTCTCTGTCAATTTAGCCATCACCTGGAGATACAGTTCCTGCTGTCAGCCTTCCCTGATGTGTGGGAACATAATTTATGCAGAGCTACACCGAGCTTCTTATGGGTATTGAGTAGCAACAAACCAGCAGCAGGAACTTGTATCTCTTCAGCCATATGCTGAAGGTCAGACACAGAGGCACAGGCACAGCCCCAAGTGGGCTTGACCCCCAACATGGTCTATAGCTCCCTCCTCATGTCTCAGCATCAGTGCCTTGGGAGACACAGGCTGTTTATAGGTCACTGCTGACATCTAAGACCTCTTGGAACTTGGCCTTCTTCCTCTCAGACCAGGGACACACCTAAGGGACACATATTGCCAGTGGCCAAGAAGGTGATTCTCGCTGGAAGATCTATTGAGCCTCCACTTCAACATAAAGCTGGGAGTGTGAGAAACGTTTTGTGTTGAAAGGATAGAAGCACAACATTTTGTGGACAGTGTGACCAAAGAAATGGATGTGAAGGTGAGCATGAGTGAAGGCTGTTCAGATGGCTTTGTGAGGAAGTGCATGGACAGAGAGGAATGAGTGGGGGTGCAATGTGCGCTGGTTGAGGAGTGTTGTGTGGGGAAGGCAGCAAGTGGGAATTATTACCTGACAGTGTAATGTGATCTTTTCCACCCTCCTGAGCTCCTGGAGCCTCAGAGGCCTGTCTTCAAGTTCAAGGGGCCACACTCTTGCTACATGACTTCCCCAGCTACTTCAATGCAGCCCTGTTGGTTCGAGAGACTGGCTTCCTTCTCCCGTGCTTGTGAGAGCTCACCTCACTTCGGAGGTCCAGGTCCGAGTCCCTGTCCTAAGGGCCAGCAGTTCTAGGTCTTTTCTCCATTCCGTGTAAGCCTCAGGAATCAATGTGCAGTTCAGCTCTTTGTCCCCTACAAAGCTCCTTTAAGCTAAAACTCTCTTCTTTGACAAAATCGCCACATTATCCTCCTGCCCACTCTGAACAGCTGGGAAACCCAGAAGCACAAACTGGTGCTGAGCTTAAAAGCCATTGCAATGCCCCCCAGAATAGACCAATAGCTTCCTGACCCCTTACTAGCCACCATGCTGGGAGTTTCTGGATCTGATAAGGCATGGTTCCGGCCAGTGCTTTCTTTACCCTCATGAAGTTGTCGCCTTGGGGTTTTCTTTAAACACGACTGTGTTACTGCAGGCTTTAAGCATCTTGTCCCATTTTTAAAAACCACATTAACAGCACAGCAGAACTGCAAGTTATTGTTGCTATGAGACAGTTATTAAGAAAACACACTCGCCTGAGGCTGGGTACATGGTCAGTTAAAACTGACCAGATGAATTCCTTGCCAATTTCTCAGATGGATCTGCCCTCTTTAATGATAATTTGTCTTTCTGACAGGCAACAAGCACACTGGGGTTATCTGTCTCCATCTCTATCGATGCTGCCTGACCTGCTGAGTATTCCTGACAATTTTCTCCATTGTCCCTAGGCAAGATTTTGGTTTGGAAATCATGTTTTGGGGCATTCCTACCCTGAAAATTCCACTAAATCTATTGCTTGATAAATCAAGTGGGTCCAAGTCAAGTACCCAGCTGCTTTCAGGGAGCCTAATTTCAGGTAGGGTTCCAGAAACTGGCAAAGCTTGGCCCAATGATCCCTCTAAGCTGCCCAGGTAAATGAGCATATCGCAATCTGGCAGTTACTACATAGTTATAACAATCAGGCTACTCATAACAGAGAAAATTTAAAGAGACAATTTGATGTTTGTTACAGTGATACAAAATGCATTTCTGGCACTGAGTGTGAATGTGCACAGAACGTACCATATGAACCCATTTGATGTTTGACAAATCAGCGGAGAGTCCACACATTTATCAGATATTTGCCCAATCCTTGATATCCTATTGTATGTGCAGTATCTCCGATATGGTGCAAATGTCTATTTTCAGTTGTTTTTACTGATTTCTCAGGCTCCCTTCTGCAAGAGATACTTGAAACTATTCATCAACCCTTTTTCCTAAAGTTTCGCCCCCCACACCCAGCGGTAACATTCACGCTTCAACACTTGTTCATTTCTTTGTACTTTGCAGGTTTGTTTCCCCCTTGGCTTTGGTCATTTGAAATGGGAGTTGGAGATAATAGGCAGGTGTCTGTGCTGTAAAATACATAGAAATATCTGCTCCACCGCTCCATCTCTGACAGGTCATCTTTCACCATAATGATCTCAGGCTAAATTCCGAGAGATTTGGCTTCCCTTCTTGTCAAATTGTGCATAATGCCTTGCTAAGAGTTCCTGTTCACGGTTTGCTCATTTCAGACTGTGTACTGTTAAGTTGGCCAAGGATGTTAAATGTTTAGTCTCATTTTGAGTGCTTTGACCTGGCTTTTCGTGGTCCCTTTGTTTTGTCTCGTCCCCCAAGTCAGCCCTTACAACAATGAATTTTATTTATATACCGCCTTTTAAAACTAAGCAAAGTTAAAAGCATCCTGTGTCAGTACATGTGTGTCCCTTTATACACAGTGACCCCAGCAGAAGCACACAAGCTGTAGGTGTCCCAAGATGAAGTCCTAAAGGGCTGTAGTGCTGCGTGAGTTGGTCCAGGAGCAAGTTTGATGATGTAGTGAAGTTGGATGTTTGATGATACCAATTTGGGAGAATGAAAGCTGGAGGAAGATGGCCTTCATGGAGCAGGCGGGGATGTTGTGATGAAGACAGAGTTGGCTGGAGGTCCAGAGAAGGAATTGACAAGCCACAGCCACGAGGTAACCACTCTAATTTTCAGACCTGGAATCGGCACAATCTAATTTCTGAGGGAGGGAGAGCAGAATTGGAAGCTGTCGTGAAATAAGGTGAGGAGATCATGAATGAGTTAAAAATGCATCAAATGTATAGAAATAAGATAGTTGCCACTCACCAGTAATATTAACTCTAACTTTAAATCTTACTTGAAAAATCAGAAATTTTATCTCAAGTTCAAGAATTGGATTTTTCATTTTCACCATGTTTTGTGTCATTTCTTGCCATTGCTCACACAATGCATCAGAGCAGAAAATTCTTCTCAAGTCACACCAGGAGACATTAGGGCAGATATAAGATTCGAGGTAATATTTGACAGGATGTAACTGGAGGTGATGGGCAAACATCAGTTGGTGAGAGGTAAGACTTAAACAGCAGAATTTTGGCTAACCTCATGTTTATAGGCATAGGATTTGGGAGACTGACCAGAAGTGTGTGCTAGATTCAAATCTAGAGGTACCAAACGGGTGCATGAGGGTTTCAGCAGCAGTTAGAAACATAGATAAATAGGAGCATGAGTAGGCCATTTGGTCCATCAAGTTTGCTCTGCCAGGCAATGTGATCGTGGCTGATCATTCAACTCAGTACTCTGTTCTTGCTTTCATCCCATCATCCTTTAATCCCTTTAGCCCTAAGAACTGTACCAAACTCTTTCTTGAGAACATTCAATGTTTTGAACTCAATCACATTTTGTGGCGGAGAATTCCACAGGTTCACCACTCTCTGGGTAAAGAAATTTCTCCTCATTTCAGTCCTAAATGGTTTACCATGTATCCTTAAACTGTGACCTTTGATTTGGACTCAATAGTCATTGGGAACATCCTTCCTGTGTTTACTCTACTCTCAATCATCAGTAAAGTGATGGCGAGTGTCATCAACAGTGCTATCAAGCAGGACTTGCTCTGTGATGCCCAGACTTGCTGTGTGATGCCCAGTTTGGGTTGTGCCAGGGCCACTCTGCTCCTGACCTCGTTACAGCCTTGGTTCAACATCCACAAAAGAATTGAATTCCAGAGGTGAGGTGAGAGTGACTGCCCTTGACATCAAGGTTGCATTTGACTCAGTGTGGCATCAAGGAGCCAGAGCAAACTGGAATCAATGGGAATCAGGCGGAAACCCTCTACTGGTGTGTACCTGTACTGTGCCGGACAGTTCTATGTTCTATGGTTGGAGTCATTCATGACATATAGGAAGATGGTTGTGGTTGTTAGAGATCAGTCATCTCTGCTCCAAGACAGTAAACACAGTGTAAGCACAGTGGCTACAAGTGCAGGTTAGGGGCTAGGAATACTGCAGTGAATAACACACCTTATGACTTCCCAGAGCTTGCCCACCATTTACAATGTGCAAGTCGGGAGTGCGATGGAATACTCGCCACTTGCCTGGATGAATGCAGCCCCAACAACACAAGAAGTTTGACACCATCCAGGACAAAACAGCCCGCTTGACTGATATTACTCCCTCAAAGTTGCCACCCAAGTGGATAAGGTTGTTAAGAAAGCATATGGTGTTTTGGCTTTCATTAACAGGGGGATCGAGTTTAAGAGCCACGAGGTTATGCTGCAGCTCTACAAAACCCTGGTGAGACCACACTTGGAATATTGTGTCCAGTTCTGGTCGTCCTATTACAGGAAAGATGTGGAGGCTTTGGAGAGGGTGCAAAGGAGGTTTACGAGGATGCTGCCTGGACTGGAGGGCTTGTCTTACAAGGAGAAGTTGACTGAGCTCGGACTTTTCTGTCTGGAGAGGAGGAAGAGAGGTGACCTGATCGAGGTGTACAAGGTAATGAGAGGCATGGATAGAGTCGATAGCCAGAGACTTTACCCCAGGGCAGGATTGACTGCCACGAGGGGTCATAGTTTTAAGGTGTTAGGAGGAAGGTATAGAGGAGATGTCAGAGGGAGGTTCTTCACCCAGAGAGTTGTGAGCGCATGGAATAGTTTGCCAGTGGTAGTCGTGGAAGCGGAGTCATTAGTGACATTTCAGCGACTGCTGGACATGCACATGGACAGCAGTGAATTGAGGGGAATGTAGGTTAGGTTATTTTATTTTTGGATTAGGATTAATCCATGGCACAACATCGTGTGCCAAAGGCCCTGTACAGTGCTTTACTTTTCTATGTTCTAAGCATCCACTCCCTCCACCACCGACGCTCGCTAGCTGTCTGTAAGATGCCTTGCAGAAATTCACCAAAAATCCTCAGGCAGCATCTTCCAAATCCATGACCATTTCCATTTAGAAAGACAAGGGCAGCAAATGTATGGGAACACCACCATCTCCAAGTTCTCCTCCAAGCGACTCACCAGCCTGACTTGGAAATATGTCACCATTCCTTCACTATTGCTGGGTCCAAATCCTGGAATTCCTCCCTAATAGCATTATGGGTCAATCCACAGGAAGTGGACTGCAGTGGTTCAAGAAGGCAGTTCACCACCACCTTCTCAAGTGCAGGCAATGAGTGCTGGCCAGCTAGTGATGCCTACGTCCCACAACATAAATAAATAAAAACTGCATTTGCCCACTCTCAGTGTAACCAAATCATACTGAAACACCTCTGCATTCTCCTCACAGTTCACTGTTCCAAGCTTTGTGCTGACTGCAAACTTGGAGATATTCCATTTAGTCCCCTCATCTAAATTGTTGATGTGTATTGTATATAGCAGGGGTCCAAGCACTGCTCCTTGTGGTACCCCAGAAGCCATTGCCTGCCACTCAGAAAGTGACCATTTTATTCTTACTCTGTTCCCTGTCTATCATACAGTTCTCTATCCATAGCAGTATATTACCCCAATCCCATGCACTTTAATTTCATATGTTAATTTTGCATGTGGAATCTTATTGAAATCCTTCTAAAATCCAAGTAAACCATATCCACTGGCTCCCACTTAGCCACTCTACCTGTTACATCTTGGAGAAATTCCAGTAGATTTTTCAAGCATGATTTTTCTTTCATAAGCCCATATTGACTCTGCCTGATCCTGTCACTATTTTCCAGGTGTTCTGCTATTAAATCTTTTATAATGGTCTCTCACACATTCCTGCTTCTGAGGTGGAGTTAATTGGCTATATTTCATTGTTTTCTGTCTGCCTCCTCTTGGAACAGTTCCAAAGCCTATAGAATCTTGGAAGATGACCAACAATGCACCCATTATTTCTAGGGCCACTTCCTTAAATACACTGTGATGTAGATTATCAGGCCCAGGGACTTACCTGGCTTTAATCCCATCAGTTTCCCCAAAACCATTTTCCTTCTGTTACTGTTCAGTCTCTCCCTCTCATTGGACTGTGTTCCCCAACACTTTTGGGGTGTTATTTGTATCTTCCTTTGTGAAGACAGAATCAAAATATGTATTTAATTGGTCAGCATCTCTTTATTCCCCATTATAACTTGCCCAATTTCTGACTGTAAGGGACCTACATTTACCTTCACTATGTATTTTCTTTTTACATGCCTAATATGTGAATGTGAAACGGGGTTGGTGACAGGTAATGTTACAGAAATGGCTGGACTTAGTGACAGTGTGGATATGTGGTCGGGAACTCATCTCATGGTCAGATATGACACTAAACTTTAAAGCAGCTTGACTCTGCTTTTATGTGTAAAGTATGAAGAGCACCCCGTCGGAACCCTGCCATTGTCAATATCTGTTCTGAGTCTGGCATTCTTCTGTTATCTCCTCTCTTCTGGTGGCTGTGCTTTCATCTACTTTGAATCCATTTTCTAGAAATCCTTTCCATTATCCATGCTCCTTTTGTAGGGGTCTCTCTAAATCCACATTTCTAACTAAAATTTGTCCGTTTGCCCATTGTAAGCTCTCCCCTCTTGGATAACTGTCAATTCTGTTCACGTGGTTGTGAAGCTTATTGGAACATTTTTCAACATGTAAAGGGCTTCATGGCTCCAGGTTGTTGATTTTTCATTCCTTTTAGCTCAGATTCCTGTAGTTCTCTTTACCCAGCTGTAGCTTTTAATTTTGCCTTGTTTTGCCTTGGCAGCCTCTAGGCAAAAATGATCTTGGCAGTCTTTCTTGTCTTATGACATTGCAGGATACATTTATTAAAAACAATTTCCTAGTGGGGTTAGAAGTATAGTTCTTAATCTCAAATCTTTTTTGTACTTTTTGCGACTTGTAATTACAAAGTGCGAGTCAGAATCCATAAAATCTCTTTGAACTCCTCTTCCTTTTCCCCTTTGTTCTGTTATCTTTGATTTCCTCCTCTTCTGTGATCCATAAATCAGTGGCACACTTTCAGAGCAACACCAAACCACTATCCTTCTCCAGACTCAAAGTTGCAAAAAGTACAATTAGAGTTGATTGCAAGACAAAAGTATTAAGCGTGCCTAAAGGTACAAACGCAACTGGATGGTGTACCTTGTACCAACAAGCACAGAACACACTTGTCTCCATATTTTCTGTGGCTTCAAAAAGTTGAAATGCATATATTTCCATACATGATTTTCATTAAATGAAAGCTCACAAAAACTGAGACAGGTAGAAGGTAAATAAATGGAGAGTCTATGTAAATCTGGATAGGAAAATGCAGCTCATTTAATGAAGATTCTTGGACAGTGTGTATATTACATAAGGGGCACATGATTTTCACATTAAACGCACATAGTGGAATTCACTTACTAATATTTCCATTTCATATTCCTATCCTTAATTAACCTCAATTCAAAACTGGTGAAAAGATATCTTTCGGGTAACAATGTTCAGATAGTCTTGGACAGTTCCCAAATGCATTTGTTTCTCTGCCAGAATTTCCAGACTTTGTACTTCCGTTCCTTCTCCTCAAGGGAGAAATGCCAGACACAGAAAAAGCTATGTGGAGACAGACATGATATAAAGACTGTTAAGAAGGGATGCTGAATAAATAGAATTTTAGTTGAGATCACCTCACAGTGAATGGTCTTTAAATGGCGATAACAGTTATGAAGATTTTCTTGGTTATTCCAATTTGTATGGTATATTTGATTATTTGCAGCTCTTTATATGAACTGACCATTTACACGCCATTTGCACTCAGCCAACATTTATTTCTTAGCTAATATCACTCAGCAGATTTTCTCATAATTTCTCTCATCACTGCAAATGAGACCTTGCTGTATCCAAATTGACTACAGCAATTTTCATTATTACAATAGTGACTGCAAATTAAATGCATTTATTTGGTTGCGGAGCACATCGAGACACTCTGATGTTACGTTAGGCCCTTTACATAAGTACAAGTTCTTTATTTGAATTTTTAGTACATTGCATTTTAATAATCAAATCTTATGACAAATAAATGTATGTTCAAAATACCTGCTTAGAAAATTGTGCTAATCATTCATTATCTGGCTCTTGTTCTAACTGTTTGGTCATTCAGTAGGTTTGAAATGGCATGAGTTTCAATAGCAAATGCCAAAAATTACTTTAAAGAAGACAGAATAAATCTAATGAGCTCTTGTTCAGTTTCCAAAGTTCTGCACTTGTGTATGCTCAGCTAACGCTTATGAAATGGAAGTTATTTTTTCCTGTTAAAGGTAAGAAAATGGTCTTGGCACCCAAAAATCCTGCATCTCTGTTCTGAAAGGTCAACACAGAGCAAGATTTATCTTCACCAGACTTTAGCAGGGTGCAAAAAATGTTACAGAACCTGAAAGGTTTTAAAGAAACAAAAGAAACAAGCTGGGCCATTCTCTCTGACAAGTGAAAGTTGAGGGGTGATCTAATAGAAATCTACAGAATTACATTATATATTAATTCAATGGATAGAGAGCAAAACTTTCTACAAAGGTAAGACAGAAGAAATCCGCAAGAGAATTCAAAAGAAATTTCTTTGCTTAGAGAACAATGAGAGTGTGGAACAAGCTACCGCAGTTTGTGGTTGATCTGAATAATAGATTATGTATTTATGAGGAGGCTATTCAAGTCTAGGAGAGAGAAGGGAATATTAGATGCAGGAAGGTGAATGGAAGTTTGAGTAGTCTAAACACTGGTTTGCTGTGACTATGCTGAATGCCAGATAATAAAATGTGAGGCTGGATGAACACAGCAGGCCCAGCAGCAGCTTTTGTGCTCCCGAGATGCTGCTGGGCCTGCTGTGTTCATCCAGCCTCACATTTTATTATCTTGGATTCTCCAGCATCTGCAGTTCCCATTATCACTAATGCTGAATGCCTACTTCTACACTCGATAATTCTATGAAGACTACCCATGATCTCACAACTGTCCATCAGTTTATTCACTAAGAAATGTTTAGGGGGCTAGCTGCAGCAGCCTGGGGTTATCAGTGCAGAACTTGTTTGCAAGGTGAGGATGACTCAAGAAACAGTAGCAGAGCTATGCCATTTGTTACAGCTGGCTTACAGACAGCATACAGATTTAGCTCACTGTCTGTTTTTGGCAATGCAATACTCTCTTGAAGAGTTACACTAAATCCATTAAATAAACCTTTCTTCCAGAAGCTATTGAAATTACTGTTCATTTCAATATGTTTTGTTTTTGGTTCATGTGCTCAGGAATTATATTTTCCCATTTTGAATGCGTAATAACCCTGGTCCTATTCTAAACATATGAATGAAGTTGCATAATTATGCTCTAATGTTCTTTAATAACACTTTTCAAATGCATTTATAATGAATATTGCAGCTTAGCGCCTGGCTTTTCATTCCCCAGGTAATGTCTGTTTACAGTATGGTTTCTGTGGCACAAATATGTAGTTTTGATTCTAGTGAGCCTTCCACCATTTTTGTGGGTATGTTAGCACCTCACAGGGAGCAAGAGCTGGATGTATGCAGAGTAGATTGCAATTTTGGAATTAACACTCCAGCTAATAACCTTTGACCTCGCACACTTAAATGCATGTTCAGTGCTAGAAATACTTAGCAGGTTAGACAGCATATGTGTGGAGAAATAGACATTTAAGGTCATGGTGACCCTTTAGAACTGAGAGAAGTGAAATTGTGATAGGTTTTGAGCAAGTGAAAATAAGGAGGTTGTGAAAGAACAAAACGGTGATGGGGAAGGAGACATGAAATGACTGCAGGTTTCCCTTTCTTTTTTCTTCTTGCGATGTAAGAAACACAGAAAATACTTATTAAGCTATTGTGTCCCCAAGAGTCCAGCAGACACACTCAAGTTTATTGCTTGGACTGTGCTGTGTGCAGTGATATTATCTTACATTTCCCATTGATTACAGTATATTACCACTGGCAGTAATCCAATACACGCTGTAATTACTGCTGCTCCACATTACCGTTAAAAAAAAAGCTGTAACGGAATACTCCTGGTGTTCGTCTGGTAATACTAATATACTTTAATTATTAATGTAATAGTTAATTAACAAGAAAGATGGAAGAAGCTATATTTTTATGCAAAAGGGACTGGATTTAATTGAGGATTAAGTGCCCAAGAAACGGTAAGTCATTATGGTCACAATCATTGATTCTCCATCTAAACCCCAGGGTAATTTCCAGGCATAGGAGACAATTGCTGAATCATTGAATGCAATCTTCATGATAGTCATCTGGAAATGATTTAATGGTAAGAGAAAGGCAGTCACATAGAATAATGCATTAGACTACCGGCCAACAGACTTGTACAGCTACAGAAAGTAAATCTTTGCAAACCATAAACTGACACTTGAGGAAGAAACTTATATACGATGGAATATGGGGGCTAACCCGGGTACTTGGTAAACCTGCTGTCCAAACAATGCGAACTATTCCATGACAACGTACTTACTGATCATGAGGAGCAGGAATAATTGCAGCAATGATTGGATTACTGCCGTAGGTGACCTAGTTTAAACAGTGGTAATTGTAAAATAGTATTAGCATATTATAGGGATCAAAGAAGGTGTTGTGTTTATGTAATACTTTATCTCAAAACTGTTTTTACAAGTGGATTTTTGTTGAAAGGCAGTTACTTCAAGATGTCACCCCCACCCCTCTCTCTCCCTAGGCTCTCCTCTTTAAATAGCCTTTCAAATGATGGAACTCACCCGCCTTGCCAATTTCTCTCTAGAAAATTTACAAAACACTGATGCATCACTGACATCATCCTCCAGCACCATTGTAATCCTGATAGTGACAATGGCGGTGCTTCAACTTCTGATTGGCTGGCAGTTCTCTCGGTTGGGACTTTCACTCCATAGAGAGTTGGAATTCCCATCTCCAGGCTAGTAATAACTGACAGGAGGGGGAGGTGGGAGTGATGGGTTGCTGCAGGGTCCACAGTCCAGTATAATTCAGCCCAATATTTCAGGTCAATCACCTTTCATTTGAACTTTAAAGTTGAAAATATATGGAATTTTAAGTCAGTACACAGCCCAAGGAAGAGCAAGGAGAGACAACCTAGTTTAGTTCTGAAGAAAGGACCTGAAGCATTAATTTTGTTCCCCCTGCCACAGATACTGCCTGATGTATGAGTATTTTCAGCATTTTCTGTTCACTTCAGCTTCCTTTGCAGCATGTCAAATCAGCAGTCTGACAATTTTGAGACCATGGAGGAACTGAGAGAGCAAACGCTGAGAAAGAACTGGGCGTCACCAGGGATGTGAGGGAACCGGCATCATGCTTTCTGATGATGTCATCGAAGAGAAGCTTGCAGATGAGATAGAAGATTGGCCAACAGTAGAGCCGGGGAGGATATCTGAACTAAAAGTGCACATCTCACATTAAGGCCATATTTATACTTGACCTTCTGTGTAAAAAAAATAGATTTGTGGGATTTTCACCTTTGTCTCAATATGGTGAGAGCCCCTACTTTAAATTTGTAAAAATTCAAAGAATTTCAAAAATTAACACCAAAATTTAATAACAGAAGAACTGAAATTCCAACTTTTTGTTCACACTGTGTCATATTGAAGACCTTGGGTTAGAATTTCCACAGAGTTCCCCGATCTTCAGTTGAAGATCACTAGGAATTCTGGAGTAATGCTGAAAATAGCTACCACTTCAATATTTTGCTGGTTCAAACAGATCCCTTTGCCCTGACACTGAGAGAGTTTATCTACCAGAGACTTCCACTAAACAAGTTTTCCAGCCAAGTACATATCCCATTGAGATACTCTGCTTACAATTTTTCCATTATTCACTAGCCTCTGTACCTCCTATAGTGTTTTAAAGTTTTATCACAGCTAAGAAAATAAGAACGTCAAAATTCTGCAATAATACTTAAACTTGCAATGCTTTTATTGTATCAGGACATTATTGGCGTAGGCAGTAATGGAACTCCAAGCTGGTAACATTACATCAGCACCATCCTATTCAATCAACTGTAATTTAGGGTCTAACAAGACATTGATATATATGAGTAGGCACTTCTTGTATTCTTCATTTTTCAGGGAAGTAGACAAAGGGAGTTGCACTGGCAGAACGGCATCATCATCTGAAAATCCTGCCTACTATGGCTCCAATTAGGTGCAGAATAGGAGCAAAAGACGGTTAGCCATCCACAAATGAATGTTTTTTAAGAACACAGTTTCCTTACAGCAGCTAGAATGCAAACCTTTCAGAGGCTGTAACAAAAATGCACTTTGTAGAATAGGTCTGTTGTTTTCCTCTTTGCCTTCCTGCTGCCAGACCTGATGGCTTGTAAACATGTCAATTTGCAGCCTTCCTCTAACCCAGCTCTGCCAATACTGGGCAGTCAGTGAAGGTAAATTGGCTGGTGCTGGTAATTGTGAGAGGACCAGATATACTGAAGTCTGCTCCAACAGTGAAAAGCCATGAGGAGTGGATAATGGTTTTTTGGGGCTGAAATGATCTTTCAGCGCCTGATTTGATCAAATTGTGAATTGTCATAAATAGCTTAATGTCTACAGAACTTTTTTTAAAATAAGTTCTGAATAGCTTTGTTTAGAGGAACTGTACCTTCCAGGTTGCTCTAAGTTTTGAATTTGTGACGTCTGGTTATCCAAGTAATGTATCTTGTAAAATTATATTATTGAAAACGCACAATATTTGTGGGTAAAACAAAGCTCTTACTATGAACTGCCAGATAACTAAAGTGCAACTCTATGCCTGTCTTTATCATTGCTGACAAAAGTACAATACATTCTTGGTTTTGGTGATAAACCGCTTTGACGCAGAAGGGTTTGAACATGCTGGTAATTGCCATATTCATATTCTATAGCGAAATAAAGGTTACCTATGGCTAATAGGGTGAGTCAAACTGAAGCATTTAATGTGGGAAATAAAATGCTGGTCCAGCAGGCAGTGACTTTATTCAATAGGGAGCTGAGCAGGAGGTTTTTCAAGTTTGATCCCCAGAAACTAAAAAACTGATTGAACAAACAGACCACCATTTTCATGTTCCATTTTCTATAACTTTCAGTTAAAAAGATGGAAATGCCTCATTCCAGAATTTAGGTGCAATGAGAAAAGTTCTTGCAGTTAAACTGCTTGAATATAAAATTTCAGAAAACTAATCTTGAAAACTTCACATCTCACAAACCCGAGGCCCACTTAATGTTGGTGGAATTGAGAAAGTGACTAATCTTCCATTAAAAACTGAGTTCCATCAACACCTATTCCTCACCGTCTATAATTTTGATCCCGTTGAAATCCTGTGAACAGTGAACAGCAAGATATCATAATACTTTTATACATTTAATTATTTTTGATTTATTATGGTTCCTGAAGAATAGGAACAAACAGGAAGCCATCAAAACATCTTCCAGACAAAGCACTTCTTCCAACTTCACAGTCATATTTAATACTATCACCTTCGTCCGAAGTACATGAATTTATTTGTTTATAGGATTTGTGAAGCTGTCTCAGATATTAACTTCCAATACTCTTCATATACCTCCTGATATCATTCCTGTCTCCCATCCATTCTTCCCAATCCATCATTCCACCTCTGACTGTTTCTACCACCTTTGCTTTTATTCCCTCAACAATTTCCTCCAATTTCCTCCCTGCACCATGGTCCCACTACACCTCATTTCTTCCATGCTTCTTTCATGATCTCCTCCCTACATATCTTGCAACCAATCTTTCTATGTCAGGGTTAAGGGTCAATCACATTGCTATGTATGTCGAGCTACACGTAGGCCAGACCAGGAAAGGACAACAGATTCTCCTTCTCTAAGGAAACTGTGCCAGATGGGTTTTTACAACAATTGTTAATCATCACCATCACACTAGCTTTAAGTTCCAGGTTGATTAACTGGTTCTAAGTTCCACCAGGTGCTATGGTGGGATTTTAGCCTGGGCTCTCATGGCTGGGTTCAGTGGCATTGCCATCAGGCCAGATCTCTGCCACCAACATGTATCAGTGAGGTTTGAAGACAACATTCGATCCCAGGGAAGGGAGGCCGCACATTGCCGAGGCATTGCAGTAACGGCATCATGTGACACAAGACAGGGTCCCTCAGCAAACATCAGGAATGAAGGCGAAGGAGAAGAACCAGAGAGGACTGAGTGTACTGCAGCAAGCTTTCCTATCTGGAAATGTCTGAGACCCAGTGCAAGAGATACTGTGGCAGTCCAGGGAGTAATGTTACGATCGTCATAGAGGCCAATACTTTTTAGAAAGAATTCTGAACTTATGGCAGAAAGAACAACACAATGTGAGTTCATATTTTAAAACTTTCACTGGGTCAATTGATTAAAAATACTCTTGACTGAACATTATCTTCTTTTATAGGCAAATTATACTTTAAATTGTGAAGTAATCAAATTCTTTTTCATTTCCTACATATCACACGGTTCTTACCATAGCTCCCAGTTCCCAATGGGTTGCTTTCCTTTTATTTTCACAGCTGTGTACTTGCCCAACAAAGCCCCAGAACACTCTCTCTGTCACTGAGAGGATGACACTGTAGATTCCTTCCTCAAGCTCTAAGCAAATCTCCCAGCACAAGACAATGGGACCACTTGCAGGGGAGAGCATGTTGGTCCCCACCTTTCTCTCGGAGCTGTGTACGTGAGGCAGCAGGCCAGGATCTTAGGGGAGCTTCAGATAGGCCAGGAGTAACTGAGGGTTCTTTTATACTGGGTCAGTTAGAACAGATACATCAACCAGAAATCGCATAAACAGTGCCATTCACAGCTTGAAAGTTCAGCCAGCTCTTCCAAATAAACTTCATAGATTCAATGCAAATCCCAAAATACTTGCAGAACAAAAATGGTAGCAGAAGCAGACATTTTCTCAGGCCTATGCTGGGACTGGCCCCATCTATTTATGCTTTCTTTCAAACCCATGTACACTCCAACATCTCCACCTGATGGAAATCCCACAGGCCCGCAGTGCCAGGATAGAGTTGGGAAATGTCTTAATTCCTGTCCCTACCTTCACTATAAGAAATCTAATCCAATACTTCAGTTAAGGACAGAGCAGTGTTTTATTACAGTTCATCACAATTACCTTGCATTTGTATTCTATGCTTCTATTTATAAAGGCCGGACCCATTTGCCACGTTCCAAGATTAGCCACAATTGTATTGAACGGCAGAGCAGGTTTAAGGGGCCATTTGGTTCACTTCTGCTCCTATTTCCAATGTCCTTCAAAGACTTTTGTACATGTACCTTCCGTATTGTCTCATTGTTCCTATTTCTGCAGATTTAATCTGATATCCTTCCATTTATATTGTCTCTCCTTGTTCAGATGTGCCAAAACGTATCAGTGAATCCACACTTCATCTTAAATTTCATCCATCAAGTGTTCACTCTGACCTCTTGAAATTTATCGTGACCTTCCCTACAGTTTGCAATGCTTCCAAAATTTGAGTATTCTGCAAATTTTGAAATCATGTCTTGTACCCCAAGTCTAGATCATTGATATAGAACAAGAGAAGCAATAGTTCTCATAAAGGCTGTCATATTTATCTTCTTCTATTCAGAAAAACAATTGTTGACTACTATTTTCTGCCTCCTGTCACTTGGCCAACTTCATATCAATGCTACCACTGTCCGGTCTTTTCCATGTGCTTTGACTTTGCTGACAAGACTGTTACGTGACAACTTACCAAGTGCCTTTTGGAAGTCCGAGCCCACGCAAAGTGTAATAAAAATGGAAACTGATTGAGAATCTCAGTACGTCTGGCAGTGTCTGTGGAGAGAAAGCAGAGTTAACATTTCAGGTCCAGTGACCCTTCTTCAGAACTGGAGATGCACAAACTGCATTACCCTCAGCAAACCCCTCCAGGACTTCATTTAAAAACTTAATCAAACTGGATAAACACAACTTGCCTTTAACAAATATGTTTGACTTTCCTCAAGGTGAGAAGGACACAATTCAGGGACAGCATTTTGTAAGAAGGGTTATTTTACAAGGTGGTTCTGCTGGAAATCTAAATCCTTTGTCATCTAATTGACTGCAAGCTCTCTTCATTTTTTGGTTCAATTTGTTCATTCTTAGCCAGTTGATGTTTTAAAAAGTCTTACAAGGAGACAGTTGTTCATTAAGAGGAAATGTATTACAAGCTTCCAAATGTAAGTATGCTTGTTTACTTTTGAAATATTTGTCTTAACCAATTGATAAGACAGCATTCCTCCAAATTATTGTTTGCAGATGGTGGCTGTCAAAGCTTTTCAGCATCAAATACATTTTATAAGGGTTGTGTCCGCATTCCAGGAATGCATGTCTGTCAGCCAAAACAATAATTCTCAAATGTGTTCTGCTCTATTTCTTTTTTATTCCTTGTTAACTTTCCCCACTCCCCATAGTTCAACAGCTCTGCGCTGGTCCCTTGCCCAATAATTTATTTGTGATTTGACTGTGAATGTCATTAAGCTACTTGTATAATGGGAGAACCACAGCAGAGTCCAGTGCTGTTCCATTGTTGTTTCATTGGGAAGAAAATGAATTGGAACTGAAACCCTGACTGATTCTCCTCTCTCCAACCCAGGAGCAGTGAAGCCAATTATTGCTCCCTTGCTGCTGCCCTTCTATTAACATAGCCACAAACCAGGGATTGAACTTCCAACACTTCAATTCTGGAATGCCTCAGCTGGATAAACACACTTTTGCTGCACTCACAAAGCACTTGAAAGGACTTGTAGTGTGGCTGATGGGGGCAAAATCTCATGATGGGGACTTCTAGATGCAGTGACATTGGCACCATTGAGCTCCATGGAAGGATGAGTTAGTTGGTTAAATGATTTCTCTTATATATACTTAACTTTAAAAACACAAATTCTTCATAATTTTTTAAAAAAGTTTCCAACATTTACTAATCAGTAACATGTTTACATTGCATAACCCTACTAGACGAAACAGTTGGACAGTTAATGTATATATTTGATTCAAAAGGGATAGCCCTTGTTTCCCATGCAAAAGCCCTTAGTAGGCTTTAGATGGTCTAAATATTATCAAGGTTACCAACAACAATGGTCAATTGAAACGTCTTTATATGCTATCTTTGATCTTAGCTGCTTTTAATTAGACCTATTCCAGTCAGTTAATACTATTTTAGCTCTTCCAATTATTTCCACTTATTTGTGAATTTAATACAAACAGTATTTTGTGTTTGTGAAGCACTGAAAATGAGCACGAGTTTGTTCATTTTTAAATTATTAAATGCTTTTATGATTTCAGATTTTTTTCTTGCATAAAGAGTCTCCACAAATGTTCCTTGTAAAGCAGGAAAAGTTGGAGAGATTGTGGTAATTTTGTTAGAGCAGTAATCCAGCGACTGTGGCTAATGCTCAGTGCATGTGGGTTCAAATCTTGCTGCAACAAGTTTGTGGAATTTAAATTTAATGAATAAAATCTGGATGGAATATAAAACAACTCTCAGGAAAAGCAACCCTGAAACTATCATCAATTGTAGAAAATCAATTATGTTCACTAAGGTCCTTTCAGAAAGAAAATCTGCATTTACTATGATCTATTTACTGACCCATAGCAATATGGTTCATTCTTAATTATTATCTTATTGGTTTAGCAAGCCACTCAGTTCAAGGGCTGATAGACGTAGGTAATAAATCCTGACCTGTGAGTTTGTGAGAACTCAGGCGATTCTACTTCATTTCAAGGACTAGATGCCTTACAGGATGGTTATTGGGAGACAAGGGCTATCCCTTGCAAAATATGGTTAAAGACACTGTTAACTAACTTGCTGGTGTTTTTTGAAGAGGTAACAAAGAACTGATGTGGGAAAGGCTTATGTTGTGGTGTACATGAACTTACATAGACTTTGAGACACAGCAAGTGCAGTGCCATAGAAACAGCTTGCACAATGAGATGACCAGTGGAGTACTGCAAGACATAACTCTCTAGTACTCACCAAAAGAAACCCGCCATGAAACTCTCCAAACTTGACACTTAGACAATTTTTGGTAAAATTCGGTTCTAAGTGTTGGATCTCTCTTTAAATATTAATATCTCAAACAAAACCATAACAACAGAAATATTGTGACCTCATAAATAGCATGCCAATGCTGAACAGATGAAACAATGAACATTACAGAAATATCAATAAACTTTATCATAGAGTCATGGAGTCATAAAGGAATGGTCTAATAGTACAAGTTTTGAAAAGCAGCAAACAAATCTCTTCAAAAAGATTATTAAAGATTACTGGCGTCCTCTAATGTACATGTCGGGACATCTCCATGATGCTTGTCTTTTATGATATAAAGAATTTCTGTTGATAGCTTACCTACTCCACTGTTAACTGGGATATTAAGGTATAAACGGGAGTTTACTGTAGAGGCAAGAATGGAAGCAAACAGAACTTGTTCAAATAGAAGTTCAAAGCAGCATTCAAACAGAAGTTCAAAGCAGCAACGCTGCTTCCCATGTTTTGGTCAAGCATCATTTTCATTGTGGTTGTAGAGAGTTTCACTCTGCAAGGCCTAGCAAGTTTTCTCACAAATTGTTCCAAACTCACTTCATTAGCTACCTGCCACACCCCATGACATTTAATAACCCGATTTTCCTGCTCACCATAGCCAGAAATACACGCCATGGCTGAGATATACTGCTGTCCCTGCCCTCCATGTTTAAAAAGCTGTTACATTTATGGCCAAGTCCAGATGTAGCAGACGGGAAGAAACTGATGTACTCCATTTTGAGGACAGAATCCTGGAGGTCCAGGTGGATTGAATGGTGTGCAGGAGGCATGACCTCTTGCACAAGGATTGGCACAGGTAGAATCAGCCAGCCGAGCCTGGGTCACCTGGGTCAGCATGGTCTCCATGATCTAAGAAACACCCAGCACTGCTGAGATCTCAGTAGGCATCTCCACTCCACCACAGTAAGTGCCACCATCTTCTTTTCACTACCTCACACTCACTCTGTCTCTGCAACTGTACCTACCTCCAGCAAGTCTCCTGGTCTACCACAATCACAATCACATACAACATCTTCCTCTCACTCATTGTCATCCTCCCTAATCCCAATCACACGTACGCTGCATATCCTCTGCACTGTCTATTTATCCAAGTGGACTGCCTCAGTTTGCGGACTCTGACCCTGACTGTCTCAACCAACTGCCTGACCATGCCCAAGCCACTGAACTGATACTGAAGGCTGCCCTTCATTTACTATGCTGGCACTCCCTGACTGAACAGTGTCTCTCTGGATTTGGCAGAGGGTTACTCTCCTTAGACTTTGTGACATGGCCATGTGGTGGATACCCAGGCAATGTTTTTGCCAAGGACAAGGCTGGCACATGTTGCAGGTCTGAGATTAACATAGGACTGTGGCATTGAACAGAATATCCATCCTGCTGACTGCTGATTGCTGACAAGCATGTCAAATCGCCTGGCTTTGTGTGTGCATTAAACTGCAGGGCAAGGCAAAAGAACTCTGAGCTTTTAAGATGCAGCCAAGGGGGCAAAACATTGCAACACAATGCAGAGTAAAGCAGGAATTCTGTAAGCATCTAGGTAGGGACATGATAAGTGAATGTTAAGGGAACAGTAAACAGCCTTGAAATACAGCCTGGTCCAGTCCTTGAGCCTGGGTCTTTGTCCCTGTGCACATCATGTCCTTGCAGCAGCATTGCAATGAGAGGTATCAGTGCACTCCAGTGTTGTTAGGGCCTGGGAAGGATGTCTCCTGTTTTATAATTTGAAGACAAATACTTAGCAAATGTATCCAGAACTGGCTCGGTCTTACACAAACGTAATTTATAGCCTGTTTCCTGAAATCACTGGGAATTTCCTCAGGGGTTCTCTGGACTGACCCCATAAATTCCAGCATAAATGAGTTATGGTGGAAGTTCAATCCCTACGGAGGCAGGCCATTCAGCCCATCAAGTCTACACCAACCCAATGCAGAGTGTCCCACCAGGTCAATCCCCCTAATCCCACATTTCCCTATCTAGCTTGCACATCTTTAGCCTGTGGAAGGAAACCCACACAGACACAGGGAGAATGCGCAAATTCCACACAGACAGTCACCCAACAAGGAAATTGAACCCGGGTCTCCAGCACTGTGAGGCAGCTGTACTTACCACTGAGCCACCGTGTCACCCAAAGTTGTGGTAAACAATTGGAAATGTATCCCTTTAAAAACTAAATGTTATATGAGGCACAGGTCAAACTAAGATTGGGCTAAAGATTTATTTGTATGGCCTCGGGATTTTAATTAGGAATCTGCTTGCACCAGTCCTGTTGGAGGTGGACAGATTTCTAACTTGCAGCTCTTACTTCATTTGCCTGATTAGTGCAGACTGTGTGTGGCTGGCTTCCTCCGTACACTGCTGGCTGCCCTGATTCTAAGCACTGAAAGTGTGCTGAGATCACATGGTGCAACCAGCCTATTCCTCGTAGAGGTAGTTTGCCTGTCTTTTGAAGAGAAGCTGCACTGAGTAATGCTTTAGCAATTTAAAAGGTGAGAAATGGACCCAGGATAGAGAGGATTCTAGAGTGACAGATAAGGCGCGGACACGTTCATGGTGAAGGTGTGTAGGAGGAAAGATGCCATAATTATGCAGAGGCATAAAAGGATCCCAAGCACTATGCTCAGAAGAGTAAAATCAAAATACTGCAGATACTGGAAATCTGAAATAAACTCAGAGAATGCTGGAGAGCAGCAGGTCTGGCAGCATTTGTGAAGTTCTGAAGAAGTGTCCCACCCATTTCAAGACGTTAACACTGTTTCTCCCTCCACAGATGCTACTAGACTTGCTGAGTTTCTCCAGCATTCTCTATGCTGACAGTGGGAGCAGGGGGCTAGGGAAATCAACTCCTGGTCAGACCATAACCAGAGTCACAAAGATGTCTCACGCTCAGATGGGTGGTCAAAGTTGGTGGGTGGATCTTTACATGACCTACCCATCACATCACCAATCAATCAAATTGCTTGATACAACATACCACCAGCATTCATCCCCTAATATTCCCAGGCATTCAGGGGTCAAACCCGTTCACCCTCACACACCTATGAGTGCTGCCAACATCACACTCATCTCTTGCTGCCTTCACAAGCCTCAGATATATCAGGCACGTCACCTGAACATAGTGCCACACAGTCACCAACATTCAGCTCTCACTCTTAAGAGAAAATGAAAAATTAAATACAGAAAGGCAGTGATACTGGCCAGCTGACTGTCAGTGTCCTGGTATCAGTTACAATGGAGCCACGCACCCTGTTTTGTGGAGAACATTAAGAGCGAGGGATGTTCCCATCTCTAATCCCTTCAGAGCCCCAGCTCACCCCTAACCTGCTGAGTGGCGTGATGCACAAGCTGCTAGTGGTGTGATCATGGACTTCTTGTTTCTCACCCTTATCCTCTTTCCTCATACCAACTTTCCTCTTCTTAGCCCTCTTTTCAGGCATGCAGGAACTGTCAGTAGCCCAGTCTCAATGTCCTGGTAGAAAGAGAGACAACAACAGAACAGCACTACTGTAGAAACCTTTGTACTAAATTAGTCGCTCAAAGTCTCCAGTTCATACACTGGCACAGTGTCCCCTGTAGGGACTGGTAGATTGTTGAGATCAGCACATGGTATGTCATCTAGGCACAAGTAGTCTGTAGTTAGGCTACAACCACAGCATCTGCCAACCTTCAACACTAATGCTTCTAGCAACATATTTCCACCCTGGAAACCTCAATCTGCCCTAGCATTACATATTCCACCTTTTAATTTCCAATTGTTTCCCTTTAAGTGGGTCAACCTGCCTTTAAGAGGAACAGGTTGGCTGCATCAGTGCTCTCAGAGAAATACTGGCCAGACCCCTGCTGAACACAGACAGCTACCAAGGTGAAGAGGACACCAAGAACACACTCCACCACATGCTGCCATTAATATTGGATGGTGGACGTGCCAGGTTAATGTAGTGCCCACTTCCAATGTTGCAAATGGTCAATTTTTGAGCTACATTATTTTACATGTTGTATATGGGCTATGGGAGTTCCTGGCAGGATTTATTGCCCATTGATACTTCTCTTTTAAAGTCTTTGGTATTTTATGTAACAGAGATACTCCCTAGTGCCGTTATGGAAAGACTTCTAACATTTCTAATGAGCAACAGTGAAGAAAGTGTGATAAAGTTCCAAGTCACAATTATGTGCGACTCAAAAGTGAACATGCCAGTGGTAGTATTCTCATATCCCCTTCTCCTTCTTTGATGGGCAAGATTGTGGGTTTAGGAGTTTCTCGAGGAAGCCCTGCTGCAGTGCACCTTCAGTTTATTCAATTGTTCCTGAATCGGCTTTCCCCCTACACCCAAGAGCCATTAACTGAACTGTGATGAACTTTGTCTTAATTTTACTTTTTAAAATTCTTTTGTATGACTTCTATCTTTGACGTACATGCTGTGGTGGATGACTTATAAAACCTTTGTATTTTTCATGTAAAAGTACAAGTGACAATAAATTTCTATTCTATTCTATTACAAATTTTTAGGAGCAATGATTAAGTAGAAGGCCTTCTGAACCCAATTTTCTTAACAGTTTTGTTCTCTTACTTTCAAACAAAGTAAGATTTTGCTCCCAAACCATTCCTTTTAGGAGAAAACTAAGTTCCTCATTTTTTAAAAAATTTGTTTGATGGTTGTTTTCTCGTAGTTAAATTCCTGCACTAGTTTGCTACAATTTCACTAAGAGTTTTAAGTTTTTATGTGAATTGCTTTGTGCTCTGAAATGGTCCATGGACATGTTTGTATTGTGGTCAACAGACCTCTTGTGGCCAATGCGTTATTTGTAAAATTATTTCCAACGACCCATGTTGTATATTTTTATAAATTAAAATTCAAGTGTGGGTAACATTTTTCAATTTTGACCTCTAGAAAAGGTCACCCTACTTTGCCTTTCTTTTACCAGTTGAAATGATGAACATGGAGATGTTGTTCCGCAGTCAGAAAATAGTCATTTGTCAAATGATAATGAAAGCATTTTTATAAATCTATCAATCATCAGTTGCAAATTCCATAATTTCAATTGCGAATACATAATTTCATTTCAACAACTGAACAAAAATATTTAGACAGCAAAAACAAAATCCTGATTTCATGGAAAGTTTTGTCAGTTAAACATAGGTATCACAAATTGGTCTCCTTACATTTTTGCCCCGAGGTATTCTTTCTACATTTGAAATCTATGAAGTTAACAGAAGTCAAAACCTCAAAATGGCAGAGATGAAATACTGAAATGAGAATTTGGCAAATGTCTCTATATTTAGACCTTTGAGAACCTTACAAATGATTGTAAGAGATATTTTTAAAACTTCTATGTTTAGTACACATTATAATTTAATTGAGGAAGGTGTGATGTCAACACTGGCACCCAGCTGGAAGTGGGAAAATTACCCAGATATATTCAGTTTATAGAAAATAGGACAAAACCCAACTGTGTCAATATCATCTCATTCAATCTAATATCAGTAAATGCAACAAGACCTGGACAACATCTTGGCTTGGAATGATAAGTGGCAGTAATATTAGTGCCAAACAAATGTCAGGCAATGACCATTTCACCAATACCCCGATATCAAACTTTTGGTGTTAACATTAACCAGAAACTGAACTGAATCAGACATATAAATACAATGGCTATTAAAACAGGTCAGGCACTAGAAGTCCTGCAGTAAGTAACTCACCTCTTAACTCCCCAAAGTCTGTCCACCATCTACAAGGCACAAGTCAAGAGCATGATGGAATACTCCCCACTTGCCTGAATGGGTGCAGCTCCAACAAAACTCAAGAAGCTTAACACCATCCTGGACAAAGCATCCACTTCAATGGCACCCTTTTCCACTACCTTTGACAATCACCACCTTCAATATTCACTCCCTCCACCTCTGATGGACAGTAGCAGCAATACATACTGTCCACAAGATGCACTGCAAGAGCTCAGCAAGGCCCCTCAGACCACACCTTTCAAACCTGTGATCTGTACTATCTAGAAGGACAAAGACAGCAGATACATGAGAACAAAATACTTTCAATTCCCATTCCAATGACCATACCATCCTGAATTGTAACAATATGACCACACTTTTTCTGTCGCTGGCTTAATGTGCTGGAACTCCCCTTGTAACAGCATTGTTGGTGAGCCTACTTGCTAAGGACTGTAGCAGCTCACCAGCATCATCTCAGAGGCAACTAGAGATAGGCAGTAACTTCTGGCCTAGACAGTGACACAGACATCCCATGAACAAATAAATGAAGGGAAAAGTTAGAATATGAGAGTAAAGCGGTTAGTAATATAAAAACAGATTGCAAAAGCTTTTTCAAGTGTCTGACTAAAAGTGGAGCTGAAATAAGCATTTGTTCACTGGAGGTAGAGATTGGAGGAGTAATCATGAGAATGAGGAAATGGTAGAGAGGTAGAACACGTGAAATAGGAGTAGCTATAGACCTCACAGCTCTCAGCCTGCTCCACCATTCGCTACGATCTTGGTTAATCTTCTCCCTGAAATTCACACTCTTCTACCCACTTCCCACTTCCTTTGATTTCACAAGTGACCAAAAATTGTGTCTGTATTTCAGTCTTAAATGTATTCAGTGATGAAATGTCTTATGTCAACTGTAATTTATGAGCCCCTTACCCTGAGGCTATGTCTCCGTGTAATAGAATTCCTAGTCATGGAAAGTAACCTCTCAGTCTCTAACCTGTCAACCCTTTTCAGGGTCTTGAATGTATCATTGAAATCACCACTTACTTTTCTAAGCTGCAGTGAGTACATTTTAGTTTGCTCAGCCTCTTATCTTAGTATAAGCTTTTCTTGCTAGGGATCAGTCAAGTGTAATTTTGTGAAACCATCTTCAATGCAAATATATTCTCTTTTCAAAAGATAGACCAAAATTACACACAGTACCAGCTGTAACCTCACCAAAGCTCCATACCAATGTCATAAGATTTCATTATTTGTGTACTTAATTCCATACAATAAAGGTCAACATGTAATTTGCCGTCCAAATTGTTTGCTGTAGCAGCATGATATCTTTGTGCATTCCTTGTATGAGTATATCCAAGTTCCTCTGAACATCAACACTTAGAAGTCTCAGGCCTTTTAAAAATAATCTGTTTTTTTTATTTGTACTATCAGTGATGAACCTCACACTTCCCCATACTATTCTCCATTTTTTGCACGTTCACTTCACCTGCGTATACCTCTGTAATGTCTTCCTGCCTTTGTTATAGCTTACATTCTCATTTATCTTTGTACTGTCAGTAAATGCAAATGTGATATTTTTAGTTCATTTGTCTAAGTCGTTAAAATAGATTATATATAGCTGAGGCCCCAGTGCCAATCCTTGCTGCACTCCACCAGACACAACTGCTCAAATTGGATGTATCCCAATTGTTCCTCTTTGCTTCATGCCCATTAACTAATCTTTCTCTGTGCCCATATATTACAACCAATTCCATGCATCATTTTTTGTATTCAATTGTTGTCTGGCACTTTCCTGAGTGACATTTGGAACTCCAAGTAGGCTACACTGCTTGTTTCTCTTTATCTACCTCACTCATTACATCTTCAGAAAGGTTTGGCAAGTAGGATTTCCCTTTCACAAAACCAGAAGCACATTGGAGTACCCAGATGTTCGGCCACATGTTTCTACTGAACGCATTCCTTCGTAGATTCTTTGTGAATGCTGGATTGCACTTCAAGACTTGCAAATGCATTAACTCAGCTTCTGTTTTGGAAACTGGAGTGTTTTCTTTGCTTGACTGATATCTCTATGTGGTCACAATAAGTTATGCCATCTGCAGTCTTTTTTTGTCAATGCGTAAATATTTATTTGGACAGGTTTAAGAAGTGTGCAGTGGTTAAAGCTTCTATAATAGACATATAATTGATTCTATCATTGATCTTACAATTGATTTGTCTGATTGTCACTTTTATGGGTTCATAGGAATGGCAATGTTTTTCAAAGGGTTTTTGAATGGGTATTTTTCTCAGCATTTTAAAACTTGCCATTGTTCTTCAATGCTTCATTGGTTTCGTACATAGTGCATACTGGGAAGGACAACCTATGGAGAGGTCATGGTGATGGCAGGGAGGGTGAATTGTCATGATGGGGAGTAGTGAGAGTTTGAAGGTTTGACAGCTTTTGATACAACTGGGCTGAATTACCTGCCCATGCCTCACCAGAAAAACGGTTGTTGATGGGCCCTTTAAATAATGTAAATAATTCTGATAATTTCCATAGTGAAAATCCAACCCTTGTTGTCAAGGCTTGCCCATGAATTTAGGCAACTGGATTAAACACCAGTAGCTGATACTCCACTACTCAAGCATCAAACTCTTTCAGGTTAGAAGAAAAGCAGCAGAATTAAAGCTGTGTTTGTATTAGTCTTAAAGGGGTGATTATATGGCAGGCCCTGGCGTGTGGATGTCACACAGCCAGCAACAATCTCAAAGTAGGTTTAATGGATTTGCTAAGAATGTCTGCCACTAAGTTAAAGTAAAACTAAACCTTATAAGGCAAAGATAAAAGTGGATAAAAGCTGGAGAGAAAATCTTCCCCTAAATCAACATTTTGACTTCTTTACATGCAAAATGAACCTTTTCAAAACTTTGTCATAAGATTGGCAAAAGATGAATCAGACTTAAAAGAATTAATGCTATAACCTGCCAATCAGTAAGATTTTTTTTTACAGATCTGAACCAAGTATTGGGATTGAGCTATATAAATAGCCCCAGTGTTCAAACGTAATAATAAATTGTTATCTTAATTCAATGAAAATTGTCTAAAGTAATTTTGGCTTAGTGATGAAGGCAAGAGGGAAGTTTTTTTGGCATTTGTCATTAGCAAAAGAATTTGTTTAAAATAAATAATCCAATAATGAAGATAATTAAATTGTCAGGTTGTCCCAATTCAAATATCTGAATTTTTATCTGCTCTTCCGGCATTTCTGTGGGTTTGCAGGAAGTCATAGGGAAAATAATTTTAAAATGTTCAATTAATCTGGATCCATAGACCCCACCCTCTGCTTTGATGACTAAAGATGAAAATGTAATGCTTGGATGATCATTATCTCTAGAGCATAAATACATTTTTCATTCAAGAATTTAGAAAGCTCTTAATGAAGATTAAAAGCAAAGTAATTGTTCTCAATAATGCATCCTTATTTAAACCTGAGTGCTTATAATGGACAACCCCCATCTGGTTAGGACAGATGGATTTATTCAGTCATTTTTTTCTATTTTTCTGTGCAATATCTTCTCTGAAATTCTTTATGGAAAATAGCAAGTCTTCAACAGCCAACCATTTTGCTGTTGCAAGAAAATCCTGGTTTGGTAGGAATGTGCAAGTAGGGGACAGATATGCATTTCCACTGAAGTAAGAGAACTTGGGGACAATGCAGAAAATAAATCAGTAGGATGTTCCTTACCAATGCTCAGGTAAATGAATGAATGCCTGTACGTAATATACAGAAGGCCTTAGTGCAATGAGTAATATCCCTGCCTCTGAGATAGAGCTACAGCCTCAAGTCCCACCATAAGATTGAATGGCAAGGAAGGTAGGTTCGTAACACAGTCAAACAGGTTGGACACCAACATATATCAATTACAGGAGAGCTTCCTGGTCAACCATGTGATGAAAAAAGTATTGGACCTGTTACCTTCACTGTCAACAGTTCTGGGCTACAGCATGTATGTAAAAGTACATGTTGGCACAGCAACTCAGAATCCCATGAGGACTGGTTTTTCAGTTGCTGGTGTGTATCAGTTTACACAGAAGGAAGCAGGTATAATTGGGTGAAAATTCCAGGTGGTGAAGGCAGTCAGGTCAAAGCCTCCCTGTACATGGATGATGGCACTGTCTTTTGCTGGGCTCTGCTGTTGGCATGCAGACTAGCTGGCATATGTGACCAGTTCCAGCAAGCCTCAGGAGCCACAATCAATCCAAACAACAGTGAGACCATGTTCATTGGCAAGCGGCTGACTGATCCTTTGTCCCTTCACCACCTGGTCAGCTTAACTGAAGGTGCCGAGCGATATGGTTCAGAGGAACCAAGACTGACTATAGAAGCTTGAAGGAGTGAGTAGTAATGGTAAACTGGACAAGTAGAAGCAAGGTTCCCCGTCCGTTGTGGGTAAGAATCTGGTCATCAGGTATGAAGCACTCTTGGTGTCATTGAAAATGATGCATATCTGGCTCTTTCCTCACTTGTGCACTGTGACAATCACCAAGCCATTCTTCACTTTATCTGAAGATTATTAATGGACCGTGTTTACAAGGACAAGATGCATAAACCCTTAAGTAAAGAGGGCTTAAATGTATCTAACATTACTGTCACCATGGAGGCAACCATTGTCTGCAGCGGCCTTAAGCTGTGTGTTGACCCTCAGATTGCAAACACTAAGCGTCATTACATGTTGAATCCATGGTGTTGTGAAGAATATGAACACTTCAAGTACTGCCATTGTCCCCTGTCCTTCTGGAGAAGTTTTTGCAGAAGAACACCTTTGAACACAAGGCCATCAAGCAGTGGTCAGCACACAAAGCCTCTGGGGTACTGCAAGGAAAGGAGATGGTGGGACTTGTCACGTCATTCCCTGAGCACATCTCCAAAGTCATTTGGCAGAATACTTCATCTCTACAGTTTGCAAACAAGCACCACCATGTAGTTTGGCTGCTGGTGAAAAAAGTCCCTCCTGTTAGATATTTCCTTTTTGTGCAGAGCCTCACTTCCTCTGTATATTGCGATCAAAGTGGCATGGTAGGAAAAAGACTTTTGTCCACCTGCTTGTGGAATGTGCCTTTCTGTAGAAGATTTGAGAGAGATACAGTGCTTTTACTTGAGCATCATCCAAGCAGCTCCTTGCCACAGGACTCTGTGCTCTATAAACTGTTCCCAGGGATATGCTTCAAGACAAACATCAACTAAATTTGGAAGACTATTGACTTATTGGAAGAAACTCTTTGGTCTACCTGGAACTATCCAAGGTCCAAGATTACATGGTGAGGGGCGCACTAAAGCTCTGGGCCGCAGTTACAGAGTCACAATGGGCAAGGCTTACCATCCAAGGCCTTTCAGTCACATCACATTCAGGGGCTAGAAACTACAGAACCCCTGTGTGCTTTACAAAGAAAGTACATTGTAAAAATCAACAGTATTACAAATGTATTGTGGCATCTCAGAATAGAATTTGGGCCCTTGCAGACAATGTAGATACATTTAACCCCTCTTTACTTAAGGGTTTATGCGTCTTGTTCTTGTAAACATGGTCCATTATTTATCTTCAGATAAAGTGAAGAATGGCTTGGTGATTGTCACAGTGCACAAGTGAGGAAAGAGCCAGATATGCATAAGAGCCAGTGGCTCAGTGGTTAGGACTGCTGCCTCACAGCACCAGGGGCCTGGGTTCACCCTCGTGTGACTGTCTGCATGGGTTTCCTGTGGATACTCTGGTTTCCTCCCACTGTCCAAAGATATGCAGACTAGGTGGATTGGCCATGCTAAATTGCCCCATAGTGTTCAGGGGTGTGTGGGTTAGGTGGGTTATAGGCGGACTCGTCTAGGCGGAATACTGTGAGAGTCAGTGTGGATTTGATGGGCCGAAGGGTCTATTTCCACACTGTAGGGAGTCTAAGTTCTAAGAAGGTGGCATTTGGTGAAAAATTTGAGCTGAATCTTATGTCTTTTGGCTAAGTGTCAATTTTGTTGAGGCCTAGTGACATCTCCCACCATATCTTACCAAACTTGTCTCATTGACTACTACACTGCCCTCATGGTGCCTCTCTTGTTACATTCTACCACTCACTGCCAGGGAATCCCTTGTGCTGATGCTTTCTGACACTATGCGCCCAAACAAAAACTGGCCAACACAGATCTTAACATTTGCCCTTGACATGGCTGATGAGGGAATGTTGACACTGTACTTATGGGCAGTGACCTGGAGACCCTGGTGAATGGAGTGCTGCAGAGGTAGGAGGACGTCCTGTTTCCACAGAACCAACAGAGGAGACCAATACCTGAGGCCTTGCCTGCCTGGTCTAAAGGAATGCACAGGAAGAAAGGAAGAAAGTCAATGACCTTCTCCACTTTGCCAGCATAAGTGCCACCGTCTCCTATCCAATACCTCACATTCACTCTGTCACTCCTACGGTACCTACCCCCACTAAGTCTCATATTTCATCACTCTCACTATTGCCTGCAACATCTTCCCTCGCTCACGGACATCCACCGCATCCTCCAACACCACTAACTCCGCATGCCCTCGGTGCTGCGTAAGGCAAAATGTGTTCTGATTCCCCCCTACTTCTCAGTTAATGCAACTCCAAATTCCAAATGTGCGGCAAAGAGAAGAAGAATTTCTTTGCAGAGAATTTTAATGACAAATCCAAAGCAAAGGAAATGCAGGAACTATCTGTTGTCAGCAATGAAAGCATCCCCAGTGAAGTTGCATTGAATGAAAAGAAACTTGGCACACCTCCCCAAACTGCACCAAAAATAACAGCTGTGCCCCCACCCCATTATCTCCCTTAATATCTGCATTTCTCACATTCCAGGAAGTAAACAGCCCACAATAGGGCAGAAGGATTCAGGTGGCCTCCCTGACAATTTCCTTCTTACCCCTCAACCAAATGGCCATGTCTCAAAGTTTGAAGGGAACAGTCCTCAGCCAAATCAAGGGAGATGGCCATTACTCATAGAGCCATGGGCAGTACAGTGGCTCAGTGGTTAGCATGCTGCCTCACAGCACCAGGGAGGCGTGTTCGATTCCACCCTCTGGTGAATGGTTGTGTGGAGATTGCATATTCTCCTCATGTCTGCGTGCGTTTCCTCTGGATGCTCTGGTTTCCTCCCACAGTCTGAAGATGTACAAGCTTGTTGGATTGGCCATTCTAAAATTGCCCGTCGCATTCGGGGATGTGTAGACTAGGTGGGTTATAGGGGGATAGGTCTGGTGGGATGCTCTGAGGTGGTATGGACTTGTTGCACCAAAGGGCCTGTTTCCACACTGTAGGGATTCAATGATTCTATAAAATGCTGAGTTACAGAAATAGGGTAGGGTAGTTAGGTCTGAATGGGATGTTCTTTCGGCTGTTAGTGTGGACTCGATGGGCCAAATGGCCTGTTTCTGCACTTTAGGGATTCTATGATCCAGTCAAAGGTATCTTACAACCTCAGTCCAGGGGCTTGGTTATGATCAGTTGGTGACTTGGGATGATCAGGTTCAGGGGTTCCATACCATTATGGGCAGTGGGCCATGGTCAGTCCTGAATGTCCAGCAGAACCAATTGGGGGATTAATCAATCCAGGCAGATCCATTGGGAGCTGCACAAAGATTGTTATTCGTTTATTTGTCTGGTCATCAGTCAGTACCATTTTTCCAAGACAGTTAGCGATGTAGGCCTTGGTGAGTCCTGGGAGTCTGTTCATGAAAGTCAAGGCAGAGTTTTAGGGGCCACCACTCTTGCAGGGCAATTGGGGGAGTTAATTGTAGGGACTGGAGGCAGCACACTGGGATGCCAAAGGACATGATAATTGTGGGTAGGGGGTGAAGCAACACAACATATTTGGGAGATGATAGAGCACTGGAGGATGTGGGTTACAGTGAGGAAAGGTATCATTGACAGTCATCACCACCCGAACATCATTGGGGGAAGAATGCATCATGATGGTTGGCATGGTTAAGCTGTAAGTCTAGAGATCAACATGTAATGTCGGGAGAAGCTCAGAACTCTAATCGAGAGGTAGTGCAAAGAGAAAAGAACATTAATGTTTGAAGGGTCTAAGCATTGCCAGGCATGACCTGCATTGTCTTGTATCCTCATCTGACTTGTTAATGCACAAAGAAAATGAAAAATAGCTGCCAACAAACCTGGAGTGAGCAGATTGAGTGCTGGGCATGTGAAGCCTATTTGTGAGTAATGTGAGACCATTCAAGGGGGGGCTATTGTGCTAATCAAGCACTTCCACAGTACAGGTTAAGGACATCTGTAATCACAGAGTTCTGCAAGTGAAACACATTCAGGTGCCAACAAAATGGGACACAAATCCTGGCCAAGTAATTTTGACCATGTAAGCCCTCATTCCAAATGGATCATCATCATCTCTGTGAAGCAGAAATAATCACAGGTGTCAGTTGTGGGCCACAATTCATAAAGACAATCCAAGATATGCACAAGCCATGGAGCTGATTTCTTCTCACCATGAAATGCAGGTATTTGCCAACATGCTCTTATATGCAATCCTGCCTTTTTTAATAATGTGAGGCATAGAGGTTAGTGCAGGCAGCAAAATTTCAGTAATCCTACTGCACTTTGATCTACAGTATTGAGAGGCTTGGTTGTGCCACATTCTGTGGTCAAAGATCCATGTACATGTAATCCACAGCCCTCCTTGCTGGAGTCCTCCATGTCCCACAGTATCAGCTGCATGCTAAACTGTCATTTATGATGCAATGCTGACTTCTCACATTAGTAAGGACCTGTTCAATCTCTGATATTCCTGGTAGATTCATTGGAACAGTGACTAATGGATCCAGTCACAGCAGGGGGTTATTGTCACTGTGACTGCAGTGCAATTAAGGTGCAGAAAAATCAAAGTAGAACATTCACACATGCAAACCCAGCATCAGCAGTAGACGAGAGATAATGGGAACTGCAGATGCTGGAGATTCCAAGATAATAAAATGTGAGGCTGGATGAACACAGCAGGCCAAGCAGCATCTCAGGAGCACAAGCGAAACGTCAGCTTTTGTGCTCCTGAGATGCTGCTTGGCCTGCTGTGTTCATCCAGCCTCACATTTTATTATCAGCAGTAGACGAACAGTCTTCAGATGAATGGGTTGTAGCTGAAGGACCCCTCAGGATGAGCCAGAGGTACAGGAGGACCATTGCCTATCATTGCCAATGCTGTTTCCTACAGGTGATTGAGGTGCATTGCCATGGCTGACTGCAGAGGTTGCAGAACAGCAATACAGAACCTGTGTCATCTGCTGGACTGAGACTTGCAAGCTGAAGGAATGGGTGGCCATCCCAACCCAACGGTCCTTAAGATGAGAACTGTGCTAAATTTTTGTGCAGCTTGAAATTTCCAAGAATCCACTCAGGACTTCTGTATGATTTCTCAAGCCACAACCCATAAATGTGTCTAGTCTGTTACAACCCTACAACCATAAGCTATAAAAGCAGAATTAGGCCATTTGGTCCATTGAGTCTGCTCCACCATTTGAGAATAGCTGATATGTTTCTCAACAATGGTTTCCTGCCTTCTCTCTGAAACCCTTAAACTCCTTGCTAATTCAAGAGACTGTGTCTACCTCTGTCTTAAATACATTCAATGACTTGGCCTCCACAGTCTTCTGCAGCAACGACTTGCACAGATTCACCCCCTTCTGGCTGAAGAAATTCCTCCTCATCTCCATTTTAGAAAGTTGCCCCTTCACTCTGAGGTTATGCCATTGGGCCCTAGCCTCTCCTACTAGTGAAATATCTTCCCCACATCCACGCTATTTCAGGCCTCTCAATATTCTGTAAATTTTAATCAGATTCCCCCCCTTCATCATTCAGACTCCTCAACCACTCCGCACGTGACAAGCCCTTCATCCCTGGGATCACTTTTGTAAATCTCCTCTGAACCCCATCCAAAGCCAACACATTATTCCTTGGATTCAAAACTCAAAACTGCTCACAATATTCCGAATGTGGTCTGACCAGAGTCATTATACAGTCTCACCAGTGCATCGCTGTTCTTGTATTCCAGTCCTTTCAAAATAAATGCTAACAATGCATTCGCCTTCCTAGCTGCCAACTGAGCCTGCATGTTAACCTTAAGAGAATCCCTAAATTGAACTCCAATGCTCTTTTGTGCTTTGGATTTCTGAAGCTTTTCCTTATTTAGAAAATAGTCAATGCCTCTTCTCCCTACCAAAGTACGTAACCTCACACTTTCCCACATTGCATTCCATTTACTTCTTTGTCTGCTCTCCTAACCTGTCCAGGTCCTCCCCTCCTTCTCAACACTATCTATTAGTCTGCCTATCTTTGTGTCATCTGCAAACTTAACAACAATGTCCTCAGTTCCTTTGTCCTGATTGATAATGTCTAACACGAATAGTTGTGGTCCCAAAACTGATCCCTGTGGAACTTCACTACTCACCAGCTACCATCTTGAAAAAGACCTCTTTATCCATACTCTTTGCTTTCTGCTAGTCAGCCAATCCACTATCAATGCCAATACTTTGCCCCTGGTATCATGGGCACTAATCTAGCAGCCTCCTGAGCAGCACCTTGTCAAAGGCTTTCTGGAAATTCAGAGATAACACCTACTGGTTCTCCTTTGTCTAACTTGCTGGTTATCTCCTTAAAGAATTCTAACAGATTTGTCAGGCATGATCTTCTTGATAAACCCATACTGACTCAGCCCTATTTTACCAAGCACTTCCAATTACTCTGCAATCCTGTCCTTAATGGAATCTAAATTCTTACTGGCATCTAAGGTCAGACTAACCAGCCAATAATTTTCTGTCTTCTGTATCCTTCCCTTCTTGTGTTTGCCATTTTCCAGTCCTCTGGGACCTTTCCTTACTGCAGTGAATTCTGAAAGATCAATATCTCTACAGTTTCCCTTAGAACTCTGGGGTGTAGTCCATCTGGTCTGGGTGACTTATTTCCCTTCAGATCTTTCAGCTTCTCCAGCACCTTCTCCTTACCATGAAATTTGTGACAGATTGCTTCATCTTGTTTCCCTGTGATGACAGGAGGAACAGCACCTGTACCATGATACAGCAGTGCTGAGTCAGGCACAAAAAGCCAGACAGGACTTAATTCAAACACACTTCCATTGGATGTGAGACAATAAAATGTGAGGCTGGATGAATGCAGCAGGCCCAGCAGCATCTCAGGAGCATAAAAGCTGACGTTTCGGGCCTAGACCCTTCATCAGAGAGGGGGATGGGGTGAGGGCTCTGGAATAAATAGGGAGAGAGGGGGAGGCGGACCGAAGATGGAGAGAAAAGAAGATAGGTGGAGAGGAGAGTATAGGTGGGGAGGTAGGGAGGGGATAGGTCAGTCCAGGGAAGACGGACAGGTCAAGGAAGTGGGATGAGGTTAGTAGGTAGGAGATGGAGGTGCGGCTTGGGGTGGGAGGAAGGGATGGGTGAGAGGAAGAACAGTTTAGGGAAGCAGAGACAGGTTGGACTGGTTTTGGGATGCAGTGGGTGGAGGGGAAGAGCTGGGCTGGTTGTGTGGTGCAGTGGGGGGAGGGGAAGAACTGGGCTGGTTTTGGGATGCGGTGGGGGAAGGGGAGATTTTGAAGCTGGTGAAGTCCACATTGATACCACTGGGCTGCACGGTTCCCAAGCAGAATATGAGTTGCTGTTCCTGCAACCTTTGGGTGGCATCATTGTGGCACTGCAGGAGGGCCATGATGGACATGTCATCTAAAGAACGGGAGGGGGAGTGGAAATGGTTTGCGACTGGGAGGTGCAGTTGTTTATTGCGAACCGAGCGGAGGTGTTCTGCAAAGCAGTCCCCAAGCCTCCGCTTGGTTTCCCCAATGTAAAGGAAGCCACACCGGGTACAGTGGATGCAGTGTACCACATTGGCAGATGTGCAGGTGAACCTCTGCTTAATATGGAAAGCCATCTTGGGGCCTGGGATAGGAGTGAGGGAGGAGGTGTGGGAGCAAGTGTAGCATTTCCCGCGGTTGCAGGGGAAGGTGCCGGGTGTTGTGGAGTTGGAGGGCAGTGTGGAGCGAACAAGGGAGTCACGGAGAGAGTGGTCTCTCCGGAAAGCAGACAAGGGTGGGGATGGAAAAATGTCTTGGGTGGTGGGGTCGGATTGTAGATGGCAGAAGTGTCGGAGGATGATGCATTGTATCCGGAGGTTGGTGGGGTGGTGTGTGAGAACGAGGGGGGATCCTCTTTGGGCGGTTGAGGCGGGGTGGGGTGTGGGAGATGTGTTGCGGGTAATGCGGGAGACGTGGTCAAGGGCATTCTCGACCACTGTGGGGGGAAAGTTGCGGTCCTTGAAGAACTTGGACATCTGGGATGTGCAGGAGTGGAATGCCTCATCCTGGGAGCAGATGCGGCGGAGGCGGAGGAATTGGGAATAGGGGATGGAATTTTTGCAGGAGGGTGGGTGGGAGGAGGTGTATTCTAGGTAGCTGTGGGAGTCGGTGGGCTTGAAATGGACATCAGTTGCAAGCTGGTTGCCTGAGATGAAGACTGAGAGATCCAGGAAGGTGAGGGATGTGCTGGAGATGGCCCAGGTGATCTGAAGGTTGGGGTGGAAGGTGTTGGTGAAGTGGATGAACTGTTTGAGCTCCTCTGGGGAGCGAGAGGCGGCGCCGATACAGTCATCAATGTAACGGAGGAAGAGATGGGGTTTGGGGCCAGTGTAGGTGCGGAAGAGGGACTGTTCCACGTAACCTACAAAGAGGCAGGCATAGCTGGGGCCCATGTGGGTGCCCGTGGCCACCCTCTTTGCCTGTAGGAAGTGGGAGGAATTGAAAGAGAAGTTGTTGAGGGTGAGGACGAGTTCGGCTAGGCGGATGAGGGTGTCTGTGGAGGGGGACTGGTCGGGCCTGCGGGACAGGAAGAAGCTGAAGGCCTTGAGGCCATCTGCATGCGGAATACAGGTGTATAGTGACTGGACGTCCATGGTGAAAATGAGGTGTTGGGGGCCAGGGAATTGGAAGTCCTGGAGGAGGTGGAGGGCGTGGGTGGTGTCACGGACGTAGGTAGGGAGTTCCTGGACCAAAGGGGAGAAAATGGAGTCCAGATAGGTGGAGATGAGTTCGGTGGGGCAGGAACAGGCTGAGACACTGGGTCGACCAGGGCAGGCAGGTTTGTGGGTTTTGGGAAGGAGATAGAAACGGGCCGTTGGATGTGAGTTGGGTGAAGTTATCATTCGTTGACTGTAATTTTGTTGTTGCTTGAAAGGCAAGCAGCCCTGTTTGTTCCCAGAAGCAAATGTATTCCTTGAGAATAAAATGTGAGGCTGGATGAACACAGCAGGCCAAGCAGCATCTCAGGAGCACAAAAGCTGACGTTTCGGGCCTAGACCCTTCATCAGAGAGCGGGGGTCTAGGCCCGAAACGTCAGCTTTTGTGCTCCTGAGATGCTGCTTGGCCTGCTGTGTTCATCCAGCCTCACATTTTATTATCTTGGAATCTCCAGCATCTGCAGTTCCCATTATCTCAAATGTATTCCTTGCTTGTTTTTCTTCACTTTTCCTTGTGTTTAATGAAAGAGCAGCCCCGCCTTAGGTGGTGTTCTGACATTGTTTGTTTGGTGCTAAGAACGGGTAGTCTGTGGAGCTCAATGATTTTCATTGTACTTGCAGCTGGAAGAAATCAGCCAGATAACGATATAAAGTTGGAATACATTTGCAACTATGAGCTTCTATTTCCAATGAAGAGTCACCCATATCACATATCCAACCTTAGAAGCTGTTCTTTTCTTAATTTACGTCCTGCTTCATGTACTGTGAAAGGTTGTTGGTAACTGGCAGCAACTGACCTCGTGCACAGCTGAGTTTCAAGTATTGCTTGAAGGGGAGTTGGACTTAAAAAGAAACCCATTAACTTTGCCTTCCCTCCACAGATGCTGCCAGACCTATTGAATTCACTCCACTCTGCTGAGTTTTTCCAGAGATTCTGTTTTCATTTCTGAGTATCTTGAGTATCTGCACTTCTTTCTTTTATTCAAATATGGTGTTGGTGGGGCAAATCCCGGAAAGTCCTGGTAGCGGACTGGCCACTAGTGAGCATACAATAGTGTGAGCTCGGTGCCAGCAGGGATCTCATATATTTCAAGGTGAGCAGAAGAGAACTGCTTGTGGTTACTCAGTGGAGCTCCTGAAGAGACACTCTTCATGAATATACCTGAAATTGACACTTTTTTTGGTAAATTTCAACTCTAACAGTGGACCTGCACCTTATCACTTTAGGCCTAGTGGTATTATTGCTAGACTATTAATCCATTTACTCATGTAATGTTCTGGAATTAATTTCAGTGCAACAGTGATTGTTTTATCACATTCAATCAGCAACTCTCTCGCTTTTCACGCACTTATGTTGCTCAACACTGCACCTACCAGTAATGTAAGCTAGAGATCTACATAATTTTTTTTTTGGGGGGGGGCGCCTGAGTTTGAGTGCCAACTAGTAGAATTTGAATGCAATAAAAATCTGCAATTAAGCATCTAATTATGACCATCAAACAATTGTCAATTGTCAAAAAAAATCCATCTGGCTCACTAATGACCTTTTAGGGAAGGAATTTGCTGCCCTTACTGGGTCTGACCTACATACGACTTCAGGCCCACAACAATGTGGTTGACTTGACTTCCCTGGGTAATTATGAATGGCAGTAAAGGTGACACCTACTTCCCATAAATTATAGAAAAAAAATTGATGATGCTTAATAAAATCATTGATTAAGCTTCACAGTACATTTGAGGGTCTTAAGAGGAATATGAAGTGATCATCCAAGAGGTAGCCACTGCAAAACAGTCAATTATGATTTTCCATTCAGCAGGAGTATTGCCACTGTAACTTGAGGTACAGTTATGGAACATACCTGGAACGATTTTGGAATCCATAGATTTGGGTGATCATTGCCCCTAACCAGCTAATATGTTAGTTTACTTAAAAAAAATTCCAACTCATCCAGCAGTGACGTCACAGGGGCAGGTCTAACAGAAAAAGTGATTGTTGTCTTTATGGGCTCTGTTTAAATGGAGAGCTTCATGGTATTTAAAAATCCTTTTGTGTTCAAAGTCTTCGAAAATAATTGTAATATTTTTGTCACAAACTTAATTCATTAAAATGAGAAGGATTTCAAGGTATTTTATTGTACTTGCTGCAATGATTTAACCATGGTTAAAAATGTAGAATCAGAGAATGTGGGTTTTCTGCATGTTAAGCTCCACCTGCTTTGTCATGGACACTGAACACATGCAGCCTCATGATATTTAACACATATGGCAAATATTTTCAATAAGGAATCATCACAGTGACAAACACTGCTCAACTTCTTTGTCCTCTTTGGCTGAGGTCAGAAAGCGCAGCATTAGAATAAAGACAATTTATCATGGAATCTTCCTCAAAGCCCTGATTAAAAAAACAATCTCAACAACTTGTAATTTTAGAAATGTGCAGATTAGCACAGGGTAGTTTCATCCTAATGGGTCTGTCCGTCAAACCTTACTATCATTTTCTTTCAGTATACGTTCTGCATTGTTTAAACTATTTTTACATTTTTAAAATGACTATTAAGTTCCTTAAGCCATTTGAATGAAAATACTGACACAGCTGGGAATTAGTATACAATAAAAACTGCAAGGAGCTGTTTTCACCTACATTTTTTTGTGTCAATGATTTTTAAAGCATGTGTATAATCCTAAAGCAGAGTTTTAAAGCTCATACATTAAACTGACACTATTACTCATCATCCTGCATGTACTGACTGGGCAACCAGGAGAATTTTTTTTCTACTTTTCATGACAAAATACACGTGACAATAAATATACCAAATCAAATTTAGACATAATTTTCCTTTATACTGATAGTCATAGAGCTTAAAGTATGGAAAGAGGCCCTTTGGTTCAACCCATCCTTGCTGATCAGATATCCTAAAGTAATCTAGTCTCATTTGCCAGCATGTGGCCCATATCCCTCTCAGCCCCTTCTGTTCCTATATCTGTCCAGATGCCTTTTAAATGGTGATTGTACCAGCCTCCACCACATCTTATTTCGATACACACACCAACCTCTACGTCAAAGATTTGCCCATGATGCCCCTTTGAAATTTTTCCCGTCTCACCTTTAAACCAATGCTGTTTAGTTTTGGACTCCCCTACCCTGAGGAAGCCAATTTGGCTATTCACCCTATCCATGCCCCTCATGATTTTATAAACTCTATCAGGTCACCCCTCAACCCCCAACACTTCAGGGGAAACAGCCCATCCTCCTCAGCTTATCCCTATAGCTCAAACCCTCCAACATCCTTGTAAATCTTTTTTGAACCCTTTCAAGTTTCACAACATCTTTTCTGTAGCAGGGAGACTAGAATTGAATGCATGTTTAATAACAATAATCAAAACAACATCTGGAGCTGAATCACAATATATGTAATAGCCAAAGGAAAACTCAAAACAGAAGCATGTATATGGTATTTTCATATTTTGGGAGAAAATGTATGTCGTCAGCACTAAAGTTTGATCAAATGAGCTCATAAGCTTCACTGGAAGAATTCATCAAGGAGATGCATCATTTGAGAGAAATCTCATGCATAATTTATCTTCATAAAACTGCCAAAATGCAATCTAATCCTGAATATTAAAACTAGAACACAATTTAAAAGAAATATCTTTGATCAAAGGATGGCAATTGAAGACATCAAAAGATTTAAAGGGAGGAGAAAGTTTTCCTCAGATCTTTACTTCAAAGCTTTTACCTCCACTGAAGCACACTCCAGTTTAACAGCAGGTGCAGTGACCTGTATTAAACCACATCCTAACACGACTGTTATTTATGATTATATCCTTCGATTGTGTTTCTGCCTATTGAAGGTTTAACCACTTTCATGCAATGCAGGCCAACAGCTCTGAAATGAACACGTCTCCTAATTTGTCCAATGTGATGGAAATTAATACCATTTCTGTTTCTACACAGCTGTTTATTTGTTGTAAAAAACATAAAAACAATGCCATGATCGTTTGGCATCAGTATATAACCTAATTATAATCATTTAAGGTAAACCAGGTTATAATCAAGTTCACTTCAAAAGCCACAGACAAACTATTTAAAAATGAGAAATTCTCAAAATATAGAAGTAGCATTTCAATTTGCATCATCCCATTGGGCTTTGTATGATTTAGATTCATTTCATCATTTTACTAATTACTGTTGATTCACCTTAAGCAAAAACATCCCAGAATCTGTTGCAAACACATCCATTTTCAATATTAGGGATGCGTGTATCTTATGCCAGTGCCTTTCAAACCCTGTATAATTCTGAAGCACCTTTTGAAAATACATATTTTGAATCTTAAATGTTTCACAGTGCCACTTTTTAAATATTTTTTAAGGCTGAGTATGTAGGTTAACTATCCAGTTCTAGATATACATGATTGGTGGTAGAATTTCTTTTTGCATTACCACCCTGAAGGTCTTCATCAATGGCATATTTAATGTAAATAAATGGCCAAAGGTGTTTAACAGGAGCATTACAATAAAGGAAGATTTGTCCTAAAACTACATCAGGTGATATTAGGGGAAATGGACAAATAGTTGGTCAGAGACTTCTAAGGAGTGTGTTAAGGACACGAGGGAACAGTTATTGGGAAGGGAATTTCAGTGTTTAGGGCCTCCGTAACTGATGGCCTGCCATCAATTGCAGCTTGATAAACAGTGGAGATAGTAGGAACTGCAGATGCTGGAGAAGGCGGCTCGAGACCCAAAACGTCATCTTTCCTGCTTGGCCTGTTGTGTTCATCCAGCTCTACACCTTGTTATCTATGATAAACACTGGAGTTGATCAAGAGGTCAGCACCAAATGGATGACAGATGTTGGAGGATCTAGGGCTGGAGAAGATTACAGAGATTTGAAGGGATGGACTTCAAGACTAATGAGGGATTACAAAACAAGATTAAGAATATTAAATTGCTTGACCAGGAGCCACTTTATGTCAAGGGTAATAACTGGGATTTGGTGTGAGTATAGTTTTGAATAGCAGAGATTTAGACAATCATACATTTATGGAAGGTACAATGTAAATGACAAGCCAAGAACACTTTGGAATAATCAATATGGGGTATATAGCATGAATGAACTCATGCTGTATGTGTCTGTAAACAAACATCAATAATTTTACACTTGTATTTTTATGGTGTTGTAAAAAAATTAAGGTATGGAAAATAGTAATATTTTGCAATCAAAATAATCACATCTAACCTTTCAGAAAAATGATAGAAATGCCACTTAAGTCTGTTCCCTTCTGCATGAAGTCCAAGCAACTACTTACTGCCCCCTTAGCAAGGGCAAACGGTCAGTCCTCAATAAAGGGCTCACCTTTGTTCCCTTCCACCCACACATGAACGAATACTGGTCATGTTTGGACATGAGCAATTTTCCTGTTGCCTCCACCTCTGCTTACTTCTTCAACTGTGAGCCTAACCCTCCCTCTACTGACCCTTTCTCCCACCTCCAACACACCCCCTCCTCCTGGACACCACCCCAAAGCCTCCTACCATCCCTCGACCTCTTCGTCTCAAACTGTCGCAATTACATCAATCGCCACAACCCCTCCCCCGCAGAACGTGCAGCCCTCCGCTCCAATCCCAACCTCACCATAAAACTGGCAGAGAAGGGAGGCACAGTGGCAGTATGGCAAACTGACCTCTACATTGCCAAGGCCAGATGCTAGCTCTCCGACACCACCTCCTACCTCCCCCTTGATCATGACCCCACTACCCAACCACCAAACCATCCACAAACTCATCACTTCAGATGATCTCCCACCCACAACCTCCAACCACATCATTCCCCAACCCTGCACTGCCCACTTCTATTTCCTTCCCAAAATCCACAAACCTGACTGCCCTGGTCAACTCATTGTCTCTGCCTGCCCCTGCCCCCTGCTCCACTTATCTCAACTTCATCTTCTCCCCCTTGGTCCAGGAACTCCCTACCTATGTCCATAACACCACCCACACCTTTCACCTCCTCCAGAACTTCCAATTCCCTGGTCCCCAACACCTCATCTTTACCATGGATGTCCAGTCCCTATACACCTGCATTCCCCACACAGATGGCCTAAAGGTCCTCCACTTCTTCCTGTTCCGCAGGCCCCACCAATCCCCTGCCACTGACACCCTCATCCACTTAGCCAAACTCATCCTCACCCTCAACAACTTCTCTTTCAATTCCTCCCACTTCCTACTGACAAAAGGGGGTGGCCATGGGTACCTGCATGGGCCCAAGCTATGCCTGCTTCTTTGTAGGTTGAGGAACAATCCCTCTTCCATACCTACACTGGCCCTAAACCCCACCTCTTCCTCTGTTACATTGATGACTGTATTGGCACTGCCCCATGTACCCCCAAGGAGCTTGAACAGCTCATCTACTTCACCAACACCTTCTAACCCAACCTTAAGTTCACCAGGATCATCTCTAATACCTCCCTCTCTCCTTCCTGGACCTGTCTCCATCTCAGGCAGCCACCTAGAAACTGAAATAACTTCAAGCTCACTGACTCCACAGCTACACCGAATACACCTCCTCCCACCTTCCTGCAAAGAAAAAAAATGCCATCCCCTATTCCCAATGGCTTCACCTCCGCCACATCAGTTCCCAGGATGAGGCATTCCACTCCCCTACATCTCAGATGCTGGATGATTTTCAAGGACCACAACATCCCTCCCCCCAGTGGTCAAGAGCACTCTGGACCCTGTCTCCTGCATTTCCCACAACTCATCCCTCACACTCTCTCCCTGCAATAACCACCAAAACAGAATCCCCCTCATCCTCACGTACCACCCACCAACTTCCAGATCCAACACATCATCCTCTGACACTTCTACCATCCGCAATCTGACCCCACCACCAAAGACATTTTTCTCTCCCTACCCTTACCTGCTTTCCGGAGGGACCTCTGTGTCTCCCTTATCCATCCTACACTCCCCTCTAGCCCCATCACACCCAGCACTTTTCCCTGCAACCGCAGGAAGAGCTACACCTCCCTCCATACCTCTGCCTCAGGCCCCCAAGACTTTCCACGTCAAGCAGATGTCCACCTGTACATCTGCTAATGTGGTATACTGCATCAGCTGTTACTGTTGTGGCCTCCTCTACATCAGGGAAACCAAGCAGAGGCTTGGGGACCACTTTGCAGAACACCTATTCTCTGTTCACACTAAACAATTGCACCTCCCAGTTGCAAACTATTTCAACGCCCCCGCCCATTTCACAGACGACATGTCCATCCTGCAGTGCCACAACGATGTTACCCGAAGATTGCAGGAACAGCAATTCATATTCTGCTTGGGAACCCTGCAGCCCAATGGTATCAACGTGGACTTCACAAGCTTCAAAATCTCTCCTCACACCACCACATCCCAAAACCAGCCCAGCTCATCCCTGCCTCCTAACCTGTCCTTCCTCCCATTTCCTGCCCCCCACCTCAAGCCACACCCCCATTTCCTACTTAGTAACCTCATCCCACCCCCTTGACCTGTCCATTCTCCCTGGCTGGAAAATCCCCTCCCTGACTCACCTTTACTGGCTTCATCCCTGACTCTTTGACCTGTCTGTCTCCTCTCCACCTATCTTCTCTCCCTATTTCAGATTCTGCTTCCCCTCCCCCATTTCTGAAACATCAGCCTTCCTGCTCCTCTGATGCTGCTCGGCCTGCTGCGTTCATCCAGCTCTTCACCTTGTTATCTCCCGTAGATTGACAGTATCATCCAAAATCATGAGTTCCTCCCTGTTTGCTGACATCACATGTCAAATCATTTTTCTGACTTAGGAGGCTCAATTCAGAGAAGGGATCACCAGACTTGCTGACCTTTTCCACCAACTTCTATTTTTGTTCCCGATTTACAGCTTCTGCAGTTCTTCTGTTTTTGATTGATGAGTAGGACTGGTGAATATTTCGATTATTTGAAGTAAGGCCTTTAGTTTGTTTTTGGTGATTTCTTATTTCTTTTAAAAATAAACGGTGTAAATATTAGATCAGTATCAGACTTTTTTAAGGTTAAGGAACCTCAACCCTTGCAATTACCCAAGAGGTTCTTGTAAGCAGTGCAGAGATGACGAATGCATGGAGGAGCAACAAACTGACTACAGCAACATGAGACTTCAAGCAGAGAAAGAAAATAGGAATACAATTACGGGGTTAGATTGTCAGCATCCTAATACCAGAGTTTAAGCAGCTCCTCAGGGTGGAGAACTTGTAGAGGGAGGGGTAGATTTCATCATCAGTACCAGTCAAACTAGATTTTGCCAAAAACCTTTAAATATTTAGGAGCTAACAGAAAACCAGAACCGCCAGTATAATAATCTCAGTATAATTACCAGAGCTAATGGTACAGACTAAGGAGTCAAGGAATTAAAACTAGCTCAAAACTTGATGTGGGAGGAATGAGTTTCAGTTCATGGGATACTATTAGCAGCATTGCTGTAGTTGGGAGCTATTCTATTTAGGATTAGCTTCACTTGACCTATGCTGGGACCAGCACCCTGGCAAATTACATGACATGGACTGAAAGAGAAAGTCCTAAACTGAGCAGAGCCCTCCTCCTCCTCTAGTAGGTGGTTTCACTGTCCACCAAATCGCAACCACATAGGACAGGAATGCAGAATTTAATTTGCTTAATTCCAGTGATTTTCTGTTTATGCTGTTTAGCACTAGTCCTGTTTTACAGCTTCTCCAGGTTGACACCACTTTCAGAAAAATACTTGATGCTACATCTGGAACATATCATGCACTCTTCATGGAACCAGGGTCAACCACCTGACTTGACAGTAACAGAGGAAGATGAATACCTCTAAGTGTTCAAGGATAATGGATATCAAAAGAACTGGGTCAGATGATGTGTATAAGAACAGCATCAGAAAGATTCTACACAACCTAACACAATCATTGCAATATCCTACATCAGGAACATGTTGGAACTCACCACAAGACTCCTATGACTGTTGGACATTAGAGTGGCACACAAGCCCACATCAACCCTACAACAACCACACACCTGAACTCAAGACACCACCTGCCATGGACAAGACCAATGTCATGTAGAAAATCCCCTGCAGAGACTGAGAAACACTAAATTGGACAAACAGTGAGAAAACTAAAGAGTAGATGAACACTAACTGGCTACAAAAACACATGACCAATACTCACTCATCTCAATCCACATGGACAAGCACAAAAATTCCTCAAAGAATGACACTCCATGGAGCATGCTATTAATAAACACATTGAACTTGAACCTACTACGTACATTCCGCTACGAAGGAAAACCAGAAGTGAGGCAATCCATCTCAACAGACCCGAGTTTTAAAACCAGGCAGGAAAACACACTGACGCTTCAAAGGATGCACTGAGGATGTTATCAGGCACAGTAAGGAAACATCTGCAAAACAACAAACCAGCTCAGTGAGCCAATAACTTCAACACCCACAGAGCTGTAGATCTACTCCAAAGCCTTAGAGCAGGGAATATTCCATGAGATTAAAATTTTAATCAGAGGATAATTCTTCCACCAATGATACAGCACATCATTGATGCCCCGTTTTGAGTTGCTAGATATGTTCAAAGTCTAGCCATTTACCTCAAATGATAGTAGGCACACAGAATGATGAACATTAGTGAGGACATTGTAGGACCTAGAGAAACATTTGCCATTGTTATTTTTGATGCCTCAGACACCATCAGATGGTCTGCTGGTTTTATTTATAGTGTAACTACATGACTGGTAAGAGTTGCTAGATGAATGTGACAAAAGTCTGTTGCATTGAAGTAAAATTCCCCAAGATTGATGCAACTAACCAGGGAGTAAACATTTATTACATTAAATCTTAAAATCAATTCCAAGATCTTTCTTTTAGCAAGTAAACTTTAGGAAAAAAGTGACTTCGGCACTATCATATATTTATTAGTGCATATCATCAATTAGTAATTACAATACCTAAAACACATGAAGATAACTACAAACACAATCGTAGATAAATCACAGTAGTGTTCAAGAATACAAAAAAGTCACAAGTGTCCCTGCTTTGGCACCACAGGATCTGGATTCAAGTCCTACCTGCTCCAGAGATATCATAATCAGTTTGAACAAGTGAATTGAGAATATTTACAAAATCTCAAATCTTGCATTACTCCTGTTTCAACAAGATAATTTTATTCTCAAGTTAAAAATTTGTTGCATTCTACTTCACAAAAATCTAAACTTGTGGCTTTCCTCCCCTTCATGATCACGATCCACAACTATTCCAATGACATATACAGGGTGTTGACATGCCTGTTGTAGAAAAAAAAGGGAAGAACTTCTAATTAAGTACTTCAACAAAATGATCACTTTAATGTACCCCAAAACAAAACCACAATTGAATTTTTAAAAACTGCCAGTACCATTCAAAGCAAAATTCACAGGCAACATTACAAAAGCAAAGTATTCCAGGCTACAGGCTAAGTCCTGGGAAATGGAAATTAGTGTCAATGGGTTGACAGACTCAATGGGCTGAAGGGCCTCTTCTACACTATCACTTAGCTTTATAAAATACACTGGAGTTGCTTAGTTCCAATTACAGTATTTTTCAAATTCAGCTGTGTCAAAGGGACATTTCCAAATTAAGTAAAAGGCAGTAATAATTTTAGGGTGACAATATCTTGCTTCAAGTAATTTTGAGATAAATATTAATTGGGATCTGACAAGGAGGTATACACAGGCATATCTCCACTTTGCTAGATTATGATTTTAGGAAAGTGTAAATAAATGAAAACGAACAAAAAGCACCAGTTAGTATTGGCATTACACCTTTAATATAGTCAAACATTTAGTGTCTGTTGCAGGGCTATGAAATAACACCTGACAATCAATGCAAAATATTTGGCATATTAACAAAAGCTTCAAAATGTTTATTTTATTTACAGTACCTCAAAAGGAACAGAAAGAAGAACAAAAGATGGAAAGATCGTTTGGGAGGAAATTCCACACCTTGCCACCTTGAGCAATGGAAATGTAGCTGCTAGCACTGCAGCAACAATTAGATTCTATCTTTTTGATCAACCCTGAGGGCTGCCAGGCTGAACAAGAAATAAGACAATGGAAATCAGTGATTTTACTGGTGGCCTGAATGCATCAGCCTGATGGTCTCAGAACAAGAAAGCAGTCTGGTTTAGTCACAAGAAAAAGGAATGTTGTTGGTAACAAAGCAAGAGTTTGCAGTTGTTATCAAATACATGGCCCTGCTTTATCCAATTTGTGGAGGAACTTGCTGCTCATCCGGTAGAGAATGCTAGTCAAGCAATATTACAGACAGAGGACAGACTAAGATGGTGAGTTAAGATACAGCTAAACGTCAATGAATAATTGATATGGAGGGTGAATTTTCAGATGCTGTCTAGGGGCAGTATGCTGATGTGAAACAGGAAGTGGCCAAGAATAAAATCCTTGTGAAATATTGGAGGTGATGTTATATTCCAATCTGCCTACACAATGTGTAGATGACAAGACGTTTGGAGAAATGAGCTGTTCCTTATTTCAACGGCAATGCAAATACGAGTAACAAGTTTATTCCTTCCAACAGGATCCAAAACACCAAATCTCTTTGGTTTGGGTTGTAGACAGAATAGGATTTCACCCTTAAGAAACTATCGTCATTTAAGAATCTGTCTTAGACAAAGGTGGAAGGGATAGGATATGACATTTCAATGTAATTGAGCATCTGACCTCTGCACATATCCTTTAATGTTGCTCCATGTTTAAGCACTTATTTCATGGTTCAGCTTTTCTATTTAAGAAAAATGAGAAAAGAGAATTAGTACTTACAGCATAACTCAATGTATATATTACAAAGAGTAGAGAGATTTAACACCACCTAATGAAGTCAACCATGAACTACAGTGAAAAATGCACAGGATGGCAACTGCTCAGAAAGTTTGATGTTGGTCATCCAAAGATTTGTTTGTTTAGGTAAGCGTCAAACTTGGGCATGAAATTATCCATTTTTCTTTGCATAATAGATAGCTATTCCTTCTGACAGGATCCCAAGCAGTAACAACTACTTTGCTTTGGTTTTGAGACAAAATATCATTTTTATCCTCCCTTCAACCACTCCCCTGCCATTTAAGACACTATTTGCCCAATGCAAAGCAGGTGAAAGTGCTCAAGGTTTTTCCTCACACTTGCACCTTAATTTCTCCAAGAATGAACTAGAAACAAGGAAATAAATAGCAATTTGTTTGATTAAGTACTTAGATAAACGTTGTTTCAAATCTTGATCACAACAGTGGCAATTTTATACTTGTTAGAGTATTAGAATATTAGAGAATAGAGAGTACTAGTGTATTAGAGAATATTAGAAATTTGGAAATGTATTATGCTCATATGTATTAATTCAAATGGTTCCCCCAACAAGATCCAAAAATTGGACACAAGATTTTGCTTTAGATGATACAAATCACCCATTTAAGATGCTGAACACTGGACAGAAAGAGTTAACAACACTATTGTCAGGCACAACAGGCAGTCAGGCAAACAAAATGGAATTCAATACATACACTGGCACTCCTGTCATAAATCATGTCCAATTCCATCTTGATGGAAAGGACAAACATGAGACAAGCATTAGCCTATTTGCATATGGAAATAAAAGGCCTAATGTGATTTTAGTGTGCGTTGGAGGCAACCATGCCAGGGCTGTCAGGTGCCATTTCTAAAATTGAATTATTAATGCCTCATTGCAGTCTTTAACCAACACATCACAGAAGATGTATACAATTCTTCAAATGTATACACTGCCCATGCCCCAAAATTCAGTTGTTTCACATACTATTTAACATCTATTTTCAACTATTTCTCTACAAGAATTTAAAACATGTAACCTTACCATACAGCGCAAATGTTGGTAAAATTCTATTGGATTTGTTTGATTGAGGCCTGCATGCAGCACATCAGCTTACATTAGCATTCATACATCCGCACCATGCAATCCTCCATTCAGAAATTCACACAATTGGGCAATGGGTTCTAAAACATAACTGCCTCAAGACCATATTCAAAAAGGCTGCACTCAATGGAAGCCAAGTATTTTGTAAAGTATAATGTAGGTTACCTGCAATCTCATTTTGACACAATGGACTCTACACTTTGACCTTGAATTGCCATTCTTAGAGATAATTACAGTTGATACCAGGACATAGCTGTTCCTCATGACAGGATCCAAAGCATCGACAATCATTTTGCTTTGGGTTTGAGAGAGAAAATATTCTCCCCTTCTGTGTTGGCCACCTAGGACGCTGCCTGTCTTAGATGGGCAATGATGGAGGGGGAGCCAATACACAACATTCAAACTTTTGGTGCAAGTGCCCCCCTCCTCAATCTTACCTGATGGTAATTCTTAGATGCACATTTCTTCTATCCAATGTCATTTATTGCTTGGTTTTCCATTTCCCTGCAAATGGTGTAAAAAGTTACAGGTAAAAATGCAAACCATCAAATTTTGATCTTCATAAATCAATCCAACAAAATTAACCTGCAATTTTTTATCTGAATCATGTTGAATTTAAAAACTAGCTTGCAATAATGTATTACAAAATATGTTCCACTCGACAGGATCCAAAGCATTCATAAGCACTTTGCTTTGGGTTTGAGAATGAAAATGATCTACCCTTCTGTGTTGGCCACTTAAGACACTGTTGGTTTTAAATGGGCAAAGCTGTAAAGGGGTCACATGGACATTTATGACACTGCACCTTTCAGATGCATATATAAGCAGGCAGTCAATCCACTTGAAATCATAATTTTCTCTAATAACAGTAACACATGAAATTTGACCAATACATTAATTGGCTACTTAAAAAATATTTGTTTACTACAAACCACCCATGGGGCCACATCCTATTTGCTCCAGATGAAAGTTACAAGATATCAAATTTGTACCTTCCAGTGTTTCACATTAGGTAACTTAGGTCATGCAATATGTCACTGAGGCAGTTAAACTTGAATGAAACTTTGGAGCCTGCAACAATCCAACGGTAAGAGGACCTCCACATCAAGAATTTGCAACTGGATAGAGATTGCACTGACTCAAAATTGTGTAACCATAACTTTTATCATAGTCTGGGTCAGACAATGGCATGCTTCTTTCGTGCTGTGGCAAAAAATAGACAGCCATGTAGTAACACAGGTCAACTTGGTACACAATCTACACAAAAAATTTGTAGTGTCGTCCTTTTCTGAACTTAGTGCACTTCCCTGAATAGTGATGCAAAAATTTGCAAGATATGGAGTGCTGGTATTGGTTGGGGTGGTCCAAACTCCAAGATATCACAAGACACCAAGTAATTGTTCAACAGGTTTATTTGAAAGTAAAAGCTTTCGGAGCGATGCTCCTTGATCAAAATTAACAAACAGAAACACACCAAACAGTCACATGGATTCAAAAAAATGAAATCTGCTGCACTCTGCACAGCTGCTACTGGATCTGCTGAGTTTCTCAAGCAATTTGTTTGTAATAAAAACAAAAGGGATTTAAAATCTTCTTTTAAGGACAGCTCAGACTAAGCAGCACTAATGTTTCAGTTCAGCTTGTGCATTGAAATTGATTACAGCAATAAGACATTTGTCTTATCAAGACAGAATAAGTAGTTTAGGCCTATACTCTCAGGGATTAAGATAATGGGATCTAACTGAGGTACATAAAACAAAAAGGGATTGACAAAGTAGACTTAGATACGTCATGTGGGCCAATCTAGAATAAGGGGCTATTGTTTTAGGAATGAAAGGGTTACAGATTTAGGCCTCCTTTGGCATAGTGCATGCAATCCTGGTCACCCTGCTATAGGAAGGATGTTGAGAATTCAAAACAGTTCAGAAAAGATTAGGGCTATTTTCCCTGGAGAGGAAACAGAGGTGACTTTAAGAGGGTTATAAAATGACGACAGGCATGGATAGAAACAAGATAGAGGGCATAGGTTAAAGGGGAGAGGGGAATATTCCAAAAGGGACCCAAGAGGCAATTTTTTGATGCACAGGGTGGTGCATGTATGGAACAAGCTGCCAGAGGCAGTGGTGGAGGCAGGTAGAGTTACATTTCTGGAAGGGTTTAAAGAGATAGGGGCCAAATGCCTCAAATTGGGACTAAATTTATTTAGGACACCTGGGCAGATATGGACAAGTTGGACTAAAGGGTCTCTTTCTGTGCTGCACCTCTCTATGACTGAAAAGTAACTTCTCAAAGGGTAGAGAATTGGCAGAATTCACCACTCAAGGATCAAGTGGCTGTTAATCTAGAAACCCAGCTACTGGTTGAGGAACCTAGTTTGAATCTTGCCATGGCAGATGGTGAAATTTGAATTCAATAAAAGTATGAAGTAAGAGTCAAATGATGACCACAAGTCCATTATTAATTGGTGAACCAGATGGGTTTAATCCATCAATAGCCTTTAAGGAAGAAAAGGGCCAATCTTATTTGGTCTGAATGCCACAGGCCCAGAGCAATGTGGCTGACTCTTAACTGCACTCAGTGATGAACAATAAATGCTGACCAAGCCAGCAACACCCTCATCGCCAGAATGATGAAATAAAAGTGGATGCTGGATATTGAAGAAATTCAGAGAGGTGAGATAAGATAAGACAGATTTTTAATTAATAGGTTTAAGCGTGACAGGGAGCTGGCATGAAAGTGAAAGCAAAAGTAAATTTCAATTGGCTCCCACATACACCCAAAAATGGATATTTCCAGTTCTTTCCCAAGATGTTTTAGTCAGCAATATTTCTTGCCTCACAGCCTTTAATATTCAGTCAGTGGTATTAACAAAGGTAAGAGTTGAGCCAGGGATGTGCCCTATAGCAGGGACCAGGCCAGCACCCTAGGCAAGCATAAAGTTTGAGGTGCGATTGAATTCATGTCCCTTGGTGAAACACCAAGCGTTTAACCCAGCTACACCCTAAAACAGCCACCCCTCCATCAAAGTCAAATCAGCTTCACAACAAAGTGATTTTTGAACTGATTAATGGCGAGTTTTTTTTAGGGCAATATCTGTTAAATTATCATGGCTGTTGTTGAATATTACTCAGTGCCATGTGAGCCATTTCCGCTCAGGCTGGTCTGTTCACAAACGCCATTTCTTGGGAGTCCGCTCTAACGTCCGGGTCCTTTAAAAGGAAACATTTAAAAACACCCGATACATTCAGTCCATGCAATTGCACCTTCCTGATCGATTAGACCCTCTCACTTTCCTCTATGGTCCACATTCTTTCCAGGGATTCTGGTAACGGAGGAAAAAAATAGAACAGGCGCCGAATAAAGCATCAACTACACCCGCACCGCCACCAAGTCACGGCGCTTCTTCCATGGGATCGGGCGGTGCATTCACCACCGTCATTCCCCTTACTCACTCACTTGCCCGGAGAGAGGCCAAGCCGCCTCACTGGCCGCGGTTTCCCGGGTCTTACTGCGGGCCGGCCGCCACACCACGCGGTTACGGCGCACGGAGCCGATTCCCATTTACGCGCGCTCACACGGCAACAGCGACAGAGCAAAAGGGCGGAGGGTCCGGGCGTGTATCATTTTATGCAGTCACCGGGACACGCCTTCCTCACACACGCGCGCCAGTCAGCACAGCGCCTACCGCCAATGCCCCGCCCCCCCAGCTGGAGACCGCCTCCCCGCTCGGCTCGCCTCGGACCATGGGACCCACAGCTCCGCCTCCGTTACAGCTTCAAAGCGAGCAGGGACACACAGGGGCGAGATCTCACGCCTCCAGTTCCTCCTTTAAGCAATTAGGCGAGGCTTCCGCGCCCCGCCTCGTTTCATAGCACAATGTCAGAAATTGCTGGAGAAATGCAGCGGCTGTGAAGCTGCAGTGGTCTCTTAGTCTCCGTTTGCAGTTCACCCGTGTGCTGAGGGGGCGCAACCTGCATCTCCCTGCTTCTGCACTCAAGGCAGAGCACTGCCTCGTTTCTCGGTACTCTTCAGTCAAGATCACGGAGCAGCACCTCCGTTTTCAGTCCTTCAAATCCTCGTTGGTCGTGATCTCTCAGATTGCATGTCTCTGACAATGCGGGCATGAATACAGTCACCGAAATAACAAAGTGTGAGGCTGGATGAACACAGCAGGCCAAGCAGCATCTCAGGAGCACAAAAGCTGACGTTTCGGGCCTAGACCCTTCATCAGAGAGGGGGATGGGGAGAGGGTTCTGGAATAAATAGGGAGAGGGGGGAGGCGGACCGAAGATGGATAAAGGTGGAGAGGAGAGTAGGGGAGCTAGGGAGGGGATAGGTCAGTCTGGGGAGGACGGACAGGTCAAGGGGGCAGGATGAGGTTAGTAGGTAGAAAAAGGAGGTACGACTTGAGGTAGGCGGAGGGGATAGGTGAGAGGAAGAACAGGTTAGGGAGGGGGGGTACGAGCTGGGCTGGTTTTGAGATGGAGTGGGGGGAGGAGAGATTTTGAAGCTTGCGAAATCCACATTGATACCATCGGGCTGCTGGGTTCCCAAGTGGAATATGAGTTGGTGTTCCTGCAACTTTCGGACAGCATCGTTGTGGCATTGCAGGATGGGCATGTCGTCTGCGAAATGGGAGGGGGATTTGAAATGGTCCGCGACTGGGAGGTGCAGTTGTTTATTGCGAACCGAGCAGAAGTGTTCTGCAGAGCGGTCCCTAAGCCCCCAATGGTTTCCCCAATGTCAAGGAAGCCATAACGGGTTCAGCGGATACAGTACACCACATTGGCAGATGTGCAGGTGAACATCTGCTTGATGTGGAAAGTCATCTTGGGGCCTGGGATGCGGGTGAGGGAGGAGGTGTGGGGGCAAGAGTAGCATTTCCTGCGGTTGCAGGGGAAGGTGCCGGGTGTGGTGGGGTTGGAGGGGAGTGTGGAGCGGACAAGGGAGTCCTGGAGAGGGTGGTCTCTCTGGAAGGCAGACTAGGGTGGGGATGGAAAAAAAATGTCTTTGGTGGTGGGGTCAGATTGTAGATGGCAGAAGTGTCGGAGGATGATGCGTTGTATGCGGAGGTTGGTGGGGTGGTATGTTAGGACTAGGGGGATTCTCTTTTGGCTGTTATTGTGGGAGTGGGGTGTGAGGGATGTGTTGCGGGAAATGCGGGAGACGCGGTCAAGGGCATTCTCATCCACCGCTGGGGTGGAAGTTGCGGTCCTTGAATGACGAGGACATCTGGGATGTGCGGGAGTGGAATGCCTCATCCTGGGAGCAGATGTGGCAGAGGTGAAAGAATTGGGAATCGGGGATGGAATGTTTGCAGGAAGGTTGGTGGGAGGAGGTGTATTCTAGGTAGCTGTGGGAGTCAGTGGGCTTGAAATGGACATTGGTTTCTAGGTGGTTGCCTGAGATAGAGACAGAGACGTCCAGGAAGGGGAGGGATGTGTTGGATATGGTCCAGGTGAATTTGACACTGGGGTGGAAGGTGTTGGTGAAGTGGATGAACTGTTCGAGCTCCTGTTGGGAGCACGAGGTGGCACCAATACAGTCATCAATGTAACGGAGGAAGAGGTGGGGTTTGGGGCCTGTGTAGGTGCAGGAGAGGGATTGTTCCACATAACCTACAAAGAGGCAGGCATAGCTTGGGCCCATGGTACCCATGGCCACCCGCTTTGTCTGTCAGAAGTTGGAGGAGTCGAAACAGAGGTTGTTGAGGGTGAGGACGAGTTTGGCCAGGCGGATGAGGGTGTCGGTGGAGGCGGACTGGTCGGGCCTGCAGGACCAGAAGAAGCAGTGGGCTGTGAGGGCATCTGCATGAGGAATACAGGTGTATGGGGACTGGACGTCCATGGTGAAAAAGAGGTGTTGGGGACCGGGGAATTGGAAGTTCTGGAGGAGGTGGAGGGCGTGGGTGGTGTCGGACGTAGGTGGGGAGTTCCTGGACCGAGGGGGAGAAAATGGAGTCCAGATAGGTAGAGATGAGTTCGGTGGGGCTGGAGCAGGTGGCCTATGCCTGGAATCGCTCCCGTGTCCCATATGTTGTTGGGTGGGGTTGGAGAGGGCGGCAGTGGCGAGCTGTAGTGCTAACCATTGGGCCACCTACCACCCTTGGAGCTTAACCTCTCTTGACTTTGGTGGTTAGATTTTGATGCACTGCCTCCTGTTTTAATTCACCGTTACCAGTGAGATCAAGCTCAAGGAGATAGTGACTCAAAGGCTGATTTGGGCCTGGGTGAGCTAACCAAACCGTGCTGTTCCACACTTTCTCGTTTTGCCTCCTTTGACATGTATACAAGGCCTTGGGGTCAATGTGACGGGGCCGGTGGGGGGGATTGTCGATTTCTAAGTGGTTAGCTCTGTTGCCTTACAAACGCCAGGCTCCAGAATCCGATTCCCACCATGGTGGCAGTGATGATCATTGAGGAAAGAGATGGACAGAAAAGGGATGTGTTGCTTAGTGATCTTGAATAATGAGAAGTAACAAACCAAACAAAAAGCTGCAGATGCTGAAAGAAAGGAGCAGCCAACGCTTCTTCAGGACTGGATGTGGGGTACGGGGAGCTGCAGATAAAGAGGGTGCGGGGCGGAATAGTGGTGTTAGCTGGACACCGGTAGCAGGTACAACCTGGTTGGTTGACAGGAGGGATGAATCTGGTTAGCATCTGGAAGGGGAGCTAGGGAATCAAGGGTTACAGAGAGAAAGCGAGAGAATGGGGTTGAGGAATTTATCAGCTGTGATTGAAATTTGAAGCAGACTCAATGGGCCGACTGGCCAGATTTCTGCTCCTATTGTTTATGATCTTACAGCTGTGAAGTTTATTTTAAATTGGGGAACACAGCGTTAAGCCCTCTGGGCTGTAAGGTGCCCATGCTGAAGATAGGTTGTTCTTCAAATTGGCATTGTGAGTCACTGCGACTTGTTGGAGGGGGGAGTTGAAATGGGTAGTGCCCAGGAGGTTAGGTTGGCTGTTATGGGCCAGGCGAAGATGAAACTGTCACCGAGTCTACATTTGGTTTCACTGATACAGAGAAGATCGCATGAGGAGCTCCCGATGGTGGAAGAGATGCAGGTGAAAGACTGTTTAGGGCCCTGAATGGAGGTGAGGGAGGTAGTGTGTGGGCAGGTGTTGCATTTTTTATGGTTACAGGAGAAGGTACCAGGCAGGTTGGAGTGGTTGGTGGAGAGCATAGCACCAACTAAGGAGAAGTGAAGAGAATGGTTCCTTGTGGAAGGCAAGAGAGGGGTGGGAGTGGAAGATTGTCTGGGTGGTGGGATCTATTTGGAGTTGGCGGAAGTGTTTGAGGATGACACATTGGATGCTGAGGCTGACGGGGTGGAAAAGGGCGTCTCTATCTTTATTATGTTTGGAGGCCGGGGTGGTTAAGACGTATTGAGTGGGAAATGGAGGTGCGGTGAGGGGCTGTCTGGATGACGGGGGCGGGGGGGGGGAGTGTGGCTGTGCTCAATCTGGAATCAAAGAAGTGAAAAAGGTAGCAGATCTCTATGTCCTAGCAAGCACATTAGAAAGATGTGCAGGTTCGGTGGATTAGCCAGGGGAAGTACAGGGTCATGGGGTAGGGAAGGGTAGGCTGGTTTGGATGGGATGCCCTTGGGAGGTTTGGTCTACATTTGATAGGACGAATGCCTTACTTCTGCAGTGTCGGGATTCTCTGCACTCCGCCACACTTGTCCGTTTTAGTTTCCTCATTGGTCATAATCTCATGAACCCCGCCTCCATGGAACAGTGGACCCAGGCGTTGTGAGGCAGCAGCACTAACCAGTCAACAAAATGTGAGGCTGGATGAACACAGCAGGCCAAGCAGCATCTCAGGAGCACAAAAGCTGACGTTTCGGGCCTAGACCCTTCATCAGATGAAGCTCTGATGAAGGGTCTAGGCCCGAAACGTCAGCTTTTGTGCTCCTGAGATGCTGCTTGGCCTGCTGTGTTCATCCAGCCTCACATTTTGTTGTCTTGGATTCTCCAGCATCTGCAGTTCCCATTATCACAGCACTAACCAGTCAGTCATCGGGCCACCCCCTAATCCACAAAAGCTCCAATTCCTTGCTCACACTGTCAAAGGAGGTGAAACGCCAAAGACTCGTACGGCATGGTTAGTGCTGCCTCTTAGCGTCAGGGACCCGAGTCCCATACCGCCTTGGTGGGCCTGTTCTCATTGTAAAAGGAGACAGAGATCTGTGGCGAGTGGCCAGTTGGCATCATGGCTGAGATCTGGTGGCGGGGCCCTGCATATTCAGTAATTGAGGAGATGAAAAAAGGTGGTGGGCATCCCTGTACATGGACATGCAAGCACAGTTAAAAGGCGTGCAGTTTCAGGGGAATAGCTATGGGAAGTGCAGGGTGAGAGGTTTAGGGCCCGATACTGTACGAAGACAATTAGATGGGCCGATGGCCCGCTTCAGCAGTGGGGGGATTCTTTGCTGCCTGCCACTTTTTCAGTTTCAGGCCGTCGATTTCATGTTATCTTCGTTAGTGCTTTAATTCCTCGTTGGTCCTATCTCAGGTTTCAGGTACTTTGGACGATGCAGTCAAATGCCTGGAACTGATCCCAGGGTCCCTGGAGTTATAAAGCTGCAGTGCTAGCCACTCTGCTAACGGGCCACCCCCCAACAACCCTGGGGCTTCGCCTCTAATGATGGTGTGGGCAATGTCTTAGTGCTCCATCTCCTGTTTCAGTCCCACACTTCCTCAGTGTGCGGTATCACGGATCATCGCCTCCTTTTACAATGAGACAGTCACCCAAAGGCGGTATGGGACTCGGGTGCTTGACTTTGTGAGGCGGCATTGGGGGTGGGGTGGTCGGTGTCACAGGGCGGCTCGAGATTTTGGTGTTTCGCCTCCTTTGACAATGTGGGCCAGGCATTGGACTCATGTGGATGTGGGCAGCCCACCGGCTCACTAGGTAGCGCTGCCGTGTGACAGCACCAGGGTCTGGGGTTCAATTCCAGTCGTGGAGGTGGGCTTCGTGTGATTTCCTCCAATGGGAGTGGGAAACTGCGAAAGGATGCAGAAACGAAAAAGGTGACAGATTCATTCTTATGATGTGCAGGTTGAGTGAATTAGCCATAGGATGTGTGGGTTGACAGCTTTGGGGGTAGGGTGGGCAGTTCTTCCGACAGTCGGACGATAACTGAAAGTCGAAGAGTCTGGGGCTCAAAACAAGTGGGGATGGAGGACAGAAAACGGACAAATGTTGCAGGATGGAGAGAGCCCCTCGACTGTTGTCAGCCCACTGAGTACTGACCAACCCAATGACGTACTCTACCTCGATAACAAAGTGTGGAGCTGGATGAACACACCAGGCCAAGCAGTATCTCGGGAACACAAAAGCTGACATTTCGGGCCTAGACCCTTCATCAGAGAGGGGGATGGGGAGAGGGAACTGGAATAAATAGGGAGAGAGGGGGAGGCGGACCGAAGATGGAGAGTAAACAAGACAGGTAGAGAGGAGAGTATAGGTAGGGAGGGGATAGGTCAGTTCAGGGAAGACGGACAGGTCAAGGAGGTGGGATAAGGTTAGTAGGTAGGAAATGGAGGTGCGGCTTGAGGTGGGAGGAAGGGATGGGTGAGAGGAAGAACAGGTTAGGGAAGCAGAGACAGGCTGGGCTGGTTTTGGGATGCAGTGGATGGAGGGGAAGAGCTGGGCTGGTTGTGTGGTGCAGTGGGGAAAGGGGAGATTTTGAAGCTTGTGAAGTCCATATTGATACCATTGGGCTGCAGGGTTCCCAAGCAGAATATGAGTTGCGGTTCTTGCAACCTTTGGCTGGCATCGTTGTGGCACTGCAGGAGGCCCATGATGGACATGTCGTCTGAGGAATGGGAGGGGGAGTTAAAATGGTTCGCGACTGGGAGGTGCAGTTGTTTCTTGCGAACCGAGCGGAGGTGTTCTGCAAAGCGGTCCCCAAGCCTTCGCTTGGTTTCCCCAATGTAGAGGAAGCCACACTGGGTACAATGGATACAATATACCACATTGGCAGATGAGCAGGTGAACATCTGCTTGATATGGAAGGTCATCTTGGGGCCTGGGATAGGGGTGAGGAAGGAGGTGTGGGGACAAGTGTAGCACTTCCTGCGGTTGCAGGGAAAGGTGCCGGGTGTGGTGGGGATGGAGGAGAGTGTGGAGCAGACAAGGGAGTCCTGGAGAGAGTGGTCTCTCCGGAAGGCAGACATGGGTGGGTATGGAAAAATGGCTTGGGTGGTGGGGTCGGATTGTAGATGGCGGAAGTGTCGGAGGATGATGCGTTGTATCCGGAGGTTGATGGGGTGGTATGTGAGAACGAGGGGGATCCTCTGGGGGCAGTTGTGGCAGGGTCGGGGTGTGAGGGATGTGTTGCGGGAGATGCCGTCAAGGGTGTTCTCGACCACTGCAGGGGGAAAGTTGCAGTCGTGGAAGAACGTGGACATCTGGGATGTGCGGGAGTGAAATGCCTCATCCTGGGAGCAGATGCGGCGGAGGTGGAGGAATTGGGAATAGGGGATGGAATTTTTGCAGGAGGTTGGGTGGGAGGAGGTGTATTCTAGGTAGCTGTGGGAGTCAGTGGGCTTGAAATGGACATCAGTTTCTAGCTGGTTACCTGAGATGGAGCCTCTACCTCGAAGCCAGGAATCGAACCCTGGAGCATAGCGGTGTCAGAGTGCTAGCCAGTGGGCCAACTCCTTGCCCACATCCTCCTCAGAGGTGAGGCCCCAAAGGGTGGTGTGTGGTTGGCACAGCAGCCTCACAACGCCAGGAACTATGTGTACCTCCAGGCCCACAAAATCACGAATTGAAGGACTGAAAACAGGCGGTGCTCCTGACAAGGTGGAAGCTCAGAAATGTGCACACTGCCCAAGGTAACAAGCTGTAGAGCTGGATGAACACAGCAGGCCAAGCAGCATCAGAGGAGCAGGAAGGCTGACGTTTTGGGCCTAGATCCTTCATCAGAAATGGGGGAGGGCGAAGAGGGTTCTGAAATAAATAGGGAGAGAGGGGGAGATGGATCAAAGATGGATAGAGGAGAAGATAGGTGGAGAGGAGACAGACAAGTTAAAGAGGCGGGGATGGAGCCGTTAAAGGTGTGGGGAGGTAGGGAGGGGAAAGGTCAGTCCAGGGAGGACAGGTCAAAGAAGCAGGATGAGGTTAGGAGGTAGGAAATCGGGGTGCGGCTTGAGATGGAAGGAGGGGATAGGTGAGAGGAAGAACAGGTTAGGGAGGCGGGGATGAGTTGGGCTAGTTTTGGGATGCGGTGGGGGGAGGGGAGATTTTGAAGCTTGTGAAATCCACATTGATACCATTGGGCTGCAGGGTTCCCAAGCGGAATATGAGTTGCTGTTCCTGCAACCGTCGGGTGGCATCACTGCGGCACTGCAGAAGGCCCAGGATGGACATGTCATCTGAGGAATGGGAGGGGGAGTTAAAATGGTTCACGATTGGGAGGTGCAGTTGCATATTGCGAACCAAGCGTAGGTGTTATGCAAAGCAGTCCCCAAGCCTCTGCTTAGTTTCCCTGATGTAGAGGCAGCCACACTGGGTACAGTGGATACAGTATACTACATTGGCAGATGTGCAGGTGGACAGCTGCTTGATGTGGAAAGTCTTCTTGGGGCCTGGGATGGGGGTGAGGGAGGAGGTGTGGGGGCAGGTGTAGCACTTCCTGCGGTTGCAGGGGGAAGTGCCGAGTCTGGTGGGGCTGTGGAGGGGAGTGTGGAGCGGACAAGGGAATCACAGAGAGAGTGGTGATTCAAAATCTCACCTCCCCCTATTGCATCCCAAAACCAGCCCAGCTCCTCCCTGCCTCCCTAACCGGTTCTTCCTCTCACCTATCCCCTCCTCCCACCTCAAGCTGCACCTCCATTTCCTACCTACTAACCTCATCCCGTCCCCTTGATCTCTCTGTCCTCCCTGGACTGACCTATCTCCTCCCTAACTCCCCACCTACACTCACCTCTACAGGCTCCATCCCCGCCCCCTTTAACTTGTCTGTCTCCTCTCCACCTATCTTCTCCTCTATCCATCTTTGATCTGCCTCACCCTCTCTCCCTATTTAATTCAGAACCCCCTTCCCCTCCCCCATTTCTGATTAAGGGTCTAGGCCCGAAACGTCAGCTTTCCAGCTCCTAAGATGCTGCTTGGCCTGCTGCGTTCATCCAGCTCTACACCTTGTAATCTTAGATTCTCCAGCATCTGCAGTTCCCATTAACTCTGAATGCATTGGAGCTTTTGTGGAGAAGGGGGTAGCCCATGGCCCACTGGTCAGAGCCGCTGTCTCACAGTGCCCGGGTCCAGCGTTTGAGACTGACGTGGAGGCGGGTTTCATCAGGGCACAACCAATGAGGAATAGAAAGGCAGAAAACAGATGAACATTTCCCGAGAAGGGTCCAGACCCGAAACGTCAGCTTTCCTGCTCCTCTGATGTTGCTTGGCCTCCTGTGTTCATCCAGCTCTACACCTTGTTATATCAGATTCCCCAGCATCTGCAGTTGCCAATTTCTCAGAAAACGACCTATGAGGAGCAGGAATCAGAAGTCGAGAAAGTGAAATCGATTGCGGTTCTCCATGCCCATGGAAGCAGAGTCCGAAGTTGCGCGATTTTGCTTTGTTTTAGGCATGGGTTGTTCCGGGTCATGGGACAGGTTACGGTAGGATTGGCTGCCCTTCGGTGTATTGTTAAATACTTGATCGGCCAAATACTGTGCTTCTGCAGTTTGGTGACTCTGGGGCTCTGCACAATGTGGAATCGAGGACTTAACACAGAAATGTGGAAGGATCCCGATACTGCAGAAACCGAGTGTACGGTACATCAGGTACAGACCGAACGTGTCGAGAGCATCCCCCACATCTCCCAGAGCAGCCCACCCTGTGCCACACCCACCGAACACCGAGGAATTGAGGAACTGAAACAGGAGGCGGTACGCCAAGACCTGACCATTGTCATCAGAGGCGAAGCCCCAAGTGTGTTGGGTGGCCCATTGATCAACACTGCACCCGGAATCGATTCCCAATGTAGGTGTGCATCACCATTTCCGCAAAGTCAAAGAGACCTGAGATCATGACCAACGAAGGAATGGAAAGACTGAAAACTGAGATGGTGCTCCATGATCCCGACCATAGTGGAGCGGGAGGATGAGTAACGAGGCGGCGCTCCGCACAACGTGGAATGGAAGACGTGGCCGGTGGGTCCGTTAGCACTACACTCTCATACAGCCAGGGTCCAGGGCCTGATTTCTGGCATGGAGGCGTGGTACATCAGATTATGACCAATGAGGAATTGAGGGGCTGAAAACGGATGTGTTGCTCCGTGATCTTGAATAAGGAGGATGTGGGAAACAAAGGGGCCGGGGTTTTACTCGGTCGGGAATCAATGAAGTGCGAAGCGGATCTCCATGTCCCTGAACGTCAGTGGATTAGCCACGGGAAGTGCAGGGTGGGATGCTTGTCGGACGATACTTGATGGGTTGCTCAGTGGGAGGCTGTATCGACCACGTATTTAGGTCATTGTGCAGAGCCCTGCCTCGTTTCTGAGATTCTCAGTACACTTTGGTCCAGGTTACTGAGCATCGCATTGTTGGTCGTGATGTCAGGTTTCAGGTCCCTTTGACAAAGCTACTTATGCCCAGAGCCGACCCTGGGTCCCGGGCGTTGTGGGCCCTAAGTGCTAACCACTATGCTGAGGGCCCAGCCTTGGGACTTCGCCTCCGACGCCAGTGTGGGCAAAGCTTCGGCCCGCTGGCTCACTGGACTTGGCAAGGGCCTTGGGAATACGCCTTCTGTTTTAGTCCCTCACTTCCTCAGTATGCGATATCACCGATCTCCACCTCCTTTTACAATGAGAACAGGCTCACGGTGAGAATCACCCAAAGGCGGAATGGGACTCGGGAGCCTGACTCCGTGAGGCGCAGTGTGAGGGTCACCGTGCAGTTCGTGATTTTGGCGTTTCACCTCCCTTTAACAATGTGGCCAGGGGATTGGATTCGTGCAGATATGGGGCGGTCCGATGGCTCACTGGTTAGCGCTGCTCTCTCATAGCACCAGGGTTCGATTCCTGGCATGGAGATGGGATTCATGTGATTTCCTCCAATGACGAGTGGGAAAATCCCGAAAGGAGGTAGAGACCGACTCGATCGGTAAACAAGGAAGTGAAAAAAAGTGGCGGATCTCTATGTCCCAGCCAGAACAGTCCAATGATGAGAATAACAAGGTGTGGAGCTGGATGAACACAGCAGGCCAAGCAGCATCAGAGAAGCAGGAAAGCTGACGTTTCGGGCCTAGACCCTTCTTCCGACGGACAAATGTCGCAGGGTGCAGAAAGTCCCTCGCCTATGGAAGTAGCACAGTCAGCCCATCAAGTACTGACCGACTCTCCGAAGGCCATCCCACCTGTCACCCTGCACCTGCCCTGGCTAATCCAACGAAACTGTATGAGATTTAGCCTCACCCTGATTGTGCAGGGGCCCGCCTCCATGCCAGGAAAATGAATCCTGGAGCGCCCCTCTGCCCTGCACCTTTATCAGAGGCGAAGCACAGGACCTCGGATAGAGATGTGTATCCCCATATCCGCAACGTCAGACAACTGCAACCTGAAATTACCACCAAGGGGAATTGAAGGACTGAAAACAGGCGGCGGTCAGCACATAGTGGGATCGAAGACTTGAAACTGGGAAATGTGTAGGGTACTCAGCGGATCTGTCGCTCACTTCTTCACGTAGGGGTCATAGCCCCTAAAACCCGCCTCCATTCCAGTGTGGAGCAAGGAACCTTCTTTGGAGTTTCCCTCGCTCCTCGTTAAAGGAAATCACATGAATTCCACCTGTATGCCGGGAGTCGAATCCTGGGCCCTGGTGCTGTGAGACAAGCAGCACTAACCAGTGAGCCACCAGGCCGCCTCTCCCCTAGCCCCATGAGTGCAATCCCTTGCACACAGCGTCAGAGGGAGGCGAAACACCAAAATCCCAAGCCGCATGGTGACCTCTGGCAAGCAGTGCTGCCTCTCACAGCATCAGGCACCCGAGTCCCATTTCGCCTTCGGGTGTCTGTGCATGCCCAGGGAGACAAGGTGGAACAGCACCACCTAAACTGAAAAAAAAGTGGCGGGGAGCAGAGAATCGTCACATTGTCGAAGCAAGGTATTCGGCCCATCTAATAGCATTCGAAGAGTTTCCCACCCTACTCTGCCCTCTCCCCTGTCCCTCTGCACTTCCCATGGATAATCCACTGAAACTGCATGTCCACGTACAGGGATACCCACCGCCTTTTTTTTTTCATTTCCTCGATCGCTGAATGTGCAGGGCCCCGCCACCTTATCTCCGTCATGGTGCCATCTGGCCACCCGCCACCCACCGCGGATCTCATAGAACATAGAACAGTACAGCACAGAACAGGCCCTTCAGCCCACGATGTTGTGCCGACCATTGATCCTCATGTATGCACCCTCAAATTTCTGTGACCATGTACATGTCCAGCAGTCTCTTAAATGACCCCAATGACCTTGCTTCCACAACTGCTGCTGGCAACGCATTCCATGCTCTCACAACTCTCTGCGTAAAGAACCTGCCTCTGACATCCCCTCTATACTTTCCACCAACCAGCTTAAAACTATGACCCCTCGTGCTAGCCATTTCTGCCCTGGGAAATAGTCTCTGGCTATCAACTCTATCTATGCCTCTCATTATCTTGTATACCTCAATTAGGTCCCCTCTCCTCCTCCTTTTCTCCAATGAAAAGAGACCGAGCTCAGTCAACCTCTCTTCATAAGATAAGCCCTCCAGTCCAGGCAGCATCCTGGTAAACCTCCTCTGAACCCTCTCCAAAGCATCCACATCTTTCCTATAATAGGGCGCCCAGAACTGGACGCAGTATTCCAAGTAATCTCCGCCTCCTTTTACAACGAGAACAGGCTGGCCCACGGAGACAGTCACCCAGAGGCGGCATGGGACTCGGGTCCCTGACGCTGGGGGGGCAGCACCGCTAAACCAAAGCGGCACCGTGCGGTTCGAGATGTTGGGGTTTCGCCTCCTCTGAAAGTGTGGTCAAAGCTTTTATAGATAAGGAGCGGGCCGGTGGCTCGGTGCTGTCTCTCGACGCCAGGCTCCAGGGCTCGATTCCTGACATGCCGGCGGGTTTCATTAAATTACGATCAATGAGGAATGGAAGAGCAGAAAACGGATGTGAGGTTCTACGATCTCGACCAATGTGGAGCGGGAAACTCCGAAAGGAGGCGGTGTTCCGCTCAATCAGGAATAGAGGAAGTGAAAATGATGGCCGATATCCATGGGTCGCGCAGGGTCAGAGTGACAGGTTAGGGCAGGGTGGGCTGCTCTTCGGATTACCGTTCGATATTTGATGGGCTGAATACTGAGAAATGTGGAGGGATGCAGAGAATCCCCACACTTCAGAAGACAGGTATTCGGCCCATAAGTATCTACCGACCCTCTGCATACTCCCCCAAAGAACAACTTGCGCCTGTCACTCTGCAGGGCCCATGGGTGATACAACAAAACTGCACGTCTTCGGACGGTGCTTGTGAATCCATGGACGTGGATATCCACCATCTGCATGTCGTGGATTCCCGATTGGGCAAGGAGGCTCTAGGCCCGAAACGTCAGCTTTTGTGCTCCTGAGATGCTGCTGGGCCTGCTGTGTTCATCCAGCTCCACACTTTGTTATCTTGGATTCTACAGCATCTGCAGTTCCCATTATCACTCACTTCCTTTTCCTCATCTTCCCAATTGGCACCAACACCACCACCACGCTAGAAATCTAAACCTGGACCCAGGCGTTGTGACACAGCAGCGCTAAACCCCCCCGACACCGGACGGTCCCCTGCCCGAACCTATCCCTGTGACCATACACAACTCATGGCCAATTAAGGCATTTTCGAACTGTGCTTCCATGGACATGGAGATCCGCTACTTTTGTCACTTCTTCGGTTCCTCATTGAGCAGAACACCGTCTCTTTTCGTCTCATTGATCGAGATCACAGAGCATCGCATCCGTTTTCTTGATGGGCCGAATACCTGGCTTCTGCAGTGTGGGGAATCTCTGCATCTCTCCACATTTTTCAGTCATGCGTCTTTCGATTCCGCATTGTGCGGGGCCCTGCCTCCTCTCCCAGTCCTCCACTGCCTCTACTGTCCTGATCTCAGGTTTAAGGTCTCTTAGACGATACGCGCGTAGGTGCAGTTACTTAAGCCTGGAACTGATCCCGGGGTCCCTGGAATTTTGAGGCTACAGTGCCAGCCACTCTGCTAACGGGCCACCCAACACTGCTGGGGCCTCGCCTCTAATAACAGTGTGGGCAATGTCTTGGTGCCCCGTCCCCTGTTTCAGTCCCTCACTTCCTCAGTGTGCGGTATCACGGATCTCCGCCTCCTTTTACAATGAGAACAGGCCCCCGGTGACAGTCACCCAAAGGTGGTATGGGACTCGGGCGCCCGGCGCCGTTTTGGGGGGATGGTGGGTCATGGAGGTCCGCCACCTTTTTCACTTCCTCGACTCCCGATTGAGCAAGACTGTACGTCCTTTCGGGATTTCCCCCGGAATTCACATGAATCCCACCTCCATACCAGGAATCAAACCCCCCAGCCCCCGGTGCTGTGAAACTCATGCGGACCGGGGGCGGCCCCGTGGCTCACTGGTTAGCGCTGCTGTCTCACAGCACCGGGGGCTGGGGGCATTGATTCCTGGTATGGAGGTGGGATTCATGTGATTTCTGGGGGAAATCCCGAAAGGACGTACAGTCTTGCTCAATCGGGAGTCGAGGAAGTGAAAAAGGTGGCGGATCTCCATGACCCAGCCAGCACACTTCAATGATGTGAGAGATAATGGGAACTGCAGATGCTGGAGAATCCAAGATAATAAAATGTGAGGCTGGATGAACACAGCAGGCCAAGCAGCACCTCAGGAGCACAAAAGCTGACGTTTCGGGCCTAGACCCTTCATCAGAGAGGGGGATGGAGTGAGGGTTCTGGAATAAATAGGGAGAGAGGGGGAGGCGGACCGAAGATGGAGAGAAAAGAAGATAGGTGGAGAGAGTATAGGTGGGGTGGTGGGGAGGTAGGGAGGGGATAGGTCAGTCCAGGGAAGACGGACAGGTCAAGGAGGTGGGATGAGGTTAGTAGGTAGCAGATGGGGGTGCGGCTTGGGGTGGGAGGAAGGGATGGGTGGGAGGAAGAACAGGTTAGGGAGGCAGAGACAGGTTGGACTGGTTTGGGGATGCAGTGGGTGGAGGGGAAGAGCTGGGCTGGTTGTGTGGTGCAGTGGGGGGAGGGGACGAACTGGGCTGGTTTAGGGATGCGGTGGGGGAGGGGGAGATTTTGAAGCTCGAGAAGTCCACATTGATACCATTAGGCTGCAGGGTTCCCAAGCGGAATATGAGTTGCTGTTCCTGCAACCTTCGGGTGGCATCATTGTGGCACTGCAGGAGGCCCATGATGGACATGTCATCTAAAGAATGGGAGGGGGAGTGGAAATGGTTTGCGACTGGAAGGTGCAGTTGTTTGTTGCGAACCGAGCGGAGGTGTTCTGCAAAGCGGTCCCCAAGCCTCCGCTTGGTTTCCCCAATGTGGAGGAAGCCACACCGGGTACAGTGGATGCAGTATACCACATTGGCAGATAAGCAGGTGAACCTCTGCTTAATGTGGAATGTCATCTTGGGGGCTGGGATAGAAGTGAGGGAGGAGGTGTGGGGGCAAGTATAGCATTTCCTGCGGTTGCAGGGGAAGGTGCCGGGTGTGGTGGGGTTGGAGGGCAGTGTGGAGCAAACAAGGGAGTCATGGAGAGAGTGGTCTCTCCGGAAAGCAGACAGGGGCGGGAATGGAAAAATGTCTTGGGTGGTGGGGTCGGATTGTAGATGGCGGAAGTGTCGGAGGATGATGCATTGTATCCGGAGGTTGGTGGGGTGGTGTGTGAGAACGAGGGGGATCCTCTTGGGGCGGTTGTGGCGGGGGCGGGGTGTGAGGGATGTGTTGCGGGAAATGCGGGAGACGCGGTCAAGGGCGTTCTCGATCACAGTGGGGGGAAAGTTGCGGGCCTTGAAGAACTTGGACATCTGGGATGTGCGGTAGTGGAATGTCTTATCGTGGGAGCAGATCTTAGAAACACAGAAAATATGTGGAGTAGGCCATTTGGCCCTCTGAGCCATTCAATATGATCACGGCTTATCATGCAATTTCAGTATCCCATTCCCACCTTCTCCCCATACCCTTGATCCCTTTAGCTACAAGGGTCACATCCAGCTCCCTCTTGAATATACCTAATGAACTGGCCCCAAAAAATTTCCTAAAAGGAGAGAATGACACAGGTTCACAACCCTCCGAGTGACAAAATCCTTCCTCATCTCAGTCCTGAATGGCCTACCCCTTGTTCTTAGACTGTTATCCCTTGTTCTGGACTTTAACCACATTGGGAACATTCTTCCCAAATCTAGTCTGTCCAGTCTCATCAGGATTTTACTTGTTTCTATGAGATCCCACCCCCGCTTCTAAATTCCAGTGAATACAAGCCCGGCTGATCCAGTCTTTCCTCATGTGTCAGTCCTACCATCCCAGGAATCAGTCTGGTGAATGTTCTCTGGACTCACTCCATAACAAAAATGTCCTTCCTCAGACCAGGAGACCAATAAATAGAGCACACAATACACAATGTGTGGCCTCACCAAGGCTCTGTATAACTGTACTAAGACATCCTTACTCTGATACTTAAATCCTCTCACTACAAAGGCCAGCATGCCTTCAGTTTTACCCCAACTGCTGAACCTGCGTACCAACCTTCAGCGACTGTTCCACCAGTTCTCATTGCATCTCACCCCTTCCTCAACCTACACCATTCAGATAATAATTTGCCTTCCTGTTTTTGCGACCAAAGTGGATAGCCTCACAGTTATCCACATTGTATTGCTTTTGTCAAGTATTTGCCCATTCAGCCAGTCTGTCCAAGTCACCCTGCAGCCTCTCAGCATCCTCCACACAGCACACACTGCCACCCAGCTTACTGTCTTCTGCAAATTTGGAGATTATGGCATCCAATTCCTTCGCCCAAATCATTTATATATAATCGAATCTCATGGTACCTGACTCAATACTGCCTGCCACTCTGAAAAGTTTATTCCAACTGTCTGTTAACCAGTTCTCTCTCCATGTCAATCCATTATCTCTGATACCATGAGCTTTAAATTTTCTTTACTAATCTCTTCTGTGGAACCTTGTCAAAAGCCTTTTGAATGTCCAGATGCACAACATCCACTGATTCACCATTGTCCACTTTACTGGTCACATCCTCAAAAAATTCTAGCAGATTTGTCAAGTATGATTTCCCTTTAGTGAATCCATGCTGACTAGGACTGATTCTGTCACTGCTCAGTTATTACATCTTTAAAGATTGACTCCAGGACTTTCCCCACCAATGATATCAGGCTGACCAGCCTGTAATTCCCCATTTTCACTTTCTTTCCCACTACTTGTGATGCAAGCTTCAATGAGCTATGTACGTGCTCCCCCCCCAGGTCTCTCTATTATACAAAACTCCACAGGGGGGTCACAATGATGTGAGACATCTGAGAAGTTTAAACACAATTCTACCATTGTGAGTGGCATGATAGGGTGAGGGGAAATCTATAGAGTTGTTTTTAAATTCTCTCATGGAACATGGGCATTGTTGGCTGCCCATCCCTAATTGCCCTTGAGATGGTGGTGGTGAATTGCCTCTTGAACTGTTGCAATCTTTGTGCTGTAAATATGCATGGTGCCAACATAATGAAGTGAGCAGCACAGCATTGCATCACATAATTCATTATTATGTCCACAAAGTGAGCCCCCTCAAGAAACTCCCCAAAATTGAGTTTCGGTACAATTCAGCTCCTAGTTTCTGGAATAAATCTTGTATTCACCTGAAATTGTGAATCACAATTTGGGAAGGCAATAGCCTAGTGGTATTACTGCTGGACTGTTACTCCCAAGATCCAGGTAATGTTCTGGGGACCACGTTTGAATCCCACCATGGCAGATGGTGGAATTTGAATTCAACAAGTATCTGGAATTAAGAGTCTAATGATGACAACGAATCCATTGGGGGTTGATAGTTGGAAAAACCCATCTGGTTCACTAATGTACTTTAGGGAAGGAAACTATCATCCTTACCTGGTCTGGCCTACATGTGACACCAGGCCTACAACAATGTGGTTGATTCTTAGCTGTCCTCTGGGGATTAGGGATGGGCAATAAAATGTTGTCTAGCTAGCGACACCCTCGTCTCGTGAATGAATGAAAAACAAATTCTAATACATTCAACAACTGGAGAAAAGGATTCTGCAAGTTCAGCCAACTGCAAAAACATTCATTGAACAGTGACCTTGTGGGCTCAGACAAATATCATGTGAACTAATTTCCATATTTTGGCGTTTGAAATTATTGTCGTTCTCCTCTTTGTATGCCTGTGCAGGTATGCCAAGATGTAATCATTTTTATATATGGAATTTCATAGAATCCCTACAGTGTGGAAACAGGCCCTTCAGCCCAACAAGTCCACACCAATCGACACAGCATCCGACCCAGACCCATCCCCCTATAACTCACCTAATCTACACCTCCCTGAGGACTACAGGCAATTTAGCATGGCCAGTCCACCTAGCCTGCACATGTTTGGACTGAGGGAGAAAACTGGAGCACCTGAAGGAAACCCAAGCAGGCACAGGGAGAATGTGCAAACTCCACACTGACAGTTGCCCGAGGGTGGAAGCGAACCCGGGTCCCTAGTGCTGTGAGGCAGCAGTGCTAACCGCTGTGCCACTGCGCTGCCTGTTTTTATTTGGCAGCTCATCACTACCAAGCTTTGGAGTAACAGCTGGCAGCGGTGGGGTCCGAAACCACACCTCCACAGAGACTGGAACATGAATCCAGTGCCTTAGACCGCTAGGCCACAATAATCACTCCACAGGTTTCAATGCACAAATACAGGTCAACCACTATTTTACCTCAAAATTTGTTACAAGTCATTTACAGTTTTGGGGAAACACAACACAACCTACCTTGGGACGGAAACTAGGAAAATTTAAAACAAAATCACCTCTGCTCAAGGTCAGAAGGGAAGGAATAAAAGGATTCAATTCACCTGTCATGTCTGTAAATAGAGGGTGTGGCCACGGGGCACCTGAATACTGACTCAGGACCATAGGCAGACTCTTTAACACGTCAAACATGGACAAAGCAACCTCGAGGATCATTGCCAACAGCCTCTACCTCAGCTAATGAATCAGTACATCGAGAAAACCACTTGAAAGAAGCTCTGAGGGTAGCAAAGGAACAGAGTACACAGCGTCCATTACCAAGCCTGGCTCACTAACATCAGGAATTCACCAACTCAATCAATAGCAAAGAACAGATCTGCCAGAGGCAACCTGTTTCAGGCAGTGGGAGAAATCTATTTAACCTTGTCCCCACCAATCTAATTCTTACAGTATATGTATTACTCTTGGGAACTGGACAGTGTATTAGCAACACATATGAGCATGAGTGAAATTCCACTAGCAATGCCTCTGCAAGAATCTTCAGCTTCACTGGAAAGACAACGACTATTGTCCTTCTTGAAATGAGCTCTACAAGAATTCAGGTAAAACTAATATAAATGTAGGAGCTGAGGTAGGCCACATTTAATAAATTCACTTCTCATCTGATTATTCTACATTCTCACCCAGCCTAATACCTTTCATTTTGTTGCTTATCAAGAATCAATCTACACCTAACTTACAAATATCAAGACTGATTCTAACTGGTTTTGAGAAAAGACACCTAAGACTCAGTAATAGATAATAAAATGTGAGGCTGGATGAACACAGCAGGCCAAGCAGCATCCCAGGAGCACAAAAGCCGACGCCCCGGGCCCAGACCCCCCACCAGAGAGCTCTGATGAAGGGTCTAGGCCCGAAACGCCAGCCCCTGCGCTCCCGAGATGCCGCCCGGCCCGCTGCGCTCATCCAGCCCCACACTTCACCATCTTGGAATCTCCAGCATCTGCAGTTCCCATTATCTCTGATACTATTTTAACCTAAGACTCAGATGCGGCGGAGGCGGAGGAATTGGGAATAGGGGATGGAATTTTTGCAGGAGGGTGGGTGGGAGGAGGCGTATTCTAGGTAGCTGTGGGAGTCGGTGGGCTTGAAATGGACCGAACAGTCCCCATCCACCGACACCCTCATCCGCCTAGCCGAACTCGTCCTCACCCTCAACAACTTCTCTTTCGACTCCTCCCACTTCCTACAGACTAAGGGGGTGGCCATGGGCACCCGCATGGGCCCCAGCTATGCCTGCCTCTTTGTAGGTTACGTGGAACAGTCCCTCTTCCGCACCTACACAGGCCCCAAAAGCCACCTCTTCCTCCGTTACATTGATGACTGTATCGGCGCCGCCTCTCGCTCCCCAGAGGAGCTCAAACAGTTCATCCACTTCACCAACACCTTCCACCCCAACCTTCAGTTCACCTGGGCCATCTCCAGCACATCCCTAACCTTCCTGGATCTCTCAGTCTCCATCTCAGGCAACCAGCTTGTAACTGATGTCCATTTCAAGCCCACCGACTCCCACAGCTACCTAGAATACACCTCCTCCCACCCACCCTCCTGCAAAAATTCCATCCCCTATTCCCAATTCCTCCGCCTCCGCCGCATCTGCTCCCACAATAAGACATTCCACTCCCGCACATCCCAGATGTCCAAGTTCTTCAAGGACCGCAACTTGCCACCCACAGTGATCGAGAACGCCCTTGACCGCGTCTCCCGCATTTCCCGCAACACATCTCTCACACCCCGCCCCCGCCACAACCGCCCCAAGAGGATCCCCCTCATTCTCACACACCACCCCACCAACCTCCGGATACAACGCATCATCCTCCGACACTTCCGCCATCTACAGTCAAACCCCACCACCCAAGACATTTTTCCATCCCCATCCCTGTCTGCTTTCCGGAGAGACCACTCTCTCCGTGACTCCCTTGTTCGCTCCACACTGCCCTCCAACCCCACCACACCCGGCACCTTCCCCTGCAACCGCAGGAAATGCTATACCTGCCCCCACACCTCCTCCCTCACTCCTATCCCAGGCCCCAAGATGACATTCCACATTAAGCAGAGGTTCACCTGCACATCTGCCAATGTGGTATACTGCATCCACTGTACCCGGTGCGGCTTCCTCTACATTGGGGAAACCAAGTGGAGGCTTGGGGACCGCTTTGCAGAACACCTCCGCTCGGTTCGCAACAAACAACTGCACCTCCCAGTCGCAAACCATTTCCACTCCCCCTCCCATTCTTTAGATGACATGTCCATCATGGGCCTCCTGCAGTGCCACAATGATGCCACCCGAAGGTTGCAGGAACAGCAACTCATATTCTGCTTGGGAACCCTGCAGCCTAATGGTCTCAATGTGGACTTCTCGAGCTTCAAAATCTCCCCCTCCCCCACCGCATCCTTAAACCAGCCCAGTTCGTCCCCTCCCCCCACTGCACCACACAACCAGCCCAGCTCTTCCCCTCCACCCACTGCATCTCCAAACCAGTCCAACCTGTCTCTGCCTCCCTAACCTGTTCTTCCTTCCTCCCACCCCAAGCCGCACCCCCATCTACCTACTAACCTCATCCCGCCTCCTTGACCTGTCCGTCCTCCCCGACTGACCTATCCCCTCCTTACCTCCCCACCTATACTCTCTCCACCTATCTTCTTTTCTCTCCATCTTCGGTCCGCCTCCCCCTCTCAACCTATTTATTTCAGAACCCTCACCCCATCCCCCTCTCTGATGAAGGGTGTAGGCCTGAAACGTCAGCTTTTGTGCTCCTGAGATGCTGCTTGGCCTGCTGTGTTCATCCAGCCTCACATTTTATTATCACACTTCAATGATGTGATGTGATAATGAGAACTGCAGATGCTGTACTTCAATGATGTGCAGGTTGAGTGGATTAAGTGATGGAAGGTGTCATCAACAGTGCTAGCAAGCAGCACCTGATCAGCAATAACCTGCTCGGTGGCACCCAGTTTGGGTTCATCCAGGGTCACTCAACACCTGACCTCATTGTAGCATGTGAATGTACATGCAATAGTGTAGGTAGATGGGCTTCGGATTGGTATGACAGGTCGGCACAACATCGGAGGCCGAAGGGCCTGTTCTGTGTTGTAATGTTCTATGTTCTATGAAGTGCGGGGTGGTGGTTGTGACGATAGGGTGGGCAGCTCTTCGAAGGATCAAAGGTAATGGGAACTGCAGAAGCTGGAGAATCCGAGATAATAAAATGTGGGGCTGGATGAACACAGCAGGCCCAGCAGCACCTCAGGAGCACAAAAGCTGATGTTTCGGGCCTAGACCCTTCATCAGAAACGTCAGCTTTTGTGCTCCTAAAATGCTGCTGGGTCTGCTGTGTTCATCCAGCTCCACACTCTATCTTCCGAGGGTCAAATGATAGTTGAGGAGATGAAGAGTCTGGGGTTCCGTACAACGTAGAATGGAGGACGTAAAACGGATGAATGGAGAGAGTCCTTTGACTATAGAAGTCGGTTCATCGAGAACTGACCGACCCTCATAAGGCTACCCTGCAGTTCCTCTGGCTAATCCAATGAAACTTTCTGACACGTAATTGCTCCCTGATTTGGCAGGAATCGCTGTGAGGACGAGCCAGCAAGCCGACCCCTTGCCCACACCCTGATCGGAGGCGAGTTGACAAAGTGGTTAGCCCGGCAGCTTCACAACTGTATCGGCTCCCGATTATAGCCGCAAAGTCAGAGCACTTAAACCTGAGAACGGAGAACTGAAGGACTGAAAACAGAGGGAGTGCTTCACGATTCCGACCAACGAGGCGGCACTTTGCACAAGATGTGAAACTAAGAAATGTGCAGAGAATGCCCGCCCTGCCGAAAGCAGGGTCTTCGGCTCATCAGGCCCATCATCTCTGAGGGGTAATCCAAGAGGCTACCGTGGTGTTCGAGACTTTCTTGATAGTATGGGCACGGCCTTGGGGCTAATGCGCAAGGGCTCCTCGAAACTCCAGTGTTCCACTCTTGCTATAGAGGTGGGATTTGTGGAATCACGATCACTGACAAGTGGGAAGATGAGGAAAAGGAAGTGCGGCCCTTCCCAACCAGAACTCCACGAGGTGAAGAAGGTGGCGGATCTCCATGTCCCGGCACATGCATTGAGATGATGAGCAGGTTGAGTGGATGCCCCATTGGGAAGTGCAGGGTGACAGGGGGAGTGAAATGGTACGGTGGGCTGCTCTTCGGTGGGCCAGTCGATACTTGATGGGCCGAAAACCCTGTTTCTGCAAGGTGGGGATTTTGGGGGTTCTGCACGATGTAGTGCCGAGGAGCTAAAACCGACAAATGTCCCCGCCTTCATTCCTCGTAGTCCCAATTATCAGTGATCGTGATCCCAACAAGCCCCGTCTCTACGCCAGGAATCCAACCCTGCAGCCTGGTGTCCCATTCGGCTTTGGTGCTTCGGAAACAGGCCCCCAAAGGCGAAATCGAACCGAAGCCTGACGCTCTGAGGTAGCACTGCTGGTATGGGCAGGGCATTGGGGCTCAGTGGTTAGCACTGCTCTCTCTTACTGCCAACGTCCTGGGCACAGTTCCTGGCATGGAGACGGGGTTCATAAGGTTATGACCAATAAGGAATTGAGGGACTGAAAACGGATGTGTTGAATATGGAGGATGTGGGAAATAAACAAAGGAGGAGGGGGGGAGCTCTACTTGGCCGGGAATCGACAACGTGCAAAACGGAAAACGATGTGGTGTCCTGCTCAATCGGGAATCGAGGAGGTGTTAAAAAGGTGGCGGTTCCTCATGTCCTTGCAAACGTAGTCCGGAGATCTGCACATTCAGTGCATTCGCTCCGAGAAGTGCAGGTTGACAGGGATGTTTGGGGGGCAGGGTGGTGTCGGTTGGGACTTGATAGGCCGAATGGCCTGCTCCCGTACTCTAGAGATTCTCCGCACCCCTCCACATTTGTTAGCCTCAGGTCCTAGGTTCCTCACTGGGTCGAACCCCGCTCCTTTTTCAGGTTCCCAGGTTCCCATGCCTCTTTGGTCGAGGTCACGGACTACCACCTCCGTTTTCAGACCTTCCAATTCTGATCTCAGCGTTCTTGTTCTTAGTCAAGGCTTCGGTTGGTAATATTCCTTATCTAAATACACCAACACCTGTAGGGTTGTCGTGTCCAGTGCCTTAGGAAACTTTATATGCCTCATAACCTAGAAAGCTGCAGATCCAAAAATTGCCACAGAATTAGGTTGGCTTTCATCTGCCTCAAGGTATTTCCCTGGGAAAAAGTGTCCCGTTCTTTCCACAAACTTGTGATCAGAGATAATGGGAACTACTGGAGAATCCGAGATTACAAAGTGTGGAGCTAGATGAACACAGCAGGCCAAGCAGCATCTCAGGAGCACAAAAGATGTCATTTCGGGCCTAGACCCTTCTTCACAAAAGGGCGATGGGATGAGGGTTCTGAAATAAATAGGGAGAGAGGGGGAGGCGGACCGAAGATGGATAGAGGAGAAGATAGGTGCAGAGGAGAGTAGAGATGGGGAGGTAGGGAGGGGATAGGTCAGTCGGGGAGGACGGACAGGTCAAGGAGGCGGGATGAGGTTAGTAGGTAGGAAATTGAGGTGTGGCTTGAGGTGGGAGGAGGGGATAGGCGAGAGGAAGAACAGGTTAGGGAGGCGGGGATGAGCTGGGCTGGTTTTGGGATGCGGTGGTGGAAGGGGAGATTTCGAAGCTAGTGAAGCCCACATTGATACCATTGGGCTGCAGGGTTCCCAAGCGAAATGAGTTGCTGTTCTTGCAACCTTCGGGTGGCATCATTATGGCACTGCAGGAGGCTCAGGATGGACATGTTGTCTGTGTTCATCCAGCTCCACACTTTGTTATCTCGGATTCTCCAGCATCTGCAGTTCCCATTATCTCGGGTAACTGAGACCATTGAATTATCAATAAACCTGCTTCCGGCATTTAATGTTGCTCTTCTAATGGAAATAAAATGACTACAAGCTGTATAAATTGAAAAGAATCCAAATAAATTATTATCACTTTTAAAAAGTGAGAGGAGCAACATGGTGCCTGTGGCGTAAGAAGTGACTAAAATAGCCTTACAACATTTTAAGAAACTTCATGAATTTTACAGAAATTGCTCTTTCTCCTTCCCCCTCAGATCCTACAGCAGTCTACTGTCTGCAAAGGACATGATTCTGCAAGGCTTTGAAACAAGGCATTACTAAATGTGAAAAATTTGGATCTCATGATCCCTATGTAAACTGGTTGTCTGAGTAAAGGTTAAACAGGATGTCCGAATACACAATCCACAATATGATTTTATGGCTTCAGACAGAAAGAGGAGGGATTGTCTGGAATACCTGTTCCTGTGGACAATTTATCGAAAGGTTGACATCAGAAAGGGATATATAAACAGACTGTTAAGATGTAAACTCACTTGGGACAGAAAAGAACTTTTGAAGTAAATCATGCTGGGTTTCAGCTTACACTTTGCTTAGCTCATTAAGACATAGGATGGGAAAATATCTGAAGTGATCCATACAGCCTTTGAGCTAATGTTTTGGTTAGGTCAAGGGGACTGAGAGCTACAAGGATTAGCTTCATCTGTGTGTCCAATCCAGGAACAGAAAACCATTCCGAGAAGAATGCCACTGTCTTTCACTGAGATCAGCATTCTTCTGGTTCCCACATCTCTTTATCCCACATGGGACTAGTAAGCCATTTGTGCTGCAATGGATCATTTGTGTTTTCTGACTGTGTAGCTTTTGTATCATATCTAAACTTGTTGCTTCTTAACTAATTGCTTTAAATTCACCTCTGGTTTCAACTCCCTTTCTGAAAAACATATAGCTCATGGACTAAATCTTACAAGGGGTAAAAGACTCTTTCACAAGGTAAAATGAGAGGGATCTGCCATGGAGAGGCCTTTGGTAAAAGGGCTTTCAACTTGTATTAGAGCTTTGTCAAGGACGAAGGGGTAAAAACTTCTTCAGCACAAGTATATGAGTCATGTTCCAAATATTTTTCATCAATGTGATGGGGTGAATTGGGGCAGAAAATTCTTCACTGAGAGGTGTGATCTTCCAGGCTGCATTAAATGGTCAGCTTAGAGGAAACACATAGCAATGTATAAGCAATTTGGTGAACAAGTCAGTAAGAGAACAACATACGTGTGATGTAACTAGGATGGCTGGTTGGCAGATAGTTGAAAGAAAGGGCATGAGAATTATGAAAAATGATAAGAAAACAAACCTACCTCAAATGCTGAGATAGCAAGCACTGCAGGCGCCAGAGTCAGAGATAATTAAGTGTGGAGCTGGAGGAACACAGCAGGCAAGGTGAAGATCTTTGCTTCCTCACTCTTCACGGGAGTCGTACCGGAAGATTGGAGGGAGGCAAATGTTGTTCCTCTTTTCAAGAAAGGGAGTAGGGAAATCCTTGGAAATTACAGACCAGTCAGCCTTATGTCTGTGGTCAGCAAGGTGTGGAAAGAATTCTGAGGGATATGATTTATGACTATTTGGAAAAGCATAGCGTGATTAAAGGGAGTCAGCATGGCTTTGTGAGGAGCAGGTCATGCCTTACAAATCTTATTGAGTTCTTTGAGGAAGTCACGAGACAGGTTGACGAGGGTCGAGCAGTGGATGTGGTGGACATGGACTTCAGCAAGGCATTTGATAAGGTTCCCCAAAGCTCATTCATAAAGTCAGGAGGTATGGGATACAGGGTGATTTGGCTGTCTGGATTCAGAATTGGTTGGCTGACAGGAGGCAGAGAGTGGTTGTAGATGGTAAGTATTCTGCCTGGAGGTCAGTGCTGAGTGGTGTCCCGCAGGGGTCTGTTCTTGGGCCTCTGCTCTTTGTAGTTTTTATAAATAACTTGGATGAGGAGGTTGAGGGGTGGGTTAGTATGTTTGCTGATGACACAAAGGCTGGAGGTGCCGTTGATAGTATCGAGGGCTATTGCAGGCTTCAGTGAGACATTGACAGAATGCAGAGCTGGGCTGAGAAATGGCAGATGGAGTTCAACCTGCATAAATGCGAAGTGATGCACTTTGGAAGGTCGAACTTAAATGCTGAATGTAGGATGAAAGGCAGGATTCTCGGCAGTGTGGAGGAACAGCGGGATCTTGGTGTCCAAGTGCAGAGCTCCGTCAAAGTTGCCACCCAGGTGGATAAGGTTGTTAAGAAAGCATATGGTGTTTTGGCTTTCATTAACAGGGGGATCGAGTTTAATAGCCGCGAGGTTATGCTGCAGCTCTACAAAACCCTGGTGAGATCACACTTGGAATATTGTGTCCAGTTCTGGTCGCCCTATTATAGGAAAGATATGGAAGCTTTGGAGAGGGTGCAAAGGAGGTTTACGAGGATGCTGCCTGGACTGGAGGGCTTGTCTTACAAGGAGAGGTTGACTGAGCTCGGACTTTTCTGTCTGGAGAGGAGGAAGAGAGGTGACCTGATCGAGGGGTACAAGGTAATGAGAGGCATGGATAGAGTCGATAGCCAGAGACTTTTCCCCAGGGCAGGATTGACTGCCACGAGGGGTCATAGTTTTAAGGTGTTAGGAGGAAGGTATAGAGGAGATGTCAGAGGGAGGTTCTTCACCCAGAGAGTTGTGAGCGCATGGAATAGTTTACCAGTGGTAGTCGTGGAAGCGGAGTCAGTAGTGACATTTAAGCGACTGTTGGACATGCATATGGACAGCAGTGAATTGAGGGGAATGTAGGTTAGGTTATTTTGTTTTTGGATTAGGATTATTCCACGGCACAACATCGTGGGCCGAAGGGCCTGTACTGTGCTGTACTTTTCTATGTTCTATGTTCTATGTTCTAAGGTAGCATCAGAGGAACAGAGAACTTGACGTTTTGGGCCTGCTGTGTTCCTCCAGCTCCACGCTTTGTTATCTCGACTTCAAATGCTGATGTCTTTACTAGGTTTGCATCATACAATATACCCGTTCTAATAGTACATGCTTATTTGTCACAAATGCATAATAAGAAACTACATATGTGATCACTCTTAGAGCAATGAACCTTCCACACTTCAATAACTGTTCAAACTATTCTGACTTGAGCATCAAATAATGTTTTTGCAATGACCTTTACATTCTTCAAGGTGGACAAATTGTTGAATTGACAACATCATACTGTCTTATCAAAATCTACTGTAGGCTGTAATTATCAGGGAAACCATCTGACACTTCATTCAAACCACAACATGAGAGACATATTTGACAACAAGCACATGTTTAAACTTCATCAGATTTTCCTCCCCACTTGAATTTTGCATTTGCTATCAAGATCATTGGCAATAGCTATAACAGCAGCCTTCTTTCCTGGTCACACACACATCTTAAATTTTCCAGACTATAAGTCATAGGCATGAGTCAGAGATGAGAATCTGAGCTGACTGTTCTCCACCCAGATGTTCTGATGTTCAGTTATCCCAGCACAGATTCAGGATTGAGCCTGAGGACATTAGTTCAGCATCTGGCATGTGGTGTATTTTCTCAGAGATACACTAGTGATATTTTCCCTACACAGATACTAGGGATAGCTCTCCTGCTTTTCTTTGAAGTAGTAACATGGAATCTTTTATATCCACTCAACTATTTGGATGGGTCTTAGTTTAACATCACATTCAAATGACAGAACCTCCAACATCCTACCAGACCAATGGGCTGTTCTCTCAGTAGAACAAGAGATGACCCGTCGTGGTTTAACCTGAGCATCACCAACCTCGGGCGAGTGGAGCGGTGAGACAAAGGGTTATTCATGGTAACCTCAGCGGGTGCAGGAATTGAATCAAGGTGTTGGTGTCACTGTGCATTGCAAACCAGCCATCCATCCTAACTAATCCAGCTCCAACAGTGTAATGCTCCTCCAGTTTTTTTATTCATTCACGGGATGAGGGCGTCACTGGCTAGGTAGTATTTATTGTCCATTCCTAATTGTCCAGAGGGCTGGTAGGAGTCAACCACATTGCTGTGGGTGGGGAGTGACATGTAGGCCAAACCAGGTAAGGATGGAACAAAAACAAAGTTGCTGGAAAAGCTCAGCGGGTCTGGCAGCATCTGTGAAGGAGAAAACAGAGTTAACGTTTCGGGTCTGGTGACCCTTCCTCAGAACTGATGGTCTGAGTTCTGAGGAAGGCCATCAGTTTTGAGGAAGGGTCACCTGACCCAAAACATTAACTCTTTTTTCTCCTCCACAGATGCTGCCAGACCCGCTGAGCTTTTCCAGCAACTTTGTTTTTGTTCCTGATTTACAGCATCCGCAGTTCTTTTGGTTCTTAGGTAAGGATGGCAATTTCCTTCCCTAACAATCAACAATGGGTTCACAGTCATCATCAAACGCTTAATTCCAGATATTTATTGAATTCAAATTCCACCAACTGCCATGGTGGTATTCAAACCTGGGTCCCCAGAAAATTATCCAGGTCCAGTGATAATACCACTAGGCCATCACCTCCCATCTGTACTTGAATGTCAACCTTAACTGTTGTGTTTAAGCTCCAGTGCAAGGATTAGAACCTGAAACTTGTGACCAAGAGACAAGTGCGCTACCAAAATGACATGGCTGACACACTTCACATATACATTTTATGACCACAGGAAAATTAAACAATCCAAGGCGCTTAAGTTATTTATTTCCTACAAACTATGGTTTGGAGAATTAAGAACAGCTTTAACTGATAAAGTATATGTCCACTAGCTTTTCTGCAGTTCAAAAGAAGCAGATTGTTGTCGTCATTAATGTCAGCTTGTTTCACTCCTTAAAGCTTTCAAAACACCTATTATCATTTACATCAAGTGAATTAATGTTGTTTTGAAAATATCAGTCCCTTATCCTTGTGTTGCAGATATGATGGCCCTACACTTTTGCACACATGAAGCTTTTCCAATTTGGTATCAAAGTGGAATACAGTGTTCATTGATTAAAATACAATATTAATGACACTTGTGAAATATTCCTGAAAGTGTTTTACCATGATCCCTGTTCATCTATTGCTGCCCCATCTACCCCAACAAACTGCATTCCCACACTCCCGCTATGTTGAATAACTTCTGCAAGTTCTACTCACAAATTTTGATTAAAAGTGCAATTAAGTATGGACATTGGAGGAGGCGGAATCTCTCTTTGTGTACGACAGAGTTCAACTACACCAGGCATTACAAGACAAATAGAACCTTCACCCATATGTTGATAAGAGTCTGAAACTCATGGAATGAAAGGACGGTTGAGTCAGAAACTCTCAAAATTTAAGCAGTACTTAGATATTCACTGCGTTACCTAAGGCTACAGGACTATAGAACTAGAAAATGGCATTAGTGTCTTTTCTTATGCACTCACGAAATGTTGACATTGTGGGCTGGCCAGCATTTATTGCCTGCCCTTAAGAAGATGGCAGTGAGCTGCCTTCTGGAACCACTGCAATCTCATGTAGTGCAGGTTGACCCGCAATGTCATTACGGAGGGAATTCCAGGATTTAGAGCCAGAACAGTAAAGGAATGATGTTATATAATTCCAAGTCAAGATGGTGAGTGGCTTGAAGGAGAACACGCCCATGTAATTGCTGTGCTTCTCTTTCTAGTTGGAAGTGGTTGTGGTTTTGAAAGGTGTTATCTGAGAATCTTTGCTGAATTTATGCAGATAGTACACACTGAGCATCGGTGGTTGAGGGAGTGAATGCTTGTGGGTCTGGTCCAAATCAATTGGACTGCTGTATCCTGTATGGTGTCAAGCTTCATGAGTGTTGTTGGAACTGCATCCATTCAGGGAGGTGGGGAATATTCCATCACACTCGTCACTTGTGCCTGTGGATGATGAACAGGCTTTGGGGAGCCAGGAGGTGAGTTACTCACCACAATATTCTTGACCTCTGACCTGGTCTTGTAGCCACTGTCTTTGTGTGTTGACTACAGTTGCATTTCTGGTCAACGTATCTGCCATGATGATGATGGTAGGGAATGCAGTGATGGTAATGCCTTTGAATGTCAAGGGACAATGGTTAGATCATCTCTTATTAGAGATAGTAATTGTGTTGAATTTGTGTGGTGCGAATGTTACTTGCCATTTGTCAACTCAAGCCTGGATACTGTCCAGATCTTGTTGTTAAGATCATAGACTGCTTCAGTATCTGAGGAATTGTGAGTGGTACTGAACATTGCACAATCATCGGTGAACATCCCTTCTCTGACCTTATGATGGACAGAAGGTCATTGAAGAAGCAGCTGAAGATGGTTGGGCCTAAGAAAATATCCTGACGAACATCTGTAGTGTAGTCAGATCATTTTCAATTGGCACAGATATGTTGGGTGGAATGGTTTCCATCTATGCTGTAAAGAACGATGAGTTTTCACAGGAGTAATCAATACGACAGAAGTCTTGTTAGGTTGGTGCAGTCAAAACTATTGAATTGTAATGAATTGTTTATGATAAGTAGTGAGTGTGGGAGGGTTGAACATAATTATGAGCTTTCTACCTGCTCATATCTGTAGTGTACTGTTTATAGTCATCTTGTCTAATACTTAAAACAATCTGATAAGCCATGAGATAATATCAGCTTATTGCCATAATGTCATCAATAAACTGGACTTGTACGTATTTTAAAAGAAGCTGGAAAGCAGGCACACAGAAAAATAGAGTCACAAACAACAATGCACGAAATCTATTTCAGAGTTTTCGATTTTTACAGATAATCAGTTTTTGCACAATGTGTGAATAAGGGCTGTAATCATACTGTGTTGTGTTTTGCACAGTGCTGGAACTTTCAGAAAGCATGCGATTGAATTCAAGACAAGTTGTACCAAGCTGATTGCAAGATCTGGCATGATTTTCTGAAAATCATCCATCACAATCCACTGCATGTTATCTTTGGTTATATAGACAGGTTCTGGATGTGAGATTGCTTGCTGAGCTGGAAGGTTAGTTTTCAGACGTTTCGTCACCATTCTAGGTAACATCATCAGTGAGCCTCCGACGAAGCGCTGGTGTTATGTCCCGCTTTCTATTTATCTGTTTAGGTTTCCTTGGGTTGGTGATGTCATTTCCTGTGTTGGTGATGTCATTTCCTGTTCTTTTTCTCAGGGCATGGTAGATTGGCTCCAAATCAATGTGTTTGTTGATGGAATTCCGGTCGGAATGCCATGCTTCTAGGAATTCTCGTGCATGTCTCTGTTTGGCTTGTCCTAGGATGGATGTGTTGTCCTAATCAAAGTGTTGTCCTTCCTCATCTGTATGTAAGGATACGAGTGATAGTGGGTCATGTCGTTTTGTGGCTAGTTGATGTTCATGTATCCTGGTGGCAAGCTTTCTGCCTGTTTGTCCAATGTAGTGTTTGTCATAGTTCTTGCAAGGTATTTTGTAGATGATGTTCGTTTTGCTATACAGACAACAAGCAAAACGAATGTCATCTACAAAATACCTTGCAAGAACTGTGACAAACACTACATTGGACAAACAGGCAGAAAGCTTGCCACCAGGATACATGAACATCAACTAGCCACAAAACGACATGACCCACTATCACTCGTATCCTTACATACAGATGAGGAAGGACACCACTTTGATTGGGACAACGCATCCATCCTAGGACAAGCCAAACAGAGACACGCACGAGAATTCCTAGAAGGATGGCATTCCAACCGGAACTCCTTCAACAAACACATTGATTTGGAGCCAATCTGCCATGCCCTGAGAAAAAGAACAAGAAATGGCATCACCAATGCAGGAAATGACATTACCAACCCAAGGAAACCTAAACAGATAAATAGAAAGCAGGACATAACACTAGCGCTTTGTCAGAGGCTCACTGATGATGTTACCTAGAATGGTGACGAAACGTCTGAAAATTAACCTTCCAGCTCAGCGAGCAATCTCACATCCAGAACCTCAACCTGAGCTACAAATCTTCTCAAAACTCGCTATATAGACAGGTTTCAGCAATTTGCAATATCAATATGAAATGTTGTTTTTATTCCATGCTCATCAATGAAAATCATGATCATGATATCAATTTGTTTTTGGTAAAGCAACAAATTTACAAGTTATATGGTTTATGCTTTTTACAACAAGTCATCATATATTTAGAATGGATGGGGGTGGGGTTTGTTGGTTTAAAAGGCTAAGCAAAAAAAACCAAAGAACTGCGGATTCTGGGACTCTGAAACAAAAACAGAAATTTCTGGGAAAACACAGCAGGTCCAGCAGCATTTGTCAAGAGAAAACAGAGTTAATATTTCAGTCCATTGAACCTTCTTCAGAATGGTAGCTTAGATGACTAGAGTTTGGTTCATTCTAATACCACAGCATGGGCTTGATTTCTGTTCTGGCTGAGGGAGATATGCAGTACGCCTCCTTGTTCTGCCCATGAGATTGGATGACAATGGCAAATTACCTGGAACAGAAATTGACAAAAGAATGGCTCAAGATGAAACATCAGCTGACAATGAACCAAGGACCTGTCTTTGGAACAACCACACACGACAGATGACATGTCATGAACAAGGGGAATGGCAGTAAATTTAAATTATGGATGCTTTTCCCCTTTTAAGCCTGACAGAGCGAGGCATTGTTGGTTCACTCCTCTGCCTTGTTTACTCCTGTCACTTAGCGATGAGCTGTAGGGTATTTTTCAAACCTGGGTTTTGGATTCCAATTTTTTAAATAAAGCTGCAGTAAAACCTTTTAAAGTAAAAATAAAAGTGGGATTTACTAATAAAACATTTTTTAAAATGGGGTAATTGCAGTCGTCCTTTATTAACACATATAAGCACTCAGGAATTTAAGGAAAGAAGAACAGGAAATAGCTCACATAGTACAGGTTTCAGGAAATTCAGAGTTGACAAAATCAGTTCATGTGAGATAGAACTGCTGGGAGGTCAGGGTCCAACAATAGTTTCCTTGGTGAGCTAGACCCACTAGTTTTACCATGTACATGCAAAATGTAGGCATATTTCCAGCCAGCAACTTGAAGACAGTAGTGGAGAGTCTGAGGCAGTCTGCAATTTCAGCCTGGTATCCTGCTATGTCTTTGTAGCTCAAACAGCAACTAACTCAGAATCCCAGATTTGTATACTTAAGTGATCAAAAAGCTCTTATTCTAGTCATGTGATAGAAGCATTTCATGTGCTGAGAGTCCATCTTGATGGGCTAACGAAGCTAACAGTGTAGCTTTCCCTCACCAATCAGAATGTTCACCGTGACGTGAAGAGGTAACTAAAAGTGCTGGTGCCCATTTTAATATAATAGGTTTGGAGTTTTCCTTATCCAGACCTGACTGTAGACCTTTGTATCAGCTTTATCTTGAATGTTTATGATATGTAGAGGTTTCAGAAGCTCCTGAAAATATGATCATGTGATTATCCTCAGCCAATTTATCACAAATCACAAAGGTGATTTGTTTTCAAAGAAAACAGAAGTTAAATTTGTATATATAAAAAGGAACACAGTTTTCTTTGGGATTGGTCTTTCTGTCCTCTGGCCATGATAATTTTAAATCTAGATTAAGACAATGTGCAAAATTAGCAGTTGAATTATAATCTACATACACCAGCATTTTAATGGAATAGTTGAAAATCAGTCTACTGCTCACAGATTATTTAGGTCTAGGACCTGAGATGTGACTATTTAAAAACTTTATATTCTGCTTAATATATTTATTGAGGAAAATAAGTCCAATAATAATATTATTGAGTCATTGTCCTTCATTCTTTTGCTGTTTGATATTATTCAGTTATCTCAAATGTCTTCTGAAAGTGAACTGGCAATAAAATAAGGAAGTAACAGTTTTACAATCCTGGGTGATAGTACTGCTAAACAAGTCAGATTCCATTATTTTTAAAGTATTAGTCAACACGGTGGCCAATCACTAAAACTCAGCCACACAAGGCTGCAGAGTTTCTTTAACAACAGAACAAACATTTATTACACAAACGACAAAACCAAAAAAAACCAAACATTTTGATATTGAAGACCATCTAGAAAAACTTTGACCTGCATAGCAAAACAAAGTTTTCAACCTATTTCCCAAAGCCAGCACATTACAAAGATTCAATTCCAAGGACATAACTCCTCTACACCAATTTTTTAAGTTCTACTTAACTCGTTTTCCCAATTTCTTTCATGTGAATAGTGGAGTCTGCTGAACAACTATTTACAAAGCTGAGAACCTACATATTCCAAGCGTCCAATGACCTCCAAATTTCAAATTAAACTGTCATGGTTTAGGGGGTAGTACAAATAAAACTTTTCTATTAAAATTACTGTGTTTTGACTATTGTGTTTCCACACTGTAGGGATTCTATGACTTTTGCCTGAACTGTCCTGTGCACCTTTGTAGAGAGAAATGACACTTGCTTCTGACCCCAAACAGGTCTCCTAAAATATTTAATTTCTGGGTTTTCTAAACTTTAATAAATTCTTGATTATTATGAACTGAAGACAAGGTCTTCAATGTATATCCACCCACCATAAACCACCACGGTATAAACAATTTTCCATTAACAAAACACAGGAGTTTGTATGATGCAAGAGTTTGACAACTAGGCAATTTCTGCAACCTTGACTTTATTTTAACGAAAATCTCCACATTCATCTGTGTAACTTCACTTCAAAAATTATGTTTATAAATTATTTACTTTTCATTACAATGGGCCTTGCAAAGGTGTTTCATTTCAGTGCAGAATTATCAAAAGGTTTGTCTGAAGGTATAAAAATGAATAACTAAACAAATATGCTGCATATTTTGACGAACTAAACATTGTAGGAGAAAACTAAATTAAACTCAATTTAATTTATATTACCCTATCTCAGATCTGCCATCCTGCCACATCCAGTTGTGAGTGGTGGGGGATAATTAAACAACTCACTGTCACTGGAGGAGGAGACTCCACAAATACCCCTATCCATTAAGATGGAAGAGCCTAGCATAGCAGTGCAAAAGATAAGGCTGGAGATATTTTGCAGCAATCTTCAACTAGAAGTGCCAAGTGGACGATCCATCTTGGAATATGAGGTGCTGCTCCTCCAGTTTGCGGGTGGCATCATTGTGACACTGGAGGAGGCCCAGAATGGACATGTCACCCAGGGAATGGGAGGGGGAGTTGAAATGGTTCGCGACTAGAAGGTGTTGTTGTTTGCCCGTGCAAAGCGCAAATGCTCTATAAAATGGTCCCCGAGTCTCTGCTTGGTCTGACCAATGTAAAGGAGGTCACATCAGGAGCACGGACACAGTAGACCAAGTTGATGGATGTACACATTAACCCCTTCCACATCAAACTGAAGAAACAGTCCCTCATATTATGCCTCGGAAGCATACAGCCCGATGGCCTAAACATGGAATTCACCAGCTTTAAAATCTCCCCACCCCCGGCCTCATCCCATGTTCAACCCTCCCTCTCAACCCTGCCTCCTGGGCCTGACACAACCTGTCCATCTTCTCTCCCACCTATCCGACCCTCCCACCTCACTGACCAAACCTCACCACTCCCTAACTGCACTCACCTATCACCATTCCACCTACTTTCCCCAATCCCACCCCTCCTCTCGCTATTTATTTCAGAGCACCCTTCCCACTTCCCATTTCTGAAGAAGGGTCTCAACTCGAAATGTCAACTTTCCTGTTCCTCTGATGCTGCCTGGCCTACTGTGTTTCTCCAGCTCCACACTTAGTTATCTCTGATTCTGGCATCTGCAGTTCTTGCTACCTCATGATCAGTGAAAACCTGCTCAGTGTTGCCCAGTTTGGGTTCTGCAGGGCCACTCAAGTCCTGACCTCATTACAGCCTTCGCCCCAACATGGACAAAAGAGCTGAATTCCAGCGGTGAAGTGAGAGTAACAGGCTTTAACATCAGGCTGCATTCGACTGAGTGTGGCATCAAGCAGTCCAACCAAAACTGGAATCAATGGGTATCGGGGGCAGACTCTATGGTGGTTAGAGTCATTCCTGGCACATTGGAAGATGGTCGTGGTTGTTGGGCATCGACATCTCAGCTCCAGGACATCTCTGCAGGAGTTCCTCAGCCTAGTGTCCTAAGCCCAACCATCCTTACCTGCTTCATCAATGACCTTCCCTCCATCATAAGGTCAGAAGTGGGGATGTTAGCCAATGATTGCACAATGTTCAGCACCATTCACAGCTCCTCAGACACTGAAGCAGTCCATGTCCAAATGCAGGCTTGGGCAGACAAATTGCAAGTAACCTTTGTGTCACACAAATGCTAGGTTATGACCATCACCAATAAGAGACAATCTATCTATGTCCAGCTTGACATTCAATGGTGTTACTATCGCTGAATCTCCTATTATCAAAATCCTGGGAGTTATCATTGATCAGAACGTCAACTGGACTCACTACATAAACATGTATCAGAGATAATAGGAACTGCAGATGCTGGAGAATCCGAGATAACAAGGTGTGGAACTGGATGAACACAGCAGGTCAAGCAGCAGCTTAGGAGCAGGGACACCTTGTTATCTTGAATTCTCCAGCATCTGCAGTTCCTATTATCTCTGATACAATTTTAACCCCACTGCGAAGCCTCTTCAGAGGATGCCTAACCTGAAGAAGTTACCCTCCTCCTTTCAGACAAACATTAGGGGACCTCTCTTCCACTGCAACTCTCTTGTCTCCTCTCCACCTGTCTTCTCCTCTATCCATCTTCGATCTGCCTCCACCTGTCTCCCTATTTATTTCAGAACCCTCTTCCCCTCCCCCATTTCTGATGAAAGGTCTAGCCCCGAAATGTCTGCTTTCCTGCTCATAAAATGGTGCTTGGCCTGCTGTGTTCATCCAGCTCTACACTTTGTTATCTCACTACATAAACATGGTGGCTATAACAGCAGGTCAGAGGTTAGGAAAACTGTGGCTAGTGACTCACCTCCTGACTCCAAAGCCTGTCCACCATCTAAAAGGTACAAGTCAGAATTATGATGGGATACTTCCCAGTTGTCCAAGAGAGTGCAGCCCCAACAACACTCATGAAGCTTGACACCATCCAGCAAAAAGCAGCATGCTAGATTGGCATTACATCCACAAGCATCCACTCTCTCTGCCACCAACGTTCAGTAGCAGCAGTGTGTATTATCTGCAACATGAATAGCAAAAATTCACCAAAAATCCTCAAACAGCACCTTCCGAACCCACAACCACTTCCATTTAGAAGGACGAGGGCAACAGATATAATGGAACACCACCACATTCAAGTTCCCCTCCAAGCCTCTCACCATCCTGACTTGGAAATATATCACCATTCCTTCACTATCGGTGGCTCCAAATCCTGGAACATCCCCACCACCACCCGCCACCCCCTCAATGGCATTATGGGTCAACCCACAGCAGATGGACTGCAGCAGTTCAAGAAGGCAGCCAACCACCACCTTCTCAAGGGCAACTAGGGATGGGCAATAAATGCTGGTCAGCCAGCAATGTTCACATCCCGCAAAATGATTTTATAAATTCACTCTCCTTTCTAAAGTTAATGAAATTATTGTTTGCCATCAATTGTGGCTTCAAATAATTGATAGGAAAGTACATAATGGTGCAGATTCTTTTTAAAATCTACTGACAGTTTTGGCTGGATATCCTGAAATATACATTGCAAAAAGTAGGAAACAATAGTTCACAAAAAGGATTCATTTATGACTCCCACCATCATGCATTAATTAGCCTACAATGAAGATTAAGTACATTCCCAAACAAGTCCACCATGGACACAATGAATCCCTTGTGAAAAGAGTCGTGCTTTACTTTTAAAATTGTGTGGATCAGACATTCCAAGTCTTTTGCTTAGATACCATTCAATACATCATTCACAAAGACACAGAATAAGATGACAGTGAGCAGCCTGGTTCACATTTAAAAAGAATTGTTAGTCAAATATAAACTGTTTAATTTGATAATTGTAAATATAACTCCATTCTGAACTTATCATCAAAAGACCATAACGATCCCAAACCTAACACTAACTGTTTGAATCTACATACAACTGTGAAATATTAAAATGTCCAAAGATTCTTTGCATTTGGGAAATTCCAGGCACCAGGACGGATATCTGATATCACAGGACAGGGAGTTGTTGATTGGTTGGCAAAGCTATTTTTCCTTCAAGTTAAGGAACATGTAACCTTTCTAAATTACTATGTTTAACTCGATAAATCAATTAATTACTATAATACACACAACTGACTCAATTCAACAAAAATAAGGTTTGATAAACATGCCAGGGCTGATGGTATGCTATAATTACAAGTGGAAGTTTGTGCAGAACACTGTGATCCCCATCCCTGACATCACATCTGCAGAAAGTGTTTGCATCTTGAAAAATATTGGCTCAGAATTGTTGAGCTGGAGTTTGAGCTGCATGTAAGAGAATGAGATACCATATTGCAGGGTGCCATTTATGTGCGGGAGTTGGAACGGAATGTGATAATGACAGGGATAGTATAATCGGGGGAATTGGTGCTGTTTACTGCAGACATAACCAAGATTTCCAAAGGCCATGCTGCCTACCCATGTCCTCACAGTTGAAGAAGAGCTTTTGTGGGAGGTAGGAATCTAGTCATTGTGACCTACATAGAAACCAAGGAGTTAGGCTCAGCAAGTAATGATGCACAGCTTGGAGTATTTGAGGATATGGGGTCCAAATTAAAGTGCTAACTTTAAAAGGTAATAATCTCCAGGTTATAACTGAGTAGAATAGAAAATTAAACATGTAGCTGAAAGAGCGGTGTCAAAGGAAGGGCTCTGGTTCATGAAGCACTGGCATCACTACAGCAAAAATAGGGAGCTCTTCAATTGGTGAATTACACAACAAGAGGTCTAGATAAGGTTTTAAAATAAAGATGGCATGCAGGGTAACATCGTCAGGTGAGGGGTGTATTAGAAATCTAAAGAGTAATGTTGAGGTCATAGGATATAGTAATGATTTCGGTAAAGACAAGCAAAGCAGGATCAAAGGAACAGTGTGTTTAACTGTAATTTCATTAGTGATACGTTTGTGCAAAGAACAGTGGTAAAAATAAAGTGAAAGGATCTTTATTTGAATGCACAAGCCTATATAACAAGATAGACAAACTAATGGCACAAATAAACATGAAAGCGTTTGATGTAATCGTCTTTGCAGAGATATGGTTACAAAGTGACCAAGGTGTAGAAATAAATGTTCCAGGATACATAGCATTTCAAAAAGACTGGCAGAATTTTAAAAAAAGGAAGAGTAGCCTTGATAGCAAAGGATGAGTTAAGGAGAGTAGAAATAAAGGACTTGGTCCAAGGCCGAGGTATTGGAACAACAAAACCATAGAAATATATAGTGTAGAAGGAGACTGTTTGGCCCATCTTGTCCGTGCCTAACCAAAATGACTCAGATACGCCTTTCAAGTACCATCTTCGTGCACATGGCCCATAGCCTGCAGCTTACAATACTTCAGGTGCAGATCCAAGTATTTTTAAAATGAGTTTAGAGTCACTGTCTCCACCACCAGCTCAGGCAGAGAATTCCAGATACCGACCACCTTCTGCTAAAAATGTTTTTCCTTAAGTCCCCTGCAATTCTTCTATCATTTAGTTTGAATCTATGACCCCTGGTTTTTGAACTTTCTACCAAGGGAAAGCAGTTCCTCCTGTTACTCTATCGCTACTTCTCACTATTTTGTATACCTCAATCATGTCACCCCTCAGCCTTTTCTGTTCCAAGGAAAACAACCACAACCTCTCCAATCTCTCCTCATAACTACAACTGCCTAATCCTGGCAACATTCTAGTAAATCTTCACTGCACTGTCTCCAGAGCATCCAGTAATGTGGTGACCCAAACTGCACACAATATTCCAGTTGTGGTCTCACCAGTATCTTACACAGTTTCATCATTATATCCCTACTTCTGTAATCTATACGTCTGCCAATGACTGACAGCATTCCATATGCCTTAGTTATAACCTTCTCTACTTATACTGCTATGTTTAGGGACCCGTACACTTGCACACCAAAATCTCTCATTTCTCCTCTCAGTATATTCCCATTTATTCTATCTTCCTTTTTACTGTTTGACCTCTCTAAATACGTTACCTCACACTTACCAGAGTTAAACTCCACCTGCCACTCTCCTAGCCACTCCACCAATCTATCTATATCATTTTGGAGCTTCCAGTTATCCTCCACACTATCCATTACAAGACCAGTTTTGTGTTGTCTACAAATGTCTCAATTGTTCCCCTGGTGTTCAAGTTTCCTGTTACTCGGCCAACTTTGGATCCAATTCAACACGTAACCCTGTATCCTATAGAATTTTACTATTTTTGACCAGTCTGCCATTTAGTACTTTGTCAAATGCCTTACTAAAATCTATGTAGAAAACATCCACTGCATTACCCTCATTTAACTTCCTTGTTACTTCCTCAAAGAATTCGATAAAATTCATAAGTCATGACCTTCCCTTCATAAAGCCATGCTGACTATCCCTGACTAAATCATACCTTTCTGAGTAACAGTTTATCTAATCTCTTGGGATTGATCATAAAATTTGTTCCACCACCAAAGTAAGACTAACTGGCCTAAAATTGTTTAACATTTCCGTTGTGCCCAATTTAAACAATGGAATCACATTTACATTTCTCCAGTCCTCCGGCACCTCACCTGAGTCTAGTGAAGATTGGAAAATAATCTTTGGAGCATATTCAATTTCTTCCCTGACCTCCTTCAACATCCTGGGGAGCAATCCATCTGGCCCTGGTGACATCCACTCACAGTATATTAATTTTTCACCCTCAATGCTCCTTATATTGTTTGAAACCAGTTGATATTGGGATAGTTACAATCTCCTACAGTTATTGGCTTTTTATTGCCATAGGCAGAAATTTGTCAACATGTATGTACTTCCATCTCCCGCTCACTATTTAGAGGTCTGTAGTATACTCCTAGTAGGGTGAGTACCCTTTTTTTACTCCTAAACTCAAACAATAAGCCTCATTTGTCAATCTGATTAGAATATCATTCCTTCACATAGCCTTAACCAGTCTGAGAGTAAACCAAAACACAAACAGATTCTAAACAAGAACTCATATCTAACATGCATTGTTTGACTTAAAATGTCACCTCTTCTTTACACTGGTAAAACCTTCAGTTCTCTCAGGGCAGTGACTTGAAAGAAATTCAGGGATTTACGTATACATATGAATCAACTAAAACCTTCTAACTGATTTAACAGCATTTTGGATTTGTTTAATACATCCTCGTCAGTGATCTTTACTTATAAGTTCTTTGCTCTGTATGCTTCTTTCTCACTTCACCTGATGAAGGGTCCACACTCCAGAAGCCTGTGTTTTCAAATCAACCTGTTGGACTATACCCTGGTTTCTGACCTTCTCACAACTGTAATAGATTTTTTTTAACCTTTCCCCTTCCTTTTCGTCACCCATTTTTTCCTGCATGAAAACTCTATATCTTGGGACATTGAATTGCCAGTTTTGCCTTTCCTTTGGCCAAGTTTCAGTTATAGCTAAAGCATTATGCTGTCATGTGTCTAAATGTGCCCTTAGTACATCTATCTAATGAAGATCCAGTGGATGTGGTATATCTAGACTTCTAAAAGGAATTTAACAAAGCAACACATAAAAGATGGATCAGAAATTTAGATCCCAGAGGATTTTGGGTACAGTATTGGCTTGGGCAGAACATTGGCTGACTGACAGAAAGCAGTGGGTCAAGATAAATGGGTCCTTCTCCGGATGGTGAACTGTAACTAACGCAGTGCTGCAGGGTTTAGGTTTTGCAGATCAACTGTTTATGATCTATATAAATAATCTGCAAGCAAAGACAGAGTGTAACATAGCAAAATTCACAAATGATGCTAAAATAGGTGGGAAATAATGCTGTGATGAGAACATGAAAGAGTTTATAGATGGATGTGATAGGCTAGGAGGACAGATCAGAATCTGGAAGATGGCGTTTAATGTAGATAAGTGTGAGGTTGTCCATTTTGGTTGGAAAAATAAAAGGTGAAATTATTATTTAAATGGGCTTAGTTGCCTAATTCTGCTCCTAATTCCTATGTTACAATGTATCTTGTTTGCAATACTCCTCACATTGAAGTATAAACTGCTCAACCCCATTAATTTCCTTTGCTGGAAGTTTTTTAATCCTTGTTTCTTTTGTCTTTCTGAGTTGCTGACTATCTCATTAACTAATGTTCTTCCTCCCATTTCCTGATATAGATCTGACACATCTAAGCCTACATTTTTGTTCCCATCCATCTGCCGTACTAGTTTAAAATGTCAACAGTTGAACTAGCAAAAGCCCCTGTGAGGATATTTGTCCTATCCTTGTCCAGGTGCAACCTGACATGCTTGTACAGCACTCCTCTTCCACAGAAAGTGGTCCCAACAACTCAAAAATCTAAACCCCCTGCTGGATTACCATTTCTTCAGCTATGCATTTATCTGATTTATTCTTTTATCACTGCTCTTGTTAGCACTGGGAGTAATCCTGAGATTACTATATTTGATGTCCTGCATTTTAATTTAGCGCCTAACTTCCTATATTCAGCTTTTAGATCCTCATCCCTATGTTTCCCTGTGTTGTTGATACCTATGTGAATCACGACCACTGGTTGTTCACCATCACTCTCCAGAATGTCCTGCAACCACTCTGTGACAGCCCTGACCCTGGGATGAGGGAGGCAACATACCATCCTAGATTCACATCTATGGCCACAGAAACATGTGTCTGTATCCATTATTATTTAGTGCCCCATCATTGTAGGCCTGCCTCTTGTTTTCCTCCCCTTCTGTGCAGGGACACCTGTGAAGAACTTGACTGATGCTGTTTTCCCCTCATCGGCCATCGCCACCTCCCTGTCAGCAGCCCCCCCGCCCCACCCACAGCATCCAAAGAGGGTCATGACCACAGGAGACTCGTGCACTTCCTTCCTGATCCATTTACTTTGTCTGATGGTCACCTTGTCTAATCCTTACCTGCAATGTGACCACCTGCCGAATGCACGGTTCACAATATTCTCAGCATTGCTGATATTCCACAGTGAGTCCAATGCACCTCCAGCTCTGAAAAGCAATGAGCTAGTAGCTGCAGCTGGAAACTCTTCTTGCACACATAGTCATCAGGGACAAAGGAAGTATCCCTCATCTCCCATATTGCGCAAGGGGAGCACACCATAGATCTGAGATCACCTGATATGGCTTCTCTCTAGATTTAGCTAGATACTCCGTTTAAGAGAATTTAATTAAACTAGGGACCTTTCTTTGCTTCAAACACTTCTAATAATCTGAAACTTTGTATCAATGCTGGCATTCTTCCTTCAGATGGATGAGATTTAATTTTACTGATTTACAAGCCCAATTTTATTACATCATCTGCTGTTATTTACCCTTTCTATTACTTCAACAAGGTACTCAAACTCCATTTACGTATCAAACAGAGAAATAGTGAAGTGAGGTAGCATACTTAAAACAGTCACCTATGACTTTTGTCTGTAATACAAAAACAGCTTCAATGATGCCAGGGTTGTACAAATCAAATGTCTAGTCAATCTTCTTCAAATAATTTACTATTTTATTACCCTAACCTAATTTATTATTCACAAAGGGCTCAGTATCTGTGATAAAGGTGATTGTTTCTTGAAGCTTGGCTATTCAAGTTAATAGTCTATTGAAATAAGAGTTGTTAGATTTTATACTGTGAGGATTTCTTATACTTTAAGAACTACCTAGCAGGACAGTTTGTTGCAGTGACGTTTTAAATAGCAATTCACTAATTTATTTAAATTAATTTTCGGTTAATGGTTCAGAAAATGAACCATGAAATAATAATCTATGATTTGTCCTGGTACAGTAAGTCAATTTAATAGCAATGCTTGTGAAGCATGATCACCATTTGGAGAGGTTATAAGTGCATATCAAATCACTTAGCCAGAGCCAAATATTAAACTATGCCATGGGATATTTTGAATCTAAAGACAGGTTCACAACAACTTCAGCTTCTGCATTGTAAAGTAAAAATAAGTTGTCACTCTAGTGATAATTCACTATCAGTTTTCTTTCACATAAAAATATTAATTTGTGCCTGCAGCATTCTGCAGAAAACATGGTTTGAAATTAAACAGCATTGTAATAAAGTACCACCATCATTTATATGATCTACCTACACATTCAATAATAGTTTTCTTGCTATATGCTACACCACATTACAATCAGCTGTATGTGCTATAAACCATGCATTATTATTAAAAAAATCCAAAGTTTAGACATTGCTGTCAAATTTTGTTATGGTTAATTTCTCAAGGATCATTGTTTTGTACTTATTGAGAATGGTGTAACACTCAAGTAAGCAACTGTTGTTTCTGTGATAGGATACAAGTACATCCTAGCTCTGCACATTGCAGCACATTCATAGTCTTACTGTTAATTTTGCTACACACTACTAGAACAACAACTCTTCCCAGCCAATGAGAAACTGGGGTGATATGCAAAATTGCTGTAGAGAATGATTACTAGTTGTGATTAGAAAACATTTTATTTTCTTTCTCTCACCCATCCTCAAATCTATTTTCCATGGCAGGCTGGGTGACTATTATAGTAACTGGATGACTCTTCATTCTCAAGAACAAATGTATAGATTTTAAAACAGAGAAATGGAATACTTGGTCCAGCTGGTTAATGCTGGTATTTATGTTTTGCAAGAGCCTCCCAAAACTTGAGCTCATCAAAATCTATCAACTTGTTTTTCTAATTCTTTTTGCATTATGTGCTCACCCAACTTCTCCTTAAGCCATTTATTCTTTTCACAGAGCTATACCATGTGTATCAAGTTCCATGTTCCAAATATTCTCTGGTCAGAGACACAGCTCTTTAATTTTTTATTGGATTTATAAATGTAATCATTATCTCCCCGCAAGTGCAAACATCTCGACTTCTGATAAAACTCCTTAACAATTATAAAGATGACTAAAAGGTCAGCGCTCAGACTTCTCTTTCCTAAAGAATGGATCCACTGTCTATTCAGTCAACCCTTATAATTGTAATCTTTCAGCATTGATATCACTGTTGCGACTTCTTTTGTATATTCTCCAGTGACTATATATCATTTTTGAAATGCGGTGAACAATTGTTCACGACAATCTTTGCCTCCCAGTTTGTTTCCCATTTTCTTTGCATGTTTGGTTTTTCTCTTAATTTTGTTTGGATTTTGTTTTTGGAGTGTAGTTGTTCCTCATTCTGTAATTCATACCACTTTTTGGGGTATCTTTTGATTATTTATTGTCCCTTTGACTTTGAGCCATGAATTGTTTTATCATTTAATTTTTCCTGTCTTCTACCAGATCATACACCTTCCTTTTTGTTCTTATTTCCACCCTCCTAGTTTTTGTTTCTTGAAATCATTTCTGACTTTTCCCAGTTCTGATGGAAGTTCATTAACATGTTGTGATCAGTTTTGTGGTCCTAATTCAGGACATTACATAGTCAGGCAGATTTTTTAAAAAAGTCGCCAGAGCTTTGATCTGAAAGTTCCTCTCCCATTTCTGTCCCTGTCTACTTTTCGCAGTGCAGCAAAGTGCATAGGATGGGCTCCAATAATGTACTGTTTTGAAGTTATTGGTGCCATTATAGAAGTAGGTATTTCAAATTTTCTTTAATTTCCAGTGAAGTGGCTGCATTTTGGGAATCTTTCTAAATCATACCTTTCAAGTGGAGCTGTTAACCATGGATTGGAATTGAAAACAATCTGAATGGTGAGTAAAATTTATGTTCCCCTTTTCCAGTTCATCATGAAATGTAATAGCCTGACTTATATTTATGGTTGATAAGCTGAATGAACAACATACTGTGATTGTGAAAAGTAAGTGGCTATAAATTCATAGAGTTACAAAACACAGAAAGAGGCAATTTGACCCAAAATGTTTGCGTTGTTCATCAAGCACCATCTTCCTTTTTACAGCAATTGGTCTGTAACCTTGTATGCTATGATACTTCATGTGTTTATCTGAATACTTCTTAAATGTTGTGAAGGTTTCTTCCTTGACCACGTTTTCAGGCAGTGAGGTCCAGAACGTTCCACCATCGGAAAGAAAACATTATTTCTTAAATCTCCTCATGCCTTCCCTACAACCTCAAATCTAATCATCTTGGTAAGGGGAAAAGTTTCTCCCTATCTACCCCATCCATGCCTCTCATGATTTTGCAGATTTCAATCACATCCTTTCTCAGCACTTTTTCTTCTCCAATAGAAACAACTCCAGCCTATCTAGTCTAAAACACTCCAATTCAAGCAATGTCCTGGTGAATCTTCTCTGCATTCTCTCTAGTGCAGTTCTACAGTACAGTGGCCAGAACTGCACACAGAATTCAGTTGTGACCTAACTAATGTAATATACAGTTCAATCACAACCTCCCTGCTCTTGTATTCAATGCTTCGAATAAAAGACATGTATCCTGTATGTCTTCCTAATCAAATTAATAATAATTGGATCATTATATTGGCGAGTGGCATAATTTTGAGTGAAAGAATATCACTTTAAAAGTAAAAATGTCTTCAGATCTAGAACAGACTATCCCCTAGATAAAGTCCTATTCTGCACTGTAATATTGTTTACTGAGTTTATACTGTTGAATTTGCATCATTTATTGGAAGTATAGCCCAGTGACAGATCATTGCTAACTGTTTAAACTTTTCTTATTACATTCATTCAGCTTTTAAATATCTAAACCATATATTTGTCTGTTGCAAAAAAACTAAGTCTGAACTTTTATTAATTATTTAAGAACTATCTCTGCCATCTGTCTGACTGTCTTCAAAGGCACTAATGTATTCAGCACTGTACACTCGGTTTATTAACTGCCCACAGAGTGTGAGATTGTTTACATTGACAGATTATGAGTTTCAACAGGATAATGGGTTACTTTAAGTACCTATCAAGAGATGTTGTTTATTTTGACAGATTTATGAGTTTTCCAAAGATTCCAAATGTTTTCATCGGGACTAATTATTCTATTTCTAGAACTGAATGAGTGAGTAAACAAGGGTCAGTGGGGTGAGGGACGCTGAAGTGTGGGAGGAATTAGGGTGTGAAGAGATTAAGAGTGAAGCTGGTAAACAATCAAGAGTGAGAGTGTTAAAATGATCTGCAGAACTAGGTTGATGTCTCAGTGAATGCAGTTGGAGTGTTAATCTGGCCAGATTGGCATCTGCCTGCCTCCATTTCTGCCTCTTTATTCCAGATTAGGCACCAATGAAACTGACAGGCAAAGCCAATGAAAATATATGCCTCCTGCATGAGAATGTGGCCCTTTAGCTCTGTATGTATTTACCTATGTTCACTGACCTGATCAGAAATTTCAAAATTTTTATTTGCAGTTCTATTTAGTTCAAATAGTTGACAGTTTGTTAACATATTGTTTACACTAATTTCATTTTCCTATGTTTCTTGTTTACAGGCAGATGTGTTAGTGCACTTTACAAACAGTAGTACAAACAAAAGGTCACCAAACACAAGGGAGAAATGGAGAAGAACTTGAGAGAAAATCAAAGGTAAAGGTCTCAGGAAACTTTGAAAGCAGAAAGAATAGTGACAAGCTGAATATCTTTAGAAATGAAGTTTAGAAAGCGAGGTGATCAGGATTTAAGTAGGGAAATTATGGAGTGGAGGGGAAGGATTTACTCCATTCATTCAGTACAATCATGAGCTTTCCTCTACTACCACCTCCCAATTTTTTAAAATATTGGACATCATGCTGGTTTATTTCCAAATTATCAATATATCCCCAGTATTCAACACTCCGATAGCTGTCAGTTTCTCGCGAATCTTATTTTCAATCCTTTCCTCAGGATGAGCATCACTGACCTTTGTGGACATCTATTTCGAGCGCTATCATTTTGTCCTCTATTTGTAGAGGTGCGTTCATTCCAAATGAATCATAATTGATTATGGACAGTAAGCTGCTTATCTTTTGTCTAGTTGTATAGAGACAAAATTAGCATCGTGTATATTAGTAATGTTGTCACACATGTTCTATTCTGCTCTATTATCCACGCTTTCAAATAAGAGTTACTGGATCAGGATTACAAATTCATTTTTTTAGGGGGCTGTGCTGTAAGGCGAGTGTGAAGAGAACAGACGATAGAATGACTTTCTCCAATCACCCTTTGCTTACTGCATGCAGTATTTTATCCAAAAGTGGACTAACCATATTTATTATATGAGTTATATATTTAATAGAAATTGCTTTGTGGATTTTAACTAAGATTTTAAAATATTTCGAGGAATAAGACATGTTATATATGATTGGTACAAATTAAACATCATCGCTTTCGGGTTAATCATAATTTCAACCATATCATTCAATAAAATAAAATCCTTAATCCTGTAATGATTTAAGCACTAAAAGTCACCCATTCAAAGCAAATTTATGTTTTTCCATGAATATAGTGCGAATTATCAAATTAAAATGCCGTTGCACATAGGCAGCAATTTACGAAGCTGACCTTGAGGTTTACAAACATTCCCCTTTCCAAGCAAACTGTTAATACCTGGGTACAATTACAAGATGACCAACGCCGGAGGGGGCGGGAGCATGTGTCACATATTGATTGGTCGGTCGCCACCCACGATTTCCCGACGGACAGTTGAATCTAAATTGTGAATGGGTGGCTGGTGTGTCAATTAGAAGGTTGCTTCCTGCTGTCAGGCACGGCGCCGGAATCCCCAGCCGGAGCTCGAGCTGCGGACGTTGAGGCGGTAGAGCTGGGCACGAGCCTGATCCCGGGGTTTCGTTGTCATGTGTCTGGAACCAGCGACATGGCGAGTCAGCTGCGGCGGCAGCACCAGGAGCAGAAACTGTTAATGGTCGGCGTGAGGGCTGACTGGGCGGTGAATGGGCTCGGGGAGTGCAGCCCGGCTCCGGCGCCTTGTTTACCTTAGTGTGGCCGCCTGGCAGACTCTCAGGGCCGGCTCCCGGAGAATCCACCTCCCTGCTCCCTGCTTTCTCGGAATCCCCATCCCGGGTTTATTATGTTCTTCATAAAGATGGCGGAGAAACCACAGGCTGCCAACTAATGACTGTCAGAAACATCGCTTCAATTTGTAATATGGTGAGTAAAGGACCGGGGGATTTTATGTAGCGTCTTGTAAACAGACGCGTGCACGTAGTTGCGAGTTAAGTTTGCAGTGCTGATGGCCATCTCAACCTGGCAGAACTCACCTTTCACAGATCCCATTTGAGTCCCAAAGCTGAATTGAAGTTTTGTTCCACTGTGCTTTCTTTTCGTAAAATGCGTTTGTGAGTTTAAAAATGTATATCTTGAATAGCACAAATCCAACACTACTACGGTGCCATCATCATGGACGTTAACTTAAAATAAAGTATTCAAGAGGAAGCTTTCTTTCAATGTATACAAGTAGAAATTCTTCACACATACAGAAAGTGCACCGCTTTGGAAGTACGGAATTCTAGTATGTTCATAATAGTGCTTTTCGCTGAGGAATTAACATTTGGAAATTTGTTGAATGACGTGTTTACTTGTTGGTTTGTGTATATCGCAAAAACAAGAAGGAAGAAATATTGGTCATTTTAAGCAACTATATTCAGGTTTTGTAGATGAAAGAACTGTAGAAATAAGTTTGTGAAATTCAAAGTAGATTGTATTAGCTTAAGTAGCTTTTCATTAAAGTAAAACTATATTATTATTAAAATTATTTTAGAAACCGTGCTGGACGCAGGTTAAGCCATCCCTGGATTATGTATAAGAACTGGCACAGGATTTTGAGTAGTGTTCTAAAGGCAAGTAGCCTGTGCCTAGACATCTAAAACAAGCCGGCATCCATGTTCAGTGGGTAATAGGGAAAGCAAATGGAATGCTGGTTTTTATTTCTTACTAAAACAATACAACACTAGCCAGACTACTGGAAGCAACAAGTGCTGTCTGACTGACCTCCAGCATTCATGGAGAGAGAGCAAGCTAATGTTTTGAGTCTAGATAACTCTTCATCAGAACTGAAGCATCTAGACTTGAAACGTTAGCTTGCTGTTCATGGATGCTGTCTGACTAACTGTGATCTCCAGCATTTGTTTTCAGTACAGATTTCAGCATCTGTAGTAAATTGCTCCAAGTCAGACTACAGCTTGATCACTGTGATTGGTTGTTGGCCCCTTTATTTAAGGAAGGATACTGGCATTGGAGGCAGTCCAGAGAAGATTCACTTAGCTGATCCTGGGTATGGAGGGACAGTCTTATGAGAGGTTGAGTAGATTGGGGTTTGCTCATTGGAGAAGTTGACAGAGTAGATGTGGAAAGCTTCTTTCTCTTTGTGTGTGTGTGTGTGTGTGTGTGTGTGTCTGGGACCAGAGAGCTGAATCTCAAAATCAGGGTCCACATATTTAAGACAGATGAGGAGGAATTTCTTTGGAGGATAGTGAATAAGAGAAATTCTTTACGACAGACAGCTATTGCAGCTAGATCGCTGAGTATTCTCAAAGGTGAGCTGTACAAATTTTTAATCAGTAAGAGAAATCAGGATTATTGGAAAATGCAGGTAGTTTCATTGTCAGAACAGTTTTGGTGGGCTAAATGGCCTTATAGTCTTAAACAATTAGATGCTGCATTGTGGGACTATAAGCTTTTTGTAGAAGTATGAATTAAAAATAGCTGTGACTGCATTATTGTTTTGTAATCAATTTGACTTGTATTAATAATGCATCCTCTTGGATGCAGCAAAGGCACTTATTCATTTTATATCATTGGGCTTCTTCCAACTTAGAAGGAAATGATGGGATGAATAGCCATTTTCATCTGTTGTTAACTTGAGTGGGACGGCTAAGTTCTCTCTGTTTCAAAGTACCAGCGTAGAAATATAGATTTTTTTTTCTATTAGCACAGACTAAAGAAACTGTGGAGTAGTGGTTACAGCCTCATCTACGTTATTTAGATATTAAATTTTATTGCGAAGAATTAAATTAGCAATGCTTTTGTTCTATACTTGTAGTGTTAACATCTGTTATGTCTGATTCTCTAGTTCTTTGGCAGACATGGGGCACAAAGCACAATATTGTATAGTCAAGCTATGTTTCTGATATGGATCCCTGCTTCAAAACACTTATAAATATCTTGAATGGATATGAGGTGTTGTTTTCTCTGTGACTTTAAAATATAAAAAATGACTCAGTACTTTTTTTTTGAGTAGTATTTAAAAACATTTTGCTTTCTAAAAAAGAACTTCATTCATAGATCTTTCAGGATACTTGGCATGTCTTAGCAAGGAAAACCTCTGCCCTCGCTCAACGATGAAAGAATTAACTTGTTTTAAAACAAAAGATTAATTGACATACATTTCATTGAATGTGAAATGTTTATAGTTTAGAGAATATTAACATTTTCAATCTGCTAGTATGAATGGTCATGAAGCAACTACATTCTTGGCTGGAATAAACATAAGTGGTAAATTTGAGATCACAAATTTAGATAATATTCAGTTATATGATGTAAGCTAGTTCTGTTAACCTTCTGAAACAACAGATCAGAACTTATAGTAAATTTGAAGATTGCTAAAAGAAATGTGATCAACATTTTGACTTTCTTGACAGTAATGGAGGCAAATCCTAGTTATTTCAGCAACAATAGGGTATTGCATTGTGGTGATATGTGATCTTTCTAGATGAATTAATGGAGATGAGCCTGAACTGCATTCTTTGTTTGTAACCTATAAACATCTATTGCGTACCCTATAGCTTTTCCCTTTAGTCAGAGTTATCTTTTAAGTGATGGATTTAGATACAGTAACTAAAAGCCCAAAGGAGACAAGTGGTTTATGAATCCCATGGAATGCCAGCTTTTGTATAATTATCTTCACCTTGGTTTTTTCGTAGAGAATTTGAAGATTTTTTTTGAAAATGGTTGTTTGTTATTTTAAGATAAACATACATTGGGATAAGTAAGCCTGTGCTTTATCTGCAGTATAGGATTATTTATTGCTTTTTATGTGCAATTTGAGATAGGTCATCTTTCAGCTATGGAATGGAGTTCAGAGGAATGTTGTATGTTTATTGTCTCAGGACTACAAGCAATAAAAGTTATTGTTATGAACAGCACAATGAATTGAGAGCAATAATGTAGACTTATTGGCAAGTCTCATTAATTTGCTAAATGTTGAAGTTTTGGTGCATTCAATATATTCTGTGATTTGTTGAAGGTAGAAAGGTAACTTTAAAATTTCAGTGTTGCTGCACCGGATATGGTATTTGGTTGTTGTTTTCTGCACCCCTGATGCCGATGAAATTTGTGATCCTCGCAACGCTGTAATATGTATGGTCAACTAAATATGTCACCTTTTCTGCTTGGACTGTTGATTAGAGGAAGGTGGCAGAATGGCCATGTCACTCAATGCTCACGTTCAACGGGTATGGGTTTGAAACCCATCATCACAACTGGTGGAAATTGAGCTCAATCGATATTTAAGAATTTAGAAAATAAAGCTGGACTGACGGTGACCATGAGCCATTGTCGCTTGTCACAAAAACCCATCTGCCACAGGAATGTCTTTCAGGAAGGAAGTCTTTCACCTTGATCTAGTTTGCTGTGGTTCTGGAATCACATGTACAGCAATGTGATTGACTCTGAACTCTTAATGATATATTGAACAACTGGGGATAGTGATAAATGGTATCTTTGTTGCTGATTTAAAAAAAAATTAGGCCTGTAGATACAAAGTGCATATGAACTTCAATTTAAAAATACATTTAATGGCTCAGTCAAGTTGTGGTTGACAACCTGCTGAGTTTTGGGGAGCTTTCTCGGCTTTTTGTCTGGTAATGTTCTTTTTAACACTACAGTTTAGTAATTAAATATTGAGAACCAAGAAAATTACAGTACAGGAACAGGCCCTTTGGCCCTCCAAGCCTGCGTCGATCAAGATGCTCTGTCTAAACCTGTCACCTATTTTCTAAGGGTCTGTATCCCTTTGCTCCCTGCCCATCCACGTACCTGGCCAGATACATCTCGAAAGACACTATCGTGTCTGTGTCTACCACCTCTGCTGGCAACGTGTTCCAGGCACCCACCACCCTCTGCATAAAGAACTTTGCACACATATCTCCCATAAGCGTTTTCCTCATCTCACTTTGAACTCATGACCCCTAGTAATTGAGTCCTCCCACTCTGGGATGGGGTTGTGGGAAGAAAGCTTCTTGCTATCCACGTTGTCTATACCCCTCATGATTTTGTAGACCTCAATGAAGTCCCCCCTCAATCTCCGTCTTTCTAATGAAAATAATCCTAATCTACTCAACCTTACTTCATAGCTAGCGCCCTCCATACCAGGCAACATCCTGTCATCTCTTCAAGTTTAACAATCTTGCGAACACTTGTACTCCTCAAACTCGCATTATCTGCTACAATCAGCTGCCACTGAGCAATATTTTCATTTGTCCCAACTTTCTCATTGCCCTTCCATCTGAAATGTCACTTCATATTTACTGTAATGGAAGCTGCTTTTTATATTGATATACTTGCAAATTTTTGCAATTTGTAACCTGTGCTATTTTGTCTATCGGGGTTCTGGTTATAATTTGTCGTGAGAATTGAAATTTAGAATGCATTGCAAGGCCTTTAATTGCTAGGACCAATCTGTTGGGTTTTCCGGAAAGCCTGAACAAAACAGTTTCTTACTGTGTTGACAATTACTACAGATCATGAATACAAGCCTTTGAGCAAGTCACAATCGAGCCACAAAATGGGCAGAGATCTCTCACAAAAGAGGCTTAAATACTTATTTCGGGTAAATATGTGGCTTTACTCAATTAAGAACAGGTATATTTCGGAAAGGTAGCTGAATGTTCTTCTTGGTTAAATTCTGGCACATTCCAGTCCTCCCACCAGCAGACCAAGGGTCTCCATTTCATTCAGTTATTGTTTTTTTTCAACAGCACCTGCTTTGTCAGATTTGAGATTGCAAAGAGTTTGAACACTTTCCAAAAGAGTTGCAAAAGGATTTGATTAATTTTGAACATCACAAGAAGAAAAGTGTGTGTGTAAGAGAGAGAGAGAGAGAGAGAAATATTTATTTATCAGGGCAAATCCATTTCTAGTTTATCCTTACCATTTTTAAGGATGTATGAATTAAACAGACTAGATAAATTGAAGCATTTATCACAGGTTCAATTAAGTGTTTGTTTAAATGCAACAAATTGATTTAAATACTGTACAGAGGTCAGACACTCTAGTGTGCTCATGGAAAAAGGTGCAAAAGTTACGCCAATTCAAGTTAGGTGATAAGGGATTGGAATGGCTCTTGAGTACAAATAATGCAGCTGGTTGGGTACATGATTTAGGATGCCGTTAGAGGGATATGGGTCAAATGATGGCAAATGGGACTAGATTGTTTGGGATATCTAGTTAGCGTGGACAAGTTGGATCGAAGGGTCTATTTCCTTGTTGTGTAACTTTGACTCTAAATGACAACATAGGCTTGGAGGTATGAATGGTGAGACTGTGTGTACCTTTTCTGCATAAAATCACTTCGTTGCTATGGGTTTTGAAACAGACGTCTCTTTCGGAATGAGAGGAAAGATGCACAATTCTCATTTGTGGCTCACTCTCTGTCTTTATCCAGGTCTTCTATAGCAGATTTTAATTCTTGCAGTCTTTTCTAGTTGTGTACATAGGTGATGGAAATGTGGGAATGTTAGTAGTGAGCCATTCCTGATTGAAAGTGTGCCCCACTTAGTCATAGAGAGGTACAGCACAGAAATAGACCCTTCAGTCCAACTTATCCATGCTCACAGGATATCCTAAATAAATATAGTCCTATTTGCCAACATTTGGCTGATATCCCTCCAAGCCCCTTCTATTCATGTACCCATCTAGATGTCTTTTTAAATGTTATAATTGTACCAACCTCCTCCACTTCCTCTTGCAACTCATTCCATACATGCACTATCCTCTGAAAATTTTGCTCAGTTAGGTCCCTTTAAAATCTTTCCCCTTTCACCTTAAACCTGTGCCTTCTAGTTTGGAATCACCCAGCCCAGGGAATAGACCTTGCCTATTTACTATATCCATGCCCTTCATGATTTTAGAAAATTCTGTATGGTCACCCGTCAGCCTCCAATGCTCCATTGAAATTAGCCTCAGCCTATTCAGCCTCTTGCTATAGCTCAAACCCTGCAACCCTGGCAATATCCTTGTAAATCTTGTCTGAACCCTTTGAAGTTTCACGCCATCATTCCTATAGCAAGGGGACCAGAATTGCACGCAGTATTCCAAAATTGGCCAAATCGATGTTCTGTTCAGTTGCAACACAACCTGTCAACTCAATGCCCTGGCCAATAAAGACAAGCATACCAAAAACCACCTTCATAATCCTATCTACCTAAGACTCCACTTTCAACGAGCTGAGCCTGCACTCTAGGGTCACTCCCCAGGATATTATGATTAAAGATATAATTCCTGCCCTGATTTTTGTCTTTCTAATATGCACCATTCTCATTTATCTAAACTAAACTCTGTCTGCTACTCCTTGGCCTGTCTGATTTGAGGGCCTGTCTGATTTGAGGGCCTGTTGTACTCTCAGGTAACCTTCTTTGCTGTCCACTACCTCTCCTCCAATTTCGGTTTAATCTGCAGACTTATCAACCATACCTCCTAAGATCGCATCCAAATCGTTTATATAATTGAGAAAAAGCAGTGGATCCAGTGCCACGCCTAGTGGCACACTGCTGGTCAGGGGCCTCCAGTCTGAAAAGAACCCCTCTACCACCCTCTGTCTTCTACCTTTTGAACCAGCTTTGTATCCGAATGGCTAGTTCTCCCTGTATTGTGATTTAACCTTGCTAACTAGTCTACCTTGCAGAACTTGTTGAGCACCGTACTGAAGGCCATTTGTTTTTTTTTTGCACATTTCTAAAGTGGCTATAATCAAAATGTGAAATCCAGCAGTATGCCTGTGACATGTAATCACGTAATAGGGGAATCTTCTTTCTGTTGTGAAACACAATGTTGACTGAATACACAGCAAGTGGTGTTAGGTTATAAATGGCCCTCTGGTCAAACCAGGAGGTTCTTTATTACAGTCACAACTTCCCTGTCCATCTCGATTTGCTGTTAACATGAAAGCAGAAAAGTGCAGATATTTTCTAAAGTTAAATTCAGGTGGAAATATTTCACATTACACTAGTTTCACTTTGTCCCTATGTTTATCCTTATTTGCTGAGACTGTCTTATTCAGGGATCTAAATATGGTCATAAGACATCAGGACAGAAGTAGACCATTCTGTCTATTGAATACGCTCTGCCATTCTCTGAGATCATGAATGATCTCAATCCCCAACTCCCCTTTCCTGCCTTTTTTCCCCTTAATCCTTGATTCCCTCGCTGATTTCAAAATCTGTTAACTTCTGCTTTGGATATACTTAATGACCCAGTTTCGATAGCCTTCTATGGTAAAGAATTACAGTGATTCACAAACCTCTTGGAAGAAATTTGTCATCAGTTTTAAATGTTGATTCTTATTCTGAGATTATATCCTCTCATTCTAGACTTTTCCCAGAAGGGGAAAAGAATCAATCATTCCATATTTACCCTTTCAAGTTTAAGAATCTTCTATGTTTCAAAAGTGTCGCCTCTTATTCTTCTAACTTACAATTAATATAGGCCCAATTCGCTCAACCTTTCCACATGAGACAGTTCCTCCATATCTGATATCAGCACCTTTTTTGGACTACTTCCAATGCCAGTATCTCTACTCTTAGTTGATGGGCCTAAAACTGTTCACAGCATTCCAGCTGTGATCTGACTAGTGCTTTGTACAGTTCTTACAGTTTTTTTTTAGCAAAACCTACCTAATTTTATGCTACATTTCCTTTGAAATGTAGGCCAGTATTCCATATACCTTCCCTCTTACAAGTTGAACCTGAATGCTAGCTTTTTGTGATTCGTGGATGAGAACTCCCAGTTCGTGCATCGAGTAGCTTTCTGTGGTCTTTCTCTATTCTTGTCTGCTGTTAACTTTATCTTGAATGTAGGATATAAAAGATCGAGTACTTGGGGCATGTAATTACAAACGGTATGTCTCTTATTTGCATTTTCAGACTTAACAATTGTTTAAATTGCTGTTGTAAATTTTGTCCCCATGAATTCCTGCAGTTTATTTTCCGTGGGCCCCCTTGTTTAAGCAATGATATAATTTCATTGGAGGCAGTTCTAAGAAGGTTCACAAGGATGATCTCTAGTATTGAGGGATTGTCTTATGAACAAAGGCTAAACAGATTAGGGCTGTATTCACTTGAATTCAGATGAATAAGAGGTGATCTCATAGAAATCTCACAGGATTCTTAAGGGGCTTGGCAGGGTAAATGGTGAGAGGATATTTCCCCTCACGGGAGAGTGTAGGACCAGAAGGTGCAAACTTAATAAAAGGATGCCAATTTAAGATTGAGATAAGGAGTTTCTTCTCAGTGGATTTAGTCTTGGATTCCTTATTAGAGAGCTCTAGGGACAGAGTCCTTGTGTATATTTAAGGCTGAGATGGATACCCCTACTGATCAAGAATCTGTGATTACTGGGAAAGAGCAGGAACGTGGACGTGGGGGATGTTGGATCACCTACAATCCTATTAATTGGTGGAGCAGGCTTTAGGGAACCAAATGGTCTACTCCTGTTTCTATTTTTATGATGGTAACGTACCTTTTGAGAGATGTGTTCTGTCCTATTTTTCTTCATATTAGATAAATGTCAGGTGCGGTATTTTGGTAGGGTAGATCAGGGCAGGATATATAGACCTTTTTAATGAAATGGTCCTGGGGAGTGTTGCCGAACAAAGACCTTTAGGGTGCAGGTTCATAGTTCCTTGAAAGTGGAGTTGCAGGTAGTTAGGACAGTGAAAAAGGCATTTGGTATGCTTGCCTCTGTTGGTCAGTGCATTGAGCATGGAAGTTGCGAGGTCATGTTACAGTTGTGCAGGATGTTGGTTAGGCTGCTTTTGGAACACTGTTTACAATTCTGGTCTCCCTGATCTGGGAAAGATGTTGTGAAACTTGAACGCGTTCAAGGTGGCTAAGCGTGGTATGGTAGCTTAGTGGTTAGCACTGCTTCAGTGTCAGAGACCCAGGTTCAATTCCAGCCTTGGACAACTGCCTGTGTGGAGTTTGCACATTCTCCCTGTGTCTGCTTGGTTTCTGCTGCGTTCTGTGGTTTCCTCCTGCAGTCCAAAGATGTGCAGGTTAGGTAGATTGGCCATGCTAAATTGCCCACCTTGTCCAGGGATGTGTAGGCTAGATGGATTAGCCATGGCAAATGCAGGCTTAGAGATAGCATTGGGGGCTGGATCTGGTTGGAATGCTCTTCAGAGCATTGGTGTGAACTCTGAGCCAAATTGCCTGCTTCCACATAAGGTTCTATTTTTTAAAAAAAAAATTTTAAAAGGATGTTGTCAGGGTTGGAGGATTTGAACTATTGAGAGTGGCTGAATAGTTTGGAGCTAAGGGTGACTTTGTTAAAGTTTATAAAATTGTGAGCATGGATAGGATTAGTAGTCAAGGCATTTTTTCCCTAGGGTAGGGGAGTCCCAACTTTGGAGGGCATTGAAGTGAGAGAGGGGGAAAATTTCGAAAGGGACCTAAAGCACAACTTTTCACAAGCTTGGAATGAGTCGTCAGAGGTGGTGGTGGAGGCTGATACAATTGCAACATGTAAAAGGCATCTGGGTGGGTATATGAATAGGAAGAGTTTGGAGCAGTTTGGGCCAAATTCTGGCAAATAGGACTAGATTAATTTAAAATCTGGTTGGCGTGGATGAGTTGGACTGAAGGGTCTGCTTCCATGCTGTACATCTCTGTGACACCACCCCATCTGCAAGAGCTGCACGGTGCTGAAATATATTTGGTCAACAGCTTTTGAATTCTCCCTGGGTTTTTTAAAATGAGACAAAATCATGAGTAGGGTGAGTTAGGACTCACACAGACTCGGGCAGGCTTTGAGTTTTGTTTTCAGTTGGAGAGAAGCTTTTTGCTGGCTGGAAGAGTGACATCTTAGACATCGAGCCTTCTTCTCAAAAATCAGAAGGGGCAGATTGCTTCTTCTGGACTGGAAAAAGATAGCATGTGACAATCATAACTGTTTTGTTGAATTGTATTTTTCTCAAAGGGCGTGTTTATGGGATACTGCTTATATTGGACTAGTGGTTCAATAATATATTATCTTGTTCACTGTTTCAATAGAGTTGTAAAGTTGTGCTAATTCTCTTTTTTTGTATTTTGACTGTGTTCTAAGAATAAAATATGATTTGACTAAAGGCTAGTGGCAGACCAATCAAATCATATCTTGAACACAAGATCTCACACTTGTGTTTAGTTAAAAACAAAAGTTAGGGTCTAGGGGATCATAATACTTTTTTGGGGTGGGTGATGGATGGTTGGTGGTCCACAGCCATTTCTTGTGGTAGAAATCTTTGTGATGCAATTCTTGAAATCTTGGGCACTAGCACAGTCACAGTACTTTTTCCAAATGTGTGTTCTTGATGTTTGGGTATAGAAACTGTATTCTGTTCCCTTCAACTCTCCATTAGAATTTTAAGGTCGATTGCAGTGTCTCTCTTTTAACATAACTGGGATGAGCTCAATCAATGCAAACAAGGTTTGGGCCTCAATGTTTCTGGTCAGCATGACTGAGTTACTTGCTTGCTTAAATAGTTAGATATTTTGTGGAGGATTGTGTTACACAAAACATAATTTAAATTTATTAAAATGCCAGTCTTGTCTGGCAATATAGCAGTAGTATGTAGGTGGAGCACTGAATTGTGTCCTTCATTGTGCGAATTATATCTCTTGTTATACATATCCACAGCATTAAAGAACATGCATTTTGCATGTTGAAATCAAAGTCATTTAATTCCTGTTTATTTTTCCCACCTAAAAGTCCCGTTGAAAGAATAACACTTTGTTTTCCTGGACAATGCAGTTGGCCTCACCTGTGCCACAGTCCACTATGGATGAAAAGTCAGGTTCACTCAAAGGAAAAGGTTTAGTTGCTTTTGATAAGCAGAATCCTTTGACAATCGTAAAAGCACAAAAGCAGAACCAAAGCATTCAGTTTGAATACAAGGATTCTGCGGGTTGTACTTGAATATACGCTTAACTGCTTGCACTATCTCTTTCACGTTTTGTCTCAGTCATATTTTTGAAGTATATCTGAGCCTACCTAGTTCTTATGGAGTAATATTGCTTATGTCTGGAGCCGTTGATATGTGGAGAGTAAGAGAAAATGGGGAGAGAGTTTATGAAGGTCACTCGAGCATTATCGGTATTAATATTCACAAGTATTGTGGCAGGTTGTATTCATATTGGAAGTTTTATATTTAAGCTTTGACTTTTTTCCTTCTGAAAAGCCACAGTAAGCCAAAAGTATGCAGTCTGTTAATATTACTTATTAAATTATTTTTAGTTAGGGCAGCAGGGTGGCTTAGTTGTTAGCATTGCTGCCTCACCGCATCAGGGACCTGGTACAAGTCCATCTTGGACTGACTCTACACATTCTCCCCATGACTGCATGGGTTTCCACCACATAATCCAGTTTTCTGCCACAGTCCAAAGATGTACATGTTAGGTGAATTGGCCATGCTAAATTGCCATCTAGGGATGTTCTGAAGAAGGCTCACCAGACCCAAAACATTAACTCTCTGTTTTTTCCTTCACAAATGCTGCCTGACCTGCTGAGCTTTTGCAGCAACTTTGTTTTTGCGTCTAGGGATATGTAGATTAGGTGGATTAGCCATGGAAAATGTAGGATTACAGGGATAGGGTTTTGGGGTGCGTGGGGTGCAGGTGGTAAGCTTGGACAGGATGCTGTTCGGAGAATTGGTGTGGACTTGTTGGGCCAAATAGTCTGTTTTACGCTGTAGGGATTCCTATGATCTATGGTTTACTAATGTTCCCCTTTTAAGCAAGTAAAATAGACTTTCATTTCTGTTTTAGCTGAAGATAATTTGAGAACAATAAACATAACCAGTGGGAAAATTCAGTAACTTTTTTTTTCTTGGCTGATTCTTTATGTATCTGGATATGCACTTCACCCATTAAGTACTTACACTTAGTCTGTTGGGAATCTTTGAGAGGCTGAGATGGAGTAAGCCTTCTTCCTGAAGTGTTACCTTTATTTATAGCTTCACAGATGCTGCTTGATCTGCAAAGTTATTGAATTTTCGTTTTTGTTCTTGTTTGATTTCCAGCGTCAACACTATTCTGTCCAATGTGTCCTACTGTTCTCTGCTTGCTTTATTTCCTTTCATCTTGCATGGACCAATGCTCTAATCCTCAATTACTGTTTGTAGCACTGAGTTCTACATTCTGCTATTTGTGGGTAAAGATTCTTCTGGTTGCCATAATAGTCATTAATGGATTTCTTACATTCATGATTCTTTGCTTCATTTTGCTCATTAAGTGGAAGCACTAATCCCTTTTAAGCTAGAAAAGATTTAAATTTGGAACAAAGTTGATATATTATATATGGAGCTTAATTTAGTAAAATTAATACAGACATAAGTTGCCATTTTTTGAGAACGAAATTAATGCCCCAAAATATATATGCAAGTGACACAAATCCACAGAGTGAAGCTTCAGTATGAGGTGAATTTTCTCCCATAGTATGAGCTGACGGGAAGGAAGTTGGCTGAAGAGAATTAGCGTATAACACGTTAATATGCTAGGGCATTTTAAGATCAAGAATGAAATGGTGTTGGGTCTGTAAAAGAGCATAAAGCTGGATAAGTCCCCAGGGCCAGATGGTATCTACCCTAGGGATTAGTGAGAGAAGCAAGAGAGGAGATTGCTGAGGCCTTGACCAAAATCTTTTGGGATCTTTCTAGTGACTAGCGAGTAGCTAATTTTGCTCCTCCGTTCAAGAAGGGAACTAGGAAATTATAGACTGGTGAGTCTAATATTGGTGGTTGGTATGCTATTGGAGAGAATTCTTAGGCATAGAATTTTTGTGCATTTGGAAAAGCATAGCTTAAGTATGGCTTTGTGTAGGGCAGGTCACGTCATAGTAACTTGATTGAATTTTTCGAGGAGGTGATTGAGGGTACTTTGGTGGATGCTGTCTATCTGCATTGTGTCAAGGCTTTCAACAGGGTTCCTCATGGTGGTTTGTGGATGATACAAAGATCAGTGGAGTTGTGGATAGTGTAGAAAGTTGTCAAGGGATACAGCAAGATATATATCCAGTTACAGATATGGGCAGAGACATGGCAGATGGAGTTTGATCTGTGTGAGGTGCTGCACTTTGGGAGATCAAATATTAAGGAAGAGTGTATAGTTAATGGCAGGACCCTGACAGCTTTGTATGGAAGAATCTTGGGGTTCAGGGCCATAACCTCCTGAAAGTGGCCATTGGAATTGAGTACCAGAGTCAGGATGTCAGATTGCAACTTTATAAGACTTTGGTTAGGTCCCACTTAGACTATTGCATTCAATTCTGGTCTCCACAATCCAGGAAAGATGTGCTGGCTTGATGTGATGCTGCCTGAATTAGCGGGTATGAGCTGTAAGGAGAAGCTAGAAAAGCCTGTTTTCTCTGGAGCGACGAAGGCTTGATAAAGTCATAGACTTCTATGAAATGCATAGATATGGTTGACAGTCAGAATCTTTCGGAGATCACGAGACTGCAGATGCTGGAGCCATTCAATACAATGTGGAGCTGGAGGAACACAGCAGGTCAGGCAGCATCAAGAGAAGCAGGAGAGTTGATGTTTCAGACCTGGCCTCCTGATGTAGGGCCTAGGTAAAAATCTTTTTTTTTTCCCCCAGAATTGAGATGTCTAATACCATGCATTTAGGGTGAGAGGGGGAAAGATAATGGAGATGCAGGGACAAGCTTTCCTACAGAGCATGGTAGGAGTCTGGAATATGCTGCCAGAGGTGGTGGAGGCAGATATGATAGGGATGTTTTAGGGACTTTTAGATAATCACATTTTATGCAAGGAATAGACAGATATGGACCAAGGGCAGGCAGAAGAATGAATTTAATTTGGCAGCACAACATCATGGGACAAAGAGCCCATTCTTGTGCTGTACTGTTCTATGTTGTATAACTCTGATAACACAACTTTTTTAAAAGGGCAAATGAAAAACACCCTATCGGCTGATCGTCTGGAAAACAAAAGATTGAATTTCGTGAATTCCCAAAGTCAACCAGTTCCTTGACAAAATCAGATTGCTGGAGACTGATGTAGGCCTTCTAAACAAGGCTTTGATTTGGATGGAAATCAAAGACTTGGAACAAATTTGGAAAATGATCACAGTTCAACTATTCAGAATTTACAAGGTAGACAAAATACTGAAATGTGGAAACTGTATGTTTCAGCCAGGAGAGGATTTGAGGAAAGCAAGGTTTGGCTTTATTGTAAGCTTTTGGAGATGTTTTTTCCTCTTTTTTTTTGTAAACAAAAACCAAGGCCAGAAATGGTTGATTAGTAACACAGCACAGGGTCCTGTAATCTGTTCTATCTAGGGTTTTTAATACTTAAAGGGCATTAAATCCCATATCTTGTATACCTAAAAGTTTTTGTTATGGATTTTTTAAAAGAAGTCACTTGACTTTCTGTATTCACCAGGAAGTTTATAGCCCATTTAACTGTTGACCTCCTTCCTTGGAAAAATCTAATTTAATCTAGAAAGTGTTTAAAAAGTTTGATTATCATCCAGTTTTTCATATAGTGCATAGGTATGTAGTCCCAACACTTGATGGCACAGCGATTTGACACTTTACATCACTAGATCAGTAGTCAAATTACTGACTCTGCTCTGCTTTTTGTGGACTTTTTCCAAGTTGTAACATCAATTCCAATATTGTAGCTGTTCTGGTAAAGCTTGACTAGGAGCATAGCTACTCGTGGAGCTCAAGTCTTCGGTTCAGGCATATCATAATGTCTGAAGCCAGTAGTATTTGAATGTGGGCCTGTCAGTTCAGGGGTAGGGACACTAAAACACTGCAAATAGAGCCCCCACATCTTCACTGTGACAACTCTGATACTGTCATGACAATATCCTTAAAGTATCCAGTGTCTTCAGTTGCTGCTTATTATTATGTGAGGTGAATCAAGTTGGCTGAATTGACTGGTGTATGGTGATCGGGACCTTGGAGGGAGATCAAGCTGAATGATATGCTTGAATGTTCTGGGCTTGTCTTTTGCGCAGGCATTCTTTTTTGTGTCATCATGAAATGGGTTTTTTTAAAATATGGCATCTTGCTCATGCTGGGTGTTTTAATTGCCCGCTACTTTATTATTTCATGTGTGTTACCAGATGGGTAGTAGAATTTGTAATGAATTCAAATTTATGAAGGATCAAAAATCGGTGGCAGACCAGGAAACATTTTGTTTTTCTAGACGTAATCATGCTGTTGAAGATCTCAGCAGCAACAAGACAATTGAGTATGGTTCATGTTGGCATTCTGTCATATTTTCTTCTGTCTAGAGAGTGGCACTGCTGCCTCACAGTGCTGGAACCCAGGTTCAATTCCACCATTTGATGACTGTCGGTGTGGAGTTTGATTTCCTCTCTCTTTCCCCCACCCCCCCCCCCCCCCCCCCCCCACCCCCACGTGTTTGTGTGTGTTTCCTCCCACAATCTAAAAATGTGCAGGCTAGGTGGCTTGGCCATGCTAAATTGCCTGTAGTGTTCAGGGATGTGTAGGTTAGGTGGGTTATAGGAGATGGGTCAGGGTAGGATGATCCAAGGGTTGGTGTGGACTTGTTGGACTGAGGGGCCTGTTTCCACACTGAAGGGATTCTATTGCAGTGCTGGAAGGATGTCCTTTTTTTTTTAAAAAACAAATTGCTATTTTTCATCATTAATATTGAAGGAAATGCAGTAAGGTTATTTAGACCATTTAGAATCTAAGCTGAGCGTAAATATTGAAGTTAGTTAAAGGTTTGAAATGTATTTTTAATATTCAGAGAATGTTTAGAATATATGGCTGCCAGTAGTTCATTTAGATCAGGACCGTTCAATAACTGCAAGTCTCCTTTTTTTATCTGTTTCTACTTGAGAAACCTAAATCTTGGCTGTTAATGATTGGAGATATCCGAATTATTTTTTTTCTTTGAAGTAGGCAATAACAAAGCAGCATTGAAAAATTAATGCAATGAATATTACCATTTCATACTGTATCCAGTATCAAAGTATGAAGGAAATCTTGTTAGTTTTACAAAGATATAAAAATTCTGAAAAATCTAAGAAATTCCAGGTCACTGATGTTGAAAAACAGCCTTTTTTCTTTGTAGCTAAATTGGGGAGATCTGTTTTGGAACAGGTTCTTTCTACACTTTTAAATAAGCCCACCTGGAAACATTTGCAGTCCTTATAGCAATGGTGCGCTCACATTTCTGTTGGTTAGGGAAGTTAAAGATACTGCCACAGTATTCATAAAGGAATAGTGGATAATATGTCATTAGTTTGGCAGGAGTTCTGATCAAAATCACAACTTTGTCATTGCCTCAGATTGTTTCTTGATAGGCAATCTTAATAGCTTGTGGAATTTTTTTTTAAGTCAACCCCTGCCAGATGTTCTTATGGGTTAAATGACGTTCTTTAAAACTGTTGCATTTCTAATTGAAATTACTCAGAGGAGATAGTGAAGGAAAATATGCATACATTTTTAAATTCTACTTTACATGTATGTTATTGTGTTAAAGAATGTAGAACGGTATAGCGTAAGAACAGGTCCTTTGGCCCACCATTATGCTGTTAAAATTTACCAGCTGGCTAACAGTTATAATCTAAGTCCAACATCATTATTATTTGCCCCACTAATTTTCATATCATTTGGCAGAATTACTGGTCAACCCCCAATTGTTTGTATATACTACAAACAGCATAGGGCCTAACAATGATCCCTGTGGAATGCATTGGACATTGGCTTCCAATTACACGAACACCCCTTGACCAGATGCTTCCTGCCGCTCAGCCAGTTCTAGATCCAATTAGCCAAGTTTTCTTGGATTCTATGGACTTTTACCTTTATCAGACTTCCATGTGGGACCTTATCCAAAGCCTTGCTGAAGTCCAATTAAAGCGTATCAGATTCATTGCCCTCATCTACACACCTGGTCACCACCTTTGAAAAATTCAATCGGATTGTCATAGACAGCCACAACTTAACAAAACCATGCTAACTATGTTTGATTAATCCTTGCCAGTCCAGATTAATTCTCTTCCTCAGAGTTGCTTCCAATAGTTTTCTCACCACCTGAGGTTAGACTGACTGGCCTGTAGTTTTCTGGCTTATCCCTTGTTTCCTTATTGAATAATAGTTGTGCATTGGCTGTCCTCCTGTCCTGTAATACTTCTCCTATGGCCAGGAGGAATTGAAAACTATTGCCAGTGCCTTTGCTGTTTCCTCCCATGTCTCACTAAACAGACTGGGATGTATTTCATCCACGAGGCACGAATGGGAAGGTTTGAATTTTTTTTTTGAAAAGCAAAGATTGAGGTGATTTACCGAAGCTTTCCAAGATGGAGAGGTTTTAGTAGGGTGTATGGAGCAGGTTGATGACTAGAGATGATTGATCCAAAAGCATTGGAAGAGACCTCATCCCACCATCACTACCCTGCCCGGACTATTCTACCTTTTCAAAGGTGGCAAAGCTGATTCAAATAATAATTGGTGGATAGTTAGTGGATACTTGTAGATTATCAGAAATAGCCAGGAATGGATTCATTCAGGTGTGAATTCAAAAATTATCTTATTAAATGACAGAGCAGGCCAAAGGGGCAATAGCTTATACTTCTTGTAATTATATATTTGTACTCTAAGATGAGGAATTTGCAGTGTTATGGGCAAAATATATGCAAAACTGTTTCTAAGTGCCATAATGCTCTGACCATCTTTTTAAATGTTTGTGCTTCTGTAGGGTATAGCAAATTATGGTCAAAAGTTATTCTTGCAAAGTAGAAAGACATGAAATGGGATTTGAATTATGCAAACTATTTTACTGCGCTGATCATGTTGATACTTTTCTTACCATTGCGTAGCAATGTTTTTAAATTGCATAGAGAGGTTAAACGGAAGGTGAAAAAGGAGCCCCGGGTGGAGCTGGATGGGAAAATATTGTTTGAGTTTTGTTGTAGTAGTTTGATGTCTATTGAATATTAGTTCTTTAACTTTTAGCTTGGATACTTGGTTATTATGAAGGATTTAGTGGAAAGGTGCTTGAAATGTTGAACTCTTGATATGTTCTTTTGGTAAAGGGAGAAAATGAAGTTTGAAGGTTGTGTCTGAAAATAAATATTGGTAGAACCCTTCCTTTCGAAGGGGAAGAAAATGGTAAGCCAGGTAACTCTTTGGACTGACCAACCTCCTCCAACATTGCCCATTGTGACGTTCTATCTGTAATCCAAATTCTTTGAAACAGTTATTTATAATTTCTAATATCTGGCAAGCAGGCTAGTTGATTTAAAATGTATAATTTTGCGATCTACACTCTGATATAGATTTTCAGATATGCTTGTGTAGGTAGCTGTCTTGGAACTGCACATGACTCAAGGAGGACATAGCCACAAAATAATTAGATTTTGGATGAAACTCAACACTGAAAAACGCAAAATGGTCGATCTTGAGAGAAAAGGAGAGGAAATGTGCGTTTTTGAATTTACACCTTCTAAAGAAGTGGAGGAGTAGAGAGAGTTAAGAGTTAAAATGTACATTTTTTTTTAAAAAGGGTGAGGTGATCAAGATAATATGATTAGGTTTTTAAAGGAGCACTGGAATAATTGCTTTTGTACTGAATGGCCCTATTTTTAAAAAAAATCAAATAAAATTAAAATTCATACTTTGCTTAGATGAGGGATAAATTTACAGTGACCTTTTTGTAGTATTCATTGTATGAGGATAAATATCCAAGCCTGGAGGATTATATGAGAGATTTATTGGGGTGATACCAGGGATGAAAAGATTTAATTGCAAAGAAAAATATTGCGCTTCCAGTAGAATTTGATTGAGCTCTTTATCTTCCAATCTCCACTTAAGACTAAAGGGGATTTGATGGGAAAGTAGTGAAGAACATTTTCTAGTTCAAGAATGAACAGACAGTAGGATTTTCTTTTGAAGGTTAAGAAATGGGTGCATTTGCCATTCACTCTTTTAGAAGCTATTGATCCACAAGAGACTTATATGCAAACTGGTTAAATGTTTGAAATTTAAAGATTTGTGTGGGGGGGCGAGGACAGGGCGAGAGCTGGGGACATGGACTATTAGTTGTAAAATTCTATTGGGTTTAAAATTAAAATAACTTACGGAAATTTATAGATCACTCAGCCTTGGAAAGAGGTTTCTGGAAAAGCTCAGCAGGTCTGGCAGCATCTGTGGAGGAGAAAAGAGAGTTAACATTTCGGATCCGGTGGCCCTTCCTCAGAACCGTTCTGAGCAAGGGTCACCGGACCTGAAACGTTAACTCACTTTTCTCCTCCACAGATGCTGTCAGACCTGCTGAGCTTTTCCAGCAACTTCATTTTGGTTCCTGGTTTACAGCATCCACAGTTCTTTTGGTTCTTGGAAAGAGAAAGGTAGTTTTAATGTTTTGGTTAGGACCTTTTTAAAAGAACGATGATAGAAAAAGTTACTTCTGAGTTGTTAATCTGTCTCTTTCAGATGCTGATGGCACTGCTGTGAATTTACAACTTTGGTTTGAGATTTCTTGCGTTCATCATTTTACTTTATTTCCTTTTTTTTCTTGTAAAATTTGAAATAAATGGCTCTTGGATGATATTAAATTATTCCAGTTGTGATTTGATCACTATTAGAATAATAACACAACCTAATTGTAAGTTGTCGAGAATTTCGAACCTAAAAAGAATAAACACTGATAAATCTCAACAGAAACTATTTCACTTCTTTTAAATCTATATGTAGCTGTGTTTTCATATGTTGTATTTTTTTTATTATCAAGAGAGGGAGGGGGAAGAGAATTGAGATTCTCATTTTTCTCCCTTTACAGGCCCCTCTCCACGGCGAACTGGGCCACGGTCTTCTCCACATCTACTATCAGGAGGTGAGATTGAAGCAGGGTGAGCCAAACTACGTTACTGTAGTCTTTTCCCTTTTGCAGACTGCTGTAGAATGTACCCTGTAATAGGAAGCGTGGGGCACCCTGGGCTCTGGCATTCTCCACGACTTTAGCTAACTGACTGACTATATCAGATAATAACCTGGTAGGGCCATTTCAAGCAGGGACAGACAGATAGGATTGGTTCTTCCAGTGATGCCTCATTGATCATTGTTTAGATAATTGTTGTAAATGCCGTGAGCTGTTTTCAGTGTATGTATATTAATATTTGTTTGTGTGGAAATATCTTTACTGACAAATATTGATGGAGCCCAAAACTAAATTGGTTCCAAGATAAGTTTTGAAGTTTGTGTAGTCTTGGTGAGCAATAAAGCACTTTTATTGGTTTGTCACTGGTGGAGTTTAATGGGTCAAATTTTGCTATAGCATGTAGTAAAAGGACATTTGTGTTAAATGTAACTGCTGTATTCTTCAGCTCATTTTTCTCCCTACAAAGTCACTGGCAGTAAGCCAATGAGACACAATAGTAAAAGAACCAGGTTGTCTTGAGTCTGAGTGCATAGGGCAACTGACATTGGATCTGATATCCTTGACTAATCAATTGAGAAATAAACATAGGAAGAAGTGTGCATTAGCGAAGGTGAATTTGATGTTAGACCAGCTATATAAAAAATAGTGGGAAGAAATGGATTGTGAGACAGAGAAAACAAAAGACGTCGGAAAGCAAGAAACGAATCTAAGCTTTTAAATTGGTCATTCTAGGAATGACTCTTGCTTTTGTAATAGTTGTCTTTCTCTGCAGACAAAGTTGACTAGCAGTAATGAGCATATGTTGACATTAAAAGGTTATTGAGGAAACTAATTAAATATTTGACAGATTTTGTGTAGTGGAAGTTTGTTTATAGTACAATTCGAGATGGCACTAATCTGCTTTTGGTGCAAGGCTTTCATGGCCCCCAAAATAAGTAAAACTTAATTTTTCTGGTTTAAAATGGGGAGGGGTGTATCGGAGTTTTCTTCATAACATAGTTGAAGTATAATGAAGTTTAACTTTATTAATCCCAGCTCCACATTATAACGAACCACCAATGTATCAACCACGAAAGTACTGTACAGGCAGATCAACATGTGTTACAGGTGAGATGGTGAAATGCTGGCATTAGCCTCACCGTTATTTTTCACAGAAAATTCTGGCCCATTATTTTGCTTGTTCTGAAAATAGTAAAACTGTACAGTTGCATAGCCTGACATTATAGTCTCTCAATAATCCTTTTGGATGCAAGTAGTCATTTTTACATGAAACTTAATAAACCTGTCCATAGTAAAAATTTATGCAAATTTAGCCAAAATATATACTGATTTCTGGCTCTATAAAGATTTCCCAAAGTATTTTTTGAAGTATTTAATGATTCAAAAAAACTGAGCCTTTTAAATCCAGGGTGGAAATGACCGCCAATGTTAGCATTTTAAATGTTATGATTACAATGTTAGTTTGTAAAAGAAAATTATTGAAGAAGTGGATTAAGTATTTTATGAACAAGTTAGGTATTTGTCAGCATCTGTTTCCCCATGTATTGGCTAAATGCTGATTCAAGTATTAAGTATCAAGGAATGGCCTCCAATAACAAGGTTGGAATGTGCTAAGTGTGGCTCTTAATGTGGGTATGCTGATTTCAACTGGAACAGTGGATGGCATACTGCTCTCTTTCAGTGATTTGGATTGAAAGAAGGAAAATTGCCAAAATTTCCACTTCTTTTAAGGCAGAATTGTATATTGAAGTCTGTCTTCCTTCAGCTGATTTGCTGCAATTTAACTTTTCAGAATACTGCCCTTTCATGAAGTGAGACTTTTGTCCATTTTCAGGAGGAAGCTCCTTCTGAAAGACGACAGCTCTGTGCATCAGCTACACTAACAAGCAGTGACCACCACTGTAAAAATGCATTCAGCAATGGACCCACACATTTAGGCATGTCCAGGATTTTGCTAGGACCCAGTTGATGGGCCACAAGGAGGATGGAGGTGTAGCATTGTTGGTTGGGCAGGGTAGAAATTGTGTGGAGGCCCCTCTGTAATTGAATACCTACATAAGGGCTTTGGTTAGATCACATTTGAAGGTTTGGACAGGATAGCAGTGCCCTAATTTACAGGTTCCCCCTTTTTATGCTTTCTTACTTTTAAAATTGAGTCTTTGATCTCCAGTAAGTTTACCATTTGAGAAAGGTGAATATAGATTGACGACAAGATTGTTCCTGATTTGATGCCTCTGATTGAATAGCTTGACGGGAGCAGTCTAGAGTCACATGAATACCAGCAGCTATTTTCTATTATTTAGAAAGTCATTTTCATTGTCTTGTATATTCAGGAACGCAAAAGAGAAAGTGGTGATTGGAATCAAATGATAATAAGCACCAAATGGGTTTCTGGCTAATATGCCTTTTGATTTTGTTCTGCACTATTTTGTGCACAAATGTTGTAGCATTTAGGATGATGGTTTCAGGACATTTTTTCATTGTTCTAGCACAAGGCTTTCTGCCAATTTTGTTAAGTGGATTTCTTTTAAGCAGAAAAACGAAGCACAATTACAGAAAATGTTTCCATTGACTTCACTACTTCAAGAAAATAGTTTTAAAAAAAACATCATGGCAGCTTAAAAGATTTAGTGCACAGCACAAATAAAGCTCTTGCATAATCCTTCCCTGATTTATCTCCTGCCAGTACCTATGACTCCTTCATTGGATAAGCTCAGCATTTTTTCAGTAAAATCATGCATCATAAGGGAGTCAGATTCTTTAAGTAATAATCTGCTTGGGTTTTAACTTGGCTGTGTGCAAATGAATGCATAGGGCATTCTGCCCTTCCATCAGTAATCCTGTTTATTGTTGGAAATATATTCAGTGATCAAATACAAGCCCTTTTCTGTAAAGCTCCATACTTCAGCAAAGTTTTTGTACCATTCATAATGAATTTTGTTTTGGATGAAGTAAATATCTTAAAGCTTGTGACTAGCATGCGCAAGTATTTATTACAAATACTTGTGTTTAGCATTTCTGCCAGTCTTGCACTTCATTCTTGTGAATAAGATTTTTTTAAGCAGTCTTTATACATAAATTTTGCCCTTGACGAGAGATTTATGGTTTAATAATGGTTACTTGAATCAACCAGAAAAAAAAGTGGTGTTAAAAGCTAAGATGAATATAGTATTTTTTAATTATATAGTCTATTTCATAACAGTCTGTTTCCTAATCATTACACTTTGGCATCATTTAGATTTTCCTGATGAAATGGGCATGATTTTTTTCTGCTTAATGTTTTCGGAAGTTGTCTGCATTGAGAGTTCAAGTACCTTCGTTTTCTTCCTTAGTGGTGAAATGTTTTGCCTTTTACAAATTTGTAATTTTCAACGTTAATTATTCACCATACTAAAAATCTTCCTCCCTAGTTATGTCCAAATAAAACACATTTTGAGGTACCACTATCATGTTAGTCACTTACCTGCTCCACTGCGTGTGTCAGGGAAGAAAACATCACCTAATAAAACACAGAAAATGTGATCAAACTTACCATAAAATTTGCTCAACAAATCTGTCTCTCTCTTTCCCTCCCTCACAAACATCACAATGCACTCAGCCTGGCCTTGAGCATCCTGAACTATGGGTGCACCAGATCCCATCACCTGCCTAGAGGAAGAAACCATTTTATTTTGTCCATCACCAATGCCACAGGAATCAACTAGTAACGAATAATTTCTTTGAAGTACTGTTGCTGAAGGTCAGAGGTAATGTTTTCATAAGTTTTAAGTTCTTACTGTTGCATGTTTTTCACAGTGCTCCCACTAAAACAGTCATGACATGTTCAATGTAAAATGTTGGTGGTCAAACTAAAGGGAATTGAAACTTCATCTTTAATTTCAAAGATGTATTCATGAAGATTCCATCTTGTGAAATTTTTCTGTCTTTAGGTCATTTAACATACATGCCATTCAAAGAGCACTTGTTAATTTTTTTTTTTCTCCGTTCATCAGGTTGTGTTGGCATTTTATTAGCAGACACTGAAATAATGGAATGTTGTTTAAAAGATCCACGCGATTCAGAAAGGTAGATTGATTGATTGACCAATGGTGTGTTTCTATATTAATTTTTCAGAATTTTAGTTTTGAATTCAATTAATTGCAAGGCACTTTGTGTTCCCCTTCTTCAAGTTGTTGTATTGAGTCAGAAATGACATCACTGAAATGGTAAAATTCCGAAAGCGGCCCTAAATATAAATTATAAAATATAATTTGGATTCATGTTAGCCTCTATGTTAGCAATATTTTGTAGAGCTTGGGAGCCTATTAAAACCAGTTAGCCTAACATCTGTGCTGGGGAACTCATTGAAGGCTATAATGAAGGATAGGGTAACTTATCACCTTGAAAATTTTGGTCAATGAGGGAGTCAGCATGGTTTCATGAAGGGTAGGTCACGCCTGACAAACATCATCTTTTTGAATAGGTGACTGAGGTGGTGGACAGAGGTAAGTCAATGGATGTTGTTTATCTGGACTTCGAAAAGGTTTTTGATGAAGTGCATACCAGACACTATTGGCCAAGTTGGAACCCTGAGAAATTGATAGCCAATTACTGATACAGGAAACTAATTGAATAGTAGAAACGGTTAAAATAATGGTTAAGTACTCAAATTGGCAGATCATAACAAGTGGTATACTGCAGGGATCTGTCTTGGGTTCTCAATTAGGTACTCTTAAAGACTTGGATAATGACATAATGAGTCAAATATCCTAATTTGCTGATGACCCAAAATTGGGCAGCATTGTAGACAGTGTTGCCAACAACATAAAATTACAAAGGGCATTTTTAGGTGAATGGGAGAGGCTATGGCGGATTGATTTTTCACTTACATAAGTGTGAGGTTATCTATTTTGAATGGAAAAAGGATAGATCAGGTTTTTTTTGAGAAGCACATAATTAATGCATTAGATAAACAATGGGATTTCAGGGTTCAGGTGCATAATTCTTTAAAATGCCACACTGGTGTAGAAAGTGGTCAAGATGGCTTATGAAATGTTAACCTTCATATTTAAAAGGCTGGAGTGTACCGACAGAGACATTGATTTGCAGTTGTGCAAAACGCTGGTTAGACCCCACTTAGAGTACTAAGAGTGGATCTGGGCACCATACATAGAACATAGAACAGTACAGCACAGAACAGGCCCTTCAGCCCACAATGTTGTGCCGACCATTGATCCTCATGTATGCACCCTCAAATTTCTGTGACCATATGCATGTCCAGCAGTCTCTTAAATGACCCCAATGACCTTGCTTCCACAACTGCTGGCAACGCATTCCATGCTCTCTCAACTCTGTGTAAAGAACCCGCCTCTGACATCCCCTCTATACTTTCCACCAACCAGCTTAAAACTATGACCCCTTGTGCTGGCCATTTCTGCCCTGCGAAATAGTCTCTGGCTATCAACTCTATCTATGCCTCTCATTATCGTGTATACCTCAATTAGGTCCCCTCTCCTCTTCTTTTTCTCCAATGAAAAGAGACCACGCTTAGTCAACACATGATGTTTTGGTCCTGGAGGCAGTTCAGTGCAGATTTAAAAGGATGATAGCCGGACTTCAGGGGTTAAGATATAAGGAGCGATTAGACCTTTATTCTCTAGAATTTAGAAGCGAAGAGTGATCTAACTGAGATTTTCCCAATATTTATGGGGAAAGGCAGGGTAGATTTAAAGAAAACTATTTCCACTGGCTGAAGAATCTACAAGCAGGGACCATTGTCTAAGAATTAGGACCCGGCCATTCAACAATGATGTTAGAAAGCACTTCCATGCACAGTAGTAGAGATTTAGGACTTTCTTCTTCAGTGGTCGATGCTAATTCAATTGTTAAATTTAAATCAGAGACCTTTGTTCATTAAGCAGGACTACAAAGGGATATGGTCCCAGATCAGGCATGTAGAACTAGGCCACAGATCAGCCTTGATCTTACTGAATGGCAAAGCAGGCTTAAGGATTTGAGTGGCCTAGTCCTGTTCCTATGTGCGTCAGCGCTTCAAACATTTAAAGAAGACATTTAATTAAGTACGTGTACAAAAGCATGTCAAAATGACATTAACAACACCAAAATTGTTATGGCAGTCTTAACAGTAGAACTGTCTTTCCTGTGCTATCATGTAGGTGTCTTGCTATGATGTGTAGTTCTAAACTTTGATGTGCAATACTGCTTAGGATTTACAAAATTAGAGACAGGTGGGTTAAAAAGTAGAAGTTCCCATAACAAATCAGTGAACAAGGCACCTTTTGAAGATGCATTTCTCTATTTCATGGTCAGGCAAAAAGAGTTAACTTGAAGTTTAATCATCACCTGATGAAGATATCTAATTGAATTAACCTGGAGGAAGAGATTATTTAATAACAAAATAATGTGGAGACATTACACAATTATGCTTTTATTAAGTAAGTTTCAAATGGAAAGGTCCTCCCAGATGTCAATTGAAGATCTTCATACTAGTTAATATCTGAAAGACTAAGCTGATTTTATGACGTCAAGAGTTCAACGTAGATAATGGGATGTCGTGGGCACGGGATTGTAAACAGATATTTCTACTTAATTTTGACTTTCTAGGTAAAAAAATTGAGATCTCATGGCTGTGATCAAACTTTTTTGATGTTATATTTCATATTTCTTTTTCAGTGGCTTTGAGTAAGTGTTTGCCACTAACCCTAACAAATCCTATGAATTGATGACTTAATTTAGATTAAGTAGACTTGTTACTGCGCTAAATGTTATGCAGTGTATGAAATTGGTATTTTGCGGTTGATTGACAGTTGACGATCATGTTTTACGTAAGATATTTTTCTTACATAATTAGTTATTGGATAGACAGAAGAGACTGTGAGCTCGCCTATTCTCCTCTGCCTCACATTTCTCAGGTTATTTTATAACAGTAGAATATTCACATTTCAAGTACCCGGCGTTGGTATCGAGCACTCCCAGACATACAATAAAACGCTGTCTACATTATCCCAAACTTAAGGGGAGATTGTCACTGAGTGGTATTGCCACTGGACTTAGAATCCAGATAACCAGACAAAAGCATGCGTTCAAGTCCCACCAGGGCAGCTGATAGAATAAAGATTGGAATTGCATGCATCACAAAATAATGTTATCATTAAAACTATTATCCATTATTATAAAAAACTTTATCTTATTCACTAATGTCCTTCCTTTCTTTGGAAGGAAATGTGCTGTCATTACCTGGACACAACTACCCTTGAAATGGCCAAACAAGCCACCCAGTGTAGGGGCAAATGTAATGTTCCCTTTCATGAGCCTGCTTCCTAAGGGAAAAAAAAATGGTGAATTATATTCCTGTCCTGTGTTACCTTTTAATTAGTTGCATGTCTGATTTTCACCATTATTCAATCCAGTGTCAGACACCTATTGCATCAGTTTTACTTTTGACCTGTTCATTTTCACCCTGGGGAAGATTAGGAAGTCACTGTAGATGTGTAAACTCGGTGCTCAGCTTAGCATATTATTCCATTTTGGTAGCAATATTTATCCAACAGCTATGGCTTGATGATTGCATTACAGCTAGGTTATGTTATGAACTCAGACTTGTGTACACAATCTGCATTGAGACTCCAGTGCAGTGCTGTGTCAGAAGAGATAATGGGAACTGCAGACGCTGGAGAATCCGAGATAGCAAAGTGTGGAACTGGATGAACACAGCAGGCCAAGCAGCATCTTAGGGGCACAAAAGCTGACTTTTCGGGCCGAGACCCTTCTAGGCCTGAACTGTCAGCTTTTGTGCCCCTAAGATGCTGCTTGGCCTGCTGTGTTCATCCAGTTCCACACTTTGCTATCTCGCTGTGTCAGAAGTGCTGCTTTTGATCACCTTCTAAAGCAAGGCCTGGAATGAAGTTTCAGATGTAATTTAATCCTTTAGAATAATTTGAAGAATAGGAGGGGAATTCTTCCTAGTGTTCTGGACGATGTTAATCCCTCCATCTCCATCACCATCACAAAAATGGATTATTTTGCCTGTGGGAGTTTGCTTTACACAAATATCAGTTGCTGAGTTTCATACATTGCTACAGTAACTACAGTTTAGAAATACCTTGTTCTCTGTATTGTGTTTTTGGTGGCTATTAGCAACATGCAGCACAATATAAGTGCAGGTTTTCTGTTCTTGCACCAGCTGTGCCTATTTTTATATTTTCACGAATCTTTGTGCTTTTGTTGCAGGGCACCAATGCCTCTGCTCTGGAAAAAGACATCGGTCCAGAGCAGTTCCCTATCAATGAACACTACTTTGGTTTGGTCAATGTAAGTTTATTCCACTTTCTGAAGTAGTAAATATGAAGTTGTTTAATTTGAACTCTAAGAGAAACAGCTGTTGCAATCATGAATAATCTTGCCCATCTATCACTGTTCTTCATTTTGTCCCTTCTCAGAGAGGAGAAAAGGTCTTAAGTTGTTGAAATTGATTATTTAAAGTTGTTTTTGTGAGACAACAGGAAATTATAGGGTGATTTTTAGAAGTGTTTAAAGTTATTGAGAAAGTAGAATAGAATAAAATTCTATTGATTTTTTAAAATAGTTATGGAGAGGGGCAAAAATGGTCCATAGGTTCAAGTCCTAAAATGGGGCAAGGTTAATTTTGATGGCATTAGACAGGAGCGTGCAGGGGTTAATTGAAGTAGTTTGCAGGCAAAGAAACCTCTGGCATGTGTGAGGCCTTTAAAATCATGATAGGTAGAGTTCAAGGTCTGTATGTTCCGATGAGGGTGAAGAGCAAGGTTGGCAGGAGGAGGGAACCCTGAATGACAAGATATATTGAGGCTTTGACCAGAAAAAGGGAGGAGGTATGGCTCGGGTACAGGCAGCTGGGATAAAGAGAATTCCTGGAGGTATATAGGGGGTACAGCAGTTTACTGCAGAAGGAAATCAGCAAGGTGAAAAGGGGCTACATGATAGCTTTCGCTGAGAAGAATCTGGTGAATCCAAAGAGATTCTTTAAGTATATTAAAGGAAAAAGAATCTCTACAGAGAACAGGACCTCTAAAGGACCAAAATGGACATGTATGTGTGGAAACGCAGGAGATGGACAAGGTCCTTGATGAATATTTCTCCTCTGTTTACTATGGAGAAAGATTTGAAGGCTTGAGAACTTGGGGTAGTTAGTGGCAATATCTTGGATAGTCCATATAACAAAAGAGGAGGTTTCTGGAGTATTTGAATGTATGAAGGTTGATAAATTTCCTGGTCCTGGCCAGATATATCCAGGAACCCTGCAAAATGCTAGAGAAAAAATTGTAGGAGCCCTGGCAGATTGTATTTGCATCATTGTTAGCCACAGGTTAGGACCCAGAAGACTGGAGGGTAGCGAATGTTGTGCCTTTATTCAAGAAGGGCTGCAAAGAAAAATCTGGGCACTAATAGACCAGTAAGCCTGATGTGTGTGGTACGTAGGGTACTTGAGAAGATTCTGAGGGATAAGATACACATGCATTTGGAAAGAACAGGGTTTGATAGGAGTAGCCAGCATGGCTTTGTGTGTGTGGAGATTATGCTGTACAAACCTGTTAGAGTTCTTTAAAGTGGCTGGGAAGGTGGTTGAAGGCAGGCAGTAGACAGTCTCTATGGCATTCACTAAGGTCTGTGACAAGGTTCCACATGGTAGGCTGCTTTGGAAGTTTAGATCATATGGAATCCAGGGAGAGCTGGTAAGTTGTTACACAATTGGCTTGATGGTAGAAAGCAGAGAGTAATAGTGGAAGGATGCTCGTTGGACTAGAGGCCTATGACTAGTGTGCTCTAGAGGTCAGTGCTGGGTCCGTTGCTGTTTGTTACCTGTATCAATGATTTGGATGAGAATGTACAGGGCATGATTAGTAAGTTTGTGGATGACACTAAAATAGGAGGTATCATGGACAATGAGGAAGCTTATTAGAAATTGTAGCAGGATCTTGATCAGATAAGGAAGTGGGCCAAGGAATGGCAAATGGATTTTAATATAGACAAATGTGAGATGTTGCATTTTGGAAAGTCCAATCAAGGTGGGAGTTTCATGGCGAATGGTAGGGACTTAAGGAGTGTAGTGGAACAGTGGAACATTAGAATGCGGGTGCACCGTTCTCTGGAAATGGAGGTAGACAGGACAGTGAAGAAGCTTTATAGTGCACTGGCTCTCATCAGTCAGGGTATTGAGAAAAGTTGGGAAGTCAAGTTGCAGTTGTACAGGACAATGGTGAGGCTGCACTTGGAGTATTGTGTTCAGTTTTGGCCAACTTGCAGTTAAAGTGGATGCAATTAAGAAGGATGTTAAACTGGAAAGAGTGCAGAAGAAATTTATAAGGATGTTGCCAGGATTCAAGGGACTGAGCTATAGGATGTTTTCCTTTAGAGTGGAGGAAACAGCACGGGTACCTTGTAGACATGTATGAGATCACGAAAGGCATGAATAGGGTGAATGCACCCAGTCTTTTTCCCAGGGTTGGGGAATCGAGGACTAGAGGGCATCAGCTTTTAAGGTAAGGGGGGGAAGAATACATGGGAAACCTGAGGGGCAATGTTTTCACACAGAGGGTGGTATATTTATGGAATGAGTTGCCAGTGGAAGTTGTTCAGGCAGGTTCATTAGCAACATTTTTTAAAAGGTATTTGAATGAATACATGGATAGGAAAAATTTAGAAGGATATGGGGTTAGTGTGGATGGATGTTTTGGTTGGCATGGATCAGCTTGGGCAAAGGGCCTGTCTCAATGCCATAGGATTCAGAAACAACATTCCTCAAATGAAGGGGTCTATGCAAGCAAATATAAATGGAACGTGAAATGAGATTTGGAAGCAAATGCAGGAGAAACTTCATTAAATAGAGCAGTGAGTTGGAGGAATGCAGAGTAAATGACAGAAGGCAAGGTAAGATCGGAATTTTAAGAGATGGATTGCTTAAGGAAAAGGGAATCCTTAGTATGGAATAAGGAACACTACTTATCTAGAGCAATAATGTGCTTTGATTATTTTGCATAGAAGTTGCAGCACAAACAAATTATGAAACAGTATGGTTGAAAAATGTAAATGAAACATTTTCTATTGGTTTTCTGAAATCTGGAGAAGATTTGGGGATAACAAGATGTAGAGCTGGATGAACGCAGCTGGCCGAGCAGGAAAGCTGACGTTTTGGGCCTGGACCCTTCTTCAGAAATGGGGGAGGGAAGGGGATTCTGAAATAAATAGGGAGACAGGTGGAGGCGGATAGAAGACGGTTTAAAAAGCAGATAGGTGAAGAGGAGATGGACAGGTCAAGGAGATGGGGATGGAACTAGTAAAGGTGAGTGTAGGTGGGGAGTTAGGGTGGGGTTTGGTCAGTCCAGGGAAGACTGACAGGTCAAGGAGACAGGGATGAGGCTGGTAGGTAGGATGGGGGGGTTGGGGTTGAGGTGGGATGTGTGGATAGGCGGGAGAAAGAACGGACAGGTTAGGGAGGTGGGGGATGGGCTGAGCTAGTTCTGGGATGCGGTTGGGGGCAGGGAGATTTTGAAGCTTGTTGAGTCCGCATTGGTACCATTGGGCTTCAGGATTCCCAAGTGGAATATGAGGTGCTGTTCTGACAACCTTTGGGTGGCATCGTTGTGGCACTGGAGGAAGCCCAGGATGGACATGTCGTCCAAGGAGTGGGAGGGGGAGTTGAAGTGGTTTGTGACTGGGAGGTGCAGTCATTTGTCGTGAACCGAGCATAGGCGTTCCACAAAGCAGTCTCCAAGCCTCTGCTTGATTTCCCCGATTGTAGAGGAGGCCACATCGGGACAGTGGGTACAGTATACCACATTAGCAGATGTGCAGGTGAGCATCTGTTTGATGTGGTAGGTTTTCTTGGAGCCTGTGGTGGGAGGTGTAGGGGCAGGAGTACCACTTCCTGCGGTTGCAGGGAAAAGTGCTGGGTGTGGTGGGGCTGGTGGAGAGTGTGGAGCAAACAAGGGAGTCACGGGAGAGAGTGGTCTCTCCAGAAGGCAGATAAGGGTGGTGAGGGAAAAATGTCTTTGGTAGTGAGGTTAGATTGCAGGCCGCGGAAGTGCCAGAGGATGATGCGTTGGATCCGGAGGTTGGTGGGGTGGTACATGTGGATGAGGGGTATTCTGTTTTGGTTGTTATTGTGGGGAAGGGTGTGACAGATGAGTTGGAGGAATCACAAGAGATGCGGTCGAGGGCGTTTTCTCCCACTGTGGAGGGGAAGTTGCGGTACTCAAAATGAGTACATATGGGATTTGGGGATTTTCTTTCTGCTTTGAGCGTAATCAGGAAATTGTAATCAAACATATTTGGAAATGCACGGGTTGATTCCAGTCAACTGTCAAATAAAATGTGATTTATAGTCATAATTTTAAGATAGAACATTACAGCACAGTACAGGCCCTTCGGCCCTCGATGTTGTGCCGACCTGTCATACCGATCTGAAGCCCATCTAACCTACACTATTCCATGTACGTCCGTATGCTTATCCAATGACACCTTAAATGTACCTAAAGGTCTTCAATGTGCTGATATGATCAGATTGTTTTATTGTAACATTTCATTACAATGCGCTGTGGAATCTGGAAATCTGAAAGAAAGAAAAAGAGAAATAAAAATAACTGGAGGAATTCGGATCTGGCAGCACCTGTGGAGAGAAAGCAGAGTTCATGTTTTGGGCCACTGTGACACTTCTTCAGAATTGGTGGTAGCCAGGAAAGGTGGTGCATATCTGGAAGTAAGAAAGATGGTAGAAGAAAGAAGTGTGTGGTAGGTGGAAATGGAACCCAGAAGAGAGGGGTGGCAGAAGAGAAACAGTGGTGCAGATGAAGGGATGAATAATAGTAAGCCAGGGAGAAAGAAAATTGTTAATATTGGGGACCATTAATAGGTGAAAGTTGGTTGTATGTAATGAAACCTGTCCCTTTTGTGACAGGTGTGGGAGTGGGAACGGGCGATGGTTTTAAGGCCCTCCAATTATTGAACTCTGGGCCCAATTTACATTTCTCTGATTAGTGTGAATTCATGCCCATTTTCACTTTAAGTTGTTCTGAGCTGTAACTTCTTTTCCACTTTTTAAAAAATATTTCTCCATGTGTACCTGTTTATGTTTCCCAAAAAATTCTTGGTTAAAGTGATAAATAAACCATCCCTGTTCTTTTTTAACCCTAAAGAATTTGTTATTGGTCATTTTTAACAATTAGACTTCGCAAATCGAGAGTTTTGGGGAGCGCATCACAACCTAGTTTGAAAGAGAACAGCAAGAAAAATTTTAAAAAAGCTTTAAAATAATCTCTTGCAGATTGAGTAGAAACAGAAATAGGTCAATTCATCACCTCCTCTAGTTTATGACACTACTTGAGAAAAGCTGTTAAGTCTCCATGATCACATTCTCAAAGCTGTTAATATGGTAACATTCTGGATCATGTCATTTATTTTCCTAATGCTGGTAGTCAATACCAAACTAAGTACTAGTCTGGGAGAGTCTGTTTATTTTCTACTGAAGATGTTCCTCGAATGTTGTTTTGGCATCATCAGTGCACAGTACGCTGAGGATTTCCAATGAGTCTAAAGACTCTTATGTTACCACGGTCTTTTTAATCTTGGATGTTTCTGCACGAAACACACATCTAGCACAAAGGTGCAGCAGGTAATCAGGAAGTCTAATGAATGGAACATTTGCCCTTTACTTTGAGGGGGTTGGAGTATGATTTGGGAAGTTTTGCAATTTTGGTCTCTTTAGTAAAGGAAAGACATTTCATTGGAAGCAGTTCAGGTAAGGTAAAGGTTAAACAGGTTGGGACTTACTGGAATCTAGAAAAATGAGAAGTGATCTCATTGAAACACAGGATTCTTAAGGGGCTTGACAGTGTAAATGTTTCTTCTCTGGGAGTGCCTAGGAACGCGGGCATAGTCTCTGAATTAAGGAATACCTCTAAGACCAAGATGAGGATTTTTTCTCAAAAGATGAGTGTCTTTGGAACTCTTTGCCACAGAGCTGTGGATCAGAAACCTTGAGTATATTTAAAACTAAGATTCTTGGTTAGGAGGGGAATCTAGAATTATGGTGGGGGTGAGAGTGTGGGTTGGTAATAGTAAAGTGTACCTGAGGAGTGACGGATCAGCTGTTGAGTTATGGAGCAGGCTTGAGGAGCTGAACAGTCCACTTGGTTGCTGTGGGCTTAACTCAGCTGGGTATCTATGAAACAGTGTAAACCTTCAGAATTGTGTTCAACTGTAATCCGTAACCACCTGGCTCAACATATCCTGCACTTGTTGCTCAGGTTGAGGACGAGGTTGTTGTCTTGCTCGCTGAGCTGGCTAGTTATCATACTGACACTTCGTCACCATGCTGGGCATCACCAGTGTGGCCTCTGATGAAGTGACATTATTCTACTCTGCTTGGTATTCATATAATCCAGTCTGTTAAGTTGGGTTGTTTCATTTCCGGTTCTGTTCTGCATGGGTTTGTATAACTCCATATGTTTGTTGATTGCACCACGGGTTGCGTTACAGAGTACATCTCAGTGCACTCGGACAATGAAGGCCATCGATTTAACTGGACAACATGACCATCCTAGCTCAACTCATCCACAGGATCCACGGGAATGCCTTCAGCAGTTTCTTCATGTCATGTGGAATAACTAATTATTTGACGACTACACAGAACAGTGGCTCAGTGGTTAGCACTGCTGCCCCACAGCACCAGGGTTCAATTCCACCCTGTGTGACTGTGTCTGAGGAGTTTGCACATTCCCCCTGTGTCTACGTGGGTTTCCTCTGGGTACTCTGGTTTCTTCCCACAGTCCAAAGATATGCAGGCTAGGTGGATTGGCCATGTGAAATTGCCCATACAGTTCAGGGGTATGTAGGTTATAGGGAGATGGGTCTGGGTGGGATGGTTCAAGGGACGGTGTGGACTTTTTGGGGCCAAAGGGCCTGTTTCCACAATGTAGGGAATCTAATCTTTGTTCATGTGTAAAAATTCTCCCAATATAAATAAATTCTTATTAGCTTCCATCTCACATTGTATTTATTTCTATTTGCAATACAATTATTAAACCACCTCAGAGTCACTGACCAAACCCCTCATACCACCAGCTTCAATTCAATGTCATAGAATCCCTATAGTGTGGGAATAGGCCATCCAGCCCAACAAGTCCACACCTCCCCTCCAAAGAGCATCCCACCCAGGCCCATTCCCCTACCCCCTGCATTTCATAAGTCTAACCTAAACATCCCTGCACACTGGGCAATTTAACATGGCCAGTTCACCTACCCTGCACATCTTTGGACTGTGGGAGGAAACCCATGCTTAAATTTCCAAATATCATCGCAAGGAAATGTGGTAGAGCACTTGCCAGTGGAAAGAATGTCTACTAATGTGTAGAGGCCTGCACCCGCTGGAGGGTTGCAACCTATAATTTAGGTCAATTCTGTTTTCTCAATGATATAAAATAAAAAGCACCAAGAGAAAAGCTGGTGCAGATGTGATGGGCCGTAGAGATTAAAGGGAACCAGACGTTATGGGGCTAAAGCAGAAACCGGATACTGAGTTGGATGACAAGCTATAGCCACAATTGAATGGTGATAGTAATGCCATTGAGTGTCAATTGAAGTTGATTGTTTTCTTGTTGGTCAGTTTTAGACAAAATTAGATCTGGGAGGTAAATGAGGAAACTTGAGGAATAGTGTAGGGGGTGGGATGGGCAGGTAGGTTTTTAGGACATTGAAATTGCTTTTGGGAAAGGAAAAAACTGTTCAGAAGAAAGAAGCTTCATTTTGAACAGAAAAGGAGCTAATTGCCTGGCTGAGTCTTCAAGGTGCAGTGTGTGTAGATTAAACTTAAAATGGGGTGGAGGTGGTTTGACTAATGACCCAGTTTTGGAAATACTGGCACGGGCAAAAGAGGATAGGCACTGGGGGAAAGGAAGTGAGAGAAGGCTTGAGTGTTGACAGTAAACAAAGAAATGATCACCATCCAATGGGCAAAAAAGAGATGTGGGTTGGGTTAAATTTGTGTCTGTAAATGCATGGATTGCAGTGCAGTGATCAAAATTGGGAAACCATAAGCATAAATTGCAGCAGGATAGGACATAGTAGCACTGACAGAAATGTGGTTCGAGCCAGAACAGGACTGAATATTGAACATCTCAGATTATAAGGCTTTTAGTAGAAACAGGATGGATGTAAAGGGAGGGGGTGTGACAGTCTTGGTCAAAGATTGTATTGTTGCCCTTAAATGAGGTCCAGTTCCTGAATTAGAATCTCTGTGGTTAAAAGTGAGAAACAAGAAGGGAGTGGTCATCTTGTTGCATATTTATTATAGACCTCTAAATAGTGAGGAGGAAACATAGAGAGTATTTGTTGGCAGATTAAGGAAATCTGCAGGACAGTTAGGGCTGTGATGGTTGGTGACCTCAATTACCCAAGGGTAGAGTGTGGGGCACAAAAGGCAAGAAATTCCTGCAATGCGTGCAGGAGAATGTTCTGCAAATGTATATTTCTAGCCATTCTAGAGACAGAACTGGACCTGGTCTTTGAAAATGAGGCAGGCCAAGTGGAGAATGTCAGAGTGGAGGAGCATTTGGAAAAGACCGATCATCACACAGTAAGGTTCAATATTAAATTGTAAAAGGATAAAAATCAGTCAATGATTACAGGCCTACACTGGAAGTGGGCAGATTTTAAAGGTCTGAAACTTGAACTGCAGTGTGTTGATTGTTTATCCACCAAAATGCATTACCAATGAATGAAAAAAGGGCGAATTTCAAAAGTGATGAATAGGGTATCATGAGAGGGAATTTTTGGGTAACCAAAGCTAAGTAGCCCTGAATGACTAAGGATAATGATAAGAAAATAAGGAAAAAAAAGGAAGCATATGATGCTTGCCAGAATAATAGTAGCAATAGAAATCAGGAAGAGTATCTGAAATGCAGGAGAGAGGTGAAGGCTGGAAAAAGGTAGGCTAAGAGAAAGCATGAGAAAGGATAGTATGCTCTGCTAAAACAAATGTAATGTTCTTCAAACATATTAACTGTGAATGATTAGTGAAGGATAGAACAGGCCCCCTAAGGAATAAGCAGGGTAAGCTGCTTTCTGAAGCAAAGGATATAGCACAGATACTAAATGAATATTTTGCTTCTGTCTTTACCAAACTTAAACATGATGACAATGGCCCAATTGAAAATACGGGTGTTGAGCAACTGATGAATATCATGAAGATAAGGGTGAGGTGCTAAAAAGGCTGGTAGCGCACCAAGTGGAGAAATTGCCAGGCCTGGATGGGATGTTTCCTAGATTGCTGAGAGAGGCAAGGGAGCAAATTGACAGAAATTTCCCAAGACTCCCTGAATGCAGGATTAGCCTCGGAACTGGAGACCTGCAAATGTGACAAAGACAATAGGAATTGCAGATGCTGGAGAATCCGAGATAACCAGGTGTGGAGCTGGCTGAACACAGCAGGCCACGCAGCACCTTAGGAGCAGGAAAGCTATATCTTGGCCTGCAAATGTGACACTCCCCTTTAGAAAGAGCCAAAGGAAAACCCAGGAAACTGTAAATCTGTGAGCTTGACATCAATAGTGGGAAAACTGGAGGCTATAATATAGGATAAAGTATGTATCCATATTTTACAACATAGAGTTCCTTAAATACGAGGGTGGCTCAGTGGTTAGCACTGCAGCCTCAGCACCAGGGACTTAAGTTCAATTCCAGCCTTGGGTGACTGTCTCTGTTTGGAGTCTGTGTGGTCTCCTTGTGTCTGTGTGGGTTTCTGCTGGATGCTGTGGTTTCCTCCCGCAGCCCAGATGTGCAGGTTAGGTGGATTGGCTGTGCTAAATTGTCTGTAGTGACCAGGCTTGTGCAGGCTGGGTGGATTATCCTTGGTAAATGCAAGGTTATAGGGCGACAGCTAGGGTAGGGGGCTGGGTCTGGGTGGGATGTTCTACCGATGGTCAGTGCAGACTCGATGGGCCAAATAGCCTCTTTCTGTATTTAAAGAAAAGTAAGTTAAAAGCAGATAGTCAACAGCTCGTGCCTGACAAATTTAATTGAGTTCTTTGAGATGACAGGCAATGAATGAGGGAGTGCTGTGCATGGTTGTACATTTGGACTATCAAAGTATTTGATACGGTGCCATGTGACAGTTTGGCTAAAATACTGGAAATGTTTAGGACTGAGATCCCTGGCAGCAGAGGATACAAGTTGGCTAAAAGGTAGGAAATAGAGGGTAGGTATCATTGGGTATTTCTCAGATTGGAGACTAATTGAAAGTGATGTTCCCCGGGGTTGGAGTTTGGATCCTACTTTTTCTGATAAATGTAAACTACTTGGACTGGTGTTGAGAGCAAAAATCTCAATCTGCAGATGGTGATAAGGTAGGGAGAATAGTGATTTGTAAGGGTTCAGAGGGACATTGACCAGTTGGCCAAATGGGCAGACACCTGGCAGATGAATTTCAATGCAAAGAAATGTGAGGTAATGCATTTTGGTAGAAGAAATATGGAGAGACAATACAGGCTCAAGGATATAACTTTGAGGGAGTACAAGAGCAGAGGGACCTCGGTTCACACATAGCATTTGCCTGAATGATTTTCTGAGAATTATGACAGTTGTGAGAAGGCCTGTAGGATCCTTGGGTTTATAGATAGAGGTATAGAATAATAAAGCAAGGAAGTGATACAATACCTCTACAAAGCAGTAGTCAGACCACATTTGGAATATTGTGTTCCGTTCTATGAACCTTATTTAAGGAAGGGTGTTAAAGCCCTGGAGAGAGCAAAGGTGATTTACTAGAATGATACAAAGAATGAGAGATTTTAGATACAAGGAGAGATGTAAGAAATTGGGTTTATTTTCTTTGGAACAGAGTAGATTTAGAGGTTAAGAAGAATATTTTCCACTAGTTGGTATGTCAGTAACTGGGTATCACAACTTCAACAATGTCAGCAAGTGAGTCAGTGAGATGAGGACAAACTTCTTTACTCAGAGTTGTTAGGATTTGGAATGCACTGTCTGGGGATTTGGTTGAAGTGGATTCTGTAGGAGGCTTCACAAGAGAGCCGAATGCAGATTTCAAAGTTGTATGAATTTAGAGGACTACGGAGATAGCGCTGGAGAATGGGTCTAGCTAGTTAGTTCTTCTGGGAGCCAATAGAGACACGATGGATTGACTGGCATCCTACTGTAAACGTGCAAAATTCCATACTGTAAAATTGTGACGTGATGCACTTTTTGGTAGGAAGAATAGAAGAATAGACTTTTCTAACTGGGGAAAGGCCTCAGATATCTGAAGCACACAGTATTGAAAAGAATGCTGAACTAGGGCTCCTAAGTTTAACATACAGTTTCACTGGGCAGTTAGGAAGGAAAAATGCAGTGTTGGCATTCATTTCAAGAGGTCTAGAATGCAAGAGCTAAAATGTACTGCTGAGGCTGTATAAAGCTCTGATCAAATTGCATTTTGGGCCCTGTATCTAAGGAAGGATGTGCTGACCTTGGAGGGGGCCTAGAAGAGGTTTCCAAGAGGATCCCAGTGTTGAAGAGCTTGTCATATGAGGAACAATCTGAAGGCTGTGGGTTTGGACACAATAGTTTAGAAGGATGGGAGGGAGGGATCTCATTACAGAGTACTGACAGACCTGAATGGAACGGACATGGAGCAAATGTTTCCGCTAGCAGGAGAGACTGAGACTTCAGGACACAGCCTCAGAGTGAAAGGATGACCCTTTAGAACTGAGATGAGGAGTTTCTTCAGCCAGAGGGTGATGAATTGGTGATACTCCTAGTGAAACCCAAACAAACAGACAAAACGGGCTCAGAAACCATAACCACTCTCCCCTACATCAAAGGCATTTCCGAAATGACTGCCAGACTACTTGGACCCCTTGGCATCAGGGTAGCCCACAAACCCACCAACACACTAAAACAGCAGCTAATGAACTTAAAAGACCCTATACAGACAACAAATAAAACGAACGACCTCTATAAAATACCTTGCAAGAACTGTGACAAACACTACATTGGACAAACTGGCAGAAAGCTAGCCACCTGGATACATGAACATCAACTAGCCACAAAACGACATGACCCACTATCACTCGTATCCTTGCATACAGATAAGGAAGGACACCACTTTGATTGGGACAACACATCCATCCTAGGACAAGCCAAACAGAGACATGCACGAGAATTCCTAGAAGCATGGTATTCCAACCGGAACTCCATCAACAAACACATTGGCTCCAAATCAATCTACCATCCCCTGAGAAAAAGAATAGGAAATGACATCACCAACCCAAGGAAACCTAACCAGATAAATAGAAAGCGGGACATAACACCAGCGCTTCGTCGGAGGCTCACTGATGATGTGACCTAGAATGGTGACGAAACGTCTGAAAACTAACCTTCCAGCTCAGTGAGCAAACTCCCATCCAGAACCTCAACCTGAGCTACAAATCTTCTCACAACTTGCTGGTGATGCTCCTTGCCACATAGGATTGTGGAGGCCAAATTATTCAGTGTATTTAAGACATTCATTCTTAATCAGTAAGGGGATCAAGTGTTACAAGGAGAAAGCAGGAAATTTGGTTTGAGAAACATTAGCCGTGATCAAATGATGGGGCAGACTCAATGTGCCAAGTGGCCGAATTCTACACCTTGTGGTTTATTCTAAAAATTGGTCGTCATTGTTTCGCAAGTGTTACTTGCCACTTATCAGCCCAAACCTGGATATTGTCCAGATCTTAGATAAGATGAAGGGCCTAGGCCCAAAACGTCAGCTTTTGTGCTCCTGAGATGCTGCTTGGCCTGCTGTGTTCATCCAGCCTCTCACTTTGTTATATTGTCCAGATCTTGCTTCATTTGGACATAGATTTCTTCGCTATCTGAGGAATCTTGAATTGTGCTTAATACTCTACAATCAGTGAACATCTTTATTTCTCTCTTTTATGATGGAAGGATGGTCATTGATGAAGGGGCTGAAGATGGTTGGATCTAAGACTACCTTGAAGGACTCCTGCAAGACTGCCCTAAAGCTGGAATGACTGGTCTACAACAACCAGAACTACCCTCCCTTGTCCTTTGTCAGGAATGACCCCAACCAGTGTAGGGTCATCTGTCTGATCCACATTGACTTCAGTTTTGCTTTGGACTTTGATCAAATGTGATCTTGATGTCAAAGGCAGCCATCCTCACCTTTGTCTAGAGAGTTCAACTCTATTGTTAATGTTAATCAAGGCTGTAATGAGGTCCAGTATATTTGTCAAGCCAGTTGTAGTAATTGAACACATTGCAAAAGAATAGAGGCCTTAAGTTCAAGGGGAGAGTTTGTGAAGACGTGCACCATTGTGAGCTCAGATTTACTGGCTGCAGAGAAACATGCATTGTTTTACAGTGTGCGATTCATTCTCAGGGCTGTTTTGAGACATTTGAAACATTTCTGAAAGATTTTGGGGCTGATTTCAAATTCTACTCTCTGGCTGTTATTGAGACAACAGATTAAGAAATTATGGCATTGTGAAGGGCCTGTCCCTGTGTAGTACCATTTTATGTTAAGTATAGGCCAACTGGTGAACATGGAATCACAGATTTGGAGATGAGGGCATTTGCTTTCTTTTAACAGCAGTGCATGACACACAAAATGCAATGTTATTTTAATGATTACGTCAGTGTATGGGTTTCTGTTTTCATTTGATAAAATCAAGTGGTCATTCTTGGAGCTCCAGTGCTTAGGTCTTGGATGATTTTAGCTGCTGTAATGAATTAGGAAATTAATAGCCTCAACCTTGATCTTGAGTTATTTTATTGTGTCACTGCTTTACTTATCAACATACATTGTGTGCATACATAATGTTGGAAGGAGTATCAAGCATTAACTTTCAAGAAAGCAAAACTTTAAGCAGTCCCCATTTAAAGCATTACCAAAAGGCCTTGAATTAGAGTTTGTTGATTCGCCATTGTGAAATGGAATGGTTCACCCATGGGAGTATGTTGAAGCAATTTTATGAACTCAGGACTGAAGTGAAAATTTTCAGCGAGGAAGAGAACCTGTGACTGAGCAAAGGTGACTGTATTCACGGTCAACATCGTATTGTATCTGTTTGAGCTCAGTGTCAAATTGCAAGGGCCTAACCAGGTTCTTTCTTTAAATGTGGAATAATTTGAAGCCAAATTAACACTTAGACAACTGTGGCCAAAGGGGAATGCAGGGTATTTTCCTACTCTTCAGAGATGAGAGCTTAGGAATATGCCAGAAGTGTGCAAACGTACTTCAGAAATTTTGCATGCAACTCCAAGACCTAAAAATGGAAGAACTGGAATTAAATGTTTTTGTCCCAGCTGCAAGTCTCATACTGTAACCTATCTCTGCCAGAGTTCCATAGACTTGATGTCGGTGCCGCTGACTTTCCAGACTTGAGACTTGAGAATTGCATCACAAAGGCAGGAAAAAGGAGGAGGAAGTTTGATGGGAGAGGAAAACAGGAGATCTTTAAATAGCAAAGGGACAAAGGTACAAGACAAAAGGAAATGGCTGTGGAATAAATGAAGAAACAAAAGCTGGGGCCAGAGGAGATTCAAAAACACACCAGAATCACAACCAAATATTGTCTGAAGAGGTGACCAGACCTCAGATTTCCAGAATATGCAGTTATTGGCTCTTGTACACCATTACTCTATCTTGTTGAAGATTAAAATCTTGCTAAAATAAAATGATCAGAAATGTTGCAAGTTTGGTAAATATAATTTGCAAGTTTGGTCAGATTGTTCAGTGATTCTAGAATAGATGGTATTCAGAGTTGATTATTTTTGGTTAAGAAGAATTCTTTACCAACTAATTATGTACAATATAATTTTCGTCAGCCATGACTTCAAAGAAATCAGTTGTATTGAAAACTTGTGGCTTCCAACTGTAGTACATTATGAAGTATACTTGTGATGTAATAATTTGTGCGATCCTTGATCACCTTTTTAAGCAAATATTTCCAACTTTAAAGTTGACTGAAAAATATACTTTATTTGAGGAATACTATTCCCTTTTTAATGGTTGTAACAAATTATCTAAATGGTCCCTGTCCTTTTACTGTGCTAGTTTGGGAACACCTGCTACTGTAACTCTGTGCTGCAAGCTCTCTACTTCTGCCGACCATTTCGAGAGAATGTACTTGCATACAAGGCACAACAGAAGAAGAAGGAAAATCTGTTGACATGTTTGGCAGACCTGTTCCATAGCATTGCTACCCAGAAGAAAAAAGTTGGTGTGATTCCTCCCAAGAAATTCATTTCTAGGCTACGTAAAGAAAATGGTGAGTAATGCAATGAGAACTTTTATTTGCTTTCTGAACGTTTTATTGCTGCAAATTTTGTTTTTCTTTCTGTCTCCGATTAATCTGAGACACAATTTTTGAGACATATTGTGTGATTTATAATGTGAGTATTCACGTACGCATTTTAGCCTATCCAAGAAAATCCTCTAGTTTTGTTTAGTCAAAACATTTAGATGTCTTCCTGTCCAACACACAAACAGTTGTTGCATATCAAAAGGAATAAACTGTACTATATTGTAGATAATTAATTGATATTCATCACTCTTGAGCAAAGCAATTAGAAAATGTGGCAAATTTCAAGAAAAGTCAGTTTGTTTTTTGTCATCTTCATTCAGTTTATGTCCAGTTATAACTCTACAGAGTTGTACAAATTAACTCTTGCACAGGATTACCATTAGAGCTAGCTAACTAAGGCATGATAATTACTGCTGCATGTAATAATTGCAATAACTTGACAAAAGAAACAAAAGCATAAATGATTTTGTATTTGATACTGCCTGGGATGGAGCGGCTTCTCTATGAAGGGATAGTAAGAACTGCTGACACTGGAGGAGCACAGCGGGTCAGGCAGCATCAGAGGAGCAGGAAAGTTAACGTTTTGGGTTGGGACCCTTCTGCAGACCCTAGGGGAGGATGAAATGACCATAGGGGTGGAAGAATGGGGAATTCCTTGCTTGAGGAAAAGGGTAAACATTTTGGAGGCACCCTTCTAGAAGGTGGCGTTGGAACAGATGCGATGGAGATGGAGAAACTGGGAGAATAGAATGGAGTCATTAAAGGAAGTGAGGTATGAGGATGTATAGTCCAGTTAACTGTGTGTGGGAATTGGTGAACTTGTCATGTATATTGGTGGCCAGCCTATCTCCAGAAATAGAAACAAATATCAGAGGAAGGAAAGGGAGGAGTCAGATAACCAACCAGTTGAAGTTGATAGCAGGGCCAAAACTGGAAGTGCAATTGATAAATTTCCTCAATTCTGGATGAGCTGGAAGCAACACCAATGTGCTCACTGTACGAGGGAAAGAATTGTGGGTGAAGGCCAAAGTAGGACTGGAATAAGGAATGTTTCAAGTACCCCACAGAGGCATAACTGAGGCCCGTTTCTGCCACAAACGTGACCGTGAGCTTTGTTTTTGCTTGCCAGTCAACATAATCATATTTTCTGGCTAACTTCTCTGCCTTGGGTCTGCTGTTGTCTCCAGTGAAGCTCAGTGCAAGCTGTAAGAACAGTACCTCATTTTCTACTTGGGAACCCTGCAGCCTTCAGTATTGAATGAGTTCAATCATTTTAGGGTCTAAGCACTGTCTCCAATATCCGTGCCCCATATCCACACTCGAATAAAAACCTGAACGGTTTGGAGGAAGAGTCACTGAATCTGAAACATTAACTCTGACTTTTTTTTTCTTCACAGATGCTACCAGACCTGAGCTTTTCTAGCAACTTCTGTTTTTCTTCCCACACTCCAGACATTGTCATCGTGTGGGCTGCTAACGCAAACAGCCTGTTGTCAGCCACTAATGCTCCCAATTAGCAGCTAATGATTTACATAGGTTGTCCTTTATCCATTTCTTTGTCTAAGCAAATGCTGTTCTCTCTCGCTGGAGTCCATCACCAACTATTGTTTACCGTCTCTGCACACGCGCGCGCACAAGCTTCAGCTACAATCAGTACTGAAGAAGGGTCACTGGATACAAACTATTATTAAGCCTTTGTCTCCACGCAGGCTGCCGGACCTGCAGAGTTTTTCCAGCAATTTTTTTTCCCCCCTTTTATACAAGTGCTTGATAAGCACTTGAAAAGTTATAATTCTCCAGGCTATGTGCCAAGTGGTGGAAAGTGGGGCTAGTGTAGCCTTTTGGTGCAAACTCAACATTGGCGGTTTACCTTCCTTTTTTTTTCTTGCATTTTCCACATTGCAGAAAACAGGTAGTGGTAGTCTGCCCATAGTAAGCGGCTCCCTGGACTGAATACTGATTCCTCAGTCCCTTACATTCTGTATCAGTGCATTGTTGAAGTGAATGAATGATCACCTTTATTGAAATATAAGCTTCTCACTTCTGAAACAGAGCTAATGAACACGTTGCCTTGACTCGATCAATGTGTTGGCCACGTAATAACTCCTCCAAACACACTTCTCTATCATAATCATGTTGCATTTTCAAATTTAAAAAATCAAGTGCTAATAATACAGAAATTAACTTCGCATTGCTTATGGTATAAAATCCAGCATACAAAAGACAATATTGATTTGCAAAAAGACTGAAGCAAATATATTGGGCTATCTTTGTGAAAAATATACAAATGGATTTTTTCTAATCGCTTTAACCTGGGTAGATCTGTTAATGCTGCAATACTCTATGTAGGCCTGAATCTTAAGGCTTAATTTTTTACTTGTCGTTCCTATTCCATAACATCATATTTATTTTTCACTCAAAGATACTTATTAGGAGAAGATTTCTGTTTGTCGTATAGAAAATTCAAATTTACTTTACACTACTAGTATATGAAGTCAGGTCTTTTATGTGGAATGGGGCAGGAAGGTCATGTGATGAGTTTCTTACTGCATTACTGTAATAGTACCTTCACTTGCTCTGTAAACTAAAGCCCTTTAAAAGTTGGTCATGTTTATTTTCCTTTTAATCATAGACTTGTTTGATAACTACATGCAACAAGATGCACATGAGTTTCTGAACTACCTATTGAACACCATCGCTGACATCTTGCAGGAGGAGAAGAAGCAAGAGAAGCAGAATGGGAAGTTGAAGAATGGAAATGCAAATGAAGTAGAGGAGAACAGTAAGCCTGAACCAACCTGGGTGCATGAGATCTTTCAAGGAACACTCACTAATGAGACACGATGCCTGAACTGCGAAACGGTATGTAAATATATTTTAAAGATCATTTTGCGGCTGTCATGTTGCCTGTTTCTCAATACTGCTTCATTGCTTCATTCCATGATGGAGAAGAAGGGAGGAGAAAGGTGTTTTCTTTTCTGTTTTTATCTCTGCCTCCACTCTGGTCTGTGTTTTCTTACGTGCTAATTTTAGTCATTTGGTTGTACAAAATTGCTGTAAACCTGGAAACAGAAAATACAGAGTAGGCCACTGAGCCGACTTCCACATTTCGACGCGATCATGACTGATCCTCTACCTTTGTGCCATCTTCTCCTATCTCTCACGACATGTTTTTTCTCTAGAAATCTATTGTTTTCTTCAAACATGTATGCAGTGAATTGAGCTGCATTCTCCCCCCCCCCCCCCCCCCCCCCCGATATGATTGAAGATATTTCTCCTTGCCTCAGTTTGAAATGGCCTACTGTGTACCCTGAGACCCTGACCCCTTGTTCTGGTTCCTCTGGTTAAAAAATCATCTGTGCATTGAATCTTTCTATCCTTTGTCAGAATTTTGTTTCAATGAAATCCCTTTTCTCTTTCTTCCGAACTTGAGTGAATACGGCCCAGTTGCTGTGACCTCTGTTCCTATAACAAACCTGCCTTCGCAGGACTTGGTCTGATGAATCTTCTTGCCATAGAGGGAATGTAATATACGTTTCTGTTGGATAAGGAAACCAAAACTATGCACACTACGCCAGGAATGGCCTCAACAAAGCCCTGTACAGATGCTGTAAAACACTTGCATTCCTATGTCTTGCAATAATAACCAACATACAGTTTGCCTTCCTAATTGTGCGCTTTACCTGCATGCTTGCTTTGTGTATAGGGACATGAAGACCCTTTGTGCATTTAACCCTCCTCCAAAGCAAAAGTCACTGCAAGGATACTGGTCATCTTTCTGTTGCAGTGCAACCCATCCAGCTTGTACAAATCCCACCTTTCCCACAGCTGGTCCCAATGTCTTAGGAATCAGAAACCTTCCCTCCTACATCATTTCTGCAGTCATCTATTCACAAGAACTAGAGCAGGAATAGGCATTTGAGCCCCTTCAGCCTGCTCTATCATTTAATAAGGTCATGGCTGATTTTCAGTTTCAACTCCCCTTTTCTGTCTGCTCCCTATAACACTTTTAACCAATGACTAACTAAAATCATATCTCCTCCTTAAATTTATTCAGTGTCCTAGCATCCAACACACTGGAGGAATGAATTCCATGCATTTATGGTTGTTTGAGAGAAGTAATTCCTCCTCCATCTTTGTTTCAAATCTACCAATCCTTAGCCTAAAACTATGACTTCTTGTTCTAAATTTCCCCACAAGGAGAAACATCAGCTGTATGTCCATTTCAAAATCACCTTTAGCACCCTGCATATCCTAAGTAAATCTCCTCCTCTTCTTCTAAACTATAGGCCAAACTGATCAATCTCTCCTTGAAACAAGCCTTTTATGCCTGGATTTAATTTGGTGAATCTTCTGAATAGTCTTCAACAGAGTTACATCCTTCCTCAAGTAATGGGAACACAGCTGTATGTAGTAAAACCAGATGCAGTTACTACTCATACTAATTTTCTGTGACTTATGCATGAGGATGTCCAGATCCTTCTGTAGTGAAGCATTCAAGCCGTTTTCCATTTAAATAATAAGCTGTCTTTTTATTCTTCTGACCAAAATAAATAACCGCTCGCTCATTGACATTAAACTCCACCTGCCGTATCCATTTGTAGATTTCTTATTTCTTCATTGCAACTCACTTTCCCATCTATTTTAGTGTCATCTGCAATGTGTCTGTAATACATTCTATCCCTTCATCCAAGTTATAAAGTTATACACTTTAGGCCCTTCAACCAAACTGTCTGTGCCAACCTGGTTTCCTAAACCGATCTAGTCCCATTTGCCTGCATTTGACCCATATCCTTTTAAACCTTTCCTATCCGTATACCTGTTCAAATGTCTTCTAAATATCTTTCACATGTTATAATTGTACCCTCTATCACTTCCTTTGACAGCACTTTCCATACAAGACCATCCTCTGTGGGAAAAACTAGCCTCTCAGGACCCTTTTAAATTATCCCTCTCAAACCTTAAGTTTTGGGGAAAGACCTTGGCTATTCACCTTATCTTGTCCTTCATGATTTTATAGACCTCAATAAGATCAATCCACAGCCTTCCCACTCCAGGGGGAAGAACTCCAGCCTATACAGCCTCTCTTCATAATTCAAACCCTACAATCTAGTTAACATGCATGTAAATCACTTGCATGCTTTCCAATTTAAAAACATCCTTCCAATAGCAGGGCAACCATATTGCCTACAGTTCTCAGAATGTGGCCTTGCCAGTGTCTTGTTCAGCGTCGTTTAATGGAGTGTAAATTGTGTTTGACTAATTTTCCAATGTTCTTCAACGATGTAACATGCCACTAACGTAAATTGTAAATAGTTGGCGCATGAGGCCTGAGCCTTGATACAGCTTGCCAACCAGAAAAGACCCATTTATGTCGACTTCCTGTCGACAGGACTGACTAACCAACAGAAACCTATGTGCCAGCTAATATATCACCTCTAATTTCATGTGATCCTGCCTCATTTATTAGATGCCTCCTGGAAGACCAGGTATCATTGACAAAGCCTCAACTATCCATTCTGCTTACATCTTCAAAGAACTGTGGCAAATTGATCAAATGTAATTTACCTTTCATAAAACCATGCAGATTCTGATGGATTGCGTTTTAACTTTGTAAATGTCCCATTATGACTTTCTTAATGCATTCCAACAATTTGCCAACTGGTATATCCTATTATTTCTACTGTTTCTACTGTCACAAGCATATGGCAGTGCAAGTAATCCTGCGATTACTAACTTGTTAGGTCCTACTTTTCAAATAGTGCCCTAACTCCCTAAACTGTGCTTTTAGGACCTCATCACGTTTTTTTAAAAAAATCATCTTTTGTTAACTAATACCACTGTACTACAATCACTCTTCCTCTTCAGAGTATCCTGCAGTTGCACCCAGCCATTCTTAACCCTGGCATGATGGAGGTAACGTAATATTGACATCCTACAAACGCTAACTAAGCACACTGTCTGAGGCCAAGTTGCCATTCTTCGAGTGGCTCCCAGAATCTTGCACTATATCCTAGCTTTGATCTAATCGGATATGTAAAGTTTTGCATGATTTCCTTGTTTTTGTATTGAGCACCCATATTGCCAAAGTCAAGTACAGTTTACTATAATTTTACTTTGTAACTGCAAAATTTCACAGGTTAGCAGCAAAGATGAAGATTTTCTTGATCTTTCAGTTGACGTGGAACAGAACACATCAATTACACATTGCCTCAGGTTAGTAGTGATCAGATTGGTATCTGAAGAATTATATACGTAAACTTTTGTTTTACACCAATAGTTTGTACTCAAAGCCTGCTACTGCAGGCTCAATTTAAGTGGGGGTACATTTTTCGCTTATCTTGTTTTGGATTTACAAGCATTTCCTTGTGGAAGCAAGATAGACTAATACGCAACCTGAATTCCTCTTTCTGAAGGGGATGCTCTTGTTTGACTCTGGCTCCAGTTACCTTTTCCTTTTGCTTAATTTCTGTTGATATTGGTAAACTTTCACTTTCCTATGAAATAACATATAACTTCAAGTATGGAGCAAGTTGAGATGGCAAGTTTCTGGACAAATAATTCCTATTATTAAAGTATTCATTGGCAGTTGTCTTGTGTACTACTGATCTCTTCAAATGACGAACACTTGCCATTCTGACAACGCACATATTTGAGGCTGTAGGCTATTAAACAGGGGTGCCGAACAGGAATTGTGAACAATAAATAAAACAGATTAACTAACTAATTTTCAAAACTTTACTTGCCTCATGATTTAAAAAAAACTTTGAACTGTAGTATTCTCTTTCTCTGTATAGAGATGCAGTAAAATTAGATTAGTGAATATGGAAAAGAATTTCATAGATATGCTGAATTATTAATTAAAACAAATTTTGAATGTATCTTTAACTCTCTCTTCCATTTAGTTGCCCCTTAATTGGTAATGATTAGTCCAGTTAAAGACCCAATTGAAGGGGTGCAGAAATGTTGATAATTTTCTTTCCCTCCTGTCCAGAATTTAATTATGACAGGCAGTAATCTGGCAAGCGTTCAGGTATACCACCACCCTGCTTAATTACATGCCCTCCCCTTGTTATTTATGGAACAGAAGGAGACTGTTCAGCCCATCAGGTCCATGTTGGCTGCCACACCCCACCATCCCCCACCCCACCCCCAAACTTTTGAAGTTATTGTTTCTGTTTCCAGCACCCTCGTGGCTATGTATTATTATATTTCTAGATTTTTTTGTTTTTATTTCTGTTGTTCAGTATCTGCAGTATTTCATTTTGCAAAATATTCCTGTAAGAAGTAGAACTGTACAAATACTGTTTCTCCTCTTTCTTTTCCTTTCCCTACATCCTGCTGAAAATATATTCTGGCTACAATGAGATGAGGCTGGGACCTAATAGTAGAATGGAAAGCTACTTATTTTTTTCTATTCTTTCAATTCTAATTGAAAAATACTTGACCTCTATTTGGTGCCTTTACTCAGCCCCATTAGATTTTTGTGAAAGATCAGGATCATGCCAACGTTTTGTTTCATGTATGTGAATCCTGTTTCCAGACTCTTAGTGTCACCTGCACAATGTGCAGTATTCTCACGGAAATGGAGGAGCGTCATTCTTTTGTGTCCATGCTAGCTGGCTGCAAGAACAGTTCAGCTAGACCTGCTCCAAACTCTGACTCTGATTCTCTCTACTCCCACTCTTTTTCTTTCCCTATTGTTTTTGTGCATTCTGCCTTCAGGTGTTAATCCAATTTTCTTTTGAAAACCACAACTGAATTTTTATCCATTTAACTCTCAAGCTGGGCATTCCGGACCTTAACACTCATTATTATCTTTTTCACCCCTCATCTCTTCTGTGGTTCTTTTGCCACTTGCTTTATATTTGTCTTCTAGTTCTCAATCTTCCACCAATCTCGGCAGTTTTGTTTCTACTCTGTCCAGGCCACACATTGTCAAATTTCCACTCGGTATTCTCTCCTCAAAGGAAAGCATTTCCAGCTTCTCTGATTTATCCATGTAATTCAAGTTCCTTGTCAAACCATCTCATACTCTTATTGCACTCTCTCTAAAGCCTTCACATCCTTCCTGAAGCATGATGCTGGACTGCTGTGCCATAGAAGTTCTTCATAACTTCTTGCATTTGTATTTTTAATCCACTCATTGCACAGGGCTGTTGCTGGCCGGGCCAGCATTTATTGTCAATCCTGGTTGCCCTTGAGAAGTTAGTTGTGAGCTGCCTTCTTGAATCACTGCAGTCCATGTGTGAAGGTATATTGTGTGTGTGTGTGTGTGTGTGTGTGTGTATGGTAACTTGCCAATGTTTTTAAAAATAATCTACTTGCAGATCTTCTGTTACAAATCCCAAGTGTAGTTTTCAGGTTTTTCAATTTCTCTATAGTAGTTGAATCTACCGGTTATAGATTTTTTTTTTTGAAAATTCGCTTAAATTATCATGATTTCTTCTCTGTTTTGTAATCATTACTGCACTGTACATAATATTTTTATAACTTTGATTTGTAGAGATTTCAGCAACACAGAAACACTGTGCAGTGAACACAAATATTATTGTGAAACATGTTGCAGTAAGCAGGAAGCTCAGAAAAGGTGAGCATATAAGCAAGTGTAATTTAGCGTTGCAACTCCAAATTTTGAGATTCCATATCTCTTTAATATGGATATCTTTTGCTCGGAATCAATTTTTGAATTTAAGACAAAAGTGCCAAACTAACTAAATTGCTTGGTTGTACTTAACCAATGCCAGGTATTGATTGATTAAACAATTGGAAGTATAAATATATTAAACTAATAGGATGTAGGAATCAAATGATTTAATATTTGTTGGTAATCCAAAATCTATGTTTTTAGGTAGTGTTGTCACAGACTCTGCATAAAATTGATCATCTGGAAGTATGCTTGCTGTTGGTGAATATTACTTTCACATTGCAGTTTTTACAATTTTTTTTTGATCCAAGGCATTACTTTGAGATTCACCTGGATGAGTAACGTGAATTAACAAAAATTTTTTTCCCCCCTGTTATTTGCTATATTACTCTGTATGCATTTGCACCAAGTTGCTGCAAAGGCCTCATTGATCATCCACTGAAACTGGATTCAATTTCTTAATGGAAGAACATTTTTTAATTTGATTTCTGCAACTTAACCATCCTTTTTTTTTTGGATAGCTGTGAAATTAGTTATTCATACTTTCGGCCACTAAATTAAATTGTTATCCTGATTGGATGGCTTTTAAAAGACCATTTGGTAACCGCCAGTATGTTTGCATTTTATTGTGTAACCCTCCTACATACTGATTTTTGTCTTTCTTCAACAGAATGTGTGTCAAGAAGCTACCCATGATCCTTGCATTACATTTGAAGCGGTTCAAATACATGGAACAATTACATCGATACACAAAACTCTCTTATAGAGTAGTGTTTCCGCTGGAGTTGAGACTGTTTAATACATCAGGCGATGCTATTAATTTGGACCGCATGTATGATCTGGTGGCAGTTGTTGTTCACTGTGGCAGGTTTGTTTCAAGAAAAATTTTTCACTAACACTGCCTGAAACAGGTCTTAGAACAGCCTTTATTATATTCCTGTAAAGGAAGGGAATAGACTTCAAACTTCACATTTTTCACTTTGGAGTAGTATAAAATGCATGAAATGTGTCAATATGCATAATTGTCACTTTTCTTCTGCATTATGTTCTACTGAAGTTTATCTGAGTCTGAATTGGGAAGCCACTCCGGAGACACAACACCTGTGTTATGCTTGCCTTCTGTGCTGGTTGTCTCAATGAGGCAGATCCTAATTTTAATCTATTCGCTTAGACAAAGACATGGTTAGTAACTGAGCTGGGAGCAGTGAATATGAAATCAAGTGATGTGCTGTTGTCTTCATTATCTTGATTGTTTCTCTACTGCCAGGCCAGGTTGTAGTACTTGAGGATCAGAGATGAACATTATGGTGAGGAGAATGGGTATGCCCAGAGGTGTGCAGTATCACCATGTTGCAAATGGAATATAGAAAGAGGAGTTGGTCGTTCAGCCCATCAAACCACCCTGCCGTTCACAGTCATGGCTGATCATCATCCCAAGGCAATTTTTCAAAACACTCGCCATATCCTATATTGTCATAAGCCTCCAGAATCCTATGAATTCTGTTTGAATATGGACCTTCCACAGCTCTGTGGGGCACAGAATTCTAAAGATTCAGCACCCTATAAATGAAAAAAATCTTTTCTCATCTCAGTCTTGAATGGCCTTCGCCTTATTCTGAAACTATGTCCCTGTTTTAAAAAAGCCAATCCTTTCTATATCCACCTCGTTATGTCCTGCCACAACTTTTGTAAGTTTCACCTCCCATTCTTCAAAACTAGAGTTAATACAGCCCCAGTATTCTAGATCCTTTCTCAAAAAAACAATCCCAATATCTCCAAGATTAATCTGGTGAATCTCTGTTGCACTCCCTTTATAGCAAGTATACCCTTCCCTAGAGAAAGAGACCAAACTACACAATATACTCTAGGTGAGATCTCAAGGGTTCTAAACAAACATCTTTCCGTCAGTACTCATCCTAATTGATTGCTGTGCCTTAACGCCAGCTTTTAGTAACTGTTGGGCAAAGACACTCATTCTCTTGGACACTTTATCCTCTCCAATCTCTTCCATTTAGAAAATGTTCTGCCTTTTATTATTTTTTCTGCCAACCTGTATAACTTCACACTTATTTACATTTATATATGCCATCTACCATGTTCTAATCCATTAACTTCGCTTGTTCAAATGCTGTTGAAGCTTTCTTGCAACGTCCAAGCTTGCAATCCCACCTAGTTTGGTGTTATCAAATTTGGGAATGCTAGAATTGGTCCCTAAACGTAAATTATGTGAATAGATTGCGAACATTGGTAAAGCCAGCATTGGAGCTTGTTGTATTCCGTAGTAACAGCTTGCCATCCTGAGAATGCTGTGTTTATTTCTCCTCACTCTGCTTTCTGTTTATTGACCAATTCTCAACCCACATCAGTAAATTCCCTCCTAATCATGTGCACTAATTTTATTTACTGTGGTGATGTTTTTTAACCAACTGTGTGGGACCTTCTCTAAGGAAAGATCTACTGGCATGGAAGATTCACGTGGCTAATACTGGGTATGAAGGGATGTTCTTGAGAGGTTAAGTAATTTGGGCCTATTCTCATTGGAATATATAACAACTGGAGGTAAACTTCTTGAAACATATGAGATTCTTAAGGGACTTGTCAGGGTAGCTGTAGAGACATTGTTTCATTTGTGGGAGAGCCTGAGACCAGAAGGCATTATCTTGGAATGTTTGCACATTTAAGGCACAATTGAGGAATTTCTTCTGAGGGCAGACCGCTTGATTAGAGCCATGTCCACAAACGTTCACTATCTCCATCACTGAGACTATAGTAGCAGAAAATATCACCTACACATGCAATGCTGAAAGCCACCAAGGCTTTCGAACAGTGGCTTTCAAACTTACGACATCTAGAAGGACATGGGAATCAAATATTTAGGATATACCACCATCTGCACGTTTCCCTCCAAGACACACTCCCATTGTGGTTGGGAGGATTTGGAACTGGGAGGAGCATTGCAGCAGTCGGCATCACTATGAAGTAGATTGGGAGCAGTGGGTAGCAAAGCAGCTTTGCTGTGAAGTGGAGAAGGAGGATCTTGATATAAAGCAGTGAGAGAAAAGAGCAGTGAATTCTGTCTAAAGCAGAACAAAAAGAACTGTGGATGCTGTAAATCGGGAACAAAAACAAAGTTGCTGGAAAAGATCAGCAGGTCTGGCAGCATCTGAGGAGGAGAAAACAGCTAACGTTTTGGGTCCGGTGACCCTTCCTCAACAGCTCTGAGGAAGGGTCACCGGACCCAAAACTTTAACTCTGCTTCTGTATAAAGCAGCGTATGAGGACAGAGGTGAACACCATATAAAGCAGCATGAGACAAGCGGTGAAACCAGTACCTGACAGCTCTGGATAAGAGCACTGGACTTGGTATAAAGCAGCACAAGAGGAGAGTGGCGAACTCGGTGTACAACTGAGAGCTGAACAGGGTGGGACAGTGCTGGTAATGTATGTTTTTAAATAGTTCTAAATTGGAAAGCATCTGAATCTGTCGAGTGAATATTTCTACACTTTCCATGAATTAAATTGCAGCAGTTCATCAGGCTAAATAAAATATGGGAGTGTATTTTGGACTAGTAGGAATGGTTTGAATGGAAAAAGATTCCTAGTGTACTTACTGTCCTTTTTAAAGGAGTAACTAATGAACTTAATCTAAAGAGAAGTCAGGGCAACAGAACTCTCACCCAGATAACAAAGTGTGGAGCTGGATGAACACAGCAGGCCAAGCAGCATCTCAGGAGCACACAAGCCGACGTTTCGGGCCTAGACCCTTCATCAGAGAGGATCTCTGATGAAGGGTCTAGGCCTGAAACATCAGCTTTTGTGCTCCTGAGATGCTGCTTGGCCTGCTGTGTTCATCCAGCTCCACAGTTTGTTATCTTGTATTCTCCAGCATCTGCAGTTCCCATTATCACAGAACTCTCACCCATGATATGCACCTTCAGGGCTATGTCGAAAGTCATGGACTCTTCCAGAGACCTAATGGCTAGCTTCAGATACCAAGTAATTGAATTTTGGAGTTGAAGTGCTGGGTGGATTCACCTGTAGGGCATCAGTGATGCTGAGATTGTGGTCACCATCTTCAGTGAGCCGGTCACACCACAGATAAAAATGTAATGGGCAGAAAGTGACTGACTATGCAGGCAGAGCAGAGCAGGCAATACAGAAGACCTGTGGGGCTGATTTCCTCCCCTCAACCCCACCCCCAATCTAACAGATATACTGTTTTGGTACAGTTGGGGGAAGAGTACTTGAACAGTGGCAGAAGCCAGGTCCATGAGGCTGTGCTGCACAAGATGGAAGGAAGAAGAGTGGCACTACTATGGTAATGAGCAATTCAATAGAAAAGGAAACAAACAGGTATTTCTGCAATTGCAAAGAAGCTCCTGGATTATACGTTGCATTCTTGATGTCCGTGTCAAGGATGCCTTGGAAAGGTTCTAAATTACAATTGTTTGTTGCCATTTAAAATTAAACAGGAAAAGTCGCTCAAACGTGTGTTATCAAAGAAATTAGTATTAGATCTAATGACTAACTATATAAAATTGCCAGAAAAATCAGCAAGCCTGAGGAGTGGGAGCAGTTTATAATTCAGTAAAAGCAAACAAAAAGATTGATCGAGGGAGACAATTGAATATCGGTTAGCTTGACAAAAACATGAAGACTGACTGTAAAAGTTTCCATTTGTGCATGAAGAGAAAAATATTAATGAAGACAAATGTAGGGTCCTTTTACAGTCAGAAGATGGAAAATTATAATGGGGAACAGAAATGGCAGAAAAAAAACACATTTTGACTCAAAAGAGGACACATAATTTTCCAGAAATGTTAAGGAACTAAAGATCTTGTGAGGGAGGAATCAAAGGAAATCTATAAGTAAACACAAAGGGCAAGGAATTAAGGCCAACAAAATTCCGGGTCCTGATAACCTGCATTGCAGATCACTGTCTGAAAAGGTGCTGAATATATTGGATACTTTGGTCATCTTACAGAATTCTACAGACCCTGGAGCAAATATAACCCTACTGTTTAAAACAGACGAAAAACAATTACTGATCACTTGCCACTCATTAGTAGTGGGGGAAATGCTAGAGTTTATTATAAAAGACATGATAATGGAACAAGAACTGAAAGAATTACGGATTCTGTAGAGCAGAAACAAAAACAGATATTGCTGAGAAAACTCAGCAGTTCTGGCAGCATCTGTGGAGAGGAATCAGTTGACATTTTCAGGTTGAGTGACCCTTCCTCAGCGATTCCTCATAACAATGCTTGAAAGCATAAATGGGATTAAAAGTCATTAGGTTATGAAAGTGCAATCGTGTTTAACTAATCTACTGGAGTTTTTTTTCTGGAATTTAATTAGTAGAATACGTAAACAAGAATCAGTGGTTATGGTCTATTTGGAAGTCTATTGATAAAGTGCATGCTCAGAGTTGAGAAAGTGAGTGAGACTAATTTTAACTCTCCAGTGAGCTGGCGCACGCATGATGAGCCAAATAGTTTTATCCGTTCATCTATAGAATCATAGAAATAGTTTGCAAAGAAGTAACCAAGCCTGCATGTCATACTACTGGTATGATGGCAATGATGTTGCACCAGGAGAACAACCCAGCAGTTCTGCCTTCATTTCCCACAACAGAAGATACCCCTGGCATCTATAGATAGAAGTCCATATTGTTGGTGTAGTCACAGAGCAATCCATTTGCAAGTGGTAAATGCCTATTTGTTATTCTCTGATGGGCAGAGATGAATAAAGACACTGCCTAACTATCTTCACTCTCCACATCAAGTCACAATTCTGTCTGCTAGGGATTTTAAAGGAGCAGGAACTGCAGATGCTGGACAATCTGAGATACCAAGGTGTAGAGCTGGATGAACACAGCAGGCCAAGCAGTATCAGAGGAGCAGGAAGGCTGATGTTTCGGGCCTAGACCCTTCTTCAGAATTCAAATTTTAAACCCATGTTTCTATTTGCTGTGAACTAATCATAGAACGTCTACAGCCTGAAAGCAGGCCATCGAGTCCATGCAAACCCTCCAAAAAGCACCCCTAATCCTGGAGCCCTGCATTTTCCCATGGCTGATCCATCTAGCCTGCACATCCCTGGACTCTAAGGCAATTTAGCATAGCCATTCCACTTAGCTTGCACATCTTTGGACTGTGGGAGGAAAGTACAGCACCCAGAGGTAAGTCATGCAAACCCGGGGAGAAAGTGCAAACTCCACGCAGACAGTCGTTCAAAGCCGGAATTGAATCCCTGGCGCTATGAGGCTGCAGTGATAACCACTGAGCTACCATGCCACCCTAATATTTGGCTTCAGTAGATTTTTAAATCATGGTTAAAGTTGAGAATGATAACAGGCCCTCAATGTTGAATATCTCCTATCAGTGGTAACTGAAAAATTACACCATCTGTTCATTCTGCTAACAGTGCTCCTTGTATATTCATGTATGCCTATTATTTTTAAAAAATGGCCTGGCCTTGGTCACTCCACATGTGCCTCCGAAGGAATGTTGTATGTTTACAATAATTTGCTACACTATATCCCCCGATCAAATGATCTGTTGTCTTTCTTCAGACAATTGCATGTAAACAATCTCTGCAAGGGTAAAGGATTTACTTTTTAAGCCATTTAATCTTTATTTTTCTGTTCTGCTAAAGCAGTAGAGACTAAAGCCAGAAAAAAAAAATGCATGTGCAAAGTAAATAAATTGATTGCAATGAGTGTCCCTTGGAAAACCAGATGGAAATTGAATGAAAAAAGAAAATGACTGAAAAATTGTCAAATATAATCATTCCTATTCTTAATGTTGTAATAGGAATGCTGAGAACAAAAATGCAATCTGAGAAAAATAGTTTTTCTGTTGATTACTAGAGGATCTGTCTGTGTTATGCTAAGCTGATATGTTGATTGTACAGTAACTTGAGTGAACTGATTGACTGAATTGTCAATTCACTTTTATGGTCACTTGAACGAGCTCAACCCGAGCTGAATGTGTTTTTCTTGCAAAATCCTTTCAGAACCAGATGAATACTGAAATCCTATTGAATAACTGATCAGTTTATCCATTCTTATTTAAATAAGAGAAAAAAATTCTAATTAGAATGCAGTTGTATAAATGTTGATCAATTATTCAATCTATATTAGCTAATATTTATTTGAGAATGCTTACAAGATGCGTTCATTTTCTTTTCTCTCTCATCACAGTGGCCCTAACCGTGGACACTATATAACTATTGTAAAAAGCCATGGCTTCTGGCTTTTGTTTGACGATGATATTGTTGAGGTTAGTCTTGAATTTATTATAAAGCATAAATATTTTAACAAGTCAGCAGAGATGGGATTGACTTTCATCTATCACAGGACCAATGCACAGTGTGGAAAATCACACTGGATTTTGCATCCATAATAGACCCAGCCTGATTATTTTCTGGCCTTTTAAGTTTTTTACTAATGGGAAAGCCTGTAAGGATATTAAGAGTGTGAGATTCCTACTTGATTTAGCCAGACACCACACCACCTTTCCCACCCACCTCCCCTCCCACTGCCCCCAAACCACCACCACCATGCTTTGTTAGTCAATTACAAGAAGACAGTTAAATGTCACAGAACTGGGACAGTTTTCACTCCCAGAATGACTCATGATGGGGTATGCCAATTTGGTGGAAGGCTGAACTTTCAGATATATTATTGTGTTCTTTCATGATAGACATTACCTGTAAGCCTTTTTTTTGGTCTTTTCACAAATTCAGATCATTTTCTAGGGGAATACACTAAATTTGCAAACTGTCAATTAACTGTAAGAATAGCATGTGTTTATGGAATGCTTTCTAAGTAAGCAAAAGAGGGCTGAAAAGAACACCAGTTTTTTCACCCTGCAATTATCAGCGCAATACTAATTAAGCGAAAAACCAACATTTCAAGGATAGTGCTGATTTGGTCAGTAATGGACTACCCTACTGGGAGCTCACGTGGCTGGCTGCATATTGCAAGAGAACATGGCTGAGAACATCTAATTCTGTGCACTGAAGTTAATTAACTGTACTACTTCTTACTTCATTTGAGCCTTGGTTTACATGTCAGTCAAATACTGTTGTATTTCAAATGTTTTCTGAAAGTTCAGGTAAACAGTAATCATCACGTTGTCCTCTTCCAACAACTTTTGCATTACGTAAATATGGGCAAGTTGTCTTTTTGTGCATCCAAGCTGTATTAACTTACACCACACAACTCAGGAACACATTTTGTCATTTTAAAAAATACCCATTTGTTTATGATCAATATGTTGCTAATGAAAATGGATGGAAACATTTAAACCTAAGAAAACATAAGCAACTTTGTCACCCAGCAATTGAATCCCTGGCGTAAATGGGGAAAATAGGTGTACTATTCTTAACAGACCTAGCTGAAATTTATTAGTTGAGGGATTGTAAATTGACTCTTACTACTTCCTCCCTGGCTCTGCTCCCATTGTCATGATCTATTGAATACCAGTCTGTGTTTTGTTATGCAAAATTACAGATTTGATAAAGATACCCAAAGACTCACTGAAATTGCACCCCAGCAAAATATAAATGTCTGGAGGCCAGAAACATTTTTTAAAAAAAAGTAGAAAAAGATGTTTTCTTTGTAGAAATCTTAAGTTTATGATTTGCTATTGTAAATAACCGCATTTGCAAACACCTGTAATAATTGAACCAAACTTCTGTTCTGTACTATAACATTATATTTGGCCCATTACATTTCTGCTGTTCCTTTCCTTCACACTGCACCTCATCTCATCCACCTTGTGCTTCTCAATTAGTCGGAGTATAGTCCCTTGTTATTTCTTATGTACTTTTTTTCAACCAAGTACCCTTGATCTTTTTTCTTTTTGATTTCCTTCCTGTTCTTAGTAATAAATTTGATTTTATTGTGGTTACCTTTTTACCAGGTGTTTTGCTATTAAGTCATTTCTGTACTCCATCACTTAGCCTGTCCTTCTGCTAAAGTGGCAGAATCTGACTTTTGGTCTCACCAAAGTTTTTTTAAAACCTGGGTGTTGAGTCATTTGCTTAAAACATAAATTGGATATAAACAGCTGAAAATTTCAGTTGGACGGGACCCTGCCCCAAGTTCTCTTTTTGCTGTCCTTCTCCCCTCCGCCCTCGACTCCCTCTGCTGTGCTCATTCTAAATTTTATTGTAATGGACAAGGGTTATGGAGAAAATTGATTTTGAACGTTATTACCAGGTATGTGATCTAGTGCCAGGGGACCATAGAGGACATGGCTCGCCTCCTCCACCTTCCAGCCAGACACTACTGGTATTACTGGAGATGCCCAGATGTGTTGACATACTTGGGAAATTGCTGAGGAAGTTTCAACTTATGACAGGCCATTCCTAGCACCTTTCGCAAATGTCTTTGACTCTGAGTTATAGTTGGAAGCCTTGGTCCCTAATTACGGAAATGATTCCCAATCACCAGCATTGTTCACTACCACCAACTCACCCTGACTAGTTGCTGACCTGACTATGCTTGGTACATCTGCCACCCTTCCAGCCTATACTATGGAAGGATTCTTTGCGTGGGAACTGATGAAACATTTTTGCTGTGATGAAAGTACAGGCTGCAAAAGTTTGGGGAGTTGCGTTTTGAAATAAATTCTAGTATATAATGAATTATGTTTTATCTAGCTGCAGATTTTATGGGTGCCTAAATCTGAGTGCAGCTGTATGTTAGGTTGGCATGTTTTGATTATATCACAAATAATTTACACTTTTAAAGTAATAAGGCTGCAATATGTAGTGAAGCAGTGATTGGCCAATGCTCATCTTTAGAGTAAATAACTGTAAATGTAAACATGCAGAAATTTTTGTGAGTAGTGTGTTTTATTATTTGAACATACTTGAATTTTGTCTGGTTATATTTGAAATTCGTAAATTTATTGAAGAATTCGGTTTCTTTTACAGAAAATTGATGCTCAAGCAATTGAAGAATTCTATGGCCTGACTTCGGACATTTCAAAAAATTCAGAGTCTGGATATATTTTATTTTATCAGTCAAGAGAATAAATTGTAAACTATTGGCCTGAATAATCAGGTAGATAAATAGTTAACTAGTCCAAACATGCTCAGGACATTGCCAACTGATAGTTAGGACATACGGTGTTTTCAGGGCCCTTTTTTTTTCTACAGGGCATCAGAACAGGATTCATGGTTGTATTTCAGGCATTTGTCAGCTACTAGCAAATGTGATTTTACAAAAGAGTTCTGTAAGTCTGTAGTTTTGGCAAGGGAATATCCAGTCAAAATACTAACAAAGATAATGCAAGTATGCATGCAAGTCTTCCCTAATACATGAAAGTAAGTTATGGTAGTGTTCCAGATGAGGTGCATTTTCCTTTACTGATCCAGTATGCTCATTTATTTCTCTAATATCAGACCTTCGTGAAGAGGTCATTTTATCTTCACTCTTCCCCGTCTGCTTCTAATACTATTGGAGTTGAAGTTTGTCTGTCTAAAATGACTACTAATTCACTGGATTTTAGGGCGTAATTAATTGATTGTATTGTGGCTGATAATGTGTCTATATCAATGTAAATGAAAATAATATGGCATTACAGACTCATAATTTTTAAATATTAATTTCCCTTTTAAAAAACAGATTTGTATGTAATTGATGTATATCACAGAAAATATAACTTGGTTAACTTGGTTCATTTTAGTTTTATCAGCACCAAATGATGGTTTCTGATTTTTGTATATGTATTAAGGCCCTGTCTACTGAAAGATCAAAAGTGGGGGAACAAATCACAGGCATGCGCTACTTTATTTTGATGCACAATGAAATTTAGTTTCAAGCTGAATTTGGACCTCATGAGCAGTCACCTTTTTAAATGCTGCAGTGTTGTATTTGGCAGCATTTAATTGTTTAGGTTTATAATCTATGATGGGAAGACACCTATAGCTGGATAGTACTAAAGGATCATATTGATCGTTGTTAATGATCAAGTATAGTGTATGGTTGTTTTTGGAATGTATTCTGGTATTTTGTTTTAATCATATCATTTATGGGAATACAATAAATGTATTAGATGGAATAGAATGGTATTTCTGCCAGAGATTTGAGTATCTATCTTAAAGTAAGTAAACTTGTTGGATAGCTTAAATTTTAAAAGAAACAAAGTGCTCAGTCTCAAAACTGAAATCTCATTTCTGTATACTGTAGAGTTGAAAACATTGTGTTTGATATACTATGTCGGTTCAAGTGTCTATTAATCTCATACTTTTTAGATTATGGTTCAGATCAGATTAGATTTGATTTATACAGTTCTAATCAAATTAAAGTGCTTCTTAATTTAAAATCTGACAACTAACATTTTTATTTGCAAATTTGAGGCTGCTTTGTCTCTAGATTTTTACCCTCTACAAAATATTTATTATTCTCTTATTGACTTTGTTTCTGAATTCACATTCCTAGATAGTTTACATCAGATTAGGGTATAAAGATAATGGCTCACAAGAAACCTTGAGCGTTAAAATAGCAAACTGTATTTGGTCACCTTCCTGTTTTCCCTCTCACCAAAAATTTACCTTGGCAATTGATTTGTTATAATTGTTTGCTTTACACCTTTTATGATGAGCTCCTAAAGTAAGGACCATTTTAAAAATTGATGGAAATTAGTAGAATAGGAAACTTCCAACAGATCTTTTTAACAAAGTGTGAAGCTGGATGAACACAGCAGGCCCAGCAGCATCTCAGGAGCACAAAAGCTGACGTTTTGGGCCTAGACCCTTCATCAGAGCCTGATGAAGGCTCGAAGGCATCTAGGCCCGAAACGTCAGCTTTTGTGCTCCTGAGATGCTACTGGGCCTGCTGTGTTCATCCAGCTTTATACTTTGTTATCTCGGATTCTCCAGCTTCTGCAGTTCCCATTACCAACAGATCTTTTTCCTTTGTTTACCTTTCCAAACAAAAGCCACTGCTGTACAAAAGAAGAAAGGCTGTCAGACAGTTCATTAACCATATTTTTATAGCTGCCTGTGCAGTCAATGTTTTGTAAACATCATTTTACATTGTTCACCTTGGTACTTTTTTTACATTTTCTAGTTATTATCTTTTGAGTTATTTCTCCATTAAGTTTAAAGGGCGTCTTATTATTTGGCTAGAATGTTTCTGCAATCAAATTATCCCGGATGTCAATTAGTGTGCTTTTCTAACTTTAAGATCTATATTACTATGAGTTTATTATGACCAACGCCTGTAGCAGTTGCTTACATTGCCTAGTAATAATACACGATTTTTGTAAAGCCAGCCTTGAGCTTGGCAAAAGGTTTCTTTTGGCCTTTTGAATTTGCTAAGGGAGGGAAAATCCATGGAAGGTAAAATTACTTCTCTTGATCTCCGTACAGAAGAACCACAGTTGTCCACACTTGTTATATCCAAGTCTTGTAAATGTAAGAAAATATGGTCAATATTCTTTATTCTCTTATTATCTAATTCTCTAGAATAATTGTTTTTAATTCATGGAACCTATTTAAATGATACCTACAAACCTTCTTGTATAAAAGAGGCTTTTCTAAATGCATTGCAGGATTTTTCAGCGTTAATGTGAGGTGTTACAGTTTCAATGATAATACTGGCGAAGACTTCTGGACTGTTTTGCTGCACGAATTAACTAAAGCTTGTTGGATTTATCAACAGGTCTTGGACTGAGTTAGATAGGAAAGACTTTTGAGAAGCAAAATGCATTTGTGCTATTTACTTGTAAGTCATGTGCTAATCAGATTTTGTTTGGAACTTCTACACCTTCCCACCTTAGCCTCAGCCATAAGAGTTTTGACCTTTAGTTGCAGAGATTCTATTTGACTTTAGTGAAGATGTTTTAAAGTTTAACCGTCTCTCTTTCTTTCAACAATAAATGCTTAGACAAAGGTAATCTAACAACTGAAATCAATTGGTCTTGATATGATTTGAGCCTGATGACTGTCGGACTTGAGGGTGCTAATGTAGAATTTGGCTGTCATTAGTCTCCCATTGTCTTACCAAACTTAGATTAAGTATTAAACCATCCAGTGAAAGCATGTGGTGGTCCTCAGACGAACATTGTCCCGTTAGATGGTTGGGTGGTTGAGATTGTCAAATATCTGTGCCTTTCATTTCAGATGCCCTTACTGTGTTTCTCCTGTTTCATAGGCTCAAGTAAGTCACTTCCTTGAAATTTGCATCCTAGTTCAAGAAGGGTTTGAGTGTAGAAGTGTCTTTCCAGGCAGAATCCTCTCCAGATTTATGAATAACTCCCATTCTGAAACTAAAGTTCAAGATGGCATAATTTCACAGAAATCTTTAGGTAGCTGCTCTTCCCAGATTTGAGAAGCATTTATTTTGAGTTTGGGTGCAGGAGGAATGCAAGAAACACTGTCATAGACAGGATCCTGCACTTGGATCTTAATGTCTTGCACCACAGAAATTACTTGAGTCTCAATGTCAAGGGATTCACTGCTATTTCCCCCTTTTTTGTTTTTTCAGCTCTTGCCCACTTTCAATCTTCCTTTGCAAAGGTGGTCTTCTCTAGCTTAGAGTATCTCCACACTTTTTTTTGGTTTTAATCATTCACTGGTGATTACTGCGAAAGATTATGTGAGCAGCTGTTCAGCAATTTATTTTTACTGGAAAGACCAAGCTATCTACCATTGCCAGCACAATATGGTGTTTTCTGTTTTTATTTGATTTCCACATCCTCAGTTCTTTGTTTTATTTTAATGTTTAACTCTCAGCGTTCATAAGTTTTTGTAGTTTGTACATCTGATCACCTATTCTGTGATGGCGCAATTCCTTTTGAGTATTCCAAGTAAACTCCTTTTCACAATGATTGCAAATGCTTTGAAATTCCAACATATTGATCAACAAGAAATTAGTAAGTGGCTTGAAATAGTCTTCAGACACAAATATTAAACTGACAATAGGTATGCATTGTGCCATAATCTGATTTCCTCTACTACCTAAGAAAGTTTGTTTTCACTGAAGTCAAGCAAAGATTAGAATCTGGAGCACCAGACTATATAAAAAGGACAGGATCAGGCTACATACAATAAAAAATAACTTAAACAGTACAAATCAGTGTGAGCCCATAGTAAGCAAGATTGTCAGTGACAGTTAGCAAGACATGCTTTATTTTCTGATTTTTTTTTAAACTTGTTGAAAATACTTTTGTCATAATGATACACGTTGCAGTTGTGTGGAACAATGCTGCTGTTGGGAAAAGGCAATCTAGTTGACTGTTCAGCCCCTTCAGGCTATTTCAGCAATTAGTTGGATCATGGCTTTTCCATATTTCAACTGTTTGCCTTAGCTCCCTTGAAACCTGTACTCAACAGAAATGTTATTTCTCTCTGCTGTCTTGCTTGAAAATTTCAATTGATCCTGTAATCATAGCTTTTTATTTGGTGGTGAGGTTGGGGAGCAGGAAAGATTTGAAGAATTCCTGATTTTCACATCCTTATGTGAACAAGTGCTCCCTGATTTCACTTTTAATTGGCCTAGTTCTAATTTTGAGAATATCATCTTTTGCAATTATTGTAAAAGCTGTAATTTCATCTGTACCTTAGTTAAATCCCATTATTTTGCATTCTTGATTGTGAATCCTCAATCTTTTTAAACTCTAGATAATGAAAAAAATGTTTATGCAACCTGCCTTCATAACTGAACTGGTTAAGTTCTGGTAAATCTGTAACTACATCTGTTGTTCTGGCCGAGTTCCACTAACTAGCTCACAGCAAATGTTAAATCCACAGATTTGCATCTATGCAGTTTCATGGTTATATAGCACAATTTCTAGATCTAGAGTTTAATAAAATTGTGATTAATTCAACTGAATATCTTAAAGAAACTATCAATTTCTAGGGAGTTATCGTGAGTCCAATTATTCTCTCCAGTACTATATTAATAAAACAATCTCTAGGTTAAATCCAGTAAGGTTTTCCTTTTAACTTATTCTGTAACTGAAACTGAGTTTGTATGTTGACCTCTCCTTCCAATATGTACCCAATGTAGAGTATTTTAATAAATTGGCCATTTCCACATGTTATTTATATATTAATAAAAACACCTTCCAGTTTTCTTTTAGATTCCATTCAAGCTGCTTTTTTATATTAGCGTTTTCTCTCCATTTGCTAATTTTTAATGTTCCCTGGTATTCTGGTTCTCAAATGAAAGGTGTACAGTATCTATAAATGAGCCTTTTCTAATCTATTAGAATTTGTTCTTGGAATTCTGACAACATAAATGTTGAGCACCACCTTTCAATGTTTAGCTGACCTCCTAGTTCACTAAATTTGTTTCCTTTTCATATCAAGAATTGTGTTGTTAACTCATCAGTGAGAAGGTTAGTGTCATTTGACGTCCGCAGTCCTCACTAGTCTCACACCTATTATGCTGCAATCTTTAGTTCTCAGGCCTCCCTACGGAGCATTGGATAAACAATCAAGTTTTTGTACAAAGGAATAGACTGTTTCTAATGTAGTACCAGATACAAAATATATCTGAGCCTTCGCTTTGAAGATGCAACTCTAGAGAGACCAGTTTTCCTCGAAAGCAGTGACTTTTTTGTATTTATCAGTTTCCAGTTTTAAAGCCCACAATGGAAGGAATTATACACAGGTATCAAGATCACAATGACTATCTTTGACCCATGAATTGTCAGTAATCCTATTGGTTGCTACATAGTAGCTCTGCCTCAAGATCTCTTGAGAATTGATGTGGTTACGATGTCCTTGCAAATGGACAAGATTTAGAACTCGGATGTCTAAGTAATCAAGTAATGATTCCAAAACACTAGAAAACCAGGTGTTCTCTCACTTTCATGGTTAACGTTTTTCCTTCAACCAATAACATAAAAGCAAGTATCATTGCATCTTTTTGTTCATGTGGAATGATGTGGATCTCTGCAGAAGCTGTTTTTAATTACATAAATTAATGCCATCGTGCCAATGGTGTGCTATAATTTTTCAAGTATTTCAATCAGATTCATTATTGACAATAATAATTGTCATTTGTAAGATTCCCTGAATAATCACTTGTCCAACAGCTAGTGTTCTTCAATTTATTTATTCATGTATTTTGTAAGTTTATCTGATCTATGTAAACCGTTTCAATTGTGTTCTAGAAAGACAAACACGATCTTTCTCTATTCTTCGCAGTTAGTCAATTTTGCTTTAGTCTACCATGCCTTGAGAATCCAAAAAAACCAGTAATGACGCTATGATCTTGATTTTCTGTGATGTCCTGTTGCAATTTCAAGTTTTGTGTACAAATTCAGCAGCCATAACATTTTTAGTCTTATCCAAGTTTTCATCTCAATTAATAACTGCTCAAATTATATCAATGACAACATAAGATCTTCCATTTATGCAGTCAAAATGGTAATCCCTTTCATTATAAAAGAACATTGTGTTAGTAAAAGGGTAGACATTTGTTGGACAGGCACTTGTTTCCCAAGGCAGTGCAGCTTGAAGCACACTCGTGGTCAGGTTATTATCAGCAAATTGGATCATAAATTGTATCTCTACATAAACTCTTCACTCAGAAAAACACTTACTTGTGCAACAGTAACATTACCCACTAAAACGATTGGCTTCACAATACCTGTAAGTTAACCAGTTGGTGTGACTTTCACACTTTTGCTCATTGTATTGATTACACCATACAAACTGATATAGGCACTAATCAGATATCAGTATTTACAGTTTTCAGTTCATGTTTCCATTTTATTTTCCAGTTTTCTGTAAATTTATATGTGGGAGATGCATGAATTTTAAGCCCTATGGATATGGCTTTCTTTTGTGTTGCTTTTTTAAAGAAAGCTCCACATACAAAGGCCTCCTGATATGTTCCTTTTTGTTCACATTCTGTCTTGATACTCTATCTACAGGAATTAAAGTTTGGATCAGGCTGAAACTTGTCGGTTGGCATGTGGTGTCTAAAATGGCCACACTTAGTAAAAGTTTCTTAGGCAGAATATCTGATGGTTTTTGAACCACTTGAATGGTTGAGCATTAATTTGTATTTTTCAATTAAACAATTGCAAGGAGTTTACCTATGATGGACAATCTTCTGTTGGTCCATGTGTGCTGTATAAATGTTTAACTGTTGTTTGGTGAAGCACATTTAGCCCTGGAGTTGAATCTGAAACAATGTTACAAGATCCCTGCCAGCAAATCATTTTGCGCTATTAACGGTGTGTATAACAATGCTTATAAATGATGATGGCCCTTGTCAAAATTCATGCTCGGGTTCAGCTGAAATGGTCAAGTGATGTGAATAAACAATGGGGTAGAATGGGGAAAGATGAAACTTTGTTCCCAGTTGGCAATCATGTGTCAGTCAGTGTATGATTTCATTTCACTAATGTGCATAACAGAATGATCGTAGGGCAATACTATTCATATTCAAGTTCAAAATATTTGTGTAGTTTGTACATTCAGAATTAAATTAATGTGATATTCAAGTAACTCAACTGAGGTGCTGTATTAGATGTTGTTGAAAGATTTGCAGAGTTTCTTTACTGAATGTTTTGGATGAAACTGAATTATTTGGGCCTATGGGGCATCCTTTTTGAAACATTTATTTGTTACTTGATTTGGGAGTTTATCTGTAGGGATGTGGAAGAAAGCTTTGGACTTTAAATATTAATTTTGATATTGGTGTGCATACATACACTTGAGAATATTTGTTCTGAACAGAGACCATATTTCCCCTATTTGCATCTAAGATGTGACAGCCTACATATCTACCAAACATTTGGCAGTGTAGCAGGGAGGAAGAAGCAAAGGGCTAAGGTTACCACCTGCAAAACCAGTTCTGATTAAGACTGAAATCTGGACCTATACCTTCCTTCTGTCCCACGTTTCACTGGAGTTAACTTGTGCTTGTGTTTAAATTTTTTTTGTTCAATTCAAAATCTTGCCAGTTTTGCATTTGTTTCTGTTATACATTCCAGCTACTGATTGATTCATTGAGGTCTGATAATTAATCATAACTTTTGCACTCAACTTATTAGGTCTTCACCTGTGAGGATACAGAAAAACAATGGTTTTCAGCTGTTTATACATTCACTCCTTTCCCTTTAGTGAAAAGGCTTTTTTGTCTATTAAATCTTTTGGTTTGAATTACGAGCAACAAAGAAGTAATTTGACATTCATTCTTCTGTCTTTACTTGTAGCTTTCCTGCTTCCTTCACCTTTTTGATTCATGGTTTAAGCACATTATTGTGTTTTGATGTTTGTGCAACAATATTGATAGTTTGGTCTCCAAACAAAAACCGCTGTTAAGTCCTTTTCCTTTTGAAGTATGGGCAGCTTTGCTATTTATTTTGAAAACCAAAAGTACTGTGGATGCTGTAAATCGAGAACAAAAACAAAGTTGTTGGAAAGCTCAGCAGGCCTGGCAGCATCTGTGAAGAAGAAAAACAGAGTTTACATTTTGGGCCCGGTGATCCAAAGTGCTGAGGAAGGGTCACTGGACCCAAAATATTAACTTTTCTTTTTCCTCACCAATGTTTCCAAACCTGCTGAGCTTTTCCAGCAACTTTGTTTTTCTTGCTATTTATTTTATTTCTTTTGCTGTTATAAATTGGAACCTTATGAGTTATCTCAATGGCTGTCATTGTGGGGGTAGAAATAAAACTGGGTTAGTGCAATTTGAATGCAACAAGACAAGGCACATTTGGACGGAACAAATTGCTCAAATTCAATGCTATCAATGTTTTGCACCTACTAGCAATAATCTAATTTCTATATATGGTGCCATGACTTTGTATAATTGCCTTCCAATCAACACATACGGCAGTTTTTTTTAAAAAAAACTCTACTCCTTTTTGCGTGCTGAAGAAGGATGCTGACTTTATTTTAGAAAATAGTCAAATTCGCCCTTTACTGGCAAGCTGTCTTTTTAATCATACACATTTTAATCAATCTATAATGCTGCTGTCATTGCAATAATAAATTAAATGTTACAATCTGAGGTTAATTCAATATAATATTTTTATTAGTACATCCCTGTACTTGTCATTCAGTGCACACTTTACATACCTTTTTTATATATCCTAGTTTGCACACCTTGAATAAATAAATGCTGCAAAAGTAAATGTTTTGATGGTACTATTTGTCTTTCATTGAATGCATCTTTTTACATTACCAGAATCTTTTGAATTGAAGGTATTAGCACAGGATTTCTTTGTGCTAGATGTAATATCACAGAAAACATTTTTGTTCAGCAGTAATTACCTTGTATCACAGTTTTGGTATAGTGAGGTTTGGTACATTTCTTGTGTTTTTTACAATACCAATATGCAGAAATCAACTCTTAGCATTGTAATGTAAATTGATATGTGTGGAAGTGCAAAGCCTTTTCAGTATTGGAAAAATTAAATGTACATCAAAATCTGCTTCAAGATTTTTCAGCTACTGTAAAAGTTAAAATCATAGTTGGAGATTTTAAAGGTGCCAGAACTATACTTCAGTAGCTATGTACTGAAAAGGATTTTTTCACATAGCCCTAAATACTTATGATGGCAGTGGAAGGCAAGCTATCCAACATGGGTTTGATATTGTCATTTGTATGAGTGAACTTAGATAACCTGCTCAGATATCAGGAAAGCTTTGGTGCATGGAAAGATTAGTTAACAAATGCACTTCACTACTTGCATTCACATTCCAAATGTCATATAGTACCAGAAGATAAATAATGCATTCAGGATAATATTAGAAATAAGGACAAAATATTGTAATTCTGGTCAACAAAATTGATAGTGTTTCATCATTGCCTGGCGTTTTTTTTTGTGACTAAGCAGGACTGACAGATCACTGAATTAATCTGTGTTAAAGCATGTAAAACTGCCAAGATGTTAACATTTGGCATGCAATCCTAAACTATGGAATGGGAAAGCTGGGGAGTAATTTAAATAGTAGCATAACTGTGTATGGAAATCCACAGTGCACTTCAATTAAGATGTAATGTACCCATTAATGAGGACTGGTAAGAATGGACACATACTGAATATGTTTATAATATGTATTTTGTTCAATAAAATCTAACATTAAACCTGTGTGATTTAATTAGATACTACCATGAAATGTTGCAACAATTATTCTAAAGTTTCAGTAAATTGCACTAAGTTGTGTAAAAGTGTATGGATTATATCAGTCTCTGAATAAGATTATAAGAAATAGGGACAGAAGTAGGCTGTTCAATCCATTGAGCCTGCTCTGCATTCAGTAGGATCATTCTCTCAACCTCTTTTCTACCTTTTCACCATAACTCTTGATTTCACTACTGATGAAGGACTTTGCCCCACAGCCATCTGTGGCAAGGAGTTCCAAAGACGCTTAACCCTTTGAGAGGAGAAATTCCTCCTCATCTCAATTTTAAATTGGCATCCCTTTATTCTCCATCTATACCCTCCAGGTCCTAGACTCCCAAGAGGGGAAATATCATCTCAGCATTTACCCTGTCAAGCCCACTAATGTGGGAGGCACTAACAGGGTTGGCAGTCCATTCCATTCATTTCTGAGAAAGTGGTGTGCTATAGTGTGTGAAGATCTCAGTGATAATAGCTAGGCAGCTTTAGGATTTTGACCTGGTGATAATGGAGGAGTGACAGTCTATGTCAAAGGTTGGCTTGTCCTGGAAAGGATGGTGTGCCCATGCACATGTTGCACTTATCTTTATAGTGGTGCATACTCAGATTCTCCTTCTAATATAAAATCTAAATATTAGCTGCTCTCCTTGCACCATGGTTTGAAGACCAAAAAGATGTTGTCATTAATTAATTCCAAACACTCCATTCATTCTAAAACTGTTACTGTTTCCGTCTTTGTATGCCTTATGCTTTTATGTTTTAACATTTCTCACTTGCTGTTCCTGAAAATGGTACAAGTTGAGTGCAAGTGTTATTTAAAAACCTACCCATTAATAGTGAGATTAAAATGGAACCCTGTGCAGCTTCAGGGACTGGGACCGTGTGGCAGGTAGGCAGGAGCAAGTAGCAAACAGGCAGCTGTGCTTCTACACAATATATGAGCGAGGTCAGTAACCATTTTGGAAAGAGTAGATCTGCACGAGAAGGGTGGTGCTCAATGGAGGTAAAACCTAAAGACAGGGAGCTCTTTCAACTTGTTTCTGTGTATTAGACCTGAAGTTTGACATTGCAGGAAAACAAATTGATGTTTGGTGGGCATTTCTTCAGGGTCTTTTGATTTGCCAGTTGGTTTAAATCAAGAGACATTAGAGCTGAAGAGCACAGTTAAGCAATACACCATTAAAATATTTAACATCGAAATTAAGTAAATTGGGGGAGGCATTGGAATAGAGGTATTCTTGCTGGACTGTTAATCCAGAGACCTGGGTAACATTCTGGGGACCTGGGTTCAAATCCTGCTACGGTAGCTGGTGGAATTTGAATTCGATGCAATATCTGGAATTCGGAATCTAATGATGACCATGAATCTATTGTCAATTGTCAGGAAAAAAAACCCATCTGGTTCACAGATTCCTTTTAGCCAAGGAAACTGCAGTCCTTACCTGGTCTGGCCTATGTGTGATTAGGCAATGGGATTGACTCTGGGCAGTTAGGCATGGACAATAAATGTGACCTAGCCAGTGATGTCCTCAACCCGTTAATGAATAATGGTTGGGCAGGTGATATGTTGTGGTAAGGCTGCAGTATGTGGGAGTTACCACAGATCTTGTGCTTGAGTCAGACAAAAGTTGGCAGAAATCAGAACAAACTTAAGTTAACACATTGCATTCATTGATCCTGTGTATTCAAATAATGTCACAGAGAGGCAGCCTGTAAATAAGAAATTGGAGGTTACCAACAAATGGTCCTTTGAGCATACCAGAGGTAATAATGCAGGAGTAGAAAGAAAAACCATTGCCAATTATTCTTTGGCATTGATTATGAATGGAGCCAGAACCATTCTATCAACAGCAAAGAGGTGATCGGAGGAGAAACTTGGACAATCAGCTGTGTCAGATGCTGCAGACGGAATAATCTATAGACATCACAGCAAAAGTAGACCATTCAGCCCATCGAGTCTGTTCTGCCATGCAATGAGCTCATTCGCTGACCTGATAATCCCCAACTCCACTTTCCTGTCTTTTCCCCATAACCTTGATGACTTAATGTCTATGTCAGCTCTGAATATACTTAACAACCCAGCTTCAATAGCCCTCTGCAGTAAAGAATTTTACCCTTAGAGAGAAAACATTTCTTCCAATGTTTGTCTTAAATATGGACAACTGCTTATTCCGAGATACCCTCTGCTTTCCCAGAAGGAGAAACAACTTTTCCACAACTACCCTGTCAAGTCCCCTAAGAATCTTATATGGCTCAATAATGCTGCCTTTCACTTTTTCCATATCCTAAAGACTACAAGCCCAATCTACTCAACCTCATCTCATAAGACAGTTGCTTCATACTTGGTATCAGTCGAGTGGACCTTCTCTGGACAACCTGCAATGTCAACATATCTTTTCTTAGTAAAGGGCCCCTAAACTGTTCACTGCATTCTAGCTTTGGTCTGACTAGTGTGTTTCGTTTTAACAAGATCTTACTACATTGATATTCTGTTCCCTTTGAAAGAGATGCCAACATTTGCCTTGCATATTATTGCTGAATTAGGATGCTAGCTTTTTGTGATTCATGGACAAAGGCTCCCAAATCCCTTGGTTCACTAGTTTTGCATAGTCTTGCGCTACTTCAGTAATATTGATCTCCTCTATTTCCAGTTTTGACCTACATGGGTTTGTATATGGATGTATTATGGGTGGAGAATATATAATTAACAAACCAATAGAATTGGACCCCATATACAAATCATACAGTTCAAAACTGGAAATGATGCTTATGGCCATAACAGACCAGACAGTATAAATTCCAAGCAGAGTAGAACAACATTGCTTCATTGGAGGCCGCACTGATGATGTCAGCTGGCATGGTGACAAAATGTCTGAATGAAAACAAGCCAGCTTGACAAGCAAGTCAACAACCTCAAATGGAGATTGTGGCGCTACTGAGTCTCAAGATGACAAATACCTTAGTGAAGATCCAATGGGAATCATTCATCTATAGGCCTGTTTGTGGATGTGTGGAAGTAAGTTATCTCCATGATGGCATAATTAGAAACTGGGTATTTAAAAATAAATGCCCTCACCATAAATGTTTGTTTTGAATCAATTTTGTATTTGAAGAAAATATGATATGCAACTGAAATTACCTTTCTTAAATAAAGTTAAATGTTAGTTAATGAATACAAATGAACCATTTTACAAAGAGGAATATTTCAGAGATAATGAGAAAATGCTATCTTTTTATTCTAAGGATTTTATATTTGAAGGAGCAGAACTTTACCAGATGAGCCATATCAACATGGTTAGTATTGGAGGTTTGTAGTACTAAATGAGAGGGGTAAAATTTTTTCCTATTTTGGTATCTAATATTCCAAATCTCTATACCTATGTCAAATGCAGCACGGATCAGATCCCTGTAATATTGCTACATCTTGCTAATGTATGTACTATATTGTAATCACCATCACATCCTCAAGGACTTCTAAGGATAGACTACCCCTGCTAGTCTTGCCAGCAGGGTACTCATCCCACAAAGAATTTTAAAATTACAACATTATAAAGTGTTTACCACAGCCTCTAAGTTTGGTTGGAAGTTCCAAAGTTTGTAAACTGTTACAATCCCCATACGGAATGATGGTCATGGCCAGAAAAGCCTCAAATGCATGTATATCCACTTAGGGAGGTTTACCCTTTTATACTCCTTTGAGGGGGAATGTTTCACTTTCCTGTAAATGAAGCAATGCTGGAAATTGGACATAAAGACTCGCTGCTGCACCAGTGACCTTTCTCTACGCCGCCTTCAAATTTCCTAATCAGCCACCCCATCTAGCGCTGGCTGCTGTTGACCTAAAGGCTGTGGCTATTGACTGACTGGCCAGAACGTCCCGTGTTACTTTTTTCTCATTCTGCTCCTGAAGTTAAAAGAAGACTGCATTTATGAGACACACAAAATCTTAAAGGACTGTGGATGCTGGAAATCCAAAACAAAAACAGGAATTGTAGGAGGTGCTGGTTAATTAAAGGTTTGGTGTACTCATCTGGGCTGTATCTTGCTCAGACTATGATCTCTCCTTCCTGACCAGGCACAAGCACACAGTGACAAGAGAACCCGCACTTGTATGGGTTTCGTCCACACAGTTGAATTGCAGTGAATGTCTCACTCCTCCCATTATCCACACTTAAAACTGCACTAATTGTATATGAACTCCAATCAGCCTCTGAAAATGACCAATTACACTGTTAAACAGAGTAATCCTCAATCCACAATCTTTGACCGTCTGCTAGCAGTGTGTACCTTTTCTCTGTAACCCCTCCATTACCCTCAACTCTACCATTGAGGAAGCGGGCATAGCATCTCTCCCACCAAAAGAGCCACTGCTGTCCCCACTGAAATTTCTGCACTGTTCCTTAAACCTCTTCCACATCTTGTGGTTGGTTGGGTCACTGAGCTGGTTTGTTGTTCCGCAGATGTTTCATTACCTTCCTGGGTAACATCATCAGTGCAGCCTCCAATGAAGTGCTGTTGTGTTTTCCCGCCTGTTTATTTAAACTCACTCCGTTGAGCTGGATTACTCCACTTCCGGTTTTCCTTCACATTGGAGTGTATATGGGGTAGAGCTCTGTGTTTGACGGCTTTCTTTGTGGAGCACTAGGCTTCTAGGATGGAAAGAAGTAATTTTTTTTTGCCACTGTTAGCCCATGTTTCTGGAAACAATATATCTAAAAGAAAACAATTTCATCAAAATCTGCTACATGTCGTGTGGCTGTTGAAATAATTAGGCTTTTTAAGCAAATTTGCAGATCTGAATTTGAATTTGCTCCATATAACTTTCTAAAACACCTGTTGACATTAGGAAATGGAATGAATTAATGTTTTTTAGAATGTTATGGGTTATTTTAATTTGAATGTTTGTTGATTCTTTTAGAGTGTTTTTTTTGTCTATGCTGCTACCGTGGAAATTATCAGTCAAATTGTAAGCAGAGTTTTCAGAACGCATTGGATGTGAATTGACCTGAAACCTCTTCAGTGAGATAAAAGTTTGTAATACTGTTTTTAGCTTTTACAGCGGTGAAGCATCAAACAGGCAGGAACAAAAGGGACAAAAATACCAGCTGGAGCTATGTAAAAGTATTAATGTAATTTTAAAGTTGAGTTTGAATAGAGTGGTGGAGCCCACCACTTTTTTCATAATGAATTGCTGTGCATTCTGATTTTCACTAGTGCTTTTCATACTGCATTTAACCTTTCTATAGTAGATTATCATGCTATCTTCTTCATATTTGCATCCATGTTTAATGATAAATAACTGAAATTTTATTTTGCTTAAAAAATGCACGCACAAAACACCACATTCACACCCTGCAACCACAGGAAGTGCTACACTTGCCCCCACACCAACCTCCCTCACCCCCATCCCAGGCCCCAAGATGACTTTCCATATTAAGCAGATGTTCACCTGCACATCTGCCAATGTGGTACACTGTATCCATTGTACCCGGTGTGGCTTCTTCTACATTGGGGAAACCAAGCGGAGGCTTGACGACCGCTTTGCAGAACACCTCCGCTCGGTTCGCAATAAACAAGTGCACCTCCTAGTCGCAAACCATTTTAACTCCCCGAACCATTCCTCAGACGACATGTCCATCATGGGCCTCCTGCAGTGCCACAATGATGCCATCCGAAGGTTGCAGGAACAGCAACTCATATTCCGCTTGGGAGCCCTGCAGCCCAATGGTATCAATGTGGACTTCACAAGCTTCAAAATCTCCCCTGGCCCCACTGCATCCCAAAACCAGTCCAGTTCGTCCCGTCCCCCCACTGCATCCCAAAACCAGCCTAGCCTGTCTCCGCCTCCCTAACCCGTTCTTCCTCTCACCCATCCCTTCCTCCCACCTCAAGCCGCACCTCCATTTCCTACCTACTAACCTCATCCCGCCTCCTTGACTTGTCCGTCTTCCCTGGACTGACCTAACCCCTCCCCACCTATACTCTTCCCCCCCCCCCCACCAATCTTCTTTTCTCTCCACCTTCAGTCTGCTTCCCCCCTCTCCCTATTTATTGCAGAACCCTCTCCCCATCCCCCTCTCTGAAGGGTCTAGGCCCGAAACGTCAGCTTTTGTGCTCCTGAGATGCTGCTGGGCCTGCTGTGTTCATCCAGCCTCACATTTTATTATCTTGGATTCTCCAGCATCTGCAGTTCCCATTATCACATTCTGTAAGTGTATGCTTTGACTCAATTGATAGCCTGCTTGCATTTGAATCAGTAGTTTGTGATTCAAGCCTCATTCCAGAAACTGGTAAACTAACACCGAGAGTGCTCTCATCTTCCAAATGGCACTTCAAGATGAGCCTCTGTCTGCACCCTTGGGTCCCATAGAACTATTCTGGGCTGTCTCTGGTCCTGCCTAACATTTATCCCTCAATCAACATCACACAGAATTGTTTTTATCCTCTAAATACCTTGCTGGTTTTGGAAGCTCTTGCACAAATTGCTTTTGTATTCCCTTCATTACAGTAGTTTCAGCACTTCTAAGATATTTTATTGCCTCTACAGCACTTTGGGATATCCTGTGATAATGGAAGGTACTGTACAATTGCTCTTGTGTTAGTTAAGAGATTCTGATATACAGCAGGGATTTTGGAGAGTGCTGTTGTAGCCACCTTAGCAAGTATACAGCTGAGAATCTATGTGCAGATGTAATGGGTAGATGTTCTCCCTATGTCCCTCCTGAAGTCAATGCATTTGCTGATAACGGGTGTAAAACTGGGCCATGAACACTCTCTCACCGTTTCAATGCTCTGAACTGAATTTCCTTTTCTAGCAAAACAGCTGGTATTCTTCCTTTATCGCATGTGAATCCAGATGACTGATGGTGCTTATAATGGTCTCAATAGTGGCAATTGGAGAGAAGGAATACCAGAAGTGTCCTTTGATTATTCACCTGGTGGAGACCTCAGTCCTCATTTAGTGTATTGCTATTGTCTTTTAGACCCTGTGGATCATTTACCATCTTTGCAACCTTTATCAACAGCTACAGAAACATTGCTCTTTCCTTGAAAGCATTTCCTTTGAAACTGGTCTGGTCAAGACAATAAAAGATGGAAGTCCTACACTTTGTGAGCTAAGTTCTTGAAAACTCGGCTGATCTTCCACTTAATAATGGATTAAGTTAAGTGAATGCAACTCCGCTTCATTGCAGAAATAATGAACATGTCTTGTGTATTGCTTAGGTAGGGGAATAGTATAACCTGTTTCTGAATGATAAATAGGTGGGTGGAAGACAGAAATTCTCAAACTATATGGTTTTCAACACTAACACTAGAAACAAAGAGGAATAGTTTTATATTATGTGCTTTGTAGTCCTTATGTTTGCTTTTCTGTGCTTAGGTTTCAAGCTGTGTATCACTTTTTTTTATTAGTTTTGATTTATATGTAATTTATAATAATGTGTTTTTGTTAAGTTTCTAATTTCTGCAATAGAGATATATAATAGGTAGACCACCTCTGCTCCCATAGCTTTATTTACTGAAGTAAACTTGTAAACAGCGTTGTACTTACTTTCCAGATATTGGTTCCATCCTTCTCAACATTGAATAAATCAAATATTTAATACAGTGTTCTCGCATGAACCAGAGAATGACTGCTGTAAAGACAGTAATTGGAATTAGTTTAGTGTGTGATCCTTTCTTCATACAAGGGAAGATAACACAATGGTCTGTAATGTAGGCTAGGGATTCTCTGCACTGGAGCACAAATTTCTGAGGGAAAGCCCATGTCCACTTGGCTGTCTTTCCTTCCTTTAGTTTTCGAGCAATGGCCCTTTCGTATAAGACAGGGCTTCCATCCATTTCCAGTGAGATGTCCAGCTTCACTGAACTGCTAGCCAGTTAGAGGTACCATACTCTGTGCCACACCAGGGTCAGTGACCCTGCTGGTACTGCAGAAGGCCCAGAAGGGATAGGAACCTGATGCCCCAAAACCCACGTAAGTTTATGACCAAGGCCCTGAAACAAGTGGGTCAGAGGGCCATTTTGGACATCACAGTGCAGGCTGTTGAATATGGGGAGTCAAAAACTTGGGGTGGGAACCTCCCAGTAGGCACAGGGGGCCTGGCAGCCTTCCCCCTTTGCACTGATCCAGCAGTCAGCAGTCTCAAAAACTGAAAGACCTGCAGATGCTGTAAATCAGGAGCAAAAACAAAGTTTCTGGAACAGTTCAAGTCTGGCAGCATCTGTGAAGGAAAAAAAGAGTTGACGTTTTCGGTTTGGTGACCCTTCCTCAGTGTTAAATCTGCTGGGCTACACATTGGACCCAGGCCACCCCTGCCTATTATACAAGAGCAGTTTTCATTGTCCACTGAAAGGCCACGGTAAGTCGATGGTAGCAGTTCATGTGACGCTTCCCCTGCTGCCAGTACCACGAGGAAAGGGCGAGTATCTTGGCTAACGTGTCCTAATTTCCAACTCTTTTAGTCTGTGAGTAGCCCATAAAATTCTGCCCTGGCTTCTTGCAGCGAAGTCATTTTTAGTGCCCACTAGCTGAAGCAGTTCGCTGTTTCTGCCAATATACAGATGAAAATAAAGCTTAGCCTTCCTTCATTATCCTAGAAGGTTTGTGCTACTCAGTATGTTCCAGAAATAGGACAAAAGCAGCAGTTAAAGAACAAACCATTTTTAATTTCCATTTTTTATGATGTCTAAACCATGTGAAATGTCCAAGATGCTTGATTCAAACACTGAAGCATTTGACACTGACTTGCTTAAGGAAGTGTTTACCAAAACCTCAGTAAAACAGGTATGGGCCGATGAGCATGGGGGTGAGAGTGTTCAAGAGCAGAGGAAATGTCAGAGTTTGGAGCCTAGGAATCCGAAGGCATGGCCTCCAGTTATGGAATGATCGAAATCATGATGTTCAAGGCATCAAAGAACAAAGAAAATTACAGCACAGGAACGGGCTCTTTGGCCCTCCAGGCCTGTGCTGATCGAGATCCTCTGTCTAACCTATCATCTATTTTCTAAGGGTCTGTGTCCATTTGCTTCCTGCCGATCCATGTACCTGTCCAGATATATCTTAAAAGACGCTAACATGCCTGCGTCTACCACCTCTGCTGGCAACACGTTCCAGGCACCCACCACCCTCTGCGTAAAGAACTTTTCACGCGTATCCCCCTCAAACTTTCCTCCTCACTTTGAACTCATGACCCCTAGTAATTGAGTCCCCGACTCTGGGGGGACAAAGCTTCTTGCTATCCACCCTGTCTATAGCTCTCATGATTTTGTAGACCTCAATCAGGTTCCCCCTCAATCTCCGTCTTTCTAATGAAAATAATCCTAATCTACTCAACCTCTCTTCGTAGCTAGCGCCCTCCATGCCAGGCAGCATTCTGGTGAACCTCCTCTGCACCCTCTCCAAAGCATTCACTTCCTTTTGGTAATGTGGCGACCAGAACTGTACACTGTACTCTAAATGTGGCCGAACCAAAGTCTTATACAACTGTAACATGACCTGCCAACTCTTGTACTCAATACCCCATCTGATGAAGGAAAGTATGCCATATGCCTTCTTGACACCCTATTGACCTGTGTTGCCACCTTCAGGGAACAATGGACCTGAACACCCAGATCTCTCTGTTCATCAATTTTCCCTAGGACTTTTTCATTTACTGTATAGTTCACCCTTGAATTAGATCTTCCAAAATGCATCACCTCACATTTACCTGGATTGAACTCCATCTGCCGTTTATCTGCCCAACTCTCCAGTCTATCTAAATTCCGCTGTAATCTCTGACAGTCCCATTCACTATCAGCGACTCCACCAATCTTAGTGTCATCAGCAAACTTGCTGATCAGACCACCTACACCTTCCTCCAAATCATTTACATATATCACAAACAACAGTAGTCCCAGCACAGATCCCTGTGGAACACCACTGGTTACAGGTCTCCAATTTGAGAAACCCCCTTCTACTACTACCCTCTGTCTCCTGTTGCATAGCCAGTTCTCTATACATCCAGGTAGCACACCCTGGACTCCATGTGACTTCACTTTCTCCATCAGCCTGCCATGGGGAACCTTATCAAATGCCTTACTGAAGCCCATGTGTATGACATCTACAGCCTTTCCCTCATCAATCAACTTTGTCACGTCCTCAAAGAATTCTATTAAGTTGATAAGTCATGGCCTTTCCTGCACAAAACCATGTTGCCTATCACTGATAAGCCCATTTTCTTCTAAATGGGAATAGATCCTATCCCTTAGTATCTTCTCCAGTAGCTTCCCTACCACTGACGTCAGGCTCACCGGTCGATAATTGCCTGGATTACCTTGCTACTTCTTAAACAAGGGGACAACATCAGCAAGTCCCCAGTCCTCCGGGACCTCATCCCTGCCTAAGGATGCTGCAAATATATCTGTTAAGGCCCCGGCTATTTCCTCTCTTGCTTCCCTCAAAAACCTGGGATAGATCCCATCCGGACCTGGGGACATGTCCACCTTAATGTCTTTTAGGATACCCAACACTTCCTCCTTCCTTATGCCTACTTGACCTAGAGTAAGCAAATATCTATCCCTAACCTCAACATCCATCATGTCCCTCTCCTTAGTGAATACCGATGCAAAGTACTCGTTAAGAACGTCACCCATTTTCTCTGACTCAATGCATAACTTTCTTTCTTTGTCCTTCAGTGGGCCAATCCTTTCCCTAGTTACCCTCTTGCTGTTTATATATGAATAAAAGGCTTTGGGATTTTCCTTAACCATGTTTGCCAGCAATATCTCATGTCCTCTCTTAGCCCTCTTAATGCCTCATTTCAGATTCGCTCTACATTCCCCATAGTCTTCCAAAGCTTCGTCTGTCTTCAGTCACCTAGACCTCCATGTATGCTTCCTTTTTTCTCTTGGCTAGTCTCACAATTTCACCTGTCAGCCATGGTTCCCTAATCTTGCCTTTTCTATTCCTCATTTTCACAGGAACATGTCTCTCCTGCACACTAATCAACCTCTCTCTAAAAGCCTCCCACGTATCAAATGTGGATTTACCTTCAAACAGTTTCTCCCAATCTACATTCCTCAGATCCTATTGAATCTTGGTATATAAAATGTGAGGCTGGATGAACACAGCAGGCCAAGCAGCATCTCAGGAGCACAAAAGCTGACGTTTCGGGCCTAGACCCTTCATCAGATGAAGGGTCTAGGCCCGAAACGTCAGTTTTTGTGCTCCTGAGATGCTGCTTGGCCTGCTGTGTTCACCCAGCCTCACATTTTATAATCTTGGAATTCTCCAGCATCTGCAGTTCCCATTATCTCTGAATCTTGGTATAGTTGGCCTTCCCCCAGTTTAGAACTCCTCCTTTAGGACCACTCCCATGCTTGTCCATGAGTATTGTAAAACTTATGGAATTGTGGTCACTATTTCCAAAGTAGTCCCCTACTGTAATATCAACCACCTGGCTGGGTTCATTCCCCAACACCAGGTCCAGTATGGCCCTTTCCCAAGTTGGACTACATACATACTGCTCTAGAAAACCCTCCTGGACACACCTAACAAATTCTGCTCCATCTTAACCCCTAACACTAAGTGAATCCCAATCAATGTTGGGAAAATTAAAATCTCCCATCACCACCACCCTGTTTCTCCTACACCTTTCCATTATCTGTTTACATATTTGTACCTCTATCTCACGCTGGCTGTTGGGAGGCCTGTAGTGCAGCCCCAGCATTGTTACTGCGTCCTTCCTATTTCTGAGTTCTACCCATATTGCCTCACTGCTTGAGTCCTCCATGGGGCCCTCCTTCAGTGCGGCTGTGATATCGTCTTTGACTGTTACTGCAACTCCTCCACCCCTTTTACCTCCCTCTCTATCCCACCTGAAGCATCGGTATCCTGGGACAACTAGTTGCCAGTCATGCCCTTCCCTCAACCAAGTCTCAGTAATAGCAATAACGTCATACTTCCAGGTACCGATCCAAGCCCTAAGCTCATCTGCCTTGTCTACTACACTTCTCGCATTAAAACAAATGCACCTCAGGCCACCTGTCCCTTTGTGTTCATCATCTGCTCCCCAACTACTATTCCCTTTAGTCACACTGACCCCATTATCTCGTTTCTACCTCTTTTCTGTCCAATATTTGGTTCCCATCCCCCTGCCACATTAGTTTAAACCCTCCCCCACAGCATTAGCAAAAGCACCCCCAAGGACATTGGTTCCACTCCGGTTCAGGTGTAGACCGTCCAATTTGTAATAGTCCCACCTCCCTCAGAACTGGTTCCAATGTCCCAAAAATCTGAACCCCTCCCTCCTACACCATCTCTCAAGCCACCATTCATCCTGGCTATTCTTTCATTTCTGCACTGACGAGCACGTGGCACTAGTAGCAATCCTGAGATTACTACCTTTTTGAGGTCCTACTTTTTAACTTGGCTCCTAACTCCCTAAATTCTGCTTGTAGGACCTCATCCTGTTTTCTGCCTATATCAATGGTACCCAGACGCACCACCGCAACTGGCTGTTCACCCTGCCCCTTCAGAATGTTCTGCAGCCAATTTGGTTTCATCCCTGACCCGTGCACCTGGGAGGCAACATACCATTCGGGAGCCCCGTTTTCGACCGCAGAACCCCCTATCTACTCCCCTTACACTTGAATCCCCAATGACTATCGCCCTTCCACTCTTTCTCCTGCCCTTTTGTACAGCAGAGCCAGCCACAGTGCCATGAACCTGGCTACTGCTGCCTTCCTCTGGTGAGCCATCTCCCCCAACAGTATCCAAAACGGAATACCTGTTTTGGAGGGAGATGACCGCAGGGGACACCTGCACTGCCTTCCTGCTCTTCCTCTGCCTTTTGGTCACCCATTCCCTTTCTCCCTCAGCAATCCTAATCTGCGGTGTGACCAATTCGCTAAATGTGCGATCCACGACCCCATCAGCATCGTGTATGCTCCAAAGTGAGTCCATCCGCAGCTCCAGAGCCGTCATGCGGACTAACGAGCTGCAGCTGGACACACTTCCTGCATGTGAAGGAGTCAGGGACATCAGCCCTGTCCCTGAGCTCCCACATTGAGCAAGAGGAGCACAACACGGGTGTGAGATCTCCTAACATTATTAAACTTAACTTAGATAAATGGAAAAGGAACGAGAAAAGTTATTGGCAATCACACGATATATATAAAGAAACATGAAATAGAAAAGGCCGTACCTTATCTACACACCACCGAGTCTTTTTTTGGTTAGAGGAGGAGGGTGGGTGGGAGACACTACACGTGTAGCGTCTCGGGTTCAGCCGCTGCCCAAATAAATGAAGACTGCTCCCGCTCGAGGTAAGCTTTTTAAAATGGGAAAACATACCTTCCCAACAGCCTCCTGGTGCTCTGTCTCTCTCGCGCTCTCTCTCTCTCTCTCTCTCTTTTCCCCCGCCTCTCTCTCCTCCCAAACATGCATCCGAATTGGAGTAAATCATAACATCAAGAAAGAGGTGACGCCTTGAAACCAAGGATGAGAATTTAAAAATTGAGTGATACACTGGCTCCCAGTCAGGTAAGTCGATGAGCCCAGGATGTGAGAGCAAGTGTTTGGTACAAGTTGAGGTCTGGCCAGCAGAATGCTGGCTAAACTCAAGCGTATGCAGCAAGCGGGTTGAAAGACAAGATTTTTTAAAAAATTTATTTGGACTTAATTAGCGATCTTCATATTTATCTCACAACTATAATTAATGCAAATAACATTGATTGAAAATATTTGTCTTTTGAACCAGCTAGGTAAGTACAATATGGAGCCGGAGGAACACAGCAGGTCAGGCAGCATCAGAGGAGCAGGAGAGTTGACATTTCTGGCCTAGACTCTTCATCCTGATGGGCCTAGGCCTGAAATGTCAAATCTCGTACTCCTCTAATGCTACCTGAGCCGCTGTGTTCCTCCAACTCCATGCTGTATCGACTCTCACTCCAGCATCTGCAGTTCTTGCTATCTCCAACTGGGTAAGTATTTGGGTTCCAAGAAAATAAGTGAGTAATGGGTATCTCAATCTCAAGATAATTGTAACGACATTGGTGAAACCAATTATAAAGGGATTTTCTTTCTAGACCCCTCCAGTTACAACTGGCATAATGCATATTACCACGCACAGTGTTATAAATCGGAAATGGCCTGCTGGTCTTCCTTGACACATATCTGTTGTAGTCAGGTTTCCTGGCAAACTGCAGATGAAGCTGTCAATGTATTGAAGGAAGTAATGATGGATGAGTGGTTTAGATGGGAACTTGCAGGTGGTGATATTCCCAAGTATCTGCTAGCCTTGTCCTTCGAGATGGATCATGAGTTTGGAAAGTGGTGTCTAAAGACCCCAAGTGAATTTCTAAAGTGCATCTTGTAGGTAGCACATAGTGAACAATATATACATAATTAACAGCAGTGGGGAAGGATGTGGATGCTTGTAGATGTGATGCCAATCAAGTGAACTGCTTTGTTTTAGATGGTGGCAAGCTTTTTGAGCGTTGTTGGAGCTGCAGTCATCCAGGCATGTGGGGAGTATTCCATTATGCTCCTGACATAAGCTTTGCAGATATTAGCCAGGCTCTTGGGAGTCAGGAGATGCAGGATTCCTAGCTTCTGACCAGAAACAAGCAGGCCAATGGTAACCCCCAGGATATTGATAGTGGGGGAACCAGTGATGGTAATGCCATTAAATATCAATGAATGATGATTTGATTCTCTCTTGTTGCAGATGGTCATTACCTGGCATTTGTGTGGCATGAATGCCACTTTCTGCTTGTCAGCTTAAATCTGCATATTGTCCAGGTCTTTCTGCATTTGAACATGGACCGATTCAATATCTGAGGAACTGTGAATAGTGCTGAACATTGTGCAATCATCAGCAAACATCCCCACTTCTGACCTTATGATGGAGGGAAGGTCATTGATGAAACAGCTGATGATGATTAGGTCTAGGATGCCACCCTGAGGAACTTCTGCTGAGATGTCCTGGAGCTGAGATGACTTCTCTGTAGTAGGTTGAGTGTAGTGACTATACGAAGATTTAGGACAAAACTTGGATTATTTTTTCTAGAAGCAGATACAATAGCAATGTTTAAGAGGCATTTGGACACACCAAAACAAGCAGAGAATAGAGGGATATGGACCATGTGCAAGCAGATGGGATTAGTTTAGAACGGCATCATGGTCAGCCTATCCCTGCATTGTACTGCTATATGTTTTGTCTCCAACAGTCTCTATCTACCTTTGTGCCAGCTATGACTCCAGCTAGTGGAGAGCTTTACGTTGACTCCAGTTTTGCTCCTTGATGCTGCACTCAGTTGAATGCAGCTTTGATGTCAAGGGCTGCCATTCTTAACTCACCTCTGGAATTCAGCTCTTTTTTTGTTCACGTTTGAACCAAGGCTGTAATGAGATCAGGAGCTGAGTGACCCTGGCAGAACCCAAAGTGGGCATCACTGAGCATGTTATTGCTGAGCAAGTGCTGCTTTATAGCACTGTTACTGACACCTTCCATCACTTGACTGATGATTGAGAGGACACTGATGGGGCAGTAATTAGCCGGGTTGGAGCTGACCTGATTTTTTAAAGTCAGGATGCACCTGGGCAATTTTCCACATTGCCAGGTAGATTCCAGTGTTGAAATTGTCCTGAAGCAGCAAGGTTTGGAGTACCAGTCTTCAGTATTGCCAGAATGTTGTCAGGTCCGTGGCCATTGCAGTATCCAGTGCCTCCAACCATTTCTTAATATCATGTGGAGTGAATCGAATTGGGTGGAGACTGGTACCTGTGATGCTGGGGGCACTGGAGGAAGTTAAGATGGATCTTCCATTCGGCACTTCTGGCTGAAGGTTGCTGCGAATGCTTCAGCCTTATCTTTTACACTGACGTGATGGACTCTTCCATCATTGAGGGTGGGGATATTTGTGGAGCTATCTCCTCCTCCTCATAATTTGAGCTCGGACAACAACAGTCATCATAGAAACCCTACAGTGTGGAAACAGGCCAATCAGCCCAACAAGTTGGCACTGTTTCTCTGAAGAGTATCCCACCCAAACCAATCCCCTACCCTTTCCCTGTAACCCAGTGTTACCCATGGCTAGTCCATCTAACTTACACACCCTTGGAAAATATGGACAATTTTAGCATGGCCAATCCTGCTAAACTGCACATCTTTGGACTGTGAGCGGAAACTGGACTGTCAAGATCAATGCCAAGCAGCTCATACACATGTGTTGGTACCTTCACTGTTACCATTGACTCAATAAGGCAGTACAGTTCTTCACAATTCAGTGATGGTATATTGAGCAACTCTTGGTGCTGAAAATTGAAATCCCCCACTCTGAAAACATTCTAATTATTTACTTTCCTTAGTACCTCTGAGTGGTGTTTACTTTGAAGGAAATCTGACTGTTCAGCACTGGGTACATTAGTGAGTCGGTGTTAATGAAAAGCATATCTTCAGGTTTTATTTGACCTAAAGCTATGAGCCTCATGAGGTCTTAGCTTTACGCATTTATATGCTACTCCACCCCATCAACTGGGTATGCCAATGAGATGGGATGAGATGTACTCAGGGATTGTAATATGAGTTTAAAGTAGATTAGATTAGATACTCTCTTTGATACAGTTGCATGGTCACCGTTGAGCATTTAAGTATATTCTTGTACTGAACAAAATCTGACTGTACAGCAATGTAATGTGACATCTAACAATCAGAAACCATCTAAAGTAAGCTTTTTTTGCCTTTGACCAGTGGCCACAGCCATCTGCAGGCGCATGGAAAGTAAACTCAAGAAATGTTTAATAAACTGAGCACAAAGCAAAATACTGGAGATGTTAGAAATCTGAAATAAGTACACAAAGGTAAATAATAGACACAGAGGTAGTGAGATTAAACAGACAAAGGGAGTGAGGTTTGGATGTGTGCAGGAAATTAAATCCCCTAAAGTGATATTGAGTTGAGATGCCAGCATCATCTCAATATATTCTGGGTTTCAACCCAGTAGATTTACAGGCCAGTGGGAAGCTGGCTTGAGGTTTTGGGTATTAGTAAGATACAAATGCGCAATTGGTTGAAGGTAGTCTCTCCATTCAATGAACACACCCACCCCACACCCCTATCTGCAGCACTTTAAATTTTAGGATTTCAGATTTCCTGGCTTATGACCAGGCACCAATTCCAAAACACCTACCTTCACTCCTTAATTCTTCAATGAAAAGGTTTTTAAACTGTCCCAAATTATTCAATCTGTTCTAGAAAAGTTACATGCCTCAAAATGAGCATTTTAAGTATTTGAATGTCACAAACTGACTGATTCCAGAAAATGTTAGTCACTTGTAGGATCATTCTTTTCTTTATATGTTTTATCCACTATTTATTAGATTCCCTACAGTGTGGAAACAGGCCCTTCAGCCCAGCAAGTCCACACCACCCCTTGAAGCATCCCACCCAGACCCAAACCCGTATAACCCACACACCCACGAACGCTATGGGCAATTTAGCATGGCCAATCCACCCAGCCTGCATATCTTTGGACTGTGGGAGGAAACCGGAGCACCCGGAGGAAACCCACCCAGACACGGGGAGAATGTGCAAACTCCACACAGACAGTCACCCGAGGCGGGAATTGAACCCGGGTCCCTGGTGCTGTGAGGCTGCAGTCCTAACCACTGAGCCACCATGTGGCCAGTTTATCTTATTCAGTTTATGGCTGTTGACAAAGATAATGAGGCAGCACATCGAGATGTGGAACCATTTGTTAACGTGTGATTTCATAATAACTGCTAATGCCTGCAGCAAGTTAACTAGAAAATCAGTTTGAAAAGACAAATTGATCTGCAGAGATAGGGTTATAAAAATTCTCATTTGACCATATCACATTACTGGGAATCAAATCTTATCATCGCTCTCAATCTATACAGCCTAGTTTGTCTTACAAGAAATCATTATATAAAACTCCCTACGGAACTTAATTCCAGTGTAATTTAAGTACATAGACTTGTAATAACTTCCAAAGAGATTATTTATATTTAAAGAACATTACGTTTCAAACTAAGTGATCTAGAACATAGAACTATATGACTTAATCACTAAAACTGTTTTACTTCAATGTGGCTTTACAGTTTATATTAGTTTGAAGCCATAAAAGCACTAATAAGGCAGTAGACCCACGTTCATGTTGACCATAGATCATTCTCACAGCAGAAAGTGCCTTACATTGACCATGATTAAATAGAATATTATGATACATTATTGGCTTAATCTTCAGGAAGGACATACTAGCCCTGGAGCGTGTCCAGCGGAGATTCACACGGATGATCCCTGGAATGGTAGGTGTAACGTATGATGAACGGCTAAGGATCCTAGGATTGTACTCATTAGAGTTTAGAAGGTTGGGGGAGAGCTAATAGAAACTTACAAGATAATGTATGGCTTAGAAGGGGTGGATGATGGGAAGTTGTTTCCATTAGGCGGGGAGACTAGGACCCGTGGGCACAGCCTTAAAATTAGAGGGGGTAAATTTAAAACAAAAATGAGATGACATTTCTTCAGCCAGGGAGTGCTGGGCTTGTGGAATTCATTGCCATGGAGTGCAGTGGAGGCCGGGACGTTGGATGCCTTCAAGGCAGAGATCGACAAATTCTTGATCTCACAAGGAATCAAGGGCTATGGGGAGAGTGCAGGGAAGCGGAGTTGGAATGCCCATCAGCCATGATTTAAATGGCGGAGTGGACTTGATGGGCCGAATGGCCTTACTTCCACTCCTATGTCTTATGGCCTTATTACACACAAATAAACTGAAACTAATTGTTGAAAAATAAACTCAATTAACCATTTTTGAAGAAGGGTCTCAACCTGAAACGTCAAACATTCCTGCTCCTCTGATACTGCTTGACCTGCTGTGTTCATCCAGCTTCACACCGTGTTATCTCAATTATCCATTTGTTTGATAGCAACAAACCATTTGAAACTGATATACTTGCTAAATTCAGTGAGTGCCTGTTTACTTCCTGCAATCTTAAAAGATCCAATCAAACATGTTTCTTGAGCTTTAGAAGGAATAAAGTATGTTCCCTGGTCATTTTTTTTTCCAAAGTGCCTGACTCTCCCTCTCTCTCTCTTGCATTCAAAGTTCACACTGTCATCAATAAATTGTAATGTGTGAGGCTTTCTTTATTTGTTCATGGGATGTGATTGTCTCTGGCTAGGCCAGCACTTCTTGCCCATCCCTAATTTTCCAGAGATCAGTTAAGAATCACAATCAATAAATATATATGTGTTCCAACACATGACTAGTGATAATTGCCTGCTTTGCTGTAGAGCCATGCTCAATTTTAACAGTGACAAGTTTGGAGAGATCTTCTTGTTTCTGATTCTGTTGGATGAAAGCTTGCTAAAATAGGCTGAATTGGAAGAAAACTTACCGAGAGCAAGTTGCCCAGATGATTTCCACAGTTTTGAAAAGAAAGCTATGTTGTTGATTTCAACATGAAACCTATTTACTCTTTCAATCACTCTTTTAAAAAGAGCATCACAAGATTGTATTTCCTGAGAATGTTGTGTTTTGGGGGTGTTTAGAGGGATAAGAATTTATACTTCTATATTACTGATTATGTATGTTAATCATTTATTATATTTTGCCACAACCGTAAAATGAGGGAACTTTTGATAATCAAACCTCAATACTTTACAAGTCATACCATTAGTATAAATTATTATATTCAACAATTATAGTGGCCAATTCTTCCAATTTAAATGTGCTATCCAGAATAAGAGGGACTTTCACAGTTTTCAGTTTATTCAAGAAGACTCTGTTTAATACAAAACCAAAATGTATTCTTAAAAATGAGGGGAAAATTAGTTGATATCTAAAGTATAATCCAGAATTTCAACTATATCCCCTTCTAATCCTGAGCAAATGCACTCTCACCCATACAGACCGATGACAACTTGGCAGAGCTGATATTTTACAAAACAGGGGAAAATGCTCTGATTAACCACCGGTCTGTAAAAACCAAGTATAGACATTGATGAGAGATAATGGGAACTGCAGACGCTGGAGAATCCAAGATAACAAAGTGTGTAGCTGGATGAACACAGCAGCATCTCAGGAGCACAAAAGCTGACGTTTTGGGCCTAGACCCTTCATCAGAGACGGGGATGGGGAGAGGGTTCTGAAACAAATAGGGAGAGAGGGGGAGGTGGACTGAAGATGGATAAAGGAGAAGATAGGTGGAGAGGAGAGTATAGGTGGGGTGGTGGGGAGGGGATAGGTCAGCCCGGGGAGGACGGACAGGTCAAGGAGGTGGGATGAGGTTAGTAGGTAGGAGATGGAGGTGCAGCTTGAGGTGGGAGGAGGGGATAGGTGAGAGGAAGAACAGGTTATGGAGGTGGGGACGAGCTGGGCTGGTTTTGGGATGCAGTGGGGGGAGGGGGAGATTTTGAAGCTTGTGAAGTCCACATTGATACCATTGGGCTGCAGGGTTCCCAAGCGGAATATGAGTTGCTGTTCCTGCAACCTTTGGGTGGCATCATTATGGCACTGCAGGACGCCCAGGATAGACATATCATCTAAGGAATGGGAGGGAGAGTTGAAATGGTTTGCGACTGGGAGGTGCAGTTGTTTATCGCGAACCAAGCGGAGGTGTTCTGCAAAGTGGTCCCCAAGCCTCCGCTTCGTTTCCCCAATGTAGAGGAAGCCACACCAGGTACAGTGGATACAGTGTACCACATTGGCAGATGTGCAGGTGAAAATCTGCTTAATATGAAAAGTCATCTTGGGGCCTGGGAGGGGGGTGAGGGAGGAGATGTGGGGGCAAGTGTAGCACTTCCTGCGGTTGCAGGGGAAGGTGCCGGGTGTGGTGGGGTTGGAAGGGAGTGTCGAGCGGACAAGGGAGTCCTGGAGAGAGTGGTCTCTCCGGAAAGCAGACAAGGGTGGGGATGGAAAAATGTCTTGGGTGGTGGGGTCGGATTGTAGATGGCGGAAGTGTCGGAGGATGATGCGTTGTATCCGGATGTTGGTGGGGTTGTATGTGAGGACGAGGGGGATTCTCTTAGGGAGTTATTGTGGGGCCAGGGTGTGAGTGATGTGTCGCGGAAAATGCGGGAGACACGGCCAAGGGCGTTCTCGACCACTGCAGGGGGCAAGTTGCGGTCCTTAATGACTGTATCGGCACCGCCTCTTGCTCCCAAGTGGAGCTTGAGCAGTTCATCCACTTCACCAACACCTTTCACCCCAACCTCAAGTTCACCTGGGCCATCTCCAACACATCCTTCACCTATCCCCTCCTCCCACCTCAAGCTGCAACCCCGTTTCCCACCTACCAGACTCATCCCGCCTCCTTGACCTGTCCGTCCTCCCTGGACTGACCTATCCCCTCCCCACCTCCCCACTTATACTCTCCTCTCCACCTATCTTCTTTTCTCTCCATCTTCGGTCCGCCTCCCCCTCCCTCCCTGTTTATTTCAGAACCCTCACCCTATCCCCTTTTTCTGATGAAGGGTCTCGGCCCGAAATATCAGCTTTTGTGCTATACGCATTGACTCCTCCCAGTCTACTGAACTTCTTGTGGACAGCAGTGAGTTGCTGACTCTTGTTGAAGATCCTTTAGGCAAAGCTTCAGTTTGATTGAAAATCAGTCGAACAGGGTTTACAATGTATCAAAATACTGAGACTTTGCTTTTATCAGGTTATTTCAACCAGGAGGAGGAGTGAAAGAGAGGTCTTGTAGCCTTATCGCTGCTGTTTTTGTTTTAATTCCAACTGACCCAGAAGTTTGAAGCAGATACTAAATCCAGCAAGTGTTGCGAGATAACCATCAGCTTAGCCACTTCAAGGTCTCTTCCAATGACAAGCTAACTCAGGAACTGCAGGATGGGAAATTTGGAGCAGCATACCTCATTGCATTCTGTGAGCTGCATTTAGTATGGAGCTGACAGATTTGAGAGTAGTCTTTTTAGAAGAAAGTAATTTATGCTGGGGAGCAAAAAATAGAATGATGCATGCAATGTTGTCTTTGTGGCAAGTTTTTATTCCAGTAGTGGAACATAATGGTAGAAAAGAATATTTTCTGGTCTCCATATTGGATTATGCATGCAATGTTACAAGTGCTGACCAAATTCCTTACTGAAGTACCAGCATTCTGCTTTATTTCTTATTTACTAGGCAGAGCACATCACGTTTGTCCCCCTCCACCCACACCTCCAACGAATACCGGTCACACTTGGACATTGAACAGTTTCTCCTTCGCCTCCGCGCTTATTTCTTTAATCGTGAGCCTAACCCTCCCTCCACTGACCCCTTCTCCTGCTTCCAACACACCCCCTCCTCCTGGACACCACCCCAAGGCCTCCTACCCTCCCTCGACCTCTTCATCTCCAACCGCCATCGTGACATCAACCACCTCAACCTCTCCACCCCTCTCACTCACTCCAACCTCTCCCCCACAGAATATCCAGCCCAGCGCTCCCTCTGCTCCAATCCCAACCTCACCGTAAAACCCACAGACAAGGGAGGCCCAGTTGTATTATGGCACACTGACCTCTACATCACTGAGTCCAGGTGCCAACTCTCCGACACCTCCACCTACCGCCCTCTTGATCATGACCCCATCCCCGACCACCAAACCATCCACAACCTCATCAGTTCGGGTGACCTGCCCACCTACAGCCTTCAACCTTATTGTTCCCCAACCCCACACTGCCCGCTTCGATCTCCTTCCCCAAAATCCACAAACCTGCCTGCCCTGGTCGACACATCGACTCTGCCTGCCCCTGCCCCACCGAACTTATTTCCACCTATCTGGACTCCATTTTCTCCCCTTTGGTCCAGGAACTCCCGACCTACGTCTGTGACACCACCCACGCCCTCCACCTCCTCCAGGACTTCCAATTTCCTGGCCCCCAACACCTCATTTTCACCATGGACGTCCAGTCCCTATACACCTGTATTCCTCATGCAGATGGCCTAAAAGCCCTCTGCTTCTTCCTGTCCCGCAGGCCTGACGAGTCCCCCTCCACCAACACCCTCATCCGCTTAGCTAAACTCGTCCTCACACTCAACAACTTCTCTTTCAATTCCTCCCACTTCCTACAGACAAAGAGGGTGGCCCAAGCTATGCCTGCCTCTTTTTGGGTTATGTGGAGCAATCCCTCTTCCGTGGCTACACTGGCCCTAAACCCCACCTCTTCCTCTGTCACGTTGAATGTATCGGCACCACTTCGTGTACCCATGAGGAGCTCGAACAATTCATCCTCTTCACCAACACCATCCTCCCCAACCTCAAGCTCACCTGGACGATATCCAACACATCCCTCACCTTCCTGGACCTCTCTGTCTCCATCTCCGGCAACCACCTAGAAACCAATATCCATTTCAAGCTCACTGACTCCCACAGCTACCGAGAATACACCTCCTCCCACCCACCTTCCTGCAGAAATGCCATCTCCTATTCCCAATTCCTTCGCCTCCACCGCATCTTCTCCCAGGATGAGTCATTCCCACTCGCGTATATCTCAGATGTCCTTGTTTTTCAAAGACCGCAACGTCCCCCCCACCCCGCAGTGTTTGAGAAAGGCCTCAGCCGTATCTCCCGCATTTCCTGCAACTCATCCCTCACACCCTCTCCCCGCAATAAAAACCAAAACAGAATCCCCCGCATCCTCACATACCACCCCACCAACCTCCAGATCCAACACATCATTCTCCGACACTGCCGCCATCTGCAATACGACCCCATCACCAAAGACATTTTACCCTCCCCACCCTTGTCTGCCTTCCGGAGAGACCACTCTCTCCGTGACTCTCTTGTTCGCTCCACACTCCCCTCCAACCCCACCACACCTGGCACTTTTCCCTGCAACCGCAGGAGGTGCTACACCTACCCCCACACCTCCTCCCTCACCCCCATCCCAGGCCTCATGAAGACTTTCCACATCAAGCAGATGTTCACCTGCACATCTGCCAATGTGGTATACTGGATTTGCTGTTTCCGTTGTGGCTACCTCTCCACTGGGGAAACCAAACGGAGACTTGGGGACTGCTTTGCAGAACACCTACACTCAGTTCGCACTAATCAAGTGCACCTCCCAGTCGCAAACCATTTCAACTCCCCCTCCCATTCCTCAGATGACATGTCCATCATGGGCCTCCTGCAGTGCCACAATGATGCCACCCAAAGGTTGCAGGAACAGTAACTCATATTCCGCTTGGGAACCCTGCAGCCCAATGGTATCAATGTGGACTTCGCAAGCTTCAAAATCTCCCCCTCCCCCACCACATCTCAAAACCAGCCCAGCTCGCCCCCGCCTCCCTAACCTGTCCTTCCTCTCACCTATCCCCTCCTCCCACCTCAAGCCCCACCCCCATCTCCTACCTACTAACCTCATCCCGCTTCCTTGACCTGTCCGTCCTCCCTAACTCCCCACCTACACTCACCTTTACTGGCTCCATCCCCACCTCTTTGACTTGTGTGTCTCGTCTCCACCTATCTTCTCCGCTATCCATCTTCTATCCGCCTTCCCCTCTCTCCATATTCATTTCAGAATCCCCTTCCCCTCCACCATTTCTGAAGAAGGGTCTAGGCCTGAAACGTCAGCCTTCCTGCTCCTCTGATGCTGCTTGGTCTCCTGTGTTCATCCAGCTCTACACCTTGGTATCCTAGATTCTCCACAATCTGTAGTTCCTACTATCTCCATTACAGAAGTGTTATTGACTAACGACAGGTTTTCCCGCAATTAAGGGCTGTTAACCATTTTACTACAGAAAGTGTCCTATCAAATCAATATTTTCTTTTTTTCTGTTCCCATAATCCATATGCTTAACAAATTTTGTTGAGAAACATTTAGTTTGGTTTGACAATAAAACAATAATTGTGCATTTTCAGAAATCGGCCAGATCTGCTGTTTGAACCTTGGTATAGACAACGTGTTTGGTCACCTTAGTAACTGGTAAAAGTTATTTTATTCCGTTTGAGGTCCATGGAGAAGTGGAACCAGAACAACAATGCATCCCTCGAGACTCAGTCATAACAAAATAATTCTTAAAGTTATTAAAAATTTCTTCATGTGTTTCATCATTAACTTTTGCAGATACTGAAGCATTAAGAAATTGGATGAAAAATCTCAGTGTAACAATTAAGTGGATTATGTGGCATAGTGTCATAGTTTCTACTTGTAGGTGAGAAGGCCTAGCTCAAATCCCACTTGCTTCAGAAATGCATCATAACAGGCCTGAACAGACTGATTGGAACTATCTAAAAATGAATAAAAGTAAAGAAAGCAGACAGGCAATTCCTGCTGAAAATTTTCAATAAAACTTCAGTTGGGCAAATGTTTGGAGCTCCAAGGTAAGAGTTAGCCTCAGAGACTGATAAGACACGTAATTGACTTCTGTCTTTCTCTTTTCTTCGGGTACGGGTGTCCCTGGTAGAGCCAGTACTTGTTGAACAATCCTCATTGCCCTTGGGGAGTGGCATCTTAGGCCATTCACAATGCAGTTGAATGTCAACCACATCGCTGTGGATCTGAAGTCATGTCACATGAGGTCAACAATTTTCAGTGAACCAGATGGATTTTTACAACAATCGATACTAGTTTCATGGTCATTATTACTATTGAATTCAATAGGGTATCCAATAATTCGTTGATTTTAAAAAAACAATGCAATGGTGAGAATAGAGCAGAAAGTTGGTGCCAGGTACAACACTCATTTGATGAGCTGGTACAGGCATGGTGGACTGAATGGTCTGTTTCTGCACAGTAACAAATCCAGGACAGTTTGGTGGGATTTGACTCTTTGTTCCCAAATCCTTAGCCGGTGACTTTAGATTACGCATCCTGAAACGTTCATACACTACTGATTCTTTCAGCATTTATTGATGAGAATTACAGTTCTGTTGCAAGTTGCAATGTTGAAGCACTGAAAGGGGATGAAGAGGAGACTGTTGGTACAGTTCCCATCTTGCACCTCCTGAAAGTTAAATCAGGAGCTGCAGGGTGGGAAATTGGGAGCAGCTTACCCCATTGAAATCTGATAGCTGCATTTATTATGGGCAGTTAAAAAAAAAAGCAGTGGTGCATACAATGTTGTCTTTGTGGCAAGTTTTTATTCCTGTAGTAGAACATAATGGTCGAAAACAATACTTTCTGATTTCCATATTGGATTATGCATGTAACGTTACAAGTGCTGACCAAATTCCTTCCTGAAGTATCAGCATTACGCTTTATTTCTTATTTACTAGGCAGAGCACATCATTTGATAGTATTACAGAAGTGATATTGACCAAGTAGAGATCAAACTAATCCTAAGTGGATTCTCTGGTGGCTTTTGAGATATTAGTTCTAGCTGGTCCTTCCACAGAATTTCAATTAAAACTGACAGAGACAATCCTTTACATTTTTCTGTTATAGTGGAAAGCCATTTTTAAAGCTGTTTGGTCTGATGTACATTGACGTAAGTATTCTTCAAAAGTGCTTACCATTTAATATCAATTTATTATCAAACTGTTTTGTGGTGATAAAAGCCTCCTCCGTGACATGAATTTTGATTAGTTTAGAATTGCAGCCTGAACTAGACCTAAAAATCTCCTGAGAGGAAAGATTAAGTTTATACTTTTAAAGTACTAAAATCCTTTGAAGTGGATTAATAACATACCATTGGAATTCCTCATCAAAACCTCAGTTGGCAAGTTTTAGATAATGGTATTTATTGAACATGACCTGTTTTGGAGAGAAAGGAAAAGAGACAAAATCAAAAAGTGTAAAACATTTAGGAAAATTAACAGCTTCTGAGGAAGGATAACTGGGCCCAAAATGTTAACTCTGCTTTTTCACCCCAGATGTTTCCAGACCTGCTGAGATTCCCCAGTAATTTCTGCTCTTGTTTCAGATTTCCAGCTCTCAGTGAGGTTCCAGCACCACTGCTGCAGCTTGCAAACCACTGCCAGAGCCCACGGCGAATTTCTCCTCAGTGCAATTCCTATTAAAGAAAGCATTTCTTTTACATTAAAAATTAAATTTACTCCTGGGAGCTAACCTGACGGGTGTCTTTAACCAAGTATTCGACAAAATCTTCAATATTTGCAACTGACACGCTGCCAGCTGATTCCACTTAGAACTGCTTAAAAATCAAAATCTACATTTAAACATGCTGAAATCAGATTACAAGGCTTTTGTTTTATGTGTCCACTTGCATTAAATGACTCAGTCAAAATTCTGAGCTACGTCTTGCCATGGTTGCTTAAAATAAGTCTTTAAATTAATATTCGCCACACTTCCCAGTGGAAAATTCAAAATTAAAGTGTTTGGACTGAATCCAACATTTTGTTCAAAAGTAAAATCACCCAACATTGCTCAAAAGGGTGAAATATATGGAAATATTTGGCTATATAAGAAACAAAATATCTCATATGCACAGCATACTGTCATCTTTATGATACTAAAAGCTAATTCAACTTCAGCAATTTTAATAATTCTCAAGAAAAATGTCACTAATTCCTCTGAAGTATGCCATGTAAAACAAAAACTCGTTGCAAAACTGGAGTAATAAAAGGAGCAAAACCAAATTATGGGACAGTGAAGAGTTTGTGCATGGTCTTTTACAGCATGAAGGAGGAGGCACATTGGTGTCAGCAGAAAGTGAATTGCAGTAATTCCAGAGTACAGGCAAATGTACTGGACGGTGCTGAATGTACTGGGGCAAACTAGTGTTGATGAAATGGAGGGTATGTCTGGAAATGGTTAGAGGAATATATTATACTATTCCTTGACAAAAGTGGCCTAGGAATTACAAGCAAGATTTACACTTCCAATACCAAATTTTGGGAAAAGATGAAAGGAAACAACGTGCTTGTGATTTATCGTGTTCCTTGGAAATTTTTGTAAGGAGAGTATGGAATTTAAGAACAATATATGCTCACTGAATGTAAGTTGATCACTTTGAGCTCAAGCCAAAGAGGCCTGAAATTATTCTGTTTATAATGTCCAATTTTTCCACATGACGTGAAGGCTGTCTGAATCCCTCTGCAGCAATAGGCCCACCTTCTTTCATTCAGTGACCTGAGGCTTATCTCAGCTTTGATCATGGCCCCATCTCTGTGGGAGTTGGAAATTTAACACCCAGGGCTGAGCTCCAGTAATGTAAGGAGAAGGTGTTATTACAACGTCTAGGCTTTTACAGCATAAATGTAATGCAGTACAAATATAAACTGTCTGGAATTTGTTCCTGAATCCCCCCTGAACAGCACCTCTTCAAAACTGCTACGATGGTATCCAAAGAATGTATTGCCCATATTGTAACACATTCATAATTCTCAATCAGTAACTCTTTTCCATTTAGAAAATTGTTTGAGAATTTATTTCATTCATGTAGTGCTCAGAGCATGTGCCATTTGTGGATTTGCTATTACTGGTATATGTTTGAAAACTCTTACCTTAAATCTGGAGAGCCTTTCTATATCTGTCTAAGCTTTAGGTCACATTCATGAACTTTTTTGATCAAATGCTAAGGTGCAGTGTGTTAAATGGAAAATTTAATTTTAGTTCCACTGTACAATGGATGAAATCCAAATACGGCAAAAAAATTTGGTCATAGTATGTGGAAAGTATAAATCCTACAGATATTTGCATTTCAGGTTAAAGCATACAGTTATGATATAGTAATTATTGCCACTGCTGATTAATGACACAGTGATATTCCAGGCATTTGTTCTAGTCTGTTCAATCCCATGTGCCAACACATAAATCCAGACATGTTCCACTCTTCAGAGTAAATTGGACATGATGACTGTAGGAACAGTTTGACCTAATTGTTTTAGAACATCTTTTAAAAACTTAAACAATCTTTTAAAACATTACTGTTTTTATTACAGTCAGATTTCATAAACTTTGAATTATCTCATTCTGGAAAACATTGACAACGACAGAGAGGTTAAAAACTGTAACTAGTAAAGCAGGCACAACATGACCTAGTTTTTGATACCAATATCCTGCATCCTAAAAAGACCTGAAAACAACACATTTGTAAATTGGGTTGACCCATTTTACAAGTGTCATTGTCCTGGAAGCTATCTAAACCAAACTTTGGGTCATATATTGAGTGGAATCTTGTAGGGGTCCAAGTGATGAAGGATATAGCAGGAGGTGTGCCAGAATTGGGCCACATGCATAATGATGCTCATCTTGATGTCAGGAACAATTCTCACCACCTTTTTATGCTTTTCTTAAGTGGGATGGCAAGATTCTTATTGAGCAGCTCTGAGATGCCAACTGGTGGGGCTTAATACTTGTTAAGCAGCTTTCTGATGCTACAGATGCCCTCAGTAATGTTATAGTATTCAGCCTCCCATATTACTAAACAAGCTCAATGTCAGGAAAACTTGAAGGAAACCACAGTGAGCAGCTGGTAGATTTAGCATGCCAAGTGTTCAGTTGACCTCTGTGTTGGAAACCAGGCACCAACATTTCAGGGCACAACTACAGGTGTGGATATGGCCATCTGGCGTGTGCCAGCCTGTCAGAACCAGCACAGCTTATTTCTAATCCACTTATAACATGCTTCTGCAGCTTGATGCTGCACGAGCAACTCTCATTGCAATGTTCTGAAAGGACACTGTGTGCTTAGGAAGACTCATCAAGTTCATTGACTGGGCCAACTTGGGATTGGCAAGTGGTGGAAGATGTTGCAGATGATAGTGAGCATGGTAGAGCATGAGCCTTGGTGGAAGGTGGGAACAGTAGAAGGGACAGTGGTATGGGAGATGGTGACACTTATGCTGGTGGAGTGGAGAAGGACTTTGACCTCCTTCCTACAGTGCTGGGCGTTCCTCCAGACACCTGAGACTGCTCTAACTCATGTCGCCACCTCGGATCAGATTGGCATGGTCTGGCATCATGGCCTCCATGGCTGGTTCTGGAGAGGGTGAAGTCCTGTTTATACACTCCCATCCAGCAGAACCTCCAGGACCCTGCCTGCAAAGCAGGGCAACAATTCTCTCCTGTCTGTCATGTCTGGGACAAAAATCGGCAACCGTGCAGGTCAGCTCCAGATTGGAAGTGCTTGTGTGGGTGCCCAACCAGATTTTAAAGGTGGTGCAGCTGAGAGGGAAGTAGGTGGATTCTCAGATATCTGTTGACTGGTGAGTTGTTCAAGGAAAGGTGTGTTACAAGATGGGGTGTCAATGGAGCGGCAAAATGGGTTTGATAAGATAGAGTGAGAAAACTCACTAGGCCTCAGAATGAGAAATCCTCAAAAAGCTCAATGTAAGATTTGAGGTGCATGTGCCTCTTTTAGGCTCTCAAGCTGAAATCGTCCTGCACTAAGTGAGGACTCCTCCTTTTAGGATTGCTCAATAGGCTTTGTGGACTAAGTGCATGAGCTACGCACCAGGAGTTTGGGAAGGAAGTTTCTTTTTGTCGTCTTGCTATCTCCATATTCCTGCTGGAAAATAGACAGTAAAGAAACCAGTATCAGTGCCTTCCCAAAATCCACAAACCTGCCTGCCCTGGTCGAGCCATTCTCTCTGCCTGCTCCTGCCCCACCGAACTTATCTCCACCTATATCGACTCCATTTTCTCCCCCTTGGTCCAGGAACTCCCTACCTACGTCCATGACACCACCCCCGCCCTCCACCTCCTCCAGAACTTCCAATTCCCGGTCCCCAACACCTCATCTTTACCATGGATGTCCAGTCCCTATACACCTGCATTCCCCACGTAGATGGCCTAAAGGTCCTCCACTTCTTGTCCTGCATACCCAACCAGTGCCCCTCCACTGACACCCTCATCCACTGAGATGAACCCGTCCTCACCCTCAACAACTTCTCCTTCAATTCCTTCCACTTCCTACAGACAAAGGGGGTGGCCATGGGCACCCGCATGGGCCCCAGCTATACCTGCCTCTTTGTAGGTTACGTGGAACAGTCCCTCTTCCACACCTACACAGGCCCCAAACCCCACCTCTTCCTCCGTTACATTGATGACTGTATTGGCACCGCCTTGTGCTCCCACAAGGAGCTTGAACAGTTCATCCTCTTCACCAACACCTTCCACCCCAACCTTAAGTTCACCTTGGCCATCTCTAATACCTCTCTCTCTGTCTCCATCTCTGGCAACGACCCGGAAACCGATATCCATTTCAAGCCCACCGACTCCCACGGCTACCTAGAACACACCTCCTCCCACCCACCTTCCCGCAAAAATGCCATCCCCTATTCCCAATTCCTTCGCCTCCGCCACATCTGCTCCCAGGATGAGGCATTCCACTCCCGTACATCTCAGATGTCCTTGTTTTTCAAGGACTGCAACATCCCCCATTCAGTGGTCGAGAGCATCCTCGACCGTGTCGCCCCCATTTCCCACAACTCATCTCTCACACCCCCTCCCCACGGTAACAATCAAAACAGAAACCCCCTCGTCCTCATGTACCACCCCACCAACATCCGGATCCAACAAATCATCCTCCGACACTTCCACCATCTGCAATCCGACCCCACCACCAAAGACATTTTACCATCCCCACCCTTATCTGCCTTCCGAAGGGATCACTCACTCCGTGACTCCCTTGTCCGCTCCACACTCTCCTCCAGCCCCACCACACCCGGCACTTTTCCCAGCAACCGCAGGAGGTGCTACACCGGCCCCTACATCTTCCCTGCTCACCACCATCCCAGGCCCCAAGATAACTTTCCACATCAAGCAGATGTTCACCTGCTGTTCCTGTTGTGGCCTCCTCTACATCGGGGAAACCAAGCAGAGGCTTGGGGACCGCTTTGCAGAACACCTACACTTGGTTTGCACTAAACAACTACACCTCCCAGTCGCAAACCACTTCAACTCCCCCTCCCATTCCTCAGATGACATGACCATCCTGGGTCTCCTGCAGTGCCACAACGATGCCACCCGAAGGTTGCAGGAACAGCAACTCATATTCCGCTTGGGAACCCTGCAGCCCAATGGTATCAATGTGGGCTTCACAAACTTCAAAATCTACCCTCCCCCTACTGCATCTCAAAACCGGCCCAGCTCGTCCCCGCCTCCCTAACCTGTTCTTCCTCTCACCTATCCCCTCCTCCTACCTCAAGCCCCACCCCCATTTCCTACCTACTAACCTCATCCTGCCCCCTTGACCTGTCCATCTTCCCTGGACTGACCTGTCTCCTCCCTAACTCCCCATCTACACTCACCTTTACTGGCTCCATCCCCGCATCTGTGACCTGTCTGGCTCCTCTCCACCTATCCTCTCCTTTATCCATCTTCTATCCACCTCCCCCTCTCTCCCTAATTATTTCAGAATCCCCTTCCCCTCCCCTTTTTCTGAAGAAGGGTCTATGCCCGAAACATCAGCTTTCCTGCTTCTCTGATGCTGCTTGAGTTGCTGTGTTCATCCAGCTCTACACCTTATTATCTTAGTGCCACTTTGTTTGAATAAAGACTTTGAAGTATCATTGAGCATTATCTGCATTGGTTCATATAAAATGCTTGTTTTATGTTTTAAATCAGCATTAATACATTCATTTTAATTGGTGAATAATATTCCAAAGATAATAATAATTGCAACTTTACATAGAAATGGGAAGCCATACGTAGGTAAGAAAATTCCATGGAATTTCAATAGCTGAAATAACAAAATGAAGTCAAAGCGTGTGTCATTTCTAATAAACAGACCCTGATCTATTGCGGATTCAGCAGCAAGTATGCATTGACCTATACATCTTCTGAAAGCCTGAGTTTTTTTAGCGTTTGAGAACTGTATTGTTTCATTTGCTGACCAGGATTATTTGGAGGAGCAATGTCTTCGTTTCACTTGAATCAACAAATGAATCTCTGAGCCAAATTTTCTTTTCCTGATTTTTCTGACAAAGTTTTTCATTTTAGAATTTGAGAGTAAGTCTGAAAGGTAGCTTTTTAAAAAGTCATTAGCTATCAGAGTGAGACTAATTCTGGTAAGATTGCATTATTGCTCAATGCTCTGAGAAGGGGCCCATGTAGTGCTGACTAGTATTTCAGATCACTTGGGTGTGCCAGTTGTTTCCCCTGAGTAATGTGTGTGAACTGGTTGGGTTTTCAGAAGAATACTAAGGGTTCCATGATCTGGCTCATAGCAGATTCAGTAACACAAGTTTGCATGCTAGGATTTTAAATCATAAACTCTACATAGCCACCATACTGCCATACCTGCAAATCTGCTTATTGGCTAGCAACGCTGCCAGCTGAAAACCTATGATTTATTTTTGTATGTTGAAGTCAGGTGAGGTGATATCCAGTAATTTGAAGAGAATCAGTAATTTGTTTGGAAACACCACTGCTGACATGGACAGACAGTTCGGCATGGCACTTGGAGGGTTGAATTTGCCATTATGCTGCAAATTGATTTCCTTCAGAAATCACATTAAATTAGTGTCGAGTTCACCAATTACATCTTTTGAAAGCAACATTTAGGAAATAAATTGAGCATTTAATGGCTTAATAAGCAGTACAACATGTTCCTGTTTCCTTACAACATGTTCCTGTTTCCTAACAACCTGACCTGATATTTGCCAATAAGTTTACGTCATAATGATCTTTCAGTCCTTAGTAAATAAACTTCAAAAAACTGGCACCACTAAGCATCCTGACATGAGCAATGTATGACATAAATCATCAACATTGATTTAAAGCCACCTATGTGTTTAATTCCTGTTGTATACTTCTTAACTATTTCCACATTTCATCTGACCCTTGCTGTCTAACTCTCTTTGTTTACAGCTGTCATATTAGGCTGCTGCAGCCTATGTAAAATACTAAAACCTTTTTTGGTTATGTACTGACAAATCATGAAGATAGAGCCTGAAATTCTTGAGTCTGGAATAGCACATTAGTACTGTAAGCTGGGCTGTTGGGCCTGAATTTGGGGCAGCATTAATACAGATCCACTTTGTTTTTCATTCACTCTTGAGATATGGGTATTAATTGGAAAAAGAGATCCAGAATTGTGATCCAGTGACAGTAAAGGAACAGCGAGGTCAGAAGATGAGGAACTTGCACGTGGTGGTGTTCCCATGTATCTGCTGCCCCTTCTACAGTGCATCTTGTAAGTAACACACACTGCTGCTACTGAACATCAGTGGTAGAGGAGTGGATATTTGTGCATGTGATACCAGTCAACAGGCTGCTTTGTCCTAAATGCTGTGAAGCTTCTTGGGTGTTGTTGGAGCTGCACCCATTCGGCCTTTGGGGAGAGGGAGATGAGTTACTTGCCGCACTATTCCGAACCTCTGACCTGCTCTTGTAGCCACAGTCTTTATGTGATGAGTCCAGTTAAGTTTCAGGTCAATGATAACCCCAAGGATGTTGTTATGAATTAGGGAACGTAGGAGCAGAAATAGACAGTTCAGCTCATCTAGCCTGCCACACCATTCACTTAGAGTAGGGCTGATATCTTCTAAATGCCACTGTGTTGTACCATCGCCATAGCCCCTTTTGCTAATCTCAGAGCAATCTATAAATTGCTGCCTCCAACATGCTCAATGAGTGAGTCCCATAGCTCTCTAAGATAGAGAATTCCAAAGATTCACCTTCCTCTGAGTGAAGAAATTTCTTCTCACGTCAGACTTGAATGGCTGTCCCTTTCCCTGAGATTATGCCCCTGATTCTAAGGTCATCAGCTAAGGCAAACATCCTATCTACATCCGCCCAATCATACTGTAATTTTTAAAATTCCAAAGATATCACCTCATTTTTCAAAGCTCCAAGGAATGCAGACAGTTTCCTCACCCTCTCCTGAAGACAGTTCTGTCATACCCAGGGATTTATTTGGTGAACCTCCACTGCTTTCCCTGTATGACAAGTACTTCCTTCCCTACCCAAGGAGACCAAAACTGTTCACAATGCCTCACAAAGGCTCTGTACAATGGCAGCAAGGCACTTTCACTCTGTGTATTCAAATCCCATAAAATATATCTTCCAAATTCCCTGTTGCACCTCCATGCTGATTTTTAATGGGACTCGGATTCCTTCCAAATGAATCCAATTCTGGGATCTGGAATAATCCGGGGCCGATAGGGAAGTGGAAATGCTGTGCTGCTGTACATCTGACCGCAGGGAAATACATCAGGAACTTCAGACCCATACTTGTAACTTTGTATAACACCATCGATCTCATCGCTGCTTTAATCAAACAGGAAGATTTTGGAACTTTCCCATTTATATAGCTCTGGGAATGCTAGCCTGATGTGGCAACGCTGGACTATGAGTCATAGGCAAATTGCTGTAATGCTGTTAGTCCAAGACCTTGGTCATTATAAGTCTGGGTGCATTTTCATCTTGGAAAACAGGCTGCAATTAGAAATTGTAGAGACTGATAAGTAGAGCAGGAGGCAGGATTAAAATTTCTCATGGGCACTGCTAGGGACCTAAAGTCTTGGTTTCCAGTATGAAAGTGGACTGCTGAAGAGGGCACGATGGATCGTGAGACTATTGTTTTCAACTGGATACCTAACGGAGTACTGAGCGACAACATTGGAGTCTGAGTTCAAGTGTTACTGGTGTCCCAAGTGTCTACGACAGAGGTCTGAAAGCTGGCAGTTAAACTGGAGGCAGGCAACTTGTGGCTGCAATTGAGCAGGAAGCACACATAGCCTTTCTATTTGATATTCAGGGAGTATTCTTAAGAAGAGTGCCTGAAACCTGTAATGAAAAATGCCCGAGGGAGTAGGTAGGCCCATTATAAGCTCCACGTTATTTGTCTGTACACCAATCTCCAGAGTCCTAGAGATACAGGTTTACTCAAAAAAGTCAGTCGGAGCTGATCCCTAGCAGCAGGACATTGGAACTGCTTTAGGGCTGACCTGAAACTTAGACTGAAGAGGTCAAGCATCCCCATTAACTTATGGTGACATATCTAAGTGGAGAAAGTTCATCAGGAAGAAAATGATCACATTGAAAAACCTAGGTCCAGATTTTGTCCAGGATGGAACAATTGTACCTTGTGATGAAAATGATGGAAGTGTCCAGAATTTGCAAATCCCATCCCAAGCATGACACTTTGCATTTTCACAAAGAGCAGGAAATGCAGTCAGTTCTGGATTCCCTACTTGCACAATTTGTGGACGTAGCTGACCATGTAATCAAATGTGATTTTGGAGAAATAGGTGTCTGCAACAGTACTGTGTAGATTGGATCTGCTAAGAGCAGGAACAAACCTTGTGCATTTGTTTGGAAAGCGAGCTGCCATTGGGGGTGGAGAGGTCTGTAACTGTAAAAGGTGAATTGACAGAATAGTAAAAGGACAAGGGGCAGGTGAGAGCTCAGGAAGGCTTGGATTACTTCCTCTAGGATGCTCTGGCATTTGTGGTGCCCAACAGAGATGGTACTCTTACATTGTGACTTCCCCTTTGGTCTCAAAAAGTCAAATGCTCACACTGTTCTCCACAACTGCGTCCCCAACCCCCCCAATCACCCAGTCACCTTGATGGTTACTTTTCTGGGTTCTCCTGCATCTCAGCTGTAATCACTGGTGAGTTCTGGTATTTCTGGAGCTATTCAGATGCTGTCCAAACTCCAGGCTGTGGTTCTTGTTCCTGAGGGGTAGAGGCCTCACATTTACCTTGTTAAGGCTGTCTGCTATACACGGTCATCTTTTGTAAAGCAGTGAGCTCACGAGTGAATTTTCTATGTTAAATGCAGCCTGTTAGCTTTGAAATTAGAACTGCAAGTAGGGCATGAAGAAATGGCACTAACATTGTGAGAGAGGTAACTTGGAAGAAGTAGAAGAATGTTCAGATGACAAATGTATTTCTGATTTTTTTGATTGATAAGGGAAATGAAGTAAGACTAGTAGAGAAACTAATGTAAATGGTTAAATCGAGTCAACTGATGACAAACCTTACTGAATGCTTCAGCACAGCTCAGTAGTAAAGTATTCATCTCATTACCTCGAAGACTGACTAATGACCACTTACCCTTGTGCTGGAGGAACAAAGAAACAAAGAAACCTACGGCACAGGAACAGGCCCTTCGGCCCTCCAAGCCAGCGCCGATCAAGGTCCTCTGTCTAACCTATCATCTATTTTCTAACGGTCTGTGCCCATTTGCTCCCTGCCCATCCATGTACCTGTCCAAATATATCTTAAAAGATGCTAACGTGTCTGCATCTACCACCTCCGCTGGCAACGCGTTCCAGGTGCCCACCACCCTCTGTGTAAAGAACTTTCCACGCATACCTCCCTTAAACTTTCCTCCTCTCACTTTGAACTCATGACCCCTAGTAATTGAGTCCCCCACTCTGGGGAAAAAGCTTTTTGCTATCCACCCTGTCTACACTCCTCATGATTTTGTAGACTTCAATCAGGTCCCCCCTCAATCTCCGTCTTTCTAATGAAAATAATCCTAATCTATTCAACCTCTCTTCATAGCTAGCACCCTCCATACCAGGCAACATCCTGGTGAATCTCCTCTGCACCCTCTCCAAAGCATCCACATCCTTTTGGTAATGTGGTGATCAGAACTGTACGCAGTACTCCAAATGTGGCAAAACCAAAGTCCTCTACAACTGCAACATGACCTGCCAAATCTTGTACTCAATACCCCGCCCAAAGAAGGAAAGAATGCCATATGCCTTCTTGACCACCCTATTGACCTGCGTTGTCATCTTCAGGGAACCATGGACCTGAACACCCAGATCTCTCTGTTCATCAATTTTCCCTAGGGCTTTTCCATTTACTGTATAGTTCGCCCTTGAATTTGATCTTCCAAAATGCATCACCTCGCATTTGCCCGGATTGAACTCCATCTGCCATTTATCTGCCCAACTCTCCAGTCTATCTATATTCTGCTGTAATCTCTGACAGTCCCCTTCACTATCAGCTACTCCACCAATCTTAGTGTCATCAGCAAACTTGCTGATCAGACCACCTACACCTTCCTCCAGATCATTTACATATATCACAAACAACAGTAGTCCCAGCACAGATCCCTGTGGAACACCACTGGTTACAGGTCTCCAATTTGAGAAACTCCCTTCTACTACTACCCTCTGTCTCCTGTTGCCCAGCCAGTTTTTTTAACCATCTAGCTAGCACACCCTGGATCCCATGTGACTTCACTTTCTCCATCAGCCTGCCATGGGGAACCTTATCAAATGCCTTACTGAAGTCCATGTATATGACATCTACAGCCTTTCCCTCATCAATCAACTTTGTCACGTCCTCAAAGAATTCTATTAAGTTGGTAAGACATGGCCTTCCCTGTACAAAACCATGTTGCCTATCACTGATAAGCCCATTTTCTTCTAAATGGGAATAGATCCTATCCGTCAGTATCTTCATCAGTAGCTTCCCTACCACTGACGTCAGGCTCACCAGTCGATAAATACCTGGTTCATCCTTGCTGCCCTTTTTAAACAAGGGGACAACATCAGCAAGTCTCCAGTCCTCTGGGACCTCACCCGTGCCGAAGGACACTGCAAAGATATCTGTTAGGGCCCCGGCTATTTCCTCTCTCGCTTCCCTCATCAACCTGGGATAGATCCCATCTGGACCTGGGGACTTGTCCACCTTAATGTCTTTTAGGATACCTAACACTTCCTCCTTCCTTATGTCAACTTTACTTAGAGTAAGCAAACATCTATCCCTAACCTCAACATCCGTCATGTCCCTCTCCTTGGTGAATACCGATGCAAAGTACTCGTTAAGAATGTCACCCATTTTCTCTGGACATGCACAGATATTGGAAGCTGTGGTATGGCTATGTTTAAGGCATCAGATCATTATATGATATGGAGGCCTTTTGCTTTGCAGGGTCCTGAGGATACTGGAATGGAATCCAGAACTGTGACTGGATCTGTGACTGCCTTTTGTTGAGGGGCAGAAACGATTGTTTATTAGCATTTGAAAGTTCTCTGAGGGCAGTGTCTGCAGCAACCTGCAGTAAAAGGTTGAACAAATATCTATTTGGCACTTTGTTGCTAGAATGCTTTATACCATTCAAGGTATCATGCTGCAGTGGTCATTCCTGGATTCTTGAGTTCTCACTTTATGCTGGGAACGGCTCAGAAGCAAGGACTGAATTTAGAGTGGATATAGCAGGAGCTCTCCTTTCTGACTTTTCTCTGGGATTTATACTGATATCGTGAAGATACGCTAGGAACTTGATGGAATGTCAATGGAAATTCCACCTCTAGCTTTCTAAACAATCAGACTTGAATGGATTCTTTCATAGATTATTAAACTTTGCTTTTGTGTAAAAGGAGAAAACATGTAATTCTTAATCCTGTCATTAATCCTATTTAAGTACTAAGCTATAAATGCTTTTTAGATACACTACTGCAATTTTTAAAAAGCTTACTCAAAGATACAGGTAAAATGTGTGCAGGATGTGGTGTACTGTACTGGAATAAGTTCAGTTTATAAACAACAGGATGTTCAGATTTATAGCATTCCTCTGGCATATGGTTTAACATAAAAGGTGAAATAAAAACTCAACCTCACACTTGTGGTATAATCCTTTGATCACGAGAGCATTAAGTAAACATATTATATCCTCAAAAAATTTGAAATACTTTCCTACATCTGTTTCCATAAATTACTTATTGGAAGCGGTGGGGCAAGGTTCCGCTCCATTGCTTTGCAAGTAATCTATTGGAGCCGATGATTTGCTTACTTGAGAACAGGTTTGAATTCCATATTAAGAACAGACAATGCTGGGAGTATTCAGCAGATCTGGCAGCATCTGTAGAGAGCAAACTAAAGTTAATGTTTCAGGTCTCTGGACACCCAGTTTTCAGGCAAGGAACAAGCTGCCAGTAGTAAGAGATAACAAGGTGTAGAGCTGGATGAACACAGCAGGCCAAGCAGCATCAGAGGGGCTGACGTTTCAGGCCTAGACCCTTCTTCAGAAAAGCTGCTAGTAGTTCTGTCTTTCTCAATGAAATCTCCAATTTTGAGAAAAAAAGGTCCCACTTTAATTCTGGAGCCAATTAATTATTTCCACTTGCAGTTCATTAACAGGACTCCTCAATGCTAACGTGTACACATGAAACAAGGGAGTGAAAAAGACAGACTTCTCTCTTTTCATTATCTGAGTTTTTAAAAACACTGTTGAAAATAAACCAAAGCTCCTAGAAGCACAGAATACAGAAGCAAGCAATGTGATGGTGAATGTTGACACATTTTTAATAAAAACCAAAAGAAATGCGGATGCTGTCAATCAGGCACAAAAACAGGAATTGCTGGAAAAGCTCAGCAGGCCTGGCAGCATCTGTGAGGAAAAGAATCAGAGTTAGCGTTAATGTCAAACTCAAAATGTTAACGCTGATTTTATTTCTTCATGGACACAGTCTTAGTTTAGTTGCTTTTGCTGATCCCCAGTGACAAGCAAGTGAAGATGTGAAACAAACAGTTAAGGAGGGAATACTATTACAGTGATGTAATATCAATAAGCATATTGTGGAAAATTGTTTCTATTTGTTACCCATTGTGTCACTAGTGGTGAAACCAACCAACTGCCATTAACCACCAGTATTATATCCTGACATCTCTGAAATTGATCTGGAATTAGTTACAGTCAGCCTGAATAATATATAAATTACTGATACTGCTTAGGAATTTGATTGCAAATCTAGATGGCTCAAATTGCAACAGTAATGCTTTTGATATGCTGAAACACTCTCAGCTGCATGGTGGCTCATGTTTAGCACTGCTGCCTCACAGCATCAGGGACCCAGTTCCATTCCACCCTCATACGACTGTCTGTGTGGAGTTTGCATGTTGTCCCTGTATCTGAGCAGGTTCCCTTTGGGTGCTCCAGTTTCCTCCCACAGTCCAAAGATGTGAAGGTTAGTATTTTGCAATTTATTATTCCAAGAAGTTTCAGAGACAACATTATAGAAGCTTATAAAATAATGAGTGAGTTAGAGTTAATCGTGGTTGTCCTTTTCATAGGATAGGATGATTTCAAGACTAGGGACATATGTTTAAGGCGAGAGGAGACAGATTTTAAAAAAGCCATGAGTGGCACATTTTTTACACCAGAGGATGGTTCGTGAGTGAATGAATTTCCTGAGGATGTGGGTACAATTACAATGTTTAAAAGACATTTGGATAAGTACATGAATAGGAAAGGTTTGGAGGTATATGGCCCAGGAGAAGACAGGTGGGACTAGTTTAATTTAGGATTATGTTTAGCATGGACTTGTTGGACCAAAGGGTCTGTTTCCACGCTGTATGACTCTATGACTCTAAGTGAACATCTAGTAAGTGCCTAATTGTTTACAACTGGGGGCAATCTTAATCCAAGTTGGCTCAACCCTTTGAAATCCCAAACTATTACTGTAAGAGGACCAGTTGTACTCACATTTGTCAAAGATACAAAAGTTTCTTTTTGAAATTACAAATGAGAACAGTAATCAGAAAGTATTTGACATTTAAGAAAATTATTTGTAAGGAATTGATGGCACAGAAACAGGCCATTTGGTCCATCTGGCCCATGCTATGTGAATACCTCAGATAAACTTTGTCCCAATCAATGTTGTCAAACTCTATGAGCATAGCCTTGTATCTGCTTCTGCCTCTGTGTTAATCGGACTTCTCCTGAGATGACACATTTTGCTGTATGATCTAATCGGACCCACAAAGCCATTACGTTAATTTCTAATAATGTAAATTGTTTCACATTCTGAATGAAGAAGTCTCGCAGACACAAGATATTGTCAATACTAACTCCAAACAATCAATACAGTTCAAGGACTGAATCAACCTCTGTCTATACCACAGACCAAACAAAACAAGTTTTCATCTGATAAGCAGAAACATTTACTGCCCTATCCCATCACGACTCTTAAAGAGTCTATTGCATCCAGTGAACAGTATCAATATCCAATGAAAATGTGAAAAATGTGATGGTTAATGAGCAGGCAGCTACTCCCTCCCAATATCCTAAACAGTGTGATGCAGGCTATGTTAACAAAGTGTGAAGCTGGATGAACACAGAAGGCCAAGCAGAATCTTAGGAGCGCAAAAGCTGGCGTTTCGGGCATAGACCCTTCATCAGAGAGGGGGATGGGGAGACGGTTCTGAAATAAATAGGGAGAGAGGGGGAGGTGGACCGAAGATGGAGAGAAAAGAAGATAGGTGGAGAGGAGAGTGGAGGTAGGGAGGGGATAGGTCAGTCCGGGGAGGACGGATAGGTTAAGGAGGCAGGATGAGGTGGTAGGTAGGAAATGGAGGTGCGGCTTGAGGTGGGAGGAGATGATAGGTGAGAGGAAGAACAGGTTAGGGAGGCGGGGACGAGCTGGGCTGGTTTTGGGATGCAGTGGGGGGAGGGGACAAGCTGGGCTGGTTATACAACGCATCATCCTCCGATGCTTCCGCCACCTACAATCCGACCCCACCACCCAAGACATTTTTCCATCCCCAACCTTGTCTGCCTTCCAGACAGACCACTGTCTCCGGGACTCCCTTGTCCACTCCACACTCCCTTCCAACCCCACCACACCTGGCACCTTCCCCTGCAACCGCAGGATGTGCTACACTTGTCCCCACACCTCCTCCCTCACCCCTATCCCAGGCCCCAAGATGACTTTCCACGTCAAGCAGATATTCACCTACACATCTGCCAATGTGGTACATTGTATCCACTGTACCCAGTGTGGATTCCACTACATTGGGGAAACCAAGGAGAGGCTTGGGGACCGCTTTGCAGACCACCTCCGCTCGGTTCGCAACAAACCACTGCACCTCCCTGTCGCGAACCATTTTAACTCCCCCTCCCATTCCTCAGACGACATGCCCATCCTGGGCCTCCTGCAGTGCCACAATGATGCCACCCCTGAAGGCTGCAGGAACAGCAACTCATATTCCGCTTGGGAACCCTGCAGCCCAATGGTATCAATGTGGACTTCACAAGCTTCAAAATCACCCCTTCCCCCACTGCATCCCAAAACCAGCCCAGCTTGTCCCAGCCTCCCTAACCTGTTATTCCTCCCTCCTATCCCTTCCTCCCACCTCAAGCCGCACCTCCATTTCCCACCTACTAACCTCATCCCGCCTCCTTGACCTATCCCCTCCCTACCTCCCCACCTACACTCTCCTCTCCACCTATCTTCTCCTCTCTCCATCTTCGGTCCGCCTCCCCCCTCCCCCTATTTATTCCAGTTCCCTCTCCCCATCCCCCTCTCTGATGAAGGGTCTAGGCCCGAAACATCAGCTTTTGTGCTCCTGAGATGCTGCTTGGCCTGCTGTGTTCATCCAGCTTCACACTTTGTTATCTTGGATTCTCCAGCGTCTGCAATTCCCATTACCTCTGATGCAGGCTATGTGATTGTGTTGAAAATATTATGTACATATATTTTTTAATGTGGACTTTTTGAATTTGAATGAATGGCAGCTGGGATTTTGTGTCTCTGAGAGAATTTCATAATTAACTGGTAAGTGCTTCTGTAGTCTTGGTGTTTTATTTTAAAACAATTTAGTGAATGAGCCTGCAAGAGGTTAGGTTTATTTAATTTTACCTTCGTATCTTTTTTGTTGAAAAAAATCTTCTGTTTTATTGTTAAAACAAAGTTGCAACAATGTCTCTCATTGCTCATCCTTCAATCTTGTTTAAAAAGAATACAATCTATCGAGGCAGATTTCAGTCTGGGCTCTGACTTGACCAATAATAACATCAGACAGGATCACAACAAAAGAGATTGCAACAGTCTCTCAGTTTTCCCTGACTACTGTCAAAAATATACAGAGAAATTTCAAATTCAATCCAGAGAGCAGAAACGCTGCGGCTCGCACTGAGTAACCAGAAATGGAAATATGTAATGACCAGGAATGCAGCGACAAGGGCCTATTCCATACTATAGAGATTCTATGTATAGGGTAGGGAAAGTTGAGTGAATATTGGAGAGAACGAGGTAATGCAAGAGAGGTAGGAGGGAGAAGGGGAGTTATCAATGGCTAGTGGCACCCTGGGTTTGATGGAGGGGAGAATGGACTCAGGCACGTTCACTCAGTATGGCTGGGGCTGGGTGGATAGTAAAGTCAGCGGATGATCGAAATAGACACTGACGATGGGGACTTAGGTAAGTGTAAAGCCTACGATGAATATAGGGAGAGCTGCTCGGAAGGGAATGTGTACGTTTGGGGATTCATTATAGGAAAAGACAGAGCCTGAGACTCGCTGCTTGAGGAGGAACCACTACTCCTTCTATCGTCCTGTAAATAAATTCACAATGGGGCTGAAAATAGCTGCTGCTACACCCAGAGGCAGTGGGGCATGTGTTTCCATCTGTGAGGGAAGGGTTTAATTGTGGGCGATGTGAGACCCTTCAAAGGGCAGTGGCATAACAGAGACCCCCACCCACTGAAGCTGAAAGACTCCTGCAGCTATTCCAGTACGCACTTTGTGTACCTCAGGCATTAATCTACTGTGTGCAGTCCAAATCCTGGCCACAGCTTCCCTGACCATTTCATACAGAATCAGACAGCAGTCCCACTAATGCCCGTGACCCACGTGTAGTGAATTGGCACCTGGGCAGATTGACACTTGTGACCAAAGTAGCAATAACCTTCCAGGTTTCTGCAGCTCGCAGAAGGTGCAGGATCTGCTCCCTTCACACATTGTGCCTTGAAACATCATGTCACTCTAAGGATGGCTAGACTCTGTCTTCAATGTTGTAGACAGTTAGAAAGGCATTCAGTTATACTGCTTCTTAAAAGTGAATGTAGTTTTATAAATATAAGAAAGTATTTAAATTGACACCTACATGCCCTGATATAGTCATCTTTTATTCTTTCCCTCCCGTTACACTGCAGTGCACTTCCAGTTCCATAGCTATGGTGGAGAGGGCTTATCTGACAGTGGGGCTTGGTGACTTTGGAGGTTGGTTGAATGAACTGAGGAGTGTTTGAGTCTGTAAGGCCCACCCATGCTGAGTGTGTGCTGCCAAGAGGCAATATGCACCCTCTTCATCTAAACCTCCCACAGGCTGAGTGGGGCAAGCAGGGTGGAGTCAGGAGGCCCATCCCCCTCTGTCCTGACAGAAGACTTCTGGGGAAACCTGTGTGGGTTTCCTCCCCCAGCCGAGAGCCTCCTGGTACTGCCCTGTCCCCTTGTGAGGAAGAATGTACCTGGTGTGAGCCTTGCGTTTGGTGATGAGTGCCAGCAGCTGGAGTGATGGAGTGCAGCTGTGGGTGAATCCTGAGCACACTCTGAGACTGGTGGACCCAGCTCTCCTTGGCACTACCAGCCTGCCCATGGAATTGGCCAGCAATGCAATTGCTTGAGGCAGCTCAGTCCCAATGTCATTGCTGCAGTTCCTGCAGCAACTGTGTCTGCTCGTGTGTGTCGATAATGTCATGTAAACACCGTGGGATCCTCTCCTGCTTCAGCAGGTACCTGGTCTCTGGCATCCTCTGTGTGCCAGTGACCTGGGCATTTCTCCCTTGGTCAGTTGCAGAGACATGGCAAAGAAGTGCCTACTAGCAGGTACCCCCGACTTTAATCTAACTGACGTAGCTTCAGAGGGGCAGTACTTGAGCTGGGGGGGAGGTATGCAGGAGGCAGCCTTGCTGATGTGTCCTCTGAGGCCTCTGCGTTCTCCCACTGGAAGGGGATGTCTTGTGGTGCCCCCACTTGTCTGGAAAGATCATGGACATGTTGCTTGTTCCTACAGGAGAGAGAATGCATCCTGAACAAAGAGTAAAGGTTCAGGCATGTTTTGAATATATTCACCATGGGGGAGGGTAATGGGAGAGGGGCACAACAATAGGCAATGCTGTTACAGGTGTTTTCTCCCAAAATGAGAGTTAGAGGGGGATGAAAGTCAGTTGTTAGTGCTGGAGCAAGTTGTGAAGCAGTAGGTGTCCTAAGGGAGAGAGCAGCAGTGAAGAGGAGATGCAAGTTTGGTCTGGCTGTGGGATTAGGCTGGGTGAGTAAGTGAGGGAACTTGTTATGTGTGACAGTGAGGGTGGAAGAGTATGAACCTTGCTGGGAGGTGGGAGCAGAAGCCGAATTTGAGTGAGTGTGAGGTAGCAGAGAGGATGTGGTGGTGTTTGCCCTGGTGGAGCGGTGTAAGCCATTGACCTTCTTCCCATACTGCTGGATGTTTCTCCAAACCATGGAGTCCACACTGACCCAGTAGCAGCCTCAGACCAGGCTGGCTGGGTCTGTTTTCATGGTGTCTTTTTCCACCCTGGCTAAAAAGGATGGTATTCCTCTTGACCTCCTGAGAGATTCTCATTGTGCATGCACATTTTGTGAAATGCGTTGCCAGTAAAATTAAACACAGCGGTACCCAAGCCAGAAACTGGACTAGAGTGATGTAACTGCAGCACCCGCACTGGTACTGTGTAGTGAGACCATCTCAGGGGTGTCAGTAGGCCTCCCATTCCTAATATTCGTTCTCAGCATGATCCCCCTTTTCCCCAATTTGCTCTCTTTCCTTGGCCGAGTCCTTTCACGTAATGCTTCCCATCCTCCCACCCCCACCATTTCCTCCTTCGCCCTCTTAGCCCCAATCCTCTTCCTCCCCCCACCCCCCCACACTTTGCTCCTTTTTTAGCCTTTCCTTTAAGCCTGCTTAACCCTAACTGGGTTGTGACATCCTGCAACTCACTGGCGCCAAACAATAGCTAATCTTCATAAAAATGTCAGAAATGAGAGATTCAAAACTCACAAGCCTCCTGTTGCTAATATTTCAGAATCACCTGGAGAGTTAGTTGGAAATTTCTGGTAGCTTCATATCTTTTGTGGCTTCTGTAGCAGTTCTCAAGAACGATAAGGACAATGCCTCTGGCTTGTTTTAGTACACCAACTATTCAAAAAAAAGGGATTGACTGTCTCGGATCAATTACACAGTTTGTTCTTTTCTAATTGAATTACTGAAAACGCCTATTCAATCCTGAACAACAAAGGTTGTCAGTTGAAGATGGCCAAAGGCACAGTGACTTTCCCATGCCACTGCATGTCAAACCAGGATCAACTGAGCATTATTATAAATGTCAGTCAATCCCCAAGCTAGTAGTTTTGATCAATAATATCCCTGGGCATTTCTTGATAGTTTCACCAACAGCAAACTTTGCTTGAATATGGATTTTAGTGGAGAAACTGTCAGAAGTCACTTGGTTAAAGCATAATCAGACTCAGAATAGGATTGGTCTCGATGGATTTAAGTAGAGGAGAGACAGACGTCGAAAAGTGTAGCCTGGGAATTTTTGAGTTTCGGAGCTAGACATTCAAACGCACCTCCAGTAATCATGAGGTGAAAGGATTTTGGGTGACGGATGGCCCAGACTTAGAGGAATGGAGAGCTTTCTCAGGGCTGTTCAGCTGCAAAAGGTTACAGAGTTAGGAAGACGTGAAGTCATTTTAAGAACTTAAACACAATCCTAAGAATTTAAAATGTGAGACAGTGGAGAATTTGGAACCAATGTAGATCAACAACACAAGTGTGATCGTCTGGCTACCTAACTTCACTGAGATATTTGAAGAGGTGACAAAGATGTTTGATGGAGGCGGAGTGGTAGATGTTATCTATATGGACTTGAGCAAGGCGATCAACAACATTCTGCATGTTGGACTGGTTAGCAAGGTCAGTTCACATGGGATCCAGGGGATCTAGCCAATTGGCTTGAAGGTAGGAGACATAGGGTGGTGGTATAGGGTTGGTTCTTGGACAGCAGTGTGCTGCATGGATCGGTGCTGTGCCCGTTGCTTTTCATCATTGATATAAACAATTTGGATGTGAATATAGGAGATATGGTTATGAGTTTCCAGATTACACCAAAATTGGTGGTGTAGTGGATAGTAAAGAAGGTTATATTAGCGTACAATAAGACCTTGATCAGATGGGTTAATGGGCCGAAGAGTGGCGGACGGAGTTTAATTTAGATTTTGAGTTTAACAAATACTGTGTACAATTCTGGTTGCCCTTCTATAGGAGAGATGTTGTTAAGCTTGAGAGAGTACCGAAAAGATTTAGATGTATGTTGCTGTGAGTGGAGAGTTTGAGTAATAGGGAGGGGCTGAATATGCTGGCATGTCTTTTTCCCTGGAATGTTGGAGGCCGAGGGGTGACTTTAGAGGTTGATAAAATCATCAGGAGTATGGCTAAGATGAATAGCCAACGTCTTTTTCCTGGTGTGAGGGAGTCCAAAATTAGAGGGCACAGGTTTAAGGTCAGAAGGGAAAGATTTATGAAGGACCCAAGCGGTAACATTTTCATGCAGAGGGTGGCATGTGTATGGAATGAGCTGCCAGAGGAAGTGGTGCAGTGGGTATATTCACAATGCCTGGATAGGAATGCAAATAGGAAGGGTTTAAAGGAAGCTGGGCCAAATGCTGGCAACTGGGACCAGATCAGATTGGGATGACTGGTTGGCACGGGTGGGTTGGACTGAAGGGACTGTTTCTGTGCTGTATGGTCTAAGTGCAACTTGTTGTGCAATAGTGTAAGGGCAGGAGAGCATCAAGTATGCAAGTCTGGCCTGGAGAATGTCAGAATAGCCTGGGGACGGCATGGATTAGCACTTCAGCAGCAATAGAATGAGGCAGGAAAAGAGATCAGCAATCTTACAGAAGTGGGGGTGGTCCTGGTGAGAAGTTTAAGAATATAAGGATACAAAACCTGTCCCTATTTTTATACCCTATATGGCCAATTTGTTAAAAATATTAGTTCTAAAGAAGGATCACTGGACACAAAATGTTAATTGATTTCTCTCCAGAGACTTGCTGAGATTTTCCCAGAAATTTCTGCTTTTGTTTCTGATTTCCAGCATTCATTGTTCTTTTGTTTTTTTTTAAATAATTAAAACATCTCCCTCGCTGAAATTCTAGCCCCATGGGAATTCAAGCATTTTCTAACTCCTAGTTTGAAGATTATACTTGAACTTTTAACAAAAAAAGCAAATCTTAAAATTTGTTCACTAATGCTTAAGATTTCCTGTTTAATTTTTATATTTATTATTTTCAATTCAATAACCCAGTTCCCCTGCCTTCTCCCTGTGACCCTTAATCCCCTTACTGATCAAGAATCTATCCATCTTTCTCCTAAAGACACTCAAAGGCTTGGCCTCCATAGTCTCATGTTTTAGACCTCTGTGAGACTCGCCAAGTTTTCTATCCAATTGAGCAAAGGAATGGCTAACCCCCAAAAAAGGGGAGAAGCATTTCATGTCTTTTGGTGTTTCTATTGACCCTCCTGCAAATACAACAGGAAATTGGAATCTCTACCAACACCACCCCCCCTGCCCCATTTGGCAATCGCAACGTGTCACCACCAACTGATGATGCAACTGAAAGTCCCTGTGAATTTCTCTGATTCCCACTACAAAAATACCAGCAAATCACTGTGCCAGTTCTTTGAGGTTGTGAACCGCTTCAAATTTTCTGAATTCTGCCTTTACTGGCAAGAATGCAATAAAGTGGATGGATGTTACATTAATCATGTTGATGGTCAGGTTGTAGAGGAATAGTAGTGGTGGAATGGCAATGGACAGTAATTCATATTTTTGCTTAAATATTTTTTCCACTGTTTGGAGTTTCAAGATCAATGTGGGGTGAAAACTTCCAGAAGCTGAATCCAATGTGCAGGAACTGATCTGAGACCAGGTCTGAGCAGAAAGTTGAAATAGGGAGGTCACATTAAACTAGTTAAAAGGGTGGCAGGGAGCAGTGGTTGGGGGATGCTCGGGAGAATCTATTAAAGTTTCCACAACCAGTAATAGGTCAGGGAGTATGCAAAGGCTCCAGAATCAAACCAGACACAGTAAATAAAGGGGCAGCTATGAGAAAGGGACAGTTAATGCAGGGATGAGGGTATTGTGCTTAAATGCATGCAAATACAAAACAAGGTAGATGTAGTACGGATGAAATTGGCAGATATAATGTTGTGGGTATCACAGAGATGTGGCTGCAAGGGGATCAAGGCTGGGAACTAAATATCCAAGGATAAACATCCCATCAAAAGGGCAGGCAGATAGGTAGAGGGGACAGTGTTGCCTTGTTAGTAAAAAATGAAATTAAATAAATAGCAAGAAGTGATGTAGAATTAGAAGGCGTAGATTCTATGTGGGTAGAGGTCAGGAACCACAAGGAAAAAAAGTCCCTGTTGGGAGCTGTGTACAGGCCTCCTAGCAGTAGCCAGGATGTGGGGAAGAAAATAAATCAGGCATGTACAAAAGAAACTATTACAATAATCATGGGGATCTGCAGATGAACTGGAAAATTAGGATTGGCAGCAGATCTCAAGAAAGGGAATTTGTGGAATGTCTGTCAGATTGGTTTTTGGAGCAGCTTGTGGCACAGCTACCAGGGAACAGGCAATTCTGGACTTGGTGATGTTAATGGGACAATCTTGCTTAGGGAGCTTAAGGTGAAGGAACCCATAGGGTGCAGTGACCATCATATGGTAGAATTCACTCTGCAGTGTGAGAAGAGAAGAATTAGATGTAACAGTGTTACAATTGAGTATAGATGACTGCAAAGACATCTCAGTGGAGCTGGCCAGAGTTGATTGGAAGGGAAGCCTAGCAGGAAAGATAGTGGGGCAGCAATAGCAGGAGTTTCTGGGGGTAATTCAGGAGACAGAGCAGAAATTCATCCCAAGGAAAAAGAAACATACTAAGGCAAACACAAGACAACCATGGCTGACATGGTCCATCAGGGACAACATAAAGACAAAAGGAAAAGTATACAATGTGGTGAAGATGATTGGGAAGCCTTTAAAAACCAGCAGAGGACAACCAAGGTAAGAAATAACGGGGGAGAAGATGAAATATGATGGTAAACTAGGTAGTAACGTAAAAGACGATGGCAAAAGTTTTTTTTAGATCTTTTAAAAGGTTAGAGAGAGCTGAGTGGATGTTGGACTGCTGGAAAATGAGGCTGTAGAAGTAGTTTTGGTGGGGGGGGGGGGGTAAAGAAAAGATAGAGGAACTGAAATAATGCTTTGCATCAGTATTCATGGTGGAAGACATCAATAGCATACCAGAACTTCAAGAGAGTCGGGGGGCACAGGTGAGTGTAGTGGCCATCACTGAGGAGAAGGTGCTGGGAAAACTGAGAGGGCTGAAGTTGGATAAATCACCTGGCAAATAGACTACACCCCAGATTTCTGAAAGAAATAGCTAAAGAGATTGTGGAGGCATTGAAGGTGATCTTCCAGGAATCACTGGAGTCAGGGAGGGTCCCAGAGGATGGAAAATGGTTGGTGTAACCCCTGTTTAAGAAGGGAGTGAGGCAGAGGTCAGGATTTAGAGTCCATTATTAAGGGTGAAATTGTGGAGTACTTGGAAGCGCTTGATTGGATTTGATTTATTATTGTCACATGTACAGAGATACTGTGTAAAGTATTGTACTGCGAGCTAACTGGACAAATCATAACTTACATAAATACATCAGAGTAACAGAACAGAATGCAGAATATTGTATCCTAGCTATAGCAAAGGTGGAGAGAGCTATCAACTCTCATATGCGGGAGGTCCGTTCATAAGTTTGATAACAGTGGGGGGAAAAGCAGTCCTTGAATTTGTTGGTATGTGTTTTCAAACTTCTGTATCTACCCCTCAAGGGAAGAGGGTGGAAGAGACTATAACTGGGGCAGGGTGGGTCTTTGATTATGTTGGTTGCTTTCCAGAGGCAGCAGGAAATGTAGACTGTCAGTGGAAAGTTTTTGTGATGGACTGTGTTGTGTTCATAACTCTCTGTACTTTCTTGCAGTCTTGGACAGAACAGTTGCCATACATCGCTGTGATGCTGCAGGATAGGATGCTTTCTATGGTGCATCCATAAAAATTGATAAGGGTCATCGTGGATTTGGCTTCAGACACCAACAATGCCAAATTTCCTTAGTGTGCTAAGGAAGTGGAGGTATTGGTGTGCTTTCTTGGCTGTAGCGTTGATGTGGCTGGACCAATGCAGATTGTTGGTGATATTTACTCCTAGGAACTTGAAGTTCTTGACCACCTCCACCTCAGCACCATTGATACAGACAGGGATGTATCCTCCACTAGTCTTCCTGAAGTCAATGACCAGCTTCTTCATTTTGTAACATTGAGGGACAGATTGTCTTTACATCATACACTAAGCTGTCTATCTCCTTCCTGCACTCTGTCTCATCATTGTTTGAGATCCAACCCACTGCAGTGGTGTCATCAGCAAATTCGTAAATGAAGTAATGTGTCAGATTTTTCCAATGGGAGATCATGTCTGACAGTCTGCTGAAATTCTTTGAGGAGATAATGAATAATTAGACAAAAGGGAGCCAGTGGATGTGATCTCTCTAGATTTTAAAAGACCTTTGACTGCATATGAGTCTGCTAAATAAGATGTGTTAAGGGCAAGATACTAGCAAGGACCTCATTGAAACTTATCTTCTCCAGGGCTTTCAGTATTTTATGTTTCCATTAGTAGGAGAGACTAGGACCTAAGGGCAAAGACTCAGAGTGAAGGGACAATCTTTTAGAACTGAGATGAAGAGAAATGTCTTCAGCCAGAGTCTTGTGGATCTGTGGAACTCATTGCTAGAGAAGGCTGTGGAGGCCAAATCATTGAGTCTCCTTAAGACAGAGATAGAGAGGTTCTTGAGTAGTAAGGTGATCAAAAGTTACGGAGAAGGCAGGAGAATGGGGCTAAGAAACTGAACCATGATTGAATGGGGGGAGGAGACATGGGCCAAATGGCCTAATTCTGCTACAATATCTAATGATCTTCTAGAATATCGAACATTGCACAGAACCTCCTAACAGTTGTGCAGCCTTACAGTTTACAGGGAATGTTGCTAGCAAGCCAAAATGCCAAACTCATGTTCTATGGTCAACGTTTCAAATCCCGTCAATGGTAAAATTTGAATTCCTAGTAAAAAAAATTCTGGAATAGAAATCTAGCCTAACACAACCATTTGACCACTATTGATTATTAGTGGACCTGTAACATCCCATCAGGTCCACTGTTATTTAGGGAAGGAAATCAGCCATCCTTACCAGATCTGGCCGATATTTCTTCCACATTGCTGGCTTCAGACACCAACAATGTGGTTGACTTTTAACTGCCCTCTGGGTAAGTAGGGATGAACAATAAATGGTGGCCATCTCAACAATGCCCACATCCGACGAATAATTAAAAATATCTCCTGAGTTCACTTGGAACCAAGTTAAAACTGGAGTCATCTCATTCCAAAAGCACGGGCAAGATAAGTAAATGGGGCAGACATGGACTGTGTATGTGTGCATCAGAATTTTGGTTCCTGTTCAAACTGATATCAAGCAGAGAAGCAGATTCTTTCTCCTTTGTTCTGCATAAACAAGGGATTGCAAATGTCTGAAGTGAAGCTGCACTGAAGCGCATCAAAAGCCTGACAGCTGTCAGGGCGTGGTATGCTTCTTTGCTGATAATGGAAGATCCATGTAAAGATAAAGCAATGTTCATTACTGTAATGGGACTCCAATTGGCTGTAAAATGAGATGACAGCATCTAGTGGCAAACAACCAACATGAAAATTACCCTTCTCAAAATAATTTTCTGAAAGCCGATGAATGAGTTGTATTATTATTTCTGTTTTGTCTATACAGTAGATGTGCATTCATTAATGATCATGTAATGACGATGTATTCAAGATGGAATCTTTCATACACTGTGCGTTTTGCCAAAAATGTGACAGCAATACCACAGATCACAACATAAGATGATCTCCTTTTCTTTTTCTATTCCCAAAATCATGTTTTTTTTTGCATATTCTCACTATATACTTTAGTAGTCAGCTTCAATTTTTTTGTACCTCACAAACTGATGCTTTACTTAGCAGCACCTTATAACTTGTCACACGTTAATGAGCTGAGCTGCAAAACGTTTGGGAACTTAAGACGCATCCACACAATGCAGATCTGGCAAACAACATTGATGTCGAACACACCCACCCATTTTAGCAGACCTTATCTGATTGGTTCCTATTTCTGCAGGCGGTTTGAAGCTTCAAAGGTTGACTTATTCACTGACATCTACTGTACGGTTAGAACTTCTAGTGATAACATTGGGCTGCTAGATATGGAGAAATGTGCGAGGGCTAATTTATTATGCATTTCTATTAAACATAGCAGTGAGCCCTGGTCACATGCCCCACCCTCCCGCCATTTTCAGAGGGCGCAAAAACAAGGAAGTTATGCAAAATCTTTATGATGTACTGATTAGGATTCAGTTGGCACCTTGTATTTGATTCAGGTAATGAGAGGTTGAGTGATAAGGAGAGGTTGGATAGGTTGGTCCTTTTTTCACTGGAATGTGAGAGGCTGAGGGGTGAAACCTTACAGAGGTTTATAAATCATGAGGGGCATAAATAAGGTGAATAGTAAAGGTCTTTTCCCTAGGGTTGGAGAGTTGAAAACTAGATGGCATAATTTTAAAGGCGAGAGGAGAAAGATTGAAAGGGACCTGAGGGGCAACATTTTCACACAGAGAGTGGTGCATATGCAGAATGAACTGCCAGAGGAAGTGGTAGTTGCTGACACAGTTACAACATTTAACAGATACTTAGCCAGGTATATGGATAGGAAAGGACTAGAGGAATGTGGGCCAAATGCCGGCAAATGGAGATAATGGGAACTGCAGATGCTGGAGAATCCGAGATAACAAAGTGTGAAGCTGGATGAACACAGCAGGCCAAGCAGCATCTCAGGAGCACAAAAGCTGACGTTTCAGGCCTAGGCCCTTCATCAGAAAGGGCAGGCAAATGGAACTAGTTTAGTTGAGAAACTTTTCGGAATGGACGAATTAGACCCAAGAGTCTATTTCCATGCTGCACACTCTATAATTCCCACTACTCAAGAACAGAATATGAGTACTGTTGAAAAATATTTTGCTGAAGCTTGTTATGTTTGATTTCCAGTGTAACACTCAGAGTTATTTACCAAATGCTGTCCTATTGCTGAATCATATCTAATGCTGGACAAAATGTTGTGTGTTTTAGGGTTTGCATGCTCAGGTGGTCCAGTTTAGGATTGTGCTCAGTTGGGGTTTGCAGTGCATTGTGTATTGAAGCTACATGTGCTTTGCAGAGAGAAAGAACCTGTACAAACAATATGACTTTTGAACTCAACAATGTAGGTAACATTCTGGTTCATTCCTAAGATCAGTGCCTTGACCAAACAGAGTCGATCAACTTGCCTGGTTTAAAATTTAAACAAAAAGAAACTTGCCAGTTTACTGTCAGTATCAAAACTGGTGCATTGTCCGTAGGGATACCTGGAGCAATCACAAACCTCTCCCCGATCAGTCAACATTCTCCCATTCAATATAGCTGGTTTTTCCTCTTGTCCTGATATGTGCAAGTTGAAAATTTTCAACAAAAATGTGTCTTTTTTTCGACAATACTCAAGTGCTGTACCAATAAAGAAATCCAAGAATAAAATTGCTTACCTTCTCACTGCTGGATCTACTGAGAAGTAGACGTTGTCTGGAAGACCCTAGCACTCACAGTAGTTAGTGTACCTAGGACATATTTTATATAAAACATCAAAGGTAAGTTACAGCATAAACTCTGCAGCATTGAGATAACTCTGAAGTCACCATTAGTTCATATTATATGAACTAACTTTCTACAATTATAGTTGTCATTAACACAGCTGAAGACAGGTATAGCTGAGGAGCATTTTAAATACCGCATCTTCTATTTTTGTTTATCTCCAAACAGCAAACCAAGCAACATTGATTCATATAAATTAAAATGACATCTGGAAGGATTGTTTCATGATTTATGCTAGGAGGAACATCTGAATAATATTAGAGATAATAATGTGTAGAGCTGGATGAACACAGCAGACCAGGCAACATCAGTGGAGCAGGAAGGCTGACTTTTCCACTACTTCCACTACCCTTTCAGGAACAGGGTTTCTATGACTGTATGAGAGAGAGGTTTTTGCCCCTGTTCCTGCTTTAAATGGATGACCCTTGATTTTTAAGCAATGATCTTCTAGTTCTAGATTCTCTCATAAATTGAAACATCCTGTCCATGTTTATCCTGTCAAAACCTCCCAGGATCTCATGTTTCAATAAAGTTATCCCTTGGTTTTACAAACTCCAGCAGATAAAGCTCTCACCTGTCCAGCCATCTCTCAGGAGACAACCCACACATTGTAGAGATTAATCTAGTAAATCTTCTCTATGCTGCTTCAATGCATTGGCATCCTTTGTCAAATAAGGTCATCAACACAGTACACAGTACTCTGTTTGCAGTCTCATCATTGCCATGAAGCATGATCTTCCCCCCTTTTGTATTCAGCTTCCCTCCTGATAAATGTTAACTCTCCTTACCCTCATCATCAATCAATCCCTACAGTGTGGAAACAAGCCCTTCTGCCCAATAAGTCCACACTGCCCCTCAGACATCCTACCCAGACCCATTCCCCATTCAACCTGCCTAATCTACACACCCCTGAGCACTACGGGCAATTTAGCATGGCCAATCCACCTAGCCTGCACATCTTTGGGCTGTGGGAGGAAACTGGAGCACCCAGAGGGGACCCACGCAGACACAGGGAGGATGCGTAAACACCACACAGACAGTCGCCTGAGGGTGGAATCAAACCTGGGTCCCTGGTGCTGTGAGGCAGCAGTGCTAACCACGGAGCCACCTTTCCTGATAGGCTCCTGTACCTACATACTAACCCTTTGTGATTCATGCAGCTACATCTCAGAACCCTGTAATCTCTCACCATTTAGATATGCTGCTCTTTTCATATCTTCCTATAATGTACTACATTTTTCAGATCTCTGGCAATTCATTTAATATATGCATTTCTTGTAGCCTTCTTATGTCGTCTTCAGAACGAACTTTCCCAACTATCTTTGTATCATCTGCAAATTTGCTAACCCAAACTTCAGTCCTTTCATCCACGTCATTGATATAAATTACAAAAATTTGACGCTGCATCTTGCTGATCAAAAGAAAAAAACATCATTCTGGCCTGCACTCTGTTTCCTGTCAACTTCCATGCCAATACCTTATCCCCTACACCGTGAGATCTTACTTCCTTTTGTTACCTTATGGTTTGCTTGGTTCCCATCCTGATTGTTGCATTCCTTCTGTGATTTTTTTCTATCCTGTGTGACCTCTATGGAGTTTCTGTAGGATTTTGCTTGACTTTAATGTGACAATTCTATGACTATATATGGATAAATCTTCCACTGTTGTGAAGTTTTGTTTTTTGCTCCGGCTACTTTACATCATTTGGTTTGCCGGTTTATATTTTGACCAAACATGTAAAGACGTGCATTTCCTTGTGGGATTTTTGAGCTGTATGAATTTGTCTGAATTTGATATCAGCTGCCTGTGCAGTGTTCATTACGGCCATGGAGTTAGACATTACTTTTGTGCTCAGTCCATTGCCGCACTCGAGACTATTTCTGCTGTTACTTACCCCTTGCCTGGAAAATAGGCATTCCTGTAGTCCTAGCTCATCGGTCCAAGTGTTAAAATGAGGAAGGCTCCCCTTTCACTGCCCAGCAACTCGCACAGTCAACCCTGTCAAGCTATATACTACGCCCAGGCCCCTCCATTATCTGTTAAACCCGAGTGTTGGCAGCACTCCCAGGGTACTCACTCAGGAACCTCATCTGGGCTATGGGTAGGCAGTCCACCTGCATCCACCTCAGAGCTTATACAATGGAACAGCTCTCTATGGGTCCTCCCATTACACTCCCATCTGCAGAAACCCAACCCTTTGTGGCTGTGGTGTTTATTTCCCTTGGGTAAGAAACGCACAATTCATTGATTCAATTCAAGAAAGAAGCAAAAGAAATACTTTCAGTACCTCTCGGGGGATCTTAGCTGACCTCTCCACAAACCTCTTTCTGATCTCAATCAATGAAGAGGGGGCGTCTCCCCACCAATCCCCACATACCCAATGCCTGTTCGCTGTAAGCAACATAATGGAAGATTTACTAGATACCTTTCAGATTCTATTTGCGGGGCAAATACTGGGACAGTTATATGTTGTTTTGTATGCTTTTTAATCCTGAGTAAAATGGTGGAGATGGTAACAGTACATACTTATTAACTTAAGTGTATACTTCAAATAAGTTACGGTTCGAGGTTTGCACACTGTTGACTAAGGTTTGCAGAAATAAATCAGAACTTTTTGCATGGTAAAACATTTCTTATTTTTATCATTAGATTTTGCTATGGTTGCTAAGCTACAGCACATGGATTGCAGTGGTTCAAGAACGCAGGTCACTACCAGTGTTTCAAATGTTATTAGGGACAGGCAATAAAGTGCATTTAAAATAAAAACTTACTTCAATAAAGCTCATACATTTATTCTTTTATTTTCCAAGATTGTTTGAAGAAAAGCTTATGAATGGATGTGCTAGGGCCTAAAAGCAAACCATCGCATCAGAAATACTAGCTTAAAAATGCTGTGAGATTACATTTGCGCTTCTAAATTCAGCTGCAAGCATCACAAGTCTAGGCAAAAATATCAAGTTAAAGCTTGAAGGCTTTTGGAACAACATGAAGCATCTGATGAAAACATGAACGAAAATACTAAGAGTGTGTTGGGTAAAGAGCTTGGTTGTAACGCCCCATTGACAAAACATCATGCCTCCACTCGTCCTCTAATCTTGTGTATAAATAGTAGCATGAGACTATGGAGAGGAGAAGCCTTCGGGATGTCATGTAGCAATTCTCCAATACGAGTTACAGCCTCCAGAAGAGATGGCAAAAATACAGGAGTGCAGTTATTTTGAGCAATGGAGCTGAGGCACAGCTGACATAATTTCTGCTCGTGCTTGCAAACAGGAGAAATTTAAAAAAAAACTGACAACATCACAGCTATCAGCTGAAAACTGTAAACATCTCCTTTGGAAAATCCTATCGATTTCTTTGGAATGTACGTGTAACTTTGAAGACATGAACAAGTGAAAAAAAAATTAAAATACCTGTACCATTCTGAATCTGAGATAGTGGGTTCACCCCCTCTAGTGGCAAATATCTCTCATTGTCTATTTTGGCATTCTGGACATTTTAATTTATTGTAATTTATTTATGTTGTGACTATAAACATCCATAGCTCTCAAAAGCTTTATTTATAATTAACTACTTTTGAAGGGCAGTGTATTTCCTAGACGGAAGATTTTGGGGTCAGCTGATCAGCATACACTTTAACATTAGTGATCCATACTTAACATTATGTAGCTTTGGCTGAAACAGAAGTTTGTTGTTATGTCTTGATGTGTGAAATTGAACCTTCACTGAACCTTTACAAAACTGCACAGCAGCACCAGTGGTTTCATAATAATATGGTGATTGATATCAGGCCAGATTCTCCGTCTGCCTCTCTTGGGGTCGCTAGCTGTTGCTGTAATACTCAGACACACAAAGCTCTCTGAAATTCTTGAGATAACAAGGTTGTCGAGCTGGATGAACACAGCAGGCCAGGCAGCTTCAGAGGAGCAGGAAAGCTAATGTTTCGGGCCTGCTGTGTTCATCCAGCTCTGCATCTTGTGACTTCAAAAATCCAGTATCGGCAATTTCTACTATCTTTCTGAAGCTCTTGTCTGGATTGCTGTTCTTCATGTGTGAATCAATTGATATCTACTAGCTATTTAATTACGGAAGCTATCACAAGTGAATCTGGGACCTGTCTTGATGGCCACCCAGGTTGACTTGCCAACAAGGTTCACAGGAAGTTCTCCAGTGTTCCTGCTTTCTCCCCCCTCCCATGGATCTGAGTGCTGAGATGATGAGCAGGACTATAACTGCTGAGTTCAATTCTACATCCCTGGCTGCACTTCAACACAGAGTATTTAAGTTGTTTCCCTGTGGGTCTGGCGTCACTTGCAGACTTGACTAGATAAGGATGGCAGATTTCCCTTCCTTAAAGAATATTAGTGAACCTGGTGGATTTTTACAACAATCGATGATCGATTCATGATTATGACCTTCATATTCCAGATTTATCCATTTGAATTTATAGTCCACCAGCTGCTATGATGGAATTTGAACCTGTGACCCCTGAATTATTACCTCACTGACATAGAAACATAGAAAATTGGAGCAGGAGAATGCCATTTGGCTCTTCAAGTCAGCTCCAACATTTAATAAGATTATGGCTGATCTGTTTGGGGTCTCAGCTCCACTTTCCTGTCTGATAATTCTCAACTCACTTGCCTATTAAGAATACCTCAAACTCAGCCTTGAAGGAATTTAAAGGTCAGCCTCTTCTGTGTTCTGGGGAAGAGATTTCCATTTAGCCATGATCCTTTGTGAGAATGTAATTCTCCTCAGCTTTGTCTCATGAAGGGACCAACATTGTTCTTATACTCTGTCCTCTGGCGTCAGTCTGTTCCACAAGAGAAAACACTGTCCTGATATCCACCCCATCTGGTGTCCTCAAGATCTTAAACATTTCAATAAGGTCAGCTTTCATTCTTTTAAACTTCAATGGTTAAAAGCCCAACATTATCGGCCTTTCTTCATAAGATTATTCTTTCATCCCAGAAATGAGTCGAGTGAAGCCTCTACAAACTGCAACTGAAGCAGTTCTTCTCAAGCACACTCTTCTTCTGCCACTTTCAGCACTGTGCCCCTTTCTCAGGAATTGTCTTTCTGCTTCGGACGCCCTTCCATCTGTCTTCAAAATTCTCCTTCTACCTGGACCCGTCCCTCTGTCTTTTTAGACATTGTCGATTTCTTCATTGAAAACTGCCAACATGACATTAACAGCCTAATTTCTCTGCTTCCCTCATTCACTCTAACCAGGCTCCCTCTAACTTCTTCTTGCTGATATGAGTGATGCTGTTGCTGTCTGACATCTAACTTGCAGAGGCCGAGTGCCAATTCTTGGACACTTCCTCCTATCTTCTTCGAATCATGACCCAACCACTGTTGTTATTTGTTGTTATTTCCAATAATGATACTGACCTCATCTCCTGTTGAGATAGCCCCTTCATAACTTCCCACCTCATTGTTTTCCAATCCCACTTCACCTCCTTCTCAAAATCCACGGGACTGCTCTGCCAGACCCATTATTTCAGCCTGATCCTACCATATTGCATGTATTTCTGCCAATTTCATCATGTCCCTCCCTGTTCAGTTTGATCGCACTAACATTCACTTACTCAAAGATTCTTCTGATGCTTTATGTTAGTTCCACAGTCTCCAGTTTCCTGGCCAAAGTCAGCACCTCTTCACCAGGGATGTACAACCCATTGACACACTCACTTAACTGTCTGCTTCCCTTTGCACACTCTATCTCCTCTTAACAACTTGCTTTTCAACCTATCCCCTGAATATATCGACCCCTACATTACATTCCTATGTATACTCCTTCCTTGAATGTCTTTCTGCATATGCATGTACTGGTCCATTAGCACATCCACCCCAACTCCTGCTTTCATCTAAATGTGCTGAGAAAACCTCTGACCTGTTGAACAATTGCAAGGGCTGTGGATCCTGCTCTGCTCCTTTCTGAGTCCCCTTTTTCAATTCCAGTTCTGAGAAAGGGTCACCGGACCCAAAACATTAACTCTGTTTTCTCCTCCACAGATGCTGAGCTTCTCCAGCAACTTTGTTTTTGTCTCCTTTCTCAATTACTATCTTAGTGTATTGTTCCTGACTATTTAGCAAACCAGCAGACTGTATCCTAGGACTTAGGGCAACAAAGTGTCCAGGTAATGTATCCCCTCCCTGATGTGTTGTTGTGTCTTTAGTTCAGCTTCCAGCTCAATGATTCTGAGCCAAAGCCCTTCAAATCAGACACTTACTGTGAAAGTCCTGGATCACACTGGCATCCAGAAACTCCCACATGCTACAATTGTACCAAATCATCTGCTGTGCTATCTTAATGGGTTTTCATTAATTTTTTAACATCAATTATTACCCTTTTAAAATTTTATTTTTGGTATTTCCTTATCACCGCTAGTATACTAGTGCAAGTAATAAAAAACTTTCACAAAATATTTAAAAATTTCAAATTTTCTAATTTACGAGTGTTTACCAACTCCCACTAGGAGTAGCAACTTACTAGCTAACATTCCTGTTCCCTATTTTTCCTTACAAATAATGTTTATAGATTCTTAATGAGCTATAAATGACAGATGTCAGACAGTCTCCAATGGCGACCTCAGCAGATTATCACTGGGTCCATAATTTAGGTAATATCTTTGTTACTTAACTGAATTTGCAGATGTTTATGTTACAAAGGAGGCTGACAAGTATCAGGTATGTGCTCTTCCTTCTAAGTGACAGGGAGTCATTTAGAATAATTACAGCCATAACTCATGCAGTGACTGGGATAGGTTGAGTGGCACAGTGCTTATTTTAGTTACCTCAGGGAACCAAGGCAAGTAGATGCTGAACAAAGCAATCAAAGATATAGTGAACCTGCAGTACTTACATGTGACCACTTTGATGCAGCAGGTTGAAGCCTCTGAAGCTTTACATACAACATTTAATATCTACATTGTATATTAAAGTATTCATAATGTTTCATATTTCACCTTAATCTGTAACCCTTACTAAAAGTGTTCGCTGTCGTTTTCATATTTTTCTTAGAAAGCCAAAGCTGAATATTTATGACAACATTTTAAAGCTCATCATTTGGTGAACTCTTTAATTTGGGTTCTTGTTGTTCCTCAGCTGGCTAAGTTAGTGAAGGTGCTTCACATAATGAGACTGTTGCAAAAAGACACCCAGCGTCAATCCCAGTTTCTGTTGCTGTGTGTACTTGAGTAATTAGTTAGTCTAGTGTAAAAGTTGATTACTGACAGTTTGGTTTCAAAAAAAAATTATTTTCACATAGCTCAGGTCTAGCTAAAAACTCTAAACTCTTTGTATTTACAAACCATTTGCTACTGAAGTAAGAGTCACCATGGTGCAAACTTACTTAATAAAACCAGTGCTCAGTACCCATCATTGAAGGTAGCTATTCAGATCCTCATAACTGTACATGTGCTTTTGGCTCCTTTTACCTTTACAGCAAGTTGATGCAAACAGTCTCTAACTTGACATCTCTGCAACAGTAAGGTTTCTTCAAAATATTAGTTGTATAAAAGTCAACCTCCTACATTTGGGCAGAACATTCAATCTCACAAATACAACTTTGACACAAGTGTATCTTGTGCTAGCTGGCCTTCCCTCCAGTGATAGGAGTATTGCTCGAATGTCCCTGAGTGGGAGGGAAGAATGAGGAAACCACAAGGAGACACAAGGGATAGGAGCAAAAGTATAAAATTCAGCCCGTCATTATAGAATTCAATTCATGCTTGACCTTGGGTTTCAGCTCCACTTTCCTATAGCCTCTCCATATTCCTTATTTCACAAGAGGCCAAAATCATTCTCGTTCAAGTTTTTAAATATATTCAGCAATGAAGCATTTACATCCCTCTGTGAAGAGAATTCCAAAGATTCACAGCCCTTTGAATTTAGTAATTTCTCCTTATCTCAGTCCTAAGTGATTGCTCTATCATCCTGAAACTGTGACCCCAAATTCTAGATTCCCCAGTTAGGGAAAAGCACCCACTTTGTAGACCTGTAACACGAAATGTAAAACAGCACCCATTAAATGAAATGTGTACAGCCAATAGCAATCCTAAAAACATCTATATGTCTAGCCCCTAGCTTCAGACAAGAGAAAAGCAGGCTGTCATTGAATGCTGAACCTCAGTGACTTCTCCAATGCAATTGTAAATGGGAAATTCAACAAAGTTGCAAATATCTCTAAGCTCTATTATGAAAGGATCCAGACACAAATGTTTATCTCCACAGTCCCCTTCATTGCCCCAGGCAATGTCATCCAATGATTCAGTAAACCGGTAAGTGATGATACAAAAACAGAAATAGCTGAGGAAACTCAGCAGGTGTGGCAGCATCTCTGGAGAGAAAGCAAAGTCAATGTCTCTGGTCCAGTGAATCTCCTTCAGAATTGATGGTAGCTGGGGAAGGGTTGTACATATGCTGAAGACTGGTGATGGGAGGGAAAGGAGTATGCAATAGGAGGAGATGGAGCCCTGAAGGAGAGAAATACGGTAAACCAGACAAACAGTAAGCCAGGGAGAAAGAAAAGCCAATAATACGGACTATTAATAGGTGAAAATGGGTTAAGAGATAATTGGAACTGCAGATGCTGGAGAATCCAAGATGACAAAATGTGGAGCTAGATGAACACAGCAGGCCAAGCAGCATCAGAGGAGCACAAAGGCTGATGTTTCAGGCCTGGACCCTTCTTCAGAAATGGGGGAGGGGAAGTGGGATCTGAAATACATAAGGAGAGAGGGAGAGGTGGATAGAAGATGGAATAAGAAGATAGGTGGAGAGGAGACAGACAGGTCAGAGAGTCAGGGATGAAGCCAGTAAAGCTGAGTCTAGGGGGGGAGTTAGGGAGGAGATAGGTCAGTCCAGGGAGGACGGACAGGTCAAGGGGGCGGGATGAGGTTAGTAGGAAGGAAATGGGTGTGTGGCTTGAGGTGGGAGGAGGGGATAGGTGAGAGGAAGAACAGGATAGGGAGGCAGGATCATACCTCTTCCCTCACCCCCATCCCAAGCCCCAAGAAGACTTTCCACATCAAGCACATCAGCCAATGTGGTATTCTGCATCTGCTGTACCAGTTGTGGCCTCCTCTACATAGGAGAAATGAAGTGGAGACGTCTGGACCACTTTGCAGAACACGTCCGCTCAGTTCGCAATAAAAAAACTGTACCTCTCAGTTGCGAACCATTTCAACTCCCCCTCCCATTCCTTAGATGACATGTCCATCCTGGGCCTCCTGCAGTGCCACAATGATGCCACATGAAGGTTGCAGGAACAGCAACTCATATTCTGCTTGGGAACCCTGCAGCCCAAGGGTATCAATGTGGATTTCACTAGCTTCAAAGTCTCCCCTCCCCCCACTGCATCCCAAAACCAATCCAGCTCGTCCCCACCTCCCTAGCCTGTTCTTCCTGTCACCTATCCCCTCCTCCCACCTCAAGCCGCACCACCATTTCCTACCTACTAACTTCATCCCGCCCCCTTGACCTGTCTGTCCTCCCCAGACTGACCTATCCCCTCCCTACCTCCCCACCTACACTCACCTCTACTGGCTCCATTCCCACCCCTTTAACTTGTCTGTCCCCTCTCCACCTATCTTCTCCTCTATCCATCTTCAATCCACGTCCCCCTCCCTCTCTCTCCTTGTGTATTTCAGAACCATCTTCCCCATGCCCCATTTCTGATGAAGGGTCTAGGCCTGAAACATCAGCTTTTGTGCTCCTGAGATGCTGCTTGGCCTGCTGTGTTCATCCAGCTCCACACATTGTCATGTCATGACAAGGTCTGTATGTGGGAGTGGGTAAAGGACATGGGACAATGTACTCAGACCAAAAATGATTGAACTCGATATTGTGTCCTGAAGGCTGCAGGTCCCCCAAGTGAAAAATGAAACACTGTTCGTCCAACTCCCGCTGAGCATAATGGAGCTGTGCAGCAAGCCTGAGACAAAGATGTTGGATAGAGAACAAGATGATGTGTTGGACTGGCAGTAAGTAGAAGCTGGGGGTCATTTTTGCAGACAGAACATAGGTGTTCTGCAAAGTGGTCACCTAGTTTACATTTTGTCTCCCCAGTGTAGAGCAGACTGTATTGTGAATTGTGAATACAGTAGGCTAGATTGCATGAAGTGAAATTAAATTGCTTCACCAGAAGGTGTGCCTGGGGCATTGGTTAATGAGAGGGTAAATGTTAAGTGTTCATCATCTGTGATTGCAGGGAAAGGTACCATGGGGATGTGAGGATGTGTTGAGAATGGATGGAGTGTAGACAAGGGTGTCTCGGAGGGAACGGTCCTTGCAGAATGCTGACAAGAGAAGGGAGGGGAATATGTGTCTGGAAGTGACATCCCACTGGAGGTGATGGAACTGAAGTGGTAATAATCCTTTTAAGTAACAATAACTAACACAGGGCCTGTCCTGCTGCTGAACACATGTCCAGCCCTGTGAGGCTAAGAAAGAATATTTGCTGGATCATTAACTCACCACTGGTGTCAAATAAGCATTCCACACTTCCAGTGGAAATTCAATCATTCAATGATTGTATTGTACCTGTTGTAATCTATCGGTCTGTTTAGCTACTAAATCTGTCTACCCATTGTCCTTTTACTTTCTGTTAAAATCAAATAATATTTAATCAAAAAAAGGATTATTTGACATGAAACCTCTTTTTGTACTTCTTGATCTAACTAAATCTCAGTTCTGATCTCCTGCATGCACCTCTAAAATTAAAGGGATATATTTTCCTGTGCTCATTGGTTCAGTAGATCCTAAGTGGTAGAGAAGATGCTGCTGAGACATTGGGTAGGGCTTGCTCTTAATTTAATTTATACCATAGACTAGGAAGGTGGCATATTAAACATTATCAATTATACAATCTGTTTCATAATTGATCAACAGATTGACAGTTGCTGCTTCCAGACTTTCACTTCACTGATCTTTGTCTCTTCCCAAATCAGTAAGAAGGATTTCTTTGTGACCTGAAGGTCCCAAGTTATGACACAGTGTACCCTGGACTCATCACAAGTCATATATACAAGTATGATGTTAAAAGATACTTAAAGTCTACTGATTATTATTGATTACCGATAATTATGTTGCTTCCAAATTCAGTCAAGAGAGAACGATGATCTATTTGGACACCATTGCATTCCACAACAGATTGACTTCGAAGGAGCCTGACTAGAAATTATTTTGATTAAATTTATTGACAGGAATGCTCACTACCACTGGAGCAGGCTTTAAAATGTTAATTGTATCCAGATTTCAATTGCTCATGTTGTCCTGGCCTGTAGTCAACAAACGGACCATGTTTACAGTGTAGTGCAATTTCGCCTTATACACACTCCAGACAGTTTGAGAGTATGAAATTCAATAAAACATGATAGAATTTTCCAGCTGCTTTTCATTGCTTGGATATCTATCTTGCTGAGATTGCAAGCTGGTTCCTTTTAGACAGGTCATTAATGTCACTAGCCTGCAGCATTTCAAATGGATCACATTATCCACCAACTTTGATTTAAAAACATGTCTGTTAAATAACTTTTTGATTAGAGTGAAATATTGGTTTTGATTTGCCCTAATCCAAAAATTAACTATTTTTTCTTCTTGTAGTTGTTACGTTACATTATAATGCAGAGTCAAAATCCTGCAGCTCCTCTGGGTGAACCTTCATTATACAGACTACATTGGCTCAGTAAGATGGCTTACCACCACCTTCTCATGGGCAATTATGGATGGACAATTACATCTAACCTTGGCAATGATGCTCATTTCAAAGAATAAAAGGAAAGTTCATGTGCTAATACTGAATTAATTAAGAGTTTAAATGTAATGACGTGTTGCCAGCTGTAAATGTGACATTGCAATTCCTGAAAATGTACTGTGACGCAGTTGAAGACAGACTGTCCTGGGGGAATCTGATGAATAATGCTCTGCCTTCGTTCAGCCGTAGTTCCCAGGATCGAAAGCAACACCTTCTTCCTGTACAGCTCTGCACCATTCGGAGCAGCTGGATCTGTCATGACAATCTCCATTCTGTGGTGTGAGATGGTCTTGTTTGGAGTGGGGGAGTGGCCCTGCACTATACAGCATTTCCTAAAGATAATAAGAAGAAACCAGTTAAGCAGGGAGTCCAAGGTACCAGGAACGGCAGCATGGTGGCTTAGTGGTTAGCACTGCAGCCTCACTGCGCCAGGGACCAGGGTTCAATTCCAGCCTCAGGTAACTGTCTGTGTGGAGTTTGCGCATTTTTCCCGTGTCTGCGTGGGTTTCCTCCAGGTGCTCCGGTTTCCTCCCACGGTCCAAAGATGTGCAGGTTAGGTGAACTGGCCATGCTAAATTGCCCATAGTGTTCAGGGGTGTGCGGGTTATAGGGGGATGGGTCTGGGTGTGATGCTTCAAGGGGCGGTGTGGACTTGTTGGGCCGAAGGGCCTGTTTCCATACTGTAGGGAATTTTTTAAAAAAATGTACATTTAAATACTGACGCAAAAGCCTTTTGCTCGTGGAGGTACAACAAGAGACTTGGACCAATGTGGAGAGGATTAAAATAAGTACATAAGAAATAGAGGTGACAAGGTGTACAGCTGGATGAACACAGCAGGCCAAGCAGCATCAGAGGAGCAGGAAGGCTGACATTTCGGGCCTAGACCCTTTCTGAAGAAGGATCTAGGCTCGAAACGTCAGCCTTCCTGCTGCTCTGATGCTGCTTGGCTTGCTGTGTTCATCCAGCTCTACACCTTGTTATCTCAGATTCTTCAGCATCTGCAGTTCCTACTATCTCTGAAACATAAGAAATATAAGCAGGACTTGACCATCTGGTCTGTTGAATCTGCTCTGCCATTCAATAAAATCATGGCTGATCTTTTCATGGACTCAGGTCCACTTACCTCCCACTCACCAGAACTCTTCATTCCCTTGCTGTTCAAATAACCATCTATCTTGAGTCCACAGTCCAAAAGCCTGCTCACACTCCTTGTCCAGACACATTCATCAAGGATAATAATACAGATAAGGCTCTGGAAGCTTGATTGCAACCATTCCCAGCATTGAGAAGAAAATGGAAATGATTAAGTCTTTAAACTATATTAAAATAGTGTTTTTTTAATTTAATTTTGAATTATAAAAAAATCCCAAAGTTCAAAATAAAAATGTTCATGGTTTGAAAGCTGAAAAAACATGTGTAGAGGTCAATTTTTTTGTAGGGTTTTCTTTTACTTTGACCTTTTCCTTGTTTATTCCCATGTTACTATGGCACCAAATTCTAGTTTGACATGAACTAATGAATCATGATGTGTGGGGAGCTTTTGATAAGTATTGACATATTTCCAGGGTTTCCTGACATTATTGAGACACTCCTGAGAACACTCTGTGCAATTCCAAAGAATGTAACTACTATCCAAAGGAAACATGACAATCACTACAGATTTTCTTAATTAATATACATGTGAAGGAACAAAAATAATGTGCTGATAAGTCAATAAATAGAAAAATGTCATTACCAAATAATAAAAAGACACCTGACAATCTCAGGACACCCTGAATTCCTTCACTAATCTCCTCATGTGGCTTAGCTCTTACTTGAACGAGCGGATTTTTCTCCTGATGCAAATTATAGTAAAAATTTCCACTTTAGTGTATTTTTTGGAGAGCTCTCTTCTCGATTCCTGTTAGCAAGTAGCGAAAAAAGACCAGGGCTTAGTGCAAGGCTGCTGCCAGATGATTTTTTTTCCCTTTCACTAATTCCAAACACTTATTCCATTCTGCAAATTTATCTAAGCTTTTCCATCTTCTCCATCTCCACAACATGATTATAGATCACCGTTGGCCTGTGCTCTTCCCTTCCTGACTCCATTAGCGTCACCACACTACCCATTAGGATATCGATAAGGGCTGCAATGTGATGAGGTCAGTCCCAATTGAGCCTTTTCACCCCATGCAAACTGTCCTTCACCAGCCCTTTGGGCATCCACAGCTCGCTAGAAACAGGTGATAAAGGCAGAGATCCAATATGGATGAAATGTGGCTTCTTGGGCCTATGGCTTCTGATATTTTAGGTCCGAATAGATCTCTAGAACATTTCTTCCCCCAGACCGCAGGAGAAAATATACAACTTTACATGAGTATATAAGCTGGGGCCACTCAGTTGAGGCCCCATATGTTTTGAAACTGCCAGCGTTAGGATTAATAAATGGCAGGAAATAGACATCAGATTACAAAAGCAATCTACCTGCCAAGTATTTAATGCCTTCTGATTAAGTTGTCATTCACTCTGTTATGATTTAGAGCATGAGGTTGCATTACATCTCAGGTTTCCAACCCATTTCGTGATAGAAAAGAGTCTGTTTTTACACGTGGATCTGTTTCAATGACACAGTTACACTTTAGAATCTTGTTTAAGTACAGAGGCATGTGAACACTTCCTTTCTCACGCAAACAGTATGCTAATTAGAAATGGGATATGACAAGAACAGGAATGCAAAATACTCGGATGACCCAATCCAAGAGTTGTATTGTTGAACTGTCACCTTGTATCCAGCAATGTGTCAATCCAAGTGACACAAACCATTGTTGCCAGTAGTCAGACCCTAAATTTAATTCTTGCAAGGCATATTTATTTTATTTTTATTTCTCAGAGGGGCGAAGCATGTTATTTTTTTCCAATCCTGCACACGTCCTATTCACAATTGCAAAGTTCCTGAACTCATTTAAGCCTATCTTCACCTGACAGAAAAGAATGTTTTGTCTACAGATGAGGCACATAACAGCAAACAGCTTATGCACATTGTTTACTTTTTACCTTTAAATGTGAAAAATTTCAATCCATCCATTTTTTTCTGCGATCGAACCCACAATGGTTAACCACCCTGCACTATCAACTGCTGCAGGGCTTTTGGCATGAAACTTATTTCATTGCACACTAAAGCTAAGGTTTAAAACTAAACACAGAAATTTTGGGTTAGCAGCCGTTGCAACTGTATGGATAGATGTTTTGTGCTGCTAACAATGCTGAGCAATCATATAAAATACATGCATTTCTCTGTACTATAATCAAAAACACTTGAAACATTGTACCTCCCCTATGGCAAGTGCACAGGAAGTGAAGCTGGCCTGGGTAAGATGATATGAGAGTTGACTGTTGGACTTAGCAAATGTGTATTCTCTGACAAGGAAAAAGGCATATGGAGTCAAAAAGACACTGAAATATTTGCAATGAATGTGAATGTGAATGGGCCTTGTCCTGGTATTTTATAATGATCTACGTGGACAATGCCCTTCAGGATATTCAATATATTTCGCTAAGTTTGCAACAATTGGGAAAACGAGGTTAGGGAGGCTGAACAAGACCTAGTGTGTGTGTGGACTAGTCTTTGTGATCTAAAGCCCCTGTGTTCTCCGATCCATTGTCTGGCTTTAAACAGCACTATTCACTTATTTTGACTTCACTTAAGTCAACATCCTGCCTTTATCAACCACAGCATAAAGGACCAATCTGTTTTCTTCCTTGCTTTCGCAATTTATGCCTCGCTATCTCGACATTGATTTAGAGGGATAATCTGCTGAGTTGACAATTCCTGTCGCAATGGCTTTTATTTGAAAGAAATCGCATATTTTGGCATCTTTAGCATTTTGTATTTGAATTAAGGAATAGTAATTTCAAAAAGAATTGTACATGCATTGGCAGTTTTGTGACATACCGTCTCCATCGGACCCATCCAACATGCATTTTGTCACACTTGACATTTTTTTCACACTTGACACTTTTTACTAGCTGACCAGCAATTTACCTGCATTTCACACAATCTAGTCGACTGCATTCGCTGCTCACAATGTGATCTCCTCTACACTGGGGAAACAAAGTGAAGACTGGATGACTGCTTCGTGGAACCCTACATTCTGTCACACAAAAATAACCCTGAGCTTCCAGTTGCCTGCCACTTCAACACATGATTGTGTTCCCTGGCCAACATCTCTGTCACGGGTTTGCTGCAACTTAGCGCAAGCTAGAAGAACAGCATCTCATATTCCACTTAGGAACCCTACAACCTTTCAGATTCAGTATCGAGTTCAATAATTTTAGGGCTTGAGCACCTTCTCCCACATCCTTACCCCAACCTCCACATACCAAGCCTTGTCATCACATGGGCTGCCAGCACACATAACTTGTTGTCAGCTACCAATAGTTCCCATTAGCAGTTATTCATTCCCCCAGGCTGCCCTTTATCACTCCTTTGTCTGTCCAACTGTTGTTTTCTCTCTGTTGGCTCTGTCCCCACCTATCATTCACTCCTTCACCCGCTTCTCACCCTTTCTCGGCCATACTTACCACCTTTTCCTAGCTACAATCAGTTCTGAGGAAGGGTCACTGGACCTGAAACATTAACTCTGTTTCTCTCTCACAGACGCTGCCAGACCTGCTGAGTTCTTTTCAGCAATTTCTTTTTCCTTTCCGATTTCCAGCATCCAACAGTTATTTTTTAAAAATTACTTTCCTTGTCGCTTTCAGAATGTTTTTATTTGGTTTCCTCTGATTACTCCTGCTTTCCATATTCTCCAGCAGCAGCAGCCAGAAGGTCCCAACAGTGATAACAGTCAGGTCAGGCCTGGAGCATTGTTCAGATTCCCTGCCCATTGTCCCACAATATGGCTGACAGCTGATTGTGCATTGCAGCCTGTAACCAGTGAAGATCAGTTAAAGAAGTTCAGTCTTCTGATATTTGGGGAGGGTTGGGTGGTGATGATTTGGGAAGTGGTGTAGGAAGATTTTTTATTTATTCACTCATGGGATGTGGGCAGCTCTGGCTAGGCCAGGGTTTATTGCCCATCCCTAATTATCCAGAGGGCAGTTAAGTGTCAAACACATTGCTGTGGGTCTGGAATCACATGTAGGCCAGACTTTGCTAAGGATGGCAGATTTTCTTTCCTAAAAGGCATCAGTGAAACAGATAGGTTTTCCAACAATTGACAATGGATTCCTGGTTGTCATTAGACTCTCAATTCCATATTTTAAAAAAAATTGAATTCAAAAGCCATGGTGGGATTTAAACATGAGCTTTTAGAACACAAGCTGAATTTCTAGACTAATACTCTACTGATAATATCACTAGGCCATTGCCTTTTCTGAGTTTAGAACATAGAACATAGAACAATACAGCACAGAACAGGCCCTTCAGCCCTCAATGTTGCGCCAACCTGTGAACTAATCTAAGCCCCTCCCCTATACTATCCCATCATCATCCATATGCTTATCCAAGGACTGTTTAAATGCCCCTAATGTGGCTGAGTTAACTAAGGCATTGACAGTGCACCTGCAAGTCCAGATTTGTCTGTCAGCTCACCCTGGTAACCAGCAGCATATAGCTGTATTGGGTGTAGTTAACATACTGGGACAGGCACACAGTCCACAGTGTGGGTCAGGTTACCAACCAAGGCATGTGCTGTTGGTGCTATCTGAAAGTCTTAAGGGAATAGTCCACAGTGAAGTCCACTGGGGGCACCCATCAGCCAGGAAACCCAGCATAGTTAGTCAACGACAGTGTCCCACACCAGTCCATGGTAGTGTAAAGGATAGAACTGCATTCAAATTGTAGAGTTATTGCGTAAATCTCTGATTTCTTGTTTAAAGCCTTCTTTTACATTTCCATTATGGTTTGGGGGTTTGTAAACAATCCTCCACAATGTTTTCTGCCCCTTGGTATTTCATTGTCTAAGCCAATAGCCCTCCTCACTATTGCATTGATTTCCTCCATTACTGACAATGTTACCCATCTCCTTTCTCTTTTTGTTCTTACATAAATAATGAATACCACTGGATGTTCAATTCCAATTCTTACTGAGCCTGCAGCCACATCTCTGTGTTCACAACAATCGCATAACAGTTTCTAACTATTTGCCTTGCTCATCTCCCTTATCATGAATGCTCCATGCATGAAGACGCAAAAACTTTAGACATGTTTTTTAAACTTTGTTAGTCACCTTAGCTTTAGTTTGCATGAGGCCCCCATTGGTTTTTCTCCCACTTCTTTTTTCTGCCTTCTACTTTTGCTTCTTATCTTTCTGTCATTTATTTCTATCCTGCCTTTCCCTCCTCCATCTCCCTGCTCAGGTTGTCATCTCCTGCCATTCTAGCTTAAACCTTCCTGACAGCACTAGCAAACATCACCACCCAAACAATCTGGTTCTTCCCAGATGCAATCCACCCTGTTTGTATCAGTCCCATGCTCCCCAGAAACAGCCCCAATGTCCCGAGAATCTGAATCTCTCCCACGACACTGTTTCTCCAGCCATATTTGCATGTGGTATATCATGTTATTTTTACTCTCACAAAGATGCACTAAGTTCATTGTTTTTATACTTACTTGCACACAGGTTCTGCTGCCTGACTCACTCCAAAGTAAGCAAGGTGCGCCTTGAGCCTCAGCACTGACTTATAGCCTCCCACTCTGAGCTGCTTCCTTACTGGTCAACAGGCCCTGCTGCCTCTCTCACTCCCAACATATGGTATCACTTCAATCTGCTGCTTTCCTTGTACTTGTGATGACACACCGCTATTGGCTTCAGTGTATGTACACCTGGTGCCTCATTTCCTTTCCTGTTTACGTCTTGCTCTGGAGACTTCATTTCTTGCAATAAATTGAAACACCTTTTGCCCTTGCTGCCCCAAATTCCCACTTTGCCCCAAATTTCCAGTTGCCTGTTCTGCCTCCGCCTCACTGTGGTGAAGCCTCCCTCATTCTGACCATGCTGCTTACTCTCAGAGGCACATCTCAGTGGCAGAGGATCACTTGCTGTCATTTCAATAGTGAAGCACATGGAAAGTGAGCAGTGTTCACGAAGATGGCCACTGAAGTACTAGCAATGGGTAGGTGAGGTAAGTGAGTCAACATGTAAGGGATGGGCTGCTGATGTAAGCTCTCACTGGGTATTCTCAGGGGAAGAACTTTGGAGCTGAAGATATATATGGTGACAGTCTTTAACATAGAACATAGAACATTACAGCACAGTACAGGCCCTTCGGCCCTCAATGTTGTGCCGACCTGTGAAACCAATCTGAAGCCCATCTAACTTACACTATTCCATTATTATCCGTATGTTTATCCAATGACCATTTAAATGCCCTTAAACTTGGTGAGCCTACTACTGGTGCAGGAAGAGCATTCCACACCCTTACTACTCTTTGAGTAAAGAACCTGCCTCTGACATCTGTCCTATATCTATCAACCTTCAATTTAAAGCTATGTCCCCTCGTGCTAGCCATCACCATCCAAGGAAAAAGGCTGTCACTGTGCACCCTATCTAATCCTCTGATCATCTTGTACGTCTCTATTAAGTCACCGCTTAACCTTCTCTCTAATGAAAACAGCCTCAAGTCCCTCAGCCTTTCCTCACAAGACCTTCCCTCCATACCAGGCAACATCCTGGTAAATCTCCTCTGCACCCTTTCCAATGCTTCCACATCCTTCCTATAATGCAGCGACCAGAACTGTACGCAATACTCCAAGTGTGGCCCTACCAGAGTTTTGTGCAGCTGCAAATTGACCTCATGGCTCCGAAACTCAATCCCCCTACCAATAAAACCTAACACACTGTACGCCTTCTTAACAACTCTATCAATCTGGGTGACAACTTTCAGGGATCACAAGGACACTGAGATCTCTCTGCTCATCCACACTACCAAGAATCTTACCATTAGCCCAGTACTCTGTATTCCTGTTACTCCTTCCAAAGTGAATCATCTCACACTTTTCAGCATTAAACTCCATTTGCTACCTCTCAGCCCAGCTCTGGAACTTATCTATGTCCCTCTGTAACCTGCACCATCCTTCTGCACTAACCACAACTCCATCAACTTTAGCGACATTTGCAAATTTACTAACCCATCCTTCTACGCCCTCATCCAGGTCATTTATAAAAATGACAAACAGCAGTGGCCCCAAAACAGATCCTTGCAGTACGCCACTAGTAACTGAACTCCAGGATGAACATTTCCCATCAACTACCACCCTCTGCCTTCTTACAGCTAGTCAATTTCTGATCCAAACTGCTAAAATATCCTCAATCCCATGCCTCCGTATTTTCTGCAATAGCCTGCCGTGGGGAACCTTATCAAACGCTTTACTGAAATCCATATACACCACATCAACCACTTTACCCTCATCCACCTGTTTGTTCACCTTCTCAATGAAATCAATAAGGTTTGTGAGGCACAACCTACTCTTCACAAAACCGTGTTGACTATCCTTAATCAAATTGTTCCTGTCTAGATGATGATAAATCCTATCCCTTATTATCCTTTCCAACATTTACCCACAACCGAAGTAAGGTTCACTGGTGTATAATTACCAGGGTTGTCTCAACTCCCCTTCTTGAACAAGGGACAACATTTGCTATCCTCCAGTCTTCTGGCACTATTCCAGTAGACAATGACTACATAAAGATCAAAGCCAAAGGCTCTGTACTAGCTTCCCAGAGAATCCTAGTATAAATCCCATCCGGCCCAGGGGACTTACCTATTTTCACACTCTGTAGGATTTCTAATACCTCTTCCTTGTGAACCTCAATTCCAGCTAGTCTAGTAGCCTGTATCTCAGTATTCTCCTCGACAATATTGTCTTTCTCCAGTGTGAATACTAACGAAAAATATTCATTTAGCGCCTTTCCTATCTCTTCAGACTCCATGCACAACTTCCCCCTAATGTCCTTGGCTGGCCCTAATCTTATTCTAGTCATTCTTTTATTCTTGACATACCTGTAGAAAGCTTTAGGGTTTTCTTTGATCTTACCTGCCAAAGACTTCTCATGTCTCCTCCTGGCTCTTCTTAGCTCTCTCTTTAGGTCTTTCCTGGACAACTTGTAACTCTCAAGCGCCTTCATGCCTCATCTTTACATAAGCCTCCTTCTTCCTCTTGACAAGAGATTCAACTTCTTTAGTAAACCACGGTTCCCTCGCTGAACCATTTCCTCCCTGCCTGACAGGTACATACTTATCAAGGACATGCAGTAGCTATTCCTTGAACAAGCTCTACATTTTAATTGTGCCCAGCCCCTGCAGTTTCCTGCTCCATCCTATGCATCCTAAATCTTGCTTAATCACCTCATAATTGCCTTTCCCCCAGCTATAACTCTTGTTTTGCAGTATATACCTATCCCTTTCCATCGATAAAGTAAACGAAACCGAATTGTGGTCACTATCACCAAAGTGCTCACCTACCTCCAAATCTATCACCTGGCCTGGTTCATTACCCAGTACCAAACCCAATGTGGCCACGCCTTGTGTTGGCCTATCTACACACTGTGTCAGGAAACCCTCCTGCACACACTGGACAAAAACTGACCCATCTAAAGTACTCAAACTATAGTGTTCCCAATCAATATTTGGAAGGTTGAAGTCCCCCATGACAACTACCCTGTCTCTCTCACTCCTATCCAGAATCATCTTTGCAATCTTTTCCTCTACATCTCTGTAACTTTTCGGAGGCCAATAGAAAACTCCCAACAGGGTGACTTCTCCTTTCCTGTTTCTAACCTCAGCCCATACAACCTCAGCAGACGAGTCCTCATCAAACGTCCTTTCTGCCACCGTAATACCGTCCTTGACTAACAAAGCCAGACCTCCCCCTCTTTTACCACCTTCCCTGATCTTAATGAAATATCCAAACCCGGAAACTGCAACAACCCTTCCAGTCCCTGCTCTATCCATGCCTCCGAAATGGCCACAACATCGAAGTCCCAGGTATCAACCCTTGCTGCAAGTTCACCCACCTTATTCCAGATGCTCCTGGTGTTGAAGTAGACACACTTGAAACCACCTTCCTGCCTCCCGGTACACTCCTGCGACCTTGAAACCTTATTCATGACCTCACTGCTCTCAACCTCCTGTACACTGGAGCTACAATTCAGGTTCCCATCCCCCTGCTGAAGTAGTTGAAACTCTCCCGAAGAGCATTAGCAAATATCCCCCCAAGGATATTGGTTCCCCCTGGTTCAGGTGTAGACCATCCCATTTGTAGAGGTCCTACCTACCCCAGAATAAGCCCCAATTATCCAGGTAACTGAATCCCTCCCTCCTGCGCCATCCCTGTAGCCACGTGTTTAACTGTTCTCTCTCCCTATTCCTCGCCTCGCTAGCATGTGGAACGGGTAACAAACCAGAGATAACAACTCTGTTTGTTCTAGCTCTAAGCTTCCACCCTAGCTCCTTGAATTTCTGCTTTACATCACCATCCCTTTTCCGACCCATGTCATTGGTGCCTATGTGGACCACAACTTGGGGCTGCTCTCCCTTCGCTTTAAGGATCCCGAAAACACGATCCGAAACATCACAGATCCTGGCATCTGGGAGGCAACACAGCAAACGTGAGTCTCTCTCATTCCTACAGAATCTGCTGTCTGTCCCCAATGACTAATGCTCTCCTCCTCTTCCCCCCTTCCCTTCTGAGCAGCAGGGACAGGCTCTGTGCTAGAGACCTGTATCCCATGGTACCCCTGGTAAGTCGATCCCCCCCAACAGCATCCAAAATGGTATATTTGTTATTGAGGGGAATGGCAACAGGGGATCCCTGCACTGTGTGCCCGTTCCCTTTCCATCCCTTGATTGTAACTCATCTACCTTTTTCCTGTACCTGCTCCAGCTCCAGTTCCCTAAAGCAGTTTCCGAGGAGCTGGATAATAAAATGTGAGGCTTGATGAACACAGCGGGCCCAGCAGCATCCCAGGAGCACAAAAGCTGACGTTTCGGGCCTAGACACTTCATCAGAGAGCTCTCTGATGAAGGGTCTAGGCCCGAAACGTCAGCTTTTGTGCTCCTGAGATGCTGCTGGGCCTGCTGTGTTCATCCAGCCTCACATTTTATTATCTTGGATTCTCCAGCACCTGCAGTTCCCATTTTCTCCGAGGAGCTGGAGTTGGGTGTACTTCCCACAGATGAAGTCAGTGGGGACACTAGTGATGACCCTTACCTCCCACATTCTACAGGAGGAGCATGCAACTGCCCTAACATCCATTCCCATTGATCTGAATTCCCAAACAGACTTGAAGAAAAAACTAGTAACCTTACCAAATCGGCACTCAGAACCTTTTTTTTGGTTAGAGGAGGAGGATGGGTGGGAGACACTACCTAAGTAATGTTTCGGGCAAAGCAACTGCCCAAATATATTACCTCACTTACTCAGCGGTCCCATGCCCGCTCCTGCTCAGCATGCGCTGCTGTGCACGAGGTAAGCCTTTTAAAATGAAAAGCTCACCTTCCCAGCAGTGCCCTCGTGATCTCTCCCGACTCCAGCCGCTGAACAAATGGACTCAAATTTAATCCCGCATTCTGCTCACTTACTGACCCCAATTGATATTTCCGTATCGGAGCTGGGACAGGGTCCAAGAGGCAGCTTTGTTAATGCTTCCTCCACACCCTGAACACTGTTCTCTGCAGAGGGTAGGATGGATTCTCTGAAGGAGATGGGGGCGTGTTTTTTTTAACAGATGCACCTATGACACTGGCCACACTGGAAGACACAAGAGGCAGAAAGAGCCTTGGCCCCAGGTTACAAGTGCTGCCTGATGCATGGCACTGAGTGCCAATCTAATGTCACTGTCTCGGGGGACATCGCCTAGTGGCATTTACTCTGTTGCTGGGTCATGGATGTCTTTGCATCCCAGAGGAGCAGTCCTAATCCTCTGTAACAGGGACAAGGAAGCTCTCCATATACAGTTTGATGAAGCGGATACCACCGCTCACCCACCCCCCCCAAAACTATCAGGCATCACTTCTCATGTAATGGCATGAATGGAGTGAATGAGAGAGATGTAAGTGGGTAGCACTGTAGAAGAGTGTTGAGGTGAGCACGGTGGCAAAGACAGACTATGTGTGAGGGAGGAGACAGCCGAGTATGCCACTTCCTTTGGAAGTGTGCTGGAGGTCATTGACCTTCTTTCAGTACTAGATCCCCATCTTCTGCACTCTCAAGGTGGCACTGACTCAGTTGGGGATCTCTGATTTGGTTGGCATGGCATGATGTCACAGCCTACTCTGACAGTGCCCCAGGAAGAAGATGCCCTGTTTCTGACCCATCCCATCGATCAGGCACTCCAAGTCCCTGTCAGAGAGCCACAGAGCCCCAACTTCTTCTTCTCAGCCATTTCTCCTCAGTCGCCCAGGTCCACCTCCAGGTGCACAGCAGGCTTTCAAAGATGTCATATATACAAGAGATGCTGGTCTTAGTGAGGATATCAGGACTGGTATGTGCTGAGACAGGGCAGGAATTAAATGTTATCAATGGAATATTGGCACCAAAGGCTACTAATGCTTTGAATTTGGTACGATACAGCACGATAATCTGCAATGAGTCAGATCCACTGAAAAGAAACATTAGCCAAATACTTCTAATGAGACTGTGCCTCTTTAGAGAACATTCTGGTATGTTGTTTTAAACAGTCCTGAATAACAAACAGTACCTATTTTCAACTCTTTGCTGATGTATAAGAAAATAGGGGAAGTATACCCCCTGTTTCTGAATACTTTGCTGTACTTGGCTTGTTTCTTAGCACAAGCATGAACAGTTGCTGGGGGTCAGAGATGGATTAATTTCTCATTTAAAGCTCAGAGGACAGGGTCAATTGGGTGAAAGGACAGGTCCCAGCCAAATGGATGCTGGTGAATGGGGGTTCTGCAGTTCAATTTGTCAAGTGTTAAAAAGAGTGAAGGCTATTGCTCCAGGCAGGAAATAGACTGCAGCTGCATTCCAGATGCACTGTGAGATTTTTGGCATTTGCAGTTCAGAGTTCGCAGTTTGACATCTGAGTGACAGAGCGTCAGTTACACTCCATTTCCACCGGTCAGGTATGTTTCAGGCTCGTGGAAACCTTCATAATCCTTTCTAAACTTTCTTGGCCTGAAGGCTATGGCTATGTTTCCCTTTTAGTTCAGTCTTTGCGTGGGAGTACTTGGATCATTGATCTACACACTGCATTCTCGGATTTGTTTCATTTTTCCTTCGATGGAGAGGGCACATGCTGCGATATGGGAGAAAGCTTGCATCACACACACATGACCATTCTTTACTTGTTAGTCTAGAGGGTGGATAACATAACAACAAAAGAACACAGGAGATAGGAACAGAATTAACCATTTGGCCCTTCAAACTCATTCTGCCATTCACTTACATCCTGGCTTCTCTGATTACAACTGTAACTCCATTTTTCTGCCTGCTCCCCCTTCCACCCTCACATAAAAAATAATTCTTGTGGACAATCTGTCTACCTCAGCCTTGATTATGTGTAATGATCTTAACTCTGCTGCTTGCTGAGAAATGGAATTCCAAAAATCCTCTGAGAAAAGAAATTCCTCTTAATCTTCTTCTTAAAACCTCTTTATTTATAAACTGCATTCCCTAGTTCTAGATTCCCCCACGAGAGTAAATAGTCCTTCAACATCTACTCCACAAGTCCCCTCAGAATCTTATGTTTCAATAATATCACCACTCATTCGTTCAAACTAGAACAGAACCAGGACCAACCTGCTGAACATTTCCTGATGAGACAAACCTTTCATTGCAGGGCCATCAGCTGAACTGCTTGCAATGTAAGTATGTCCCTCCTTAAGTAGGGTCAGCAAAACTGTGGTCTCACCAATGGGATGTGAAATTGAAGCAGGACTTTTCTCCTGAAGTACTTCATTCCCCTTGCAATAAAAGCCAATATTCCAATTACTTTACTGATTGTTTGCTGTATCTTTATGTTGATATTTTGTGATCTGTGTACAGGAATACTTAGATCCTCAATACTGTTCTCTCTGCATTTCTGTAATTCATCCAATATAAATAATATTGTGCAATTCTATTCTTCCTGCTAACTGGAACAATCTCACACTTTCCATCTGCCAAGCGTTTGCCCACTCACTTAACCTGGGTATAGACCTTTGTAGACTGCAGCAGTTGAAGAAGGCAGCTCACTCCAGGACTACCTTCTGAAGGGCAATTATGCTTGGGCAATAAATGCTGGCCCAGCTGGTGCTATCAACATCTCAACAACAAATAAAAAAAGACACTCTTTCTATCCTCCTCAAAACTTGACTTCCTTCCTATTTTTGCATCATTAGCAAACTTTACTGCCATACAATCAGTCTCTTCACCTTAGTCACTAATGTTGCTGAGGCCTAGGAGCGATTCCTGTGCACTCCATGAGTTACATTATACCATCCTGAAAGTGACCCATTTATCCCAGCTTCCTGATTCCTGTTAATTAGCCAGTCTGTTATTCATGCGAATACATCTCTCCAACACCATAAACTCTTAACAAGAGCTGTAAACTTTATATAATACAATATGCAATATAATACAGTGCAGGAACAAGCCCCTCAGCCCACCAAGCCTGCACTGATTCCTAATTCTTATTTAGACCATCTACTTACCGCTCATATGTGGTTTCTATCCCTCTGTTTGCACCCTGCTTATGTGTCCATCAGGATATCCCTTAAACAAAGGTTGTAGCCTTTGAACAATAAAATTGCAGAGAAATTGAGAAACAAATGCAGCAGCAAGACTAGGGGCCAACAGCAACTTCTAGCAGCTGCTGAACATCCTCTGCATGAACAAGTTGCATCAGGATGTGGAGGAAACCCAGAGTGTATCATTCTCACTGCCGTCTCCTCCAGATAAGCGAGGTGCAGCGCTGCCAGTCTGAGGATGTCCCGGGGCACCATCACAGAGTGCTGCTGGAATGGAACTTGTGTCCTGAATGTGTGAGTGACTATTCCACAGTGAAGAAGGTTTTCTAGGATTACAGAAGAATCTTGATCAAATGAGTCAACGGGTTGAAAAATGGCAGATGAAGTTCAATCTGGATAAATGTGAGGTACTATATTTTGGTACAATATACAAGAATAGAACTTATACAATTCATGGTAGGGCCGTTAGAAGTATTGTAGAACAGAGGGACGTAGGTGTTCAGGTACATAATTCTTTAGTTTGCATCACATATAGACAGGATGGTTAAAAAGGTATTTGCCACACCTGCCTTCCTTGCTCGGTCCTTTGAGTATAGGAGTTGGGAAGTCATGCTGAGATTGTGCAGGTCATCCATGAGGCCCCTTCTAGAATACCATGCCTAGTTCTGGTCACCCAGTTATAGGAGGGATATTATCAAGCTGGAGAGGGCCCAGAAGAGATTTACCAGGATGTTGCCAGGTACGGAAGATTTGAGTTATAAAGAAAGGCTGTATAGGCTGGAATTTCATTTACTGGGCTGCAGGAGGTTGAGAGGCGACCTGATTGATGTATATAAAATAATGAAAAGTATAGATAGAGTTAATGGTAGTTGCCTTTTCCTTAAGATGGAGAATTTCAAGACTGGGGCCATATTTTTTAAGGTAAGAAAAGAGAGATTTAAAAAAGACATAAGGGGTGAATGTTTCGCACAGAGGGTGATTCAGGTGCAGAATGAATTTCCTAAGGGAATGGTAGATGTGGGTACAATTACAGTGTTTAAAAGACATGAATAGCAAAGCTTTGGAGGGATCTGAGTCAGGAGAAGGCAGGTGGGACTGGTTTAGTTTGGATTATGTTCATCATGGACTGGTTGGACCAAAGGGTCAGTTACCATGCTGAACGACTCTGACAACACAAGCTTCAGTACCACATCGAGGTGTTAATCCTGCTTGTGTACTGAAACCCCCAGAATAGGACCCGAGAGTCCATAAAGCTCTAACTCAGACTGAGACAAATATAGGATTGAAAACCTCTTTGGTTGTTGACAAGTCTCCTGGATTGACAAATAAATTTCCTTGGCACTAATGTGAGCTGAGACAGATGTTGGATTGATAACACAGTGTGAAGTTGAACAAATACAGCAGGCCAGGCAGCTTCAGAGGAGCAGGAAAGCTGATGTTTTGGGTCTGACAAATTGAGCCTATTGGAGTGCACAGTTCTCAGATGATAGCTGATTGTATTGGTCAATGGTAAAACAGCAGTTTCAACTTATGATAACTTCTCAATTCTAATTATTTCTTTTTCATTTGGCCTTTTGTTGTAACTTTGAAATGTAAGTCGGAGCATCAATGGAATTTTTTTCCTGTTCAGTAGATTTCTAAATCATCTGGCATAAGGTTAACCTTCCATTTTCACATTTGATGAAAATGAGGATGTGGAGGGTAGCAAGAGCCAGAGAATAATGAAAAGTGAGAGATAATTTGGTACAACCCTCTCACAACCTGTCATTTTACATAATGTAAGAAATTATGGGGATGTTTTTAACTTTGGGAGGGGAAGGATAAAATCTGATGAATGTTTATTGTTCATCCTTTACAGTAAATAGCTGGTTATACCGAGATAATGGGAACTGCAGATGCTGGAGAATCCAAGATAACAAAGTGTGAAGCTGGATGAACACAGCAGGCCAAGCAGCATCTCAGGAGCACAAAAGCTGATGTTTCGGGCCTAGAACCTTCATCAGAGCATCTGATGAAGTGTCTAGGCCCGAAACGTCAGCCTTTGTTCTCCTGAGATGCTGCTTGGCCTGCTGTGTTCATCCAGCTTCACACTTTATTAGCTGGTTATACACCCCTGTAATAATAATCTCTTATACAAGCCTTACAATAATAACAAATTACACACTATTATAGTAATAAAAAGTTATTATACATCTTTTACAATAATAATTTGTTAGGCACCCTGTTTGGACAAATATTACTGACTTATTATGGTATCTCATGCCTGGATATAACTGAAAAGCAAGTACCTAATACAGAAAAGGACATATGAATCTGAGAAAAAAAAACTCTTTTGCTCAATTTTACATGATTCGGATTAGTTCGTAATGTAATGAAGTTGGATTTGTTGGCTTATTTTCAGTAATTTTTTCGCAGATTATATTTCTGTTGATTTTAGAGTGAAATTGAGTATCATGGCTTTATAAATTGTTTATATTTAAGAATAATTTTATGCCTGCATTTATGCCCATTGGGAGCTGAGTTGGCTCCAAATGAGCTATAAATTAAATTTCCTTTCCAAACAGCCATTCAACTATTTCTGTGTAAATCATGGAAGGTTGCAGCAAAGAAACAAAACATTTGGTTCATTAATTCTGGGCCTGTCTATATCAGCCACCTTGCCATGTTTCATACAAATTTACTACTCCTGTTTGGGTCTGTGAATTGAACATACAAATCATCCTCTCTGTACACAAATTGTTACTCTGCCTCTCTCTTACTGTACATTTTTTATTTGGCGCTCACTCAGTACTGTGTCATTTCACAGGATGTGAGTGTGGCTTGCTGGGCCAGCATTTATTGCTCATCTCTAATTGGCTTTGAGAGCTGTCCTCTTGAATCATTGTAGTCCATGTGCTGTAGCTAGACCCACAGGATATCTGTGCTCCCCTAATTCAGGCCACTTGCAAATTCCCAATCAGAATTGCCAATTGTCAGTAAGATTGAAATACTTGTCTACTTCAGCCTAGGCAAAAGCTCGGACTTTTCTCTCTGGAGAGAAGGAGGAAGAGAGGTGACCTGATCGAGGTGTACAAGGTAATGAGAGGCATGGATAGAGTTGATAGCCAGAGACTTTTCCCCAGGGCAGGATTGACTGCCACGAGGGGTCATGGTTTTAAGGTGTTAGGAGGAAGGTATAGAGGAGACGTCAGAGGGAGGTTCTTCACCCAGAGAGTTGTGAGCACATGGAATAGTTTACCAGTGGTAGTCGTGGAAGCGGAGTCATTAGTGACATTTAAGCGACTGCTGGACATGCACACGGACAGCAGTGAATTGAGGGGAATGTAGGTTAGGTTATTTTATTTTTGGATTAGGATTATTCCATGGCACAACATCGTGGGCCGAAGGGCCTGTACTGTGCTGTACTTTTCTATGTTCTATGTTCTAAATCCATATTCCTCGGGATGGTAACAGAGACAGCAAGTTCATTGTACTCCCATGTACCAGCTTAACTTCTAAAACAGTCTCAGAAAAAAAATCTCTTTGTGTGCAATGGTTAGTTTCCCGTTTATACCCCAAACTGTACAACACAGGAATCATAGCTTCTCCCATGGAAGATGTGGTTAGTTGTTTTAAACCAATTTGTTTTGACATGTCATGACCCACGTCTGGAGCAGGAGAACATTACTAAAGCACCTCAACATCTCCCCCTCATCCCCCTCTCGGTATGTGGAGCTCTAATGATCTGAACCAGCCATACCTTCAGTGTTAGCCGTACTCCTAGTGAGTGATGTAAAATTTCTCCTGTGAGCACCAAAATAATTTGCGGAAGGGGAACACAGAAAACCCTGTTTGGACGCCTCACACTCAGTGAAATCTCAGCCCTTTAAATTTTCTTCTTTTGTACCAGCAGAAACTAAGAACAAATTCAGTGGAACATTGATACTGAGAGTCAAAGCGAGAGATTGTTTGCTATCCAATGGTGCCCTCTGCTGAATATCCAAATGGAGTAAAACATGGAGCTTACTGTTAGCTTTTGGAAACACCCTTTAGCAGCCAAAGTAAGTTATGCCCCTGAAAATACAATGATCATAGCGCCCAGGCTCCTTACATGCTATTTGCATTCTCTGTTGCATAATGATTAAAGTGGATTACAAAATAATTAGTTTGAGATTTGCTTAAAGGAGTAAAAGTACACTCACTGCACAGGCAGGAGTCACCTACACTGGTGGCCTTTGATGAATGTCTATGAAGACAGCTCAAAGGCAACCTTCTCAAGGGCAACTAGGGCTGGGCAATGAGCGCGGGCCCAGCTAGTGACACTCACATCCCATGAGCCAAAAGCACTACAGCTCAATATGCAAAAATCTTGGGACATTCATCATACCATGCCAAAGATTGCTTGTCATTTAATCCCCGATATGCATTTAAGGAGTAATTTAAGGAAGATGCTCAAAGAATGTGACGACAAGGAAATAATACGTCGGCTTTGACCTGATCAACATTTATTCCTCAACCAATGCCATAAAAACTGGTTAACTGCTCATTATTTTAGTGCTATTTGAGGGAGCTTCCTGCATGTAAATTTACTGCTGTACTTTCTACCTTACAGCAATAACTACATTTCAAAAAGCACTTCAATGACTGTAAAGCACTTTAGGTCTTTCTGAGGTGATGAAAGTTGCAATAAGATACTAGCCTTACATACAAACAACGAGCTAGGAGCAAGCATAGGCTATTTGACCGCTCAAACTTTCTCTGCTATTTAACAAGGTTGTAGCTAATCTGAACCTCAACTCCACATTCTTGCATTTGTAGATAACATTTCACACCACTGCTTATCAAAAATCTATCCCCCTCTGCCTTATAAAAAAATTTAAAAGATTCTAAATCTGTGGAGAGAAAGCAAAGTTAATGTTTCAGATCCAGTGACCCTTCTTCAGAAGTGATAGTAGCTGGGAAATGGTTGGTATATACGTTAGAAAAAGGGTAGGGGGAGGAGAAAGAATAAGCAATAAGTAGAGATGGAATGCAGAGAGAGAGAAAAACAGTTGGACAGACAAAGGAATGAGTAAAGGTTAGTGTGGGAGAATCAATAGTTGCTAATGGGGACTGTTAGTTGCTGACAATGGGCTGTTTGTTGTAGCAGGCCATGTGATGACAAGGCTTGGTATGTGGGCATTGTGATAAGGAGATTGGAGAAGGTGGTCAGGTTCTAAAACGGTTGGTATATACGTTAGAAAAAGGATAGGGGGAGGAGAAAGAATAAGCAATAAGTAGAGATGGAACCCAGAGAGAGAGAAAAACAGTTGGACAGACAAAGGAATGAGTAAAGTTCCCTCGCTGAATATTTGGTGTTGTTCTTCCAGCTTACACTGACTTTTGCAGGAGTACTATAGCAAGCCCAGGGAACATGGTGGCATGTTGAAAAGGCAAGCAGCTGGAAGGGTCTTTTTTGCACGCAGAACGTTGGTGTTCTGCAAAGCAGCCCCCAGTCTGTGTTTCACCACCCTAATGTAGAGGAGACCACATTTTGACATATGCTTCTTTTATGGTCTTCCTGTCAAAACGGGCCATTCGGACAGTGGAGTGCTGTAGTGCACTCAACATGAAGATGGCATCATGGGAGGCTAGAAGATCGTCAAAGATTAGCAAATACTTAAGCCTAGTCCCAGGAAGTCTGTGAGATTGCTACTCATGCTTAGTATTGGAAGTAGGTTGAACCAGGATTGACAGCCTGAATTTTGGATTAGCAAATCGATGGGAAAAGGAGATTAAAAACTGAAAAAACTGCCGATCCTGTAAAACAGGAACAAAAACAAAATTGCTGGAAAACATTTGTGAAGGAAAAAACAGAGTTAGTGTTTTGGGACCGGTGACCCTTCCTCAGAATGATGGATAAAGGAGAATCTTTCTCCTGATAGCGTAGCATTTTTTTTGTGGAAACGAAATCACAAAATTGATTGGTAAGTCACGGGAAAGCTGATTCTGAAGCATGTTCAAAACTCCTTAAGAACAAGAAGGGGGTGAAAAAGACGGATGGAAATGAAAAAATTTCTCATGAATACAACCTTCACTGGGAATGCAGGATGTGACAAGCAGCTAGATTAAGAATCCTTGCCAATTGGAAAGATTTAAATTCATGATGAAGTTCAGTTGTGAAGTTGTGCAGGATCCATTAGAGTAATATAAATGAAAAGAAAATGAAAAGAAAAGGAGCTAAACAGCAACAAAACCAAACAGCCTACATGTTCGAAGATGCCAACCATATTTCCTGGATATCAAGGTGTGGAGCTGGAGGAACACAGCAGCCAGGCTGCATCAGAGGAGCAGGAAGGCTGATGTTTCAGGTCGGGATTGACTTGCTGTGTTCCTCCAGCTCCACACCTTATTATCTCAGACTCCAGCTTTGGCAGTTCCTACAATCTCCAACCATATTCCCTGGACCTGGAAAAGCTATAAATATCGGGGAGAACTGGATTTGCCAGCCCAGAGCCAACAAAGTGCTATATGATCTGCATCCTCCAGAAGAGAACTTAAACCTAAACCTCATTGGCTGTGTCAGAAGTACTTAAAAGACCCCATGGCACCATTTCAAGGAGAACAGCAAAGTTTTCCTTGCTATCCTGGATAACATCTCCCCCCAAGCAACGCTACTGTCCACATTGTCACTAAAGGGAGATTATGTGGTCATTATATGATTGCTGTTAATGGACATTTGGCAGGTACAAATTGGTTGTTGTGTTTCCTGACTTATAACAGTGACTATTTTTAATTCACTGTCACCATTCTCGACTGGATGTAGCAGAATCTGCAGAATGTAAATTCTGATCATTTGGTTTTAGGTTCACATAACTCCATCCATCACTCACTTGTGTGGTACTATCACCGTCCTAAATGGGTCAGACTTAAAATAGATTTAGCAACTCAAGACTGGGCATTTATGAGATGCAACAATGCAGAATTGCGCTCCAATAAAGAGTGCAGGAGGGCATGCCAGGAGCAGCACCAGGCACACCTAAAAATGAGGTGTAAACCTGGCAAAGCTACCAAACAGGACTAACAGCGTGTGATAGACAGAGCTATGTGATCGCACAGCCAATTGATCAGATCTAAGCTCTGCAGTCCTGCCACATCCAGTTGTGAATGGTGGTGGACAATTAAACAACTTATTGGAAGAGGTGACTCCACAAATATCCCCGTCCTCAGCGGTGGAAGAGCCCAGCACATCAGTGCACAATCAGCCAGAAGCATTGAGTAGATGATCCACCTTGGTCTCCTCCAGTGGTCCCCCGGATCACAGATGTCAGTCTTCAGCCATTTCGATTTACTCCACATGATATCAATAAACAGTTGGAGGCACTGGGTACCGCAAAGGCTATGGGCCCGGGAAACATTTCGGCAAAAGTACTGAAGACTTGTGCTCCAGAACACACTGTTCCCCTGGGTAGGCTGTTCCAGTACAGTTACAACATTTGCATCTACCTGACAATGTGAAAATTTGGCTAGTCATGTCCTGTACACAAAAAGCAGGACATTGGAGGCAGTGAGGTTCTCTAAGGTGACTCCAGGATGGAAGGAACACCTTCAGAGAAAGGGTCGAGCAGTTGGGCCTGCACCCATTATGGTTTAGGAAAATTAGGACTGACCTTATTGAAATGTACAATGTTCTTGAAGAGTTTCATAGAATAGAAGCAGAGAGAATGATTCCCCTGTTGGAGGAATCTAGAACTAGTAAGCACAGTTTCAAAATAATGGGTCTCACATTTAATATTGAAATTGAGAAAAAGTAGGCACCATGAGTTGACACTAAGCTGACATGGAGGGGTTCAAAGTATTTGAGCAGTGGGGCATGGATTGGGTCAAATGAAGAGGGGTAATTTTATGGGTGTGGAGGGGCATGCTCTGGAATATATTGAAATGGAAAAGGGCATAAGGCTTAGGTAGATGGGCTAAGATGGGGAGGGCTACAAGACTTCTTATTGAATAATACAGCCGAGATGAAGAGCCAGAACAGGGACGTGGGCCTTTTAGCCAAAGTGCCTGGGCACTGAGTGGCCATCTCTGAACCGATTTTAGGATGACAGGCACAAATCAAACATGTACCCATACACACCAATGTGGGAACAAAAATTACACCTTTCAGGGCACTTCCCAATGGATCAGGCGTGCCAGTCTGGGAAATTTCCTTGTTCCTGCTACCAGCATTTAACATGAAAATCTAATCCTATGTTTTACTAAATTCTCTAACTTGTCTGCAAACTTCTTTCCCCCCTCCCTTCAACTTTTAGGTGTTGTGTTGACTACATGCATCAATGTGGTTGATCCTTTATTATTTAGTTCTATCTGTATGATTGTATTTTAGTCTCGTTGATAAACCCTGTCCTTTTTCCTTACTGCTGTCATGTTCCATGAAGAAGTAACGCTATCCCAGATCCCCACGGCAAAGTTGCAAGGAATTTTTCATGTATGATCCAAATTTTCCATCAATTTGCTGTTAAATAGATTATATATTGTGTTGACTTTTATCACTAATTGGGGTAGAGTCTGGCTGTGCAATAATGTAAAATGGATAATCGTAAATTGCCAGCTCATTTAACATCGCAGCCAAATTTCCACTCTCCACTGAAATCACTAGGAGTAAAATTGGGAATAATATGAATGAATGATTCATTGTCACATATATGTCCAGGAAGATACTGAGAAAAGTGTTCTGTCACCACAATATGGCACAATATTTCGGTACAATACAGGCAGCTGATTCCTTATCACCTGAATGACAACATTACAGAGCAACAGCTCCTTCAAGGAAAAGAGCAGTCACTGTTTTCAAAACACATAAATGAAAAAAAATCTTCAAACTTTTGGTTGAAAACAATGTATTGCTTCTGTCACTGTGCCATTTGAAAGTTACTGGCAGGAAACATTATTGCTCAGTTTAGTTTAGTTAATTTCTCTTTTGGCACATCCTGTCAGTTTAAATTGGCAACAGCAGCATATTGTTGGCTGCAGATAACTAGAGAAAATTCCCCTGTTACTACATGTGGATCGACTCACTATTTTGCTTTGCAGATGTAACGTTTATGGTTTTGAGTGTGATATCTCCTATAAACTGACAACATATGAATAAGATCCCTTAAGTCCCATTTTGTTCTAACAGTATAGACAAGGTCAGCAAGCTCTGAGACTACTTTAACTGAAACCTTTGTTTCTACAGTTCAGGAATTCTGCAACTTATATTTTATTAAAGAAGTTTTACGATTTCTTTATCCAAGTACAGTGCACAAATTAAGTGTTCACTAAACATTTTTGAAAACCAGCCGTCGACAAGAAGCAGATTTTTAATAAACTAATGTACCAGAAGCTGGTTTATTTTATTTAACAGAGTCAGGTTTTGCCAATAATATTTTTTGTACAATGGCTGAAATAAAAAGAAAGCAGGCATACATTTTCATTCTCTCACTTTATTCGACTGCATACCAGATTACCTATAGGCATAACATCTATGCCAATTTGAGGTAGTTCATTGCTATATTATTTTAAAGCTGTGTTTATAATAATATTCTTTATTCATCTAAAATTTGCCATAACAGCATGACCACATGTTCCAGAACTGGCCCCAGACACTGGAACATTACTAAAGGAGATACTGCTGAGATAGCAGCACCAAGCGATACCCCAACTGTGTTAGCAATCTGTATGGACATCTGACATGACAGAAGGAGAAGCATACAAGGAATGGCTGAGAAACATTAACATTTAAAGTAAGCCAGCACTGCAGCTATCATCATTTAATAATATCTTGAAAACTGACCACATTGATATTCCATTCAATTCTGAATTCAGTAGACCAGTTGGCTGCTCATTCCTGGCACTGTCTACTCTTCTCATTTTGCAGAAAAAAAATCTGAAAACTTATGATTGTGATGCTTCTTAAAGACAGTGCTTTTTTAACAATTAGAAGTTGACATTTTGAGATGGTCATTTTTGCTCTGCATTTAGTTATTGTTGCCTCCCTGGGGAAAACCAAAGTAAGATGATTTATGTCTGAAGAGCTATGAACTTTTATTTTTTGTTTCCCTTGATTTATTAGTTGAAGTGCACTGTGCCAATGCACTTCAACAGGAGAACCAGATGATTTGTATTACTGACAGGCAGCTTCTTGTGTAGAACGTATGTCCTATTAATCCTTTATTCTTCCTACTCTTGAGACCTGAGTCGGTATCAACTATAATTCATCTGAGCTTGCAGACATGTTGATGGAAATTTTAGAAGTGAAAGCATTTATTGACAGCAAGAGCATAATCATTTCAAGTAAAAGACAGAATGGAAAATCTGTCAGATATTTTCATTGATTTTCATTCATTAACTTGAAGGTAGGAAGGAAATATATTTATAAATGAGGTCAAACAATTATACTCAACAAGGTTAATTTACTAAGAGTAACAATAATGAGTGTTTTTTTCAGAATCAGGGGGAGCAATATGAAAAGTAAAGATTCTAATAAGACTGTTTTTACAAGTAGTCATTTCAAAGCCCTGAATGTGAACGTTACTAAAAATGATGATTTTGTCAAATCCTTTCCATTAATATGCATCAGGGTGTTTAGTAAGGAATACCAAAGTAATGGGGAAAATCATTTATGCCATATGAGAGATGGTTGACAAATAGACACCTTGCCATGGAGCATGCACCTGTTAATGATGACTGACTGTTAACTGTCATGATTTGTTTAAATTTTAAACCAGGCGGGTTAGTCTGGTCAAGGTATTGCCCTGACAAATGGGTCAGAGGATGACTGTGACTTACTTTGTTAAATTGAAATAGGTACAACAAAATAGGTGAATGCTTTGGTGGTTATCTTTCAAAATTTTATACACTCTGGAATGAGTTCTGCAGATTGAAGGTGGTGCAGGTGAATGGAATTCCACTGTTTGAGAAAGGCGTAGAGAGAAAAAAATCACAGGGAAAATACCAGAATCTATAATATTTAAAGTTTTGATAATTGGATGCTTATAAAGATTACGCAGAGTCAAAACAGATTTATGAAAGGAGAATCATGTTTAATAAACTCATGAAATTTCTTGAAGAAGTAACTAGCACGATTGCTAAGGGGAAACTAGTGGGTGTTGTATATTTAGAATTTCAGAAAACTTTTGATACATTCCCATAGATGAGATTAATAATCAAAATCAGAGTACATGAGAGGAACTTACTTATATTGATTGAAAATTGGTTCATGGATGAAAAAAAACAGAGTAGGAATAAATAGGTCATTTGTAGGTTGCAGACTGTGACTAGTAGGATACTGTAAGGATCAGTTCTTGTGCTTCAGCTGTTCAGAATCTATAATAATTATTTAGATTTGGGGATTAAATATAGCATTTCCAAGTTTGCTAATGACACAAAACTAGGAGAAAATGTGAGATGTAAGGATACAGCAAAAATGCATGAAGGAAATTTGGAAAAGCAAAATGAGCGGGTGAAATGTTTACGAGGAAGAAACAATTTGGAAACACGTCTGAAGTTATCCATTTTGGTAGAAAGAGTAGAAATACAGAATACTTCTTAAATGGTGGATGGTTGGTGTGGGAATACATATACATTTTTAAGGTTTATGAGGAACTGAAATATTGAACTATTTGGATATTCTGGATTATAAAGTGTTTATCAAGATTTGGAAGCAACATGTGATTTCTTGGAATTCTTCAAAAGCCATGTGAAATGTGATTCACTGGATAATTATTAAAAAGTTAAGTAACTCTGGAAATGAGAAAAGAAAAGCTTTCAAGGGAAATAAGTGATGAGCTTTTAATTGCTGGATAAACTTGGTTTGGAAGAGATAGGGCCTATATGCTGAAGTGTCTGATAACACTTCTGGGAGTTTGTTTCTGTTTTTGAAGAACACCGTATGTGTCAGTAGAAGGAAAAGCTCTCCTAAGTGTGCAATCAGTGAGAACAAAGAACAAAAGAACAAAAGAGAGGTACAACACAGGAACAGGCCCGTTGGCCCTCCAAGCCTGTGCCAATCATCATGCCCTCACTAAAATAGAAAACAAACCTTCCACCCTTGATCTGTCCATATCTCTCTATTCTCTCCCCATTCATGTAACCATCCAGATGCCTCTTAAATGTTGCCAACATGCCTGCTTCCACCACCACCTCTGGCAAAACATTCTAGGCTCCTACCACTCTCTGCGTGAAAAACTTTCTTCACACATCTCCCTTAAACTTCCCCCCCCTCAGCTTGAACCTGTGCCCCTTTGTAATTGAAACTTCAACTCTGGGACCTATAATTGCCTTTCAGAATTTTGTAGACGTCTATCAGGTCTCCTCTCAGGCATCATCTTTCCAGTAAAAACAATCCTAGGCTTTTTAACCTTTCCTCATAGACAATGCTCTCGAGACCAGGCAACACCCTGGTGAACCTTCTCTGTACTCTCTCTCTCCAAGCTTCCACATCCTTCTGGTAGTGTGGTGACCAAAACTGTGCACATTACTCCAAATGCAGCCAAACAAAGGTTTTATTTAGCTGCAACATGTTTTGCCAACTCTTGTACTCCATGCCCAGCTGATGAAGACAAGCATGCCATATGCCTTCTTAATCACTTTGGCCACCTGTGTTGACACATCTAGGGAACTGTGGACCTGCACACGCAGATCCATGAAGAATGCTAATATTCCTAAGGGGTCTGCCATTAGCAGTATAGCTCACACCTAAGTTTGATCCTCCAAAATGCATCATCTTGCATTTGTATGGGTTAAATTCCATCTGCTATTTCTGTGCCTAAGACACCAATCTATCTATATCCTGTAAGTCTATTTGCCTATCCTGAAAAAACAAAATGAAGTAATCTTACTGCAAGGCAAGCTGCACAGATATCTTGGTGAATTTTTTTTCAATCTGAGGAAGTTCCTAAATGTCAGTCTCTGACTGCTTCATAACCCTGACAGCTAAAGTGCTACTTTTATTATAAGGTTTAAGTCTAACCATCTTTCCATCTCAACTGACGTCTAGTCTGAAGATTTTCAGCATTTTGATCTCATTGATAATAATAATAATATTCATTGATAATAATAATAATAATATTCATTGTGCTGACAAGTGACAAGGAATAGTCGTGCCACACAAATGTCAGGCTACGACCATCACCAATAAAACAGAATTTAACCATCATCCCATGACATTCAATGGCGTTAGCATCACTGAATTCCCCACTGTTAACATCCTGGCAGGTTATCGTTGAGCAGAACTTCAACTGGTCTCACCACATAAGCACAGTGACTGTAAGAGAAAGTCAGAGGCTAGAAATACTGCAGCGAGTAACTCACCTCCTGACTCCACAAGCCTGCCCATCATTTATAAGGCACAAGTCAGGAGTGTGATGGAATACTTCCATTTGCCTGGATGGGTGCAGCTCCAACAACCCTCAAGAAGCTTGGCACATTCCAGGGCAAAGTAGCACACTTGGTTGGCGCCACATCCACAAACATTCGGTCCCACCACCTCTGACACTCTGTTGCAGCAGTGTGTACTGCCTACAAGATGCACTGCAGAAATTCACCAAATTCACTACCACCTCCAAGTTCCCCTGCAAGCCACTCACCACCCTGACTTTGAAATATATCACTGCTCCTTCAGTGTCACTGGGTTAAAATCCCAGAATTCTCCCCTGAATGACTTTATTGGTCAATCTATAGCACATGGACTGCAGCAATCCAAGAAGGCAGTTTTCTACCAGATGGGTAGAAAACAATGGTTCTCCTTAGCTGAAGTGTCAATAATAAGGTGGAATAATTTTAAAGTGAAAGACAGGACATTTAGAGGGTATATGAGGAAAAAGTATTTTGACCCAGATAGTGGTGGAATTCTGCACTCACTGCTTGGGAGGGTAGGTGAGGTTGGAAGTCTCACAACTTTTAAAAAGCACTTGGATGAACGCTTGAGATGTCATCCCAGTCAAGCTATCAGCCAATTGGAACCTAGTGTAGATATAGAGTTGTTGTTTGTTTGTGCAGACTCAATAAAGCAAAGGGCCTTTTCTGTATGGTATGATCCTATGGTGTCACAGCGTGGTACTTTGCCAATCTTGGCAAACATTAACTGGTGAGAAAGTCCTCAACACTTCAAATTCTCCAAGATCTCCTCTTCTGTCTCTGATAGGTTCCAGTAAACTCAGACCACCACATTTTGAGAAGACCAAAAGAAATAGGTGCAGCAGTAGGCCATTCAGCCCATCAGGTCTGCTCTGCCATTCCTCCTAACATTTGATTCCCTTGCTGATTAAAAATCACTCTAACTCGGCCTTGAATGTACTTAATTATCCAACTTCTGCGCCCCATGAGGTAAAGAATTCCAAAGGTTCACTACCCTCTTGCATTTGTATGGGTTAAACTCCATCTGCTATTTCTGTGCCCAAGTCACCAATCTATCTATATCCTGTAAGTCTATTTGCCTATTCTGAAAAAACAAAATGAAGCAATCTTATATTTGGCTGCATTTGGAGTAATGTGTGCAGTTTTGGTCACCACACTCCCAGAAGGATGTGGAAGCTTGGAGAGAGAACAGAGAAGGTTCACCAGGGTGTTGCCTGGTCTCGAGAGCATTGTCTATGAGGAAAGGTTAAAAAGCCTAGGATTGTTTTCACTGGAAAGATGATGCCTGAGAGGAGACCTGATAGACGTCAACAAAATTCTGAAAGGCATAGATAGGGTGGATAGTCAGAGGCTTTTTGTATGGGTTAAGAGAAGGTTATGAGAAGAAATTCTTCCCCACTTCGGTCTTAAATGGGCAACTCTTTATTCTGAGATTACACCATCTGGTCGTAGACTCTCCTACAAGTGGAAATATCCTATCGTCATATACTTTGTCAAGCACCCCCAAGAATCTTATATGTTTCAATATGGTTCCCTCTCATTCTTCTAAATTCCAATGAGTACTACCCCAGCCTACTCAAACTCTTCTCATAAGACAATCTTCCATATCTGGATCCACCCAGTGAACCTTCGCTGCACTGCATTCAGTTTCAGCATCCAAGATATTAATATACATTGTAAATAATAGTGGCCATAGACTGATTCCTATGGGACTCTACTAGTTACAATTTGTCATCCTGAAGAAGCCTTCCTTATCCAATTCTTTGTCATCTATTGGTTAGCCAATCCTCTATTCATGTTAAGATACAACCTTGAATACTATGGTCTTGTTGCCTTATTAGGTAGCCCATATCAAACAACCTCTGGAAATTCAACAACGTTACATCCATTGCTTCCCCTTTATCAGTCCTGTTTGTCAACTCCTCAAAGGATTCGAATAAATTTGTCAGGCATGATTTTCACTTCATGAAACCATGTTGATGCTGCTTGATCATATTATGTATTGTTAAATGCTCTGTTATTACGTCGTTTATAATAAGCACTAACATTTTCACAATAACAAATGATAAACCAACTGACATGTAGTTGTCAGTAATTTTCTCCTTCCCTTTTTAAATAAAAAGTGTGACAGTGGCAGAATACCAATCTTCAGGCACTTTCTCAGAACCTAAGGATTTCTCTAAGGTCTATCTGAGGAATTGCTGAGATACCACCAGGAAGAGGAATTGTGCAGAGAAGTAGCATCACAGTAGATTAGCGGACTGTACACCAGTACAGGTACCGGCTTCTCTAGGAGTCTATGTATGCCTGTGGAAAATGGGATGGCACTGGTCGAGAGCACAATATTTGTGTACAGGGGAGGTGCGTCACAGGCATCTGAGGTTGTCCTCCAGGGCAGGGGGTTGGGGAATGTGGGGAAACACCTTCAGTGTTGCTCTGCTGGACAGTGAGGCTGGCTCAGGACTCAGAGCCTGGGTCTCACTACGTGAAGCATCAGGAGTAAATGTGTTGCCATCTGTTGGTGCTCCTAGAGACAGCACCTAATGGGTACTTAATGCAGGAACGATGGGCTGAATGCCCTTCTTCTGTGCCATAAAACTTCTGCCTGAGACAGCCTACCCTGAGGTTACCACCTCTCGTAATATACCATGGTGGAAAGCCATGCAGGATCTCCTGCTGATGCCTTATGCTGACATGTTACCAGCTCTCCCACATCCCAAATCTTCTTTGAACAGCTGGCAACTTTTTTTCTAATCACTCATGGGGCATGGGTGTTGCTGGGCAAGCATATATTGCCTGTCCTTGGTTACCCTTAAATTCAGCCCAGAAGGTCTGATTGAAGCTCTGAATGTGTGGCATCCTATAACTGTCCACAGGACACCATATATTCAGAGCTTCAAAAGCTAATCACCACTCATCTGCCAGAGCCCAGCATCACTGCATCCAATAGTGGCAGCCACCAAACAGATAACTTCAATTGGGGTAATATAAGTGATGAGATTCAGGCAGAAACATTCACTAATTTACCAAAAAGAGAAGCAATTGGAGGTGATAGTGGAGGAGCAGAAACATGATCATCAGAGGAGCAGCTGAATCCTCTCTTCAGTTCCCGAGCCTGCGGATTTCGACCTCACAGGTGAAGCCTTTCAAGTATGCTAGATGTCTGAGTGGAAGCTGCAAGTGGACAGCAAAATCAGTCAGTAGCCACAACAAGAAAACTGAGGTTATAATGTTTCACAATGAAACTTCAGAATTAAAGACCGGACAATATTTACGTTCACTGAAAATATTTACACAGGAGAGGTGATCGTGGGATGAACAATTCAGGATACTAGCATCCAAAACACATTCCAGCACTAATTATTACCTATGATGGAGAAATTACTGAGAACTTAAAATAATGAGAAGTGCTTGCCTTTGAGTGAGGTAAATGCAAGTGTAGCTAAATAAAGCTATGTAATGCTAAGACCCTTATCCTTCCAAGAATGGAAATATTCCCATTTTTGCATATATTGAGGATATCAATAATCAGAAACTTGTTGTCCTGCTGCAAAATCTACACTGCACAAAGGGAGATGTAGCTCTTCCAGTAAACGCTATTAATTTAAATCAGTGCTATTGTGAACTTTAAAAAAGTCATAAACAACGCAGTGTAAGTTCTAAAGCACTATTGATAATCACGCTAGTATCCTGAATTGTTCATCCCACGATCACCTTTCCTGTGTAAATATTTTCAGTGAACGTAAATATTGTCCGGTCTTTAATTCTGAAGTTTCATACATTCATCATGATACTAGTAAAAGACTATTAACCGATGTTTGTTTGAATATGCCAAAACAAACATTCATTCTGTCTGGTAATTCTAAATATCGCATTTAGTCTCAATCTTCCAATGCTATTGGAGGAAGTAAAGAATCGATCAACATGTGATGCTTAAGGACATATCACTGCCCACCGTGAAATGTGCTAAGTATTTCCAACTTGCCAGCTATCTAATCAGATTCATGTACAAACATTTATCATTTTGCACTGTTGTCCTCGGGTGGGAATATATTACCTATTATCACACATTCAGGTTCCACTACTATGATAATGAGTATTGAATACAATGGGTGACTGCACAATTATTTATTTTTACACATGCAGAACTTAGTAAGGCACAAAATCTATGCGTCAACATGTGAAATAGTTCAGCAGCTTAGACATATTGAGCAATTTCCTTGGTTAGATTTTAGTATTGCATTGGTTCTTCATCTATGAGGCACAGCCAAACACAAAATTTGGGGAAGAGTCTCAAAGACACGCCTAGAGGAACGCTCTCTCCTACCCATTTATGTATACTATTTGTATACTATTTGTATTTATGTATAATATAATGTATTTTTAATCAAGTGAGCATAAGGTTATTGCAAAATTTTAAAAAGCTGAATTGTCACTCCTTTCTTCATTTTAACATTTCTTATTCATCTGATGAGCATTTCCTTTCAGTGGCTTTCTACACATTCATGGGACACGATTCTCTCCATCTTTCCCTTAGCCACAGAGATAGGCTAGTTCATTAACTTTTTTCAGGCTTTGACTACTTGGAGGCTGCTTTTTATTAAAATTCACTCTGTGGAATGTGGGCATCTCTTGCTGGCCAACATTTATTGCCTGCTCTGAATTGCCCTTGAGAAGCTAGTGATCTACCTTTTTGAACAGTTGCAGCCCACCTGCTGTGGGCTGACTTATAATGCCTTTAGGAAGGGAATTCCAAGATTTTGACCCAGTGACAGTGAAGGAACAGCGAAGGATTTCCAAGGATAGTGCGAGGCTTGGAGGGGAACTTGAAGATGGTGGCGTTCCCATGTATCTGCTGCCCTTGTCCTTCTAGATCGAAGTGGTCATCGGTTTGGAAGGTGGTGTCTGAGGATCTTTGGTGAATTTCTGCTGTGTATCTTGTAGATAGTACACACTGCTGCTACTGAGTGTCGGTGGTGGAGGCATGGATGCTTGTGGAAGCAAGCAGGCTGCTTTATTCTAGATGGTGTCAAGCTTCTTGAGTATTGTTGAGGCTGCAGCCATCCAGGCAAGTGGGCAGTGTTCCATCACACTCCTGACTTGTGCCTTGTACGTGGTGGACAGGCTTTCAGAAGTCAGGAAGTGAATTACTTGCCAAAGTATTTCTAGCTTCTGGCCTGCTCTTGTAGCCACTGCATTTTGTGTGGTGAGTCTGGTTGAGCTTCTGATCAATGACAACTCCCAGGATGTTGATGGGGGGCATTCTGTGATGGTAACACCTTGAATGTCAAGAGGCAGTGGTTAGGTTGTCTCTTATTGGTGGTGATCATAGCCTGGCATTTGTGTGGCACGAATGTTATAGAGTGATAGTTGTGAAGTAATACAGCATGGAAGCAGACCCTTCGGCCCAAACTGGTCCATGCTGACCATGGTGCCCACTCAGCTAGTTCCATGTGCCCACATTTGGTCCAGATCCATCTAAACCCTTCCAATCCATGTACCTACACAAATGTTTTTTAAATGTTGTTATTGTACCTGCCTCAACCACTTTCTCCGGCAGCTCATGCCATACGCACCACTTGCTGCATGAAGGAGTTGCCCATCAAGTCCTTCTTAAATCTTTCCCCTCTCGCCTTAAACCTCTGTCCTGTTGGTTTCAACTTCCCCATCCCTGGGAAAAATACGACATGTATTCATCCTATTGTTGCACCTCATGATTTTATACATTCCAATAAGGTCAGCCCCCCATTCTCCTACATTCCAAGGAATAAAGTATTATCTTGCCAACCTCTCCCTATAACTCAGGCATTCTCTAGTCCTGCAACATCCACACAAATCTTCTTTGCACACTTTCCAATTTAGCTGTATCTTTTCCATAACAGGGCAATCAAAACTGTATGCAATACTCCAAGTGTGGCCTCACTAATGCCTTATACAACTGTAAAGTAATGTCCCAACACCCTTACTCAATGCCTTGATCAATGAAGACCACCATGCTAAATGTTTTCTGCACCACCCCATCTAACTGTGACGCCGCTTTTAACAAACTAAATATTTGTACTCCTAGGTCCCTCTGTTCCACAACACTCCTCGGGACTTTCACATTTACTGTGTAAGTACTACCTTGGTTTGACTTGCCAAAGTACATCACCTCACACTAATCTGTATTAAATTGCATTTGCCGATCCTCAGCCCATTTTCCGATTTGATCAAGATCACTCTGTAATTTTTGATTACTTTCCTTGCTATTAACTCTACCTCCTAATTTTGTATCATCTGTTACTTTCTACATGTCAGCCCGAGCCTGGATATTGTGTCTAAATCGTGTTGCACTTGGACACAAACCACTTCAGTGTCTGAGGAGCCACGAGTGGTGCTGAACATTGTGCAATCTTCGGCGAACATCCCCCCTTCTGACCTTAAGATGAAGCAGCTGAAGATAGTTGGGATTAGGACACTACCCTGAGGAATTCCTGCAGAAATGTCCTGGAGCTGAGATGTCTGACCTCCAACAATCACGACCATCTTCCTATGTGTCAGGTATGACTCCAACCACCAGAGAGATTACCCCTGATACCCACTGATTCCAGTTTTGCTAGGGCTCCTTGATGCCACACTCGGTCGAAAGCAGCCTTGACATCAAGAGCTGTCACACTTACTTCACCTCTGGAATTCAGCTCTTTTGTTAATGTTTGAACCAAAACTGTAATGAGGTCAGGAGCTGAGTGGGCCTTCAGGACGGACCAGCTCGATCAATAGTACAGCTGCCGAGCCATTCTTAGTGGTGGACACTGAAATCCCCCAGCCAGAGCACATTTTGAGCCCTTGCCATCTTCAGTGCTTCCTCCAAGTGTTGCTCAATATTAAAGAATACTGTTTCATCGGCTGAGGGAGGACAGGAGGCTTCCTTGTCCATTTTTAACCACTTTAACCTGAAGCCATGCAACTTCATATGGTCCAGAGTCAATGTTGAGGCCTACTGGAGGAACAGCCTCCCGGCTGTGTACCACTCAGCCACCACCCCTGTTGTGCCTGTCCTGCCAGTGAGACAAGACATATCCAGGGTCGGTGATGGTGGTGTCTGTAAGGTATGATTCTGTGAGTATGACTATGTCAGGCTGTTGCTTGACTAGTCTGATGCAGCTCTCCCATTTTGGCACTAGACCCCAGATGTGAGCAAGGAGCCTTTGTAGTGTCGGTACAACTGAATGGTTTCCTCGGCCATCTCAGACGGCTATGGAGAGTCAACCACATTGCTTTGGGTCGGAATCACAGGTAGGCCAGACCAAGTGAGGATGGCAGATTGCCTTCCTTGAAGGGCGTTAGTGAATCAGATGGGTTTCTCCTGACAATTGGCAATTATTTCATAATCATTATTAGATTCTTAAATCCAGATTTGTTTTTAAATTGAATTCAGATTCCATCACCTGCTATGGCAGGATTCGAACCTGTGTCCTCAGAACATTTTCTGGGTCTCTGGATTAATAGCCTAGGGATAATATCAGGCTTTTTCTTTTGAATTGCATTTCCTGCTAGTCTCTGGCTCCTCTTTCTATAGATTTCAAAGGCTTACATCAGTAAACACCAGCAATTATCTCATGAGCTGACTTGCTAGCCAGTCATTTAGTTTAAATCACGTTCTCTTTTGAAAAGATTATTTTGACCTAACACAATGAGTTTGTGAAAAGTCAATCAAGTCACTTTCACAGAACTAAAACCAAAAATGCATTCAACTCTATTTCAGAATCCAAGTCCTCAAACAATAATACCTACTACAAAGCTACATCATAATAAAGTGTAAATAGTTTCTACAAGGTTGCTTACCACCAGGAATGTGTTTGGAGCATAGAGTACAAGAGAAAGGAGGTGATGTTGAATTTGTATCAAACACTTGTTCGACCTCAGCTGGACTATTGTGTGAAGCTCTGTGTGCCACAATACAAGGAGGATCTGAATGTATTGGAGACAGTGCGGAGGAGATTTACAAGACTGGTTTCTGGGATGAGGGAGTTCAGTTATGAGGATAAATTGGAGAAGTTGGGACTGTTAGGTATGAAGAGAAGAAGGCTAAAAGGAAATCTGATAGACTGTTTCAAAATTATGAATGAGCTGAATAGAATAGACAGGGAAAAACTGTTCTCACTCATAAAAGGAACAAGACCAAAATGAGTATAGATTTAGTTAAGTGTAAAAGATTCAAGTGTGAAGCAGGAAAAACCTTTTCATTCGGCGAGTAGTTAGGGTATGGAGTGCACTGCTTGGAAGTGTGGTAGGGGAAAATTCTATTGACATCTTCAAGAGTCATTGGATGATTATTTGGATAAAAATAACTTGCAAGTGTCTGGGGAAAAGGCAGGAGGTTAGCACTATTTAACAATCCAGTCCAGGCATGATGGTTACACCCTCAAAGAACTCCAGCAAATTTGTCAAATGTGTCCTTTTCACAAAACCATAATGATTCTGGCTACATTAATCTTCTCTATTGTCCATTAAATGTAAGGCTAACTATCCTATAGTTTGCTCATTTCCACCTCTCCACCTTCTTGAACAGGGCCATCATTTTGGCAGTTTTCCAATCTGATGGAACTGCCTGGATTCCAATGAGTTCCGAAGTATTTCGACCAATGCCGATGTATTTTCGTATTAAAGTTTTTCCCTTTTGATTAGTTTATTATATCTACTTCTGATTCCCAAAGAAGTTCCCATTTGTGTGGCATACAAGTAGCTTTCACTGGTTTATATGTCTTGAGTTTTAACTGGATACTGTTCTTGTCCACCTATGGTGACCATGGGTAACTCATTTATTTCACTGAGTCTTTCTTTTATTCTGAAATAAATATTTGCTCAGCAAATGTTCTCCACTGCTCATCAACTGACTTTTCCCTTAGTCTATCTGTTTTAGACAATTCTTTCTTCATATCCTGTAGTTGCCTTTCTTTAAGTTGAGGATGCTGGTTTGAGGTCCGGGTTGCCCTCCCTCAAAGTGAATTTGAGGTTCTATCATTGATAATGGGAACTGCAGATGCTGGAGAATCCAAGATAATAAAATGTGAGGCTGGATGAACACAGCAGGCCCAGCAGCATCTCAGGAGCACAAAAACTGAGGTTTCGGGCCTCACATCCAGCCTCACATTTTATTATCTTGAGGTTCTATCATGTTGTGATCAGTCCCTGGAGGATGCTTAACCATAAATTCTCTTATTAATGTGACCACATTACACTATAGTAGATCTAAATCAATCAGTTCATTAGTAGATTTAGCAAAGTACTGCTCTAAGAAGCAATTCCCAATGGAATTCTTGGAATTTATCCTCCATGTCACCATTGCCCATCTGATCTGTCCAATGAATATGCAGATTAAAATCACCAATGGCAGTTGTGGGGTCCTTCATTCACTCCTCTATTTATATTTATCTATTTATAACCAGTTCATCCTTTGTCCTACAGAAAGACAACTCTTTGGGTCTATAGATGATACCCACTCATGACTTCTTTCCCTTACTGATCTTTACTTACACCCGAACTAATTGCACAGCATGATTCATTGCACTATATCGCTACTAACAACCGCACTGATATCTTACTTTATTACTGCTACCATCTCGCTTTCCTTTTTGCTTATTTTTCTGGAACATTGAATGCCCCTGAAAGTTGATTTGCTAATCTTTGTTATCCTGCAACCACTTCTCCAAAATAACTATCCATTGGGAGAGGTTGATCAGCAACTTAACGGGCCAGTTTCAGATCTTGACAGTAGATACCTGGCCTTCCAAGTGCTATGAGCTAATCAGAGACTGGGCGCTAACCAGTGGTGGCTTTCACAACGGACAGTGGCTCCTGCCAGTTGTGATGCAAGGCTTCGCCAGGGTTTGACAGTGGAACATTGGATTCAAATGGGTGTGTGTAGAATGGAAAATAGAGGGAGAAGTTTGCAGGAGAAGGGGCTTTTTCAGCAGCACCCTAAACCCTTCCTGACAAGAAGGGGCTGTTAACATAAACTTGTCATTGTTAACTATAGCAGGAAGCCAAAGTAAAATTTGTCCCAGTAGGATTTCACACCTCTTCACGACCAAAAGCTCTAAAGTGACTGAATGGGCCAGTGCTCATTATAAATGGATGCTGAAAGTCAAGAACATTTTCCAACTGCTCAGAGCAGTTTTGCAATGGGACAATTATTCTTTATGAAGGGAACATGCCTAATGTGTCATCAGTCTCTGGTCTCCCAATGTTGACCTTCCCTATTATAGCGTACATTACACTTCAAACAAGTGGCAGGCCTCAGGCTTGTGAGCATCTTTGTTGGCTATATTTGCCTAATTACTTCCTGTATCGTTGGAACACATTACTGTGGGGCTCTCCTCTGATTGTTTTCTGACTCATACATCACTGCCAGAGGAGCTCAATTAGCAGTTGTGAAAGGAAATGGGCAGAATCACAATATCCACAGGACGATAGGAAGCCACACAGTGACTATACGTTTCCTCAGTCTTTTCCTTAACCTGACCTAGAGAAACACAAATAGTGACATCAGTTCAGTGTAATAAAGTGGGAAGCTGGAATCATCACAATGAAGTATGAACCAAATGTGGCAATCTGCTGTGACAATACAGCCCATGGTACTGAAAAATGCATCGCTACGTCCCTACCCAGATTATAGAACACATTTAATATAATGACCACAATTAAATTGATCTTCTTGGTGATAATAAACAGAAATTATCATATATTTGCCAGACCTTTACTGTCAGGCTGCCAGCTGCATCATTCTGTCCAGGTTGTAACAGTTCCCAGGCAATGTGCTTCCTAAACATTTACTGGAGAAGACTCAAGTCCTTACCTGTTAATGTCGAATGCTCATAAAGAACTCATACACCCACAGAAATCACACTCTATCCTTCTGTTTGCAGGACATGATCACCCATGGCAGGAGGGAGCCGGCCCACAAATGGTTTCTCAAAGCGCTGTAGGCCGCCATTTAGCGAGTGCTAGTAGAAAATTATTCCTGAAATGTAGATTTGATTGTATCAACATAGCTAAATCAAGAGCATTAACAATGAATTCATGCACATTTTAGCCAAGGAGCAGGTATGTTCCCCATTAAACAATTGTAAAAGATCATGTTGTTACCTAAGCTTGAAAGTTTTGGGCATCAGTTACCAACTAATAAATGCAAGAGAAGGGAAACTCTTCCCTGATATTCTCATTAGCTTTTCTTTAAATGTAATTTTCACACAAGTTTTGTGAGCTGAATATACTGTTCCAAGGAATAGCATTAAACACAGGTCTGCATGACTCAATCCCTAAACATTGAGCATAAATATTATGCTATCAGCAGCATCACTGGCTTGATATCCTGGCGCCATTTCAAACACAAGTACAGCAGCTCACTCTGTAGATAATAAACATGATCTTTATCTTCCACCATATGTTGAGCAAGGGACACCTCTCCACTTCCATCAAGACATATTCATGTTTGCATGTGCTTCCAAATTCCATTGCTATATGAAATTTGGTACAAAATGGCACCTTTCCTAATATTTTGAGTGTGAGCACGCTACAAAATACAAGCTAATTGCAGTATTATATGCTACTTAAAATTGGGGAAGGAATTCATGAATTTTGACCCAGTGATGGCGAAGGAATGGTAACATATTTCCAGGTTCGGATGGTAAGTGGCTTGGAGGGGACCTTGCAGGTGGTGGTATTCCCATGTATCTGCTGAACTAGTCCTTCTAGATAGAAGCAGTCATGTGTTTGGAAGGAGCTATCTAAGGATCTTTGTGAATTTCTGCAATGCATCTTATAGACAGCACACCTTGCTGCTACGGATCGTCTGTGGTGGAGGGAGTGGATGTTTGTGGATGTAGTGCCAATCATGCGGGCTGCATTGTCCTGTTTCAGTCAAGTTTCTTGAGTGTTGTTGAAGCTGCACCCTTCCAGGCAAGCAAGGAGTTTTCCATCACATTCCTGACTTGTGCCTTGTAGGTGATTGACAGTCTATGGGGAGCCAGCAGTAGGGTTACTCACCACAGTATTCCTAGCCTCTGACCTGCTCTTGGAGCCGCTGTGTTTATGTAACAAGTCCAGTTGAGTTCCTGGCCAAAGGTAACCCCCAGGGGATTTGGTGATGGTAACACAATTGAATGTCAAGAGGAAGTGGTTAATTGGTCTCTTATTGAAGAAGATGGTCATTGCCTGGCATTTGGATGGTATGAATGTTACTTGCCACTTGTCAGCCCAAGCCTGGATATTGTCCAGGACTTGCTGCATTTGAACATGGACTGCTTCAGTATCTGAGGAGTGGCAATAAGGATTCACAAATGGCGCTGAACATTTTGCAATCAGCGAACATCCCACTTCTGACTTTATGGCAGAGGGAAGGTCATTGATGAAACAGCTGAAAATGTTTGGGCCTAGGACACCACCCTGAGGAATTCCTGCAGGGATGTCCTGGAGCTGAGATGACTGACCTCTCACAACCACGACCATCTTCCTATATGCCAGGTAGGACTCCAACCAGTAGAGCGTTTACCGCTGAGACCCATTGATTCTAATGTTTCTAGGCCTCTTTGATGACACACTAAATTGAATGCAGCCTGAATATCAAGAGCTGTCACTCTCACCTCACCTCTGGAATTCAGCTCTTTTGCCCATGTTTGGACCAAGGCTGTAATGAGGTCAGGAGCTGAGTGGCCCTGGCCGATGAGGTCATGTATGTTTTTCCTTCTGGTTGTTTCCCTCACCACCTGCCGCAGACCCAGCCCAGCAGCTATGTCCTTTAGGACCCAACCAGCTCGATCAGTAATACTGCTGCCGAGCCACTCTTGCTGTTGGGCATTGAAACTCTCCACCGAGAGTACATTGTGCATCCTTGCCACCTTCAGTGCTTTGTCCAACATGGAGGAGTAGTAATTCATCAGCCAAGGGAGGATGGTACATGGCATCAGCAGGAGGTTTCCTTGCCCATGAGATTTCATGGAGTCCAGAGTCAATGTTGAGGACTTCCAGAACACGTCCTCATAATAATGCACAACTGTGTCCCAACCTTTTCTGGGTCTGTCCTGCCAGTGGGATGAAACAAATCCAGGGACGGTGATGGTGGTGTCTGGGACATTATTTGTAAGGCATGATTCCGTGAGTATGACTATGTCAGGCTGGTCTGTGGACAGCTCTCCCAATTTAAGTAAGGAGAACTTTGCGCATTCGACAGAGCTGTTTCTGCTGTTGTCTTTTCCTGTGCCTAGGCCAATGTCAAGTGATCCATCCATTTGCATTTCTTTCTCAAGACTACAAAGTGATTGAACTGAATGACTTGTGAGGCCATTTTGTGGACAATTGAGAGTCAACATCGCTGTGTGCCTGGAGTCACATGTAGGCCAGACCAGGTGAGGATGGCAGATTTCCGTCCCTGAAGGACATTAGTGAACCAGATGTCCTACAATTGACAATGGTTTCATGGTCACCAGTAGATTCTTAATTGTAGATTTTTAATAATTAATTTTAAATTCTTGTACATGTCATGGCTGGATTTAATCCCAGTCCCCAGATTAATAGTCTCGCGATAATACCACTTGGCCATCAGCTCCCTCTTTAATTCATGAATTACACTTGTTTGAAGTAATTATCATTCACTGATATTCCAAAAGCAATTCAACATTATATACACTCACCTAAACTGATTAATTATTTTACCATAGTATTAAATAGAATAAATCATAAAATGACTTCAGACAATTTAGCAATAATCGATTCTCCCATCAGAGTATCTAATAGTTTTAGGAGGCAATATTTTTCTATGGAATTCTTAATTATTGATATAAAATCAAGTGTCTCCCAACTGGCTTACAAAACTTCTCTTAACCTAAAGCTAGGCATCAAAGATTGGTTTCGCCTTGTAGAACACACATGTGATTGTACATTTTATCCAGTTCTTGTTGAACTCCAGGGTTTTTGGAATTCATGTTTGGGCTTCATCTTTCTTTGCTCAAAGAATGACAATTTTTTTTATTGAAATGAGGCTACATTGATATTTTATGGAAATGTGTTTGTCTTGGGATGGGAATTGAGGAATGTTTAAGAGAGGTACTTCAGTCACATTACAAACAGACCACTTCAGTAAAAGATTTCTGACTCGTATTTCCTAAAATGATGTTTTGAAAGGACATTTCAGGAATAATAAATTTGATGCAAGCAGCTGGAGATGAAATAAGTGAAAGGAAAATAAGATGAATAGATCTTCCTGTTTTCTTCATATACAACAGTCTAAAAGGAGGTCAGCCAGAATAAAGTTCACCTCATGAAACCAAGACAGATGTTCAATCCCTGCAGCTATTTATGGTGCTCCAGATATCAGCTCACTCATTGCTTAATTTACAAAGCTTTGTTAAGTGTTCGTTTAAAAATAACTATTACCATAAATAATGCAATTGCTGTGACTCATGTGGTGGTTATAACATGACATGAATAAAACTAAATAGACACTAACTCTGCACAGACCCCACCACTCTCCTTTGTAACCAGTCTGTTCGCAACTTTTGCGTGGGGTTTGACCCCAAGGTAAGCTTCTGTCCACAAAACAGCACAATCGCTAAGACTGTTTCCTTCCATCTCTATTACTATCACCTTAATTCTGCTCTTGTCTCAATGATCTGCTGTTGAAATTCTCATTGTTACTTCCAGATTTGACTATTCCATTGCACTCCTGTTTGCCCTCCCACTTCCATCCTCCATAGACTGAAGACATCCAAACCCATGTCCTAACTCAGGCCAATTCCAGTTCACTCGCTGTGCTTGCTGCCCTAGTTTGAACCCTGTTTGAAGATAATATGGGCCTATCTCTTCCCCATTTCTGTAATCTCCTCCAGTGTATTAACCTTCAAAGATTTCTACACCTCTCCAATTCAAGCCTCTTGCACATTCCCAATTTTACTTGCATCACTGTTAATGGCCTTGAATTCAATTGCTAAGGTCCGAAGCCATGGAATTCCATTTGTAAACCCATCTGCCTCTTTATTTCACTTTCCTCCTTTATGGTGGTCCCTCAAATTTGTTCCTCAATCAAAAACCATTAGTCACGTGCCCTAATATCAACTTCCATGGCTTGGTGACAAATATTATCTGATTTCTCTGCTTGTTAGGCACTTTGTGGCATGTTACAATTTTAAAGACTCTATTGAAGTTGTCTGTTAACTAGCTATGGAGCATGACTAGCCATTCATAAGATAAGCAGAACACTTTATAGAAAGTTCAGTGTCTTGTAGACTGAGGAATGCTCAGAGTAATTATGTTTAAATCTTCTGGATTAGCAGAGGTTACATAAATAACCCATTATCAGTACAAACCGCCTCAGCTATCTTTGAAACTGGATAAATTGGCCACAGTCCAAATCAGAGGCTGAGTTCATTCTTCAGTAAAGCAAATTCAAATTACAATCTAAGACTGAAACATTAGCAATATCCCCATATCAACTGCACCCATTGCATAACTGAAATTCCATCACACTTTTCTGAAGAATCACTCAGTCATAGCATATTTCTTTTCTCCCTATTGTTTTCTGCAAAGATTTCCAGATTTCCCCATGACCGTTTGTCTTCATGTTGTGCTGATGAGCAAGAACTTCCATATGCCAGTTTGTAATCCACCACGCCATCATAGAGCATGGAGTCAGCTCATCTCAATACCCATTGAAATTGACTGTGAGCAACTCCCAGACCGACACTGGACTGAGTACTGCCGGGGTAAGGGTTGTAATTTTAAAGTGTAACCTTTAAAAGGGCTAGAATGGCTGAAGATTTCAACAGTAGGCTAAAGAACGTGGCAGTGAAGTGGCAGAAGATTGACTTGACTGTCAGATGGTTGTACTTAACGGTTGTGAGAATGTCATCAAAGAGAGCAGCAAACTGGGACATGTATAAAAAATCCTTCCTTAACTCAGAGTAAACCTCAGGGAGACAACCTTTACCTAATTAATATAATAATGTTACAGGAGAATCCATGTACAATATAGGTGAAAATCACGGGGCTGAGCTGACCAGCGAACCATGGGAGGGGTGGATGTAAGTATAGACATTGTGCAGTTGATCACATATAAAGAGCAGACCACAATGCTGCTGGACAGACATTCAGCTTCAGCTGTGGGAGATGGTGAAATGTTTAGGGCAGATTACAGAGTCCCATAGACAATTGTGGTGACACTTCTGTGTAATAACAGAAAGCCATATTCTTCCTTGTTCTTCCATGGTAAATGGTGTGATTTGAATTCCACGAAATGCTGGAATAAAATTAATGTTGACCACGTAACCATTGTCATAAAAGCAAGTTTGGTTCACTGATGCCCTTTGAGGGAGGACAACTGCCACCCTTAACTTGCCTGGGCCACATGTGACTCCAGAATACGAACAATGTGCTGAACTCTTAACTGTCCTCTGGCTATTGCTGGCCTTGTCAGCAACACCCACATCACATTAACAAATAAAATTAAGCTGAAATGCCAAGTAGGAGACTAAAGGAATTGGATAACCACAGAAAGAACAGGGCCCATTAAGGACCAGGGTGGTAATTTGTGTGTGGAGCCAGGGGATGTAAATATAGTCTTAAATGAAGATTTTTTTTTAAATCAGTGTTCACTTGTGACAGGGATGATGTGGGTACAGAAAGCCAGGAGAGGGACTGTGATCTACTTAAAGGCATTAGCATAGGCAGAGAGGATGTTCTGAGTGGTCTGAAAGACTTATAAGTAAATAAAATGATGAACTGTATTCTGTGCTGCTCATTGAGGTGAGGGAGGAAATAGCAGTGATACCAACAACCAATTTTAAATACTTCCTGGCCACAGAAAAGATGCCAGAGGACTGGATGCTAGCCAATGCGGTAATGCTATTTAAGGAGGGAGCAAGGGATAAACCAGGAAATGATGGTCCCCAGTCAATCTAACCTTGAGTGGTGAGGAAGTTGTTCGAAGCAGTTCTGAGTGACAGAATTAAGTTACAGTTGGAGAGGCAAGGATTAATCAAGAAGACTCAGCATCTACAATCCGACCCCACCACCCAAGACGTTTTTCCATCCCCACCCTTGTCTGCCTTCTGAAGAGACCACTCTCTCCGTGACTCCCTTGTTCGCTCCACACTGCCCTCCAACCCCACCACACCCGGCACCTTCCCCTGCAACCGCAGGAACTGCTACACTTACCCCCACACCTCCTCCCTCACCCCCATCCCAGGCCCCAAGATGACTTTCCGTATTAAGCAGAGGTTCACCTGCACATCTGCCAATGTGGTATATTGTATACATTGCACCCGGTGTGGCTTCCTCTACATTGGGGAAACCAAGCGGAGGCTTGGGGACTGCTTTGCAGAACACCTCCGCTCGGTTCGCAATAAACAACTGCACCTCCCAGTCGCGAACCATCTTAACTCCCCCTCCCATTCTCTAGATGACATGTTCATCCTGAGCCTCCTGCAGTGCCACAATGATGCCACCCGAAGGTTGCAGGAACAGCAACTCATATTCTGCTTGGGAACCCTGCAGCCCAATGGCATCAATGTGGACTTCACCAGCTTCAAAATCTCCCCTTCCCCCCACTGCATCCCAAAACCAGCCCAGCTTGTCCCGCCTTCCTAACCTGTTCTTCCTCTCACCCGTCCCTTCCTCCCACCTCAAGCCGCACATCCATTTCCTACCTACTAACCTCATCCCGCCTCCTTGACCTGTCCATCTTCCTTGGACTGAACTGTCCCCTCCCTACCTCCCCACCTATACTGTCCTCTCCACCTTCGGTCCACCTCCCCCTCTCTCCCTATTTATTCCAGAACCCTCTCCCCATCCCCCTCTCTGATGAAGGGTCTAGGCCCGAAACGTCAGCTTTTGTGCTCCTGAGATGCTGCTTGGCCTGCTGTGTTCATCCAGCTTCACACTTTGTTATCTTGGATTCTCCAGCATCTGCAGTTCCCATTATCTCTCATTGTAGATGAGGGCAATGCATTTGACTTAGGCTACTTGGATTTCAGCAAGGCTGCTGATAATGTTCTACATGGGAGACTGATAGCAAAGGTAAGAACCCAGGTGGTCCAAGGAAATTTGGCAAATTGGATCCAGTATGGATCTAATTGGCAGGGGAAGTAGACTGTGATGGTCGAGGGGTGTTCCCTGTGACTGGAAGCCTGTCTCCAATCAGGGACCAGTGTTGGAGCCCCTGTTGTTTGTGATACAGATGATCATAGTAAACAAGGATGTACAGATCAAAAAGACTTAGAGCATACAAGTTACATTGCACAGGATGTGCGCTAGGTGAGATCACGTTAGCAAGGTGAGCTTTATTTGAGTGCTGTTCATCAGTCTAACACTGGCCTGGAAGAAGCTGTTCCTGAACCTGCTGGTGCATGTGTTCAGGCTTCTGTATCTTCTGCCTGATCGAAGAGGTTGTAGGAGATCATTATTGGGGCGGCAGTGATATTTGATGATGTTGGCAGCCTTTCAGCAGCAACAGACTGTGTAAGTGGAGCCCATGAATGGAATGCTGGCTTTCATGATGGTCAGGGCTATGCACACCACCTTCTATACTTTCTTACAGTCCTGGGCAGAGGAGTTATCAGACCAGGCCGATATTCACCCAGATGGTATGCTTTTTATGGTGTATGTGTAGAAGTTGGTGACAGTCCTTATTTTCTGAGCCGCCTGAGGAAGGAAAGGTGTTGTTGTGCCTTCTTGTGACTTTATTAGTCAAGGCATAGAGCTTAAGAGCAGGGAGGTGTTACTGGTACTGCTCGCCACTGTTGACTAGCCACAAATAGAGTATTGTGTGCAGTTCTGGCATTCAAATTATAGGAGGGATGTCATTGCATTGAAGAGGGTGCAGAGGAGATTTTAGTTATGCAGAGAGATTAGATAGACTAAGGGTGTTTTCCTTGGAGCAGAGGAGACTGAGGGGGAAATAGGATCAAGATGTATGCAATTGTGAGGGACATAGACAAGGTAGACAGAAAGAAACTTTCCCAGCAGTGGAGGGATCAATGATCAGGGGCATAGATTTAAGGTAAGAGGCAGGAAGCTTAGACGAGATGTGAGGAAGATCTTTATCTCCCAGAGGTGGTGAGAATCTGGAACTCTACCTAATAAGTGGTAGAGGCAAAACCTCTGATAAAGATTAAAAAACTAATTAGATGTGCACTTGTGACTGCAAGGCGCACAAGACAATAGACCAAGTGCTGGAAAATGGGATTAGAATAGTTAGGTTGTTGATTTTGATTGATGCTGACTCGATGTGCCAAAAGGCCAAATCGCCTATGGCATTAGAACTTTATGACTATGACTCCTTGTTTAGTAGGAGGTAAGGACAACTGTTCCAAGAATAAGTCTTGCCACACCTCAACCTCCATCTGTGAACAGCTTGTCCTCCTACTTGCTGCATTGCTCTATCTCCCTGTTATGTCCAAGGAGGATGGTAGCTGCAGCCCAAGGTGGATGCACACAGTTTGACCTGACTCTTGAAATCAAAGTCTTCTCTGTGTGCACTACTTATCCCATTCAACAGTTTTAACCAACTCTGCAAACCAGTAAGCATGTTTATAAACTCAATTACATAGACAAAATTAATTAGCAACAAACATGAAAGTGGCTGATGGTTCATTTTTAATAACTCTAGGAGAAGATCCTTCCTTGCTGCTGTTTAGGAGGGAGTTTAGCTTGAGCAACAGATCAAGAATAGCAGTACAACTTGAAATCAGCATTACACATTGAGTGATATCATAATTTTATTCTGCACACATTCCAGTTGATGCTCTGCACCTTTCTTACACATGGTCCTGTCAGTGTGGCTTGTATTTGGATGTGTGTAACCAAAATGTCATCCTGCAGTGCAGAACTGTGAGGGCAATTGAGCCCAAATAAACATTATGTAATGAATAAGCCCAAATGAGAAACAAGTTACAAGTATATGTTCCTGGGAGGAGTTAAAACTTTGTCAAAATGAGAATTGTATTGTTTATGGAGGGAAAAAGAGTGAGGAGTTTCAAGAACTTGGCAAGTCAAGGTTTCATTTTTTGGCAGTAAGTGATCTATAGCAATAATGCCAGCGAAGGTACTGCCAAAACTCCCTGCTCAGCAGTCAGCAACTAACCACATACCACAAGTCTTAAAAGCCCTCCTTTGCACAATCTCTCACATTAGGTTTGAAGAGTGCGCGTTTCCTTTTTTACGATCGTGAAGAAACACTAGAATGTTAGCACTTACCGGAGGCATAATATGATATGACATGTTGTGTTACACACCACTGATCAGTTTGAATGCTGTTAGAGCAATCACATGGAACCTAGGGAAGGGGAAAATAGTTTCTCCAGCATATCATAAATATGTACAGGTAAATCTTGCCCCTTGTTAATACTTTGATGTTGTAAAAATGCAATAAAGGAAGTTGAAATTTTAGAACTATTATTCATGAAGATAGTCATCTGTTTTCTGTTCCAAATAAAATCAGTCAGGGCTGTTTAAGGTTCGACTGAGGTGGGAACTTCCTGATCTCAAGGTCACAGAGGGAGAATTGTCTTTATGGTATGGTGTGACACCAAGCCCCAGGAACTAGGAACAGATGTTCCTTCGGACAGTAACAAGTACCATTTCTGGTATCATTCCCTCCAAAAGAAAGAACAACTTGGTGAAGGAAACACTGATATTTAAATATTACGCTTGGAATATTTACATTTGGTTCTCAAAACCAGTAAAATATAGAACGACATGGATACTTAACATAAAAGCTGGCAGGAGTTTGAGCACGGAAACCCAGAACGTGGCTTTTGAGCACCTATTTCCTCTTGTTTGGCAAAATATTTGCTTTTGCGGGACAGCAGCCAAATTAAATTGTTTGTGAGTACCTCCGAAAAAGTATTGCGCAAATTGAAACAAACTCTGTCAAATCATTGATTTGTATTGCTCACAATGGCTTCAAAATGAACATCACCAAACAGCTTGACAACTAGAATAAATAAACAATCATGTGTGCCACAAAATTATGACCTGTCTGTATATGTGTTGTGTTTTGTTAGGTTTTACTTTGAGCACGTCACTTAAAGGATGGATCTTCACATAAAGATTTCTGAACTTTCTAGGAACATTCTTATGTTAGTATAGAACATAATTTACAAAGTATTACAGAGCAATATTGTCTCTATCAATGCAACAACTGGAAAGGAATACAACTTTTTTCTTTGATATTGCAAGGTGTAGAGCTGGATGAGCACAGCAGGCCAAGCAGCATTGGATGAGCAGGAAAGCTGACGTTTCGGATCTAGACCCTTCTTCAGGAGAAAAATATCATCCAGCTCTACACCTTGTTATCTCAGATTCTCCAGCATCTGCAGTTCCTACTATCTCTGAAACAACTCTTTCTTTGTTTGCTAATTTGGAAGATACAAAGGGAGAAAGTTTGTATTTATTTTATGGATGCAATGAAGTCCAATTCTGAAAGTTAGCACCTTGCTGATGGCACCTGTAACACATCCAGTCCAATATTAAATCTAGCTATTTTTAGAAGGTACCTGTGATAGCCTAAAATATGCAATATGTTAAGAATGTATGTAAATCAATGGTATGTTTTAATTTTCCTCTGCAAATCTGGATAGTGGTGTGAGGAGCAAAGCATGTGTAAACCTATTCTTCTCAGGATTCTTCTGAAGCCACTGCAGTTTAAGTTGCAGTCAGCAGCTAACTACTCTGCAATAATCTTCCCTGTGGAGCCAGGACTGCTGCCTAATTCCGTTGTACTCACAGTTGCCTGGTCTCCATTCCACTCCTTCCTCCACATCCAGACTTACCTTTGAGGCAAACAGCTCAAAACACACCAAACTGACCTTATTAAGGGTGTTGTAATGCTACAGATGCCAGCAGCTCAGCTAAATAATATTAAAGAGCCCCACAGTCTAATTCCAGGGCAGTCTTGAGGTTTGTAGTTCATGCACTAGCATGCCTGCTAGGGCTAGAAACACGGGAATCTCCACCTTGCAGAGTGAATGCTTCTTGTCAGTGTTGTCCAACCAGAGATGTTACTTTTCTTTGTTCAGCAACATCGACTTGTTGACAGCAGCTACGTGACCACGAGTTGTAGCTCGTGCCAGATAAGCTGATGTTAGTGGGAGTCTGGAGCTCTGCCTGTCCTTCTTGTTAGACTCTGTGGCACTACTGGATCGCTAAAATAATGACAGAAACAGGCCAATTTTTGAGGCCAAATTCTGCACCTGGATTTCACATGAAGTCGGAAACCAGAGTACGTAATTTCAAATCCCACGAGGAATTGTAGGAACAGAAATCAACTTTATTGCACAACAATGTGTTCACTCATGACAGAAAGCAATTTGGAAAACTTATAAAAGGTCGCACAGTTTAATATTTCAGCGCTTGTTTCCCAAACCAATGACACAATACGGATCATTTTTATTAAGAATTCAGAAATATTTTCAAATACCAGATCAACATCAAAATTGTCAGCTTTTAAATGCTTCAGTGAATTGTGAATTGTATTGGCACCTTTCATTATTGAAGCCAATTCTAGCTGTAACCCAATGACCAGTTGGTAATAGTCATCTTCCCAGAGGATACAACTGTGAAGTTGTAAAACATAAAGTAAGATATTGCAGATGTTAGAAATCTGAAATAAAACACAGAATGCTGGAAACACTTGACAGCTCAGGTGGAGAGAAAGGTTTCGGTTAACTTTACAGGTTGATGACCTTTCATCAAGTTTTAATTGTTTTTGCAGGCCTAGCCCCAGAACATCTGAAATTTCAGTATTAACTAACTTAAGTGCCATTGTGCAGAGCCAGAACAGAAGCCCTGCTAGCAATCGGGTAGTTATGTCCAGGGAGGTCCAGTCCACCTAGGAGAGATGCAGAAGCAAGGATCCAAGTAGGATTTAAAGCAATGCACACTCAGTAGAATCTGGGGAATGGCATGAGAACAGAGATAGAACCTGCAAATGGGAAGAAAAAGAGAGCATCAAACCTCACCGAGAAAGATATGGGTATGCTGCTGGGTGGAGCGAGACAGAGCAGGGATGTCCTTCACACTATTGGAGACAAAAGGCCTGCCAGTATTTGTCTGCCCGTGTGATATAGAAGGAGGTAGTGGCATATCTACAGGTTTATGAACAGACTACATGCACAACTTTGGAATAAACAAACAGTTGACCATATCAAGTAAAGATAAGCAATCTAATTTGCCATTCCTTGCTTGCACATTTCTGGGTTGACCATTTGGGGACACTATAGTCTCTACCCCCTTCCTAACTAAAAAGTCAGGATAGGGAGCCTTCCAATATTTGGGGTAGCTGACCTGCACTAAGTGAACAGCCAGTTGGAAATGAAGTGAATTGAGCATGGAGATTTCCGGGCATTAAAATTAGGATTTAAGAAACATTTAGGGAGGCACATGAATAAGAAATTTTTACCAAGATATGGACCAAGTGTAGGCAAATGGGACTAATTTATTTTGGGGAAATTGGTTGGCATGGATGAGCTTTAAGGAATAGCTTGTTTCCATGCTGTATGACCCTATGACTCTGTGTCCCACTTCAGAGAGATGACAGCCAATCTGAGACTAGAAAAGCTCCACTACCATCAGTGCCACCAGTTAAACACGTTAATTGACATGACAAGATAAACTCTGCTGATCGAAATATAAGGGACTGTTGCTGGGAGGAGCTAACCAGATCTTCATTGGAATACATAGGCATCAGTGATTGTTGTTAGTGTTAACAACATGTTGCTACCCTACGAATGAGAATTTACTATTAAGGTGAGCCTGACATTTCACAAGATACTATCGTGTATCCCTGATGTAATATCATTTAATTGTTAAGTAATATGTAATGAACCTATATACAGATCATTAAGAGTGCGCCTCACTGGCGGCAAAAAATTTACCCAAGAAATCCCAGATGGTTCCCACAGAAACTAAAATATATATGATGGTGACAGCAGTGGGCACCTGAAAATTTCATTTAGCTGTACCAGTGCATAAGACAGTATCAGCAGCAGGCACCACTTTCTCATAAAATTGTGATCAGAGATAATGGAAATTGCAGATGCTGGAGAATCCAACATAACGAAGTGTGGGGCTGGATGAACACAGCAGGCCGAGCAGCATCTTAGGAGCACAAAAGCTGACGTTTCGGAAAAGCGGGGTGGGGAGAGGGTTCTGAAATAAATCAGAAAAGCGGGGTGGGGAGAGGGTTCTGAAATAAATAGGGAGAGAGGGGGAGGCAGGCTGAAGATGGATAGAGGAGAAGATAGGTGGAGAGGAGAGTATGGGTGGGGAGGTAGGGGAGAGATAGGTCAGTCGAGGGAGGACGGACAGGTCAAGGGGGAAGGATGAGGTTAGTAGGTAGGAAATATCTTTAGTGGTGAGGTCGGATTGTAGATGGCGGAAGTGTCGGAGGATGATGTGTAGTATTCCCAATTCCTTCACCTCCGTCACATCTGTTCCCAGGATGAGGCATTCCACTCCCGTACATCCCAGATGTCCTCATTCTTCAAGGACCACAACATCCTCCCTACAGTGGTCGAGAATACCCTCAACCGTGTCTCCCGCATTTCCCACACCTCATCCCTCACATCTCGCCCCTGCAATAACCGCCAAAAGAGAATCCCCCTTGTCCTAACATACCACCCCACCAACCTCCGTATACAACGCATCATCCTCCAACACTTCCGCCATCTACAATCAGACCCCACCACTAAAGACATTTTTCCAACTCCACCCTTGTCTGCGTTCCGGACAGACTAGTCTCTCCGCAACTCCCTTGTCCGCTCCACACTCCCCTCCAACCCCCCACACCCGGCACCTTCCCCTGCAACCGCAGGAAGTGCTACACCTGCCCCCACACCTCCTCCCTCACCCCCATCCCATGCCCCTGGGTGACTTTCCACATCAAGCAGATGTTCACCTGCACATCTGCCAATGTGATATACTGCATCCGTTGTACACGGTGTGGCTTCCTCTACATTGGGGAAACCATGTGGAGGCTTGGGGACCGCTTTACAGAAAAACGCCGCTCGGTTCACAGTAAACAACAGCACCTCCCAGTCGCAAACCATTTCAACTTCCCCTCCCATTCCGCAGACGACATGTCCATCCTGGGCCTCCTACAGTGCCACAATGATGCCACCCGAAGGTTGCAGGAACAGCAATTCATTCCGCTTGGGAACCCTGCAGCCCAATGGTATCAACGTGGATTTCACCAGCTTCAAAATCTCCCCTCCCCCACTGCATCCCAAAACTAGCCCAGCTCGTCCCCACCTGCCTAACCTGTTCTTCCTCTCACCCATTCCCTCCTCCCACCTCAAGCCGCACCTCCATTTCTCACCTACCAACCTCATCCCGCCCCCTTGATCTGTCCGTCCTCCCCCGACCGACCTATTCCCTCCCTACCTCCCCACCCACACTCTCTTTTCCACGTATTTTCTCTTCTATCCATCTTTGCTCAGCCTCCCCCTCTCTCCCTATTTATTTCAGAACCCTCTCCCCATTCCCCTTTTCTGATGAAGGGTCTAGGCCCGAAATGTCAGATTTTGTGCTCCTAAGATGCTGCTTGGCCTGCTGCGTTCATCCAGCCCCGCACTTCACTATCTCATAAAATACATGAGCAGTGTTGATTTCTTTCAAAAATCTTCAATTCTACAATCTTCTAAGGATAGGTAAGACGAAATTCAATCAGAAAACTGCCAGTATATCTTTAAATATTCAGCAGCTTAACAGCTCACAGAGCCCATCAGCCTCTGTGAAAACAGCAGCCACAATAACACAACACCTCCTATAAAATCTCAAATCAGCTAAAATCAGTGAAAAACATTGGAAATTCTGCTGAAGGCCAGCTAGAGTCTTGCCAAAGTTGTAAGGGAAAGGTCTGAATTTTAATATCAGAATTCAATGGTCCATGTCAGACACCCGACATGGGTTAAGATCTTTGGAGGAAGTCAGGAACATTCTGTTTATAAAAAGAAAATTGTAGGCTGAGAAGCTAAAGGGTGGGATGGGGGATTGTGGAGGGGAGAGTTAGAATGTTATATTAATCAAAGTATTTTATAATTGCTTAAAATATTAGGGAAATCTGTGAGAAGAATCTTTGATTAAAAAAAGGACACTTGTAAAGAAAATTGGCAAATCTGTCCCATTTAGCAAGCCGGAACTGTCACACAAAACAATGAAAGTCATTCTCAATGTGAAGACAGGATTTTTGTCTCTACGACAACTGTGCATTGATCACCCTGACCAATACTTTGCCTGGCAGATGCATTGACCAGTGGAATTTTGGGGACAAGCTTTGTTCTCTCTTTTTCCGTCTTGTTGATTCACTCATCAGCTGCTATAAACCCAGATTGGCCTGTTGTTCTTTTGGTCTCAGCTAACTTAGTCAGTAATGGTGATATAGGGCCACTTAGGGATGAACATTGAAGTCTCCCACGCAGAGTAAATTCTGTGGTCATGCCACATTCAGTTGATCTTCCAAATGATGTTCAGCAATGAGGAGCACTGCGACAACAGCCAAGAAGGGGACCGTTAAGTAATAATCAGCAGAGTGTTTCTTCATCATATAATGTAAATGGAGAAACATATCTCCAAGCATAAGTAAAATCACAAATCCTTCAGGCGGGGATTTGAAGTGGACTATTATGAAGAGAAAATTTACATGATATAGAATTGCTTTGTAGGAAACACAGAGAAGAATAGGTAAATACATTTCTTTACTCTGTAGTTGATATTGCAGTTCATATGCTTGAATAGCAAGTTACTTGAGAAAACACAAAAACTGTGATAATGTAATAAGATTATTTAATAATTACTCTGCATCAAGTACCAATTGTTTAATGGTGAGAGAAAGGTTTAAACAAAGTAATGCTACTTCATAGAACATAGAACAATACAGCCCTTCGGCCCACGATGTTGTGCAGAACTTTTACACGAAACCTGAGGTTGATCTAACCTCCATCGCCACCTATTACTGTCATCCATATGCATATCTAATAGCTGTTTAAATGCCCCTAAAGAGGTCAACCAACTACCTTCTCTGGCAAGACATTCCATGCCCTGATCACTCTCTGAGTAAAAAACCTACCTCTGACGTCTCCCTGATATCTACCTCCTTTCACTTTAAAACTATGTCTCCTTGTAAAAGCTACATCCACCCTAGGAAAAAGTCTCTGCTGTACACTCTATCTATACCTCTGATCATATTGTACACCTCTATCAAGTCACCTCTCATTCTTTGTCATTCTAAAGAGAAAAACCTTTTCTCATAAGACCTTCCTTCCATTCCAGGCAACATCCTGGTAAATTTCCTCTGCACCTTTTCTAACATTTCCACACCTTTCCTGTCATGAGGTGACCGGAACTGGACACAATATTCCAGATGTGGCCGATCCAGGCTTTTGTATAGCTGGAGCATAACTTCATGGCTCTTGAACTCGATCCCTCTATTAATGAAAGCTAACACACCATACCCCTTCTTAACAAATCTATCCACCTTGGTGGCAGCTCTCAGGGAACTGTGAACATGAACCCCAAGATTCCTCTGCTCCCCCACACTGCCAAGAATCTTTCCGTTAACCCTGTATTCTGCTTTCAAATTTGTCCTTCCAAAATGAATCACCTCACTTTTCAGCGTTAAACTCCATCTGCCACTTCTCAGCCCAGCTCTGCATCCTATCAATGTCCCTTTGTAACCTAGAACAGCCCGCTGCACTGTCCACAACGTGGACCACCTTCTCATTGTCTGGGAACTTGCTAATCTACCCTTCCACTCCCTCATCCAAGTCATTTACAAAAATCACAAATAGAAGAGGACCCAGAACCGATCCTTGTGATACACCACTCATAACTGAGCACCATGCTAAATATTTTCCGTCCACAACCACCCTTTGTCTCCTAAGGGTCAGCCAACACTTCCTGGAGAATCTATTGAGAATTTTATTGACAACCTTCACATCTCGTCAGAATTTTTATGACTATGTTAATTGGCAACAGAACATATCAAGATAGAATGGTTGTCAGAATCCCTGATAATTCTCTCTAAGATACTATAATCCAAGTGGACCTAACACTGGAAAGGGCTATCCAGATATTGTTGGAAGCTGAAATCTGAAAACCGTACAAGAAAAAGATGGGAACAGAAAGCCAACCTAATTCAAGAAGCTCATCAGACTTTGTTAACTTTCTAAGTGCAAAAACACCAAAGCATCACATGCTTGAGCAACATAAAACATCTTTAAGTCCTTTAATGAAGTTACTGCTCCAGATGTGGAGTTAAAAACCACATAAACAGAAGAAATACCCAGCTTAACCATGCCAATGCAACTTTTGTAGGGAAATGATAGATTTCCAGAGAATGCGTAAAGTCAAAAAGAAACTTTGAATCACAGCATTAATAATGCATACAAACAGGGTTAACACTTTATAGTAAGCACCAATGAAAGAAAGCCCAAAACACCAAGACTTAAATTAATTAGAAAGCACATTACAATACTGTTAGGTCATGTTTGGAAGGTACAAACCAAACTTCCTAGGGACAATAAATAACTCATCTGAACCAGGTACGGCTGAAATCATGCAGGTTAACAGTCATCCCACTAATGTTAAGCTCAAGGTGAGTGTTACATTGTTACCTAAGAAACTTTCTTGGCTGAAGACAATTAAATTAAAATTGTCTGACAGAGAACAGAATAAAGTAGTCAGAACACCATTTACAACCAAAAGGAATGCCAAGAATACGCTTAAAATACACACAGCCCAATACTGTATAAAATAGGTGCATGTCACCAAAAGTCAAAACTTTTCAATTCTGAGCAGAAATGCATGCTTAACTCTTAAATGAGAATAAAAGGATATTGGTTGGTATTGATATTAATTAAACATTCTACAGAATGTTGAAGAGCATCAGACAGCTCGGACCCAAATAATAGTAACTTTACTCCAGCAGCGGAAGACCTCATAGGTCTTAGAAGATTGTTCAGTAAATCTAATGGAAAAAATGTACTACTCAAGATTTATTACATGGATGCACAAAAACTGCTACTAATTTGCTAGTTTGAGGAATTATTCAGTTATCATCCAACTGCAGAATTATCTTCAAATTCTGATCACCTGATGTCCTTGGCCCATAACCGCAAGGAATAAATAGTAAATTCTATAACCATTTATAATGGGGTAATTACAGCATTAATTACCACTATGCTGTAATGTAATGACACAGCTAATTCAGCTGTTTAAAAACAGTACCAAACAACTCTGCCAGCTTTACTGTCTGATCGAACCTGATAAAATGACATTATCCAAAAGAATGCAGATAGAAAAGGAAGGATCACATATAAGTCTATCTCATTACAATATCAAAAGGAGAAGATTAATTCTATCAGAAAAACAACTATCTTTCCTGACACAACTTGAGGAAATTAAAGATCCTCCAAGTGAGATAAACAGCGACGTCACTGTCAGAGGATATTCTCAGCAAAAATCATCCAGCAACTCAAAATAACACTAAGGTTCCAGTGTAGAAACAAAATGTAGCTGAATGTTTTGTTAGACTTTTAACCCAACCAAACCATCATCCATTTATAAAACTAAGAGACTTGGAGGCCGATAGGGTATTGATAAACCTACCCTGATCATTTGAAATAATTGTACATAGAATTTAATAGCAGGGAAAAGGCTGGAGAGAGATATTATGTAAGTCACTTAGTAGCTCAAAGGGTAAACTGATATTGCAAGATGAGCTCTGCCTATGAGAACATAAAGGGCATCCCAGGGAGGGGCTAACGAGGTCTTCATGTGTTCACCAGAGTACCAATGCTCCAGTGATTGTTGCTAGAGTTAATAGCATGTAACTTAACTAGTAGAGCGAACTTACATTAAGACATCTTGTGGATGTCCCACAAGAGAAAATTGTGTATTTCAGATGTAATATAACCAGCCATTAAATAGTATGTAATAAATCAATTTATTGTTCGTTAAGGCCATGCTTAAATTCTATTTGAGAAGTCATATGGGAATCATTTCCCCACATGGGATCTGAAGTTTAGATTGAAACCAGCAAGAACTATCACTGTTGGCAATTCATAAGTTTGTAAGTTCATAAGTTCATGAGATATAGGGTTAAAATTAGGCCATCCGGCCCATCAAAATCTGCTCCGGCTGATTTTCTCCTCACCTCCATTTTCCTGCTTTCTCCCCCTAACCTTTCAACACATTACCAATGAAAAATCTGTCTAACTACTCACTGTCCCAGCATCCACCACACTTTGGGGTAGCAAATTGCACAGTTTCACAACCCTTTGGGAGAGGTAATTTCCCCTCAACTGTTTTAAATTTGCTACCCCTTCTCCTAAGATTATGACCTCTCATCTTAGAATGTCCCACAACAGGAAGCATCCATTCCACATCTATTTTATCTATTCCTTTTATCATCTTGAACACCTCAGTTTGATCTCCCCTCATTCTCCTAAATTCCTGAGAGTATAGTCCTAAACTGTTCAATCTCTCTTCATACAACAAACCCCTCATCTCTGGGGTCAATCTAGTGAATCTTCTCTGAACTGCCTCCAATGCCACTACATCTTTCCTCATAAATGGGGACCAACACTGCGCACAATACTCCAGATGCGGTCTCAGCAATGACTTGTATAGTTGCAACAATACTTCCCTATCTTTACCTTCTTTTAGCTATAAAAGCCAACATTCAAGTGCATACTTTATTATCTGCTGTATCTGCATGCTAGATTTCTGTGACTCATGAACAAGGTTACCCAGATCCCTCTGTACCGGAGCACCCCAAAATCTCACCCCATTTAGATAACAGTTGCCTTCCCACTTTTCCAAACAAAATGCATGACCTCATACTTATCGACATTAAACTTCATCTGCCACATTTTGGCCCACTGTTCTAACCTATTTATATCCATTTGTAAGGTTCTTATTTCCTCATTGCAATTTACCAACCGCTTATTTTTGAGTTGTCCACAAATTGCCTATCGAGCCTTCAATTACTGTACCCAAGTCATTAATGTAGATCGTAAATAGCTCGGGTCCAAGGGCCAAACTCTGTGGCACCCCACTTGTTACTTCTTGCCATCCAGAAAAAAAACACATTTATCCCAATTCTCTCTCTTCTGTCCATATGATCCAATTCTGTGAATTAAGCTTTTGTGTTGCACTTTATCAAATGCCTTCCAGAAGTTGAGATATATTGCATCTTCAGAAGAACTCCAGCAAATTAGTCAAATATGATTTGCCCTTCATAAAACAATGCTGACCCTCATGGATACATGATCCCTGACATTTCCAGTTGAAGCTAAGAGCTAACAGAAAAGATGGTTGATGCAGGTGAGGAGCTAGTGAATAGGGTTTTAGAGGCTGTGAGATATAACCGTGTATATAAGTAGCACAGGAGCCTCTGATGGACCAGGGGAAAAGTTAAGGAGTGCCATCCTTGCCTTTCACTAGGCCACTCGTGGAAATTGGCCATTTGACTTGGGATTCTGCTACTGCTGCTTAAATCCCAGGGAAGGCAGGGTGAGGCATCTACGTGCATTCATTGTCCACTTTCTAAGCACCTTATTGTCTCACAACGGGGAATGTTCCTGATGCACAGGAATAAAACTGTAGTGGGGTTGCAGCAGGCAGGTAGCTGGTGCAAATGCTGTTTGGTGGATGATGTGTCTGCCTACCCCACATTTCAGCTCTGGTGAGGGAGGCTAAAATCTGACCCTCTGTTACAAAGCTTCTGGAAACCCAGATATTGAGATATCAACTCTCCAAGGGGTAGAATTTATGGAAATCCAGGGAAAAACTCTTCCCAAGCTGTAGCAGGCCTCAGAGATAGAAGGTCCTGAGCTCACAGTTAGTTAAGATCCAATTATGAAAACAGATGAGAACAGGAACTATAGTTTATCTGAAACTCCCAAAGTGATGAGGAGTGACAAGGGACTTCCAATAGCTATTATTCTTTGTTTGTACGCTCAGAACTTTCAAGTAAAGAGGGAAGACAGGAAACAGCTGCAAAAGGCATTCCAGATCCTCCTACATCTGTCTCAGAAACCCACCCATGCATTCACTTTCACTGCCAGTCCTTGAGGAGCAAATCTGAAAGGAAATTACTGAGAGGTGCAGAACAATAACATTGCTATAAACAGGGGAATTTAGTTATCCAAATGTAGACTGGGATAGTAATAACATAAAGGACAGAGAGGGAGAAGAGTTTCTGAAATGTTTTAATGAACTTTCTTGATCTCCAGTGCAATAACGAAGAGGCATTGTTAGGTCTGGTTCTGAGGAATGAGATGGGTCAAATGGGTTAAGTGTCATTAGGGGAAGATTTAGGAACTTATGATCATTACATCTTAACATTTAGATTAGTTATGAGAAAGATCAAGAAGCAAGCTAGAATTAAAATATTTAACTGTAGGAGAGTCAATTTCAATGGGTTGAAAACTGAGCTGTCCCAGGTAAGTTGAAAGTAGAAGCTAGAGGCAATTCTAGAGGAATGGAATGTGCTCACAGTAAAGAGGAGCTTGCTTGTGTACATTCCCACAAGGAGGAAAGGTTGGACAAACAAAGCCAGAGCTTACTGGATCATGAAAGGGATTGAGAATCAGATGAAGGTTTGTGTATGACAGTTGATAATACAGGTGAGAACCAGTCTAAATATACAAAATTCAGAGGGGAAGTGAAAAAAGGAGGAAGAGAATCACGGAGAGAGTATTAAATGTATTTGGCAACTAGCATTAAAGGGGTCCAAAGGTCTTCCATTGGCATAAAAATAAGAATCAGGCAGGAAGAGGAGCAGCAGGGCTGATTGAGGAGCAACATAAGGATCTGTGTATAGAGACAGGAGGATTAGAAATATAGGAGCATGTCTGGGCCAGTTGGCCCTTCAAGATTGCTCTGTCATTGTGGATCATGGCTGATCATCTTGCTCAATGCCATTTTTCCACAAAACCCTTATGATCTTTGATGTCAACAGTAACTCAAAATGAGCTTTCACAGCTCAATTCCAAAGATTCACCACCCTCTGAGTAAAGTAGTTCCTCCTAAATCAGCTCTGAATGGATTGCCTGTTATATTGAGATGGTATCCCTTTGTTCTAGTCAGCACAGCCAGGGGAAACCTCCTTTCTGCATTCCTCTGTCTGTCCCTTTAAGGATTTCCCAAGTTTCTATGAGATTGTTGACAAGGTCAAAAATCACACAACACTAAGTTATAGACCAACAGGTTTTATTGAAGACTCCTGAAGAAAAAACAAGACTCTGAAAGCTTGAGTCTTCAATAAACTTGTTGGACTATAACCTGGTGTCACGTGGTTTTCGACTTTGTCCACCCCAATCCAATACTGGCGGCTCCACATCTATGAGATCATTATTGTTCTTCTAAACTCCAGAGATTCCAGGCCCAGTCTCCTCAAGTTATCCTCATTGGACTGTCCCATTATACTAAGAATCAGTCTGGTGAACCTCTTGTGTACAAGCATATCCTTCCTTAGGCCAAGAGACCAGAACTGCACATAATACTCTGGGAGTGGTTTCACCAGCGTCCAATACAACTGAAGCAAGACTTCGCTCCTGAACTTAAATCTTCTTGCAGTAAAAGCTAACATATTATTTGCCTTCTGAATTGTTTGCTGTACCTGCATTCTAGCTTTCAGTGATTAAAGAACAAGTGCCGTTAAGTTGTTTTGGGAATAATCATTTTCCAATTCTTTATCTTTAAGAAGTAATCTGCACCTTTGATTCTTCTACCAAAGTAATAACCTCATTCTTCTCCTTCTGCCATTCAGCCAGCCTTTCTAAATTCTCTTGAAGCCCTTTACGCATCCTCCTCACAAACTCATGCTCCCATCAAGTATTGTATTACTCTGCAGACTTGAAAATATTACAAATGGTCCCACATCCAAGCCATTGAGAAGGTTGTAAACAGGTGGGGCCAAGCACTAATCCTTGCAGTTGTTCAATGGGAGGTCACCAGGCAACCTGAGAAGGACAAATTTATTCCTACTTGGATTTTTGCCCATTAACTAAACCCTAATCCATACTCGATTATTAACCCAATTACATGCCCTTCAATTTTGTTTACTAACCTTCTGTGGAAGATGGAAACCTTTCTAAAAATTCAATTACACCTCATCTCCTTGTTTCCCAATCAATTCTGCTTGTAACAGTGGGATAGTGTAGGGTGAGGGGCTTAGATTAGTTCACAGGTCGGCGCAACATCGAGGGCTGAAGGGCCTGTTCTGCGCTGTATTGTTCTATGCTCTATGTTCTATGTTCTAACATTCTTGTCTATGGTCACAGAAAGACATGAATGTTCCCTGGCTATTGAATTGTCTCCTACAATTTGCCCTTCTACAACCATCACCTATTCCTTCCCACTACCACCAGAAATCCCCTTCCCCTCACACAAGCAACCTGTATAGCTGATTCACTTGTGGCACCACAAGCTTGGCTCCCAGTACATTCATCTGATGAGCCCTCGCCCTCATTCAATTATTCAAAATTGAAAAGCAGTTAGTCAGTGAAGTAAACTAAGGGAACTCCGACACTTTAAGGCTGGACTATCCGGACAGCCCAGCATTCAGCATTTTCCTCTCCGCCTGCCTGGGTTAAATCTGCGTTGTGACTATTTTGTGACTTGTGGTGCTATCCACTTAGTTCTCAGCTTCACAGATGCATGACAATGACTCCAGTTACTGCTCAACTTTCAAAAAATGAAGCTCAAGATTTTGTAGCTGGAGCCATTTCCCTTATATCAGATTGTCTAGGCCACATGGATGACCATAACTCTCCAAATATTGGAGATGACTTTTGTCTGGTAAGAATGTTACTCGCCACTTGTCAGCCCAAGCCTGGATATTGTCCAGATCTTTTTGCATTTGAACACGGATTGCTTCAGTATCTGAAGAGCCATGAATAGTGATGAACATCATGCAATCATCAGCAAACATCCCTACTTCTGACCTTATGATGGAGGGAAGGTCATTGATGAAGCAACTGAAGATGGCTGGGCCTAGGGCACTACCCTGAGGAACTCCTGCAGAGATGTCTTGGAGCTGAGATGACTGACCTCCAACAACCACAACCATCTTCCTATGTGCCAACCAGCAAAGAGCTCACCCTCGATTCATATTGATTCCAGTTTTGCCAGTGCTCCATGATGCCATTCTCAGTTAAATAAGGCCTTGATGTGAAGGGCTGTCATTCTCACCTCACCTCGTATGATGGCAATGAGCCACCAATCTCTCCAAGCTAATTTTATCAGAATCTGTGATTGAAATTGTGATCCTCACAGCTTCTTATCTCCCTCAATGACTTCTATTTCTCCCCATTCCTTCAAATCTTTCACATCTTCTAGCCCTTCACCTTTTGGTCTTTTTCTCCCCTTCCTAACACTTCATCATTAATATTACTATCCATTAGTTACCCTTTGAACAAACGGAACCTCTTCATTCATCCATTTCCTTGTCCCAGCATGACGTATTAATAGGGAAATAACAAATTCAAATTTCACCCACTGCAGTGTCATCATGTACTCAAATTTGCAACTACAAGAGTAAATCATAAGTGAATTGCTTCATTGTGGAGAAATCTTATGTACAAAGTTGTGTTCTTTTTATATAAAGTAAACGAAAAAAAGTTAAGTTCCCATGGTCTTAGCAGACCAGAGGTCAGCTGTCTCATTAGGCAGAGACAACTGGTGGTAGTTTCCTGAGCGTCACCTCACCTCAGGCAAGGGAAGAGGTTAAGAGTAGAGTTCTTAATACCAACTTCAGCTGGTGCTGGAATTGAACCACACTGATGGCATCAATATGCTCACAAGGAGCTAAATTGAGATCAACGTTGAGGTGAGAATGCAAGTTTCAGATATTGACAACAATAAACTCATTTACTCAGCCATTGAATAACTGTTAACAAGACTGAAAACCATTATTATAAAGATGAATGAAATAGAAGAGTTTTGCCGGAAACTAGATGGTAAGTTGCATAAGCAAGAGAGTTACACAATTATTCATTTGATATGCACTTTTACAGACTAGTTGGCATCACGCACAAAACCTAAAACAAAAATAACTGGCTTATAATTATAGAATCACATATGGAAAAGAACCCTTGCCTTTCTGCATTACAGATGAAACAAAATAAATATTTATGAAATCAGTAGCATTATACAGACTGTTCAATCCACTGATTTGGAGAATATATTGGGATGTGAAATAGACTAGTGCAAAATAGTGAGCATAGTAGACCCCAATTTTAGGGAGTGATACATTGCACTCCAAGGAGAGAGGGTGGAGGAAAGTAGGTTGGACTATTTTTCAGGTTTTCCAACCTCCTTAAACGGGCACTTATACGTGTGAGTGATTGGCTTAATAGCTGTTTTAGAATCCCTTAGGAAACTGGTATCCTGGGGAATGGATCAGGTACAGACCAGTCATGCCCAGCTTCGCTAATTATAGATGAGGCCTATGAAGTATTTATCCCAGGAAAGAGGTGATTTGGTCCTTTTAAAAAAATCGTTTGGAGCGCTCCCATACTTACTGCACTCACTTGCAGCTGCTGTGGCAAGATAGATGACTTGATGTTTGTTTATGTAAGTGAACTGCCTTTGGAAGTAAGACAGCCAACAGCACTCACTTCAGGCTGCTCTATATAACAGTGGAGGCCTTGCAAGGGTGTGACAGCGACAGAGCAACCTGAACCTTCCAAAGAAGCTATCAGACTGCCCCAATGAATCAACTCCAGAATCAATTTACTGATCCCACTAACAGTATGGTACACTATGGTGCTCTTAATGGCTTGTAGCAGACAGAATTTTCATGAAGCCTGTCACGTGGCAGATGGGGCACAAGTAAGGTTGAGAACTGCCCTAGCTAATCCCCCAGCTCACTCTACTCCAACTAGCTGTGGATGAGCCACAACTCCACTGAATTCTCCCACTGGAATTCTTGGCCCTATATTCGAAAAGAGAATTCTTGTGTTCAGCCCCATTTTTCTCCCAAATTGCCCAGTCTCCAATCCCAATCCATCAGATAAATCCAGGATATGTCAAGTATAAATGTCAAGACTTATGCATTTTATACATGACCAACAAGAAGAAAATGAAATGAAAATATTGCACTGAACAATGAATGAGAGTCCAGCCCATTCAATAGTAATAAATATTGAGGTCTCCGGGTGGTATCCAAACCACTACTTTCAATCAATGTCATACAATTATGGAATTATGAAAACATAGTTCACTAGCATTTCCACGACTTCAATTTATAATTACTTATTAGAATAAATAGCCATTGACAGAGAAGACATCAGGCAATTGAAGGAAAAGTCAGTGTCTACATGAAAATGATATTCATAATTTATTAAAATAAATCAGACCTAGGGTTAAAAGAAAAGTAATCCAACTTCTGTGCAAGATTCTGCATCTGGTCAATGGTTTGCAATGTAGTCTGTTCAGGTTCTCACTGAAATTGGGAAGAATAATCAGCTTCATAAAATGTAGTTTTTATTCTCTGTTACAAATCTATTCAAAAGATGGATGTACAAATCTCGACCGTTTGTTTATTCTACCTCCTGGCCTCCAGTACAAGTTGACTATTCCCGTGTCCAATGATTAAAACATGTTATGTTTCATACGCGATATCATAGATTGCTGATTAGGCACCTCCTAGGCTCTGAAACTATTATTGTCACCATTTGGGACTGGAGTTTGATTTGAGCCAAAATAGTTGAAATGTTATTTTTCACTAATGATTTCCAAAACTCAGAAATTAAGTACTTCAACATATGGCAATATCTAGAAGAAATAATCTGCACAACAGAAAGATCTTTAAAGGGTACCAGAATTTGAGGGGACTTTATGTATACCCTTTACAGATCTATCTGGTTTGAATTTGATAGATTTGGACCTATACTGACTGATCAGTTGTTTCGAGCCATGCTGTTGAATTGTCTTCAAATTGACAATGTACAGCAATTTAGACCCTGGTCATGAAGTTGACTAGCTGGTTATATATTTGATCTTTTTCACACTGAGTAGAGGCCCAACTTTATTTTTATAATGTATATCTGATGGTGTTTTCCATGATCCCCTGTCTCAATTTTCTTCCTCTCTGTCTTGAATGCAATGACATTTACTTGATTTTAAGTAACAATACCCTTCAAAATTTTACTTGACATTTGTTTTACGTTTTGATCTTAGATCCTCGCCTGAACACCACTGAACTATTGATTATGGAAATTAGCACAGTTATGTTCATTGCAACTGTTACTGAAGTTGTAGAAGTACACTTCCGATTATCACAGCCAGATGCCAGATCTTTGGCTGCTTCAATTATTATTGACCTTGAATGCAAACTTACTCATTGACATCAATGAATGGTGACAAATGCTTGTGATCTTTCTTGACAAGCTGCTGTGGTACTTGCTACCTTGCTTCATTTCCTGTGGTGATGATGTATTTTAACTTTATATACATTCAATGCTATAAATACTTCATTGCATACATTAAAACTATATCACAACAGTTTCCTTTCATTTTTGATCTGGCAGAGTTGAAACCAATTCTTTCTCAACATCTCAACTACTCAATATCAATAAAGGATTGAGGCTGAAATATTCCAGTTGTATGTGGTGTAGCTGTCCAGAGTATTATGGAATTCTCAAGGGGATGCAGTGGGGAGTTTTCAGTTAAGAACCTCAGTCAGTCATGGCAAAGATCAATTATTACCTAGTCTTCAATATGGGCTTACAGACATGCTTGATGACAAATGTATCAGTCAATACTGCAATTAGATGATTTGTATCTCTGTATCTTTAATAGTTCTCAGTTATGCAGTATATATATAAATAACATATATATAAAATAAATAACCAAATAGGTTTTGTTGCATTTGCTTCAAGATTTTGGATTCAATGAAAGGGTTACTTTGCAGTTGTGGAAATTTAATCTAAGCACGATGTGTAGAATAAGTGAGAGAGCAAGCAGCTTCCATTGATTTACATTTCCCTGCAGTACTATTTACTCTCAGCTCAACATTCAACTTTGCCAGCCCTGTTCTCTGAGTTGGAGTCTCTGTTAGAACTGTGCGAATGATGTGGAACAATATGAATCGACCATATGCTGTTAAAGCAAGAAAGTCTTTGACTTAAATCAGTCAACTACTGATAAGGATGAATTGAAAATCTCAAAAAAACCTGAAAAAACTGCAAAGGTCAACTATGTTTTCTGACTTAGTTTAGTGAAGCCTACTTTTACAAAAATTATAAAAGCTTATAATTTATATTTAAATCTCCCTCCTCATCAGCTTCTTTAAAAGTTATAGAAGTATACAGGATCTTCAGCTGTTTCTATTGTTATTAATGATATGTCCAGCATCTTGAAATATTCTCCCTGTAGTCTATTTGTGGATGAATGTGAGCTCATGGGATTTAGTTGTCTGTAAGTCCAAATAAAAGGGTTCTTTTTTACTGTCATCTTGCGAACATGTTTGCTGTCTTTGAGTTGATATTGTACCAGTGACTGTAATTGCAGTGGACCATAGAAAGAGTCACTGATGAAGCAAAGCAAATAATGTTTTCTGACAATATAAAATGATGAAGCACTATTAAAGGAACTCACCACTGAATTATTTGCACATGTGCAGCAAGAACTGTTCACTGAATCCTACTTCCACTCTGTACTAAGCATGCTTGTTGGCAGGACACATTGGGGTTTCAATCTATTAGTGGGATAAAGGTTCAGATCTTGATTCCCACTTAACTTCTAAATGAAACAGAACCCCACATAGTTTTGATGCAGCCACCTCATTTACGTAATGTTACGTATGATTCAGTGAATGTTGCTTCTTTCTCATTCATGCTGACTGCATCAACACCCAACAGTGGCCTGAACAGCATCATGTAGAAACTCTGTTCCTCTTGTAGGGTATCTGCACTAAATAATGTGCGTGGAATTTAAACGATGGGAAATTGGACACCAGTATTGAGAGAGGATTCTAGATCATTCCATGAATTGCTGTAGGAATTTGCGATGCACTTGGCCGGCGGGGGGAGAAATGCCGTGATTCCATGGGGCTGAGGGGTGTGGAATGTGTGGTGATGACTCTGAAGCACCAGCATCATAGGAGAGGAGGCTGGTGGCAGGGACGTTAACACACTGAGTCATGGACCAAGGGTTGTGAGGTCTTGTGGCACAACGGTTCTACACGTGGAACAGGAGATCCAGATTTTAGTACCACTCATGAGATAATGGCCACAGAAGATGTATCATAACAATGGGATGATTATAAATCTGTATATCCTTCAAATAACCAATAGCAGGCAGTAAAAACAAGAGATTCTGGTTGCAATGCAAGTTCAGACTCTACACTCACATTATTGCCGTGAACAAATGTCATCCTCATTCCATGGGATCACCGCATTCCCAAAGATCAGGCAGACGTGAAACAAAAAGTCTACTGTCCTTCATTCTATGGTTAAAGGCATCTTCACACTCTCAACTCCCATTCGTCACTGTGCCAACCTCTCACATTACTCAGTTCACTACTTCCCCATCACAGTGCCAACCTCTCACACTGTTCAATAGCCCCATTGCTCAACCAACGTCAATCCCCGGTATTCACAGCTGATGCATAACATCCTGATATTCCATCTCACTCTCAGAACCTGCCAGTTTTGGCAACCTCACACTTACCTCCTGCTGGTACACTAACTTACTACTATTGGAGGTACATCATGCAGCTGTTCTTATAGAGTCATCGATGCTCTGCCTCTCTCTGGAAGGACAATTTGATACATGCTGTAAGGAAACAGAGCAGGACCAGTAGAGGACAAGGTCATTTTCTGAATCTTACCAAGATGGCTGCCAGTTTTATGGGCCCATTTGAGGCCAAACTGGTGTCGATAAGTTTTCACTGTTACCACCTTGGCTTTGCTCTTTATGCATCTATTTATAAAGCTCTGGGCCCTGCTCAGCTCATTAACATGATAGTTCCATGCCACCTTTAACAATTCAAACAATCCCTCTCCTCTGGCACTCACTTTAGATTTAGCTTAATATACAGACATATTATAACATTGCTCATATGTATCCTTTCACCATCATACTTTTGTTTTTGCAAGAAGGTCATAAATAATTGTTCACATAAACTGATCCACCACAACTCTTAAATTTAATGCAATGCAGAGTTGGAGTACGTTAAAGTCAGAGGCCATTCATCATAGTCATACATTTTTCATTAACACTCATTACTAATTGACTCCTCTTGTTTAATCTGGTTTGAAGATGAAACACTGTAAGAAATGCAGTTTGACATTCTCCTTTGTCAGCACTGTTGGGCTGGCCTGGCCTGTAATCAGATGCACTCATACCTGCATTAATCATTCAGATGTCAAATAGCAGAATGAGAAGTTTATGCTGACTGTTACATAAAGAAGTGAAATTACTTTAAAGAATGGCAAAAGCTGAAATAATATTTGGGAGCACTCCATATATACTTTATCAAATCTTTGGGAAACCCCAATTAATCAACAGAGAAAATAATAAAAACACAAAGAATCTCTTTGTGGACTGGGATACTTAACTCTTTGAAAAATTAAGTATAGCCAAGTAGTAATATCAAAAGCTAAATAAACATACCCAGACTGGAAAAGAAATAATAAACTGCTAACCATTCTTCCTAATCTACAAAACTGTGGTTTCAAACTAAAGCTGCCATCTTGTCAAGTCTTTTATAAAATCATTTTCAATTTCAATCACCTTAAAATGATTAAAGGAATTTATCAAGAGGGAAAATCTTTCAACACTGAGCATATTGATAACAGGCTGGGGAAAAGCAGTCATCACAGTCCTGGTAAGACAGCTTTGGCAGTATATGCAGCAGTATAGAATGCAGGGGTCATATTCTTACTTCATAAGTCTTTGTCAAAATAATATCCAAAGTAGTCAGTTATATAAAATTATTGTGATTTACCATTTTAGAAATTAACCACTTAATATTTGACAGAGCCTTAAATTGTTTTCGCTGCTTGTAAATTTTCCAAAATTTCCTAACTGAACTCAGTTCATTCTTCACTGAAGGAGTTTTCCAGGATAGGAGTACATTATAGGAACTCTGACATAATGCCTGGAATAAAACAGACTCCCCAAGAAAGATAATATTTTACATTTTGTCAAAATTGCAAACCGTTGGAGGAAGAAGTTTATGGTCTTGAGAAAATGACTTGCAATTTTAAAACAAAAAAAGATAAACTAACCAGAAGAACTGTAATCTTCCACATAATAAAAGAAAAATTCCAGTCTGCTCAGATTCTATTTTATTCAATTGAAAAAATATTAATTGATGTCAAACATGCGTAAGTCAAGGTTAACTTGAGACTAATGCAGTATAATGTTTTATGCAAATCTGTGCTTATTGACTAACATCTATATACCGTAAACTAGAAAATTGATGCCAAAATGTATTTCAGTACCTTGTAAAGGATTAGAACCCGTCTGAGAAATTGGTTATAAAGAAAGCATTCCCTGATTCCTACTTTGATGATATTATATCTAGATGAGTTTTCTGTCCAACGGATGTCTTCTCAGGTGATGAACCCATCATGATATCTGAGATGGTGGAGGAAGAGGAAGAGGTGACTTCAAGGAAGATGAAAGAAATAATTCAGCAGGATCTGTGGAACCAACATCAAAGGAACCCAGTAGGTGCACAATTGCACCGCACAAGAAAAAATCCATTCTCTTCCTCACACAGAGTACTCCTAATTTCTGGAATGTTTTGACAAATGTTCAACTTCATTTACTGAGTCTTGATTTCATTAAATATTGTGGGTTGCTTGATGCAAATTACTTGGTAATAGATTTTGCTTAGTTGGAAAAGTGGTGTTATTTTAATATTACTGTTACTTTAAATTGAATGTCTTATATACTGCGATTCAAATTCTTAATCGTAGAAATCTCCAGTTCTTCAACTAAGCATTAGGTTTAGCATCACAGTGAAGATTAAAATTCTAAATCTATATAGTTGACTCATGCTTATGCAAAACAACGAGATATTAATTGAGCACCATGTTCTGAATACTGCATTTATTCATAGACCCAATCTTAAAACAATCCACAAAAGTTTGAACAGTGCCCTCAAGACTGATTTTAACTCAGCTTATAGTTTATGTCAATATTTAATTTAAAGTAGGTGTAAAACTATTGCTTTTAATCAACAAATTTGCATATTTAACAACACACCTCCAGACAAGTAGGACTTGGACATAGAGCTTCTAGCCCAAATGTAGGGACAATACCACTGCAGAACTAGCACTATTTAAAGCTGATGTATATTCTTGGTAATTCCCAAAATGGTTAACAGAGGAACAATTAATATTTTGTCACACCTGTGCAGGTGATCATGAGTGGAGACTGTTAATGGCCACCAGGAAACTGCACCAAGCACTGTCGATGTTTAAATTAGTTCTGCAGGTAGGGGTGACTATGGGTTGGCTCAATAGCACCACGGCATAAAACGTAGAAAAGGAAACAAGGCAGAGTGAGACCAGCCATGTGGTATCTCCATGGAGTAAGAGCAGGCTGCATGGCAGGAATTTAAAAAGTGGGTCCTTGTGGGTAGTAATATTTGGATTACCCCAGTACGACGAGCTAGTGAGAGTAGAAGTAGGAGAATAGAGCAGATGAATACGTGGCTGAGGAGCTGGTGCAAGGGAGGATTCACATTTTTGTTCCAGGGTATAGATGCTAAAGGAAGGATAGAAAAATGATGGTGAGAGATGAGGGGGAGTGGTGTTTTTGATTAGAGATAATATTATGGCTGTACTTAGAGAGGATATTCCTGGGAGTACATCCAGGGAAGTTATTTGGGTGGAACAGAGAAATAAGAAAAGGGTGATCAACTTATCGGATTGTGCAATAGATCACCACGCTCCCCACCACCTCCGGCCCTCCTCCATAGTCAGTGGGAAGTTGAGAAACTAACTTGTAAGGAGATCTCAGTTCTCTGTCAGAATAATAGGGTGGTTATGGTCGGGGGGATTCTAGCTTTCCAAACATACAGTAGGACGACTATAATGTTAAGGGTTTGGATGGAGATGAATTTGTAAAGTGTGTACAAGAAATTTTTCTGATTCAGTATGTGGATGTATGTACTAGCAAAGGAGAAAAACTTGGCCTACTCTTGGAAAGTAAGGCAGGGCAGGTAACTAAAGTGTCAGCAGGGGAGCACTCTGGGGCCAGTAATGATATTTCTACTAATTTTAAAACAGTGATGGAAAAGGATAGACTGGATGCAAAAGTTAAAGTTCTAAAATGGAGGATTGCTCATTTTGTTGTTATTAGGCAACAGCTTTCAAAAGTTAATTGGGACAGATGTTTGCAGGCAAAGGGATGGCTGAAAATTGGGAAGCCTTCAAAAATGAGATAACGAGAGTCCAGAGAGAGTACGTTCCTGTTAGGGTGAAGGGTAAGGCTGGAAGGTGTGGAGAATGCTGGATGACTAGAGAAATTGAAGTTGTGGTCAAGAAAAAGAGGGAAGCGAATGTCATGTATAGACAGCAGGGATCAAGTGAATGCCGAGAAGAGTTTAAAGGCAGCAGACGCATACTTAAGAGAGAAATCAAGAGGGCGAAAACGAGACATGCAATAATTTTGGCAAGTAGGGCCAAGGAGAATCCCAAGGGATTCTACAAATACATTAAGGACAAAAGAGTAACTAGGGAGAGATTAGGGCCCCTTAAAGCTTAGAAAGGCTGCTTGAAACAGTGGGAGATGGGGAGATACTAAATGAGTATTTTGCATCAGTGTTTACTGTGGAGAAGGATCTAGAAGCTAAAGAACTTGGGGAAATAAATAGTGACATCTTGAAAAATGTCCTTATTACTGAGGAGGTGGTGCTGTGCATCTTAAAATGCATAAAGGTGGATAAATCCCTGGGAGCGGATCAGGTGTACTCTAGAACTCATTGGGAAGCTAGGGAGTTGATTGCTGAGCCCCTTGCTGAGATATATGTATCAGCAATAGGCACAGGTGAAGTGCTGGACACTGGAGGTTGGTTGACGTGGTGCCACTACTTAAGAAAGATGATAAGGAAAAGCCAGGGAACTGTAGACCAGTGAGCCTGATATTGGTGGTGGGCAAGTTGTTGGAGGGGTTCCTGTGGGACAGGGCTAACATGTATTTGGAAAGACAGGGACTGATTAGGCATGGGAAATTGAGTCTCACTGATTTGATTGCATTTTTTGAAGAAGTAACAAAGAGGATTGATGAAGATAGACTAGTGGATATGTTTTATATGGACTTCAGTAAGGTGTTCGACAAGGTTCTGCATGGTAGGCTGGTTAGCAAGATTAGATCACATGGAATACAGGAGAACCAGCCACTTGAATAGAGAATTGGCTCAAAAGTAGGAGACAGAGGGTGGTGGTGGAGTGTTGCTTTTCAAACTGGAGGCCTATGGCCAGCGGTGTGTCACAAGGATTGGTGCTGGGTCCTCTGCTTATTGTCATTTATACAAATGATTTGAGTGTGATCTTATGAGGTATGATTAGTAAGTTTGCAGATAACACCAAAATTAGACAGTGAAGAAAATCACCTCAGAGTACAACAGGACCTTAATCAGATGGGCTGATGGGCCAAGGAGTGGCAGGTGGAGCATGATTTAGATAAATGTGAGGTGCTGCATTTTGGAAAGGCAAATTAGGACAGGTTTTATACACCTAATGGTAAGGTACTAGAGAATGTTCCTGAACAAAGAAACCCTGAATCACAGGTTCATAGTTCCTTGAAAGTGGAGTCACAGGTTGACAGGATAGTGAAGAAGGTGTTTGGCATGCTTACCTTTATTGGTCAGTGCATTGAGTATGGGAGTTGGGAGGTCATGTTGTGGCTGTACAGGACATTGGTTAGGCTCCTTTTGGAATATTGCATTCAGCTCTGGTTTCCCTGCTACAGGAAGGATGTTGTGAAACTTAAAAGGATTCAGAAAAGATTTACAAGAATGTTGCCAGAGTTTGAGGGTTTAAGCTACAGGGAGAGACTGAATAGGCTGGGGCAGTATCTCCCTGGAGCGTCAGAAGCTAAGGGGTGATCTTTTGGAGGCTTATAAAATGATGAGGGGAATGGATAGGCTGAATAGACAAGGTCTTTTCCCCAGGGTCGGGGACCCCTAGAGGGCATAGGGTTTAGGTGATAGAAGCAGGATTTAAAAGGGACCTAAGGGGCAACATTTTCATACAGAGGGTGATGCATGAATGGAATGAGCTACCAGAGGAAGTAATGGTGGCGGGTATAATTACAACAGTTAAAAGGCATCTGAATGGGTATATGAATAGGAAAGGTATAGAGGAATATAGATGAAATGCTGGCAAATTGGATTGGATTAATTTAGAATATTTGATCAGCATGGACGAATTGAACCAAAGGATCTGTTTCCAAGCTGTACAGCTCTATGACGCTATGACTATATGAATATGGTGATATGCAGAGATTTTTGGCACACAAATAAATACAAATATTTGTTGAATCAAGAGCTTCCAAAGGTGAAATTAGTTTTATTTATTGTTATTATTTTATATTGCACCATAACATGGGCCATTGGTCTACTATTTGTCACTTGACTTGATTTTCATTTCAGCCAACTTCATATTATTTGCTCTATTGCCCAAGACCAACTTAATCCATTCCACACTCTATGCACTTATATGTTTTCTTTAGTTAAAACAAAGACCCGAGCGTTTTTATTTAAAACTAGATGATCAATTTTTACTCCAATCTTAACCATTGTGCACCACAGGTGTAGTTAGAGAGAATGACAGGAAATTGGTCAGGAAATTCCTCAGATTACCCCTGTTCTGTCACTTTTGCTTCACCACAGAAACCTCTTTCATGAACATCCAGCCAAATGATACCAATGAAATGGAGGCAAAACATTGTTCATTTCGATATATAGGGAGCACATGAACTTAAAGTAGGGTCAAGTTTCAATCTACTTGTGCAGAATTCACAAAAAAAATTACAAGACATTTTTGCCCAGACTGCTTCTGTCCTACTCTGATCAACACGTGCTATTTACTCGTTCATTGTAGGCCAAGTTCTTAAAAAGTGTGTGGTATAACTATGATATAAGTGCATTATGGCTAGCTGGTCAGCACTGCTGCCTCACAGCACCAAGGACCTAGGTTTGATTCTACTCTCAGGAGACTGTCTGTGTGGAGTTTGCACATTGTCTCCATGTCTGTGAGGGTTTCCTCCGAGTGCTCTAGTTTCCTCCCAAAGCCCAAAGATGTGCAGTTTAGGTGGATTAGCCATGGGAAATGCAGGGTTACAGGGATAGGACAAGGGACGGGTCTGGGTGGGTTGCTCTTTGGAGGGTTGGTGTGGATGATGGGCTGAATGGCCTGCTTCCACAATGTAATGCTTCTACATTTTTGGTGAAAACAGTGCAGTATCATACTCCAGGTGTGTTACCTGCCCTGATGCTGGAAGTCATAAAAGGCATGTAGATACAGTTTTAATTGGCCCTTGGTTCCAACATGGGATTTCCAACACAGTCATACAAATCTCCAACCACTCTGAGATTACAGAGAGTTCAAGAGTATTGCTACTATACTAGAAGGGCTGATCTATTACTGATCTGCCTGGCTCCAGCTCCAGACTGGCTACATAACATTCATTAATCATCACTATGCATGGTACCCTAAATAAAAAGGGAAAGTGCTGGAGAAACTCCGCAAATCTAGCAGCACCAATGAAGAGAGAAGCAGAGTTAACAGGCAGAATGTAAGCAATGTGGGCTATGGTGAGCTGTGTGGCTAAATTAGGCAGTAGTGTGGCAAGGTCTTTCTTGATCTTGAGATCTTCTCAGGCCAAGCTTTATATGTTTTACGAGCTGCGTGGAGAGATTCCCACTTGGCAGCAGTGAGCTCTTGCTTCTTAAGCATCTTGTTCTCAGCCCAACATGCTTCATTAGTAATCAGCCTCCCATCAAACCAAACTCGCCCAACAAGCTCAACATCAGGAAAACTCACTAAGGAAAGCTTGACAGAGAGAGCACCTGATGGACTCGCCATTTGCTTCAAATAACTTCATATTGGAATCAGGCCATCAACATCTCAGGACATGCTCATGGGCATGAGCCGTGGTAAGGGATGGAGGGGGTGGGGATATGGTGTTTACGTTTGGATGTTGTTGAACTCACTGCTGAATTGTGATGGCTCTAAGTTGCTGAAGTGGAAAAAGAGGTTGCTGTTCTTCCAGCTTTTCCAAGGCTGTCATCCTCAAACCTTCTCAACCCAGAATGATCCTATTTACATCTCATATCTTTCAAGGAGAATCAAGCTAGGACTATTTTGACAGCCAGCTGATTGTTCAGGGTTTGAACCTTTATAAAGAGGACAAGAATCAGGGACTATTACCAACTGATATAGCAAGCTACAACGCTGTACAATTGATGTGCCTTTATTGACCTTAACATCAGAGTTGCTGCTGCTCTACCTAGAAACCTCCTCCAATCAATCCAGCTTAAAAAGAGCAGAGATGTCAGAGGATGAAGGTCGCTTGTTCAGTGAAAATAGAGTTTCTGAAGAGATCACAGAATGTTTTTACATTCTCTCGGGAAAAGAAAAACAATTCCAGCTAATTAGATCAATTTGAGCCTCTAAAAATCACAGATATTTTCCAATTGAAAATTTGAAAGCAAGTGAAATATATGAGAGCATTTTTCCACATGACAGGGGAGAAAATTGATTTGGGTTCATAATTGGCATCAGGTTAGGTTGTGTCAACCTGAAGCCAAATTTAAATTAAACATAAAAGTCAACTGAGTGGAAGCCCTGGTCTGTGGTACAAATCTCAGAATGCTGCTCACTGGTTAGAGTCTGAGGAATTCCATCAGCTCTGACACCAAACCTGAGCTTTACAACAGTCTCCTCGAATTGGCATAAGACCTCGATTTGAGTAGCACAGCAGCAACTTGAAGCCTGTTTCAGGGATGTGACTTGATCCATTTATAGGCTTACTTGAATATGACAATATTAGTCTTGGATATCACTCACTTCTCAATATCACACAGCTTCTTGCTGTGCAAACTATTACAAGACCTGTTTGTACTTTTTCATTACACAATACAGTGCAGTTTTGTCTTCAAACCAGGAACTATAATCTGGCTGTTTAAGAGGCCTGTTCATTTGTGGAACCTGCTCAAATTTCCCTTGATTAATATTGATGCACTAAGCATTCTCAATTTTATCATGGTTAGCCTATTGTTCTCTATGTTACAACAAAAGTGGTGAAGACAAAAATCCATGCTAAGCTGTCCACTTTACTGAAACAAAATTTTGTAAGATGGAAAGAATTTACAGGAAAAAGATCCTATCTGACACACAGCAACATTTAGGAAAAACATAAATTTTGCAAACACCTGCCTTGTGTTAATGGCATTTCAAACATTTGACTTCAACTGTGCAGAACTGCTCCACAATTACAGGTAGTCTACTGACTTAACTCTAGAACCACAGACTGTGCTACAACATTACAGGCAGCTCACAGACACTGCTGCAGTATCATAGGCAATTCTATAATTTAAAGTGTTATGGGGGTGGCAAAGTTATAAGATAGACTTGGACTTGTCATTGCGTTGAGTGAATGGCTAGGTGGGTTGTTTAGAAGAACCAAAAGAACTGCGGATGCTGTAGATCGGGAACAAAAGCAAAGTTGCTGGAAAAGCTCAGCAGGTCTGGCAGCATCTGTGGAGGAGAAAAAAGAGTTAACGTTTCGGGTCCAGTGACCCTTCCTGAGGGTTCTCTCCACAAATGCTTCCAGACCTGCTGGGCTGTTTAGAAGGCCTGCCTCAGTTCTCTGTTGCTCTTTCCCAACAGTTTTACAAGATATACGGCCATACAGCCCTCATTCTACAGCCAACATCCACTCACTATGGCCTTTGATACCCTGCATGTCAACTCACACATTCTTCACCATGGTCACTACCTCAGAGGTCATGTGGAAATGTACAGAAAATAAAACTCCCATCACGAAGCCCATTAATGCTTTGAAACCCAAAGTGGTTTCTCTCTTGTAAAAACAAAGAAACTTCTATTCGTATCCAAAACTGGAAACAGTTAATCTTTTAATACTCTATAAGCTGTCAATCAAACCTTGAACTGGATACCCCTGCTGAGATAATTGCAGCATTTGAAAGTGAGCCAAGCTGGCTTAAATATATAATAAGAACCTATAGGGAAATGTCAACAAATACTACATGAGCAGATGCTACAGCAACTGGACTGTCAATCATTGCCATCCGGCAGAGTTTTTTTTCGTAACCACTGAGAGCTGCAGTCAGTTGTTTTATGGTCTAAATGGTAAGAGTTCAAAGGGTTCTTGTGGGGCAGTGGTAGTGTCCTAGTTCTAAGCCAGGAGACCTGTGTTCCAGTCCCACTTGCTCCAGGCATACACAACAACATTGCTGAACCATGTTGATTCAAAGAAAGGATGTGTATTCTGGGTGTTTTCTTTAGAAACTGGGTACTATTACTTAGTGGTACAGTAGTAGTGCCCTAGCTCTGAGCCAGAAGACTTGGTTTAAGAGGTAAAATATCTGAACAGGTTGTATAAAAATATTGCACTAGCTTAAGCAACATATACAGTAACATTGGAATGACACAATGAACATTAGCATCACCACTGCAAAAGGCTGATATACAAATTGATGAAGTGTTATAAAAGGGTCACGGTTCTAAGGGTTCTTGTGGCTTAGTGGTAGCATCCCTACCTCTCACCCAGGAGACCTGGGTTCAGGTCCCACTTGGTGTGTAATAACCTCATGAACAAATTGATCAGAGGAAATATAAATGGTGAGACTACAGGAGTCTCGTGATTCAGTGGCAGTGTTCTTACCTCAATGCCAGGAGACTTGGGGTTCAATTCCCACCTGCTTTAGAGGCATGTTATGTCTTGTTGGACTGGGTTGATTGATAATTTCTAATTGTTGGGGAAAAAGTCCTTTGGATCTTGACAGCTAATCAGATCTTTTCTGCCCTTCCAAAGTTTTTACATCTAATCCATGAACACAGAGATAATGGGAACTGCAGATGCTGGAGATTCCAAGATAATAAAATGTGAGGCTGGATGAACACAGCAGGCCAAGCAGCATCTCAGGAGCACAAAAGCTGACGTTTCGGGCCTAGACCCTTCATCAGAGAGGGGGATGGGGAGAGGGAACTGGAATAAATAGGGAGAGAGGGAGAGGCGGACCGAAGATGGAGAGTAAAGAAGATAGGTGGAGAGAGTGTAGGTGGGGAGGTAGGGAGGGGATAGGTCAGTCCAGGGAAGACGGACAGGTCAAGGAGGTGGGATGAGGTTAGTAGGTAGGAGATGGATGTGCGGCTTGGGGTGGGAGGAAGGGATGGGTGAGAGGAAGAACCGGTTAGGGAGGCAGAGACAGGTTGGACTGGTTTTGGGATGCAGTGGGTGGGGGGGAAGAACTGGGCTGGTTGTGTGGTGCAGTGGGGGGAGGGGACGAACTGGGCTGGTTTAGGGATGCAGTAGGGGAAGGGGAGATTTTGAAACTGGTGAAGTCCACATTGATACCATATGGCTGCAGCGTTCCCAGGCGGAATATGAGTTGCTGTTCCTGCAACCTTCGGGTGGCATCATTGTGGCAGTGCAGGAGGCCCATGATGGACATGTCATCAAGAGAATGGGAGGGGGAGTGGAAATGGTTTGCGACTGGGAGGTGCAGTTGTTTGTTGCGAACTGAGCGGAGGTGTTCTGCAAAGCGGTCCCCAAGCCTCCGCTTGGTTTCCCCAATGTAGAGGAAGCCGCACCGGGTACAGTGGATGCAGTATACCACATTGGCAGATGTGCAGGTGAACCTCTGCTTAATGTGGAATGTCATCTTGGGGCCTGGGATGGGGGTGAGGGAGGAGGTATGGGGACAAGGCTACACTTGTCCCCATACCTCCTCCCTCACCCCCATCCCAGGCCCCAAGATGACATTCCACATTAAGCAGAGGTTCACCTGCACATCTGCCAATGTGGTATACTGCATCCACTGTACCCGGTGCGGCTTCCTCTACATTGGGGAAACCAAGCGGAGGCTTGGGGACCGCTTTGCAGAACACCTCCGCTCAGTTCGCAACAAACAACTGCACCTCCCAGTCGCAAACCATTTCCACTCCCCCTCCCATTCTCTTGATGACATGTCCATCATGGGCCTCCTGCACTGCCACAATGATGCCACCCGAAGGTTGCAGGAACAGCAACTCATATTCCGCCTGGGAACCCTGCAGCCATATGGTATCAATGTGGACTTCACCAGTTTCAAAATCTCCCCTTCCCCTGCTGCATCCCTAAACCAGCCCAGTTCGTCCCCTCCCCCCACTGCACCACACAACCAGCCCAGTTCTTCCTCCCCACCCACTGCATCCCAAAACCAGTCCAACCTGTCTCTGCCTCCCTAACCGGTTCTTCCTCTCACCCATCCCTTCCTCCCACCCCAAGCCGCACATCCATCTCCTACCTACTAACCTCATCCCACCTCCTTGACCTGTCCGTCTTCCCTGGACTGACCTATCCCCTCCCTACCTCCCCACCTACACTCTCTCCACCTATCTTCTTTACTCCCCATCTTCGGTCCGCCTCCCCCTCTCTCCCTATTTATTCCAGTTCCCTCCCCCCATCCCCCTCTCTGATGAAGGGTCTAGGCCCGAAACGTCAGCTTTTGTGCTCCTGAGATGCTGCTTGGCCTGCTGTGTTCATCCAGCCTCACATTTTATAATCCATGAACACTGTGAGTTGAAGGCTTTTGCAACCAGTTGTTTTATGGTATAAATGGTGAGAATTCCAAGGGTTCTTTGGGGCTGTGGTAGTATCCTACCCTTTCGCCAGGAATTCTGGGTTCCAGTCTCACTTGCTCCAGGCATACATAATAACACCACTGAACAGATTGATGTGAATGCAGCACTAACTTAGAACATAGAACATAGAACATAGAACAGTACAGCACAGAACAGGCCCTTCAGCCCACAATGTTGTGCCGACCATTGATCCTCATGTATGCACCCTCAAATTTCTGTGACCATATACATGTCCAGCAGTCTCTTAAATGACCCCAATGACCTTGCTTCCACAACTGCTGCTGGCAACGCATTCCATGCTCTCACAACTCTCTGCGTAAAGAACCTGCCTCTGACATCCCCTCTATACTTTCCACCAACCAGCTTAAAACTATGACCCCTCGTGCTAGCCATTTCTGCCCTGGGAAATAGTCTCTGGCTATCAACTCTATCTATGCCTCTCATTATCTTGTATACCTCAATTAGGTCCCCTCTACTCCTCCTTTTCTCCAATGAAAAGAGACCGAGCTCAGTCAACCTCTCTTCATAAGATAAGCCCTCCAGTCCAGGCAGCATCCTGGTAAACCTCCTCTGAACCCTCTCCAAAGCATCCACATCTTTCCTATAATACGGCGACCAGAACTGGACGCAGTATACCAAGTGCGGTCTAACCAAAGCTTTATAGAGCTGCAACAAGATCTCACGACTCTTAAACTCAATCCCCCTGTTAATGAAAGCCAAAACACCATATGCTTTCTTAACAACCCTGTCCACTTGGGTGGCCATTTTAAGGGATCTATGTATCTGCACACCAAGATCCCTCTGTTCCTCCACACTGCCAAGAATCCTATCCTTAATCCTGTACTCAGCTTTCAAATTCAACCTTCCAAAATGCATCACCTCGCATTTATCCAGGTTGAACTCCATCTGCCACCTCTCAGCCCATCTCTGCATCCTGTCAATGTCCCGCTGCAGCCTACAACAGCCCTCTATACTGTCAACGACACCTCCGACCTTTGTGTCGTCTGCAAACTTGCTGACCCATCCTTCAATCCCCTCATCCAAGTCATTAATAAAAATTACAAACAGTAGAGGTCCAAGGACAGAGCCCTGTAGAACCCCACTCACCACTGACTTCCAGGCAGAATATTTTCCTTCTACTACCACTCACTGTCTTCTGTTGGCCAGCCAATTCTGTATCCAAGCAGCTAAGTTCCCCTGTATCCCATTCCTCCTGACCTTCTGAATGAGCCTACCATGGGGAACCTTATCAAATGCCTTACTGAAGTCCATATACACCACATCCACAGCTCGACCCTCATCAACTTTTCTAGTCACATCCTCAAAAAACTCGATAAGGTTTGTGAGGCATGACCTACCCCTCACAAAGCCATGTTGACTGTATTTGATCAAGCCATGCTCCACCAGATGGTCATAAATCCTATCCCTCAGAATCCTTTCTAACACTTTGCAGACGACAGACGTGAGACTTACTGGTCTGTAATTGCCGGGGATTTCCCTATTTCTTTGCTTGAAGAGAGGAATTACGTTTGTCTCTCTCCAGTCCTCAGGTACGACTCCAATAGAGAGCGAGGATGCAAAGATCTTCACAAGTGGCAAAACAATTTCATTTCTCGCTTCCCAAAGCAGCCGAGGACAAATCTGGTCCGGGCCTGGCGACTTGCCAATCTTAATGTTTGACAAAATTTTCAGCACATCAGCTTCCTCTATCTCTATCCATTCCAGCATGCACACCTGCTCTTCAAAGGTTTCATTCACTACAAAGTTCGTTTCTTTCGTAAAGACAGAAGCAAAAAACTCATTAAGGCCTCCCCTACCTCCTCAGGCTCCACACACAAGTTTCCTGTGCTATCCCTGATCGGCGCTACTCTTTCTTTGACCATTCTCTTATTCCTCACATAAGTGTAAAATGCCTTTGTGTTTTCCCTGATTCCTTCTGCCAAGCCTTTCTCGTGCCCCCTCCTGGTTCTCCTCAGACCTTTTTTGAGCTCCTTCCTTGCCTGCGAGTAATCGTCTCTAGCTGAACTTGACCCTAGCTTCCTCCACCTTATGTAAGCTACCTTCTTCCTTTTCACAAGAAGCTCCACCGCTCTCGTCATCCATGGTTCCTTTATCTTACCCCTTCTTGCCTGTCTCAGAGGGACATATTTACTCATCACTCGCAACAACTGTTCCTTAAACAGTCTCCACATGTCTATAGTTCCCTTACCATGGAACAATTGCTCCCAGTCCATGCTTCCTAACTCGTGTCTAATCGCGTCATAGTTTCCTCTTCCCCAATTAAATATCCTCCCATTTTGCCTAATCCTCTCCTTCTCCATAGCTATGTAGAATGTGAGGCAGTTATGGTCACTATCACCAAAATGCTCTCCCACCACAAGATCTGATACCTGCCCCGGCTCGTTTCCAAGCACCAAGTCTAGAATGGCACCTCCCCTCGTCGGCCTGTCAACGTACTGAGTTAGGAAACCCTCCTGAACACACCTTACAAAAACAGCTCCATTCAAATCTTCTGCTCGAAGCAGGTTCCAATCAATATTAGGAAAGTTAAAGGCACCCATTACAACAACCCTACTGCGCCCACACTTTTCCAAAATCTGTCGACCTATGCTTTCTTCAATCTCCCTGCTGCTATTGGGGGGCCTGTAGTAAACCCCTAACGAGATGACTGCTCCCTTGCTGTTCCTAATTTCCACCCATACTGACTCGGTAGGCAGATCTTCCTCGACAATGGAAGCTTCTGTAGCTGTGATACCCTCTCTGATTAGTAGTGCTACACCCCCTCCTCTTTTTCCCCCCTCCCTATTCTTTTTAAATGTTCTAAACCCTGGAAGATCCAGCAACCATTCCTGCCCCTGAGAAACCCATGTCTCTGTTATGGCCACAACATCATAGCACCAGGTACTGATCCATGCTCTAAGTTCATCACTTTTATTCCTGATACTCCTTGCATTAAAGCAAACACACTTTAACTGATCCCTTGGTTCCTTCCCAGGAAAATCCTTCTCACTAGCTGGTCTACCTCTTGCTACTGCCTCACCTGCATCAACTCTCACCTCTGGGATACAGCTCAGGTTCCCACCCCCCTGCCATAATAGTTTAAACCTTCTCGAACTACTCGAGCAAACCTTCCACCCAGGACATTGGTCCCCTTCCAGTTCAGATGCAACCCGTCCTTCTTGTACAGGTCCCACCTTCCCCAGAAGGCATCCCAATTATCTACATATCTGAAGCCCTCCCTCCTACACCAGCTAAATAGCCACGTGTTCAGCTGCGCCCGCTCCCTGTTCCTCGCCTCGTTATCTCGTGGCACCGGTAGTAAACTAGAGAACACTACTCTGTTCGTCCTGCTCTGCAGCTTCCATCCTAACTCCCTGAAATCACTTTTTATATCCTCAATCCTATTTCTGGCTACATCATTTGTGCCAATATGTAACACGATTTCTGGCTGTTCGCCCTCCCCTTTTAGAACCTTATACACCCGATCGGAGACGTCCCGGACCCTGGCACCAGGGAGGCAACATACCTTCCGGGAATCCCGATCCTGACCACAAAATCTCCTGTCAATTCCCCTAACTATCGAGTCCCCTACCACGAGTACTTTTCTATTCTGCCCCCTTCCCTTCTTTGCCACAGTGTCAGGCTCAGTGGCAGAGAATCGACTACTATGGCTTTCCTCTGGTAGGTCATCAACTTCAAACCATAGAATCTCTAGAGTCTGGAAGCAGGTCATTCAGCTCATTGAGACTAAACTGACCCACCAAAGAACATCTGCCCAGACCCCCAATGCAGTAACCCTGCATTTCCCATGGCTAATCCACCTAACCTACACACCCCTGGACACTATGGGGAAATTTAGCATGGCCAGTCCCCGTAACCTGCACATCTTTGGACTGTAGGTGGAAACTGGAGCACCTGGAGGGAATACCTGCAGTCACAGGGAGAATGGCAAACTCCACACCAATAGTCACCTGAGGCTGGAATTGAACCCAGGTCCCTGACACTGTGAGGTAGCAGTGCTAACCACTGAGACACCCCGTGCAGCAAATGGTCCTGCCAACTTCAAGTTTCACTCACATGTGAATCGCACCCATTCTCCAACTGACAAAAATGGAACCTGTCATAATTAGAGGTGAATCGCCCATATTCAGGTCCCATCCAGCATTATTAAAGGTCTGAGGAGTCAGACAATCCAGCTACACATTTCAGTTTAAGGGTCTTTTCTCATAATTCAGGAAAACTGACCTTTCATTGAGTGTGTGTGAAAAATACATCCTTCATAATCCAGCATAATTGCAATACCAGTGTAGTATCAAATAATAGGCAACACCAGGGCGGAGCTTTCAGTGCCTCAGCCTTGCAGTATTTGGAAATCCTACTGTGTCAGCATGTGCTAGGGTACTGATTTGCTACTTACTGTAATTGAGCAACTCGGCAGCTCATTATGTTTTTAATTGCCTGCCAATAAAGTTGTGGCAAGAGTTTGTTGAGCAGAAATATTTTTATTTGTGCTGTCACGACTTTCCAGTCAATGCTTGGAAGCAGGCTAAGAAACTCTCCAAAGTATGCCATGTGCAACACCATCTTTGGCAAGCATGAACTTTGCGGCATACCTCTTCTCAGTCAACAACCACAGGGAGAATGGAAAACTCCACATCGATAGTCACCTGAGGCTTACCACTCAAATTAACTTTTGTAAGTTTGGGGTTGTTCATTGGGAATTATCACTTAACACTCACTCCTAAATTTCCTGTTTAAGATCCAGATCATGACAAAAGAAGTGAAGAAGACCTCTCTTAATATACTACCAGATACTTTTCTCTATTTTAGTATAATTCTTTAGATGTAGTCATTTGCTCAGTGGATCACAACTACGGTGGTTGTATTGATGCCTATAATTATTTCAGAACTTTTCATAGATATATCATTTGAGCTTTTTTCATATCAATGGCAATAATCATCCCAGGAATTAAAATTCTTTAATGCAGCCTGTGAGAAATCTAAAATGTGCAAAAGTCTCTTTTCACCACACACTGACAATTAGCAACAATGGAAAATTCACTGACAATAAAATCTGCAACATGTTCAACAAAAATTCTTTCTGTCCCTACCAGAATGCAATCTGCCTAAAACAAAAGTTGCCAAAATTCCTTAAGTTCTCAGTTGTTTAATTTGTGTTTTGAAGATATACATTAACTATTCAATACAACGAAGCTTGTTTGCACAGAGATTTGCAAGGATTATGTGGTTGTATTTGGTGTCAATGAGAGTAAGGCCCTCAGAACTAACGTAAAAACATGTGATAATGAATTTACAGCCCATTTTGCACCAGTACAAAAGAACATATGGTGATGTGTAAAATGTCAAAGACCAATTTCACCCTCAAAATGTCCTAAGCATAACAGACATCGCACTGAAATGTTGAACAAACCTCAGCTGTCCATAAACAAGTTGCTGCAGTGACAGATGTATAACCGGCAGTTCTTCCATTTGTTTTAAATACCGCCTTTGGATCAGCTGACAGCCAGTCTTGAGTCAGAAGATTGTGACTTGTGACTTGAATACATAAATTAAGTACAAATGGAATACTGGGTTTCTGAAGTTGCAATCCTTCAGATAAGATGATTGCCAGAAAACCCTTCCCCCCACTGTAAATCAAAAAATATATAAATGTGTTGGAATGTATAAATCTGTTCATTGCTAATATTGGAGCAAGTAAATTGAATAGGAGTTGATGAGTAATAACTCCTGAAGAACTTCCTTTTCTTTACCCTTTCATGGGACGTGGGCATCAACAGCATTTATTACCAATCCTTAATTGACCAGAGGCAGTTAAGAGTCTATTACATTGAGTCTGGTGTCACATGTAGATCAGACTAGGTACAGACAACAAATTTCCTTCCCTAGAAGACATTAGTTAACCAAATGGGGTTATTTTTCCTTAACACAACAATCAAGAGGGGCAACATGGTTAACATTTCTGGTTTTATAAATTACAGATTTTTAAAAATTTAACTCAAATGTCACCATCTGCCGTGGGAAGATTCACAATTATGCCCCCAAGGAATTAGCCTGATGTTCAGAATTGCTAAACCACATTATTATTCCACCTCTACCTCTCCTGAAGACCTGAGACATTGAGAAACAGACAAGGCCAGGTGATTCGAGATAATGGGAACTGCAGATGCTGGAGAATCCAAGATAACAAAGAGTGGGGCTGGATGAACACAGCAGGCCAAGCAGCATCTCAGGAGGACAAAAGCTAATGTTTCGAGCCTAGGCCCTTCATCAGAGAGGGGGATGGGGAGAGGGTTCTGAAATAAATAGGGAGAGAGGGGGAGGCGGTCCGAAGATGGATAAAGGAGAAGATAGGTGGAGAGGAGAGTATAGGTGGGGAAGGGATAGGTCAGTCTGGGGAGGACAGACAGGTCAAGGAGGCGGGATGAGGTTGGTAGGTGGGAAATGGAGGTACGGCTTGAGGTGGGAAGAGGGGATAGGTGAAAGGAAGAACAGGTTAGGGAGGGGGGACGAGCTAGGCTGGTTTGGTGATGCAGTGGGGGGAGGGGACGAGCTGGGCTGGTTTTGGGATGCAGTGGGGGAGGGGGAGATTTTGAAGCTTGTAAAGTCCACTTTGATACCATTGGGCTGCAGGGTTCCCAAACAGAAGATGAGTTGCTGTTCCTGCAACTTTCGGGTAGCATCATTGTGGCACTGCAGTAGGCCCATGATGGACATGTCGTCTAAGAATGGGAGGGGGAGATAAAATGGCTCGTGACTGAGAAGTGCAGTTGTTTATTGCGAACCGAGCAAAGGTGCTCTGCAAAGCAGTCCCCAAGCCTCTGCTTGGTTCCTTAGATGACATGTCCATCATGGGCCTCCTGCAGTGCCACAATGATGCCACCCAAAGGTTGCAGGAACAGCAACTCATCTTCTGTTTGGGAACCCTGCAGTCCAATGGTATCAATGTGGACTTCACAAGCTTCAAAATCTCCCTCTCCCCCACTCCATCCCAAAACCAGCCCAGCTCGTCCCCTCCCCCCACTGCATCACCAAACCAGCCCAGCTCATCCCCGCCTCCCTAACCTGCTCTTCCTCTCACCTACCCCCTCCTCCCACCTCAAGCCGCACCTCCATTTCCCACCTACCAACCTCATCCTGCCTCCTTGACCTGTCCGTCCTCCCCGGACTGACCTATCCCCTCTCCACCTCTACACCTATACTCTCCTCTCCACATATCTTCTCCTCTATCCATCTTCGGTCCACCTCCCCCTCTCTCCCTATTTATTTCAGAACCCTCTCCCCCTCCCCAATTTCTGATGAAGGGTCTAGGCCCGAACCGTCAGCTTTTGTGCTCCTGAGATGCTGCTTGGCCTGCTGTCTTCATCCAGCTACACACTTTCTTATCAAGGCCAAGTGATCCTTTTGCTCTATTCAAAGCCTGTTCAATCAAGCTTCCTCTGCATGGTTTACAGCTCTGGTCTAGGTACATTTCACTTCTTCAGAAGTTACACAACCTACCACAATATTTGCAAAAGATCTTCAGATTGCTAAAATAAACTAATTCATTCTGTAAACATGTCATTGATTATATTACAATGCAAATGCCCATAGTCATTAAAACCGCAGTCACACCCATACATACCTGAACTCAAGACGGACCAATATCCTTGCAAACAGATTTGTTAGAGTTGTTGGGGAGGCTTTAAACTAGGTTGACAGGGGAATGGATATCAGAGCATTAGGTCAGAAGGTGAAGCAGTTGGTGTAAAGGTAGATGCAATGAACAGAGAGACTGTAAGGAAGGACAGACTAAAATGGCGGAAGGACGGGATTGCATCCAGAAAGGTAGAAAGAAACAATGGAGGGACCAAAGCAAAAGTTAGAAAAGAAAATAAGTAAAATTGGAGGACAGAATCAAATGCAAAAGGCAAGAAGATTACTAGATTCTAAAGGGACAATGAGTTTAAGGGCACTTTATATGAATGCCTGTAGTTTTTGAAACAAAGTTGTGCAAATCAGTAGGAAGGGGTATGATTTGGTTACAGAAATGTGGTTGCAGGCTGGTGATGACTGGGAACTAAATATCCAAGAGTATCAGGTAATTCAGAAGGATAGGCAGGAAGGTAAGGGAGGTGGGCTTGCACTCTTAATTAAAGATGAGGTCAGGGCAATACTGAGAGGTGATGTAGGATCTAAGGAGCAAAATATTGAATCCACCTGGGTGGTGATTAGGAATAGTAAGGTAAAGAAGTCACTGGTGGGTGTGGTCTACAGGCTATCCAGTAATAATGCTCTAGTGGCACAGGCGATAAATCAAGAAATATCTGATGCGTGTAAACTTGATGCACAGAGAAATCCAGGTGTTCAGGCCCATTGTACACTGAGGGTGGCAACACAGGTCAATAGGGTGGTCAAGGCGGCAGACGGCATGCTTTCATTCATCGTACGGGGTATTGAGTACAAGAGTTGGCAAGTCATGTTGCAGTTGTATAGGACTTTGGTTCGACCACATTTGGAGTAGTGCGTACAGTTCTGATCGCCACATTACCAGAATGATGTGGATGCTTTGGAGAGGGTGCAGAGAAGGTTCACCAGGATGTTGCCTGGTATGGAGGGCGCTAGCTATGAAGAGAGCTTGAGTAGATTAGGATTATTTTCATTAGAAAGACAGAGGTTGAGGGGGGACCTGATTGATGTCTACAAAATCATACGAAGTATAGACAGGGTGGATGGCTAGAAGCTTTTTCCCAGAGTGGGGGACTCAATTACTAGGAGTCACAATTTCAAGGTGAGAGGGAAAAAGTTTAAGGGAGATATGTGTGGAAAGTTCTTTATGCAGAGGGTGATGCGTGCCTGGAACACATTGCCAATAGAGGTGGTAGAGGCAGACACGATAGCGTCATTTAAGATGTATCTAAACAGATACATGAATGGGCAGAGAGCAGAGGGATACAGATCTTTGGAAAACAGGCGACAGGTTTAGACAGAGGATCTGGATCAGCGTAGGCTTGGAGGACCAAAGGGCCTGTTCCTGTGCTGTAATTTTCTTTGACCTTTGTTTTTTGTAAGAATGGAATGGCAGTAGGTATGGTGGACTTTAACTTGCACATTGCTTGGGTGAATCAAGTTGGTAGTTGCAGTTTTGAATAGGTCTTCATAGAACTCATCCGTGACAGCTTTCTCGAACAGCATGTTACTGAACCTACATGGGGGGAATGTGCAATTTTAGGTTTGGCTCTATGTAATGAGACAGGTAAAACTAATGACCTTGTAGTCAGGGAGTTGAGCTCTGAGGAAGGGTCACCAGACCCAAAACATTAACTCTGTTTTCTCCACCACAGATGCTGCCAGACCTGCTGAGCTTTTCTAGCAACTTTGTTTTTGTTCATAGTTAGAGATCTTCTCAGAAAGAGCGATCACAGTATGATCACATTTCGCATGCAAATGGAGGGTGAAATTAAAGCACCATCTAAAACCAGGGTTTTATGTTAAACAAGGGAGACTACACTGGGATGGGGAAGTTGTTGGCTAAGCGAGACTGGGAATACAAGCTCTATGGTGGACCGGTTGAGGAACAGTGGAAGACTTTTAAAGAGATTTTTCACAGTGCTCAAAACAACTTTCTTCCCAATAACAACAAGGATAGCAAGGGTAGGAAGAGCCAGCCTTGGGTAACTAAGGGAATAAAGGAAGACATCCAATTACAACTTCAGGCTTACAGAGTTGCCAAGAGGAGTGGGAAACAGGAAGATTGGGAAAACTTTAAAAAGCAACAAAGAACTATGAGACAAGCAATAAGGAAAGGAAAGATAAGTTATGAATGTGAACTATCACAAAATATAGAAACAGATAGGAAATGTTTTTATAAATATATAAAATGGAAAAGGGTGGCTGAAGTGGACATAGGTCCCTTGGAGGATGAGAGGGGGGAATTAATATTGGGCAATGCTGAAATGGCCGAGGTCTTGAATGACTATTCTGTGTCAGTCTTTCACACTGGAAGATGTGTCTAACATGCCAAAGAATGATGTTAAGGATACGATGGGAGGTGAGGACCTCAATTCAATTGTTATCATTAAAGAGGTAGTGATGAGCAAAGTGGAGGGTCTAAAGGTAGATAAGTCGCCTGGTCCTGATGGAATGCATCCCACGGTGCTGAAAGAAATGGCAGAAGTTAGATGCATTAGTAGCAATTTACCAAAATTCACTGGACTCTGGATAGGTCCCAATGGACTAGAAGACAGTGAATGTCACACCACTGTTTAAAAAGGATGTAGGCAAAAGGCAGGTAACTGCAGGTCATTTAGCTTAACGCCTGTAGTCGGCAAAATTCTTGAGGCTATCATTAATGAAGAAATAGCGAGTCATCTGGATGGAAAGGATTACATCAGGCAGACGCAGCATGGGTTCAGGAAAAGAAGTTCATGTTTGACAAACTTACTGGATTTCTTTGTGAGGGCATAATAATCACAGTGGATAGAGGGGAACAGGTGAATGTTGCATACTTGGATTTCCAGAAGGTGTTCATTAAGGTACCACATAAAAGATTCATCCATAAGATAAGAATGCATGGAGTTGCGGGGAATGTATTATCATCGATAGAGGGCTGCGTCACCAATAGAAGGCAGAGAGCTGGGATAAATGGGTGTTTCTCTGGTTGGAGATAAGTGGTGAGCAGAGTGCCACAGGGTCCGTGTTGGGGCCTCAAATGATCATGATATATATAAGTGATTTGGAAGAGGAGACATGGTGCAATGTATCTAAGTTTGCTGATGACATTAAATTGAGTGGAAAGGCAAAAGTTACAGAGGATTTGGAGAGTCTGCAGAGAGGTTTCGGTAGGCTAAGTGATTGGGCAAGAGTCTGGTAGATGGAATACAATGTTGGTAAATGTGAGGCCATTCACTTTTGAAGTAAAAATAATAGATCAGATTATTACTTAAATGGTGCAAGATTGTAGCATAAAGAGGCTTAGGAGTGTTTCTACATGAGTCACTAAAAGTTGGTTTACAGGTGCAGCAGGTGATCAGGAAGACAAGTGGACAAGCTTTCATTGCTAGAGGGATCGCAATTAAGAACAGGGAGATTCTGCTGCAATTGTACAAGGTGCTAGTGAGGTCGCACCTGGAATATTGTGTGCAGTTCTGGTCTCCATACCCGAGGAAAGATACACTGGCTTTGGAGATTGTGCAGAGGAGGTTCACCAGGCTGCTTCTGGAGATGATGGGGTTATCCAATGAGAAGAGGTTGAGCCGCCTGGGACTGTATTCACGCAAATTTAGAAGAATGAGAGGGGATCTTATAGAAACATATAATCTTATGAAAGGGATAGATAAGATAGAGGGATGCAAATTGTTTCCAGTAGTGGAAGAGGTTAGGACTGGGAAACATAGTCTCAAGATTGGGGGGAATAGATTTAGTCATAGATGAGGAAAAACTGCTTTTCACAGAGAGTGGTGAATCAACAGAATTCTCTGCCTAAGGTAGCAGTAGAGACAGCTTCATTAAATATATTTAAGACACAGCTGGGTTAGTGGGATTAAGGGTTTGGGGGATAATGCAGGTGGGAGGAGCTGAGACCATGGGTATGTCAAACATAATCTTATCGAATGGTGGTGGAGCAGGCTCGATGGGCCGAATGGCCTACTTCTGCTTCTATCTGTTATGAGCTTATGCACACAGGCATGTATACACACACACACTCAGAGACACACACACACAATCTTTTATTCACACACAGCAATACATACATGCCCATCTTTTAAAAATATATCCATCTTTTGTTGTTCCAAAGGATCAGTGTAATTCAGTGAGCATGTTCTTTGAGTACCACAGCCCTGCAAGGTACAATACACAACAGATTCAGATTTTAAATCTGTTAGAGTATTTGACTCTAGAAGATTTACAACTTTAAGGGCTAAGAAAGTTAGAACACATATTGTTACGGCAGCTTTAATTATTGCAGGACATCCCAAAACATTTCATAGTCACTGTTAATATTCAAGAATACATTGGATACAGTTTGGAGAGGTGTTGGTGTTCTGGTATTGCCACTGGATTGGTATTCCAGGGGCTGACGATGATTTCTGTAGATATGGGTTTGAATCACTCCATAGAAAATGGTGAAATTTGCAATTAATAAATAATCTAGAAATAAAAGGAAGTCAAATGGTGGTCATGCATTGTCACTTGTTGTGAAAACCCATCTGGATTTTACAAAAATTAATGAAATATTTCACAAGTGACTGAACTAGTATTATACATTTTACATAATCGCACAAAATTATCCCCAAGAAAGCCATGTCACTTGTATCTGGCCCATGCAAACACTTAATTATGACTTTTCATTTTAGCGATGGCTACACTGCAAACATCTTGGTGTAAATTTTCCTCATCAGTTGAATAAACAGTTAAATCAGCTCCTCCACCCACAAAGAAAAAAACGTGGAAAACTTGTGAATTACACTTATTAGCATGACTCTTCTTGTATACTTATTAGCACGGCCATTCATTTCCAAGTATAACTGAATTTTTTAAAATGCCTTTTTCCTACGATGTGATTATCCCATATGGTAAAGGTAATGTCTTTTCCCACTTAAGAACCTTTTAATCTATGCTGTTTTGAAAACATGTCCTTTTATTAAACGTCATTTGAAAACATTGATTTATCTTTGCGAATGTCGACTGAGCCTCCTTGTTTTCATGTAATCCTACTGCCATCAAGAGGCTAAGCCTAAGTAACTTCACTTTACACATAACAACAGTTTGCTTCTGAACAGAGTTTTCTGTAAGAAGGGTCCCAAACCGAAACATCTGCTTTTCCTGCCCCTCTGATGCTGCCTGCCCTGCCGTATTCATCCAGCTCCACACTGTGATACCCCTTGCATCAGACTTGTCACCTTCACTTGCTTTAGGTTTCCCTTGCTGTCAGTCCAACTTTGCTTCTACAAATAGTCCCTGATAGAAGGTACCAGTTTGATTTTTTTTTAATGAATGTGAAATGAAATAATTGCTAAAGAAGAATTTTTTCTGAGTGACTACACCTTTGGAAGTTGAAGACAAAATTAGATTATCCTGATACATAAAGCTGTTTGACAATATGCCGCAGAAATGTTCACAGATATGCATCCTAAAACATTTATGGCATTTTAGGGTGCACGACATATGGTTAGACACATTGTTTCTGAGCTGTACTTATTTATCATTCTTTAAATTCAAGTCCAATTGAATTTCATTGATTTCCATTTTCTTTGCATTGGTTTTATCATTCCATATAAGCTTACAATGATCTCAGGAAATCCTGGCTAGGCAATATGGGGAGAAGACACATTTCAATTGCCACATTGGCAATTTCAATTAGTCTTGGGCTAGAAATGCTTCACGTGGATTTTTTTCCTCCATTTTTTTCCAGTTCTTGCTTGAGAACCCACTAGTGACCTGTTAGACATATCTAGGAGAAGCCCTGCCTATTGTTCTTGCCCCCCCACCCCAGAAAGATGCAATGCCATTGCTAAGCATTCAATACTGTTACCCAGACAAGAACCAGCACAACTTACTCACGAAGATTGCATCTCAATATCATTTGAGGTTTGACCTTTTTAATTAAAGCTCTTTACTGTGTTCCAACGAAAATAGAAATTGCTTGAAAAGCATATTCTGAAGAGGGGTCAATGGACCTGAAACATTAATCCTGCTTTCGCTCCACAAATGCCCCCAGACCTAGTGAGTTTTCCAGTTTTTTTCTGATTCTGTCTCTGTTTCCTAGCACCCGCACTGCTATGTTTTTTAGCTATTTAGCCTTTACTCAGCTCCTGTGGCTATCAATGACACCAGGAGTGGAAATATGAGACAGACTGTTCTGAAGAACAGTCACACTGGGCTCGAAACATTAATTCTGTTTCTCTTTCCACAGATGCTGACAGATTTGCTGAGCTACTATGGCATTTTCTGTTTTCATTTCAGATTTCCAGGAGCTGTAGTATTTTACTTTTATTTGATTGCAATTGAGGGTTTAGTATGACAGGATAATTATATCCTAACAAGAATCACCATATATCAACAACACAGAAAGGGAGAAAAAAATAAATAAAGCGATACTTTGGATCCAACAAATTGACCACCAATTGTCCTTTACCGTGCAACACAATACTTGGAATGCATTCCAATTAAAATAAATGTTTTGAAAAAATTTGCTTAAACCGGATAGAAACGTCTTTGAATATATATGTCAGACATTTTCCAGCAGTGATTGTGTTACTTTCAGACCATGTTGCCTTTCTTTATGAATTTCAGTTCCCCACTGACATTAGGAGACCGCACTTTTGGCTTCTGGTCTCCATCATTAACTGGCCAGAATCACCCAACAAAAGGCCTGAAATGTGTTTAATATTCTGCTCACAAAACTCGAGAAGGGGATTCTGTATCACATTTCATGGCAATTCTTAAGATTCCTGGGATTCCGCTGGGAGGAAATGCCTCTGTTGGTTTGCATTTCCCCTGAGGATTGACCTTATGTCCATAGCAGGGTATATCCATGACCACTTTTCTAGTATATTTATTAATACCATCATGGAGCTGTATGTATCAGGAAAAATCTAATTTTACACCTTAACTTCCATTACTGGTAAAATATGTCTATAAAATGATATGGCACTTTATTTCACTATTATTAAAACCAGACTAATGCAACAGTGCTGGATTATTACATTGCATATTGTTTAAATGTTTTGCAAAACAACAGACTTTTTCAGAGTAACTGAAATCAAATGAATAGTTTAAACTACTTAAGCTCAGTTAAATCCACAAGAGACTGCTCTTACAAGTTAAAGCTAATTCCAGAAATGGTTTGTTTCAAGATTTAGCTAATAGATCCCCAGTTTCTTTTTATCACATCTACTCCAGCATTAAGAACAGAACATGTACACTAGCAAAGCTTATAAAAAACATTCCTTTTCAGGCTTGCTCAGAACAGCTAGCAATCAAAGTAAATTAACAATAAATGAGAAACTGTTCCTAGATCAGATCATTCTGTTCAACTTCTTCTGCACTCTGGGAAATAAGCACACACACAATTAAGTACTTCATAACCATGTCTTATTCTATTGTTTTCCATACCCCGTGATGTTTGTGAAATTGTCTGCTACCAAGCGCCTGAGGGTAAAAGTTTGGAGAGGAAATTATATGGATATCAGGGCTGGAGGAGTTATGGAGGTGGGAATGTGGAAATTAAAACTCAAACGGATTGGGCTGATGTTATTGAATGGTGGAGTGGGTTTGAGGGGGCTGAATGGCTTATTCCTGATCCTTTTTAATATGGTTCTCTGTTTTTATATAATTAAGTGTGGCGTCTCACTCATTCTCTCATGTACACAAAGCAAGCATGGCTGATCTTTTACTATTTCCAAGTCTTTTACAAAATGTTCATACATTATGTTAATTGCACATTTGGAGAGTTGTGCAGTCACAGTGGCCTCTGACTGTGCTGTAACAAATTTGTGATTCTGTGATTCAGTAAGCGGAGAGTAAAGAAGGGGCTTGGCCTGGAATATACCATTATCCTGAATATTCTCAGCAATGCCAGATACCATGGCCTCTGTCACAGTCAGTTCAATGATGGTAAGATATGTCGACCAATTGAGTCAGGAGATGTATGTGTCCTTATTCTCTCCAGATCAGCTCTGATCCTTTCTATGGTGCGCTGCTTTGATCTGTTGGATAGAGCTGTAAAGCTCAATGTTTGTGCTATTCTGTTTAGGTAATATATCTTTGATAGCTGGAGGGATATGGAACCAGTGAGAGGTGTGAGAGAGGCTGGCAACATTGGAAGGTGTGTGAGGGTGAGGTGGAGCACCTGGAAGATTGGCATAAATCCTAAAATCCCAGAGTAATCTGTTGACGAATGGTGAGAGAATGATGCATTGAGTGGCAAGAAAAGTTTGTAGTGCAATTGTTCGGAGATGTCACAGGACGTGTCATTCAGTAGTGCTAATCACCTGCATGAGGCCATTTTACATTTGGTGGCATTGCTGCCAGGTCTTTCTCTCCAGATTCTGGGAGTTAACTTCCCTGACCACCTGCTTACTTATGTCTAAGGCTCATCCTTACGGGTCGTCATATCTTGGAAACCACAGGTTCTCTCCTCCTGCCCACTAATATCTCCAGTGTCATACCTCTTATCTTGGGGCCCTGTCTCTACCCTGTTTTGCAGTTTTCATCATTTTAAATTGCAGCAGTTTTCTTCCTTGCAATTTAAGAGGGTCAGCTGGCCTTTCTGGACAGCTAGCCAATGTTACTCAGCTCTCCTCTTGACCTCAGAGATAATGACGATGGAAGCAATGTAAGATTCACTCAGACAGATCCTACTACTATGACTGTAAGGTGGGTGAGTTTGTATGTTACCCACTTTGGTATGGACTAGCCTAGGCAAGTCACAAATTATGACCCCTGCATCCAAATTGACAAGGTAAATCAACTTTTACTTCTATGTCTTCGAGCAAGCCATTGGTCTCTCTACATTTCCCATATTTCCATTATTTCTGATCAATGTCCATCTCCCAATTTGTTTTTTTTTTGATGAAGAGCACAACATAAAAATGAGCTGAACTGCAGATTCAATGCTTGCACCAACAGTCATCAATCATTGGCTGTACTAACTCATGGAGCCAATGGGGAAATGGCACATCTTGAATAAATCTGTGGGGGAACAGATTGTTAGATAGGGGAAACAAAAATAACAAACTTTAGCATTAGGCAGACTTAAAGATGAATGGATTAATCATCACACTACAATTATTTGTAGCTTAGTGCTAGGAGGTTCACATAATATATGTGACAGTCCCATGGGGAATAGCAATATTTCCACACACCCCCTGCTGATGCATTGACCTGCAGGAGGAACCCTGTACTTATCGAGAGGAAACCACTCAAAAGTAATTAAAAGAAATGCACCCATTATTTAATTATTTGATTAATTGATTTTAAAAATATCTGGCCTGAATTTGACAATTAGGTATGTCTTTATATACATTTGGAGGATAAGGTACTGTGTTTTGTCAATTGATTGGTTATAGGTCTCTGTTTGCTCTGCTCAATAAAGAATCTAAGAAATGCTTAAGAGGTGCCTGGCTAGAGTTAAGGATGGAATGTCATAGACCCCTGGTGCGTTCAATGCAGAAGAGCACTAAAATAGAGCAAATGGTGAGCCCACAGGCTCTCCACCCAGCCATGGCTTCTCCCCTCCAACACAGAGGGCAGGCAAGGTTCCTGCCCACCCACCCACTTTTAGGCAAATTGTGGCCCATAACAGGCAGACTAATGAGCACTTAAAGATTGAATCTGCCCACCTCGCTAAAATGCAGTGGGTAATAGAAGTAAATGTTTAGCCCACATTTTCAACTTCTCTGGTGGAACACTGGAAAGAATGGACTTACCTCCTTTGGTGGGGAGGTGGTGATATTTATGGATCAAGGCCTCAGCTCAAGATATTACCTCTACTAAGTACCTCCCACTATGACTTCCAAAACCTGAGCTGCTTCCCAAACACCCATGGGTCCACAATCCTGTCCAATAACATAGTCATTGCCTTTGAGTCCAGTGGCCATAACCTTCTTCATAGGATTGGGTGAAGTTCCAGCAATGACCACTACTGAGTCCTACTGCTGCTGTGATGACTCAGGCCAGCAGCCCTTGTGACACAAGGGGAGCCTGCAGTCCCTGAGGTGTCAAAAGTGCCACATTCACCTCATTAAGGCCATTTACACTCACTCCTCCCACTTCCCCAGCCCGACTGCTGGGCAGTCCTTTTGAAGGTCAGACTGTTCATGACTGAATTTTCTACCATACAACACTATAAAACCCGCAGATCACAATCAGTAAGGATAGGCGACAATACCCCCTCTACAGTAAACCTCAACACCGGTGCCCCGCATGGCTGCGTACTCAGCCCCATTTACTATACTCCTTAAAAACTCATGACCATATGGCCAAATTCAGCTCTAAACCCATTTACAAATTTGCTGATGACACCACCATAGTGGGTCGGGTCTCAAACAACAACGAGACAGAGTACAATAAGAAGATAGACCACTTGGTGGCATGGTGTAAAGACAACATCTCTCCCTCAGTGGCAGCAAAATGAAGGAACTGGCCATCGACTTCAGGAAGCCGAGTAGAGGACATGCCCCTGTCTGTTTCAACGGTGCTGAGGTGGAGATGGTCAAAAAAATCAAGTTCCTGGTGGTAAATATCACCAACAATGTGGCCTGATCTAACCATGTCAAAGCTAGAGTTCCATCCATGTCAAAGCTAGAGATCCATCCATGTCAAAGCTAGAGGTCCATCCATGTCAAAGCTAGAGATCCATCCATGTCAAAGCTAGAGATCCCTCCATGTCAAACCTACAGTCAAGGAAGCCTCTACTTTCTCAGGAGGCTAAGGGAATTGGGCATGTCCACAATGACTCTTACCAATTGTTATAGTTGCACCATGGAAAGCATCCTATCTGGATACATCACAGCTTGGTATGGAAACTGCTCTGCCCAAGACTGCAAAGAAATACAGAGGGGTGTGAATGTGCCCTAGTCCATCACAAAAACCAAACTTTCTTCCATTGGTTCTATCTATACATCCTGCTGCCTCAGGAAAGCAGCCAACTTAATCCAAGACCCCTCCGATCATGGTTATACTCTCTCCTACCTCTTCCATTGGGCAGAAGATACAAATGTTTGAAAACATGTACCGACTGATTTAAGAACAGCTTCTTCTCCGCTGTTATCAGACTTATAAACAGACCTTTCATGTACTAGAGTTAATCTTCTCTGTTGCTGTAACACCAGACACTGCATTCTGTTCTATTACCTTGATGTGATTATGTATGGTATGATTTATCTGGAAAGGATGCAAAACAATACTTTTCACAGTATCTTGATACAAGTGACAATAATAAATCAGAATCAAATTTGGCCCATATTCTCTGATTTTGCCTTCAGAAGGCCAAGTATTTTGCCCATATTTGTCACCAAAGTAATTCTGATAAGCATGAGCACTGACTGAGTAGAAAATATTTTCTATAGGCTGAGATACGAATACATGAATGAATGAATGATTTTATTATCATGTGTATTTTACGGTGAGAAATACAATAAAGTACAGTGGAAAGCTTTCATACATCACCACAATACATCACCATTTTGATAGCTTAAGGAAAAAAGAAATATGAAAAGGTATAGCTTAAAGATAAGTCCATCTGTTTTACAGTTCTGAGTCTCTCAGAACCTAATGTGGAAGTGAGACAGAATGTGTCAGTCTGGCAACAAATAACTCAATTGTTCCATTACTGCATTATATACAGCAATCCACAATACTAAGACACCACAGGTATTGACATTTGTTGAAAACCAACCATTTTGTCTCATCTTGTGACTTTCATACTCTATAACCTGGCAATACAAGGTCAGAGAGAGGCTGTGATTTTCCCATTTGAGAAAGGAGATCAAAGAGTTAATTAATTCAATTCCGTGTGGAAGGGAGGCTATAACAAAATCTTCATCTTGAACAATCGTAGTGTCAACACCATCTCTCATGGATAAATGCATAATATGCTCCCACCCTGAACTCTCCTCGGTATGTTTTTGATGGGGAGACATGTAAAATATGTGGGGTGGGTAGTCCACCCCCATGGTTTGAGGCGAGAGTATATAGCCCATGAGACCGTCCACAGTTGGGCTTACTGAGGTGGACAACTAAAGTTGGAGAAAATGTGGGAAGAAATGAGGCTACTAATTTCAAATTGCTCTTCTTTCTGCCCCGCTTCCCCAATATCTCCCAGCCCAAAATGTTTATTTTGCTGCAGCAGGTAGAATTTTTTTTTACGAAAGTATGTTTGACATTGGTTACATTTCCGTCAGGAATGCATGAGCACAAACAATTCAGCACAGTTACTACTGCCACCTTTCCCATTGCAGCCCAACAAGATAGTGACAACAGAGGCAGAGGTGAAAGTTCACTCGGTTACCTCCCTCTTCCTGACCTTTCAATGTGGTAGGCCGAATGGAGAAGGTAGCAGCAATTGTGATGAGGGTAGGGAGCAGAACTGGAAAGTTTAATAAAGCAAAAAATACTGAAAAAACTGGAAATCTGAAAAAAAATAGAATATTCTGGAGAAACTCAGCAGGTCTGCAACATCTGCGGAGAGACAGAAACAGAGTCAATGTTTTGAATCCAATGATTCAGAACTCCAAAGCATGGTGTCAAACTCTGAGGTATATGGCAATGTCTCATTTACTTACCAAAGCAATCCCCTACCCAATTCTGAATAAGATCACATGAGAATTCTCCCTAACGTCTGGACACAGTGAACTCTGGATGCATTCCACTCATTTGAAACAGAGCTGATCACATTAGCAAATACAGAGCTGCCCTTTAGTGACTGCTACATCCTGTTTTCTGGGTGAATTACACGGACAGGAATTTAGCTGATATAACCAGATACAAACATAAAACTGCATTGGTTCTTAATATTAGAAGTAGTTGATATGGTATGTCATCAATATCAGCATAGCTGCATTCTCAACCTTACAACTGCTTTTAACAGTTAATAGCATGTGCCATGTTGCTGGCTCAGACCAATATTTATTGGCCAGATGGTTGCCTTCTTAAGTTCCTGCAATCCATTTGTTATGGGATTGGTCTCCAATGCTGTTAGGAGGGGAGTTCCAGGATTTTGAGTCTGAAGGAATGGTGATAAATTCCTAAGACAGGATGGTGAGTGGCTTGGAGAGAGAGGAACTTTCAGATGGTGGTGTTAGCATTTATCTGCTGCCCATATTCTTCATATTGCTGTGGGTCTGCAGTCACTGTAAGTCAGACTAAATAAAGATGTCACATTTCTTTCACTAATCATTAGTGAACCAGATGGGTTTTTACATTATTTGATAATGTTTACAAGATCATCATTAGACTTAATTCCAGATGTTTTTGGATTCAAATCCCATCATAGTTGCCCAGTACCAGGATCTCTAGAATACTGGTTCAGTGACAACAGCACTGGGCCATGTCCTCCCTCTGAATGTGACTCTGGAATGTCTTATCAAGTTAGAATCATCTTCTTACGCTCTCACTTTCTTTGATACAATATTTAGAGATGGTTGAAAAGTGTTACTTTTGTTTTAAATAGGCTTTGCTACAGAAAAGGTAAATTGCAATTCTAATCTAATATAAACATATACTTCATTATCCCATAAAACACAGCTAAGAATCTCAAACAGAAGACTTTTCTTTCTCTATATTCAAAAGAAGTGACACAAAATATGCTGCATTATACTTCGCTTATGTGCAATTAACATTTACAGTTATCAGTAATCCAATAACACTGACCCACCACTTGCAAGATCTCAGGCTCCCACAAAGCCACAGTGAACTGTTTTACATTAGGGATTTAAGGATACTTTTTAAAAAATTAGCTTTGTTAAGTTCATGTTATGGAGAAGAAATTTCTCTTGTCTTCCTACAATATATGGATTGTCCTATTTCCACCAAGTAACACCAGGATAATTCTTGTTTCTTCAAATCACAATGTTATCGCTAAACACAGTGATGTTACTGGATAAGCTATCTTTTGTTTCTCGATTTCAATTTGTTTAATGGCAGTGATGTGGTAGTTCAGTTCAAAATGGAAGGAGAGAACATGGCTTCAGGTGTCCCAAAACACTTCAATACTCCCACCATACAAGTGTCTGAGGGGGTTAATATTTGAATAAATGTAATAAGCACTATCTTGTGATATTGTCATGACAATTTGGGGAGAGTAAAGAAGGTGTTTGCTAGAAATGACCTGGAGTTAATGTATTCCTACCTATCTCTGCAATAATGTAGGCTATATTCACATAATCTATAGTTTGTTATTTTAATGTAACAAATATTGATTACTCAACAAGACTTTCCAAGTTAGACTAGAAAGACAGCTATCGTCTTCCATGCTCGAAAGACACACACACGCATAACAGTTTGAACCACTTCAGTGAACCTTATTAGGTGGCTGAAGTGCAATTTATGCATCAATCTTCAATGTCCCTCATTCTGAACTGCCCTGCCATCACCAACCTGGGACATCTTAGTGCCAGGGTAGCCCAACTTCATTATTGATTACATTGAGGGTCTGGTCGTCTGCTTCTTACCACTAGAAGGAAGGATATGAGAGAGTGTTTCATTAGATAAGTAGAACGAAAGGATGAAATTAAACCAAATCGAACCTGAAGCAATTGCTATGGTTGGGTTACAGGAAAGATGAAGACTGAGAATGTGGTAAAATTCACAAAACATAGATTCAAGCCCAGTCACAAGCACTTTACAGGATAGAAGTCATATATGCTACCTCCCTCTTGACTGCCTTTTCTCATTTGAACCTGGCAATCCTTCTGTGTTCAATGAGGACTTACCTAGTTGTTGGATTTTGTCTTTATGTTCTCTGAGCAATGCCATAGGAGATCCATTAATGCCTGTTCCTGATAAAAACTTGTGTAGTTTACAACATAATAAAGTGTGAAGCTGGATGAACACAGCAGGCCAAGCAGCATCTCAGCAGCACAAAAGCTGACGTTTCGGGCCTAGACCCTTCATCAGACGTGCTCCTGAGATGCTGCTTGGCCTGCTGTGCTCATCCAGCTTCACACTTTATTATCTGGGATTCTCCAGCATCTGCAGTTCCCATTATCTCTAGTTTACAACATTCCTTCTCTAAATACGTTGAAATGTTCTGTCTCATGTTTGGCCAATAGGAAAACCCATTATACTGTCAATGTTAATCCATGTCCACTATAGTTCAATGACAGTCCTTTACAAAAACTCCATCTTAATTTGAAACTCAGCATGATTCCTCATCATAGAGATACCGAGTCGCTTTTGCAGAAATAACTCCTCCTCTTTACTGAATGATAAATCATACCCACCTATTAAGTTCATGCGTCATATACTCAATGTCTCTGATGACAGGACAGTTCCAAATGAGGAAAGTTGAAGGTTAATGCATAGAATTCCATTTCAACCATCTAATAAAGCTCACTGGAGTAGTATGAGCTGTTATGTGTGTGTGTGCCCTTCAAGCATGGGAGACGATAGCTGTCTTTCTAGTCTAACCAGAAAAATCTTGTTGAGTAAACAATAGAAAGTTTATTGCATCACAGTAACGAAATATAGATTACTTGAATACAATCTACATTATTACAGAGACAGGTGGAAACAAACGAGCTGGTTCAAGTTGTAGATCCATTCCTTGAAATACATTTGCCATGCTTAATGCATTTCCCATCAGCTCAAACAGTTGCCAAAGTCTTTCCCTGCCTGACAATAATTAGCGTTTCCCTTCCCCCACTCCGTGCTACCTTTGGTATCCTTTTTTTTGTTTTTACGCTCTCCTGGCCCATCAGCTTGCAACTACTCATCTGTTGCCCTTAACAGTATCCACTAAACCATCCATTCCTGAAGACACTTTGACCCTCAGGTCAAGAGCTAGCATTTACTTCCACCAAGTATAATTAATAGAACTATTTAAACTTTGACCACCCGCATGACCTTGCCATCTCACATGACCTCGGTATCCTCATCCTATCAATCATAGATAATGTCATCCCTGATCAATTCCTTGTATTGTTCTCCACCCTTGTCCCTCCTCCCCCTCCAAGTCCAACTTCCTCTGTATCAAACCCTGAAAAAAGTTCTCTCTCGACTCATTTACAAATGCATTCTCAAAATCCTAATTCAAGCACCCTCACTTCCACCAGTGACACCCCACCACCCCTTAAAACCATTTCCCTTTCTGATACAAGGGTGAAGACTTAAGGGTTATGCCAGACATTTACTATCGGATCTGGCAGTTAAACGCAAAACATGATTGGGGCTTGTGCCCACCTATTTAAACTGTTCATGATTCCAGGATTATTCTGGAATGCAAAGATAACTGAAAACTTCCAGTCTGTACTGTAAACAGTAATGTGCACTCTCTCCTATCCTCCAACTTTACTTCCAAACAAGTACAAAGAACTCACAGATTTCTGTCACAGAAATCCCAGATGTCCAGTACCCTTTGCTGTAATATTATCAGCTCAAAATTTTGGCAACCTGCCAAATTAAACAGTTTACAAATCTGAATGTGCAAAGGCTTAGCTTATCTAACAATATATTCTGCTACAATGCCACAGCAAAATCTGGCCCAGTTATTTTTCTTGAGAAAATAATGCCAGAAGTAGAATATACTGTATTTACTCAGCAATCACAACAGTAACAGTGCTATTTTTGCCTTGTCTGTCTGCCATGGGAAATCATGCATAATTATAGTATATTTTCAATTATTTTCTGAAATATTTTACTTATGTCTAGAGTGTTGATGTTCTCAAGTTGATTTCAAAAGTAAACATGGAAATATTAATTTACTCTTCGATCAAAAAGATCTGTGGTTTATGGTTGTTGCAGAATTATTTCACCAGGTAGTACACAGCTATCATAAAGATATTTGTACTGTTCCAGTTACACCATTGAATTTTTGGTTGATGTGCTGATATTCGTTGCAGAACTTGTACACATGTTCTGTCTTCAACTTCCAAAATATTAGTACCCAGGCTGCATCTCTCTCCTAAGTAACTAAATTAACTGAGGAAATAAAACATCCACTCCCTCTCCAAGCAATGCTCAGTAGTAGCAGTGTGTACTGTCTACAAGATACACTGCCGATATTTTCAAGGCTTTTTTACATTTCTTTATAAAGCACCTTCCAAACACATAACTACTGCCATCTGGATGGTCAAAGTCTGCAGATATGTGGGAATGCCACCACCTACAAGTTCCCCTCCAAGCCACTCACAATCTTGACTTGGAAATATATCATCATTCCTCCAATATTATTGGGTTTTAATCCTGGAATTCCCTCCCTGATTTCATTGTGGGTATACCTATCCCAAATAGACTGCAGCAATACAAGTAGGCAGCTCACTACCACTTTCTCAAGGGTGACCAGGAATGGACAATAAATGCTGGCCCAACCAATATTGCCCACACCTATGAGTGAATGAAAAAAAGTTTTGCACACCTCTTTTTTCCATTCTGTGTTTGGTGTGTCTCCATTAAAATCTATCTGCTTGCATCTTCACTTTGTTGAATGCATCATATTGATTAAAAGGAAGTAAGTGGATCTGAGTTAGATGTATTTTGTATGTTCAAGATGTCGAAGGATAGTTCAGGGCTGTCCACAGTATACATATATGGTCTACAGATAAAGTTTACATATGCTCCATAATATTTAACACTTGACTATTTTCAGAAGGGAGTCTCTGGCATTGGAACAGTTGTGAGCAATATTGGTGAAGTTTGAGATGTTGGCGGATGAATTGTTATCTGGACACCATTGTATGACACGAGACCCAGCTGAGACAGTCAATTACGGATTTGTCCTTTTATTTCCTACCTGCTATGAATGTGACTTTAATTTTGGCATGTGATTTTGCTTTTATTCAAAAATGGGTGATGATTTCGGATTGGTTACAGTAAATGGTTGGAACTTGCCTCACAACTCTCGAGTTCATCATGCCTTAATGACTAACGCTGAGTGGTTCTGACCTCAATTGTCATCAAGTGCTTCGAGATGCTGATCATAGCTCACATCAGCTCCAGTCTCCCAGCTAGCCTTGATTCCCTACAATTTGCCTACTGATGTAACAGGTCCACAGAGGATACCATATCCCTAGCCCTGCACACATCCCTGGAACATCTGGACAACAAAGACACCTACGTCAGACTCCTTCTCATTGACTGCAGCTCCGCCTTCAATACCATTATCTCCTCCAGGCTGGTCTCAAAACTCTGTGACCTTGGTCTCGGTTCCACCCTCTGCAACTGGATCCTCAGCTTCTTGAGTCAGAGACTGCAATCAGTGAGGATAGACAACTGCACCTCCTCCACAATAACGCTCATCACTGGATCCTCCCAAGGATGTGTCCTCAGCACTGTATTGTACTCCCTGTATGCCCATGGCTGTGTTGCCAAATTCCAAGTGAATGCCATCTACAAGTTCACTGACAACGCTACCATAGTGGGAGGAATATATGACAACAACGAGTCAACATTCAGAAGGGAAATAGAGAGTTTGGTGACATGGCACAATGAAAACCACATCTCTCTCAATGCCAGAAAAACTACAGAACTGATTATTGACTTCAGAAAGAAAGGAGGAGAACACGCCCCCATCTACACCAATGAAGCTGAGGTTAAGAGGATGGAGAGCACCGAGTCACTCAGAGTAACGATAACTGACAATCTGCCCTGGACTTTCCAAATAGATGCAATGTTAAGAAGGCTCAACAAAGCCTCTTCTTCCTCAGGCAGCTCAGGCAATTTGGCATGCCCATAAAGACCCTCACTAACTTTAAAGCTGCCACCATTGAAAGCCTACTGTCTGGGTGCATAATAGCCTGGTATGGCAATTGCTCTGCCAAGGAACATAAGATACACAGAAGGTGGAGTGACAGCCCAGACCATCTGGAATCTAACCTTCCATCCATGGACTCTATTAGCATGGCTCGCAGCCAAGGAAAGGTGGCCAACATCAACAAATTCCCATCGCACCCTGGTAATCACCTCCTACAACCTCTTCCATCAGGCAGAGGATACAGAAGCTTGAACACCCGCACAAGCAGGTTCAGGAACAGCTTCTTCCCAGCTGTTATTAGACTGCTGAATGGACTCTCCTGCCTCAAATAAAGCTGATCTTGTTAACGTTTATCTCGCCTAATGCATTCCCTGTGCATTGTAACTTGTATGCCTCTAAATCGTTTTGATCTGAGCATCCTTGCTTACTATGATCTGTCTGTACTGTTCACTAACAAAGCTTTTCACTGTTCTTCGGTGCATGCAACAATAAATCAAAGTTTCCAGCAGGAAATGCAGAGCACTGAAGCCAGTTCTGCTGAAATTAATTGTCTGCAATATTTCATCTCATCCAATTTGCAGCTACATTAGTTGAAATAGAAACAGTTCCTGAAACTTAAAGATTTACTTGTCATACCAGTACGATCCCCCATTCCTTCTTAAATAGCCCCTAGCTTATTTGAAGAAGGCTGTTCGCTGAAGCACGACAAGTTCGGTTTTTGACTATTCCACAGTTGTGGTTTGGTCAGCCCAGTTGCCTGGATGGCTGGTTTACAATGTAGTAATGTCAGTGGTGTGGGTCCAATGCTTGCACCAAATGAGGCTATTGTGAAGGTCCCACCTTCTCAGCCTTACACTCACCTGAGGGGCAGTGCCTGTCAGGTTAAACTCACTGATAGCTGTCTCTCTCCATTGTGAGCAAGGGACTGTGATGATCTGTACCAGTTCAGTGCTGTTCACTGATGCTGCTTAACCCAAGTCACCGAAAGTTAACGTCGAGCTTATATCAAGCAACCACGTGTTAAGTGTTTGGAACAGCGTCATTTTCTTCTCTGATTCAATTCTTTCTTCATCTGGCTTGGTTTCAGGAGGAGTGATTAAAAGAAAATGTATTTATTTAATCAACTGTGACCCTCCTGAGAATATTCAAGACCTATTCCGACAAGTAATCACTGATTCATTACCTCCAATCTGATTTATACTGTGTTAATTATTGCCAGATTTAAGCCCAGCACTGAGACATGTAGCAAGGCCTTTAGTAAGTGCCCCACATTTTGTGGAAAATTTCTATGACTATCTGACAAAACTATCACTTTCCTTGCTGATGATTATAAATCTTATCCAACAGATATTCCCAGATGTGACAATTTTTCTGAAATTATTATATGTTTCTTTTCCTTAATTGCAGAACCCTTGATGATGTAAATCATAGTACACACCTTTCTTGGAAAGAGAATAATTTCACGCATGCTCACCAGTTCTGAGTGCAGAATGACTCCTATCTGTAAGTATGCATGAACCCACCACAAACATTCGCAAATGCGAATCAGAAAGATTATCTAACCATGAGCACTGTTTCGATGTAATGAGCAAGAGCTCATTGTGTATATTTATACTAAGTTACTGGAGTAGTTGTTTGCCTGGTTTATTCCGAGCCAATTATCGTTATTTGGGTGATTTAAGAGAACCAAAAACTTGGACTGTAAACATGCATCACTAGAGAAATACAAATTTAATCCATTCTCCACTCTAAGTTCCGCAGTTCAGTGTGTTCTCATTGGGAGTGACTATGAATAATGCCCATACATTTGTATGTCAAACCTGGGGTGCAGATCTATGTAAAGTTGTGTTATTGAACTAAATGTCAGACAACTATCCAAGTATCCTGACTGCCTTGTAGCGACACATTTGGCAGGAGAGTGATCCTCGCCTTTCTGATTAAACATTAGAATGAATTAAAATGGTGCTTGTATAATTTAAACCGACAAAATTGTAGCAAAAGGCTCAGGCCCAAGCTTGATGGGTCGAAATTGGTTGAGAACAATGCATTTAGATTGATCAAAAAATATTGTACAAAAAATGGTTGCTTTAATAAAGTCCTAATTAAATACCTGGAAGTTTTTCAGAAAGACCTAGAGACTATCAAAAGAGCCAAGGCCACTTTGCATTTGACCAGGAAGCAATTCCAAGATCCTGCAAGGCCCATCCTGTACCATTTTCCTTATGGGCAAATGTAGAGGCAGAAATCAGAAGGCTGGAAAGCAAAGGAATCAAACTGATGCAGTTTGTGGAATGGGCAGTACCGTTCATACAAATTGTGATGCCTGATGGGTTGGTTCACCTTTGTAGGGATCACAATACGTGACTGCCTTTGGGGGTATCGTCATCCTATGCAATTTTCAGCAGTTTTTCAGGAAATTTGGCATGTCCACAAGGTCCCTCACCAACTTCTACAGATGCACCATTCCAGACAAATGCGAGGTGACGCATTTTTGGAGGATCAAATTTAGGTGTGAGCTATACTGTTAAAGGTAGAATCCTTACGATCATTAACATACAGATGGATCTGGGCGTGCAGGTCCACAGTTCCCTACAATTGGCAGCACAGGTGGCCAAAGTAATTAAGAAGCATATGGCGTGCTTGTCTTCATCATCTGTGGCGTGGGGTACCAGTGCTGGCAAAACATGTGGCAGCTTTATAAAACTCTTGCTAGGCTGCATTTGGAGTATTGTGTGCAGTTTTGGCCACCACATTACCAGTAGGATGTGGAAGCTTTGGACACAGTGCAGAGAAGGTTCACCAGGATATTGCCCAGTCTCAAGGGCATTAGCTATAAGGAAAGTTTAAAAAGAGTAGGATTGTTTTCACTTGAAAGACAGCATCTGAGAGGAGGCCTGATAGAGGTCTACAAAATTCTGAGAGGCATTGATAGGCTGAATAGTCAGAGGCTTTTTCCCAGAGTTGAAATTTCAATTATAAGGGGGTACAGGTTCAAGGTGAGAGGGCAAAAATTTAAGGGAGGTATGCAAGGAAAGTTATTCACACAGAGAGTGTAGGAGTCTGGAATGGACTCCCAGAGGTGTTGGTGGAAACAGGCATGTTGGCGATATTTAAGACATCTGGATGATTACACGAATAGGGAGGGAATAGAGGGATATGGACTGAATAAGGGCAGAAGGTTTGTATTTTAGTTTAGTCAGGGCATGGTGATCAGCATAGGCTTGGAGGACCAAAGGGCCTGTTTCTGCTCTGTGCTTTTCTTTTGTTCTTTTTTTCTATTGAAAGTATGCTGTCCGCATGCATAACAGCCTGGAATGGCAACTGCTCTGCCCAGGACCATAAGAAACTACAGAAGGTGGTGTGCATAGCCCAGACCATGAAGGAAGTCAACATTCCTTCCATGGACTCTATTCACATGGCCCTCTGCCGTAGAAAGGTGGCCAACATCATTAAAGACCCATCACACCCTGGTAATGATCTCCTACAGCCACTTCCATCAGGCAGAAGATATAGAAGCCTGAACACACGCACCAGCAGGTTCAGGAACATCTTCTTTCCAGCTGTTATTCGCTTCAAGTAATGTAACCTGCAATGTAACCTGTATGCCTCTAAGTCTTTTCAACGTGAACATGCTCTGCTTGCTATGATCTGCCTGTATCACTCGTAAACAAAGCTTTTCACTGTATTTCGGTACATGTCACAATAAATCAATTGATCAATCAATCAATAAGGGATGGAGAACATCTTACAAGGTTTTCCCCAGGTCGCCATTAAATTTAGATGTGCTAATAACGGGGAATATCAATGAGGAGCATTTGGAGAACTTGGACATTCTCATTAGACAGCATACACTTCAGAAGGGAAAATGTGTGCCCCAGCCACCCAACATGGACTATAGAGTAGAGAAGACTGAGTTACACGCATTGGATGGTAAAGTGAGGGTGATCAAATGTGCCCCAGCTCCCACGCCTGTACTGGAACGCCTTTCCTCAGATTGATGAATTATTATGGAAAGTTCATACATAACCTGGTGTCCATCCTGACACCTTTGCATCAACTCTTTAAAAAGGTTTAGCCTTGGAAATAGTCAAGAAGCCAAGCCATTTCTTTCAGAGAAGTGAAGGAACAATTATTATCCCCTAAGGAGTCGGCACACTATGATCCCAAGCAAGGTCTGGTATTGACATGTGATGTCTCCCTCTATAGCATCAGCATAGTGTTAGCTCAATGATGGCCCAATGGAGAGGAACGTCCAATAGCATATGCATCCAGGACTTTGGCTAATGCAGAATGTATACACGCGCAGAGAGAGAAAGAAGGGTTAGCGGTCATATTTGGAGTCAGGAAGTTAAACCAATACCTTTGTGGATGTCAATTTGTAATAACAACAGACCACAAACCCCTGATAACAAAGTGTGGAGCTGGATGAACACAGCAGGCCAAGCAGCATCTCAGGAGCACAAAAGCTGACGTTTCGGGCCTAGACCCTTCATCAGAGAGGGTCTAGGCCCGAAACGTCAGCTTTTGTGCTCCTGAGATGCTGCTTGGCCTGCTGTGTTCATCCAGCTCCACACTTTCTTATCTTGGATTCTCCAGCATCTGCAGTTCCCATTATCACAGACCACAAACCCCTGCTAGGTCTACTCAAAGAGGACAAGTCAGTGCTGCCCAAAGCTTCAGGCTGAATTCAAAGGTGGGCTCTAATTCTAAGTGTGTATAATAACAAGCTGGAACACCATCCAGGAGGCCAAATTGCAAATGTACATGCATTAAGCTGCCTCCCACTGGTAGATACATCCACCAGTGGTACAGTCACTGGAAGAGCATGAAGCGGTTTAAACTTTATGGACACATCTGCAGTCATGACTGACAATATTTGCTGGTGGTGATGGGGAAAACCAAAGGACAGACGCAACCAGAACTGTAACATTTTTGGGCCTGAAGTAACCAGATCACAGAGGATGGTATATTATTATGGGGGGCAAGAATGACTGTCCTGAGCAAAGATTGCCACCAAAAACTGGCTGAATCCACTGGGATCATCCAGGGATGTCCAAAATGAAGATGTTGGTGAGAAGCTATGTCTCGTTGCCTGGACTGGATGCAGATGTAGTTGCGTTGGTGATGCAGAGGCCAGAGTGCCAACAAGGACAAAAGCTACTGCCAGCAGCTCCCCCACATTCGTGGTAATGGCTGGGTAAACACTGGACTCAGTTACACGTCAACTATGCACGTCCTCTCACTGGCTTAATGTTCTTAGTCATTGAGGATGCTCACTCAAAGTGGCTGGTCATGCATAGAGTTAATTCATCAAACAGGGGGATGACAACAGAAAAAGTGCACATGTCTTTTACAATACACAGACTCCTGGAAGTGTTGGTCACAGATAAACAGGCCATCATTTACCAGCAGGGAATTTGAGTGCTTCCGAAAGGTGAATGGTGTCTGCTTGTAAGGACAGCTCCATACCATCCATCATCCAAAGGTCTGCCAGAAAGAGCAGTCCAAACTTTAAATACAGACTTACAGAAACAGTCTACAACTTCACCAGACACTGGCTACCCCAGGTTCCCATTTGATTGCAGGACAACGCCTCATGCAACTACAGGGATAACTCCAGCAGAGCTGCTACAGGGGACAAGATTCTCCACCAGGTTAAATCTGATCTTCCCAGGCCTGGAGGGGGTGCAGGAGTGGTGGGGGCGATGGGTGAAACTGCATCAGGAATGTCAATGCCAGACTCTAGCCTCCTCTAAACAGGTGAGACAGTTTACTTCCCGGGATGAGGTTTGGCATTGGAACAATGGGAATAGCTGTGTATGGGTAAGACACATGGTCAACACGAGATCAGGTCCAGTGAGGTGTAAAGTTCAGATGTTACATGGATGATAGTATAATGTAGGGTATGCAGGGTAGTTTGATCTTAGTAGGAAAATAGGTCGGCACATCATGGGCTGAAGGGCCTGTACTGTGCTGTACTGTTCTATGTTGTATGTTCTATGTAATTAGGTGCAATGGTCCCGGACAAGCACGTGGACCATAAGAAAGCTGCAATCTCACAAAAGAAGTGGGAGCAAAATGTGCCCAGCTCCTCGATAGCACTTCCAACTTCTCTGGAACCCGTGAGTTCTCCGTCTCTGTCAAGCGTTGAAGATACCTTGGAATCTGAGATGGACATGGTAGATGTCACCATCTCAACGCCTCTGCAGCCTGAAGAAGAGAATAAATTTCTTCCGTGTCACAGATTTCCTTCTCTTAAAAAATTAAGCTGGCTTTTTATTCCTGATTATTTTGGAATGTTTGAGTTCAAACTTCATCGCCTGGCTGGGAGGGTTTTGGAGCTGGTGGATTCCCAAACTCTTAGCCTGGGATTATTTAATCCATTGACATTACCAGCACAAAACTACCTCATTTTGTTCATTACTGCCTAATTATTGAATTATTAATGGTGGATATGATCTTACATCACAAATCAAACGGACACAAATGAAAATAGCTTACAATGTTTTATGTTAGCTGGGGGATCGCAAACATTGGATGTCAGCCTGAGTTTCCAAAGAGCATTTCAGGAGCAAAATCTCATTCGTAACTCCACTCTGGGGAGTGTATTTTTTCTGTTAATTACATTTATCTTCATAAGTAGCTGGTGTTTGCACTCAGTGGGGTAAATTGCAGATGCATTATAATTTGTGAGCAATAAGCGCTTTTACATCTTTGAATTCCATCTCCCGCAAATAACTGCACTCAAGTTCCCTTTCATTTCAAACATAAAAGTACTGACAATTTGCTGCTGGCAAAGTAGCTCAATTACAAATAGACAAAAACCCCATCTCTCATTGCAAAATGCCTTGATTTTGCTTGCCCTCTCCTAATGTTTAGAGTTGACCTCCAAGAAGCAACAAACCAAACTGCCATGGCCCAATAATTATTAATGAGGCAAAGAGTCTCGTTGGAAAAATACTGCTTGGGAATCAATTACTTGCTGGGTAAACATGTATGTTCAAATACGTGAACATTTTTATAAGCTGCTACCAAAACGTGTGGAGAAATTGTAGCAATAAATCAGAGAGGTGTTTACTAGAAAATGTTAGTTGTCATGCACAAGTCTTCCACAAAACAGGATTTGCTTTGCAGCTGAAGTGTAAATGGAAACTGGATGAAGAACAAAACATACATTTACACAAAGTTGACATGAAGCCATGTATTATAGAAGGAAGGCAGCCATTTCCATTTGTGGGGTCTCTACTATTGTCTGGAACTCTACAGTTCCCGGGGCTATGAAGCAGGCAGGCCTGTCAACAGCAAATACGTTTCAAGGTCTCAATTTGCAGCTGAGGATTTCAAATACATTCACACATTGAGTTTCACACAATTTCTGCAATGGTGTTTGGGTTTCATTGTTGCCATAAGATTCGGAATGAGTTGTTTTACATTACCAAACTATTTATTATAGTACCTTCAGATTTGAAACAGAAACTACAATGTCACGTCACAGGACAACTGTAAACAAAGCTTGCATAGTCAAAAATGATTAGATTTAGATGTAGAGTTTATTATCACATATACTCAAGTACAAAAGTGCAGGAGTACAGTGAAATGTTTTCAATGATTACTTTTAGAGGGTTAGTTGAGGAAGTGATAATGAGATGAATTAAAGGTAGACAGATAGCTAGCAAGATGAGTGACTGATAGTGGCGTGCTGTAGTGATGTTGTCGCTAATAGTCCAGAGGCCCAGGCTGATATGAATTCCCATGTGGTAATTGGTAGAATTTGAATTCAACAAAGATCTTGAATCAACAAAAAAACTAGTCTAATGGTGACCATGTCACTGTTGTCATAAAAACACATTTAATTTATCATTGTCCTGGAAGTCTGCCCTCCTTACCCACTCTAGCATCTATTTGACTTCAGGCCCACAATAATATGCTCGACTTTTAGCTGCTGTCTGGGCTAACGAGTGACACCCACATTCCACGAAAGAATCAAAATAGTATCATTTCTGAAGAAGGGTCCTGACCCGAAACATCAGCTTTCCTGCTCCTCTGATGCTCCTTGTCCTGCAGTGTTCCTCCAGCTCCACACCTTGTTATCTCTGACTCCAGCATCTGCAGTGATTGCTATCAGAATGGTTTATAACCCTACCGCAAAGCCTCTTCTCAGGAAGCCCAGCTCGAAGAAGTTGCCGTACTCCCACTAGAAAGACCTCATTTCTGAAGAGGGGTCCCAAACTGAAATGTCAACTTTCCTGTTCCTCTGATGCTGCCTGGCCTGCTGTGTTCCTCCAACTCCACCCTTCAACATCTTTAAAAAAGTGCCATATATATTCTTCACTTCAGAAGGCACTGTGAGTTGTGCCTCACTTGATAAAGCTATGAAACAAGTGTGTTTTCTCCTGTAGGCCTCTTGTAAAGGCAGCCTGAACCGTGATCTATTGTGTCCTTACCACCCACACACAAATGTATATCATATTTAACAAATGTACTTTCAGTCATTCACAGCTTGAGACATAATACTGTTTTATGTATATAATTAAGATAAGACCAAAGCAAATTATTTGACAGATAAAAGCCAACATTTGCAGGAACGCAAAAAGAAGCTTCCAGAAAGCCTGGGGGTGTTAGGACTTTGGGTGTCCAGTGGGAGGGAGATTGTTTACACTCCATGGCACACTTAAAGTCGCCAGGGTTGGAGGTTTTGATTTATAGAGAGAGGCTGCGATAGGCAAGGGCCAACTTTCCCTGAAGCATCGGAGGCTGAGGGGTGACCTTATAGAGGTTTATAAAATCATGAGGGGCATCGATAAGATGAATAGTCAAAGTCTTTTCCCCAGGATAGGGAAGTCCAAAACGAGAGGACATAGGTTTAGGGTGAGAGGTGAATTATTTAAAGGGACCCGAGGGGTAACATTTTCACACAGAGGGTGGTGTGTGTATGGAATGAGCTGCCAGAGGAAGTGGTGGACGCTGGTACAATTACAACTTTTAAATGCATTTAGATAGGCAGGTGAATAGGAAGGGTTTAGAGGGATATTGACCAAATACTGGCAAAAGGGACTGGATTTATTTTGGGTATCTGTTCGACTTGGATGAGTTGGACTGAAATGACTGTTTCCATGACATACATCTCTCTAACGCTATGATTCTATGTGTCATTTTCTATTCTAAGGCTGTTTGAGATATCTAGCACAAATAACAGACTGTTGTATAGAACATAGAACATATTACAGCATAGTACAGGCCCTTCGGCCCTCGATCTTGTGCCGACCTGTCATACCGATCTCAAGCCCATCTAACCTACACTATTCCATGTACGTCCATATGCTTATCCAATGACGACTTAAGTGTACCTAAAGTTGGCGAATCTACTACCGTTGCAGGCAAAGCGTTCCATTCCCTTACTACTCTCTGAGTAAAGAAACTACCTCTGACATCTGCCCTATATCTTTCACCCTTCAATTTAAAGCTATGCCCCCTCGTGCTCACCCTCACCACCCTAGGAAAAAGGCTCTCCCTATCCACCTTATCTAACCCTCTGATTATTTTATATGTTTCAATTAAGTCACCTCTCAACCTTCCTCTCTCTAATGAAAACAGCCTCAATTCCCTCAGCCTTTCCTCATAAGACCTTCCCTCCATACCAGGCAACATCCTAGTAAATCTCCTCAGCACCCTTTCCAAAGCTTCCACATCCTTCTTATAATGCGGTGACCAGAATTGTACACAATACTCCAAGCGCAGCCGCACCAGAGTTTTGTACAGCTTCACCATAACCTCTTGGTTCCGGAACAGAATCCCTCTATTAATAAAAGCTAAAACACTGTATGCCTTCTTAACAGCCCTGTCAACCTTGGTGGCAACTTTCAAGGAACTGTGTACATGGACACCGAGCTCTCTCTGCTCACCTACACTACCAAGAATCTTACCATTAGCCCAGTGCTTTGCCTTCCGGCTACTCCTACCAAAGTGCATCGCCTCACACTTGTCTGCATTAAACTCCATTTGCCACCTCTCAGCCCAGCTCTGCAGCTTATCTATGTCTCTCTGCAACCTACAGCATCCTTTGTCACTATCCACAACTCCACCAACTTTAGTGTCGAATGCAAATTTACTAACCCATCCTTCTACACCCTCATCCAGGTCATTTATAAAAATGACAAACAGCAGTGGACCCAACACTGACCCTTGTGGTACACCACTAGTAACTGGTCTCCAGGATGAACATTTCCCATCAACCACCAGCCTCTGTTTTCTTTCAGAAAGCCAATTTCCGATCCAAACTGCTATATCTCCCACAATTCCATTCCTCCACATTTTGTACAATAGCCTATTGTGGGGAACCTTATCAAACGCCTTGCTGAAATCCATATACACTACATCAACCGGTTTACTCTTATCTACCTGTTTGGTCACCTTCTCAAAGAACTCAATAAGGCTCGTGAGGCGTGACCTTCCCTTCACAAAACCCAGCTGACTATCCCTAATCAGTTTATTCTTTTCTAGATGATTATAAATCCTATCCCTTATAACCTTTTCCAACACTTTACCAACATCTGAGGTAAGGCTCACTGGTCTATAATTACCAGGGTTGTCTCTACTCCCCTTCTTGAACAGGGGAACCACATTTGCTATCCTCCAGTCATCTGGCACTATTCCTGTAGACAATGATGAGTTAAAGATCAGTGCCAGAGGCTCAGCAATCTCCTCCCTGGCTTCCCAGAGGATCCAAGAGTGAATACTGTCGAAAAATATTCATTTAGTGCTTCCCCTATCTCCTCTGACTCCACACACAACTTACCACTACTATCCTTGATTGGCCCTAATCTTACTTTCATCATTCTTTTATTCCTTAAATACCTATAGAAAGCCTTAGGGTTTACCCTGATCGTATCCACCAACAACTTCTCATGTTTCCTCCTGGCTCTTCTGAGCTCTCTCTTTAGGCCTTTCCTGGCTACCTCGTAGCCCTCAAGCGCCCTAACTGAGCCTTCACATCTCATCCTAACATAAGCCTTCTTCTTCCTCTTGAAGAGAGATTCCACCTCCTTCATAAACCACGGCTCCTGCGCTCTACAGCTTCCTCCCTGCCTGACAGTACATACTTATCTAGGACACACAGGAGCTTTTCTTTGAATAAGCTCCACATTTCTAATGTGCCCATCCCCTGCAGTTTCCTTCCTATGCTCCCTAAATCTTGCCTAATCTCATCGTAATTGCCTTTCCCCCAGCTATAACTCTTGCCCAGTGGTATACACCTATCCCTTTCCATCACTAAAGTAAACATAATAGAATTGTGATTGCTATCACCAAAGTGCTCACCTGCTTCCAAATCTAACACCTGGCCAGACTCATTACCCAGTTCCAAATCTAATGTGAAAACAAATCTATGCCTCAGCAAATAGCCGTTAAAATGTTATAGCCAAGCTTCTTGGAGCATTCCTTCACAGAAAGAGACTACTTTATTGCTATCCCCTTCTTCTTTGTATTTCTCTTATTATGTCTTTTTGTTCAGCCTGAATTTTCAGTGCTTCCCGTTCTATTTCACACAGAATCTGATCAGGGATGCAGCAAATGTTTTTCGTTCTTCTGCTGGCAATAGAGAAAAACAAGAGAACATGACGAACAGAGCCATCTCAAGATTCATTACCATCACTGACCCTTACAATGAACCTTTGTTTCCTCACAACCTCCATGGACAGAAAACAGGAGAAATTCCAGGAAACAGGCAAATTCTAAATGTGGAAATTTAGGATCCTAGGGCACAAGGTCGTAGGGTGTGATCTCTCACATGAGAGTGCTGCCAAAGTAGTGGTAAAGTTATTGACACCTGGAATCATTTATTTGTAAAATACTTTAGCAATTTCAAGCAAAGAATACCAAGAAGTTGCTTTCAAAGTAATGTCCCTTCACCGTTAGCTTTGCAAAACAGAACGCTCCTGTCTGCCATCAACATTGATGGACATTAAATGGTCTGAGGTTGCTGCATTTGCACATTTGTTTACAAACTTATCTTTCCAGAGACATAATTTCCCACTTTGTGTTGCGATAATTATCACTACCTCACTGATTCTGAAAATTAACATTATAAATGTGGAGTGCCATTTCTTTACACAATAACTGAGACATTAAACCTGTAACATGTTTACCTTTCACTTCAGTCCCCTCTCTGTCTTAATCCAACCTTTCATTTCTCGTTCTACTTTGATGTTGATCCTATGTCTTGAACTTACACTTGCTCCTCAGTGCTCCTCCTGTTAATTTTGTTGCCCTTCAATTTGATTGGTTAAGGAGAGATATATTTACATTCTCTCTTCACTCATACAAACATACGGACCTGCAATTTTAAAATGTAGATTTCGGGACTGGATTGGAGGTGAACTCAACTAAGCACTTACCAGGAGGCAGAAACTGACTCTCCAGTGCGATGTTCAAAGGAAGGTGACAGCCATGACTGGTCCTGCAGAATAGAGGAGCAGGACATCAGAGACAAGCAGCCTCATGGCGTAGACTATTGGCCAACCCGTTGATGAAAAGGGACCGCATCTGCCCTGTGAATCATCCTCTCTTTCCTAGCAATTTGGCTTCAGCGGAACCATCACTGAATGGCTCCCGACATTGCAACCAACAGCTGCCCAACTCATGAGTACCAAACTGTTTGGTTTTCCTGACTTGTGATTTGAAAATTACCTTGTGGCTCTCTCTAGCCAGGTACTGGGCTTTTCAATGATTTTATGAGCTCTCAGTAGAAGGCAAGTGTCCTGCCGGTTCCAGGACACCACACTCATTTTGAAAGTTGCAGTACCCTCTGGAGGCTTTGGAAGACTGACCAGGAGCATTCAGAAAACACCCATTCCCAGCTTTGCCACCATGAGCGATGGAAATCAAGAGCTCACATTTCTATAACGCCTGTCACAATGTCCCAAGCACTTTGCCACAAATGAAATGTAGTCACTGTTGCCGTTGCAAAGTATATCATGATCCAGTTCCCTCTTTAGATGGATAGGAACACATCAAATCATTAACGCCTTTAAAAGGAAGGGGAGGAATTCTGACACTGTGATCCGGTCTGTCCTGGGAGATCCCCAGCCCCACAGCAACGTGGTCATCCCTTAACTGCGCTGTTCAATGGCCAAGCAAGCCACTCAGCTCAAGGACAATTAGGGATTTACAACAAATGCTGGCTGTGTCAGTGATGCCATCCCACACTAGAATGAGTAATAAAAATAACTAATACAGTCCAGGACTACTAAGAGCAATGGTCTTCAAATAGAATCTAGGTCAGAATAACATCAAGTTTCTTCTGAGAGATCATAAACAGAGAAGCGCCTTTCAGACTCTCAGGAAATGAATTTTGTAAATAACCTATTAGTTGATTAAAGGCACGTCAGGTAGTGAGGTCAGTCTTGTTGAAATGTATCGATGGTTTGCTCGCCTTCAGTATTTTGCCAAGACTGATGTCCCACTCTTTTAGCACATCTCATTCCTCCCCCCTTGTGCCAGCTTGCCAGACGCTAGCTCATAACTCCTTTTGAACTCGATTTCCAAACTGATGCCAGGGACACAGCTGAGGTAACTGACCCGCAGCAGTTGTAAAGCATTGAAGCTTTACACATTGCTTCCTCATGCCTGTGGAATTCTCTTCCATATGGCATTGCTGCTGAGAACTCCATGTGGAAGCTCACATACACAGGGTTGCTCAGGAAAAATTGTTGGCAACCAGAGTACAATTTCACCAGGACCTGCTTTCTTCTCAACAAACAGTAGAGCCAAATTCAAGATACAGATGTCCTTTTTAGCTACCTCCCTGCTGTTGTGCCACCTAATAACCAATAAAACGTTGTTTTTACAGAAATACGCTCCCCTGCTTTCAACTGCAAGCTTTTCAAGTTTTACATTGATTTCCTGCTGACAGTTGCAAAACAAAGTTTTTCTTCCCAGATGTGTCTGGAAGCAGTTCTTCACAGAAATCACGTGTGAAACAACTCAATCCTTCTTTCATTGCCTCTTTGTTTTTTCCACATGGCCAACTGAAGCAAGAGAAGTGTCTTTTCACTTTCTTTTGCTTTTCCATTCTTCTCTCAGTTTGTTTCAATGTCAGGCAAGTACATCTGATGAGGATAAAAACATGCAGTCCCTTGTGGTGTTAACTCTTTGCATCAGAAGATGGGGGTGGGGGTGTAATGGAATATTTTTAAGGTGAAGGTGATTAGAGTAAGACAACATTAGTGTTTGGGGATAGCTGACAATGTGGAATGTGAAACACAAACAGATCAGGCATGATGTTATCGATGGGCAGGGCAGTCTTGGAGGCTGAATGGCCTACTTATGGTCCTAATTTATATGATAGCATTGCCGTTGTCAGGGTGGTGAATTGCCTTCTGACAATCACACCCAGTAAACCAGCATTTTTGAACAGTTTTTTTGTATAATCAAATTTAACAGCGTAATACTACAAAGGGTGACCATACCAAATGGCACACAGGCAGCTGGTGGCACAATGGTATTGTCACTGAGCTGGAAATCCAGAATGCCAGGGCAATGACCCAGGGCATGGTGGTAAATGGTGAAATTTGAACTGGGTGGAATAAAAGGTCTGAACTTAAACAGCTGCCCTAATGTTGGCCATGTCACCACCACTTCTTGCTAAAAACCTATCTAGTTCTTGAATACCCCTTAGGGAGGAAAACATAATCTGCCATCCTTATCGAATCTGGTCATTGTGTGATTCTGGGATCCACAGCAATGTAGTTGGCTTTTAACTGCTGCTAGACAATTAATGATGTGCAATAAATGCTCACTTAGCCAGTGATGCATATATCCTATGAACTAAGTAAAATTAACATTTTGATGCTGTAATGGTATATTTTAATGGATGCAAAATATCGTTTATGTTTTATTTTTCCTAATGATATTAATAAACTAAAGAAGAACTGAAGAATGTACCCTATATGGTAGCAATGTATGATGCCCTGCGGGTGGTCTGAGCACTGAGATTCAGCCACTGGAGCAGTAATAGTCTGAAAAATGCTGTGCTCTAGTTACAATTTCCTTATCACTTCTTTTTGAGCAGTCACTATTCCCTTTGCAGCCTCTTGTGGACAAACCATGTGAATGTACGATTCAATTGAAAATCTTATTCTACATGCTAATTTGGTGTCCTGTTAGTTGCTCATTGAACCTTTAAGGTAGCAATGAGTAGACAGTATGCAGTCAGACCAGTGGACCTAAAAGGAAGCATCAAAACCAGGGAAGAGCTTTCAGAATGTTATCGTGGTAAAAATCCGCCAGCCAGCTATTAGCCTGTCCACGTCCCTCTTCCCCTGCCCTTTGATTGCTACTCCTAGGCTGAAGGGGAAATCTTCTGTTTGGGTGCAAAGTGGAGCTGCTGGCATCCCCACTGTACTCACAGTCAACTGGCTTTATGGATAAAGAGCACACCTTGAGATTGCCAGTACATTCAGGGCCTATTATTAAAATCTATTCCATAGCTGCCACGCCCAGCTAAACCTCTAACATCAGCTTCACTTTGTTTTACAGTTCCTATACAGAGATGGAAAGTGGATGCTTTTCAAGAAGATTCAGATTACAACAAAACAAAAGATTCTCTCTGATGTCAATTTGGTGCTTTGATATTTATTGCCATTTGCCTTTTGATTTGAAGATCCCAATAGTGTCCATGTGTGGAACTAGTAAATTGTAGTGAGCACTGAACCTTGATCCTGATCCTGCTGTGGACCATCTCTCCAGTCCCAGAGTTTTCATTATTCAATGATGACCAAGACTTGGCTATGTGTTATTTTTCCCTCCAACTCTCAATTCTTCATACCAGATCCCCTCCATCCCCAGCAACTCAGAGACACCCCGGTCTGAAATTCCCATTTGTATTGAGAAGCTTTTATTGAGGTGCAAGGCAATAGGCTGATATATTCTGGGCAGACAAACAGCAGGAAGCGATGGACCTGTGAGCTTAAAATGTGTCAAATGGACAGGTTCTTGAGTCTATTATTAAGGAGGCCATAACAGAATACTGAGTAAATCATGACATGAGTGCACAGAGCCATCACAGCATTTTGAAAGCGAAATTATATTTAACTAATCCAGTGGAGTTTAAGGTGAGTAGGTTACTTAGAGGAGATCTGAAAAGATTTTTTCACCAAGAGGGTGGTAGAAATATGGAACGTGCTGCCTGAGAGAGTGGAAGAAGCAGTTAGTCTCAATATTTAAGCAGCATCTGGATAAGCACTTAAAATGCCAGGGCATCGTAGGCTGTGGGCTGAGTGTAGATAAGTGGGATTAGTACAGTTTGGTCTTTGTTGGTCAGCATAGACATAGTGGGCCAAAAGGCCTGTTTCTATGCTGTATAGCCCTATGACTCTATGATCCTTTCAGGCGGTGAGTTCCAGATTACCTTCACCCTGAGACAAAAACAAATCTCCTCAGCTCTCCCCTTTGCCTTCTATTTCTTGCTTTAAACTTACGTGCTCTGATATTGAAGCATCTACGGATGGAAAAAGTGGCTTCTTATCTACCCTGTCTATGTCCCTCTTAATTTTATATAACCTCCATCAGGTCCCCTCTCAAACTTCACTGCTTTAAGGAAAACAATCCAAGCCTATCCAATTTTCCCTTCTAGCTCAGGCCAGGCAGCATACTGGTATATCTCCTCTGCACTCTGTCAAATACAATCACTTCCTTCATTAATGTGGTGACCGGAACTGCATTTAGCACTCGAGCTGTTGTCTAAACATTGTTTTGTTCTGTTCCAGCATTATCTCCTTGTTCTTTTATTCCATGCCTTGTCTAATAAAGACAAATATCTCATTTTGTCATTAAATATGAACTTGTCACTTTGACAGGAAGACTAGAGAAGCAGAAAGCTATTTAAATGGAAAAGGATTGCAGATCGTGTTGGTACAGAGGTATTTTGGTGCCCTGGTACATGAATCACATAACCACATTCATTAGAATGGAAGTACAGCTTATGATTAGGGAGTAAATGGAATGAGCTTTATCACAATAGAATGGAAAATAAAATTAGCAGAATTTTAATTCAATTGGGCAGATTGTTAATGACACTACACTTGGAATATTGTCTACAGTTTTAATCTCCTTATTTAAGAAAACTTATAAGGCCAAACCTTAGATAATAAAATGTGAGGCTGGATGAACACAGCAGGCCTGCTGTGTTCATCCAGCCTCACATTTTATTATCTTGGAATTCTCCAGCATCTGCAGTTCCCATTATCTCTCAAGGCCAAACCTTAGACTTTTTGGCTAAGTTGAAATGGAATGGAGTTTTTTGGGTGGATTTTTGCCGTGAGGTCTCTAGTGCATTTTCTTACACTATCTTACCAAACCCAACTCATTAACAAGCCACCCAGCCCCTGTGGCATCCATCACATCCAATTCCAGATCCGTCTTACCGGGGGCCACTCCCACAACAACTTGCCTCTCACTGGAGATCCACCCAAAGACCAGCCACTCTGCTCCCATGCTCATTAAAAGACCACTGTGCACCCAGGTAAGCAGTGACAGTTTGAAGCTGCTCTGCCTGGTCAGGGACATTTCCAGAAGATGTTGGAGAAGGGGAAGATGGAACCTCTGACATCTGGCAGATTCTCTGACAGGGAACTGGAGGTTCTGGTCAAGGGGTTCATGGAGAGGAGAGAAGACCTCTCTCTGCAGGAATGGCAGTGAAGGCTTCATCACCAGACCCTGGCAGTTTGCTCTGAGATCACCCCTCAGGCCAGTACCATCTACATGGTGTGGGTGGAATGGCCAGCAATGCCATGAGAGGGTCGACAGCCTTCTCTGCTCCACTACACACTTCTCTCTGTCACCTCACACTCACCGTATCTCCATTACTGCACCTCCAAAACCTCGGGGTCTGCCTCTTTCACTGTTGTTTCCCTCACGCACTCTCACTTACCCCCTGCCTCCCACACCACTAAGCCCACAGGGTCACTGTGTTGCCTCGTCACTCCTTTGGGGCAACTCACCACATTCCGACCCCTTGTACCAACACTGACAGCCCTGCCACGGACTTTCATCTCACTCAATCCCTCCTTTTCTCACTTTACAGAAGATGACACCCCAACAGGGCAGCAAGAGGCAGTATGGCGGGAAAGGTTCCTTGCCCCATGTGAGGAGAGAATCCTGTCTCTCAGAGGAGAAGAATGGGGCTATTTCTACTGGGATGAATTGACTTCCATATCCTGCCAACTTTGTCAACACTGCCCTTCATTTCACTGCAACTCTCAAACTAACCCTGCCATCAGTCTCGGTCACAGCTCACCACTGCTAACCCCTGGCTGCTACACCTTCTTCCTCATTCTTCTGCCTTGCAGATATGGCCAGCATCCCCATCATCTCTGTAGTGAAACACTATGCTCCCCCAGAGGCCTCCCTCTCAACCTCTGGTAGTGGAAAGTACCGAGGCCTAAGAGGAAACATTGACAAAGCTGCCTCCTAACCCCCCCGCCCCTCTTGCAGAAGTGAAGATACTGACACCTCGGTGGGACCGTTTCACCAGGAAGTCTGAGACCACAGTTTGGTGAGCACGTCTCTGCAACAGCTCTACAGCCTAGGAAGGAACCCCTTCCTAGGATCCTGGAGGATTGCTGGAGCCCAGGCACCTGCTCGACCCCAGGCTGGAGAGGATCCCACGGTGTAAGCGATCTGGAACTTGGTCCACATGTACAGGGAGGAACAGGAGAGACAGACTGCTCTGTGAGAAGCAATGGCCCTCATTGCTCAGTGGCAGCAGGAATGCAGGGAGGTGTGTGGCTGTCCATCTGGCTCCATGGACAGGTTTATAGCTGCCATGGAGAGCGAGGTCTGCTAGGGAATATGTCCAGAGCTGTTCTCCATTGCTCCAGCCACTGGTGCTCAGCACCAAAGGCAAGGCAACAGGGGGATGAGCGACCTTGAGCTTATTCTATGTGCCCTCTTCCTCACAAGGAGACAGGGCACTGCCTTGAGTCACACAGGTCTGTCATTTAAGATGAAGATATGGGGAACTTTTACTTCACTCTAAAAGATGTAGAATTCACGGACACAAACAGTAGTGAAGGCTTGCTCTGTAAACTTATTCAAAGCTAAAAAAAATTAGATTTTTGATAGACAAGGGATTCAAGGTTAATAGAATAATAATAATTTGTTGTAGATAGTGACGAAGGATGCTGTAGGTTACAGAGAGACATAGATAAGCTGCAGAGCTGGGCTGAGAGGTGGCAAATGGAGTTTAATGCGGACAAGTGTGAGGTGATGCACTTTGGTAGGAGTAACCGGAAGGCAAAGTACAGGGCTAATGGTAAGATTCTTAGTAGTGTAGATGAGCAGAGAGATCTCGGTGTCCATGTACACAGATCCTTGAAAGTTGCCACCAAGGTTGACAGGGTTGTTAAGAAGGCATACAGTGTTTTAGCTTTTATTAATAGAGGGATCGCATTCCGGAACCAAGAGGTTATGCTGCAACTGTACAAAACTCTGGTGTGGCCGCACTTGGAGTATTGCGTACAGTTCTGGTCACTGCATTATAAGAAGGATGTGGAAGCTTTGGAAAGGGTGCAGAGGAGATTTACTAGGATGTTGCCTGGTATGGAGGGAAGGTCTTATGAGGAAAGGCTGAGGGACTTGAGGCTGTTTTTGTTAGAGAGAAGAAGGTTGAGAGGTGACTTAATTGAGACACATAAAATAATCAGAGGGTTAGATAGGGTGGATAGGGAGAGCCTATTTCCTAGGGTGGTGAGGGCGAGCACGAGAAGGCATAGCTTTAAATTGAAGGGTGAAAGATATAGGACAGATGTCAGAGGTAGTTTCTTTACTCAGAGAGTAGTAAGGGAATGGAACGCTTTGCCTGCAACGGTAGTAGATTCGCCAACTTTAGGTACATTTAAGTCATCATTGAACAAGCATATGGACGTACATGGAATATTGTAGGTTAGATGGGCTTGAGATCGGTATGACAGGTCGGCACAAGATCGAGGGCCGAAGGGCCTGTACTTTGCTGCAATGTTCTATGTTCTATGTTCTAGAATGTAGACAAGGAATTGGAGCTGAGACCACGGCTGATACAGGCATGATCTTATTGAATGATAGAACACTCTCAAAACAACACTGAGTCTCTGCCAGGTCTCCCCACCCCATGAACAACAAACCCCTCACTATATCACCTCCATCCATCGCTTCTGGCCTGGGACTCAGTAATGATAATAGGCTTTGGGATAATTGGGGTTCGAACAGCAAGCACTGCCATCTCATTGGCATTACTGTTCAGTAGAATTACTAGCCTTTGGTTGACCTGTAGCTCTTGATGCCCCCTGGCATCTTTTGGACTGGGATGGGGGTTGAAGGACCAACACTGGCCTGCCATATGTTTCACCGGCACATAATGCAGTGGGCTATCCTGGAACAAGGTAAGACGGGGCTCTTCCTGGCTAGTAATCTAACAGCGAGACTCTCAATACCTCCATGACTTTGTAACCAATGTAATAACATAAAGATGCATTTGAAGAATGAAACAAAAATAGCACATCAGAACGACTCTTCTCTTAGTTCAGCACATTGTTTAAAATTTCCAACACTGTAATTTAATGGTGTATAATTAAATAGAATATATTGGATCTTCTATTTCTGTTTGTTTGTCAAATGAACTAAAAAAAGACCGTTTCAAATCTTTAGTGGTAGAAACAACAAAATTGACAAAATGCCAGTTTCTATGGAGCCTGTAAAAGCTCCCAGTACAATTGTTGGACCATTTCCAGATAAATCCCCACGAATCTTAGACATTATTATATTCTTGCACTGGAAACATTCACCAATATTTTTATTAATAGACTGTCTTCCACAAGGTAACTACAGGAGACCAGGTGCTTTTAGTACTGTATTAATGGTTCTCCTGTTGCGTTGAAGACTGGAAGTTCCAGTTAGTAATGTTTTATAAGGAACGGGATAAGGCGTGGTTTTTGTGACGGGAAGTGAGAGGATTAATTCATTAATGAACAAATTTGTGACAATCTTTTACCCCTGGAGCTTAGCTGTATCCGTTCTTTTGAGAGTTCTTTAATTCTTTACTCTGCGTTTGGCACATTCACCCTGCAGTTCAACTGCATGTATTCAGAACACCCTCATTCAATTAAATCATTTATTTGGTCCTGCTATTGGATGTATTGAAGCAGATTCATTGAATTGATAGCTGAGTCTGTGTACAAAGAGATTTATTTATTTAATGAATGACTGCCAGCTTCCTCCTCCTCTAGCTATACTGCATTTTTAGATTTTTTTTTCAAAATTTAATTGGTTGCTCCCAGAGAGCAATAGAAATCTGTTTTAAACTCACACAAAGGAAGATGGCTATGATTGCTCGAGGGCACTGATCTTGCCCAGGGACATCTCTGCAGGGATTCTTCAGGATGGTGTCTTAGGCCCAACCATCTTTAGCTGCTTCGTCAATAATATTTTTGCTATCATGAGGTCAGAAATCTGAAAGTTCACTGATCATTGCGCAATTTTCAGCTCCATTTGTGACTCTTCAGGCACTGAAGCACTCTAGGTCCATAAGCAGCAAGGTTTGAGCTGATAAATGCCACGCAAGTGCCAGGAAATATCCTTCTCCAGCTAGAGAGAACCTAATCATCTCTCCTCTTGATATTCAATGGCATTACCATCGCCAAATCAAAATACTGTCAATGACCATTGACCAGAAACCCAACTAGGGATATAAATATTACAGTCACACATATAGATTGAGGGCTAGGAATTCTGTAACTCATCTCCTGGACTCCCCAAAGTCTGTCCACCATTTACAAGACACAAGGTAAAAGTGCGATGGAATACTTCCAGCTTGCATTTTATAAAATTCATTCATTGCCCATCCCAATTGCCCTTGAGCTGAGTGACTTGCTAATCCCTTCCAGAAAGTGGCAAAGCGTCAACCGCATTACTGTGGGTCTGGAGTCACATGTAGGTAAGGATGACCAACTTCTTTCCCTAAAAGGACATTAGCAAAACTGATGAGCTTTACGACAATCAACAAAGATTACGAAGTTACTGTTATTTTTTAAAAATTCCATCTCTTCATGGTGGGATTGAATCTTTGTCACCAGAACATCAGCGTGGGACTCTGATTTACCAGCGCAATGATGTTACCTCTAAGTCACCGCCTGGGTCAATGCAACAATATTGAAGAGGTTAGAAACCATCCAAAACAAAACAGCCCAATCGATTGACATGCCATCCAGTATCTAAAACATTCACTCTCTCAATACTCTGCTCACAATGGCAACAATGTGTACAATCCACAAGATTTACTGCTCACCAGAGCTAACAGCGTCTCCCAAGTCCTCAACCTCCGGTGCTTACAAGAATAGGGGCAACAGGCACATGGAAAACCACCACTTCCAATTTCTATCAAGCCATACTATCCCAACTTGCCATTCCTGATTCCCAGGATTTTGATCCGGTGACAGTGAAGGAATGGTGATATCTACACAGCCGACCATCTCCGCAAAAAGGTCAATCAAATATGTAAGGCCTGACCTCCCTCTGACAAAGCCATAACACTGATCACTTAGTATTGTATATCATAAACATTGAAATATTGCTTTTTTTATAATGTAATTGGAAAATTTTTATTGAAGTATCCAACCATTCATTAGCTGTTATTAGTGTTACATTATATTTCTGATCTCATGTGGAGACAGTGGCTGTTCAATTTTACAATGATTTCACCACACTTGCCATGGGCTCAGCTATGTGTCAACTTTGGCATTCATTGAGTGCTGTGTGAATGAATGAATGCCCTGTTAGCCGCAGCCAGGATGGTTTGTTTTGGCAAACATGTTGCCCATAGAGACTGTCGTCTTAGTATCACATGTTGATTGAGTTTCTTTCTGAAGCTGTTCCACACCAGCTTAAGCATATCTCACAGTCTCAGCCCAGTTGCTCAGTGCAACCATTTATTAAAAAAAACACACATGCTGTAGCTCTCAACTTTACACTTCAATCCTGGGACTGCCTGCTCTAGCTTCTATTTCTGCTGGTGGCACAGAGCATCATGTTAGAATTGACTGGTTTTCTTGTTTATGAGAATGGTTCAAATTAGTCTCCTTTTGCTATTTACTGCAAACCTCACAGTACTCACTGAAACAAATTTGCTGGAAACAGGGCCAAAACTATTTTGATATACTGAAAATTGGATCTTTGTTGCCTGGATTACATTAAAACCAAAAAAATAAATAAATCAAATAACATGCTCAAAGAATTATACTGTCTGGTCAAAAATAGGCCGTTGTCAGATCTATTTCTTTTATTTTTAGTTCTCTGTTGTGTGGCTTCTGGTAACTCCTTTACCATCATCTTTCTTTGTTCTGGATATCTTTTCCCAGTGATTTACTTCTCACAAGTACTGCAGATTGATCCATATGTGGCACATTTCCTGCTGTCTGTGAATTCATGTGGTAGTCCACAACTCTTACAGTGTTTTTATCTGGTGTTCATTCTTACTGCATCAACCCTGCTGCCTTTCCTTTGGCTTCATTGAAAGCCAGCTCTTTGTGTAGTCAGCATCTTCATCTTGCTCTTTCATGTGCTTTGACAGTGTCAAAAGCCTATGATACTGTAAGTTTGCCTTTTCCAATGAGAGCTTGTATTACATCATGACATGCACAGCCCAAGTGAACTGAACTACCAGCCTTTCAGCTGGGTGCAGTCCTCAAACTCATCCAGAAATTATCAATAAGCTCGCCTGAACCCTGCCTCAGGCTTTGAGATACATAGCGGTGGATTGATTTGACTGGCTGGAGATGTATGCTGAATTTCTCAAAAACATTTGCGTGTGTTTTTTGCTGACATCCCACTGATCAGCCAGCTATTAACTTAATCCAATTGTTCCCCTCATGCATACAAAATGATGAGGCTAATCTTTTCCTCTTCACTAGCTCCTTTGTAGAAAAGTATTGAATGCCAATCTACACTTAAGTTTAGACATTTCAAATGCCTCTACAAATTTGAATTAATTGTAGTTTGGAACTGTGTGATCATTACTGCACTGGTGACCATTTGGATTTTTGCATGATTCACTGCTTTCATCTTGCTGACTAATTCAGATTGATTTTTCTGAATCTGATTCAGCATTATACCCCTTTGAAAATATTTGGGCTTTACTCAGGGATACCTACTGTAACTTGATATGCTTAAATATTCCTAAAGGTGCAAAATAATTGTCTTTTCAAAGGTCTCAAATTCGGCAGCTTCACCAAACGTGTTTCTCAGATCACACCATATGCTGCGGACTGAAACATTGCTTATTCGGTACTCAAGCTGCAGTGCAGTAGCAAGTGGTTGCATTCGGTGTGATAATGTATGCTACAAGTCAGGAGTGCGATGGAATACTCTCCACTTGCTTGGATGAGTGCAGCTCCTAGGAAGCTTGACACCATCCAGGACAAAGAAACCAATCCTGAACAGGTTGATTTAAAAAAAAGGCTAAATAACAAAAAAAGACTTCTGCATGTTAGTTTCAAGTTGGAATGCTGCTTACCTTCTGATACATTACATCTGATACAATGAGCTACCGGCCCAACTGGGATCCTGGGGTAGATTCACAGCCATGAATTCCTATTCTTGGTGTTTGTCTAAGTTACGGATATCAAATGAGGAAGGGAACCCACACAAAGTCTTTGGCGGAAGCTAAGCTCAGCCCTGATAAACAAAATAAGTTTATGACATTTCTGAAGAACAGTCATATTGGACTCAAACTGTTAACTCTCTCTCTCTTCACAGATCCTGCCAAGCCTACCGAATTTATCCAGCACTTCCTGTTTGTATTCCAGGTTTTATTTTTATAGGTTTATTCTATGTTTCTTAATAGCTAGTTAGATTAGATCTAAGATGCATTATAGTTTCATGTGAGACATCAAGCTATACTTAAGATAAATACACATTACTGTTACTGAAACCTTCTGTACACAACAAGACAACACACAGTTTAGCTTCTCTCAGGAACAGTTTGTTTATGTCTTTTCAGGCACTAACTGCCACACACAATAATATCCACTAAGGATTGGAAATTGCACTTTGATGCATCTTTTTTCATGCATGGCACAGCCCAGGGGTCTGAAACTTGTGGCTCTGAACCCATGTGGAGTTAATTAAGGTGTGTTCTTGATAGATTGAAACTCCATTTTGATGTAAAGAAAACAAAATATATTTTTAAATTCTTTCTGAACATTAAATGATATTTTCTAACATGCAAAATTGACAACTTCTTTCTAAAAGACCTTCAAAATATTTCTGAAATTTTCTTCTGGCATATTTGTCATTGGCCCATATCTCCAGTCTCTAGAGGAGGAGGAAAATAAGTTGGGAGATAGAAATCAGGACACCGTGGAAGTCTTACCACATGGACAGACGTGGCTACTTTCAGGAAGTTTAAACTTCCAATGGGTTGATTCCCTGCTATTCGGGACCCCCAGGGAGATTGAAAGACGGAGGATGCTGTAAATCAGGGAAAAAAAACAGGAGTTGCTAGGAAAAGTTCAGCAGATCTGGCAGCATCTGTGGAGAAAAAAAAGTTAACATTTTGGATCCAGTTCGGAGGAAGGCACATGGAGACATTCAAAATAATCAGGCCGTGTCAACATGATTTTGTGAAAGAGAGGTTGTGTTTGATAAATCTGTTGGAGTTCTTCAAGGAGGTAACTCATGCCATGAATAAAGGGAAGCCAGTGGACATACTGTGCTTAGATTTCCAAAAGATACTCGATAGGGTGCCAGGTCAAAGGTTATGAAAAATGAAAGTTCCTGGCCTCGGGGGTGGCATATTGGCATGAATAAAAAGTTGCCTTATAGAAAGCAGAGACTAGGCATAAATAGATTTAGTTCAGGTTTGCAAAATGTGATGTACAGTGTGCTACAAGGATTGGTGCTGGTACCTTAATTCTTTACAACGTATACAAGTAATTTGCCTAAAAAAGGAACAGAAAGTACAGTAACTAAATTTGTTGATGACACAAAGATCAGTTGGAAAGTAAGATGTGAGAAGAACAGAAGAAAGAAGTTTTTAAAAAATAGATTAAGCGGGTAAATGTGTAAAATGTGGGAAAATGTGAAACTTGGAAAGAAAATGTTAAATATCATGCTATCTAAACAATGAGAGATTGCAGACTTCGAGATGCTGAGATATCTGTGCATCCTCATGTACAAATCACATAAGATTAATATGCAGGTACAGCAAGTAATTTGGAAAGCCAAGTGCTATCATTTATTGTGAGCAGAGCTGAATGCAAAAGTAGAGAGGTTATACTTCAGTTATACAGGAAACTGGTGAGATAACATCTGGAGTTTGGTCACTTTATTTGTGGAAAGAAGTAAATACATTAGAGGTATTTCAGAGAAAGTTTACAAGACTAACAGAAAATATTGATAAAACTGTGAGCTGACAACAACTGCAGAAAGAGAAACTGAGCCAACGTTTTGAGTTCAATATGCCTTATCTTCAGAACTCTGAAGAAGAATTTTATTGGACCTGAAACTTTAAAAATTTATTTCTCTCTCACTAGAAGCTGTCAGACTTGATGAATTCCTGTAGTATTTTCTGGCAATTGCTGGAAGCATTGAAAAATTGCATGGTTTTGGAGTCTCCAAAGTTCTTAGGAAATAAACTGGAGCTCCTGGATAAGGAAATGAAAACGACAAAAAGTTATCTCCAGGGTGTTAAGGATATCCTCCACACACATGTTCAGGCAACTATGGAAGAGGATAGCCATGGTGATCTACACCAGAAAGTCAAGATCAATCTTCAAGTCTCAAACTCACAACTTGATTGTTGCTGGTGGTGGCACCATTTACCAAGTATCCTTCTTGCATCCCATTTTCCTATCATAATCTTCTAATTTAGAAGGTATATGCAAGAACCTATATATTTTTTGCCATTCCACATGCCACCCAACACCCCCCCCCCCACCCCACACCACTGCAATTTTCACCCCCACATATATGCAAGAATATGGACAGGCAGTTGAGGAAGAAAAAGTTGAGAAACAGCTCAAACACCTTTGATGAGATCCTATACAGCACCAAAACAAGTGGCTGCTCCATTCCTGCTGTTTCCAGTTCAGGCAGCAGTTTGTGTGCTGACTGCTCAGTTATAGGCGTATAGTGTGCACCCAGTGCTAGGCACACAGTGATTGCATGCCTGATCTGGGCTGCAGATGCATGAACAATTAGCACACAACTTAAAGCCAGTCTGTTCCCCTTAGAAAGAAGGTTTATTTCAACATTGCTGAAGCAGGCACTGGAAGTCAGTCTTGAATGGAGTTTGACCAAAGAAAGACTTAGGAATGGCACAATTCAGCACAGACTGGCCTTTAAAGATTTCTTGATACAGCATCAGAGATTTTAGTGCAGGATCTGGGCAGGAGGACTGAAACACTCCAACAGGAGGTCAGGACAGCCGCCAGGCAGAAACTGTGAAAACAATCAGACCAGATAGCCATCATGATCATTGCCAGCAATTAACCTGGCAAACATGCCATAAAAATTCAATGACCTCACACAAGAGTTCAAGGTCAGTGAATACATCTTGAACTGTGCGTCTTTCAACTACTGAACCTCTAAGCTCATAGTTCTTTCAATTCACAGTATTGCCACCACTCGCTTACTAATAATCTCTCCCAAACACAATTCATATCTAACCTTCACAGTTTCACCTCACCTTCCTACGTCTAGCACTATGTCAAGCCTCAGACACTCCTCACAGCTCGCACAGACTGTCAGTTATTTAATCATAATACATGTATCAAGACATCCGTCTCACTGGGGCAGGAGAACCACAGAAAACAGTGCCTAATCATCTTCAGCAGCTATCCCTTCTCTCAAAGAAGCCAACTTTCCAAAAGCTCCAGTAGACAGAATATCCACAGCATCTAGGAGTGTGTAAGGATGCATGAGCCATGACTGCCCCCAAGAGAGAGAGTACACATCTGCATGATCCTTGGATAATGGTCACATACAACTTGACACGTGGAAGAAGTGGAAATGTGAATGCTTGACAAATGTCTCTGCCTATACCATACTAGTGGGTACCTTATGATCATATGTGCAAAACTTGCTAAGCCCCAGGCTCTCTCAGCTTCAATAATGTTATTGGTGGTGAATAAAATGACGTGATTTACTTGCCCAAAAACTGCATCTGTCTCCTTTTGCAACAGCGAGCTCAAGCCCAAGAAATGCTAGAAAAGTCTCCAGCTGGTGTGCAATGAAAGAAATTCAACATCGCTGCTCCCTTGAGAGCCAGAGGTATAGTGTGGCCAGCAACACAATGTGAATGGCTCGTTCCACCAGCAATTCAGAGAGAGAGCTCATTGTCCACCTGAAGAGACAAAGTTATGAAGTCAGTGGAACAGTGATAGCTGAAGCCGTAAAGTCAGTAAAAAAAAAATTCTGCAGATTTTAGCAACCATTGCCTGCGTAATTTTGAAACCTGAAACATTTAAAGAAAGCACCGGGTACTTGCAGAATCATAAGAACAGCCATTTAAAAAAAAATCAACTAGTATCTAACCTGAAAGTAGTTTATCCCTTTAGATGATAGCTTTAGAGAGCACAGTTATGGGCACAGGCAGTTGCTTCCTGCTGCTGAACGCACGTTTACCTGTGTGAGGTGAAACAAGGGCATTAGTTGGTACATTAAGCCCAAAAATGGCACCACTGGCATCCAATCAATGTGGCACACAGATTGTCATCATGAACTGTCGATGTTACAAATGTCTGGTGGGCCTGGTCTGCATATGTTCACACCCACACCAAGATGACACCCAGTCTATTCAGGGTCACATGTGCGCGCACACACACCAGGCACCATTTTGGACTTTAATGGGTATGTGCAGCAGCAAAATAACAGCTGCAAACAATCCTAATTTCTCACTCTAGGTCTTTCTACACTTGGCTAGGATTTTGAGGAGAACATTTATTGTCTCTTTCATCACTTCAGACAAGATAATAAACTAAATTACTTTCAAGTATCACATTTCTTAATCGAGGAAGATATTTCACTAGAATCAGTCAGGATATTTTCTTTTGCATTAACTTGTAGATTGCAAAACACGTCATGCTCTCCAGTCTGCTTTTTTCCATTATAATGAGTTTGACTTTTAACAAAAAGCAATAGAGGAGAAAAGTTTCTGCCAGAAATCCATGTGTTTCCCAGATGCTATATAATCTGCATGTATAAATACAAACAGGAAGTGGGAGGATGGGATGGGGAAGGTTTGTATATGATGGCTGAAAGAAACTGAAGATTTAAGTGAATGAAAGCACACAAAAGGACCATGGCATTTTACATTGTTAAGAGGAAATAAATGGCATTTTATTAAATAAAGCTTATTTCAATGTCTGCGTCTTAGGTCAAATCTGCTATTCAAATTTTAGATACCAATCAAAATATACACAAGAAAAACCACTTCGAAACATGCACCCTTTCCCTAAGATTTCTTTCTTGGTGAATTGTTTGCATGGAAGATGATTGTACAGGTAACTTAGCAGAAGCTTGCCTTGTCCTTATGACTGTAACCACAATGTACATAATGTGTAATTGAACTGATATCACACGGTTCAGCAGGGAATCCTCCAATTCAACTCACATCGGCCATGAATTCAACTAATCAGCCACATGTTGTCCACCTGGACTATTTTCAGGATCATTGGTTATTTAAGTTAGTCTGATGAACTGTGAGTACATAGCAGAATTTGAGTGTGACCAAGACTAAGGTAAACTGACATGAACCAAGGGAAGGTACTGACATAATGGTAATGTCAGTGGGCCTTTCAGTTAGAGGTTCAGCCTCATGCTCTAGGTTTCAATCCAAGTGTCAATTAGTGAAACTTTATTAATAAATCTGAAAATAAAAGCTAGTGTCTTTAATGGTGGTGACAAAACATTACTGATGGTTTCGTTTTAAAAAATACATCTGATGAATTATTTTGAGGGAATAAAACTTGCCATCCTGCTCTGATCCAAATCCAGACCCACAGTGACCTGACTACCTCTTTACTGCCCTCTGAAAGTGGGATGAATAGCCCACTTAGTCAAAAAGCAATTAAGAATGGGCCTGGAGAGTGATATACACGCCCCAGGAAAGAATTTAAAAGAAACAAAACCTCAATCAAAGACTGTTTTCTGGGACCAGGTCTTATTGATGCCAGGATAACTTAGACTGTACTAAATGAATGGATACAAATGTGATAGAGCTATTTCCTCCATCTCCTTCCACAAACTGGAATCCTTATTTGTTCTTTACGAGCCTGATCCATCCATGCAGCACTGCCGCTGATGATCAAAATCCACACTGGACAGTGTAGATCATATCCAGTAACTCAGGATCTACCTTTCATACGTTGACAATGAAATCCAACATACCAGTTTTAGGCACCTAAGGTATTGAGTATTCAACGTCCAAGACCTTAAACTCAGCATCAAGGTCATGGTCTACAGAGCAGGCATGCTCCTCACACTCCAGTTTATATCTGAAACATGGACCATGTGCAGTAGTTGCCTCAAATCCCTGGAAAGTTATCACAAGCGCTGCCTTCACAAAATCCTGTGAATCCACTGGCACGACAGGTGTACCAGGCCAGTATCAAGGCACTGGTCACACATGACCAGCAGCGATGGAAGGGTCCCACATTGTCTGACACATGACTCCGTTAACAGGTGCTCTACTCTGAGTTCTGTAATGGTCAGCCATCACTAGGACAGAGGAAGCAATACAAGGACATTCTGAAAACATCCCTAAACAAATGCAACATCTCCATCAACTCCTGCAAATTGTTTGCCCTGGGACCAATAACCTGGGGAAGAGGCAATACGCAAAGGCACCAACCACTTCGAGCATCACTGAGTGGAGCACACGGAGGCCAAGCATAAACAGCAGAAACAGCATGAAGAATCCAGAGTGTCCCATCCACTGGCCTAATCAAGCACTGCATGCGCTTCCTGTGGCAGAGTCTGCAGCTGCAGGATTGGCCTATTCAACCGCGGAGGAACCCACCATCTCCTGGGCTGGAAACAAGTCATCCTTCACTCTGAGGGACTACCAAAGAAGATCAGTTTTGTTAATGGGTGTTATGTAGCTCCAGTCAAAGCAGCAAGGTCAAGCTGGGAGGTGTGTTGCTGATGAACAGGTTCACCTACAGTTGACTGACCTGGGATATTTGAAGAGCTAGCAAGAAGAAAACTAAAACAAAAAAACATAGAAATAATTGCTCTGTAAGACACATTGAGTGCTATCAGGTTGCTTTCAGAAGGATATAGGGAATAATAAGCAGCATTGTTCTAGCCCAAACACAGTGGAAGTGGAAGATAATAAAATGTGAGGCTGGATGAACACAGCAGGCCAAGCAGCATCTCAGGAGCACAAAAGCTGACGTTTCGGGCCTAGACCCTTCATCAGAAAGGGGGATGGGGAGAGGGAACTGGAATAAATAGGGAGAGAGGGGGAGGCGGACCGAAGATGGAGAGTAAAGAAGATAGGTGGAGAGAGTGTAGGTGGGGAGGTAGGGAGGGGATAGGTCAGTCCAGGGAAGACGGACAGGTCAAGGAGGTGGGATGAGGTTAGTAGGTAGCTGGGGGTGCGGCTTGGGGTGGGAGGAAGGGATGGGTGAGAGGAAGAACCGGTTAGGGAGGCAGAGACAGGTTGGACTGGTTTTGGGATGCAGTGGGTGGGGGGGAAGAACTGGGCTGGTTGTGTGGTGCAGTGGGGGGAGGGGACGAACTGGGCTGGTTTAGGGATACAGTAGGGGAAGGGGAGATTTTGAAACTGGTGAAGTCCACATTGATACCATATGGCTGCAGGGTTCCCAGGCGGAATATGAGTTGCTGTTCCTGCAACCTTTGGGTGGCATCATTGTGGCACTGCAGGAGGCCCATGATGGACATGTCATCTAGAGAATGGGAGGGGGAGTGGAAATGGTTTGCGACTGGGAGGTGCAGTTGTTTGTTGCGAACTGAGCGGAGGTGTTCTGCAAAGCAGTCCCCAAGCCTCCGCTTGGTTTCCCCAATGTAGAGGAAGCCGCACCGGGTACAGTGGATGCAGTATACCACATTGGCAGATGTGCAGGTGAACCTCTGCTTAATGTGGAATGTCATCTTGGGGCCTGCGGTAGGGGTGAGGGAGGAGGTGTGGGGACAAGTGTAGCATTTCCTGCGGTTGCAGGGGAAGGTGCCGGGAGTGGTGGGGTTGGAGGGCAGTGTGGAGCGAACAAGGGAGTCACGGAGAGAGTGGTCTCTCCGGAAAGCTGACAGGGGAGGGGATGGAAAAATGTCTTGGGTGGTGGGGTCGGATTGTAAATGGCGGAAGTGTCGGAGGATAACCCTGCAGCCATATGGTATCAATGTGGACTTCACCAGTTTCAAAATCTCCCCTTCCCCTACTGCATCCCTAAACCAGCCCAGTTCGTCCCCTCCCCCCACTGCACCACACAACCAGCCCAGCTCTTCCCCCCCAGCCACTGCATCCCAAAACCAGTCCAACCTGTCTCTGCCTCCCTAACCGGTTCTTCCTCTCACCCATCCCTTCCTCCCACCCCAAGCCGCACCCCCAGCTACCTACTAACCTCATCCCACCTCCTTGACCTGTCCGTCTTCCCTGGACTGACCTATCCCCTCCCTACCTCCCCACCTACACTCTCTCCACCTATCTTCTTTTCTCTCCATCTTCGGTCCGCCTCCCCCTCTCTCCCTATTTATTCCAGTTCCCTCCCCCCATCCCCCTCTCTGATGAAGGGTCTAGGCCCGAAACGTCAGCTTTTGTGCTCCTGAGATGCTGCTTGGCCTGTTGTGTTCATCCAGCCTCACATTTTATTATCTTGGAATTCTCCAGCATCTGCAGTTCCCATTATCTCTGATACAGTGGAAGTGGAGCTGGGGAAAGAGGTCAGGAAAAAGAGGGGAACCATGTTGGAAAGTCTCCCCAATGCATTCCTCCCACCAGGGACATTTCCCTGGGAAGGCAGGAAGTCTATATCCACACCAAACCAGGCTGGGAAAATGCATTGCCACACAATGTCAATGTGACAGAGCCCATGAGAAATCCTGCCTAGTAAAAAGCGACCAACATTTACATATATTCATTTGTTGAATTTTTGTTCTTGTAAAGTTTATACAGTGTTGGATGACATTACAGCTCTCCCCTCAAAATTGTATTCTAACTGGAAATATTCAATAATGTGCTTTCCCTATGCTGCCTAATGTACATAACTTTGGTTTTGAACATGATGCATTTTCACTGAAAGAGAGACAGAAGAAAATTTATTAAAAAAACCTTCTGCAATTTCCTGGCCATTATTATCTTCGCAGCAGTTGTAAAGAGGGTTTTGGAGTAGGATGTTATAGAACTCACCAACTGTTGTTAAAGGGGAAGATGCGAAAGAATTTTCCTGAGTTATTTTAAATTATAATATGCCAAACTCAATGACACAAGTCTTGAGGCCACTCAGAAATGGCCTTCATCCTGCAGATGTTGTCCATTCCTGTCCTGAAAGATACAGGTTTTGTTATTTACTTTAGAAATATTTTGCTGCTGGATTCTATCCTTAGGTCAGAGAAAGTTAAATGGAAAATTAATAGAACGATTAAAATCATGAAAGTTTTTGATGAAGCCATTAAGGAGGACCTGTTTCTAGTGACAGAAAGATTGGTAACCAGAGCACACAGAAAGAAGATAATCAGCAAAAGAGCCAGCAATTATTTGAACAAAATACTTTATAAGACAGTGAGTTGTTATGATTGGAAATGCACTCTCACAACGGCAGTGGAATTGGGCTAAGTGAGAACACCGTAGTTAGGGACAGGGGTAGGCCATGTGGTCTTTCCAGCAATCTTCAAAACAGAATTGGGCCAATATTTGAAGAAAATTGCAGGGCTGTGGCAAAAGTGCTAAAGAACAGGACCAAATACTGTAGACAGTTATTTCAAAGAGCCAATAGAATTCTCCTATGTTGCATGTTTCTGTGATTTTATGGCATAACTTTCCCTTTAAATGGGATTAAAATCATGGCAGTGACAAAATAGAATGGTTTGTATTGCATTTTGACCAAGCTCCAAGCCTTGAATTCTCAGGCTCAGGGCTTGCATCTGCAATGTTCATATGGTTGCTTTCTGGGTAAGAGCAGGACCATGGGAAATGCATGCTTTTTCACATTGTGCTGGTATATATTTAGCAGAGGACCCTGTGCAAGGCCTCATAAATCAAAACGATATTCTCAGAAAGTACATGCTAGTTCTGAGTGAAATATAAAATAAAATTCCTTAGGGCAAATTAGCACACTGGATATTTTCTCCACACAATGTCTGTTAGAGTTATTGTTGACCAGAGCTTTCCGGGGGCACGGCAACCGTCAGCCAGGTCGGCTCAGTGCAGTTACATAATAAAGAAGCATTTGGTGCCTCTCGACCAGACTGTATTGCCAGGTATTAGTAAACAAAGTGCTCGAATTCCCCGCATGTTAAAGAGGCCAAATTTCAAATGTTTACAAAATATCTTAAAATATTAAATTGCATGCATGACAACCGTTGGAATAAGTAGCCATGAAGACAATGGCCAGGAGTCATTGCCTCCCTTTGTGGACTGTACAATCGAGCAAAAATCACCAATACCTAAAACGCTGGACAAAGTTTTGGACTTTTTCCAATATCTAAAATATTGGGCAAAACCCTATACAGAGGCTAATGCAAATGCACAACACAGTGAGCAGAATGGAGATTGCTGTCTGGAACTATTGTTCAGCCCGAAATTCCAATTTACACCTCCACTCTAAAAGAGCAATCAACCAAAACCAGCAGACAGGTTTTACACAGCTTGGGCTACGCATCACAGACGATATGGGGCTTGCAGAGATACCTGACTTTTGATTCCAATCCAAATTCATTCACACATACTCTTAATGATTGGGAAACCGACTGACTTCAGAAGGAAACACCAGAAACACAATGGAATGTATAGATTTGGTGTGAAGATAAGGGGCCCACAATCTGACCCGAGGAAACAATCCAAGCGCAATCCAAATGTGATCCAAGGGCTTCCAAACAAGAGCTTACAGTCACATGTCTGTTCTGAACCACAACCAGTGGAACCAAGAGCCGACAAACTTTGCAAACCACCAACCTGACCAACACCACAGGCCTCAGACACATCCTGAAGTGAAAACCAGGCCTGCAACATGGAAGGAAGTAAAGAAAACCAAGTACTTACTTACCCAATACATCCAATATGTACCCTACCGCATGCAGCCCAAAGTCTTCATCCAGGCTCTAGGTACAGCAAACGAGGACAGTCAGGCATATTTCACAGCAGTGAGCTTAAACTCCCAAGGCACCAAAATTCTGACCTGGCGAGCATGGAGAGGAAGGCAGGTGCTGACAATGGATTGCGTAGGAATTCTAATTAAAGACTCTGTAATTAAAACTGTTGTTTTCTGTGCGTATCAGTAGGATAAAGTTTTAATCATTTGAATCCAGTAAATAGTGTAATTTAAAGTACTACTTTTCTCTATACAATTAGTTGTGACAATTTCAGCATTATTGCATTGCCTATATTTCTTGTATTATACTTATCTTTTTGTATTTTAAGTAAATGCAGAGATTTTTTGCCCTGAAACATGACTACTGCCTTCTCATTTCACATTCCTTAAATAAGTGCAGTGTCCTGAAGCAGGGATCTGGGAGTGATTCAAATCACTTAAAAATCAGGAAGTAAGTAACTGCAAACCAGATCCCGACAGATCAGCATTAGAAGCAGGTGTGGTGGAAATATTGTCAACCCAGATCTCCAAGGCCATTACGCCACATCTAGGTTTTACGAGCAGGAGAGAGCAAGCCAAATGCGAATGCTGTGCACTTTTGGATAAATGGCAATCAAGAGATCTTTAAGGTGATTAAGAACATAACTGAAGCTAGGGTGAAGGAGTCAGGAGGTGTCAGAATCCAGGCAAGTCAGGACAGCAACAGAAAAACTGCCATCACTGCTGTGTTAGGCAGTCATAGGGCGAGGTAGGCATGTCCTCACAGATAGCCTCAAACATCAGGGTGGAAGCATCAAAGATGACCAATGTCAGGTGCCAGGGATTTGGGGTTGATCCTCCACAGTGCCGTCTGACTGCTGCTGGGGCAAGGGTGGTTTGAGACACGGTTAGTTTTGAATATTTGGTGGAAGCATCTGGTAGAGTGTTGTCAAGATCGTGAATGCCAACTCACCATGGGCATTGTGCATACAAGTGGGCCTTCCAACGAGGTAAGGGGCTACAGCCACATGGACCAGAAAACAGCAAACCCATTGCCCCTAAACGTCAACCCTGGGATGGCAAATTAATAGAAAGGTTCTGGGGAGAAAAGGGGAGAGGGGCTGCAAGCAATTGTCAGTGAGGGAAGGAGATAATCTCTGCAAAGGATATGCTGACAGAGGATAACTAACCTCCAAATGTCAGAACAATAGTGTCACCAAAAACTGCTTGTCGTCTGCGAGGCTGTCACAGATCTTTGGGCTATGTTGGTAGAAGAACTGACCTACCCCATTGGCATCATCCAATGCCAGTGACAGTGAAGGTTACCATGGCCCTTAATTTCCATGATTTGTTCCAAGTGTTCCATTCGAGACTTGAGCGCTAACTCCCAATTAAGGGCACATCATGACAACAAGATGGTGACGAATGGCCTTTTGAGATGGGTCAACCAATAATCCATTGACAGTCTAGAATGACCAGGGAATTTGGGATCATTGCTGGACTCCCCCCATCAGGGAGGTCCCTTAGATTACACATGTGAAAACAAAGTGGCTAGCTGGTGGACTTCATTTTACAGGAGCATTTTCAAAGTATTCCATTCCATTAATAACCAATCAGCCTTTGGCCACTATTAATAGATCCTTCAGATTACTACTTGGTACCCTGAAAGCAATCACAACCCTGCCAGATGATCAAACGTTTCACATTTCTTCAATGAGGGATTCTTTGTTAAAAAGGGTTATCTACTAAAGAGGGGCTTCCTGCCTCCAGTAAGGAATCCTACGAAGGTAGCAGAGGTGCACTATCATGCTCTTGTAGGTGAGATTCAGGTGGTTGGACTGATCCACTTGGAACTTGAATAGGCCTCAGCAATAGTCTCCTGGATTGTGGCTTTATGTTCATAAGCTGACACTCAGGCAGAGATTTCTCACAAGATATTAAACCAACTGTGGACTTGTTGGGCCGAAGGGCCTGTTTCCACACTGTAGGGAATCTAATCTAATCAAAGTGGAAACATATCATGCTTGATCCTGCAGGACTGCCTGAGATGCAAAAACCAAACATGGAAAATGCTGGGCTTAAGGCTTGAACCTCAATGGTGTCAATTAGTTGGACTCATAAAATATAAGCATAAAAATTGAGATTGGACACCAAGAGCCACAGTACAGTTAGTTGGTTAGTTTCTAAGATGGGACTAACTAATTTCCACCCTCAAAATCCCACACAATTTATTATTTACGTTCGCTGTTACAAAAACAATCCCAATTGGGAGGTGTAGCTACAAACATTTAACTTACAGACTAGATGTGTGTATAGACATGGAGCACATTGGAGAGTCCTTTATGGCAAGGTTAACTGTGATTTACTCGTCTTTGTTTAAGTATTTATTTCAATGTTAGAACGCTGCGTTCACAATTCAATAAATCACTATTTTTAAACAATGAAGTGTTTTTAAGCTGCTCTGAACTGAAATGCTGCAAGATGTCTGAGCTGCACTTAAAGACTCAAAGAAGAATAAAAACTAGGGTGCAGTCCAAACAATTGGAAAGACTTTGTTAACTGTAGAGAAAGAAAGATGCCTGAAAATGTTGAAACACAGATGAAGGCAGGAAGTGTGTTATTTACTAGAGGTGTATAGGTTCTTGTTCGCCAGCGACAGAGCTGATGACAGCTCTGCATCCTGTCTTGGGGAAATCCTGACATATTATAATCATATGAGAGATAATGGGAACTGCAGATGCTGGAGAATCCAAGATAATAAAGTGTGGAGCTGGAAGAACACAGCAGGCCAAGCAGCATCTCAGGAGCACAAAAGCTGACGTTTCGAGCCTAGACCCTTCGTCAGAGAGGGGGATGGGGAGAGGGTTCTGGAATAAATAGGGAGAGAGGGGGAGGCGGACCGAAGATGGAGAGAAAAGAAGATAGGTGGAGAGGAGAGTATCGGTGGGGAGGTAGGGAGGGGATAGATCAGTCCAGGGAAGACGGACAGGTCAAGGAGGTGGGATGAGGTTAGTAGGTAGGAAATGGAGGTGCGGCTTGAGGTGGGAGGAGGGGATGGGTGAGAGGAAGAACAGGTTAGGGAGGCAGAGACAGGCTGAGCTGGTTTTAGGATGCAGTGGGTGGAGGGAAAGAGCTGTGCTGGTTGTGTGATGCAGTGGAGGGAGGGGACGAACTGGGCTGGTTTTGGGATGCAGCGGGGGAAGGGGGGATTTTGAAGCTGGTGAAGTCCACATTGATGCAATTGGGCTGCAGCGTTCCCAAGTGGAATTTGAGTTGCTGTTCCTGCAACCTTCGGGTGGCATCATTGTGGCACTGCAGGAGGCCAATGATGGACATGTCGTCTAAAGAATGGGAGGGGGAGTTAAAATGGTTCGCGACTGGGAGGTGCAATTGTTTATTGCGAACCGAGCGGAGGTGTTCTGCAAAGCGGTCACCAAGCTTCCGCTTGGTTTCCCCAATGTAGAGGGAGCCACACCGGGTACAATGGATACAGTATACCACACTGGCAGATGTGCAGGTGAGCCTCTGCTTAATATGGAAAGTCATGTTAGGGCTTCGGATGGGGGTGAGGGAGGGAGGAGGAAAGGAGGAGGAGGACTCCCACAGCTACCTAGAATACACCTCCTCCCACCCACCCTCCTGCAAAAATTCCATCCCCTGTTCCCAATTCCTCCACCTCTGCCACATCTGCTCCCAGGATGAGGCATTCCACTCCCGCACATCCCAGATGTCCAAGTTCTTCAAGGACCACAACTTTCCCCCCGCAGTGGTCGAGAACGCCCTTGACCGCGTCTCCCGTATTTCCCGCAACACATCCCTCACACCCCGCCCCCGCCACATCCGCCCCAAGAGGATCCCCCTCGTTCTCACACACCACCCCACCAACCTCTGGATACAACGCATCATCCTCCGACACTTCCACCATCTACAATCCGACCCCGCCACCCAAGACATTTTTCCATCCCCGCCCTTGTCTGCCTTTCGGAGAGACCACTCTCTTCGTGACTCCTTTGTTTGGTCCACACTCCCCTCCAACCCCACCATACCTAGCACCTTCCCCTGCAACCACAGGAAGTGCTACACTTGCCCCCACACCACCTCCCTGGACTGTGGGAGGAACCAGCAGAAGCCCTCACAAACACGGGAAGAAAATGCAAACTCCACACAGACTGTCGCCCAAGGCTAGAATCGAGCTCAGATCCCTGGAGCTGTGAGACAGCAGTGCTAACCACTGAGCCACCATGCAGCTCTAAATTATGTGCCAATCAGGCACTTAACTGGGCGGCAGAGGATATGTCCCAGGATCAAGGGCCTACAGACATGGAATTTCCACATGCAAAATGATTGGAGCTCCTCAATGATCAGCAGCAGGGAGGGAGTGGCTGCGGTCGTCATAGCAGAGTTAAACTAAATCTTCAGATAACCACCACTGACACCATGTTGAATGAGCCACCTGGACTCTTGGAGACAATAGGATAGATTTGCTGCCACCACCGTTCTTTTAAATTGGGATCCCCAGTACCACTATGTCCCATATTGTAGTGGAACGCAACTAGAGAATCTAATAAGATGTTCTTGTCTTAAACAAAATATAATTAATTGCATGATAGCACTCAAGTGATTAGCATCATTGTTTGAATAACCATGTCTATCACAGCCTGGGGATAGGTCTTTGCCCTTCAGGATCTACAGCAGTTCTGCCTTTCCCCACCTAACTTCTTATGACATCTTCAGACTGTGCTGAACTTAGTGCAGTCTTCAGCATTGACTCTTTTAGAATTACTATATTGTACGATATAGCAGGACCTCTGTTACTAGTACCGATGATTCTTTCTTGGCAAATGAAGAAGTGAAATTTTCCTCTTGGAGTCTCATTTAACGTTAAATTCAATTCTGTCATTATGATTTAACAAGTTTTGAGAAGATTTGTAGCTCAGTTTGAGATTCTGGATGTGGGTTTGCTCGCTGAGCTGGAAGGTTCGTTTTCAGACGTTTCGTCACCATTCTAGGTAACATCATCAGTGAGCCTCCGACGAAGCTTCGTTGGAGGCTCACTGATGATGTTACCTAGAATGGTGACGAAACGTCTGAAAACGAACATTCCAGCTCAGCGAGCAAACTCACATCCAGAATTATGATTTAAGTTCCAGGCAATGTTTGGAAGTTGCCTGAACAAATTCAAATCAAGATTCATCAATGACTTTGAATGTGTCATACCACTTATTCTTTTTCTCATCACAGGTATCTTCTCACTCATCTTGCTGATTTTTTTAATCATCTGGATTATCTTCAGTGATGATAGGAATGGGAAACATTTCTGCCAATGCTATATAGTCACAGATTTCCTATCCTTTTGACAGTATGAAACAACACTTAACAGGCACTTATGCCAACGTAAGTAATCTTATTGTGGTGTTTCATCATTAGTCTAGAAAGCCCTATGAAACCTTCTACAGCTTTCCTTTGATTTCCCCTGTGGCAGCTAAGCCTTATGGTGTTGCTCACTATTCATGGGCTTGCTTTAAGGTGTAAATGCTTTGCTTTTACATATTGCTTTTATAACCTGTAACCTGTGACTTCTTTTTAAAGTTTTCCAGTTGCTCACTGAGGAATTCAAATGCATACCAAAACCTCAAACACCTGTTTGTTCATTAACTGAGCACAATTCAGGATTGCTCCCACAGCCCCCCGATACAGCCTGTAACTGCCAAGTATGACTGAGATACCAGGTCTGTGTAGTTTCTAGCTCACACTTGCTTCTGTATTTCTCTTACCAGGTCTGACATACATTTATAAGTAACTGTGGATCCTTGCTTGTTGAATCTTGCCCTGATTTTTTTTCATAATCCTGTGGGACTGACCATTTTCACTCCTCTGTGAATAGCCTGAATGGACAACAGATCTTTGACAGGCTCTGGACAGTGTGAGGACCATGCCCGTGACTGACAATACTGAGACCCTCTGACCAATAGCAAACCCCATGACTGGACTGGGGACTAACATCATCCACGTTTGACCATTTAGTTGGATAAACATTTAGGGCATTTTTGCACAGACATCTGGCACATTCTGTATTTGTGAGACTGATATCTCAGCCTGGCTTTGAGCAACATGCCTTCCCACCGTCCCAGGCAGATGCCTTCTGACAAGTATGACAAACAATCGCTGTGCGTGTACAAAAGAGCCATACGACACGGCACTGCAGTACTGAGAGCCCTTAGGCTCTGGCTGAAGCACTGCAACACTAACAGGCAAGGCAAGATATGAATGCTGCAAGTGAGTGAGTACTAGGACAACTGCACGTGCCTCTGAAATACAGCCTGGTGCAGCCCATGAACTGAGTGGCAATCTGTGCATGTAAAGTTCGCTTGCAGCAATCTTTCAATGCTACTTGCTGGTATGTCCTGCAGTGCAGGTCACTGTTTCTTCAACAATCTTCAACTGGATCAGAGAGGTGTAATGAAGAAACTGAGAGAGTCTGGCAAATATTGAATATCAATAGCCATATGAAAGGGGAACATGAAACTGTTACCCATGAGTTGTGCTGTTGCTTGGTAAGAAAGCGGAAATAAGAACAGGAGTAGGCCATTCAGCCCCTCAAGCCTGCTCTGCTATTCAATAGGATCATGGCTGATCTAACATTCCCCATGCTCTATTTTCCTGCTTTTTTGACATAACTCTTGATTTCCCCACTGATCAAGAATTTAACTATCTCAGCCTTAAATATACACAAGGAGTCTGCCCCCTGGTTCTCTGTTGGCAAGAAGTTCCAAAGATTTACCATCCTCAGACAGAAGAAATTCCTCCTTAACTCAATCTTAAAGTGACATCTCTTTATTCTGAGACTATGTCTTCCTGTCCTAGATTCTCCCATGAGTGGAAACATCCTCTTATCATTTACCCTGTCCTATAATAATCCTTTTTTGTCTCAATGAGATCATCTCTCATTCTTCGAAACTCTCGTAAGTGTAGTCCCAGCATGTTTATGCTTTGCTCATAAGACAATCCCTCCATAGGGGTGATCATCCTAGTGAACACTCTCAGAACTTCTAGTAACCTTCCAGAAGCTTCTCAGAAGAAACTGGGCAATTGATTGTCAGCTGGACAATCAATGCCTCAAGTCCTGATGCGACTGGAATTATAACTGCACAAAATGCGTCCAGCAAAACACCCACATCATAGAATTACAAGTTAACCTATCCTATAAAAAGTTGTTAATGATTTTTCACTTAACTTTTGTGATGGGCCATACAGAGCTGATGATCGACAATGCAAGCTTTTCTCTGAATGGGTGGCTGACACCTTGCCTCCTCCAAGGAGGCTTGGTCTTATCGCTCCATCATGTTGAACTGCTGACCCCAACTATTTTTAAACCAGAGAGCTTGGAAAAGCAGTCATTTAGAGGGTCAACCCTGTATCATATAATATCAACCAATAATATCAAAACCCCAAACTCCAGGCTACAAAGGAAAAGCCTCTGGCCTGTAAAAAGCAGCCAATAGTCTGCATATATGCTTTTTCCTCAAATAGTGAAACAGAAATTACTTTTCAATGATATTCTTCAGAAGACTTTCAAAGAAATCTCAAAAAGGAGAAAATGTCAATGATTCCTGAACTAGCAGACAGCCCCAGAAAGGAATTTCAGAGTGTTAACTCCATCTTTAGACTTTTGGACTACATCTTAAAAACAAGGACCGGTATTCTTCAATTGAATTGTTGCTAAACCAATAGTCTCTTTATTCTGCGATAACACAGTGTAGAGCTGGAGAAACACAGCAGGCTAGGCAACATCAGAAGAGCAGGGAGGTTGACGTTTTGGGTCAGGATCCTTCTTCAGAAAATGATGCAATCTCATTCTGTTTAAGGACAAGAGGTGAAGGACAATGACTTGTTCTAAAGCTTGTATAATATGCAATGGAATAGAGTTAGGCCAAATAAGCTCCAAAAGGACATGGCAGAACAGAGAGAAAGATGTTAAATACGTGGTAGATATACTTTGGTGGTGCTGGAGGTAGGGGTGTGGTGGGGAGTAAGGATAGTGGCACTGGGTTCAGGGATGAGCCTTTGGGGAAGTTTGGCTTGACGTGAACTGTTTCCTCTCTTTGTAACTTAACATTGTTTCTTTCCTTTAAGCAGACACTGTTGAATTTCCAGCAACTCTGCTGCAGGAAACAGTATAGCATGGGGGACAACACTTGAAAATTGATGTGGCATTAACAAGAACTGCATCTTAAAGAGGTTTTTTTCATAACTTCTCTTTCATGTTACAGTCTCTTCGTGCATTTGTGAGCATTGTAACTAGTTCTTGCTTATTCAGTTGTCTTTATAAGTCATAGGGTCTTATTTCACCAGCAATTCCAGCCGCAACTATGAGAGGACAGAGTCCGCTCACTGAGCCAGTATTTTGAAATGTCCTTGATTTATCCCGGTTACAACTAACATGGCTTTTTGTTCCTGTACAGAGCTGCCATTGTACTGCTGTTAGTTTTTAAGAGATAACATAAAGCCGAAGAAATATCATTATTTGAAGTAAAACAAAACAGAACGGGGAAGTAAGTCTGAAAAGTGAAGCAGGCAGTTTGTGAAGGTCCCTGGAACTTTGTTGCTTTTCAGTGCTAATTAGTGCAAATTATAAGCCCAGTTTTTTGCAGCTGCGGACTCATGCCTACAGGGAGTGTGACTACAGACAGCCAAATTCCTTTTGTTTGGGGCCCTTCATAGTCATTCGGGAGAGTGAAATAGAAAGTACATCCCATTGTTTTGGGCTTGATTCCAACTCAGGTCCCTGAGGTGAAAGCATATTTTCTTTCCTTCACTTTCCTCTTCTATCCCATGTCCCGAATTATCCTCCCACATGAGGAAAGTGAAAGGGGACATTGAAATGACCACGTGTGCTACCAAGACAAGACCTTCATCATTGACAAGAAATGGACTGTGTAGTGGGAAAAGGTAATGTTTCTCTTCTCCAGCTAATCATCCTGCTATCATATGGCTCAAAGCTCATTGTTCAGTTTTGGAAGATTGAACTTTGGTGTTTGGTATTTAGAAAGGCAATCTAAGAAAGGAAGTTATTTCAGCCATCCTGTGAATGTCTTTGTGGGATCAAGAGTGAATCATTGTTCTCTGATACTGGGAAAATAAAGACACATGCTCACCACAATATCACCGATGACTGAAGGAGAATATTTGCAGAAGGTGTTGTTTCGATCCATCTGCTGCCCCAGTCCTTGAGCTTAGAAGGTGCTGTCCAATGTGCTTTGGTGAGATACTGCAGTGCATCTTGTAGGTGATACATATACCTGGCACTGAGCATTGGTGGGAATGGTAAAGGTGGTGATAGAAGTGGGCCTAACTCTGCCCTTGGGTAGTGTCAGACTTCTGAAGCCCCGGTGTACCAAGTATGTATCTATCTCACTGTATAGTTGTGGCCACAGAATATGCAGAGGTATTTTTATGAACTAATGAGGTGTAAAGTAATTTAAAATATTTGAAACACACCTAAAATTTTGCAATGTTTTAACCCTGGATAGTAACCACAATAACCACTTCTTAGCAACATTATGTTGTGATACAATGATGGCATCTCATACCCTAAGGATATTTCCACCTCCATACCCATACAGCACTCTTTCAATTCTTCCTCACAAGGCTCTGACTGGGCAAAATATAGGTGATGGGGAATTATCCCAAAGTTTTGATCATTTGTGGCTTGAATTCATCTCCTCTCTCACCTTTTTACTCGAATTGTAGTTTAATAATTTGTAGAAGAGGTTAAATGACTTCCATATGTTAGCAGGACCATGAGGGTTCCAGCATGTGCAGAATGGGGAACATCAGCTTGAGCAACAGCTGCTTTCTTGCCATGATGTCACATCTCTGAAGCCTATATTTCAAAGGGACTAAACAATCTACTTTCTAAAGATGTTTTTGTCTAGGGGCTGGTTCTCGTATAAGACTTTGGAAGCTGGCTCATATGTTTATCACAGATAAACTTCCGTTCTAGTTTCCATGATAGTCGTGACAAGGATTCTCTTGGCAGCTCCAATACATCCTGAATGAAAGCAGCTGAATGATTTTGGCACAAAATAAATGGAAATAAAGATAAATTAATAGTGAGTCTGTGTTCTATTTTATCACCCACTTGGCAACACATTTGAGCTCTTGCACAAGGTTCCTGAGCAAAAACGACTCATTTCATTCTACAGCTGGTGAACGTTAATTAGGAGCAATGTTTTATTAGGATTGCAGCAAAATCCCAAACACACTAAACTTAATATAAACAGAAAGAGCATGTAGTTAACTGCGTTTGGGATATTGACGTGACGCAGTAACAAAGGTTTACCCATTGGGTGCAAACTATACGTGAAGCACTATAAGAACTGCACACATTGACTGCTCAGGTCTGTGTCTGCCTAGCTTAACCTCCATGTGAATAATGTGGATAAGCTCCACGTGTAGGAAATGTTTGGAATGCTGGGCAAAAAGGAAAAGGAGAAGGTGTTAATAATGGAAGGCATCAGTGTTAAGCTGAAATAAATTGATATACATAAATCAAGGAGTTTAAAAAGGCACTACAATTGTCATGGGTGATTTTAGTCTGCATATTCACTTGACAAAGCAAATGGGACATGGCAACATGAAAGACAAATTTCTAGAATTTCATCGGGGATTGCTTCTTAGAGCAGTAGGTTGTCGAACCTTACCCATGCACAGGCTGTTTTAGATCTACCAATGCGTGATGTGGTCACATTAGTAAGAAAACTCATAGTTAAGGATTCTACAGGGGTAGTGATTATAACATGGTAGAATTTCAAGAAGGTAGGGAAGTGCAAAGAAGGAAGCTATGGGATAGTTAGCCCAACATTTGTTATTATAAGGAAGAAACAGCAGGACAATAGAGAAGATTAATACAGTCAGAGTTAACATGGTTTTGTGAAAAGGAAAGGACAAATTTGCTAGAGTTCTTTGAGGGTGTTAACCTTTGTGCTTGCTCTGAGGCCTCTGAAATCTCTCCTTCAAAGATCGAAGAGGTGATTTCTGAATGAGTAGACCATTTCCCCATAGAGGGTCTAGGCATCTTACTAATACCCGCAAAACATAAAAGAGAGAGACAGCATCGTGGCCAATGGTTAGAAGCATCCTGCAATGAATAACATGGACTCCAATGGTTAATGAGAAAGTTACAGAAAAATAATGAGTGGTACTTTGGCACTTGGCAGGATATGGGTGGTTCAGCATCCCTGTAGGAGTGGATAAGATTCTCCCCCAAAGCAGGGAAGGGTCCTAAAGTTGGGCACCCCTTCACTTGTCCTGGCTCTCCTACTCTCTCTTTGGCTGTTTTGTCCTGGAATGAGAGAAAGGGAGGGATAGAATGAGATGAACGTGTGGGACATGAGTGTTGGTGGAGAAGGTTAAAAGATGGTGTGATGCTCTGGGGAAATGAGAAGGCAGTCTGGAGGCCATAGAGAGCTAGCAAGTTTTGAGAAGATTCTTAGCTCAGATTGAGGTTCTGGATGTGAGATTGCTCGCTGAGCTGGAAGGTTAGTTTTCAGACGTTTCGTCACCATTCTAGGTAACATCGTCAGTGAGCCTCCGATGAAGTGCTGGTGTTATGTCCCGCTTTCTATTTATCTATTTAGGTTTAGGACATGACCCACTATCACTCGTATCCTTACATACAGATGAGGAAGGACACCACTTTGATTGGGACAACACATCCATCCTAGGACAAGCCAAACAGAGACACGCACGAGAATTCCTAGAAGCATGGCATTCCAACCGGAACTCCATCAACAAACACATTGATTTGGAGCCAATCTACCATCCCCTGAGAAAAAGAACAGGAAATGACATCACCGACACAGGAAATGACATCACCAGCCCAAAGAAACCTAAACAGATAAATAGAAAGCGGGACATAACACCAGCGCTTCGTTGGAGGCTCACTGATGATGTTACCTAGAATGGTGGCGAAACGTCTGAAAACTAACCTTCCAGCTCAGCGAGCAAACTCACATCAAGAGCCATAGAGAGCTATTGGTAGACGACCAGGGTGGGGTATCAAGAGCGAGTGAGGGAAGATATTGCACGAAATAGTGACGGCAATGGAGCATGAGCCTTGGTGGGAGGTGGATTCTGCAGCAGAGATGGAGTGAGCATGACATATCAGAGAGAAGAGTGAGGCACTTACCCTGGTAGAGTGGAGAAGGTCATTGACCTTCCAGTGGCACTATTCTTCCAGATTGTACACATGGAACTGACCTGGGTAGCAACTCAGGCTGCCAGGGTCTGGTGGCCTGGCTTTCTCTGTTGGTCCTCTGGGATCTAACAGGACCAGCCCATCTACCAGGCCCTCTAAGTCCCCTTCTGAGAATCATGGCGCTACTTACTCCATTTCAGAATGACTGCCCGATGAACATGACAACCATCTACAGCTTAAGACCACGATGTTTGCCCAGGTGACCACTGCCTTTTAATGATGGCACATTCAGCAGGAGTGCCAGTCTTTTGGTAAACACCCAGTGAGTCAGGAGTTGTTCCAAGATCAGCATAGATAGAATGGGGCTAGAATTGTGCAGAAGGCCACCGCAGGGACAGAGTAGGTAGTAATGGGGCGAGTTTGGTAAGATACACCGAGAGATATTACTGGGCCTCATGGAAGGAAAACCCCGTGTGGAATCTGATGAAACTGACAAGGCAATAAATAAGATTCAGCCCTCATTTTTAGGTATGCTTCTGGCAAGACCTCTTGTATTCTCCATTGAACACAGGGTTGATTTTCCAGCTCAGTGATATTGAAAGAATTAGAGATATGCTGGACCATGAGGTTGTAGATTGTGATTTAATTACAATCCCACGGCTGCTGATGATCTACAGCACCTCCTGGATGCTTAGTTTCGAGTTGCGAGATCTATTCAAAGTCTGTCCCATTTTGCAGTGCCACATGACATGATGATGGGTATGTGAAATCAGGACCAACATTGACTCAGACACTCACTGACAACATTCTCAACAGTTGTTATGAGGTCAACAGGGCCCTTTCCACCATATCCACTCCAGTGAAGCAGAGCCGGGAAACCTTTGGGCTCATTTCACAAAGGAATGCAGAAGGAAAGTCAGACAGCCAATCAATAACACCCGCCCACCCTGCGCAATGCTATATCTTTCTCATATGAGTTTTGTATCCATTGATGGCCCAATGGCAAAAACAAAATGGACCAGAAAAGTCATCTAAAAGCAGTTGCTTATCAAACTCAATTGTTCAGAAATTACAACTGTGCCTTGGATGGAATCAGGGTCAGTCACCTCTAAGCGAATCAGGAAAATGGGGAGGAACGTGTTTACTACTGTGGGCAGGGAGTTGTGGGGAAGTACCTGCAGGTATTTTGGGAATAATATTCTGGGTATATCAGACTTGAAACAGTTACATCTGCTTTCTCTCTCCACAGGTGCTACCAGACCTGCTGAGCTTTTGCAGTTTTCTTTGTGATTGTTTCAACTTTCTAGCGTCTACAGTATTTTGCCATTATTAAAATATTAATATATACATTCAGGCTTTTAAAGTATAACTAAGAACAAAATAACAGATGCTTAATAGGACCATGGTGCTATAAGCAATAAATCATCACAAAAGCAGCTTCAAAAATCCCACAAATCATTCTCAAATGTTGCACATGGTACGCATGTCTGCAGCAACTGATCTTGCGCCAAGGAATACCAGCTTTGTATTTCAACTCATGGTTAGAAAACATTGCATGAGACAAGATGACCTAGATTTGAGGTTAATGTTCTTGCCGATTTCCAATTGTTCATTGTCACCCTATTCCCATGGCGGTAATATCCAGCTATTTATTGTTTTTCTACGGAAGATCAGCTCTGCTTTCTGCAGTAGACGAAAGGAATGTGATGTCAGTTTTTACTGTGATATGGAGGTGCTGATGTTGGATTGGGGAGGACAAGGTCAGAAATCACATGACGCCAGGTTTTAGTCCAACAGGCCTATTTGAAAGCACAAGCTTTCGGATCCTCGCTCCTTGTGCAGGTGTTAGTTTTTACAGTGGCATTGCCCCTGATGAAGTGGCTTTACCTACATCTTCACTGACCACTTGCTGGAGCCACTGCTCCACCAACCACCAGCATCTCTGATATTGATGACTCACGAACTACAGGACCTAAAAGGAAGTAACAAAACCTGATAGAAAATGTGAACAGGCCACCTTTTACCGCATTGACTGGTGTGTTGGCTCAACTGAGCTACCTTTTCTGTTTTGGCCTCTTGACATCTCAGCCAACCTCCACAAACACATCCATAAATTTGAGGATCAGAAATGACAAGCTGTACAACCCAAGCAGGTAAGACAGTTGGGGGAATAGAGTCACAGAATTCTCCAACTTGAGGGACTGCATGTAACCCTGAGAAGACAGTCTGTCATTTCACACTTGCTCCTGTACAGAAATGCACATAACTATCTCGAAGTCCCAGCAATGGTCAACCAACCTGAACTCCACTGAAAGATCACTGATGGATCTGCTCATGGCAAAGCTGTCATTGCTTATTGGGAAGGTCCTGGATTTGAGGCGGTGATCGGGTGGCCACAATTGGGATGGTGAGAAAGTAAGCAGGAAGGAGGGATGATTGAATGTGAATGAACTATTGAGAAGGAGGAAGCAGAATGTTGAGAAGGAGAGGGATGATCAAGATTTGGAGGGTTAATCAAGAAGACGTGGGGGGACAGGATCAGGAAGAGGAGAGATTATGGGGACAGCAAGAGGCTATTGTAAGAAGGTCAAGGTCAAGAGTGGGAGATCACCTCGATAAGTTCTTTTATTCAGTTCTTGAATTAATTCTGATGAATGTTCTTTTCAAAAGCTTGGACTTTCCAACCAAAACTGTCTGGTGTATGAACATGAGTAAAATCGCTGAAAACAGGCCAGAGGTCCATTCCATTGGAATTTCACTTTGTTCAGTATTTACCCTATTTCCAGGATCTCATGTCACATCATGGAAAAGCAATGAATTGGATAAGAGAAAGATGCACGAAATTAAGCCACTGAGGAAATCACAGAAAAATGAGTCTCTCTTGTGTTCATTTTGGACTTTTAATAAAATAGAATGTGAACTGTTATGAATATATATTGACATTTACAGTTATGCAGAACATTTATTAAGTGACGACTGACTTATCCCATTCACAAAGAAACAAAGGTGGCTGTTATATTGTTACAGTGGATTGATGGAGTGTGCCTTTAGTAGGGAGTGTGAGAGAAAGAGGAACATTGATGGTTAAAAGCAAACGGTTACACAGAAGAGGAAGATCGGAGTGATGAAATGCGCTCTGACGACTCTTGAAGCAATGTGTAAATCCTATCCTTCTTGAACTGAAATGTCGTGACTAACTAATCAAGCCTAATTGTTTGCAAAGCTGAATGGCCGTTGTGATCCTCTTCTGCTGCTTTTTGAGTCGCTTCAACTGAAGTCATCGTCCATGGCAGAAGTGGGGGGATAGATATTGTCCATAAAAAGCCATTTGTTCATCACATTTTCTTCTCAGAAAAGGGCCATTGATCACTTTTGCTCCTTTACTTCCATCAGAGTTGCAGCCAAGGGGTATGTTGAAAGGGAATACTTCACCTGCTCCTTGAATGCCTTCACAGCATGTGAGTGGCCCAGGACGGTATAATGGTCCTTGGATGTGAGTGGCCCGGGACGGTATAATGCTCCTTGGATGTGAATGGCCCGGAACGGTATAATGCTCCTTGGATGAGAGTGGCCTGGGACGGTATAATTCTCCTTGGATGTGAGTGGCCCAGGACGGTATAATGCTCCTTGGATGTGAGTGGCCCAGGACAGTATAATGCTCCTTGGATGTGAGTGGCCCGGGACGGTATAATTCTCCTTGGATGTGAGTGGCCCAGGACGGTATAATGCTCCTTGGACGTGAGTGGCCCGGGACAGTATAATGCTCCTTGGACGTGAGTGGCCCGGGACAGTATAATGCTCCTTGGATGTGAGTGGCCCGGGACAGTATAATGCTCCTTGGATGTGAGTGGCCCAGGACGGTATAATGCTCCTTGGACGTGAGTGGCCCGGGACAGTATAATGCTCCTTGGATGTGAGTGGCCCGGGACAGTATAATGCTCCTTGGACGTGAGTGGCCCAGGACAGTATAATGCTCCTTGGACGTGAGTGGCCCAGGACAGTATAATGCTCCTTGGACGTGAGTGGCCCAGGACAGTATAATGCTCCTTGGATGTGAGTGGCCCAGGACAGTATAATGCTCCTTGGATGTGAGTGGCCCAGGACGGTATAATGCTCCTTGAATGTGAGTGGCCCGGGACAGTATAATGCTTCTTGGATGTGAGTGGCCCAGGACGGTATAATGCTCCTTGGATGTGAGTGGCCCAGGACAGTATAATGCTCCTTGGATGTGAGTGGCCCAGGACGGTATAATGCTCCTTGGATGTGAGTGGCCCAGGACAGAATAATGCTCCTTGGACGTGAGTGGCCCAGGACAGTATAATGCTCTGACCATATCAGAAACTGTGAAAATCCAAGCACTTCATTTGTCACAAGTTCAGTGGGCGAAAGAGGGAAATGTGGGAAATGTTTTAAAGACAGGAATTCAGTGGAAACAATTTCTGTGCAACTTCTCTGCTTGATCGTCCTACTCCTATGTATTATGGTCTTATGGGAATCAAGAGCTATGAGGAGAGTGCAGGGAAGTGGAGTTGAAATGCCCATCGGCCATGATATAAATGGCGGAGTGGGCTCAATGGGCCGAATGGCCTTACTTCCACTCCTATGTCTTATGGTCTTATGGTCTTATGGACATAGTTCTGTGTCATTTATGTATTCAATTGTATAGGGTCTTGGTAGGACAGGACTTGAACGTTGCTGAAAATTAGACACATTTTTTCAAAACTTTTCATCTAGTAAGCATCAGGATAATTCACAGGAAGACTAATATTGTTTTCACTTTGCGTTGGTATTCTTTGCTGTTGTCCTGATGAGTACAAGGTGAAAAGCTTTGATGAAATGTTCATTGTATATTGATTGGGTGTAGGTTAGCGATTCAGTTGAACCCAGCAAAATAGAAAATTGAGTAATAATGTAGCTGGCAGATCACAACACATATATGTTGGCAATGGAAGCACAAAGGTAGTGTGCATCTTATACAGGTGAACAGGTAAAATCAGGTTGGTAGTGGATTTCAAGAAAAAGGAATTCATGGAAGGTCTACACGATGGTTTTTAGGAGCAGCCTGGATAGAGGCCACTAGGGAGCAAGCAATTCTAGATTCAGTGGTGTGTAATGAGACAGACTTGATTAGGCTGCTTAAGGTGAAGGAACACCGAGGGCACAGTGACTTAATATGATAGAATTCAACCTGCAGTTTGAGAGGACAAAGCCGGAATCAGATGTAACGGTATTTCAATCAAGTAAAGGTAACTACAAAAACATGATGGAGGAGCTGGCCAGAGTTGACTAGAAGGAGATCCTGGCAGGGAAGACAGTGGAGCAGCAATGGCAGGAGTTTCTGGGGGTAATTCGGGAGGCACAGCAGAAATTCAACCCAAGGAAGGAGTAAATTCTAAGGGGAGGACAAGGCCACCGTAGCAGACAAAGAAGGTCAGGGACTGCATAAAAGCAAAAGGAAAAGTATGAAATGTGTGAAGATTAGTGGGAACCAAAGGATTGGGAAGCCGTTAAAAACCAACTGAGGATAACTGAAAACCAAGTAAAGTGGAAGAAGATTAAGTGTGAGAGTAAGCTAGCTAGCAACAAAAAAGAAGATTGCAAGAGTATATTCAGATATCTAAAACATGAGTGGGGTAACAGTTGGCATTAGACTGCTGGAAAATGACGCTAGAGAACTAGTAATGGGGAAGAAAGTAACGGTGGAGGAACAGAATAGGTACTTTGCGTCATCTTTCACAGTGGAAGACATCAGTACCATACAAGAAATTCAAGCCAGTCAGGGGTCAAATGTGAGAATAGTGGTCATTAGCAAGGAGATGGTACTGGGGAAGCTGAAAGATCTGAAAGTGGATAAATCACACAAACCAGATGGACTACACCCCAGCGTTCAGAAGGAGAGGGCTGAGGAGATTTTAGAGGCAGTGATGGTGTCTTTTCAGGAATGACTGGGGTTAGGGAGGTCTCAGAGGATGTTAAATGGTTAATGTAACAGTCCTGTTTCCAAAGGGAGGGAGGCAGAAGATAGGAAACAGTAGGCCAATTAGCCTGACCTTGGTCATCGGTAAGATTTTAGAGTCCAATACTAAGTTTAAGAATGCAGAGTACTTGGGAGAGTATGGTGAAATTGTGCCAAGTTAGAATGGCTTCATCAAGGGGAGGTCATGCCTGACAAACCTGTTAGAATTCTTTGAGGAGGTAATGAGCAAGTTAGACAAAGGAAAGCAAATGGACATGATCTATTTGGATTTCCAGAAAACATTGACAAGAGGCTGATGAATTAGATAAGAAACCATTGAGTGAGGGTCAAAGTACTGGCATGGGTAGAGGATTAGCTGAATGGCAGAAGGCAGAGGGAGGGGTAAAGGGGAATTTGTCAGGATAGCAGCCAGTGACGAGTGGAGTTCTGCAGAGGTCGGTGTTGGGACCACAAGTATTCATATTATACATTCATAATTTGGACAAAGGAATAGACGGCAATATTGCTAGGTTTGCAGGTGACACAAAGATAGGTGGAGGGATAGGTTTGTTTAGAACTGAGATGACGGGAAGCTCATCTTCGGCCAGAGGTGAATCTGTGGAACTAATTGCTGCAAAGGGCTATGGAGGCCAAGTTATTGAGTGTATTTAAAACAGAGATAGATAGGTTCTTGATTAGTAAGAGAGCAAGCACTATGGAAAAAGGCAGGAGAATGAGACCGAGAAACATGTCATCAGCCATGATCAAATGGCAGAACAGACCTGACGGGCTGAAAGGCCTAATTCTGCTCATATCTCTTATGGTCATTTGGCCAAAGCAGATTGTAATTCTAAATAAATATAAAAATGTGTAAGAATCAGCTACAGATCTATCTTTTACAACTGCCTTTCTGAAACAGATTACTGGGGCACTATTATCTCTTTCTATAACAAATGTTTGTAAAGTTAATGAGTTAAATTATTAATATTTTAACTTGGAGTGGGGAACTTGAGGTTTTAGAGGAAAGTAGCAATATTTACGTGGTAATGCAGCTGTTCCTGTTTGGACTCAATGATCTGGCATTTGTGAAATTGTTACTCTCGGCTGGAAATAGTGCAGATATGAGTAGATTTACTGGGAGACTGGAAGACTGAGGGAAAAATGAAACACAGATTAGGATGCCTGAGGCAGCTGACTAAACTGGATAGCAATGTGAACTGGAGTAGACAGAGTATGGTGGTATTGGAGGATGGGTTTTGATGGAATGGATAGAGGAACTACACCAGGCAAGGAGCATTGGTTGGGATGACTGACTGACTGACTGAATACAGCAAGCAGGATGATGAAAGCCTATTGTGTTCGGGTGGGATGAGGGACTCAGGCTGCAAGTACAGAAAAAGTCAAACTGACCTCTGGGGGAAAACTGTGGTGTATAAAATGTGCCCATTTTTAAAATTTCCTTTGACCTTGATTTACTGAGAAATGCTTTAACCATTGCTACAATGACTGCAAAAATTGAGATGAAGTACTGGAGCAAGATTATGTAGAACAGACTTGGCTGAGTGGAATAGCCTTTTGGGGAGGATGCGAAGCAATAAAGGAGTTAGTGAAAAAGTAATAAATTTGACAAATTTGGATTATAAAAAGACAAACATCTAGAGATGTAAAATTCTATTTTTTAATACCCTCATTTGAAAATGAAAGAAGTTGCATTTAATTTCTATGGTCATAACTTCTGACATAGTTTATTAAATTTAAGCAGAATATGGGAGAATTATGATTTGATAAAAAAAAGTGCATGTTATTATAGCTTAAAGTCTTTGATCTTCCCACTAACAATTTCAGTAAAAAGAAAAGGCTGAAAGCTGAGGATTACTGAGGGATTCATTTTGAAGTTCCTTTTAGATCTAATCATACTCTTTTTCAGATTTTTATATCTTTTATTCCAGCTTTCAACTTTTTGGCAGTTGTAATGCTTTTAAGATATATTTTCATATTATTTTTCCTTTTTATTCTCCCGAGTCTTCAAAATCTCATATAAAGAAGTGACCAGATAATCTAATTCCCCTTATCTAGTTTCAATCTTTTCATGCAGATGATAAATTAAAAGAAAGTCACATCAAATCGCATTTGGTATATCTGCAATTTTGTAGCAGCAGGTTTTCTGTGTCTAAATCATATCAAACTGCAATGGGTTAAATCTTCTTTCTCTGATTCATCTGCTTCTAACAGATTTTAATTTAAAATAAGCCGTATAATTTTGAGGTGGGGGGCATTCTAAACATTTGTTGACTTGTTGTTGAAACGATTCAATGGAACAATTGATACACAAAGAGACAGTTTAATTCCACAGTAAAACAGAAAAATTGATTGACAGGCTCTGAATGAACATATTGACCTTATTATTCATCAATGACTATTGACAAGAATAATTGCACTTATATTGCATTGGGTGGGGCTGGGTTTTGTGAGCTCTGAAATATGCCCTAGCTTAGAAATTCAATGATACTGCATTCTTTTAAAGGCAGAAAACAGGTGCCAAAATGAGCAATGCTGTGGGTAACGGGCTGGATGTCACCAGCTCACTGGGGATGAGCTGGGAGGCAAAGGAACCATAAAAAGTTAGGGAGTATCCTCTTCATCGCCTTTCCACCGCCATAGCATTTTACCAGCAACAGGAGTCTATTGCAGACTGATCTCCTGCTCAGAGGCAACTGAACTGCCTAAGTCATCAATCCATGATGTTTTACAAACATGCAAACTTATGAATTAAGAGCAGAAGTATGCTGTTCAACCCTTCAAGCCCATCTCAGCATTCAATAAGGTTATGGTTGATCTGTTTGTATCCAATTTCTCCGTTCCCATCTATACCCTTTCACTACCTAACAAGCATCCACCTGCCTCCGCCTTAGAATTTTTCACCGACACCATCTCCACAGGCTTTCAGTGACCTCCCTCTTGTCATTGTCATTGGCATTGTACCAGTGTTGGGGGGGACCCCACTACATGAACTCCTGGCAGCTCACCAGCCAGCTCAGGATTCTTCCTAATCAGGCATTCTGCATCCCATGGAATGACCCGTGTTGTAATGGTCACCCTTGCAGTAACAACTCCCACTGTTCCCTCATCAACCAAAACCTCTTCCCTCATTGGGACTTGTCTGACTGGCATGGTTTGTGAGGGTAAAGTCCAATATTGCATCCTCTGTGTTAGGTGCTGCCCCAGCAGTGACTATCTCTTCTTAGAGTGCTGATGAACCCGAAGTTATTGATCCTTTGAATGTTCACAATTCTTGGAAGAGGAATCTCATCCATGAGAGGAATGGGAGCATCAATGCTAACTAATTATTTGATGGACAAAGCTTTTGCAAATTATTTGCAACTCATTGAAACAATTCCAGGCCCATTGTTGTATATTATACAATCTTCATTTTATTGTGCTTCATTATAAATATGATTTCTTAATATTTATTTTTCTATTAATGGATTTACAGGATTTAGTCCTATAAATTAAAAGTAGTCCACAATTTGGAGTTTAAGAAATATTGTACAAAAATGCTGTCAGAGAATAAGAATGTGACAGAAAGAAAGGCAGTCAGTAACGGATGGGCTCACTCATTTTAAATATTGTACACTTTTATCTTCCTTTGCTGATTAAATACAATCTCATATTATTTGAAAGCTGTTCTTAATTTGTGGAATAGGTTTCTATACTTTGACAAAAACATTTGCGTGGGGTAAAAGTTTTTTGAATGCCTCCTACTTTCAACTTTCCTTTCTGGAAATCGAGATGGCAAAATTTTAAGTTTTATGGTTGGAAATTGTAAGGAGAATCAAAGCTCGTGTTCTTTTGTAAATTAATTCTATTTCTAGCCTCTTGTTAAAGAAGATTTTAAACTTTTTTTTGCACATGCAGCAATGATTAACTCTGATTTGTCTCGCCATGCTGCTGTTTTGAAAATACGTAAAGATTGCGGTTACTGAAGATTGTTGAGGAATTTTAGTAGTAGATGGGGACTGTTTCGGGGGGAGCTGGGAGTAATGAAATATACTATCAATTGCGAATCAACACTGCCATCTTCTGGCAATGCTGCTGAAGTACAAAATTATGCTCAAAACGTTATAGTGGTTGGTTACTGTGACAGGATGATCTGGGCAAAAAGATCTGGGTTCAAGTACCACCTACTATGGAGATGTGACATCGAGAAAAGAAACTCCACCTTCATATCCCTCCTGCTGCAGAGATGTGTCATAACATGGCTGGGCCGGTTGATTAGGAATATTTTAAAGCAAATACACAGGAAGTAAATTCTAGAAATGGAATGATATTCCTCAGTTCACTGCTTTACCTGAAATGCCAAACCCCTTTATTTTAAATATGTCAAGCTTTTGTATGCTCATGTTTGAAAATGTAATTTCTAACCCATATTTGGATAGCAGCGCATGTGTAACCAAAAGACATAGATCACATCTAATGTCCATTGTTTTAAGTCTTCAGGGATGTCATGACATTACCAACTACATCCCTCATTGCCCCTCCTGCAACCATCTCCCAACTCCCACAAAGCTCATTCGCAGCCTAATGATGGGTATCTGAATAGGATGGAAATTACAGCACTTAACTAGTAGGCCAAACAGTGCCGCTGGAATAAAGAGTTCACTTCTTAATTTTAAATAGTTTCTACATAACCTGGAACATTTCTAGTTTAATTTTATTCATAGTATTGTCCTCAAGACAATATAATTTATTCAAAGGATTACTCAAATAATTAATCATACTTTGAATGGTGACTTGCTTTCATCAATAGGATCAATAAAGCTCCAAACACAAGTCACTAATATGAGTGATCAACAAGCCCCTATCAATAACCACAATGTAAGTTAAAGTATACAAGAATGAATATTCAGGGAAGTCATACTGAGTAAACAGACGGAGCTGGTGAAGGGTCTAGGCCCGAAACGTCAGCTTTTGTGCTCCTGAGATGCTGCTTGGCCTGCTGTGTTCATCCAGCTTCACACTTTGTTATCTTGGAGCTGGGAAGTGACCAGTCTCCGAGTCCTGGTGCACTCTAAACTAGAATCTTAAATGAGGTGGCTAATGAGGTAGTAGATGCATTGGTCTTAATTTTCCAAAATTGGCTATACTTTGAAAAGGTTTCATCAGACTGCAAAGTAGCAAACATAAACATGAAGCTATAGGCTGAGGGAGACAGGGTGATGTCAGCAGAAACACACAGGGAGGAGGAGCAACCTGCAGGACATCTGGAAGCTTCTTCTCAGAATAGTTCAAAGGACCTCAACCGCAGCCCCCTCCACAACTCCCCTTGCTGCCTGTGATCTCAAAGTCTGCAAGAGGGAGAGCCTGAATCTGAGCAGGACACTCTCAGCAGGCCTAGGACATCTACACTTGAAGACATCAAGGGTACGACTGTCCATGTCTTCTAAGCCAACTGGGCCAACTGCACAACAAGAAGGACTCTTCATTGTAAACAACCATTCACCTCCATTAATAAATATTCACTTGCAACCTTGAAATGTCTGTACTTACGCCTTTTTCACCATCAGTCCCCTTCTGACATTCCAAGGATGAAAGAATTTGTAATGACCAAGCATTGCACATCTCGCAGAAATCATTAACTCTTTGACTGCAGACAGCCTCACACTTCAGGGATCCTTGAGCCATGATCCTGAGGATTGCAGCTAAGCTGTTATACCTTATTGTGGGTAATATAGAAACATGTAGAAGCAGAAGTATACCATTCAACCTTTTGAGCTTGCTTCACATTGAATATGATGGCTATTCATCCAACTCAGTATCCTAATCCACTTTTTCTCATATCCTCTGATCCCTATTGCCCTAAAAACTACATCTATATCTTTCTTGAACATCTTCAATGTGTTGGCCCTAACAGTTTCCTGTGGCAGAAAATTCTACATGTTCACAATCCCGGATGAAGAAATTTCCCTCCATCTCTGTTCTTACCCATTATCCTTAGTCTGTGGCCCCTGGTTCTAGACTGCTCAGTCATTGAGAACTTCCTTCCTACATCTACCCTGTCTAATTTGCTAGATATTTATAGGTTCCTAAGAGATCTCCCCTCTTCCTACTAAACTGTCATTAGTATAGTCTGAACTGATCCAGTTCTCTTTATATATCAGTCCCACCATCAAAGAACTGGAGACAATAAGGACTGCAGATGCTAGAAGTCAGAGTCCATAGGTGCAAGGCTGGAACAACACAGCAGGTCAAACAGCATCAGAGGAGCAGGAAAGCCAACATTTCGGGCTGCAACATTGACTTCCCTGCTCCTCTGATGCTGTCTGACCTGCTGTGCTTTCCAGCCTCACGGCTGTAGACTTCACCATCAGAGAAATAAGTCTGGTAAATGTTCTTTGCACACTGTCAAGAGCTATAACATCCTGCTTCAGATGAGGAGATCAAAACTACACATAATTTTCCAAGTGTGGTCTCACCAATGCCCCGTCCAATTGCAACAAGACATTCCGATTTCTGTGCTCAAATCATCTTCTTAAAAAGGCCAACATACCGTGTACTTTCTTCACTGCCTGCTACCCCTACCTGTTTACCTGCAGTGACATGGTGTACGAGGGCATCCAAGTCTCATTGTACCTTCCCCTTTCACAATCTGTTACCATCTAGATAATAAACTGCCTTCCTGTTTTTGCTACCAAAATGGATATATACCTCATATTAATGCACATCCATACTGCATCTTCCATATCCACTTGTTCAAATCACAGTGAAGCCTCTCTGCATCATCCTCACAGTGTAGTCTCCCAACCAGCTTTGTGTTATCTGCAAACCTGGAGATACGACACATAGTTTCCTCATCTAAACCATTAATATATATTGTGAATAGTTGGTGTCCAATCCTATCCATGCAGTACCCCACTAATCACTGTCTGTTACTTGGAAGAGGACCCATTTATTTCTACTTTCTGTTTCCTCTCTGCTAGCTAGGTTTCAATCCATTTCCGTACACTGCACCCAATCCCATGCACTTTAATGTTGTATGCTAATCTCTTAGGTTGGACCTTATAAAAACCCTTCTGAAAGTCTAAGTAAACCACATCCACTGATTGGCTCCCCTTATCCACTCCAATAATTACATACTCAAAAAGTTCCACAGATTTCTCAGACATGACATAGTCTGCGTAAATCCATGTTGACTCTGTCTGATCCTTTCACTATCTTCCAAGTTCTCTGCTATGCACCTTTTACAATAGACTCTAGTGTTTTTCCCACTACTAATTTCAAGCTAACTGGTCTATATCCTGCCACGGCTGCATTTGAATTCAATTAAGAATCTGGAATTAAGAGGCTAATGTCGACCATGAAACATTGTAGTTGTTGGAAAACCCCATCTGGTCCACTAATGCCCTTCAGAGAAGGAAATCTGTCATTCCTACCTGGTCTGGTCTACACGTGACTCCAGATCCACAGCAATGTGTTTGACTCTTAACTGCACTCTGGGCAACTAGGGATGACCAATAAACGTTAGCCTAGCTAGAGATGCCCACATCTCAGGAGTGAATAAATAAAGAAAATCATTGCTTACTCTCAACTGCCCTTAAACAGTAGGATAATATTAGCTACTCTCCATCCACAGGAATTGATAAGAGTCTGAAGAGTTTTGGAAGATGACCACTGACACATCTGCTGTTTCTGGGTCCACATCCTTTGGTACTCTGGAATGAAGGTTATTGGCCCCTGGCAGCTTACCTGCTTTTAATCCTATTGGTTTGACCAACACTATTTCCCTACCAATATAAATTTCTTTAATTTCCTCCTTCCAATTAGGGTCTGTGTTTCCCCATATTTTTGGGATGTAATTTGTATTTTCCTTTGTGAAGCCAGAACCAAAGTATGCATTTAATCCGTCTGCCATGTTTCTGTTCCCCATTGTAACTTCTGTTCCCCATTGTAACTTCTCCGATTTCTGACTATAGGGGACCTAGAGACATCTTAACCCATTGTTTTACCTTCATATACCTGCCCAGGCTTTTACTGACTATTTGTACAGGCTTACTGTCATGTTCTATTTTCCCACTCATAATCATCTCTTCGTCTCCCTTTGCTGGATCTGTTTGTTTTTTGACCAATTTGTATGGTTCTTCCTTAGATTTAATATTATCCCTAATTTCCCTTGTTAGCACATTTCCTACTTTATTTTTACGTCACCTGGGGTGAATAAGGGAATGAGCTTGAGCCAGGCCAGGACACATTGTTGCACATTTATACCCACCTTGTGAATGAAACAGAATCAGTGATGACTCCGCTCATTTCTAGACACAGAGTTTAAGTCTATGTGTCAACTTTCCAAGGCAGCACACTGCCACTCAGGTCTGAGAAATGTACAATAGGCAGGTCACATGTTTATTCTCCCTCATAATGCAGGTCTGCTGAGTACAGTTACACAAAGTGTTGCCCCTCACAGGATCAATTCCATCCTTCAAGATGCTTATTCTCCCTGCGTCTGCGTGGGTTTCCTCCGGGTGCACCAGTTTCTTCTCACAGGTGGACTGGCCATGCTAAATGGCCCATAGTGTCCAAAGATGTGTAGGTTAGGTGGATCAGCCATGGGAAATATAGGGTGGGGGGGGGGGGCGGTTTGGATCTGTGTGGGATGCTCTTCAGAGGGTCAGTGTGGGCTCAATGGGCCAAATGATCTGAATTCACTCTGTAGGGATTCTGTGATTCTATGATGATTGTATAAATGAGTCAAGCTGTGCTATCGACGAGATGCAAAAGCACTGAAATAATATAGTCCATGAGCTGGCTGTGTTTCCCCAAACACTGTGTCGTTCCTGCAGCATCACAATGAGAGTTGAAGGTGCAGCCCAAGGTGCAGCTTTGAAGTAAAGGAAGTGGATCATGGTTGTGCCATGGGGTTAACACGGACTGCCACATGTCAGATGTCAATATCCATGAACTAAAAAAAATGAAAAGGTTTTATTCTGAGAAGAAGGGAAACCAAAATTAGGAAACAACAGGTCAGTCAGTTTAACGTCTGTCAAATGAAAATTGCTAGAATCCATTGTTAAGGAGGTTATAGCAGAATATGCAGAAAAGCCTGATGGGATCAGGCAGAGTAAACATGGTTTAGTGAAAGGAAAATTGTGTTTGACTAAATCATTAGAGTTGACGAAATAATAAACAACATGGAAAAAGAGAAATCTATGGATGTAGCACGCTTGGATTTGTGCACAAGATGAAAAATTAATAAACTAATAAATGAATAAATAAGAATCACGGTTTCGGGGTATCATGGTCATGGAAAAAAGATTTGTTACTTAACAGGAAATAAAAAAAAGGGATAAAAGGGTTTCTTTCAAGTTGACAAAATGTACCCAGTGCCTTACCAGAGTAATCAATGCTGGGTGCACAAGACCATCAGATGTTAGGGCAGAAGTAGGCCATTCAGCCCATCAAGACTGCTCTGTCATTCAATGAAATCATGGCTGATTTGATAATCCTCAACTCCACTTCGCTGTCTTTTCCCCATAATCTCTAATTCTTTTGCTAATTAAAAATCTGATTATCCAAACACAGAAAATGCTGGAAAAAAACTCTGTATCCTTGGAGACAGAAACAAAATTAATATTTTTAATTTAATATGACTCTTCAAGGATGATGGATTTCCTTCCCTAAAAAACATTACTGAATCAGATGGGATTTTACAACTTTGGATTGTGGTCTCAAGGCTTCAATCATCCTAACTTTCTGATTCAAATTTTTATTGAAATCAAGTTTCATCATCCCAAATGTACAGTGGCTAAATTTTCAGGTGACACCAAAGTAGTAGAGAAAAAAATAGTCCTTGCTCTGTAAAAATTGATACCACTGTGTCTATATTACCAGAGTAAAAACTGAAAAAAAAATGACTTAATGGCAGAGGAATGGTTGGGAAATGTTGAGATGGTGAAAGCTGTTTCAGTTTTACAAATCAAACAAGAACTGATTTCCCGTTCTCCCAATATACACTGTCAGGACTCAAATGTAGCTTTTAAACAGGTTACCAACAAGTTTTGACAAAAAATAAACCATTGTGTGAACTAGGTTTATACAACTCCCTTGTCATTCAGTGTAATGAACAATGTGCCTGACATTGCTCAGTCTGTTCCTCAGTAACCCACACAGTTAAATCATTTAGTTGGAACATGGGATTGTTCAGAAGTGGAAAATGTAATTCTAATCATTAAGGTGAATAATTTGTATTTTCATGCACCCAATGCACTCAATACCTCAGAAAGTCAATCAATCCTAGGTAAACCTCTGTGAAAAATCAACGGCTGTCAAACTCCTCCCTCAGCGATAATCAAATAAAACTCCAGAAGTTTACACCGCAGGACAGTGTAATGAAGTTGTGCCCCTAGCATGGAAACTCTGCATCCAATGATGGTTAGCAGGTAATGTTTAGCATTCACAAACCAGGAAGATGCGGTCTACACCAAAGGTACCTTATCTAATATTAGAAAATATGGAGAGAAGGTGCCAGCAAAGCTGGTCAGCATTACCATGATGAAACTATCGATCAGTTATCATAAACACCTCATAGAATCCCCAGTGTGGAAACAGGGCACTTGCCTCAACAAGTCCTATCTCATTCACTAATGTCCTTTCAGGAGGAAGTCTGCCATTCTTACAAAGTCAAGCCTACATGTGACTCCAGAAATGTAGTTGACTCTTAATTACCCTCCAGAATAGCTCAGGATGCCACTCAATAGAAGATGATGCACAACAATGATTGGCTTTGCCATTAATACCCACTTTCCATGAAAGAATAAAAAAAACTTATAATCCATGATTACATCTTTGGCTTACAGACTTGCCAGAGAGGGATAACAGTGTTGGATGGCTAGATTGCCGCAGGAATGACAAGACTGTCCTATGAGGAGAGATTAATTTGACTGAGCCTGTATTCATGAGGATTTTAAAGGGTGAAAGAAGCTGACTGAAACACATTAACATCTGTCAGGGCTAGACAGATACGATGCAGGAAAGATGTTTCTTCTATTTAGGGAATGTAGAACTGGAGGACAGTGTCAGGATATGGCATAGATAATTTAGAACTGAGATGAAGGAAGACTTTTCACATAAATGCAGTGAACTTGTGGATGATTCTATCGCAGAAGGCAATGGGGGCCAAGTCACTCAATACATTCAAGAAAGATGTAGATAAACTTTTAGATGTTACAGGCATCACGGGGTATAGGGAGAACGTGGGAATAAGGCATAAAGATAGAGGATCAGCCAGCTCCTACTGCAAATAGCAACGGAGTAGCAGGGCTCTTTCTCAGGCCTCAGCCACCCCACATGCTTTCTTTCATTTTTGTTTCTTTCTTCTTACTTTTCCTTGCTTTGTTTGTTCCTTTTTACTTCTGCTGTTTTTCTTTCATTTTTCTTTTCTTTGGAGCCTTTCGCAGCGGGTTGGCCGGCGAAATCGGGTTGGCAGCTAGCGTGGGCCATAAGCGGAATACCGGCTCTTCTCTGGCAACTGGAGGCAGTGATGGCAGTGGTAGCAGGGAGGTCCTCCTGCCGTTCAGGGATGGCAGCAGCATCGGTGGCAGCAAAGTTCCTCCAGGGATCACAGGCGGTGGCAGCGGACTTTTCAAGTTAGTGGCGCAGGCAAAGGCAATGTCTCAAAGGAGGGCAGCTGGGGCAGGAATCTTGGCAGGTCAGCAGTGGCCTGGCCCGGCAGTGGAGCCTGGGACTCCTGGTTGCAGTAGACCCAGTGTCTGGAATCGTGGCATTGGTGAGGCAGCAATGGCAGCAGGGTAGCATGCCCGGAGCTGGACCCCCTGGTGTCATTGAGGTGGCAGCAGAGCTGGGGACTGCTAGCTGGAGGGCGAGTGTAGCTTCAGCATGGGACCCAGCATCTGCGTTGGTGGCAGCAGTGAGGTGGAGCCAGCAGCGAACACTGGTGAATCCTACGCTGGTGTGGATCTGGTCCAGTGAGCCCCTGGAGCGGAGGTGGTGACACAGATGTCATTGTTGAGCCGGCACAGAACTCAAGACTCTCTTAAAGTTACACATTTTATCCATTTTACTGATAAACTGTTCAAAATGGAGCCAGATTGTGATGACTGTAGAAGCTCCTCACTGTATTTTAGCATATTATTCCTTGTAAACTGCAAGTGACATAAATAGATCATTCTTTTATTGATGATCATATAGGATGGCGGATTAGGCTTGAACGGCCAAATGCCCTACTCATGCCCCTTGTTTCTATGAAAGTCCAAAGAAAAATCAAAGCCTTTCTCTTCCCAAACTTTGAAGTTTGGTTTTTGTATCCTCAAATCACATCACTCACTATGCCCCAAAGAAATATAGTCCTGCAAATGGTCAAACAGAATCAGCAGACCAGGCTGTAAGATTCCAGGAACGTTTATAAGTTATGGACGGGACTCAGTTCTAGGATTCGCATTCCCACCCCCACCCCTACTTTGACTCTCACTTACACAGGGAAGGGTGAGCACACACCTGGCATTCCTGATCTTGCCAGCTTCATTGTGAATGATAACTCCTAGCCACCAGCAATTTTTGTGAACTTGGGCCAGAAGAATCATGAACCACTATGTGAGTGTTTGAAAAGTAATTTCAAATGATTTAACATACTCTCCAAGCCAACTCACTCCCCCACCAATCCTAATACCCCTCATACTCTTCATTGCCCCCATGTCCCGTATCCAATCCAAGTGTGCTCCTGCCAGCTGCTTCTAATTGATTAATATCAGGCGTTGTTAAACTGCCACGTTACAGGTAACAAAATTCCCACAGGATGGCGCACTGGCTCAGTGGTTAGCACTGCTGCCTCACGCTGCCAGAGACCCAGGTTACTTTCCAACCTTGGGCAATTGTCTGTGTGGAGTTTGCATGTTCTCTCCATGCCTACGTGGGTTTCTGCTGGGTGTTCCAGTCTCCGTCCACACTCCAAAGAAATGCAGGTTTGGTGGATTAGCCATGATAAATGCAGAATTACAGGGATGGAGTAGGAGGTTGGGATGCTCTTTGAAGGGTCAGTGCTGATTTGATGGGGTAAAGTGCTTCTTTCTTAACTGTATGGATTCTGTAACTGTACTTGTTGTAACTCTGGGAGCTACCCCCATCAGTGTGGGAGTAAAAAGCTGGATACCCATGCAGTTTGCCAAATTCAGTATATCTGGCCTCCTCCACAGAATGACCATCGGCATCTTTAAACCTGCATTCATCATGGTCAGTGGAACTGTTTGGTGGAGACATCTTGTTTCTAGTCTTCCCCATTAAGACCCATTAAGTCTTTAAGGGATGATTTTCAGTAAAGGTGATGATGACAACATCAGGGATATGACCTGGTGAGCCACAGGATTGTAATTCAAGGTGACTATCCAGATAAGATTTGATCGTACAGGGTCTCACCCCATCTCTGCAAAGAAGTCAAGATTAGCTGCAAAGTCTTTGGAGCAAAGTGTTATTCGAGAGTCCTCAAGTCCATACTCTGGCACCTTAGTCCTTATAAGGAAGAAAGATGGAAAACTGAGGATGTGTCAATTACCAGGCAGTCGACACAAAGACTCATAAGGGTCTTACCACCTACCTAGGATTGAGGGATCATGGCAAGCTCTCAGATGTTTAAAGTAATTCTGTGGTCTTGATTTGATCCTGTGTTCTAACCTGCTTTCAAATGCTGAACAAGATATTGAGAAGACATCATTCTGAGCAGGAACTAGTGGACTTTACAAATACATGAGAATGTTGTTTAACCCTGTAACGCCCCTGTTACCTTCATTCATGGGGCAGAGAAAACATTGGCCAATTTCCTCAACTAGGTGTGAACTACTGGCTTATTTCCATTTAAATATTCTGTTTTTCTTGTTTAACCCTAATTTTGAAAAGAGTTCATGCCAGTGGACTAAGAAATCCCTGCTTTACAATCATCTGACTGTATAAGAGATTAAATCTCACATAATAAGAGTAAAGATCTGTACAAAGACAGCTGGCGAGGTTAAATGACAAAAGGAATAAAGATTGAGCCAAAAGGGGGGTTAGATTTAGGACAAATAAAGAAGCAAAAGAAAGAAAAAATCTAGAAAAGAAGTAAATAGGAGAAGTTGAAGCATGACCAAACATTCATTCTCTGCAGCAGACCTGGGAGACAACTGAGGTCTGTGGGTGCAGAGAATGAATATTGAGGCTCAGCTCTCCTCTCTGGTTTGCTGACAGAGTATGGAGTTTAATAAGTTAAAGATGAAAAACTGGAGCATGCTTTATCTTTCCATCATAAAAGCATTTCACCTGAAATAAGAATGCTCTAAAATGAGATAGCACTTCATATATACAAACATAATTTATAAGATTGTGACTGAAGGGATGGGGTGTTGTATAGAATGACAGTGAACAGATCCAGTTACATTTGTATGTTATCATTAGTTAATGAACTGAGCAGAAATTATTGGGAGTTTATTTCATTACTCGTGCAAATGTTACATATCCCAAACCTCTAAACATTTAAGTCCCTGGTGTCCAATAAGAAGAATATGCACCTCACTCGTTCAGTATGTTCCTTAATTCCTTTCTAAATAGACCTGATCTAAAGCAAACTGAGATAACCGCTGGGGAAACAGTGCAGGGAGATGAGAAAGAGTGAGTTCAGTTGGGGGAAGGGAAAGGACAGCGGAACTCCTGCTCATCTCTCCTTCTGTATTTTTTTAAAACTCAAGCTTACCTTTTTGGCCACTGCCATGGCTAGACAAAACCCAGGCAAATCTGAGTTCAGCGAGTCCAATGTTGTCCATATGAGGCAGACCAACATCCCAGAGGGGTCCTGAATCAGGCATTTATTAGATACTCCAGGCGCTTAAGAAATGGTATGAAATACTTGCAAGCTGAATGCTCTTCTAAAGTCTTTAGACACAGGACATCAGTCTGTGACAATCAGCCTCACTGCGCCTCTTTTATGAGCAAAAATAGAATTCTCATCCCCAGATAAGAAGGGAGATTCTTAAGCAGCACTCATATAGTGAGGAGTATCCACAAGTATTGTTGAGGCACAATATCAAAATTAGCCATCATGTACATAATTTTCATGCTCTAGTACATGAGCAAAGCCCCTTTGTGCCAGAGTTGCCTTCAAGATGTATTATCACGTACAAGGCATGAGAAACTGAGCCAACCCAAGCTTCAGCACCTCATCACTAACAGTGGTAACTAACTAAATCCAACACCCTTACTATTTCCAAGCATCACGTGAAAGTTTGTAATTGCAGGAATTATTTTACATTCTCTTATCACATAATAGTCAATGGAAACGTGACATAACTTTACTTCATTGATCACAGTACATACAATGAAACCAAAACATGCAATTATTTGATGTATTATAAAAAAAATTTAATACTTATGTCTTACAAACAAAAATGTTTTGGAAAAAAAGGAAGCACACACCATAAAAAAAATTAGCATTATTTTCAAGCATTAACCAAAACATTGGATGCAATACTACTGTTTAAAGTAGATTGTACTTGTGTACAGAATTAAAAATTCTTGAATATGAATGTCACATGAGTAAAATATGGTTCTGCATCTGGTTATGAACCCTGCTAAATGTAAATTCTTTAAGGGAATGTACATTTTGAATCACTATGGTTAACACCTAGAGAATAATTTTGGGATCTGCATGCCAACAATGCACTCCAGGCTAATGAAATTATCTCCTTCCCTCCTGCAGGAGGATAGTCAGCAATGCTTCTCTTTGAATATAACAGGTAGAAATTAAAGTTAAGAAAGTATGCGTTGTTCATTTTGTAATCATTGCTGTGAAGCTGTTACCTCTGGAGGGATAGTGTTTGAGAGTCAGGGATTGTCCACGCAGGCCAACAGAACGTCATCTAGGCCTTATGTACATCTGTGGAACAAGACAACGTTCCCGAACTGTTGGACATTACTGTTCTTTCAAATACTTTGGTTGCAGGATCTTTAAATGACTGACCATCACAGGGTAACAAGTACAGGATGTGTATTCACCAGGACATATTCTTTCTCCAGATGTTAAAATTGTGTTGGGGGATAAAAAAACAACAAAACTGTAATGCATGTTAATTCCCATGAAATATTAAATTTTTAGTGCTCATAATTCCCCTTTCTTTTTCCTTTTCAAAAGATTCATGAACTTTGTGTTGTCAAGATGAAGAATATTATCATAAGGAAATGAAACACCTTCTCATTTTAAGCGCTCAGTATTAGCACTAAGCACAGATCAAGCAGACTCAGCTGTAAAGTAAAACTCCTTCTATTCTGTCCCAGCCATGTGCCTCAGCATTAATTTTAGCCAAGTGACTCCATTTTAACAGTAATATTTTTCCATTTTCATTATTAGTTTTCTGTAGCATTTCTATATGGAGCTGCCAGTTTGATAACGGGCTGACATCTGAAGTAGATAACAAAGTGCGAAGCTGGATGAACACAGCAGGCCAAGCAGCATCTCAGGAGCACAAAAGCTGAGGTTTCGGGCCTGACATCTGAAGTTACTGGTTTCAAATTATCTAACTCATTTGATGAAGAGCCTGAACAGCCAAAAGGCATTGAATATTGTTGTCCTATCTATGGGGTTTGAACCCAGCTTTCTATAGGCGAAATGACAAGGCTTCATGCAATTGAATTCTGTGAGTGCTTGACATTATAAATGCTTTTTAAAAAAATAAAGGAGTGAATAAGTAAAGAAAATTGGTGGCTATGCTTCCTACTTTTAATTACATTAATCAGTCACCGGATTATCGTAGGAATTCTGTTTGTCTAATGATAGATGGTATTGATCTCCAATAAAGTGCTTGTGTGCAGGTTACAAAACATTTTAAAACAGTGAAGGTACCAATGCTGAACCATGTGCATATACACTCACAGCTGCATAATATGTTTACCAAAGCTTGAGGGTCAAAGTATTAAAGTTAACTGTGAACTTTTAATCCCTAGCTGTTCTTTCAATACTGTGTGGACTGATGTGGAACAAAACAGTGATCATTGCACTGCTTAAGCTTTTTTGGTAAGATAACACAGCACATGAATAAAACATTTTCAAAAGACCAGTAGAAATCAGGGGAAATGCTGATGTATAAAGTAGGGTCATTGTATTATGAAATGGGATTATGAAATTGAAATAGAAGGAGAATATTAGGAAAAAGGCCTCAATCTTAAAATATGGTGATGGAATTTGAGAAACACAGGATGGAATGTTACATAGAAAGGAGTAGAAAACAGTTTGCCTGTAAGTAAGGTGTCATTAATGCTTTTCATTACATTCCACTGATAGAAGGTAATATCAGAACAATCTGGTAAAATCAGATAAATTACAATTCTGCTGCCTTTAACCAAATATCCAAGCAAATAAAATACCTTCCTACTGCAGAATAAAAGTTCCCACTTCTTGCTTCTATTGGGTCGCTGATAGTTGTGTAACCAAATGTTTTTTTAATGACAAGTTATCAAGTAAGATAATTATAAGATAATTAAAAGAATTAACAAACAGTATTGTACTCCTTGAACAGTCATTATACAACCAAACTCCACATAATTGTAAAACTCTGAATGATATAAAACATTTCAGATTTCATTAACACATAAAACTATTTTACCTGTGTGTTATATTCAGCACCATAGTCGGGTATCGATGACCCTGGTTCCAATAGAATGAAAACCTACTTAAAATTGTCAGAGATGCTAAACAGGTCAAGAAGCCTCAATGGAGGCAGGTAGGCTGAGCTAACACATCAGGTCAATGGCCTCTCATTACAACTAATTCTTTTATTGTTCCAACTCAGAGTCTTCGAATTGAAGTAATAATATTACCTTTTCTCCAAAGACACTTCCAGACCTGTTAAAAGTTTGCAGTATTTTCTGATTTTGTTTCAGATTTCCAGCATCTGCACTATTTTATTTTCAGTTAATATTGTGCTCAGTTTGCGTCATGTAAGACTGAAAAAATAGCTAGGATTTTGAAAGAATGCTTTGTAATTTCTAAAATTAAAGGAGTTTGTTTTAGCTGTATCTTTTCTCCGAAATTCCTTCCATGCCCTATTAATGTATTTTGCAATTACAGCCACTGTAAATTCAGGAATGCACTGCCCACATTTAACCTTAGAAGCACAGAATCCTGCAGCACCAGAGGAGTCCTTTTGGGCTTTTGTGCCATGCCAGCTCTTTCAAAGTGCTGTTCAGTTTAGTCCTGCTGACCTGCTTGGTTCACATAGCCCGGCAAGTTATGTCCAATTACCTTTTGAAAGTTTCTATGGAATCTGGTCCCACCACCCCTTCAGAGAGTATTTTCCAGCTCTTCATAACCTTCTGATAGCTGAACCAGTGAGGAAATCAGGAGAGTTCCATCTTCACACAATCATTTTAAAATCAATGGCCTCGAACTGTTGACCTATTTCCAACTGAATCCTCTGTACGCACTGCCTTTCAAATGTCTCCATCTGGTCTCCCCTTTAAGGAGAAAAAACCTACTTTCTCCAATTTCTCCATATAATTGAAGTTACTGATATCATCATGGTAAAATTCTTGCTTTCAAAAGTGGAATGCCTGGAACTGTACACAACTCTGGCTGAGGTCTAACCAGAGATTTGTAAATGTTAACTGTAACTTGCCTGTTTCTGTGTTTAACATTCCTACTTGCAAAGCCAAATATTTCATTCACTTCCTAGTTGTCTTATCGATTGTGTTACTGTGTTCGAGAATTTAAGAATATTCATCGATGGGTCTTGTTAAGTGTATGTGATTGCTAACATAGCTCTTAGATTGATACTGTACAAGGAATGTATTTAATTATTCACACAATTAAGTGGCATGCACAAAAAAACACACAAAAAGAGGATTCCTTTCTCAGAAGATGAGAACCTGCAGAAAATTTTCACATTAATCCACTTCTGTCGATTAAATTCCTGATATCAGAGAAAGCTTTCAGAAGTCTATCACTCTGTTAATTCTTAAACTTCAATTGCTTCAGCGTCCTAAATAAGCAGAAAAAAGAATTAGTAAGCCTTCCAAGTTATATACGTGAGTCAACTTAACTATCATAAACATTTTGTAAATTAAAGTTAAGCTATTTTTTGAGAAAATGCCTAATTTTCAATGGTGTTTAATAAATAAGAGGATTATGAGAAAGTATCAGTAGAAACAGAAATATCAAATAGCGAGAAAATTGAGAAGGGAGAAGGTCCTAGAAAGACAGGCTCTGCTTAAGAATGAGTAAGTCATCGGGTCAGAAAAGTTTACATTCCAAGTTCCTAAAACAAGTGAAAGTGGCTGAAAGGCTTCATATCATCTCCCAAACTCCCCTATATATGGAAATAGTGTCAGAGGATTGCAGTGGCATCCTTATCCAGAAAAGGATACAAGCACAGTCCTGACAATTACAGGCTGGTAAGTTTGATGTTCATAGTGAATAAGTTTTAGAAACAATAATCAGGAAAAACAAATCAACAGCCACTTGGAGAGGCTCAAGTTACTTAAGTATAACAAGTGCATATATGCAAAAGGAAGATTGTGTTGAGCTAATCAGACCAAATGCTTTGATTAAGTTACAGAATCTCAGAATTGTTATGGTACACTAGGAAGTCATTCGGCCCATTGTGTCAGCACAGGCTAGGAAGGCTGCAAAGAAGTTCACCATCTAGGTAGTGTCCTGCAGTCAGCATCACAGTGAAGCAGTCCAGCTGGAGTATCTTGCATTCAGCAGCACAGTGAACCATTGCGTAGCCCCTCAGTATGCAAGCATCAAATGTCCCTACATACCGCAATTTTCCTGTCCCCAATGTTGAGAAGGATCAGCCCAGCCTTATTGCTGCAGAACACTCCAGTTAGTTGGACCATTCCGTATCACCTGGCTTTTGTGGAAACACTTTGACCACATGTCCATGAGGAAGTGGTCAGCACGTGGTGTCCTCGAGACCTTACGGGGGAAGGAGAGGGTGCATCCTGTGGGGTTGTTCCCACAGCAGACTGTCAAAGTCATTTTGCGGCATGTATCATCACCAGAACTTCCCAACAAGCACAAAGACATTGCGTGGCTGGTGGTGGCACTGCCCATCATATCTTTCATCTACACCTGGTCAGTCTGCGCACCGTACGCTGCCCTTGAAGCAGCTGCAAGGGGACAGAGACTGTCATACATCTCCTTTGGGAATGTGCCTTTGCAAAGGAAGCCTGAAGAGAGATGCATGGTTCTTGTCGAGGCTCATTCTGAGCAGCTCCATCGTGCAGGACTCTGTGTTCTATGGATTGTTCCCAGACAACACAATGTGACAAACCATCAACTGCATCTAGAGGACCATTAACTTGCTGAAAGATGCTACTTGGTCTTCCAAAAACATAGTGGTTTCCATATGTAAAAGGTTGACTTCGACTGAGTGTTGCAGACTGGCACATTCCAACATCCAGGAATACATTCTGAGACACAGACTAAAGCTTTTGGGTTTGTTGTCACTATCGAGAAAGTCAAACCCCAAAGTTTGTTTTTTTTATTCTGTACGCAAAGACAGTACAGATATGAACACAGAGATCTATATTACAGAGCTGCTCGGAACGAGCCTCGATGAAAACCATTGCATCTCTCTCCAGGCTTCCTTTGCTGAGGCACATTCCAGCAGAAGGTGAGTGACAGTCTCTACTCCCTCACAGCCACTTCAAGGGCAGCATGCTGTGGTGTAAACTAACTGGGCGCACATGAAGGATCTGACAATGCAGTGCCTTTCTCACCACCAGCCGAGTAATGCCTTCATGCTTGTTGGAAAGTTCTGGCGATGAAATATTCTGTACGTGAATAAAGCACATTTTTGCAATTAAACCTTTCTGGGAAGAGGGCCCTGTGTTTAGCATTGCCATGAGGCATTCTGGGAAGAGTGTCCTGCACTTGGTGCCACCGTATGGCATTCTGGGAAGAATGAGCTGCATTGAGAATGGTCAACCATTACTCAGAAGAAACATAGCAGGCAGACAGTCAGCAACGCCTCAGAGTTCTTCTTGCTCAAGAAGAAATGTTCTGTATTAGAAAGTGGTGAGAGTGATGGTTCCACTCGGAAGGGCAGCCAGAGCCCAGCTGCATGTAGGAAGAACAGAAAGAAATGGCCAACATTGGTAGTAGGAGATTCAATACAGAGGGTATAGATGAGCATTTCTGCAGCCACAGACATGACTCCATGATGGCATGCTGCATGGGGCAGGGTCAAGGATATCACTGAATGGTTGCAGGTATTCTGAAGGGCGAAGGTGAACAGTCAGAGGCCATGGTTCACATTCAGACAAAAAATACAGTTAGAAAGAGGGGTGAGGTCCTGCAACAAGAACTTAGCAGATTAAAAAGCAGTATCTCAGAGGTTTGATTCTCTGTATTACTCCTGGTGCCATGTGCTTGTTAGTTTAGGAATAGGCAGATAGAAGAGATCTGTATGGCTGAAGATTTCAAACAGAAGGGAGGGTTTCAGATTGCTAGATCAGTGAATCAATTTCTGGGAAGGTGTACAAGTCCAAGGAGTTGTACCTGGACCATCTTCTTCTTGTGTGGAAAAACTGTCCCCACACTTCTCCCCTAAACTTTCCCCCTCTTACTTTGAAAATATGCCTTCTTGTAGTTGACCTTTCCACCCTGGGAAAAAGCCTGCCTATCTACTACAAGCGAGACAGGTAGAGGGATCCTGAATTTAGCATTGGAAGGGCCTGAGCCTTTGACCTTGCCCAACAGGTATGTGGCATGTGATCACAGATAATGGGGACTGCAGATGCTGGAGAATCCAAGATAACAAAGTGTGAAGCTGGATGAACACAGCAGGCCAAGCAGCATCTCAGGAGCACAAAAGCTGACGTTTCAGGCCTAGACCCCTCATCAGAGAGGGGGATGGGGAGAGGATTCTGAAATAAATAGGGAGAGAGGGGGAGGTGGACCGAAGATGGAGAGAAAAGAAGATAGGTGGAGAAGAGAGTATAGGTGGGGAGGTAGGGAGGGGATAGGTCAGTCCGGGGAGGACGGACAGGTCACGGAGTTGGGATGAGATTAGTAGGTGGTAAATGGAGGTGTGGCTTGAGGTGGGAGGAGGGGATAGGTGAGAGGAAGAACAGGTTAGGGAGGCGGGGACGAGCTGGGCTGGTTTTGGGATGCAGTGGAGGGAGGGAACGAGCTGGGCTGGTTTTGGGATGCAGTGGGGGAGGGGGAGATTTTAAAGTTTGTGAAGTCCACATTGATACTATTGGGCTGCAGGGTTCCCAAGCAGAATATGAGTTGCTGTTCCTGCAACCTCAAGCCACACCTCCATTTACCACCTACTAACCTCATCCCACCTCCTTGACCTGTCCGTCCTCCCTGGACTGACCTATCCCCTCCCCACCTCCCCACCTATACTCTCCTCTCCACCTATCTTCTCCTCTATCCATCTTCAGTCCGCCTCCCCCTCTCTCCCTATTTATTTCAGAACCCTCTCCCATCCCCCTCTCTGATGAAGGGTCTAGGCCCGAAACATCAGCCTATGTGCTCCTGAGATGCTGCTTGGCCTGTTGTGTTCATCCAGCTCCACACTTTGTTATCCAGGTATGTGGTATGTGCTCCCTGTGTGGATGAGGAGAAAGGCTGTAGGGAGGATAGGAAAACTGACTACTGCACTGTGTTCTAGGATGGCAACAAGACAGGCAATAGGTCCTTTTTGGGAAAGATCAGGAATTAGTAACAAAATTAATGAAAAGGAAAATTTGAAGAAATTAAAGAACTCTCAACGGTTATAATCTCTGGATTATTCTCCAAACCACATGCAAATTGGCATAAAGATAATTCGGGAAGTAAACATGGGGCTAAAGGAGTGGTGTGGGCAAGTGGGGCTCCATCTCATGGGGTACTGGCATCAGTACTGGAAAAGGAGGAACTGGACCATTGGGATGAGCTTCACCTGAAGTGATCTGGGAACAGGATCCTAGCAGAAAGGCTAAATAGGTGGTCCCAAGGACTATAAACTAGTTAAAAGAGGCGGGAAGACTCAGGAGAGGTTATTAAAGTTTCCAGAACAACTGAAAGCACAGAATATGGAAAGGCTCAGGAATCTAACTTCAGACATCGTAGATAAGGGGACAACAATGAGAAGGGGGAGGCAGTCAGTGCAGCACAGAGGGTGTTGTACTTAACGCAAGGTAAATTAGCTTGTATTACAGATTGAAATTGGCAGGTTCAATGTTGTATGAGAGAGGTGGCTGCAAGGCGATCTGGGCTGGGAACTAAATATCCAACACTATGTGCTCAATCGAAAGGACACTTAGATGGGCAGTGGGGACATGGTTACCTGGTTAGAGAGACAAGAAATTAAATCAATAGCAAGAAACAACATAGGGTCAGAAGACATCAAATCTGCATGGGTAGACTTGAGGGGCGGCAAAGGAGAAAAGACTCTGATGGGAGGTATGTACAGGCCGCCTAGCAGTAGTCAGGATGTAGGGCAGAAAATAAATCAGGACATAGAAAAGATATGCAAGAGAAGCACTATTACAATAATCATGGAGGACTCCAATATGCATCAGGATTGGGAAACTCAGGTTGGTAGCGGATCTCAAGGAAAGGAATTTGTGGAATATCTATGAGATGGTTTTTGTTTTGTAGCAACTTGTGGTAGAGCCGATTAGGGAACAGGTAATGAGGCAGACTTGATTAGGGAACTTAAGAAAGAGAATTCTTAGGGGGCAGTGACCATAACTTGGTAGAATTCACTCTGCAATTTGAGTGGAAGAAGCTGGAATCAGATGTAACAGTACTACAACTGAGTTAAGGTGACAACAAAGGCACAAGGGAGGAGCTGGTCAGAGTTGATTGGAAGGGAAGCCTCGCAGGGAAGATGGTGGAGAAGCATTGGCAGGGTTTCTGGGGGTAATTCGGGAGGCACAGCAGAAATTCATCCCAAGGAAGAAGAAACATACTAAGGGCAGGACAAGACAACCATGGCTGAGAAGAGAAGAAAGGGACAACATAAAAGCAAAAGATTATAGAAACAATGTAGTGAAGATTAGTGATAACAAAGTGTGAAGCTGGATAAACACGGCAGGCCAAGCAGCATCTTAGAAGCACAAAAGCTGACATTTTGGGCCTAGACCCTGTGGAAAGCCAGAGGATTAGAAAGCCTTTAAAAACCAACAGAAGACAACTAAAAACAACAATAAGATGAAATATGACAATAGTAATATAATAAAGCTAGTAATATAAAAGAAGATTGTAAGAGCTTTTTTAGACATATAAAAGGTAAGAGAGAGGCATGAATGGATATTGGACCATGGAAAAATGAGGCTGGAGAAGTACTAATGGGGAACAAAGAAATGGGAGAGGAACTGAATAGGTACTTTGCATCGGTTTTCACCTGAAAGACACCAGCAGTGTACTAGAACTTCAAGAGAGTCAGGGGCAGGTGACAGTAATGGCCGTTTTTAAGGGAGATCGTAGATGCATTGAGTGGTATTCTTTCAAAAATAACTAGAGTCAGGGAGAATCTCAGAGGATGGGAAAGTGGCTAATGTAACAAAGGGAGGGAGGCAGAAGACAGGAGACTATAGACCAGTTAGCTAGGATGAAATTGTAGAATACTTGGAAGTGAATGATAAAATAGGGCAGAGTCAGCACAGTTGAGTAAAGGGACGGTCATGCTTGACAGATCTGTTAGAATTCTTTGAGGAGATAATGAGCAAGTAAGACACAGGAGGGCCAGTGGATATGATCTTTTTGGATTTCCAGAGGCCTTTGAACAATTTGCCATGCAGGAGGCTGCTAAACAAGATAAGAGCCTGTGGTGTTACAGGCAAGATACAGGCATGGATCGAGGATTGGCTGACTGGCAGAAGGCAGAGAATTGGGACAAAGGGTTTTTTTTTAAGATGACAGTGAGCGACTAGTGGAGTCACACAGGGGTATGTTTTGGGACCAGAACTCTTCATGTTTAGATTAGCAATCTGACAAAGGAATTGACATTGTCCGGAATAAGATGGGTGAACTTGCAGCATGGGTTGGTACCTGGGACTTTGATGTTGTGGCCATTTCGGAGACACGGATAGAGCAGGGACAGGAACGGATGTTGCAGGTTCCGGGATTTAGATGTTTCAGTAAGAACAAAGAAGATGGTAAAAGAGGGGAGGTGTGGCATTGTTGGTCAAGGACAGTATTACAGTTGCAGAAAGGATGTCTGGGGACTCGTCAACTGAGGTAGTATGGGCTGAGGTTAGAAACAGGAAAGGAGAGGTCACCCTGTTGGGAGTTTTCTATAGGCCTCCGAATAGTTCCAGAGATGTAGAGGAAAGGATAGCAAAGATGATTCTCGATAGGAGTGAGAGACAGGGTAGTTGTCATGGGGGACTTCAACTTTCCAAATATTGACTGGTAACACTACAGTTCGAGTGCTATAGATGGGTCAGTTTTTGTCCATGTGTACAGGAGGGCAGACAGGCCAACAAGGGGTGAAGCCACATTAGATTTGGTATTGGGTAATGAGCCCGGCCAGGTATTAGATTTGGAAGTAGGTGAGCACTTTGGTGATAGCAATCACAATTCTGTTATGTTTACTTTAGTGAGGAAAGGTGTATACCACTGGGCAAGAGCTAGAGCTGGGGAAAAGGCAATTACGATGAGATTAGGCAAGATTTAGGGAGCATAGGATGGGGAAGGAAACTGCAGGGGATGGGCACATTAGAATTGTGGAGCTTATTCAAGGAAAAGCTCCTGTGTGTCCTAGATAAGTATGTACCTGTCAGGCAGGGAGGAAACTGTAGAGCGCTGGAGCCGTGGTTTACGAAGGAAGTGGAATCTCTGGTCAAGAGGAAGAAGAAGGTTTATGTTAGGATGAGATATGAAGGCTCAGTTAGGGCACTTGAGGGTTACAAGGTAGCCAGGAAAGACCTAAAGAGAGAGCTTAGAAGAGCCAGGAGGAGACATGAGAAGTTGTTGGCGGATACGATGAGGGTAAACCCTAAGGCTTTCTATAGGTATATAAAAAATAAAACAATGACGAGAGTAAGATTAGGGCCAATCAAGGAGAGTAGTGGTAAGTTGTGTGTGGAGTCAGATGAGATAGGGGAAGCGCTGAATATTTTTCGACAGTATTCACTCGAGAAAACAACAATGTTGTCGAGGAGAATACTGAGATACAGGCTACTCGACTAGGTGGGATTGAGGTTCACAAGGAAGAGGTATTAGAAATCCTACACAGTGTGAAGATAGATAAGTTCCCTGGGCCGGATGGGGTTTATCCTAGGATCCTCTAGGAAGCCAGGGAGGAGATTGCCGAGCCTTTGGCATTGATCTTTAACTTGTCATTGTATACAGGAATAGTGCCAGACGACTGGAGGATAGCAAATGTGGTTCCCCTGTTCAAGAAGGGGAGTAGAGACAACCCTGGTAATTATAGACCAGTGAGCCTTACTTCAGTTGTTGGTAAAGTGTTGGAAAAGGTTATAAGGGATAGGATTTATAATCACCTAGAAAAGAATAATTTGATTAGGGATAGTCAGCACCGTTTTGTGAAGGGAAGGTCATGCCTCACAAACCTTATTGAGTTCTTTGAGAAGGTGACCAAACAGGTAGATGAGAGTAAACCGGTTGATGTGGTGTATATGGATTTCAGCAAGGCGTTCGATAAGGTTCCCCACAGAAGGCTACTGTACAAAATGCGGAGGCATGGGATTGTGGGAGATATAGCAGTTTGGATTAGAAATTGGCTTGCTGAAAGAAGACAGAGGGTGGTGGTTGATGGGAAATGTTCATCCTGGAGATCAGTTACTAGTGATGTACCGCAAGGGTCGGTGTTGGGTCCACGGCTGTTTGTCATTTTTATAAATGACCTGGATGAGGGTGTAGAAGGATGGGTTAGTAAATTTGCAGACGACACTAAGGTCGGTGGAGTTGTGGATAGTGACAAAGGATGTTGTAGGGTACAGAGAGACATAGGTAAGCTGCTGAGAGCTGGGCTGAGAGGTGGCAAATGGAGTTTAATGCAAACAAGTGTGAGGTGATGCACTTTGGTAGGAGTAACCGGAATGCAAAGTACTCGGCTAATGGTAAGATTATTGGTAGTGTAGATGAGCAGAGAGATCTCGGTGTCCATGTACACAGATCCTTGAAAGTTGCCACCCAGGTTGACAGGGCTGTTAAGAAGGCATACAATGTTTTAGCTTTTATTAATAGAGGGATCGAGTTCTGGAACCAAGAGGTTATGCTGCAGCTGTACAAAACTCTGGTGCGGCCGCATTTGGAATATTGCGTACAGTTCTGGTCACCGCATTATAAGAAGGATGTGGAAGCTTTGGAAAGGGTGCAGAGGAGATTTACTAGGATGTTGCCTGGTATGGAGGGAAGGTCTTACGAGGAAAGGCTGAGGGACTTGAGGCTGTTTTCATTAGAGAGAAGGTTGAGAGGTGACTTAATTGAGACATATAAAATAATCAGAGGGTTAGATAAGGTGGATAGGGAGAACCTTTTTCCTAGGATGGTGACAGCGAGCACGAAGGGGCATAGCTTTAAATTGAGGGGTGAAAGACATAGGACAGATGTCAGACGTAGTTTCTTTACTCAGAGAGTAGTAAGGGTATGGAACGCTTTACCTGCAACGGTAGTAGATTTGCCAACTTTAAGTACATTTAAGTCATCATTGGACAAGCATATGGACGTACATGGATAGTGTAGGTTAGATGGGTCGGCACAAGATCGAGGGCCGAAGGGCCTGTGCTGTGCTGTAATGTTCTATGTTCTATTGTTATTAAGTTTGCAGATGACACGAAGATAGAAGGAGGGACAAGTAGTCTTGAGGAAGCAGAGAATTTGAGCGGCTGGGAGAGTGTGCAAAGAAGTGGAAGATGGAATACAATCTCAAATTCACATGTGAGCAAACTCACATCCATGGAATACAATATGAGCATGTGTGAGGTTATGCACTTTGATAGGAAGAATAGGGGTGTAGATAATTTTCTAAATGGGAAACAGCTTCAGAAATTTGAAGCACAAAAGGGACTTGGGAAGGCTAGTTCAGGATTTTCTTATGGTTAACACCAAGATTCAGTTGGTGGTTATGAAGGCAAATGCACTGTTAGCATTCACTTCAGGAGGGCTAGAATAAAAGGACAGGGATGTACATCTAAGAATGTATAACAGTCTGGTCAGACTGCATTTGGAATACAATATAGTCACCTTTCTACCCCACACAACCATGCTGATCAGGTTTCCTAAACTGAATTATTCCCATTTGCTTGGGTTTAACCCATATCCCTCGAGACCTTTCCTATTTATGTATCTGTCCAAATGTCTTTTAAATGTTGTAACTGTTCCCATCTCTACCACTTCCTCTAGCAGCTCATTCCATAACTGCACCAGCCACCGCTTGAAAAAGATAACCCTCGGGTACTTTTTAATCGTTCCCTTCTCACCTTAAACAACTGCCCTCTAGTTTTGGGCTCCCCTACCTTTGAAAAAATGCCTTGGCTATTCACCTTATCTATGCCCATTATGATTTTATAAACCTCTGTAAGGGCACGCCTCAGCCTCCAATGTTCCAGGGAAAAATGTCCCAGCCTATCTAGCCTCTCCTTATAATTCAAACCCTCCAGTCCTGGAAACATCTTTTGTGAGCAGTGTCCAGCTCCAAATCTAAGGAAGGACGTGCTGGCATTGGAGGGGTCTAGAGAAGGCTCATACGAGTAATCCCAGGGATGAGGGCTTTTCTATGAGAAGCTGTACTTGATGAAGTTTAGAAGGATAAGATCCCCTCTCTCTTCGAAACTTACAGACCACTGAGAGGCCTAACATAGAATGGACACAGAAGATGGTTCCACTGGAAGAAGAGACTGGGACCCAAGGCGTAGCCTCAGAGTGAAGGGACAGCCCTTCAGAACTGAGATGAGGAATTTCTTCAAACAGAAAGTGGTGAATCTATGAGATTTATTGCTGCAGAGGATAGTGGAGAACAGGTCATTCAGTGTATTGAAGACAGAGATGGATAGGATCTCGATTAGTAAAAGAATCAAAAGTTACAGGGAGAAGGCAGGAGAATGGGGATGATAAACAGATGTCATGTTGAAACAGCAGGGTAAATTCAATTGGTCAAATGGCCCAAATCTACTCCTATACCTGAAGGCTTTATAGTACTGATGATCACAAGTGAGTTGTACATTAATGAAATGGAAACCTATGCTGTTGGTGAAATCAGCTGCATTATGAAATGGAGCTCTCAGTACAACATCTGTATAGTCTACAACTCCCTACTCCTGGGGGACGCCAGCTGTATCGGCCAAGCCTACTGCTCGCTCTGTAGCATGGACCTCATCACAGGAGCATGAGAGGAAGTGGTGTGATCTGGCACGAGCTACATCAATAACAGCCTTGATACAATTGTAGGGTGAGGACTGAGGGATCTCACACAGGTTCCCAGTTGGAAGCAGCCAGCTGCATGCAAAATCCGGAGCAGCTGTCACCTTGACGGCCCAGGCAGGGTAACCCTTAGGTCACAGTGAAATATACACTCTACTCTCAGTCTGCAGCAAGCAATAAACCTCATTCATCTGGAAGAAACAGCATCAAAGACAATACACTCTGTGCCTCCTGTATGTTTTCCTGACAAGATTTGAGAATATTGTAAATCAACGTGTAAGAAATTAAACTGTCTCTCCAGCAATGGATTTTGTGATTTCTTCAGATAGCACTGATTTGTATTGTCTCTACATTATGACTGGAGGCTTCTCACTATGAATCTGTCATGGTTGTGTTGGTAATACTGGATGATCTCAGTCAGTTTTGTCACTCGATGTACCACTCTTGGAACCAATTCTGATAAGCTCATCTTAACAGGCATTCCTATAGCAAGAGCCTGTCCGTCTGTATCTGACAATGTCGTGACAAAACACGAACCAATAAATAAATTGCAAAACCACTGTAATGCCATATTTGATGTTATACCTCATGTTCTGCCTGAAACTATGAGAAACTGGCAATTATCTCAATTAACATGCTTCTTTAGAACTCTGTGGTACCACACAAAAGACAGTTTGAACTGCTTTAGTCTCCAGTTGCACTCTATGGGGCTTATGTCTGCCCACATAATGTCTTAAAGCTGCAACATTATAGTAAGATTCTGTCTGGAATTCCATTTAGTGTAACAGTAAGAAAAATGCAGTGTGCTGCACAATGCAGGAGTATTTCCAGAGAAGTAGGTAGTTAGTTTGCATTCACTTTAGCAGCTCCTTCCACTACACGTAACCCCCTTTCAAAAAAACATTTTACAAATGATTATTATTCCAAAGTATGCAGCTAGGAGGGCATCAGGATGACATATCCCAGGTAGACAGAGGGTGGGGAACTTGGTGGTGTGGGAGGGGGGTAGCGCAGGGTGGTGGGGGCGGTGGAGGGATTGGGGTGGTCAGATTTACCAGGGCTCCACTTTTCCCCTTCTACTAATAATCAAACAGTTGAAAGGAGGATTGTGCATTTCTGGCATTTCTCTTTTCCTGACTTCACAAAAAGAGCCAGGGCTGATGGAAGAACATTCCTCAACATCCCTGTTGGTTGTCAGCTGATAGTATCCCAGCTCATATTTTTATGACCACGTGGTCCTAACACTTGCTCACTGGCAGTCACAACATGTGAGAAATCCACATTTCAAAAATCCACTACTTGACCAGGAGACACCCTCTTTGGTTCCCACATTCCTGTTTACCCACAGACAGGAAACACTATAAGTGATGTGGATGTCCATTTTATTTATGTTAATGATTCCAATCATGGCATTTGGGATGAAATCAACCCAGAGTAGCAACCAGCAATCCCACAATTTTGGCAGCAACATGGTGCTTAATGAGCGTAGGCACCATTGTCATCACTACTATTTTTCCCTCCTTTTCATCGAGCAACCTTACAAATACTCTGCTATTATAAGTGTGTGATTTCATTGCAGGGTGATTTGCAGTCAGATTCTCCTAACATAGAGTGATGTTTGAGAGAACTGGACACAAAATCTTTAACGCATGTTCCATCTATTTATACAGATGCTCCCTTCCCCCAAATTACTTGTTTAATTATCCCCCTACAAGCACCTCAGATCTACTTATATCAAATAACTTGTTTTTTTATCTTTGCTCAAGTGTTCATTTGCTAAAAATATGCAATTTCAAGGCCACTCTATCGAGTTAAAAAGTCTTTACGTCTTATATCAGTCAGATACATCCAAAGGACATAGGATATCTGATGCAGTTTGTTTAACTGCTTTTATATGAGCATGATCAAACGCACACATTAAACCACACCCTCAAAAAGAATAAATTCACAAATAGGAATTAATCACAATCCTCAAAAAAAACGGAAGTAAACCTTTGAAACTTAGAACAAACCTTCAATTTGTTCATTTAATTGCCCACTTCCTCCCTCATTCCCAACATTCTGCAATCATTTTAGGAACTTCTGCTAAAGAGACATCAATTGTCAAGCTCCTGGTCACACTGCCTCAGAGAACTGTCACGGATCCTTGTGTCCCAGGCTTGAGTATCTTCCCCCCATCCTTAAACGTAGATCAGTGCAGTGATATCTCAGTTTGTAACCTACATGGTGTAATACATTGTGTACAGAAACACGTGAACCAACCAACTAAATGAAATCATTAAATTGCTTTGAGGAATATGTCACACACTCACTAACAAACTTCTCAACTATTTCATATCGTTGCTTTAAAAATGCCTTCTCACTTACTTGGACTAATGCTTCGTCTGATGGGGGAAGGACTACGGCTTCGAGAAGACTGTAAAAACACACGAGACAAAATGTAAGCTCTCAATCTTGCAGCGACAAAACAATTGTTCACTTTCACTGCACAAAACAAGAAACAAATAAAGAAAACACAAGGAGCACAGTCAAGAAGACATGATCATTAAGCCCACACATAGCAGCTCAAAATCAAGGCAAAGGGCTTATTACCATTTTCATTGATTCTGGTGGAGATTCCTCACAGATGTTGGGTGAACCACAATAACAAGTTCACCCAAAATCAATGAATGTTATTAATTTATGTTCAGTGCTATAAATTATGTTGGGCCTGACAACTAAAAGAGGCCTCCATATTTGATGTGACATAACTAAAACTTCCATCAAAATATTAGAGCTAGGAGTATTCTCTGGTTCCATCATTTTCCGGAAATAGTTATCTCGAGGATTATATCAACAGTGCAAATTAAAGCCTGAAAACAATTGAATGGCAGATGGTCCAAGTAATTTGTATTAACACTCATCCCCTGTGGGTATCCTACTTCCAAGGTGGAGTTCTCTGCCTTTTCAACAACTACACAATCTTGATTTTGAGAGGTTTATTTCCCCCAGAGGCATCGAGCCAAGCAAGTGCAGGTCACAAAATTTTACACATAACATTTTGCAGTTCATGAGATTACCAGCTTCTTAGCAACTGTGCTGTTGGCCAATGCAAGAATCAGTAAGGGTCCCTTAATCATTTTAAAGACCTCAATTCAATCATTCTTCAACAACATAAACTCAGGGGAATGCAAACCAAATTTATGTACCTTCTCACAATTTAACTCTTTCAGCTATTTTGGTGAATCTACATCAAAACTAATACATTCTTCCTATCTTCTGCAAAAGCCTTGTACATATGTGTTTGTTCTGAATGAAATATTGGACAGCCCAGAGACAATATGTGGCATCATTCAATCCTACTGATACACTGATTTGGATTCTGTCAGGTCAATGGGATCCCTCCCAACAGTCAGACAATGAGTTGAGAACCACCGTCAGTTCTGTGGGGAAGGCCCAATGGAATAAAGTGTCATTCAGACACATAAACAACTACCATCTGATCTTCCTCAAGATTCAGATCCTTCCCTGGAGTACGTTCTGCCCATCAGGAGCTGCCAGCCAATCAGAGGCTCACAGTCCATCATGCCATTAGTGTCAGTAGGATAGGCGGTTGACGGCAGCACCATCGCAACTTGCATTTCAAACACTAACACTTTAAAAATATCAAATAGGTTTTGTCTGCTTGTTGAAATGGGTTTATTGATTAACTTGTCAACATTTCTTTTTAAACCACTATGAGATTGGAGTCCCAGGATAATAACGGGAATTGGTTTGCACTAAGACAGTTTTATGCTCAAACAGAATAAACATTGAGGTGTACTAGCTGGCTTTCAGGTTATAACAGTCAGAAATTGGTTTTGGTTTTCTCAGGGGTAAGATCTGTGGCTTGGAAAATATTTGGGTTCAGTACGCAGAAGTCCTGTTTGCAGTTAATACGGTGGTTCAGCGGTTAACACTGCTGCCTCACAGTACCAGGGTCCTGGGCTTGATTCCATCATCGGACAACTGTCTGTGTGGAGTTGGCACATTCTCCTCATGTCTGCGTGGGTTTCCTCCAGGTGCTCCAGTTTTCTCCCACAGTCCAAAGATGTTCAGGCTAGGTAGATTGGCCATGCTAAATTGCCCGTAGTGTTCAGGGATGTGTAGATTAGGTGGGTTTTGGGGGATGGATCTGGGTAGGATACTATGAGGGTCAGTACAGACTTGTATGATCTATGAAAACTTGGAAACAGTTTACCTCAGTGTACGGTTTTAGTATGAACGGCCAGATGATAAATGTTTGGGTTAGCACTAGAAGGTGACAAAGTCTAAGCTCAGTTGTGTGAAAAATCAAGGTGGAGGTTACCACACTCTGGTGACTGGGAATTAAAAGAAACAGTTAAGTCAAACACATGGGTATGATGGAGAAGTGATTCTCTATGGTGTTTAAGTATTTTAAACGACTGTGTTGGCATAGATGAGAATGTTTCAAAATCTTTCAATTGCGTTATACGTAAATAATTTGGTTATTTTCATTTCTTTTGTGTAATATATTTCTGTTTATTTGTTAAAACCGAATCTGCAGCATTTTACTATGTATGCATGTGTATGTTTCAGTGAAATACCCCACTGTTCTGATTAAAAACAAATAAAACACGATCTGTCAAGCTAGATATCAATTTGAAATCTGACTTTTCCAGGAATAAAATCAGCTGGGAACATAACAGTACTTTGACTCAAAACAATATTTTTGTTACAGATTAAAATAAAACGATTCTTCCGCATTCTGTCTTTCTGATGAAAATCAATCGATGATTGAACCACTTGAAGAAAAGGAAGACTGAGGACAGGTTGCTTGCCGGCCAACTCAACTGTTTCATGAAGGAGTTACAAAAATGTACAACTTAGGTGAAAATTGTTAATGGACAAATACGACAAGGACAGTAGCAGTTCAAGAAGGTAGACCATCTCAACGTACCAAAGGAACTAAATCCTGGCCTTGCCAATGATGCCCACACCCCCTGAACAAATTAAAATATGTCACATGTTTCCTGTAGAAACATGTTTCTGTTTCACATGTAGAACACAATTTACAATCCCAGTCAAAAGCAGTGGTTCAAACCATTCTTGCACCCCCGGCACTCCCAGCTCAGGTAAATTCAAGAAGTTAGATTTGAAAACCACAATTAAATCTATATTAACTATGTCAGATAGTTAAAAGCTGTTAGCCTACCCTCTGTGTAATGTATGAGTAACAGCAAGCATCATTTTAAAATAACCTACCAGTGCACGGGCTGGACTGGTGGAACGAGAGCGGGCTGGACTGGAACCTCTGCTTCGGCTTTTACTTGGTGACCACTGAGTAAATAAAAATGCAAAAGTAACCAATAAAACTGAGGAGACTTTCACCCAATGTTCCTTATAGAGTGCATACACATGCAGCCATGCAACAGTTGAGAAACCCCACATACATTTAATCATATTCCATTGTATGACTTCCGCTGTGGTTTAGACATACCACACAGAACATTCAGGTGTCTGTGCAGGAACAACAATATGAGCAGGAATATTGCTTTTACCATAATATCGGAATAATTCTATTGTTTTATGGAAATGAAGTACAATTCTGTGAAAGCTCCCAAAAAATATTCATGCCAAAAGGTTTTTAATTGTATGATTACAGGAAGTATTTTTATTTAAATTAGTCACCAATTTTAGGCAAAGAAATATAACAAGGGTTTTATATTTAAAAATAAATAAAATGGGCCTCCCTGACTCAAAATGCAAGCATGGAGTCTGCTTTGAATCCATGACCTCCATTGCAATAATAGAGGCGCTAACGTCAGGTCAGCTATCAGGCCTTCAGTGGAAAATATTTCAGTAGATCCTGTTACCACAAGTTTCCAAGCTGTTATCAGTATGAGACAATTCTTTGAAGCCAGCATAAAGAATCCCAATGGATTCTGCCTTCTTTTTTCAGGTTCTTTAGGAATCTCCAATCTTCCACTGGTTGTCTCTTATCCAAAGATTTCTGTGATCTACTGTTCCACAACTGGCTGTTCTTTAAATGTTTGTGGTATAGCTGTCTTTTCTTTCCTTCTGCCCTTGAAGAAGCCTGAAGTCAACATTCATGTTCAAGAGTCAGAATTCTTGGTTGCGAAGCACTTACATGTTCTCCTGCTTGGTACATATTTAAAAGTAAAATACTGTGGATGCTGTAAATCTGCAGCAAACGCAGAAATGCCGGAGAAATTCAGCAGGTCCTGCTGCATCTTTGGGGAGAGAAACAGAGCGAACATTTCAAGTCCAGTAGGACTCTTGTTCAGAACTGGAGCAGTAGAGGACATGACAGTCAGTGCAAAGATCTTGGTGGGGTTGCTGGCTGGAGGGGACTGGAGATGCAGAGGGGTAAATCCATGGAGTGATTTGAAATGCAAGGGTCAGAATTATAACCCACAATGAGTTGTTTTTTCTAAACTAACTACATTTAGCTGTTCCTCAACACCTTGGCCAACTCACCAGAGCTCCTCTTTTCGTGAATGCTTCTCCCTTAGCGATGATTGTGTCATTTTCCATCAAGGCTGGCCAGATGTGATAAACCACAAGCGGAGCAGTGAAATCTGAGTCATAGCTGCGACGATACCTGCAGGGATGGAAAAAAATGTTTATTTACTTAAAAATCCTACATTCACTGAAGGTGCAGTCTGAATTATGCAAAAAAGACTGTCTAACAATAAATCTGTGTGATAAACACTTGCAAAGGAATGGTACTCTCATGTAAATATTTTCATTTTCTCTCTTGTTTTCATTAAAATGCAATGTATTGAATGTTTTGCTGTAGTCTGGGTGTCAATCTTGATTCAGTTGTGGTGCTATCACCTCTGGGTCAGGCTGTTGTATATTCATGCAAGCGATAGCTAAAAACTGGAGCATGTACCCTACATTGACACTGAAGTGAAGTATTAAATGCAGCTTAAACTGTTGGGAGTCCTGATTTCTCATGCTGATTAGATGTTAGAACTACCATAGCATGATTTGAAAAACAGCAGGGCAGCCACATTCCTCACAGCCTTCCTTCATCGCTTGTATCCTGGCTGTTTCCTATTTCTCCATCTCCACTAAAACAGATTGTTATGTAAAAACGGAGTGGTATATTTTCCTACGTTAGAGCACTCCATATTAGCAAAGTCCAAAGTTACTTCATTGGTTGTGGTGCAATTCAGGTTGTCCTGAGTTTGTGAAAGAACAATTCTTTCTTTTACATCCTCACTGCTTGTGGCTACAACAAGAATTTTAAGAATTGAGAAGGAAACTGAAGTATGTTACTGTATTTGGGAAAAAGTTGTGAGCAGATGAATTTCATGTACAGATCTAGGCAATTTTTAAAGCTAAAAGCTTTGCCAACAATATGAGTTTTCACCATGCCCTTTAGTTTTATATAATTTTAATTTGTTACATTTCACAATTTCCTCACGTAAGTGGTAATTTACCAAATGTGCCTTACAAAAAAATGCCAACACATTCTCTGTTAATTTCATAAATTTCCACTCGTTTCTGAGCAGATGAAAATGAACAATTTAAAGTGAAGGTTGTCAACTATTTTGTTCAGTCGCAAGCAGAGTAAGATAGTAACTTGAGGTTCTGATACACTTTAATGCTAAAAAGAGAATTACACAGTTCGGGGCGGGGCCACAATTATTTTCAAGATAATATTAGTGATTTGGGTGATATATACTATCACTAAGTTTGCAGATGACACAAAAGTACATACTTTGAAAGTACTGTGGCTTTAAGAGAGCTGTTCTGTGCTGTTTCTCTTGCAGCAGGATGTTGTCACAGTGGTACAAAAATGTCACCTTCAGACAGATAGTTATAGAGTCATAGAGTCATACAGCATGGAAACAGGTCCTTCAGCCCAAACTGGTCCATGCTGACCGTGGTGCCCACTTAGATAGTTTCAATTGCTCACATTTGGTCCATATCCCTCTAAACCCTTCCCATTCATGTACCTATCCAAATGTTTTTTTCAATATCGCTATTGTACCTGCCTCAACCGCTTTCTCTGGCAACCCATTCCATATATGCATCACTGTCTGTGTGAAGGAGTTGCTTCTCAGGTCCTTCTTAAATCTTTCCTCTCTCACCTTGAACCTCTAGTTTTCAATTCCCCAGCCCTGGGAAAAAGACTATATGTGTTCATACTATCGATGCCCCTCATGATTTTATACACCTCAATAAGGTCATCTCTCTTCTCCTATGTTCTAACGAATAGAATCCTATCCTGGCCAATCTCTCCCTATAACTCAGGCCTATTAGTCCAGGCAACATCCTTGTAAATCTTCTTTGCACATTTTCCTGTTTAACCAAGTCTTTCCTATAACAGGGAGATCAAACTGTACACAATACTCCAAGTGCAACCTTACCAACGACTTATACAACTGTAACATAATGTCCCAGCCCCTATTCTCAATGCCTCAACCGATGAAGGCCAGCATGCTAAATACCTGCCTCACCATCCTGTCTACCAGTTGGTAAACAGCTTTTCAGTTCTCCCTAGATCTTGTTTTAAATAATGAGTGGGCAGGGTCAGACTCACACAGACCCAAGAAGGTTTCTATTTTTGCTTGCTGTTAGGGAGAAGCTTTCTGCTGGCTGCTAGAATAACATCTTAGACAGCGAGGCTTTCTCTTAAAAACCTAAAGGGGCAAACTGTTTCTTTCATCTGGACTGAAGAGAAACAGCATGTGAGAATCATAACATCCGTAAAGTTATGCCAATTCTTTCTTTTACTATATTTTAACTATTATAAGAATAAAGTGTGTTTTGATTAAAGCATGGTGGTAGAGCAATCAAATCGTATCTGGAACACAGTGCCTTAAACTTGCCATTAAAAAATATAAAAGTAAGGATCTATGCTATCTCCATAATATACTTTAGGGGCTCTGGCCTGGTCCATAACAATGGGAAAACGTGAGGATGACACAAGGTGTCTACAGAAGGATACCACAGGTTAAGTGAGTAGAAGAAAACTTGGCAGATGGAATATAGTATGGGGAAATGTGCACTTTGGCAGGAAGGATAGAGGAGCTGAAAGTTATTTAAATGAAGACAGCAAGAAGCTACAGCACAGAGGAATTTGGGGGTATTCTTGCATGAATGACAAAAGCTAGCATTCAAATTCAGCAGGTAATAGGGAAGACAAATGGAAAGTTAGCCTTTATTTCAAAGGGAATGGAGTGTAAAAGTAGAAAGGTCTTGCTAAAACTATACAAGGCACCAGTTAGACCCTATCCAGAATTCTGTAAATAGTTTTGATCCCTTTATTGAAGGAATGATATAGTGGCAATGAATGTAGTTCAGAGAAGGTTCACTAGGTTGCATCTGTCATATAAGAAGAGGTTAAGTAGGTTGGGTTTGTACTCAGTGGCTCATTAAAGCTTAGAAGAATGAGCGGCTAACTTATTGAAACATATGAGGGTCTTAGGGGTCTTGATGGGGTACGTTGTTTCCTCTTGTGGGAGTGTAGGGCCAGACAGCACAAGCTCAGGGGAAGGGGTTACTTATTTAAGACAGAAATGAGCAGGAATTTCTACCTGTCAGAGGGCACTGAATCGGCAATTCTTTGCATCATGGAAGGCTATGGAAGCTGCTGGGTTAAAATCATTCGAGGCTGAGAAGAAAGATTTTTAATTGGTAAGGGAATCAAGGGTTACAGTGCTAAGTCAAGAAAGCAGAGTTGAGGATTGTCAGCTGTGATCTCATAGATGAATGGGTCGAATGGCCTGCTTTGGCACCTATGTTTTATAGGGTTACAACAATTACAAATTACAATGGGAATCCGATAAAAATAATCCCAGAAAGTTACAAAAATGCGTGACATGTTAATAACTTAATGAGAAAGGGAAAGATTTGATGTAAGGTCAAAATTTAACTTTATCTTACAGGTGTTGACCATGAATTTCTAGCAGTCTTTTCTGAGCTTTTATTTTCAATTTGGTCTTGAAGTTGTAAAGCAAGAACAACAAAGATATTGGATTCTGTCTTTACCATTTTATATGGCAGCTGTTAGTTAATTCAATTTTGGAATGATGTTCATGAAGTGTCATTAATGAAAAGATTAAGCCAGGAAAATTTGGGACTTGGCCTGCTGGTTTACTTTGTAATGTGCAGCAGAAACTCCTTTTCTGTAAGAAATATTAGGTAAAAGAATTCAGATAAGCATGAGCTGAAATCTATTTGAATAATCAAACAGGCTCAAATAGCTAAATGGCTTGCCTATGGTATAAAAGGAACCAGTGACAAATTATAGAATAATATTGCAAAAATGGCTTTTTAGCACATAAAGACTTGAAGACTGACATCATCATGTATGAAAAGCACATGGTACATTACAGTACCAATTTTGAAAGTGGACTCATAATCCATGGTTTGGACCTAACTGAGCAACTCCACAAGCTTAAATAGCCTATTTTTGTTCCTATACTCTGAAAGTCAATCCCTTGTTTAAGGCTCCTATCAATTCTCTGCAAGGCAAGTTTCATTGTAGTTAGTCAACAGGCCTTCAGGCCAGCTGTCCATCAGACTCCAATCTGAAGATTAACATGTGACCTATAACTACTGATGTTAGATAAAACTGAAACAGTTAGGGTTTCTTTTCTAGGAAATCAAAGGCTAAGGCATCATGCGGCAAACCTTCTGGAAATTTCCAAATTAGCCAGGTATGTGATTGTCATTAATAAATCCAGTAGCAATTCAGGAGATACACAAGCAATGTAATTCAATAAAAATAACAATAATTTATAGAGCAGTGGATGCTGTCTACATGGATTTTAGTAAGGCTTTCAACAAGGTCCCGCATGGTAGGCTCAGCCAGAAGATTAAGATCCGTGGGACCCACCAGTGACTTGGCCACGTGGATTCAGAATTGCCTTGCCCCTAGAAGGTGGAGGATAGTCGTGGAGAGATGTTTTTCTGGCTGGAGGTCCATGACTAGTGGTGTTCCATGGGGATCCGTATTGGGTCCTGTGCTGTTTGTGAATATATATATAAATGTAGATGGGCCAGTGGAGTTGTTGATAGTGCAGAAGCTTGACAAAGGATACAGCAGGATATAGATCAGCTGCAGATATGGGCAGAGAAATGGCAGATGGAGTTTAATCCAGGTAAGTGTGAGGTGCTGCACTTTGGGAGATCAAACATTAAGGAAAATGTACAGTTAGTAGCAGGAAACCAAAGAGCATTGATGCACAGAGGGATCTTGGGTTTCAAAGTCCATAGCTCCCTGAAAATAGCTACACAGGTAGATAGGGTGGTAACAAAAGTGTATGGCATGCTTGCTTTTATTGGCTTGGAAATTGAGTACAAGAGTCAGGATGTCGTGTTGCAGCTTTATAAGACTTTGGTTAGGCTACACTTACAGTTTGTTTTCAATTCTGTTCACAACATTACAGGGAGGAGGTGGAGGCTTTGGAGAGGGTGTAGAAGAGGTCTACCAGGATGCTGCCTGGATTGGAGGGTATGAGCTATTAGGAAATTCTAGAAAAACTTGGGTTGTGTTCTCTGGAGCAGCGAACGCTGAGAAGAGACTTGAAAGAAGCCTATAAAATTGTGAGATGCATAGATAGGGTTGACAGCCAGGATCATTTTCCCCCCAGAGTTGAAATGTCTAATACTGGGGGGACATGCATGTAAGGTGAGAGGGGGAAAGTTCAAGAAGATGTGAGGGGCAAGTTTTTTTACACAGAGAGTGATAGGAGTCTGGAACTTTTGCCAGTGTTGGCGGTGGAGGCAATTACTATAGGGGCATTTAAGGGACTTTTAGGTAAGCACATGAATATGCAAGAAATGGAGGGATACAGTCCAAGAGCAGGCAGAATGGATTAGTTTAATTTGGCATCATGTTCAGCACAACTTCGTTGGCTGAATAGCCTATTCCTGTGCTGTCCAGTTGTATATTCTATGTTAACAGTTATATAGTACATTTAATTTAGTATAATGTCCGTGAAGATTTGCATTTATTTCATTTTTTATTCTACTGTAATTTGTGATGGTAAAATATTCTAAAAAGATCAGAAGGTTAAGTTAAATTTTAGTAGATAAAAATGTACATGTTTACAGTACAAACTTTGTGGATCTCCACTGTGCTCCTTCTATGCTAAGTATATCCTTTCTTGATAGTGAGATGAAAGCTGCATGCAATACTCCAGGTATGGTCTCACCAAGGCACTGTATAACTGCAGCTAGACATCCTTACTTCTGAATTTAAATCTTCTTGCACTGAAGACCAATATACCTTTTGCCTTTCTAATTGCTTGCAGGCCTGCCTGTCTATTTTAATTGGTTGGTGTACAAAGACATCCAGATTCTTTGTACATTCACTTTTCCCAATGCACCACCATATAACTAACATCTTCCTTCCTGTTTTTCACACTAGTGAGTAACTTCACATTCAGTCACATTGTACTGCACCTGCTATGTGTTTGCCCACTCCCTCGACCTGTCCAAATTATCCTGAAATCTCTGGCATCCTTTGCATAATCCCTAACCTCACCCAGTTATGTCATCAAGAAATGCTGCATTTGGTTCCCTTATCCAGGTCATTTACATTTATTGTAAATAGCTGGGACTAAGCACTGATCCTTGCGGTACCTCACTAATTGCTGCCTGTCACTTGGAAAATAACCCATTTCTTCCCATTCTATTTCCTGTTAATTAACCAATTCCCAATCCATGCCAATGTACTACCCTCTCTTCTATGTGCTTTAACTTCAGAATAAGGTATCTCAAAACTATCCCATTAGTTACTCCTGATGCCTTTGCAATTAAAATTTTAAGATATAAAAATTTTATTAACCTGTCAAGAATTTTTCCTTCTCCAAAATGGGGACAGTCCCTCTTTGGCTAGGACACTATTCATTATTTATGAATTTTTGAAAGGTATGGGCTTCTTATGAACATAACATCTCTGACATTAAGATAGGTTTGTTTAAAGGATTTGAGAATCCTTTAGAAGATCTTAAAGCGTTTCACAGCTAATCAGTGCTCCTTAAGTGTAGCCACTGCCGAGATGGAGCAACAACTTTGCGTTATGACGCATTGCTTAGCTCATGGTTTCGCGAGATGTATTGGAGGCTGTTTGCTGACTGGAGAGACTAATGTTTAGCTCATTATGATAAATAGAAGGCCACTCTCACTTTTTCTCATTGAAGAGTTCACCATCTGTTGTGAAGGCAACATCAAGCGGAGGCTCCAGCGTCTGCATGGCAAAAGCTACACGACACACTTCGCGGATAAAACTGCTGATCAATATGAAGTCAACCTCGGATGGAAAGGAAATCTTCGGATTGATGCTCATGCTGCGGATCACATCCTATTGAAATACAGGGGTTTTTAAAACAGGTTATTCTATAGTTACATGTGACTGTAAATCTGCTATAAATATCCTTGAAGAATACAATGGATAAAAATGTGGATTCCATCTCCAACATCACAACACAATTCTTAAGCTAGTTGCAACCAGTGATGGCTTTGCAATTTTAGAAAAATTCACCAAAACAGACTAGACTTTCAGAACATTCTTGTATGAGAGGTATATTAGTAGCCATTCTCCAAATGTGGGTGAGTTGTATTGAAAATATTCATATCAAATTTGTGGCTTTGCAGTGGATGGGGTCTGGGTACATAAACTCCCTGGTTGGCCTTGCCACTACTATTCTACCTGCCCCACCCTGTCAACAATGTTACAGTGGAATGGGCAAGGCCTATGGCAATTAAACACCACTTACGGGCTGTTTCTGTCTGGTCTCAGTTTTTGAGGCTGGTGGAGGTAGTTCAGGGACAGGAGGGAAGCCTCCTCAAGCCTCACAAATGACAGGGGCAGAATTGTCCTAACTTCAGTGCTATACCAGAGGAGGACATATACGTCTGACCCTCTTAGAGATGCCTTGTCTCATTCTTCCCAACAAAATTCTGCAAACCCTCCACCAACTGTTCCCACTTCCCCAGGCTTCACCTCACAATCCCATTATGAGAGCTCCTGCACTGACTTCGTCGTGAACTCCAGCCTGTTGACTATGGGGACTGCCTCTAGTCCAGTGCTGGCCACTACTGCAACTGGCAATGTCGGGATGATTGACTAGCCGACAGCACTCTAACACAGAAAATCTTCCAGCTTGAGGGGTGCAGGCCCCTCCTCCAGCCAGCTCACGGCCCTTAGAACATGAAGTGGCTCCAGACGACTAATATTGGTGCTGATTCTTAGTGAGGTGGGGCAGATAATGCCACCATCTGAAAAATCATGCCTGTGATAAAATGTTTACTTTTTCAAAAATTTATTTTTTCATGTGATGTGTCCATCTAGTTCCGAAGTAGAAGTCCACCACATTGCTGTTGGACTATGCCTTAAAGAACAAGTATGACACTACACTACCCCAGGAGAAATCAGATCAGATCATGAAAGACTTGATCAGGGATCTTTTCAGAAGTGTCTCATGGGAGGAAATAGAGGTAGTGAGATCATCCAGAGAGCCGGGGGATGTTCTGTTCATGGCAAATGGTGGGAATTTGAATTCAATTAAAATCTAGAATTAAGACTCAAAGGATGACCATGAAACCATTGTCGATTATCAGAAAAACCCACCTGGTTCACAAATGTCCTTTAGAGAAGGAAAGAGCCATCATACCTGGTCTGGTCTACATGTGACTTCAGGCCCACAACAACGTAGCTGACTCTTAACTGTCTGCTGAGCAATTAGGTTGGATAATAAATGCTAGCCTTGCCATGGACATGCATATCCCATGAATGATTAAACAAAAGTTTAGAGAAGATTCACTGGATTACCCCAGGTAATGGGATGATTGTCTTATGACTGTGTTAGGACTGTACTCACTGCAGTTTAAAAAATGAGAGGTGGTCTCATTGAAACATACAGGATTCTTAAGGGGCTTGAGAGGGTAAATGCTGAGAGAATGTTTCCCCTCAAGAGAGAAACTAGGACTAGAATAAAGGGATGGCAATTTTATTTAGGATTGTGATGAGGAAGAATTTCTTCTGAGGTTTGAGTGTATTTGGAACTCCTTGCCACAATGAGCTGAGGGGGCAGAATTGTTGTGTATATTTAAAACTGAAATAGATAGATTCTTGATCAGTTGGGGAATTGAGGGTTATGGGGAAAAGGCACAAAAGTGGACGTGAGACATGTTGGATCAGCCACGATCGTATTGAATGATGGAGCAGGTTTGAGAGGCCAATTGACTTACTCCTGTTCCTATTTCTTGTGGTTTTTTGGACTCCATCTCCCCCTGCGGTTGGAATCTGAGATTAAGCCAATCTGTTCACAATCTTGGTGTCATCTTGATCTTGAGATGAGCTTCTGACCATTCTATCACTAAACTGAGTTGTTTCGATGTCACCATGCCCCTGTTTCAGTTCATCTGATACTGAAACTCTCATCAATGCCTCCAGTACCTCTTGACTTGGCCATTCCAATGCTTTCCAGGCTGGTCTCTCACATCGACCCTCTTGAAGTCATCCATAATTCTGCTTGTGACTTAACTCACAGCAAGCTCCAATCCCATCTCACCCCTGGGCTTGCTGAGTTGTGTTGGCTCCCAGTCAAGAAATTTCTTGATTTAAGAATTCTGCACTTATCAGCATAGAATCACTACAGTGTGGAAGCAGGCCATTCGACCCATCGTGCCCCCACCGATCTTCCGAAGAGCATCTTACCCAGACCCAACACCTTGCCCTATCCCTGTAGCCCTGCATGTCCCATGTCTAAACCACCTAGTCTGCACATCACTGGATACTATGGACAATTTAGCATAACCAACCCACCTAACCTGCATATCTTTGGACTGTGGGAGGAAACTAGAGCACCTGGAGAAAACCCCTGTAGATGCTGGGAGAATGTAATAAACTCCACACAAACAGTTGCCCAAAGGTGGAGTTGAACCTGGGTCCCTGGTGCTGTGAGTCACATGTAGACCATACCAGGTATGATGGCACTTTCCTTCCCTAAAGGACATATGTGAACCAGGTGGGTTTTTCTGACAATTGAGAATGGTTTCATGGTCACCCTTTGACTCTTAATTCTAGATTTTATTGAATTCAAATTCCCACCGTTTGCCATGAACAGAACATTACCTGGCTCTCTGGATGAATAGATTAATAATAACATCACTAGCCTTTCACCTCCCCTAATATATCTAGATATTTGTCCAGATTCTGGCTCCGATGTGGACTCCTGCTGTATTTATACTGGGGCTGAATTGGTAGGTGTGTGTATTTTCAGAGACATTAGAATATTTCAAGGCAGGTAACATGCTGACAAAGAGTATTTTGAAGACAAGCTGTTTTTCCTATATCTGCTTTTCTGCACATTGAACAAATTATAAAAGTGTTAGATTATATAAACAGAACATATTCAAGATGTTAAATGTCCATTTCTAATTCTATGTAACATTCATTCCAACTATTCTGGGCTCATTTTCTGCTTTCCCTCACTGATTATATTTGTTCAAAGGAAATTTGGGCATGCTAAGTGACAAATAATATTTGTACCATGTAAGTCCCAGGCAACAGCCACCTCCATTCACCAAGACAGAATCTGAACATTACCCCTTGGTGTTAAATGGAATTGCCATTGTCGAATGCTCCACCACCAGAAGATTATGGATGTGAGTTTGCTCGCTGAGCTGGAAGGTTCATTTTCAGATGTTTTGTCACCATTCTAGGTAACATCTAGGTCTGAAAATGAACCTTGCAGCTCAGCGAGCAATCTCACATCCAGAACCTCAACCTGAGCTACAAATCTTCTCAAAACTCGCTAACCAGAAGATTATGATTGACCAGAATTTGAACTGAACTAGCCACATAAATATTGTGGATACAAGGGTAAGACTTCCTTTTGTTTATACTTCATTCCCTTTGAAATAAAGGCCAACATCCCATTTGCATTCCCTATTATCCACTGAACTGAAATGCCAACCTTTTGTGATTCATGTATGAGAACTCCCAAGGCCCTCTGTGCTGTAGCTTGCTGCAGTCTTTCTGTATTTAAATATAGAAACAGAAGATAGGAGCAGGAGGAGGCCATTTAGCCCTTCGAGCCTGCTCTGCCATTCCTCATGATCATGGCTGATCCTCCAACTCAATAGCCTAATCCTGCTTTCTCCTCACAACGTTGGCTCAGTGGTTAGCACTGCAGCCTCACAGCGCCAGGGACCCGGGTTCAATTCCAGCCTTGGGCAACTGTCTGTGCGGAGTTTGCACATTCTCCCCGAGTCTGCATGGGTTTTCTCTGGGTGCTCCGGTTTCCTCCCACAGTCCAAAGATGTGCAGGCTAGGTGGATTGTCCATACTAAATTGCCCATAGTTTTCAGGGGTGTGTGGGTTATCAGGGGATGGGTCTGGGTGGAATGCTCCAAGGGGTGGTGTGGACTTGTTGGGCCAAAGGGCCTGTTTTCACACTGTAGGGAATCTAATCTAATCTAACTTTTGATCTCATTTGCCCCAAGTGCTATATCCAGTTGCCTCAATGTTTTGGCATCAACTACTTCATTTGGTAATGAATTCCGCAGACTCACCACTCTTTGGGTGAAGAAACGTCTTCTCAGCTCTGTTCTAAATTGTCTACCCTGAATTGTCATACCGTAACCCATGGTTCTGGACGCACCCACCATTGGGACCATTCTCCCTGCATCTACCCTGTCCAAACCTATAGAATTTTATAAGTCTTTACGGGATCTCCCTTCATTCTGGTTTGGAGGGCAGTAGCTATGAGGAAAGGTTGAGTAGATTAGGATTATTTTCATTAGAAAGACAGAGATTGAGGGGGGACCTGATTGAGGTCTACAAAATCATGAGGGGTATAGACAAGGCGGATAGCAAGAAGCTTTTTCCCCCCCCAGAGTGGGGGACTCAATTACTAGGGGTCATGAGTTCAAGGTGAGGGGGGCAAACGCTAATGGGAGATATGTGTGGAAAGTTCTTTATGCAGAGGATGGTGGGTGCCTGGAATGCGTTGCCAGCGGAGGTGGTAGGCACAGATACGATAGCGTCTTTTAAGATGTGTTTGGACAGGTACATGGGCGGGCAGGGAGCAAAGGGATACAGGCCCTTAGAAAATAGATGACAGGTTTATACAGAGGATCTCAATCGGCGCGGGCTTGGAGGGCCGTAGGGCCTGTTCCTCTGTTGTAATCGTCTTTGTTCTTTGTTCATTCGCCTGAATTCTAGCAAAAACAATCCCACCCTAGTCAATCTCTCCTCATACATCAGACTCGCCATCCTCGAATCTGCCTGGTAAACCTTCGCTGCTCTCCCTTGAGAGCAACCGCGTCCTTCCTCAGAAAAGAAGACCAAAACTGCACACAATATATTCCAGTGGTGGCCCCACCAAGGCCTTGTACAACTGCAACAACACATCCCTGCTCCTGGACTGGAAACCCCTTGCAATGAAGGTCAACATACCATTTGCCTTCTTTACTGCCTGCTGCACCTGCATGCTTACTTTCAGCGACCAGTGCACAAGGAAGCCCAGTCCCACTGCACACTCCCCTCTCCCAATTTACAGCCATTCAGGTAGAAATCTACCACTTCGTTTTTGCTTCTGAAGTGAATAACCTCACATTTATCCAAAATAAAATGCATAAGTAATACTCAGCTATCCTATTATTTTCTTCCAAAGTGAATAATCTCACCTTTCTTACACTATATTCTATCTGCCAAGTTCTTGCCCACTTACTTGGCATATCTACATCCCTCTGTAGACTCTGACATCTTCACCACTTACCTTTCTACCTACTTTTGAGTCATCCACAAACTTGGCAATTGTACATTCATTTCCATCATCCAAGTTATTAACATATAGTGAAAATAATTCTGGCCCCAGCACTGATCCCTGTTGCACTCCGCTGTTTAAGGAAAAATGCCCCTGCAAACAAAATTTCTGTCTTCTTTTAGATAGCCAATCTCCTTTCCATGCTAATAAACTACCCCTAACACCACAGGCTTTTATCTTCTTCAGTAGTGTTTTGCAGAGTTTCTCACTGCATTTGATAAGGTTCCCCATGGAAGGCTCATTCAGAAGGTCAGGAGGAATGGGATACAGGGGAACTTAGCTGCTTGGATACAGAATTGGCTGGCCAACAGAAGACAGCGAGTGGTAGTAGAAGGAAAATATTCTGCCTGGAAGTCAGTGGTGAGTGGGGTTCCACAGGGCTCTGTCCTTGGGCCTCTACTGTTTGTAATTTTTATTAATGACTTGGACGAGGGAATTGAAGGATGGGTCAGCAAGTTTGCAGACGACACAAAGGTCGGAGGTGTCGTTGACAGTGTAGAGGGCTGTTGTAGGCTGCAGCGGGACATTGACAGGATGCAGAGATGGGCTGAGAGGTGGCAGATGGAGTTCAACCTGGATAAATGCGAGGTGATGCATTTTGGAAGGTCGAATTTGAAAGCTGAGTACAGGATTAAGGATAGGATTCTTGGCAGCGTGGAGGAACAGAGGGATCTTGGTGTGCAGATACATAGATCCCTTAAAATGGCCACCCAAGTGGACAGGGTTGTTAAGAAAGCATATGGTGTTTTGGCTTTCATTAACAGGGGGATTGAGTTTAAGAGTCGTGAGATCTTGTTGCAGCTCTATAAAACTTTGGTTAGACCGCACTTGGAATACTGCGTCCAGTTCTGGGCGCCCTATTATAGGAAAGATGTGGATGCTTTGGAGAGGGTTCAGAGGAGGTTTACCAGGATGCTGCCTGGACTGGAGGGCTTATCTTATGAAGAGAGGTTGACTGAGCTCGGTCTCTTTTCATTGGAGAAAAGGAGGAGGAGAGGGGACCTAATTGAGGTATACAAGATAATGAGAGGCATAGATAGAGTCGATAGCCAGAGACTATTTCCCAGGGCAGAAATGGCTAGCACGAGGGGTCATAGTTTTAAGCTGGTTGGTGGAAAGTATAGAGGGGATGTCAGAGGCAGGTTCTTTACGCAGAGAGTTGTGAGAGCATGGAATGCGTTGCCAGCAGCAGTTGTGGAAGCAAGGTCATTGGGGTCATTTAAGAGACTGCTGGACATGCATATGGTCACAGAAATTTGAGGGTGCATCCATGAGGATCAATGGTCGGCACAACATTGTGGGCTGAAGGGCCTGTTCTGTGCTGTACTGTTCTATGTTCTATGTTCTATGTCTTTAGGAAATAAAATGTATTACAAATATTGGTTTATCTTCAATAATATGGTGGAATAAATTCTACAAATGTGACTCTATAACACATTTGAGACATGTTTTTGTGTACTTTCCTTCATACATACATTAATGCTGGACTGAACATCATAGAGATCCTGGTTACGAATGATATAATCCATCACAGCTTCATCCAATGGCTCTGGTCCATGGTGAGAAGGAGAAAGTGTTTTCCGTACCCGCAATTTGAATTGTCGGAAGGCCATTTTGGCTGCTTGGAATGCCTCCTATGTTCAATGGAAACAAGATTCAATTAGAAGCAAGAATTGCCCCTGTGTGTGTTTTTATTAAGATGTTTTCCTATTTTTTTTAACATTGCAGTTTAATGACTTAAGCCTGCAGTTCAACCTGGTCTGTTTGCCCACTTGTGTGTTATATTCCCCAGAAAAAATACAATAAAATTAAATTGTATTTCATTTAAGAGATGAAAATAATCTTTAAACCACTGCCATAATAAATACATTTTTCTGTTTATTCCCTCTATGCTAAGTAGGAAAGTGTTTTGCTGTATACACGGTGCTAGATGGTTGCTTCAGGGGGATGTGACGGCTTGCACTGTGTGCAATCCATGGACATTCACTGCCTAGACTTTCACAGGAAGAATGGTACTAGGGTGAAGTACTGAAAACCAAACAAAAATCTGGAGAGTTACCATTACCAGAGAGAGAAAATGTTTCAGCACATTATATAAGTAAACTCTTCTACTTCAGTGCTATTTGCCCTCTTATCGAAAGGCTGTGAAATAGTCTTATCTTAAGAAGATATTCTCCAGAACCCATAGCGCCTCTACCAAGCAGGATTCCTAAACTCACTTCAAAATGCTTCATTCAAAGATACAATGACGTAATCAATTGATCTGCCTCTCTGAAACCACACTACACACACCCACAACCCCCAAACTATTGCTTTGAGTTGACATCCTGGAACTAATGGCAGGTGCATATCAGTTCTGAAACTAATAGAAAGCAAACCCAGTAAAGCTGGGAAAACAAAGTGTGAAGCTGGATGAACACAGCAGGCCAAGCAGCATCTTAGGAGCACAAAATCTGACGTTTTGGGCCTAGACCCTTCATCAGAAAAGGGGGAGGGGGACAGGAGTCTGAAATAAATAGGGAGAGAGGGAGAGGCGGACTGAAGATGGAAAGAGAAGATAGGTGGAGAGGAGAGTATGGGTGGGGAGGTAGGGAGGGGACAGGTCAGTCTGGGGAGGACGGATAGGTCAAGAGGGTGGCATAGGTTAGCAGGTAGGAAATGGAGGTGTGGCATGAGGTGGGAGGAGGGGATGGGTGAGAGGAAAAACAGGTTAGGGAGGCAAGGACGAGCTGGGCTGGTTTTGGGATGCAGTGGGGGGAGGGGAAATTTTGAAGGTGGTGAAATCCACATTGATACCATTGGGTTGCAGCATTTCCAAGCAGAATATGAGTTGCTGTTCCTGCAACCTACGGGTGGCATCATTATGGCACTGCAGGAGGCCCAGGATGGACATGTCGTCTAAGGAATGGGAGGGGGAGTTGAAATGGTTCGCGACTGGGAGGTGCAGTTGTTTATTGCAAACTGAGCCTAGGTGTTCTGCAAAGTGGTCCCCAAGCCTCCACTTGGTTTCACCAATGTAGAGTAGGCCACACCGGGTGCAGCAGATGCAGTATACCACATTGACAGATGTGCAGGTGAACATCTGCTTAATATGGAAATGTGGAAAGCTGGGTATCTGCCCACCCTGAATCTTTCAGGAATGAAAATTCTGTCTGAAATTGGAAAAAGTGTTTGCATGGTATGGAATTGGTGCACGAAAAATGTATCCTTCTCACTCCAGATCCTGTCGATCCTCTGCCAGTTAGGAGCTGCAAGGTTAGTACTGGCCTCCTTATTATTCATGTACTGTGACAATCAGTAACACCCAGTTTCTGCTTAACCACAGGCAAGTATTTTTTTCCTCCAAATGCACTAGAAATTTGACTTTGCAGCAATTGTTAGCGGCAGACAGCAGGTTAAAACAGATACCTGCAAACAGAAAACCTTTGTCTTAAATTACAGCAAGCACAAATTTGCAACAATTCCCAGCACTCAACCCAAACCTAGAAATATGACCAGGTTCTTTGAAAGGTTAAGACAGGAATTTGCAAACAGTGCAGCACCAATATATAATGAAGCAAGAAAAATTGAGCCTCACATTTTCTTCCACAATTCATCGTTTTCACTATGTTTCAACTTTTGGATAATAGCTATTCCTGATCATATGCTATTACACAGCTCTGAACTTGAACTAACGAGGTGTAGAGCTGGATGAACACGGCAGGCCAGACAGCATCGCAGGAGCAGGAAAGCTGGCTTTTCAGATCTGGACCCTTCTTCAGAAATGAGGGAGGGGAAGGGGACTCTGAAATAAATAGACAGAGGTGGAGGCAACGGTAGAAGGTGGATAGAGGAGCAGATAGTCGGAGAGAAGACGGGCAGGTCAAGGAGGCAGGGATGGAGCCAGTAAAGGTGAGTGTAGGTAGGGAGTTGAGATGGGGGTTGATCAGTGAGTAGGATGGGATGGATAGGTGGGAGGGAAGACGGACAAGTCAAGGAGGCGGGGATGAGGCTGGTAGGTAGGAAGTGGGGGTGGGGGTTGGTCAGTGAGGTGTGAGGAGCAGATAGGTGGGAGAAAAGACCGACAGGTCAAAGAGGCGGGGATGAGCTGGGCTAGTTTTGGGATGAGGTCGGGGATGGGGAGATTTTGAAGGCCCACCTCATCCCCTGCTCCTTGACCTGTCTGTCTTCCCTTGACTGACCAACCCTCATCCCAACTCCCTACGTACACTCACTTTACTGACTCCATCCCTGCCTCCTTGATCCATCCGTCTTCTCTCCACCTACCTGCTCCTCTCTCCACCTTCTACCATTGCCTCCACCTTTTATTTCAGAGTCCCCTCCCCCTCCCCCATTTCTGAAGAAAGGTCCAGGCCTGAAAAGTCAGCTTTCCTGCTCCTTTGATGCTGCCTGGCCTGCTGCGTTCATCCAGTTCTACACCTTGTTATCTCAGACACCAGCATTGACAGTCCCTACTATCTCTGAACTTGAATTTTTGTCTCAAAAGTAGAGACACTAGCACTGTACAGCAATAGTTTTTCATTTTGATTTAAACACCTTGGATTGTTTTGTTAGAACAACTGGCACTATCTTTTCTTCACTAGGCCCGGACTTGTTGCTGTAAGTAACAGACTACAAGCCACTTCTGGCTGCCACTTCCCAGCCTCGAAACTTAAACATCTCACCATCTCTCAAACTCCCAAAACAAAACTGTACCAGCTGCAGAAATATTGCTGTCTGCACTGCTACCCAATGCTAACATGTGTCACTGCATCAAATATTACAATGACCTTAACATTACACATTTGTTGGAAAAGGATTTTTCACCACCTTATAAGCAATGATGCAGTTACCTGCATCACAAAACTATTGTAGCATATCTGCACAATGTTTAGCATCATGCACATTTACACTGGCCTTTTCAAGGCCCAAATTACCTGTAAATCTAAAATTACAAGAAATTACAACACAAATGTTCAATGCAGTCTAACCCATCCGTATTGATCTTTATTATCCTTCACAAAAGCAGCAAACCTAACCATGTGTACCCAAATTCCTTCATTCGCCTTTCCGTCAAACACCTATTCAAACTATTTTTAAAAGTTGTCAAGTTCTTTGCTTTATTCACTAAGCCAGGAGTGCATTCTACAACTTCAACGTCTATAGAATTTTCTCCCAAATTCTGTCCGCAGCATGTTTCTTTTAATTTTTTATCAATGTCCTCTAGTTCTGGGCTGTTCAATCCTTAGAGACTGTCTTTTCTATCTATTTTTTTCCCATTCTTTAATCACTTTTAACACCTCTCTCAAAGAACCTGTTAATCTCTACATTTCTTATATAAAAGCAAGCATAATTTTCCTCATACTTCTGACAACAAAGATGAGATGAGAAAGAGAGCAAATCATAGTGTCGTCACATGTAACCTGAACAAATATCTGTAGGTGACATTGCTGATGGGGTGTATGTAATTGAGGAGGTGGAGGTGATTACGGACAGGTCTTTAAGGCTTTATAGACATAACAGTATGAGAACTTGCAGAGAGCTCATTATTGGCAGGTTTCTGGTTCTGTTTGGATAAGCAAAGTAATCCCATGTGAGTTTGCCAAAAGAAGAAACGTTTTGGAGAAAGATGATATGATCGAAATACATAGGATATCAGTTGTGATAATAAACAAAAATGTTGGAAACACTCAACAGGTCAGGCATTGTGTGGACAGTGAGATGCAGAATGATATGTCTGATCAATTGTCAAAGCGCATAATTTGCAACTTCGATCAAGGCCATTTCAGAACCGAGTTAGGGATGGCAACCTGATAATGCTACACCTGTCCCCACACCTCCTCCCTCACCCCCATCCCAGGCCCCAAGATGACATTCCACATTAAGCAGAGGCTCACCTGCACATCTGCCAATGTGGTATACTGCATCCACTGTACCCGGTGCGGCTTCCTCTACATTGGGGAAACCAAGCGGAGGCTTGGGGACCGCTTTGCAGAACACCTCCGCTCAGTTCGCAACAAACAACTGCACCTCCCAGTCGCAAACCATTTCCACTCCCCCTCCCATTCTCTTGATGACATGTCCATCATGGGCCTCCTGCACTGCCACAATGATGCCACCCGAAGGTTGCAGGAACAGCAACTCATATTCCGCCTGGGAACCCTGCAGCCATATGGTATCAATGTGGACTTCACCAGTTTCAAAATCTCCCTTCCCCTACTGCATCCCTAAACCAGCCCAGTTCGTCCCCTCCCCCCACTGCACCACACAACCAGCCCAGCTCTTCCCCCCAACCCACTGCATCCCAAAACCAGTCCAACCTGTCTCTGCCTCCCTAACCGGTTCTTCCTCTCACCCATCCCTTCCTCCCACCCCAAGCCGCACCCCCAGCTACCTACTAACCTCATCCCACCTCCTTGACCTGTCCGTCTTCCCTGGACTGACCTATCCCCTCCCCACCTCCCCACCTACACTCTCTCCACCTATCTTCTTTACTCTCCATCTTCGGTCCGCCTCCCCCTCTCTCCCTATTTATTCCAGTTCCCTCTCCCCATCCCCCTCTCTGATGAAGGGTCTAGGCCCGAAACGTCAGCTTTTGTGCTCCTGAGATGCTGCTTGGCCTGCTGTGTTCATCCAGCCTCACATTTTATTATCTTGGAATTCTCCAGCATCTGCAGTTCCCATTATCTCTCACAGAGATTCATTCATGTAATTGCTAGAGGGACGGGTACATGTTTGGAAGGTAAAGCACTTATGTAACAGCTTTGAAGAGGAACAGAAGCAATATAACTAATCAAATATATCAGTTATACATAGGTAATTCCCAAGGTGATTACTAAAAACCCTCATTTAACTGATCGACCTATTCGCCTTCGTTTCTGTCCCTACAGCATAAATTAACTGACAGAGACATAGGGAAAAGAGTAAGCTGTTCAGTACCTTGTTCAATCATTCAAGTATATATTGAATCAACAGTACTGCATTCAAGACCATACCCTTTGATATCCTTATAAACATCACCCAATCTTAGTCTTGAAATTTCCCATTGTCCCAGCACCCAAAGTCATTCGGTGCAGAAAATTCCAGAATTATACTACCCTTTGTGTGGAAAAAGTCATTCCTTATTTTCTTCTTAAATGACCCTACAGTAACTTCTATTTCCCCTTGTCTTGATTCCCCATCAGAAGAAATGATTTCTCTGCAGCTGCTTTAAGTATCCACTGTTAAATCATTTTAACATTTTAAACAGGTTAATCGCATCAGCCCTTAATCTTCTCTATGTAAGGGAATTTCAGAATTATTAGAATTATCATGTAGTTGTTCTTGAAATAAGCTATATTTTTTACAAACAAAGTCCATCATGCAGGACATTATTGAGATGAGAAAGAGAAAAGGGTACAGCATGTGAATCAATAAATAATGGTTAATTATTCAGGATTTTAAAAGCTTTAATTTATAAATCTTTGTATAAAATCTGAATGGTTACAAGCATTTATTATACAACACATATAGTGAGTAACGAGGAGGTGGCACAGAGTTTCATTCAACCCATTGCTTAAGGCCAAAAGATACAGGAACAGAATTAAGCCATTCAGCCCATTGGGTCTTCTCCAGCATACAATCAGGGCTGTTATGTTTCTCAACTCCAATCTCCTGCCATCATTCCATAAACTCTGACCCTGTTACCAGTGAAGAACCTGCCTGTCTCTGTCTTAAACACACTCGATGACTTGGCCTCCCCAGCCCTCTGTGGCAATGAGTTCTATGGATGCACCGCCCTCTAGCTGAAGAAATTGCTCCACATCTCTGTTTGAAAGGGTCATCCCTTCAGTCTGAGGCTGGGTGCTCAGGTCCTCATCTCTCCTACTAGTGGGAATATCATCTCCACGTCCATTCTATTCAGGCCGCTCAGTATTCTGTGAGTTTCAATCAGATCCCCACATCTTTCTAAATTCCACCAAGTACAAACCCAGAGTCCTCAACCACTCCTCAGATGACAAGTCCTTCATTCCCTTGTAAAACTCTACTAGACCCCACCAACACCAGCACATCCTTCCTTGGATATGGGACCCAAAACTGCTCACAATATTCTAAATGCAATCTGACCAGAGCCTTATACAGTCACAGCAATACCTCTCTGCTCTTGTATTCCTGCCTTCTTGAAATGAATGTTAACATTGCATTTGCCTTCCTAACTGCCACCTGAACCTGCGTGTTAACATTAAACAAATCCTGAACTGGGATTCACAAGTCCCTTTGCGCTTCAGATTTCTGAAGTTTTTCCCCATTTGGAAAACCTCTATTCTTCCTTCCAAAGTGCATAACCTCACAGTTTCTCACATTGTATTCCATCCATCATTTCTATGCACACTCTCCTAGCATGTCCGAGTCCTTCTGCAGCCTCCCCATCTCTTCAACACTACCTGTCTCACCACCCTTTTTGGGTCATCTGCAAATTTAGCAATAACACCCTCAGTCCTTAGTCCAGATTGTTAGTGTATAATGTGAATATTTGTGTCCCCAACATGGTCTCATGCAGAACTGCACGAATTACCAGCTGCCATCCTGAAAAAGATCCCTATTATCCCTACGTTCTGCTTTCTGCCAGTCAGCCAATCTTCTATCAATGTCCCTAAGCCCATGGGCTCTTATCCTATTTTGCAGCCTCCTATTCGGCACCTTGTCAAAGGTCAAACAGAATTATTTTGCTATACAATTCAGAATCAAGTCATTCAGCCCAAACTGTCTATGCTACCGTTCATGCTCACATCAGCTTCCCCCAACCTTCCTTTCTTCTCACCCAATAAGCATATCTTTTTTAATGCTTTCTCCCTCATGTACTTTTCTAACTTCCCCCTCAACTGTACCGATGCTATTGACTCAACTCCGTCATAACAAGTTCCACATTCTCAGCACCTTAAATAAAGACATTTCCTCTGAATTCTGATTGGATTTATTTGGTGATTCTCTTGAACTTTATGACTTTCCTTTTTACTTGTCCACAAGTAGAAACCTCTTCCTCCTCTGAATTCTTTTGAACAAATTCATAACTTAACCTCTACTAGATCATCTTTCCTTTCCTTATTAAATATTTCTCAAGGCTCGTACATAATCAGTTCATGTACTATTCTTGAACATTGAAGCACTTTCTATAGAATTCATACACGTAGAAAGAGGCCATTCAGCCTATTGAGTCTGGATTGAATTTTTAAAGGGCATTCCACCCAGAGCCAGCGCCCATCTTATCCCCATACTTACCACGGCTAATCCACCTAGCCTGCACACCTTTGGACTGTAGGAGGAAACTGAAGCACCCGGAGGAATCCCACACAGACATGGGGAGAATGTGTAAACTCCACACAGTCACCGAAGGCTGGACTAGGACCCAGGCCCCTAGCACTGTGAGGTAGCAGTGCTAACCACCGAGCCACTGCGCTGCCCCACCTCTCTAGCATTTCTATACCCTTATTGCAATATGCAAGCCAGAACTTTCTACTTACTGTTGTGGCAATGAATATTATTTTTTGCACCATCTCTAGATCATCAACATAACGTCTGAGGAGATTTTGTGCATTCAGACGTTCATTGGCATAAAGATCATTGAAGCGGGAAACCAGTCGAGCATGACGAGAGGCACTAGTCAGTTTGCTACTGGTAGGTGAGTGACTGGTCAGAGAGGAAAAACAGATGGGAGAACGACGTCCTGAGATTCTAAAAGGGAAAATAAATCACTGGCATTACACATGCCCCAATGTAAAAATGGAACAGCACTCAGATATGCAATTATAAATAGCCTGTATATACCATTTTCCAGGCATTTGCTATCTCTTGGAGGTGGTTGCAGGAAAACAAACCAAACCAGGACATTTCACAATGATTGGCTCTATCTTTCCTTAGTTTCTTGGTTAGGATTTTCAACATAAATATTGCGGCAGTTTTAAAATGCATTTTAGGATTGAAACTGTTTCCTCTGTTCCCTTATTCTGTGGGGATATTTCTTCTATGTTTGTGAATGAACTGATTTATTCAGAACAGGTTAATACTTCTACTGCACGAAGAGCAAAAAGCAAGCTTTCCCACCTTGTCCTTCACGAGACTCAGAGGGCCACAATTTCCTTATATCATAACTTGTAACAAAACATAAACACGCTCATCATTCTTAAATTTACAATTTGGCTCCAAATAGATAATGGAGAGAATTATCCCTTAATGATTAGACTTGGAGTGCCTTTGACATTTTTTTAGCTATCAGCTACTTTGAAACTAGATATACGCCAATGCCTTTTGATCTACCCAGCTGATCTTCATAAAACATGGCTGATGTTCACAGTGATAGTAACCGGAATGGAGAGAATGCAATTGGGCTGGGTTCTTGCTTCTGACTCCTATCCAGCCTTGCTGGAGGTGCACACGAGGATAGGGTGATTACACAATCAGCTATGATGCCCATGTCATTAGGTAGCCTAGATAACAAGGTGTGGAGCTGGATGAACACAGCAGGCCAAGCAGCATCTTAGGAGTAGGAAAGCTGTCATTTCAGGCCTACACCCTTCATCAAACATCAACTTTCCCGCTCCTAAAATGCTGCTTGGCCTGCTGTGTTCATTCAGCTCCGCACTTTGTTATCTCGGGTTCTCCAGCATCTGCAGTTCCTATTATCTCTCATTAGGTAACGTACTTGCTTTCATTGCCGAGGGTCATGCGCCATTCACCTTGATGCATAATGGAGAAGAAAGGAGAGGAAACAATTCTAGATATAATTTTTTTAAAAATTAACTAGAAAACAATGCAGTTTATTTTATTACTTGAGTCCAATATCATTTTTAAATTGTTTTTGCAAAACATGGCATTGGAACTTTAGCTTGGCTCCTATTTGTACATTTCAGTTTGAGTGTCTCAGCACTCACATCTAATGTCACAACTGGAAACTGAGAATAAGACAGCTCAGAATTCATACCATGAAATGACAAGCAAATCTCAGCTCATTCCAAGTCACAGAAAAAGGACACAAGTCTAAAATAAGTGGTAAAAAAGTTGCATGGGGTGGATGATTGGGTGGGATTGGGGGTGGGGGGGGGGGGTGGCGTCATAATTGGAAGCACATGTTTACTTAAATTGTTTTGATCTGGAGTGTCCTGCCTGAAGAAGTAAACTCAACAGGTCATAACAATAAAAACATTGAATCATGAATGGGCCATTTAATCAAATCATTGATAAACCCACAATTGCTTTGTTTAAAATGGAAAGTAGAAACAGGGGAGTGGGTGGAGAACGGGACTCTTGGGAAAGAGCACAGGAGTGGAACGAATTTGATTGCTCAGCAAAGACTAGCCTGTAGCATTTGGGCGGAATGGTCTCCTTCTGATGGCACAGACCTAAAAACACCCTCTATTTGCACGAGTAAACACCAGATTTAAAAAAGAATGAAGAGGATCGCAACGTTGTTGTGTGTAATAATTTCTCACGCCCATTGGGAACTGCATGGTATCCTATCTATAGAATAGGTTTTCTTTTATTTTAAATATTTATTAAAACAAAAGAAAAAATTGGAAGACCCACCTTTTGTTGTTGAACAACATAATCAGACAATATGACAGCTGCTGCAGCAGCTGGAGATCGGGACCTCAGCTGTAAACTTAAATGTTCAAGAACATTTTCCTCAGGCAAAACATCTTTAAAATAGATGAAGCCATTCCAAAATTAAATGACCGAGTGTTGCAGGCAATTTTTATGAGAAGTATAATCGCGCGCGCGCGTGTTTGTGTGTGTGTGTGTGTGTGTGTGTGTGTGTGTGTGTGTGTGTGTGTGTGTGTGTGTGTGTGTGTGTGTGTGTGTGTGTATATATGTGTGTGTGTGTGTGTGTGTGTGCGTGCACGCTCCAGGTGACAGGGTGGTGTGCAGCTATGATGAGTATTTTGGAGTATCTTTTGACTTGTAATATTTCTGCCCGAAATTTAAAGTGGCTAAAATTCATTGTGCTAATTTTGTCTCCATTGTCAGTAAGCAATTTTAGACATTCAAACCCATGGAAGAAACAAGTCCTCATCACATATAATCTTAGAAGAAAGGAGGCATTTGTATCATTTACTCTTAAAGAGAATTTGTTCAATTAACCTGTTCCTGGTTGATGAAATGTGAGTTCAATTGCCTGTGTAATAGCTCTTGCAAAAAGCATCCTTTTGTTTCATGGAAACCAAAACAGTATGTTTCCCTAAGAAGAATTTTTTTAAAAGTCAGGTGAGGCCTGGGAGCTGTAGGGAGGGTCAAAGGCTATACCTTTCCTGCAGCAAGGATTTCTCTGCAGATAGGAAAGCAACTTCATCTTTTAGTTGTCTGATCTGTCGCTCATAGTCGTCCAGTACATCCACCTTTTGTTTATAAAATCTCACTTGGTCTCGAACTGCTCTTAACCTAGAGAATACAGGACACAGCTTATTCTAAAATGTAAAGAAAGCCAGAGGAAAATTCATTGGTTTTCATGGTAACATTTACATATAATAGGGTCAACTCACCCTGCCGAATGCTCTTGTGCATTCAATGATAGGCCTTCAGAGAATGGCAAAAAAAATCAAGGTCTTAAAAGCAAGATACTGGAAATGATAGAAATGTAAAAGTGTATATTTTGCATTAGACATCTATAATCTTAGGCTCCTTCCTCAATACAGGTATTTTCTCACACAGGAAGCTACTAAGATCAGGTTGTTCCCAGTACATTTCTTTTGAATAGTTAGGTTACCCCTTTGGAGTGTTAAGGTATCTCAGCAGATGGTCCCAGGATGCTTTGAGATTGGGGGTAGTTTGGCCATGTGCTCTCTGGGACTGTTAACTGTGAAGAAGATTTTATGTAAATAGTGCATAAACCCCTCAGAATTGTGCAACATGTCAAGATCTGTCAACAAGCATCAAGAAATATCAAAACATGGTGGTCACCACTGACCAGAAACTGAACATGGATGAGCCACAAGTACTGTAGCTACAACAGTAGATCAGTGGCTGAGTAACTCACCTCCTGGCTCCACAAAGCCTGTCAGCTAAGTTTAAAAGCTCTTAGCAACTTTAACAATTCAATGCTGATGACAAGTTAAGCAAGGTTTTAGTGTAGTGATTAATCATTGGCTCTTTCCTTGACAATTAAGCAACCATTACATTGACCAGAATTATGTAAAAGTTCATAAGCATTAGTGTATTTTATCAAATGTTAAAGGTCTATTATATATTCAACAGTATGGAGAATCTGACTGCAATATAACATTTAGACACTGAGCTTTCATCTATCTATTGTTTAAAGCGTAAAGATCTACTGAGCCTTTGAAAAATCCTTCCTATGTCCCCAGTGGCAAAATTCATAGGCCCTATAATAATACTGTAATGACTTTCACACAAATAAAACTGTCATAATAAATAAATGTTCTTTCAAACTCCCTCTGAAGAAACACATACTCCTATTAAGTACAGTCAGGTGGCTATTTGCTCATCTGTTTCAAAGTTGTCAATATATTCAGCTCAAGGGACTAATCTGACACAGCTGTGGGATGAAATTCCATTATGGAATGTTTGGCTGAGTTCCAAAACCAACTAATGGATTTATCTCTATAGGGGTGATTCTACAAAGGAAACCCTATATTTAATGGCGATTTTTAAAAGCTGGGGAGAAAATTATTTTATTTTTTGAAGTGGTTTTTAAAAATGCCTGTTGGTTTATTTTGATAGTTTTCTGTGTATTTAAGATGATTAAGCTTTTTACTGCTCCAAGGAGGGTTTTGAATAAATGTTTGGTTTTTTTGTGTCAGTTTTATAACAGTGCAAAGACTTCCAGTGCTTTTACAGTTCTCTTGGGTTTTGGCCATATTGGCGTTGCTCGAGTAAGTGTGGAGAGTGCCTGGAGAATAATGGAGGATGAAGTGTAAGGGCTAGGCTGCCTCACATTTGGGAACGGAACTGGGCTGATATTTCCAGTAAGCAGTGACAGACCGGACAGATGTTGCCTGGCTTGGTGAGTAATTCCATCGTGTCCTGATTTTATTTCAGATGTCCGACATCTGCAACATTTGGCTTTTGTTAAAGCATTGGTTTTGAAAGGCTCTCTGGCCTAGATGAAAGAATTCTAGACCTGGTGACATGTCAATTTCAACAATAAGACAATGAACTGCTACTGGATCACAGAGCCAGCTATGAAGAGTCGATTGCAATTTTCCATCATCAGATATGTTGTCCTAAAGCAAACTCAAATATGTACAGAACTTACTTATTTTCACTAGCAAGGAGGATACTAGGAGGTGGGTAACTAACCAGCACAACTGTGAGCCCTCATTAGTTGAGCAACAAAAATCAAGAGCTCCTCTCCTGTGCCAAGGTGAGCAGTACAATTCATAACATTCAAATTCACTGTCACCGTCACCTTGATCATAATGTGCCAGATTCTGCTGAACAGTGGTTCCAACAGTTGGACACATGGACATTTAGTAGCAGCCACTTTCTTTGCTGTAACACAATCATAGCAAGCACCAGCCCTTTGACATGGGAGCACACTGATATTTGTTTTTCATCATCACGGTAAAGCCTTTCAATAGCTGTCATCCGGGTGGACACAGTGGCTCAGTGGTTAGCGCTGCTGTCTCACAGCACCAGCGACCTGAGTTTGCTTCCGGGTGTGGATTTGTATGTTGCCCTCGTGTCTGCATGAGTTTCTGCCAGGTGCTCTGTCTTCCTCTCAGAGTCCAAAGATGTACAGGTTAGGTGGGTTGGCCATGCTAAATTTCCCCATAGTATCCAGGGATATTCAGGCTAGGTGGATTAGCCATAGGAAATGTGGGGTTACAGGGATAGTTTGCACAGGTGGGTCTGGGTGGTTATGCTGTTTGGTGGATCAGTGCAGACTCCATGAGTTGAATGGCCTCTATCTGCACCGTAGAGATTCTATGATTCTATCCAAATCTCAGGGTTTGTTCATTAACTATCGAATAGACTCTACGGCCATTTCAATTGCCATGTGGTGACCATTTTTATGTACAAAACATAAAGTCTAACGTCATACAGGAAATCTATCCAACACTGCAGCTTGATCAAGGGTGAGCAAGACACTTTGGCAAAGAGATGTGTTTTATGGTCAGGGTAGAGCAAAGTCCTCCCTCCCTGTAACAGTTTCCCTATTTGCCATAGATTAATCTTTTGTTCTTGAGCTAAAATTTCTGTTCCACAACAAGAGTTCTGAACCATAAACAAGAACAATTCATAGAGATCTCGGTGTTCAGGTAATAATTCTTTGAAGTTTGCATCACATATAGAGAGGGTGGTTAAGAAGGCATTTAGCACACTTGCCTTCATTGTTCAGACCTTTGAGTACAGGAGTTGGGAAGTCAGGTTGAGGTTGTACAGGATATTGGTCAGGCCTCTTCTGGAGTATTATGTCCACTTCTGGTCTCCCTGTTACAGGAAGGATATTATTAAGTTGGAGAGGTTTCAGATGAGACTTACCAGGATGTTGCCAGGAATGGGGAGTTTGTGTTATAAGGAGAAGCTGAAATTTTTTTCACTGGAGTGTAGGAGGCTGAGAGGTAACCTTATAGAGATTTGTAAAATAATGAGGAGTACAGATAAGGTGTCTTTTCCCTAGAGTGGGAGATTTCAATACTGGGGGGCATATTTTTAAGGTGAGAGGAGAAAGATTTAAAAAAGAATGAGGGGCAATTTTTTTTACACAGTAAGTGTATCGTGTGTGGAATGAACTTATAGGGGAAGTGATGGATGGGATTGCATTTACAATGTTTCAAAGACATTTAGATAAGTACATGGATAAGAAGTGATTGGTGGGATATGGGCCAAGTGCAGGCAGGTGGGGCTAGTTTAGTTTTGGGATTATGGTCAGGATGGACTGGTTGGAGCAAAGGGTCTGTTTCTGTGCTGTGTGTCTCTATAACTGTATGCACATGCCTTATCTTCCACAAGTTTAAACTGTCATGTGGTTGGGGGGTAGGGTTGTTGTAACAATTGAACAAAGGTGAAGAAAAAGAACAAAAAAGGTTTTCATTCCATCTCAGCTTTGTTCCTAAATGGATTGTATCAACCTAAAGTTGGTGCCCATCAGGATCTGAAATACCAATATGAATCTATCGTTGACCCCTCTATATTTCAACATAACATGCATTTGGAGTAAGAAGATAACCAAAATTATTTTAAGGATTTCAAGCTTACTCAGCCCTCAGTTGAATTATTTCATCCTCTGTTGCCAGGAACGTTGCAGCAGATTTGTTCTGAGTATCATCCAGCTCCATGTGAACTTCTGCTAGCCTACAGCGGAGACCAACAATGATTCAGTGTAGCAATTTAAGGATCAAAATGTCAATAGGACTGGCTAGTAGCTTCTGAACTGACCTCCAGATGGTTGATTTCCAGCACAAATTCATGAATCTTCCTTAACTAGAGAGTTTTCATAATTTTTGAGGGACACAGGTTACTAGTTTGAATCCTACCCCCTTGTAATTCCAGGAGATGGTAGCCGAGTTGGCAATATCACTCGACTAGTAATCTAGAGATACAGGCGAATGATCGGGAGCATAGGCTTAAATCCCAATTTAACAGCTGGCAGAATTTAACTTCAATGAATAATATGGAATTGAAAGTTAGTCTCAATAATGTTGACCATGAAAATTCTCATTGATAATTGTTTAAAAACACAACCCAGAAACTCAGGCATCTTTGTGTGGTTTAGCCTACATGTCAATCCAAATCCACAGCACAGCACTTAACTGCCCTCTTAAATAGTCTAATAAGCCAATCAAATCGAGCAAAAAAAAATGACCTTGCAAATGATACCTATATGCCATAAAAGAATAGCGAAAGGAGGGAAGGAAATGCACTATATGTGCACCTATACTAGGTGAATTGCAGTGGTTCAAGATGATTCATGCCCCACCTTCTCAAAGACAATTAGGAACTGGAAACAAATGGAAGTCTAGTCAGCTATTCCATGGAAGAACAAAAATGTGTAAGGATTGTAACATTTACATTAACTTTACATCTCAAAGTAAGAGTAAAACACGAAATCTTTCTCCAAGAAGGCAAGATATTCATAGGGTCTCTCAGACATATTTTTGAACTTTTACTATACAAGGAATAATTTCAGCTATTCTTTATCAAATTTGCAAGTGGCAAGTTATATGTGGTCATATAAGTGAGAATGTGCTGGTGTTGTTTCACTCCCAATAGCTCTGGCAACTTTGCCAAAAGAACAAGACCCAAAACTGAATGTCGAATTTCAAGAGAATAGGAGAAAGAGCACAGATCAGATTTTGCTGTCTTATGAGCAATGAGGATAACACTGCTGTTATTATATATGTAAGAAAGATTATTAACTTCAGGAAAGGAACTGATGTACAATTAAAACAGATACCAAAAACCTGCTACACAACTCATGCTGTTTCACCAGAAATTTTGTATAAATAGCATTTTACCCTTGGCCTCCCAAATTTTGTATTTTGAGCAATGGTTTCACTGTATTTGCCTATTACATTTGTCACTGAAAGTTTAAAGTTTGTCATTCTAAGTGTAGGTTTCACAGTCTGCCAATTAACTTTTCTTGCATTGAAAATCAATTGCTACTGTATGCTTCATTCCATCATATTTTGATCTTTAGGGTATTTTTAAAATGTCATTGCTTAGATGTTATGTTTTTCATTCTGTCTGTTAATCCAATCTTCCTTTTTCTCCCTTTCTCTATTGACTTGACACTGAATGTACCCCATTCACCCACTTTTAAATCCACTCTCCTTCCTTCAAAATATTTCCCAATATCTCTAATACTAACTGGTCAAGGGAACACTTTGTTGATTTCCCTGTTTTGTTCACTCCTTCACTATCAGTTCACACTTTCAGCAAATGGGTGGGCAAAAAACGTACTGAAAGGTGCAGAGTAAATTCAACTAATGGCAGGTGCATGGTCTCCCCAGTTACAAATTAAATAATATTTGTTATGGATGTCAAACTTGTTATTATTTAGATCATAGCTGTAAATATAAATTGAGCATGATAAGACATGTCATCATTTTCACATTATATAAAAAAGTGATAAATAAGGTAAATGTCCAATGTGTCTAGATTTGATGAATGGGAAGATGCCGAGGGCAGTAAGTACATACCATAATATTTTTGGAGTTCATTTATACGGTAAAATCACTTTATAATTATAATTTATTACTTAAATCAAGCAGGATTATTTAAAAGTGCTACATCATCTATCAAGAGGTTTTGAAAAGGCTCTCGGCAAAGCTGGAATACAAAGTTAAAATTATAGCAACAGCCCGTTATGGAAATCTCACTTAACAGGGCATTGCCTGCAAATTGAAGTATTTATCCAATAGGATTGCTTCAAAAATTCTGTACAAACACCACCTTGTTTTCCAAGGATATATATGCATTTCCACAGATTCTATACTGGATTTTGCATGCAATTGTTAGCACACATAAAGTAAAAAAAAGGTAAAAGCCCCAAATGAAAGGAATAGAACACAGTAATAATGGGAACTGCAGATGCTGGAGAATCCAAGATAACAAAGTGTGGAGCTGGATGAACACAGCAGGCCAAGCAGCATCTCAGGAGCACAAAAGCTGATGTTTCAGGCCTAGGCCCTTCATCAGAGAGGGGGATGGGGAGAGGGAACTGGAATAAATAGGGAGAGAGGGGGAGGCAGACCGAAGATAGAGAGAAAAGAAGATAGGTAGAGAGGAGAGTATAGGTGGGGAGGTAGGGAGGGGATAGGTCAGTCCAGGGAAGATGGGCAGGTCAAGGAGGCGGGATGAGGTGGTAGGTAGGAAATGGAGGTGCGGCTTGAGGTGGGAGGAAGAGATGGGTGAGAGGAAGAACAGGTTAGGGAAGCAGAGGCAGGCTGGACTGGTTTTGGGATGCAATGGGGGGAGGGGAAGAACTGGGCTGGTTTTGGGATGCAGTGGGGGGAGGGGAAGAACTGGGCTGGTTTTGGGATGCAGTGGTGGAAGGGAAGATTTTGAAGCTTGTGAAGTCCACATTGATACCATTGGGCTGCAGGGTTCCCAAGCGGAATATGAGTTGCTGTTCCTGCAACCTTCGGGTGGCATCTTTATGGCACTGCAGGAGGCCCATGATGGACATGTTGTCTGAGGAATGGGAGGAGGAGTTGAAATGGTTCACGACTGGGTGGTGCAGTTGTTTGTTGCGAACCGAGCAGTGTTCTGCAAAGCGGTCCCCAAGACTCCGCTTGGTTTCCCCAATGTAGAGGGAGCCACACCGGGTGCAATGGATACAATATACCATATTGGCAGATGTGCAGGTGAACATCTGCTTAATATGGAAGGTCATCTTGGGGCCTGGGATGGGGGTGAAGGAGGAGGTGTGGGGGCAAGTGTAGCACTTCCTGCGGTTGCAAGGGAAGGTGCCAGGTGTGGTGGGGTTGGAGGGGAGTGTGGAGCAGACAAGGGAGTCACGGAGAGAGTGGTCTCTCCGGAAAGCAGACAAGGGTGGGGATGGAAAAATGTCTTGGGTGGTGGGGTCGGATTGTAGATGGCAGAAGTGTCGGAGGATGATGCATTGTATCCGGAGGTTGGTGGGGTGGTGTGTGAGAACGAGGGGGATCCTCTTTGGGCGGTTGAGGCGGGGGTGGGGTGTGGGGGATGTGTTGCAGGAAATGCGGGAGACGTGGTCAAGGGCGTTCTCAACCACTGTGGGGGGAAAGTTGCGGTCCTTGAAGAACTTGGACATCTGGGATGTGCAGGAGTGGAATGCCTCATCCTGGGAGCAGATGCGGCAGATGCGGAGGAATTGGGAATAGGGGATGGAT